>NC_141685.1:1433379433-1434805628 GCF_964263255.1 Lissotriton vulgaris
TCGCAGATGTCCTGGCCCCGGGAAATTCCCAGGAGGGGCCCGTAGCCCCTCCTATCCAGGGAGGGGCCTTGACCGCCTTCCCTTTCCTTTAGGCGTCCCGTCCTTAGAAGGGACCGCCTCCCCGTTGAGGGGCCAATGGCCACCTCCCCCCGGGCGCTCCCATCCGTAATGGGTGATGCCCCCCCCTAGGGATCTTCCAATGACTGCTCACCGATCATGACCTTACCGCCCGACCAAACAATAAATACGACAAGATAAATGACTAAAAACAAGAGACATACCTACTTAAAACGGATCACATCTCTACCTAACACATCTAAACATTGCTAATCCTTCTGATGAATGTCTTTAATCAAGTATACGCACAGAATTATCCACTTTATTGCAATTGCATCATAAATTTTATTCAAAACAACCTGCAAGAAAATTAATTATGAAAAAACGAACTTTACACAAAACAACTCGCTGTCTTCAGGGGATGGCGGGTGGGTTCAAAATTGGCTCTTCGTTCCGTCTCGAGCTCACGTGCAGCGAGGAGGTGCAGCTTCAGAGCACAGGAACAAGAGGATGCCTTCTTGGCTTGTGGCTCCTTTTATTCTTCTCGGGGCGGGCGTGAACCCGCCCCCTTCCGCCTCCCTGGGCGTGGCGGATGGCTTCGGTGTCTAGGACAACCCACTCTTGGGCGGGAAAAAGCGCGCCCCGGCTACGCCGCTTCGGGCATACCAGCCGAGACGCGCCTCCCGCCCAAAATGGTTTCCCGGGGGGATCGGGGTACTCCACCATACGTTCGGGGGGACCGATTGGTCGCCCCTTTCCATATGGCTGAGATACCCGCCACCCCCTCTCAACACAATCCCCAAGAATTGGGAAACCGGAAACAGTTCTTGAACTTTTGGAAGGCGGGAAGGGAGTTACCCTTCCCGGCCGTATTTATTAAAATATGAAACAAAATCAAAACATTAAAATAACAGTTTCATATCATGTACAATTTCATATCCACATTACGATGTTTGGCTAACCTTAACATATATCTAATACAAAGGTTCTCCTAGCCGATAGTAACATCCTTACAAAATTGCATTACAAATTGAAATTGTACATCCTAACGTTAAGGGCCAACGGCAAGGTCGTAACCGGTGTCAGATCCCTAAACCAGAACTCCCCCCTCACTTGTGAGGGGCGGTCGCACAGAGGACTTCACCTCGTGTGCCATACCAATTTCCCTTGTCTTGACGGGGGCCCCTGTTAACTCGACGCCATGTACGTGGTCGTCCGAGGACTCGTGTAAGGTGTCTAGAAGGTAGCGTAGACCCCCCTCCCCACCCTACACAACTTACCACATCTGCCGTCGCAGATGTCCTGGCCCCGGGAAATTCCCAGGAGGGGCCCGTAGCCCCTCCTATCCAGGGAGGGGCCTTGACCGCCTTCCCTTTCCTTTAGGCGTCCCGTCCTTAGAAGGGACCGCCTCCCCGTTGAGGGGCCAATGGCCACCTCCCCCCGGGCGCTCCCATCCGTAATGGGTGACGCCCCCCCCTAGGGATCTTCCAATGACTGCTCACCGATCATGACCTTACCGCCACAGGCCGGATAGTTGACCGGCTATCCGGACCCCCCACAAAACTCCTACCTAAAGGTCATGTTGCAAACTCCTTAGCCATGCTACGAGGTCTCCTATTAGTAAAGAGTTCCCCACCCGGGACAAGTGGACCCCATCCTCTAGGTACATATTGTCCCCCCTGATACAACCATGAGGAATCGAATGCAAAGTACTGGTACGGAACAGTCTACCAAGCTTGTTGTTAATCTTTTTCACAGACTGATTTATAGCAGACACTGAATTAGCCCCCCGCCACACCTTCCGTGGAATCATATGGGACCATGCAATTGTGCACCCTGGAACTCTCCTCGCCAACCAACTTACTGTGGATAGTATCGCCTCGAGAAGTAGTCGTCTACCAGTGGTCACCAAATCATTGCCCCCAAGATGTACTATGATTATAGCTGGCGGTGACCTTGTCCGCCCTAACAAACCCTCAAGAAAAGGTTGAAAATGGTCAATACAGAGCCCGCCCCTTCCGTAGAAGGTCACCCTGTACCCGTATTCCCCAGCTGTGTGAATCATGTCACCTGCTTTGAATACGTCCCCGGCACGCCTCACGTATGAGTGGCCCACGACCCACACCACTCTTTCATCAGCCGGTGATCTCTGACCGCTGGTTCCCAGGTGTCGGGCCGACTGCACAGTCCGCCCCGCCTCGTAGGTTTGCGAAACTGTAACCAAACAAAAACAAGAAGCGTGAGTACATGATATCAGCTTCACAACATGTGCAACCGCACATACCTTTTTGTAACAATTCGAGGACCAACGCCCCAACTGTTTCACTTTATCAACACTCAGACCCCTGGCTGTAGCCTCTGTAGCAGCCCCTATCCGGAAGGAATGAGTCCCAAACTCGGCCGGGTTCAGGCCCGCGGCCGAGATTGCCATTGCAAGCACCCGCTGGAACTGAAACTTCGTCAGTGGGGTGGCATCTGCATGCCTCAGCAAGGTCCCTCCCCATGATGCCGCCCTCTGCGCCAAATATTCCTCGACGCATGCAACCGGGCACATGGAAGATCCGGGGATCCGCTGGACTACTACACTGTCCCCGATCGCGCCTTGATCAGTCTTGGACCTGACAAACGAGACAATCATCGTCTCCCCCTTTACATGAATGTGCTCTCGGCACAGTCCACCCCCCGTATCCTGCTTATTCTTTGCCACCAGTTCGCTTACCCGCATAGCCCCATGAAATGCTAATGCAAAAGCGGCCCGGAATAACACTGTTTCCGCCTGGGATGAACAAGTAGCAGGGAGTACGGACAGTAACGGGGCCAACCTATCCAGACCTATAGGGTGCCTTTCATCTACTCTGCGACCCTCAAGGCGTTGCCACCCACGCAGCGCTTTCTGTACCACAAAAGACGCTGTAGGGTCCTGGATACCATGAGCCCGCGCCATGAAGGAAATGGCAGCCCGATGCCTCTGGGCCGTGGCCACCGATTTTCCTGCCCTGCGTAGAGACAGTAAAAACTTTATGACCAATTCTTCCTGACCCCAAAGCTCTCCCCTAGCTGAACCCAAAAAGGACAAATAGGAACGGAACGCCCCTTCATATGCCTTCCTTGTCCTAGGTGCTAAACTCTCTCCCACGAGGTTTTGTAGTTCGGGGCACCAAGAGACCAGAGAGCTTCGGGAAATGGTGCCGCCACCGGGTCCGCTGTGGGCAGAAAACCCCAGAAGGCCTGCATACGGAAACGAGAAAGCGCATCAGCAGCCTGATTCAGTACCCCTGGCACATGCCTCGCTCTAAAGAGCACGTTCAATTGCATACATAGTAAAACAATTTCCTTGAGCAACCTCAGGATCCACTTGCATCGTGCTGCCTGACTATTGATACACTCAACAACGGTCATGTTATCAGACCAGAACACCACAGAGTGATCCCTAAACCCCTCAGGCCATGTCTTCAAAGCCACCAGAATAGGGAACAGTTCAAGAAAAGCAATGTTACTTGTAAGTCCACACTCGTGCCACCATGACGGCCATCTTTGAGCCGACCAGTGATTGCCAAAGATGGCGCCAAAGCCTATACTCCCCGCCGAATCTGTCCACAGCCCCAATTCTCCGGAGGACACCGCCGGCTTCGTCCAGACAACCCGACCATTGAAGTCCGCCAGGAATGCCAACCAAATGCGCATGTCCTGGCGAATCTCGGCCGAGAGCCTCGTGCGGTGATGCCCCTCTTTAAGACCGACCATGGCTTGTGCAATCGAACGGGAAAAGGGGCGGGCCATTGGCATCACTCTAAGGGCAAAATTCAACTGTCCCACAGTCTGCTGTAATTGATGCAAGTTCACCTTAGTTGCTCTAATACATGCTTCAAGGGAAGCCCTGAATTTCCGCACTTTTTCTTCTGGCAAGCGGAAGCAGCCTTCTTCGGAATCGAGTTCTATTCCAAGAAACTCGAGCGAAGTTGAGGGCCCCACAGTCTTACCTGGTGCCAATGGCACACCAAACTGTCTCATCAAATCACAAAATTCATCCAGAGCCTGTGCACATTCTGTGTCCCCGGCTGCCCCCAAAAACAGAAAATCGTCCAGATAATGCATGACATGCTGAAACCCCGTAATCCTTGTGAATGCCCATTGCAGAAAACAACTGAATTTTTCAAAATAAGCACATGATATGGAACAGCCCATTGGCATACATTTATCCATGTAATAGCGCCCCTGAAACATAAAGCCCAGGAGACGCTGATCGTCCGGGTGTACCGGGAGCAACCGGAAAGCGGACTCGATGTCGGACTTGGCCATCAGCGCTCCGGGCCCCAGGCGATTCAACATGGCAACTGCATCATCGAAGGATGCGTACCTCACCGAACAAAGCCCTGGGTCTATTGCATCATTAACTGACAAATCCCTCGGGGCTGACAAATTATGTATCAGTCTGAACTCACCCCGGTCCTTCTAGGGGACCACTCCCAAAGGTGAACAAATGAAATTAGGAACTGGTGGCGTGTTGAATGGTCCTGCCACCCGACCCCGGGCTACCTCTTTCCCAATCTTTGCTTGCACTACTGCCGTATTATGTAGGACCGAGAGTTGGTTCTTACACTGTGCTTTCCCCTGAAAATTCCCCACCGGGATGCGGAAACCGTAAGAAAACCCGTCTCGCAGCACCCCAGCGGAGACATGATCAGGGTATTCGCTGAGCCAAGGAATCATTGCCATGGTATCAACCGGTGTGGGTAATGCCGCCCCTCGGACTATGTCAGACCTGTTTGGCGCTTCCCCTACTGCCGTTATCACCCGTTTTGGCTCTGCACATGGTCTCGGGATGCGAAGACTGTCCACACCCCCCACATTCATGTCTAAACTTGCATGACCCGTGGGGCCTCGTACACTTTCCCTTGTTAAAGTTCCAGCATACCCCTTTTTTACCTGTATTGCCGTTCGGCTTCGGGTGATGCTCGTTACTTGCTCCTGTCCGAAAGGGCGCCCCGGATGGTTGGCGGGAAAGTTCACCCCCGCCCCCCCCACCAGTGGCGCCTTCAACATGCCTGATTGTTCCATCTTTTGCCAAGAAATGGAGTCATAACAATCCCACATCATAGAAGCATCGAACTCTTTGGCTTTACGAAAAATATTATCATAACAAAACCACTCGTTACCGCTATATGTCTGCGAATATTCCATAATACGTGACTGGTACACAGGTAACTCGGTCAATAAATCGGGTCTCCGTTCCCCCATAATTGAAGTAAATATGCTAAAAGCCCTACCCCAGTTACCTATCGTCTCGTCGACTCTAAAGGCGGCCATTTTTGCGCGCCAAACACTCGGATGCATGAGTTCCTTCTGAACTTTCACATGCTCGATCTCATAATGGTCGGTTAGTAAGGAGAACATGTTTACGTATTTCTCAGCCCATATCCGTTCTTTTACTTCTATCGGGATATGCTGAGCCAATCTCTCCCTCCTCGAGGGTACCGACCCCTTCCCCGCAATCGGCATTAGCTGCTTACCTGAGCTAGAAGCTGTAACCGCCGTTGCTGCCGAACTCGTGCCCGCTGTGAGTTGCTCCACTGGGGCCTGCGGGGAAATAAACGGACAAGTAGGTTTCGCGGCCTCTCGCGACTGCCGCAACTGCCTTATTAATTGCTTGGCTTCCACGGCCGTGTCCCCCGGGGCCGGGGGACGCCCGCTGCTATTACCCAACCATGCCGCCAACTAGGCGGCCAATTCCGGGGGCATGTCCCCTTCGTCCACTGGGGTAACCACAACGGGGATCTGCCGACCCTCGGCAGGAGCCGGCGCGGGAATCTCCGCCGGTCTAGGAGGGCTCAACGGGGGAGCCTCCGGAACTGGGACCTCGTCCTCGTTTGACCCGTTCCTGGTCCTCTTCCTTCTGCCGGCCGGGGCCTCCGTCGGGTTGGGTCTTTTTGGCCTTCCCGCACCGTCCCTGGCCGCCATTTTTCTTTTCATCTCTGCCATGTCCTTCACCAACATCCGGAGCATCTGGTCGGTGCTGACCTTCTTCGCGACTCTCTTGCCCGGCATGATTTGCAGCGCTAGAAGAGAAAAGAGAGAAATTACAAATTTCAAAATTGGCTCTTCGTTCCGTCTCGAGCTCACGTGCAGCGAGGAGGTGCAGCTTCAGAGCACAGGAACAAGAGGATGCCTTCTTGGCTTGTGGCTCCTTTTATTCTTCTCGGGGCGGGCGTGAACCCGCCCCCTTCCGCCTCCCTGGGCGTGGCGGATAGCTTCGGTGTCTAGGACAACCCACTCTTGGGCGGGAAAAAGCGTGCCCCGGCTACGCCGCTTCGGGCATACCAGCCGAGACGCGCCTCCCGCCCAAAATGGTTTCCCGGGGGGATCGGGGTACTCCACCATACGTTCGGGGGGACCGATTGGTCGCCCCTTTCCAGACTGTCACCCACGCACTGGTCACGAGTCGACTGGATTATGGTAACACACTATACGCCGGAATCACAGCAAAATGACAGAAAAAACTCCAACGCATCCAAAACGCATCAGCGAGACTCATATTGGACATCCCTCGCCAAGCTCACATCACGGGACACCTAAAAGACCTCCACTGGCTTCCCATCAACAAAAGAATTACGTTCCGTCTTCTCACCGACGCACACAAGGCCCTCTACAATCTAGGACCCGAATGCCTCAACACTCGACTGTCCTTCTACAAACCCACCCGCCAACTAAGATCGTCCAATCAAGCCCTCGCCGCAGTCCCGCGCATCCGAAAATCCACCATGGGTGGCAGATCCTTCTCCTTCCTGGCTGCCAAGACCTGGAACTCACTCCCCACTCACCTCCGTCTTACTCAAAACCACATCTCCTTCAGAAAAGAACTTAAAACCTGGCTATTCGACAAATAATGAACCCCTTCCCCAAGCGCCTTGAGACCCTCTGGGTGAGTAGTGCGCTATATAAATGCCCGAACTTGAACTTGGGTGGGGAAGTGTATTAAAATGTTGTAAAAAACTGAACGTAAAGTTACGAAATACTAAGGTTTTTTAAATTAATACTCGAGTATTAAAATTAATACCCGAGTATTAAAATGTATACTAATATTATTAAAAAATGACATAATTTACCAAGTCGACGATTTACTGAAATTAATATATTAGAAAAGTATTTTACAAATATAGCAATATATTTTCGAAAACACAAACATTTTACATACAAAGAGTCGCCATTTTAAACTATGTAGTTTCAATATTTGTCCTTCAACTCTTTCCATGATATCATACCACAACAATACTTTCAAAATGGATGCCAAAACGGAACGAAATTACTAAACAACACTTTTTCACACGAGAAATTAAATTATTACTTTCCACATTAATTAAAAGTTTATTTAAATACATTACCAACGGTGTATTTTTTACAAAAAACGATGAGCCTGACTAAAACTTATAAATACAAGCAAGACACCATTTTCAAATCAGTTGATTATCAACTCCCAGAGTTACCAGACGTCAAAAGCTGACCCTCTGACCCCTTCAACGTGATAACAGCCGTAGCCTACTTTGAAGCATTTTTCGTAGAAATACAAGTAAGTTTGTGAAACGAATAAAAGAAATGTTAGCTTAAAGCTTTTTAAACGCTAAAGATAATAATTATAACATGTATATTGATTTTAAATAAAACAGTATTAGGCTTTTAGAAACGAAATACCTACATATATCACTAAAAATGCCAACAACTATTTAACCCGACTAATATGTAAATGAAATAATTTGAACAGTTAAATTAAATTCGATACAAAATTTTAATGTAATTTTCGTTTAAAGTCACAACATTTTTTTTTTAAAGAAAAACTCCTACAAAGTGTGTAGATAAAACCACCTTAGCAAAATAAAACTTTTTGTTGAAAGAGCCACACTCCTCTTCTACATTTATTTACAGGTACCTTTAAACTTTTTTGGGAAAATCATTTATTAATATTTTACACATCAAAACATTTAATAATGCATACCTTTTAATTCCTATTTTTCCACAGAAAAAAAGGACGATTAAACAAAAAATTTCTATATTGAAAACAAACGTCTCGTTAAAAACAGGGTAAATATTTTTTTCATTAAATAAATATATAAATAATAAGTGAAAGTGAGGGAAAGTAAAGGTAATCAATTACTGTTCTAACTCCATCATTATGCAGCAGTAGGAAAAGTATGAGATGATGTACAAATATCAAATATTATTCCAACACCAAGAGAGTGCAGCTGAAGGGAAAGGGTGGGATGGTGTAGAGATATCAATTACTAGTCCAACTCCAGGAAGGCGCAGCAGAAGAAAAAGTGATGGATATTATAGGTGTTGCAATTACTAATCTTAATCCAGTAAGGTGAGGCAGTAGGGAAAGAGTGAGATATTTACAGAACAGTAATTTAAATGTAACTAAAACAGATTAATGTTGTCACTTTTCACTGCATCGCTAACATTGAAATCAATAATGACATCTCATATTTTTTAAAAATTTTAAGATACTCAAAGTGATCTTCTGCAGCCCTCTGACCAAAAGAAAAACCCGAAAGAGCAGACAACAAAGAAAGCCATCTAAAATCCAGAAACACATCTAGGATCCAGACAAAGAAGTATACATCAATATTAAAAGGTAATTGAAAGTAACGTTGACCCAAAATAGCATACCTAACTAGTCTGCAAGACAAATAGCAAAATTTCAAATTTTTGTCAATCAAATGTGTTGAAAAAATTTCAAATTTTGTAGGACACAGTAAAATTAAAAATTATTATTCTAACTCAATAAATGTGCAGTAAATGTATGGATGTTAATTACTATTCTAACCCAATTAGATGCATTAGTAGGGTAAATGCTGGATACTTCAGGGGTGTCACTTACTATCCTAACTCCAGGAAAGTGCATCAGTAGGATAAGTGCTGGATAGTGTAGGGGTGTAATTTGCTAAACTAACTCCAAGAAGATGCATCAGTAAGGTAAATTCTGGATAGTGTAGGGGTGCAACTTACTATTCTCACTCCATGAATGTACAGCAGTTGGGTAAGTGCAGGATAGTGTAGAGGTATCAATTACTATTCAAACTCCTGGAAGGTGTGGCAGTAGGGAAAGTATAGGATAGTGTAAGGGTATCTATTACTATTCTAACTCCAATAACATGCTGCAGTAGGGAAAGTGTAGGATAGTGTAGGGGCATCAATTACTATTCCAACTCCAGAAAGTTGCATTAGAAAGGTAAGTGCTGGACAGAGTAAAGGTGTCACTTACTATTCAAACTCCAAGATGGTTTGTCAGTAGGGTAAGTGCTGGATATAGTAGGGGTGTAACTTACTGTTCTAAATTCAGAAAAGTGCTTCAGTAGATTAAATGCTGATTAGTGTAAAGGTATTGTATCTGAAACTTACATTGATTTTCATTTCTTTTGTTTCAGAATATTTGGTAACTCTTGTAAAATCTCACAACCAAAACAGAAAACTTCAAAAAGTACAAATTACAAAAAAATTCCAGATTTGAAAAAAACAAACCACACCATCAGTAGGGTAAGTGCTGGATAGTATATGAATGTCACCTACTGTTCGTATTCCGGAAAGGTGCATTAGGAGAGTAAGTGCTAGATAGTGTAGAGGTGTCACTTAGTATTCCAAAACCAGGAAGATGCATCTGTAGGATAAGTGCTGGAGAATATAGGGGTATCAGATACTATTGTAACTCCAGGAAGGTGTAGCAGTAGGGAAAATCCAGGATAGTGTAGAGATTTCAATTAGTATTCGAACTCCAAGAAGGTACTGCAATATGAAAAGTGTAGGATAGTGTAAAAGCATTAATTAGTATTCTAAATCCAATAATGTACTGCCATAAAGAAAGTGTGGTATAGTGTAGAGGTATCAATTACTATTCTTACTCCAAGTAGATACTGCAGTGAGAAAAGTCTGAAAAAGTTTGAGGGGTTTAAATTACCATTCTAACTCCAGAATGAAGCTGCAGTAGTGAAAATATAGGTTATTTTAAAAGTGACAATTACTATACTAACTCCAAGGAAAGGTCTACAGTGTGTAAAGTGTGAGCGACTATATAATTTGCAAAAAAAAACACAATATGATTTTTCTTTCCATTTCAAAATGTCATTGAAAAAAGAATGCTCATTTTCCTTTGTTTTTTTATCTAGAATTTCAAAATTATCCAGTTCTAAACGCGAACCAAAGAGAAAAACAAGAAGATCAGCAAACGAAAACAAGCAAGATAAAATAATTTCCAAAAACAGCAATCCAAGAAAACCAAAGAACAACACGAACAAAAGGTATTTGAAAAATTCACACCTTATTTTTAAACATAGCAACAAGCAAGTATTCTGAAATACCCATTGGTACATCTAAACATACTTAACACGAAAGATAAAATACAGTTGTAAATACATTTTGTATTAAGAAAACTAAATAGCATCTGTAATATAAGTTTAGATTACTTAATGGTTATCCATAACTATTCTTATACCAGGAAGATGTTGCAGTAAGTAATGTGTAGAATATTTTTGAAGCATAAATTACTATCCTAACTCCAAGAAGATGCTGCAGTAAAGTAAGTACTGGATAGTGTAGGTGTGTCACTTGCTATTGTAACTCAATGATAGTGCATCAGTAGGGTAAATTCTAGATATTGTAGGGATGTCACTTACTATTCAAACTTCAAGAAGGTGCTGCTATATGGAAAATGTAGGACAGTGTAAGGGTATGAATTTCTATTCTAACTCCAAGAAGGTGCTGCAGTAGGGAAAGTGCAGGATAGTGTAGGGGTTTCAATTACTATTCTAACTCCAGGAAAGTGCTGCAGTAGGGAAAGTGCTGGATAGTGTAGGGGTATCAATTACTATTCTAACTCCAGGAAAGTGCTGCAGTAGGGAAAGTGCTGGATAGTGTAGGGGTATCAATTACTATTCTAACTCCAGGAAAGTGCTGCAGTAGGGAAAGTGCTGGATAGTGTAAGGGTATCAATTACTATTCTAACTCCAGGAAAGTGCTGCAGTAGGGAAAGTGCTGGATAGTGTAGGGGTATCAATGACTATTCTAACTGCAGGAAAGTGCTTCTGTAGGAAAAGTGCAGGATAGTGTAGGAGTATCAATCACTATTCTAACTCCAGGAAAGTGCTGCAGTAGGGAAAGTGTTGGATAGTGTAGGGGTATCAATTACTATTCTAACTCGAGGAAAGTGCTGCAGTAGGGAAAGTGCTGGATAGTGTAGGGGTATCAATCACTATCCTAACTCCAGGAAAGTACTGCAGTAGGAAACGTGCAGGATAGTGTAGGAGTATCAATCACTATTCTAACTCCAGTAACGTGCTGCAGTAAGGAAAGTGCTGGATAGTGTAGGGGTATCAATTACTATTCTAACTCCAGGAAATGCTGCAGTAGGGAAAGTGCTGGATAGTGTAGGGGTATCAATCACTATCCTAACTCCAGGAAAGTACTGCAGTAGGAAACGTGCAGGATAGTGTAGGAGTATCAATCACTATTCTAACTCCAGTAACGTGCTGCAGTAAGGAAAGTGCTGGATAGTGTAGGGGTATCAATCACTATTCTAACTCAAGGAACGTGCTGCAGTAGGGAAAGTGCTGGATAGTGTAGGGGTATTAATGACTATTCTAACTCCAAGATGGTGCAGCAGTAGGGAAAGTGCTGGATAGTGTAGGGGTATCAATTTGTATTCTAACTCCAGGAAAGTGCTGCAGTAGGGAAAGTGCTGGATAGTGTAGGGGTATCAATTACTATTCTAACTCCAGGAAAGTGCTGCAGTAGGGAAAGTGCTGGATAGTGTAGGGGTATCAATGACTATTCTAACTCCAGGAAAGTGCTGGAGTAAGAAAAGTGCAGGATAGTGTATGAGTATCAATCACTATTCTAATTCCAGGAAAGTGCTGCAGTAGGGAAAGTGCTGGATAGTGTAGGGGTATCAATTACTATTCTAACTCCAGGAAAGTGCTGCAGTAGGGAAAGTGCAGGTTAGTGTAGGGGTATCAATCACTATTCTAAGTCCAGGAAAGTGCTTCAGTAGGGAAAGTGCTGGATAGTGTAGGGGTATCAATTACTATTCTAACTCCAGGAAAGTGCTGCAGTAGGGAAAGTGCTGGATAGTGTAGGGGTATCAATCACTATTCTAACTCCAGGAAAGTGCTGCCATAGGGAAAGTGCTGGATAGTGTAGGGGTATCAATTACTATTCTAACTCCAGGAAAGTGCTACAGTAGGGAAAGTGCAGGATAGTGTAGGGGTATTCATCACTATTCTAACTCCAGGAAAGTGCTGCAGTAGGGAAAGTGCTGGATAGTGTAGGGGTATCAATTACTATTCTAACTCCAGGAAAATGCTGCTGTAGGGAAAGTGCTGGATAGTGTAGGGGTATCAATCACTATTCTAACTCCAGGAAAGTGCTGCAGTAGGAAAAGTGCAGGATAGTGTAGGAGTATCAATCACTATTCTAACTCCAGGAAAGTGCTGCAGTAGGGAAAGTGGAGGATAGTGTAGGGGTATCAACCACTATTCTAACTCCAGGAAAGTGCAGCATTAGAGAGAGTGTTGGTTTCTTTTTATAAACTTAAAGTAAATAAAAGCACAAACTTAATAAAAATATTTTTTTCCTTAAAGATAATGTCTACTCAACCCACAGCAAAGTACATCAAATCCCGAAATGGAAACAGACTTTTAAATCATGCGGGTTACATATATTGTAAGGAAAGGATAAGTTTCCCTAGAAATCATTGGAGGTGTGTACAATACTTCTCAACCCGTTGCAGCGGCAGAGCGGTTACAGTTGATGATATCATTATAAAAACAACTGACCATAACAACTCTGCCTCTGCAATGGAGGTTGATGTCAGAGAAACTGTAAATGAAATGAAGGAACTTGCAAGCACCTCCAATGATTCTACAGGATCCATTTTACGAGAGGTTGCTCAGCATGTCCCTAGTCATGTAGCTAGTAATATGCCTACCATACATAATTTGAGAAGAATTATTCAACGTCAAAAGCAGGCAAGTAATACACAAACAAATACACCTCATACCTTTTCAGACATAGTTATTCCTCACGAACTCACTATTTCTTTTGCTGATGAACCTTTCCTTCTGCATGATAATGAAAACCCTCAAAAACGTATATTAATTTTTAGTACACCCCACAACCTTGTTAACTTGAAACTTGTGAAATTTGGATGATGGATGGGACGTTTAAAAGTACACCCCATCCATTCACCCAAATTTATACTATACATGGAAAAATTAACAATAATGTGATCCCCCTAGTATATAGTTTGCTGCCTGATAAGACTTCTGCAACCTACACTGAACTTTTACCAGTTATAAAATCAACAACAAACCAAAGCCCTAGGAAAATTATTATTGATTTCGAATTGAGCATGATCAATGTGATCACCAAAACGTACACGGATACCCAAATTCAGGGGTGTTTTTTCCATTTTTCCCAGGCATTCTGGCGTAAGTTACAAAAACACCCCTGGTTACAGAATACACCTCAGACAGCAAACTACAGGTAGAGTTAAAAAAAACTAACTGCTCTTTGTTTCGTCCCTCCCGAAAGTGTAGACGAGTACTACACTGCCATTACAGAGTCTGATTATTACATAGCAAATGAGGAAAAATTGGCACCCATTCTAAATTATATGGAAGACACATGGATTGGACACCTAAGCAGATCGGGTCGCAGGAGGAAGCCACGTTTCCATGTGGAGTGGTGGAACTGTTATTCGAGTTGCTTACAGGGAGAGGCAAAAACAAATAATGCCATTGAGGGATGGCATAACTCCTTCAACCATTTAATTGGTAAACCCCACCCTAATTTCTACTCTTTTTTGGAAACTTTGAAGAAGGAGCAAAGTTTTCAGGAAATGAGAATTTCCCAAACTCATCTGCAGGGATGTGCTTTAGTCTAAACCCACGAATAACCCAAAAAACAAAAGAAATGTCCGAGAGACTATTGGCAATTTTACAACAGTTTACATTGTGTGTGGCTCTAGATTACCTGGAAAATCTAGCTAACATTCTTAGTTTTTAATTATC
This sequence comes from Lissotriton vulgaris, assembly GCF_964263255.1. Classification (NCBI taxonomy): domain Eukaryota; kingdom Metazoa; phylum Chordata; class Amphibia; order Caudata; family Salamandridae; genus Lissotriton; species Lissotriton vulgaris. Next base: position 1,433,393,545 of record NC_141685.1, read on the forward strand.
TTTTACACATTACTTTCCTGCTTTGCTCTAAATTTATATCCTCTTAAAAGTTAATATTAAAAACCCTTAGTTGCAAATCAATCCAAAAATCCAACTATTCCAAGTTGTTTCTTCTTTCACTTTTTATTAAAAAATAATCCACTCTTCTTTAAAATTTGCAGAATTTTGATTTATAAAGAAATGCATTTTTGAAAAATTGTAAAAATCTTCTGTTCTTTTCTTTTCTTTAAATTAAGAAAAAAAGCTTCTTCAAATGAGTAAGCATGTCTTTCAAAAATATTTTCTTTACTGAAAATATGTTTAACAAAAATAATTTATTTCCAAATGCAAAAAAGTGATCCATCATTTTTCAGATTGGATTTTTTTAAATTCACTCATCTCCTTTTGCATATTCTAAAAGCCCACTACATGATTTTGAATCGAAAAAATGTTGGAAAAAAAGAGAGATCCTTTTTTTTTATTTTTGTTGGCCAATAAAACACATTCCATTTGCATTTTCCTGCAAATTTTTTCCAAAACGTCCAAAATTTTACAAAAAGTGAGAAAAAATCCATCTCAATTTGGAAGAGATATTAATTAAAACACACAATACCTTATGCATCTTCCTTCAATCCAAGACATTACTATTTTGTCAAAAATATATTTCTAAAACGGAAAAAAACATCTTTTGTTGGTTTAAATGATGCCCAAAAATCCACATACCATTTTGATTGTCCACTTGTAAACGTTTTTTTTTTTTTCAAAAAGCACTCCATGTGTAAACAAAAATGTTCTTCTATCTTCAATTTTTCATTTGGCAAAGTACAAAGTTATAACAGTACTATAATTTAAATCATCTTTCAAAGGGTCATTAGGATCCCCAACGGACTTGCGTCCGTCCGCGACCCCAGAGCAGGAGGGAACCTCTGCATGGCATGCGGAGTTCCCTCCTGTGCAATTAGGATGTGACCGCCACCCTGGCGGTCACATCCTCTATTTTTAACATTGCGGCGGGTGCGGCTTCAAGCTGCACCCGCAGCAATGTTAAAAATGCATGCATTTCATTTGTATGTAGAAAGTGGCAGGCACCGCGCGGTGCCTGCCGCTTACTGCATACAACTGCAGGGGGGTACCATAGGTACCCCCCATGTGTACCCCCCACCCCCCCTTCACCTAGGGGGCCCGCAACGGGCCCCCGCAGTGAAGTTACACATGCGGAAAAGCCGCCGCGGAAAAGCATGTTTCCGAGCACATCCTCATCTGGCTGACGGTGTCTGAGAGACACCGTCACCATATTAGTGCTTTTCCGCCGCGGTTGTAAGCCAGCCGCGGTGGAAAAGCTGCGGACGGAAACCAGGACCCACCAGCCATCCAAATGTGGCGGTGGGTCTTGGTGGGTCCGCAGAGGATTTTCCGCATCCTCCAGGCCGGCGGTGGCTTCCGCCGGCCCGGAGGATGCGGAAAATCCTCCATCCTAATCAGCCCCAAAATTCCTACTCTGTACATTACGACAAATTTTAAACATTTCACTCTGAACTCTGCTAATACATTTAAACTATTTCTTCTCCATATAAACTTGTTTTTAAGTTTCTCATCAAAAGACAAAAAGGATAACTCTCAAAAATATTTCCAACAAAATACCTACTCTTTTTTTGGTAAACCATAAGTCGAAAAAACCTACAAAATCCTTTTCAAACCACGTGATCTGTCAGATTTTTTTTCAACAAGACAACATTTAAAAAAAAATTATCCGTACCCAAGAAACTTTACAAAACAACTGTTTACTTTCATCGAAGCTTTTTTCTACAATTATCTAACCTCTTTTTTCTCTTTCTTCAGTGAAGCTACAACAATCGATAAATTCAAAAATGCATATTTTTACATTTCTTCCGTACCGATAAAAATAGTGAAAACCATAAACATCTTAGCTCATTTTTTAAAATAAAGACAACATTTTCACAACGGGTTAATCATTTCTATTTTTTTTTCCCCAGACCCGACATAGGCATACTCTAGCTATACGATCGGCGACATGCTTTTTTGCGTACATTACATCATTTACGTATATAGCAACCTCTCCTTATCCTTTCCTTACAATATATCTATACCTTTTTAAATTAACTACTTAAAATAAAGTTTAAAATGTTTCCTACCTGGACGCAGATCAGCTTCCAGCTGCTTCCACCTTGGATACTCTTCAAAATGGCCGCTTACGCTCACGTGTACGTCATTACGTAATTGGATGCTGCTACGATAAAAAAGGGACTATTTTATTTATTAATATTGAATACATTGTTTTTGAATTATTTCATAATGTTTCCCTTATATTAAAAATATGTAAAAATATGTAATAAATTCTTAAAAATACAAGCTATTTTTCAATGTGTTTAAATAAAAAAATAAAAATTTTGGAACAATGTTATCTTTATTTTTTTAAAATCAATTTCACATGCATTACTTCTTATTCTTAATATATATTTTGTAAATTTATATATTTGTCTCCTTACCTGTTTTCTGTTTCCTTTTCCCTTCTTTTTATCTTTCTTCTTCTTCTTGCCAACATTCTTTTTCTGTTCTGCGGGACTCATAGCATCTAACATGAAAATAAAAGGACAATGTTTGCCATTGGATTTAATGATAAAACGTGGGAACCAAATCTTTCTTTAATTTTATCTTTAACATTCTTTTTTGTAAAAATGTGTTTATATTTTTTAAAAACGTATATGATCCTGGTACATAATTATGTATAATTTATAATATTTTTAATCGAACCATTTTTTTACTTTAAAATAAATCCAAAATAATCTTTTAAATAATTTTTTTACCTTAAACAAATGTATTTTTAATAATAATTAATTACTTTATAAATAATTATTTTAAAAACTGTTTTAAATAACTCTTTAATTATTTTACACATTGCCTTTAAAAAATAATAAAGATTATTTTTATTTAGTGAATTTTTTTGAAAAATATTAATTAATTAAAATTAAATATTTCTAAAATAATACTAGTTATACATAATTAACATATTTTCTATAAATTTATTGATCTTCAATACATTACTATTACTAAAAATTACTACAAAAATACTCTAGTATTAATATTTAATAAAAAAAGATTATTAACAAATAATACTCTAATATTAATTTTTTTCCAAAGACAATCTTTAGTATCATTAAAATTTATAATTTTTTTTACATTTCACATATTGTTTATTTTAATATTTAAAAAAATAATAATAAAAAATAATACTCTAGTATTAATTTTTAACCAAATAAAAGTTTATTAAATTCCTTTTTTTTAAAAATACCAAAGTATTTTTTATAAATCTTTAGTATCATTAAAAATTTATATTATTTAACATTTTACATATTTTTACATTTAATGCGTTGTAAAGTTACATACGTTGTAAAGGTACTTGCGTTGTAATAGTATGTGTTGTAAAAGTATGCGTGGTAAAAGTCTTTACGTTGTAAAAGATGCGTGGTAATGGTATTCCGATCCCTTTTCTGAACCCTGTTTGATTAATAGGGATCAATTCTCTTTCACTTGTCCAATTTACTAAGTCGTTTAGAAAAAGTGATGCAAAATATTTTGCCTCTACGTCCTGCAAAGCTATTAATCGATCGTTAATCGGGTTAGTTCTTTCTCCACCTTTATATATTGGCATTACTATAGAGCCTTGCCAGCTTTCAGGAACTCGGTTATAAATTTGCACATCTGCAAAAAGTTTCTCCAGGAGTGAACTCCAATATTCGGGTGCATATTTGTAAGCAGCTTGCGGGATGCCATTAGGCCCTGGTGCCCCGTTGGATTTGCCCTTTTTAATTATTTTTATTATCTCCTCTGCAGTGTAAGGATTGTACGAGATTTCAGATCCTGAAACATTTCATGAGTTACTGGGTGATATCTGACTCCCTTGTTCTTTATCTGTTATCATTATGTTGTGATTTTTTAAAACAAATTCATTACCTGAGGTTTTCAATGAAATTACTTTAAATTTTGCCGAAAGGAAAGTCGCCCATTCTGTTTCCTGCACATTTGATGTAAGAACGTTACGAGGTCTTATTAATTGATTTATAGTTTTCCAGAATGTATTTGAATTCGGGAGTTTTAAACTAAAGAGCAGTTTGAACCAAAAACTCTCATTTATCCTCTTTTTAAATTCCCAGACCTCCTTTGTCGTTCGACTGCAAATCCTTACGGGTTCTTCGCAGATACCTTCGTAGATCTTGTAGTTCTTTTGATAGTTTTCTCTGTGAACCGTCTCTGTTACTTTTCACATCGGGTATCTTCATTTTTTATTTTAATTTCTCCAGAAATAGAGACCATGATTGGATCTTATTTATTGGGACATTACCTAAGTCATTCAACGTGTCCTCTATTATCGAGAACCACTCGATTTTGTTTGCATTAGACCAATTTATGCATTTTAAGTTAGTTGTATATAAATGACATTCTAACATGCACAATGGTTGCGTTCTTTCCATGTTGAAGTTGAATTTAGAGTGGAGCATTGCATTATCGCTCATCGGGGTATATTCAATATAGAAGCTAATTACTAGAGGAATTAATGAAAGACTTACAATTGTAAAATCCAAGGTTGATTGGGCACGTGGACCATAGTAGGTTTTACTTGGTGGTTGATCCTCCTCTGTTCTCACATTCAGGACACGCATGTCTAAATACTCTAGTTCTGTTACTAGTTGGATACTTAAATGATCCTTTTGCATTCCTACCCCACCTTGTATCTGTAGTGGAACACACCAATGCATGTTATCAGCTGTTACTATATATCATCTTCCTAAGGGGAGTATATCAAGTTAGAATTAAAATCGCCAGTTATTATAATGTTTGTCAATGGCTCTGTGGAGTGAAATCCCTTTATTGTATTACACAGTAGCGCATTCTTTGTCTTTTTCACTTGAGATTTAGGTTGTGTGTAATAATTAATCAGGATAGTCGACTTGGTATTGCTTGCATTTTCTCCTGTAAATTTAATTAGTTGGATACTTGGATCAGGAGATTTTAGTTGTTCAGAATTAATTTTTAAAGATGTTGATACATATACAGAAAGGCCTCCAATGGCACGACCATAGATCTTATATTTTTCCGCAGCAACAGTGTAATGTATAAAGCCAACCAGAGCAATTTCTTCTTGTAACCATGTTTCTTGTAAACCGATTATATCGCAATCGGCCAATTCATCAAGTGCGAATCCTTCCTCCAATAATCTGTTTGCGCCAGCAATGTTCCATGATACGACATGTATATTATTATATGTTGTTTGAATCGCCTTGTCTTTTATCGGTCAGATCTTCAGTTTTTCATTTAACATACTCGGAAGCCAGTTCCAGTTGTCTTTGGATAGTTGTAATTCCCCAACTTTATCGGCTTCCAATCCTTCCCAAGTATGAGCTGCATTGCTTCTACCATTGGCATTGTGTAAAATTGAGTAGACTGGCTTATGTGAATGTAATTCTGAGATTTTTCTGGTGAGTTGCACACCGCAATGTTTCTTCAATGGAAACGGATAACGTGGGGAGGTGGGCTGTGATAATTGAATTCCCCATGTTTAAAATAGGTCTGTTCTCCCCAGGTTTGCTTGCACTATTCCTAGAGTTTTCCATGTGGTCAGTGTTTGTTCATTTGTTATGTCATTGGACCCTTTAAGAAATTGAACCTGTTCAAGATCTGTTGATTTAATGTCTCTTAGATCCCCAATTTCAGCCATGAGTTTCAGGATATTGCCCCTATTCAGTATATCGTGACAACCCTGTGTTTTATACTCTGGAGACCAAATAATTTGATGACACTCTTTGTCAGATTTAGAAGGATCCATCCTTAATTCGATGCCATCCGCTTCCTTTACTTGTATAATTTCTTTGTTCATTACACAAAAATTTAATTTTCCATGAATCAGATTATCCTGGATTTCTGACGACGATCTTTGAAGCACACAGCGAGGATTATTGGTGTTGACTGGGATTTCCGTTTCGGACACTGTTTGAGTAGAAGAGACAGACATTACCTGTGCACCGGCTTCACTACACAGGTGTGTTTGGGCATGGCTGGTTATACAATCAGGAGCCCTGTTTTTACCTGCTTGGTGATTTGCAACTTGCAATATTAGTGGTATTGATTTTGGTATTGTACTGGTTGATTGTAAACGCCCCTCCTTGTTGAAATTTTCCCGGACTGGGGCTAGCTCTTGAGGAGACATACTCTTCCGAATAAATTTTGACTGCGTGAGCTTTATAGAATCAGGATCACTTTTTTAAATATAATTTTTGTCAAGAGTAGGGATGGACAAGTGATTCACTCTTGGCATCTCATTCTGCTGATTTTTTTGCAGTATGCAAGGGAATAATCACAGTGCCTGGTAATTGGAAGCCATTAGATTCATTTTTGGTCATTGGCATGCCTCCATTAGCTATATCATCTCTAGCTTTCACATCAGAGCAACTTTCACTAACACAATCCTCTTTCGTTAATCCTGGGTTTAAATTTGAAAAGATGGGGTATATTCCGTTGCCTGAGTTTCGGTCTGCGTCGCATTTCTTATTTCTTGCTTTCCGCTCTTTTTTCCTCTGTCTCTTTGTTAGGTTCTGCTTTGATGGCTCTGCAATAGTTGCCTCAGTAATGGCTATTACATTTAAGTTTTCACTCATTTTAATGTTTCTGGGTCCATGGCTGTCTTCTTTGTTGAGTAACTCTAATTCTGGATTATTTTCAACTGGTGAATAATGATTATTTATGGGAATATACAGTCTATCGGTCTCCATATCAGAATTGATAACTCATTGGTTTAGAGTGAGTATCTGTTCTAGAATAATCGGTAGTGAGCTCAATTTTTCAAGAACTGGTCCGCAAATACAGGTGGATTGAAGTTGGTATGTTTTTGCTTGTGCTCTATTTATTAGACTGTTTAGATTATCTAATTTCGTATTCGTGGGAAGTTTAGTGGCAGATGGAGCTCCGTCAAATAACACTCTAGGTGAGCAGACAAGGCACTGCCGGCTCACTGCTCGCTGCTCGTTGTACCAGTATGGCTACCTGCGACTAGCATTCTGACGTTTCTGCTCACTCATGTAACAGGAGTCATTTCACCAACTTACTGATCTTTGGCCTGCCATTGAGTTTAAATCAGACGCTGAATTTTATCCTGATAGGCAACAATCACCCTTTTTTAATCCAGCCAACAGCATCCATTCTTCTACTTAGTAGAGCGGAGACAACACTTTAATCTCTTCTTTCATCTCAACAGTTTCTTTAGTGCCAACATAGGCTCACTTGATAATTCTACTCCTCACATAAAAGTAAAGGCCTGGACTAGTCTCCACAGTTGTAAACTTACTATTAACTTGTAGTTTGTGAATAGCAAAAGAATAGTCACCTTATACAAATGTGTAAAATTACCTTTCTGAATCAGCCCATTATTCTTTAGGTTCTTTTGACCTTACCGGCTTACTCTAGGTGTTATGCACAGTGGAAATGCTGATCTCTCCCTTAGGCTTTACAGATCTCCTTCACTATGGCCAATAAGGAGTGTGTCTCTCCTTCACTTAGAAGATGGTTTGGTATATGAACTAGCGATTTAAATCCATAAGTAACATTTTGCTACAGTGATGACATCTGCTGTTGCACAGGGGTAAGCTTCCATCCACCCTGAAAACATACAAACTATTACCAAGGCATAATAGTATGATGCCTATCTAGGCATCTGGATAAAATACATTTGAATGTGCACAAAGGTGGCCCAAGGAGTAGGGTGAATATCAGTGTGGTGTTAATGACATTTTCAGATTTATGGGACCGATAGGTGACAAAGGAATGACAATGAGTTTGGCCCATAAAAGGAAGTAAGGGTACATACAAATAGGTTGCTGTGACACATAATATGCCTTTCCTACTATAATTGGCTGCTCTGTAATACAAATGTGTAAGGTTGGAAGTAGAAATTTCTTATGATCACAAACCCAATGCTATTTACTCACACCCCTTCAGGGCCCCTTCCACATAGCTGTTTGAGCCACTATTATTTCTCGCTTTCAGAGGATTGTTTCTGCAACAAAGACAAATCTTTCAGAGAAGTTGCAGGAAATAAATCAGTTTGTTCAACTGCATGGCAACATTGACATTTTCAGACAAAGAGGCTTTTCTAGTGGCAGTATCCACACAGCATTTCCTTTAGACTTCTCATCATGAGATTATTGATGAGCAGTTTCCTACACCAGTGCAAACTGCTCTGGCATCTGTAGAGCATTGAGAATGTTTTGCACATATTGTTCTTTTTTGATAGTGGTTCTGGCAGGTGTAAAGAGCCACTATGTATACGAAGGAACCCAAAGTAATGGTTCACTTCAAAAAGATACGAAGAGTCCATAACACAGTTACAATATTTTCTTGGGCCATGATACAAGCTCAAGTGATTGTAACAACCTCAGCAACTTGGGCAGATCTCACATTTGGTAATTATCAGTTTTCTAAAACTTGATATACAGTATTTGCTGCATAACCCACTACCAAACCACCTTCAACATTTCAGAGACCGGATCCATAAAAAAATACATTTGCTCATGATAGACCTGGCATCATTGGCATGGGTCTCCCTTCCCCTTTCCTCTTCCTATCTTTTATGTTGGCTGGATTTAGATGCTTTGGGAGCTGTGCCACTGCTAATCAGTGCCACAGCGCGAATGCTCCCAGTATAAAGATGACTGTATGAATTAGGATAACCATAATGCCTAGTTATGTGTAGCATGTTAACCTCCATTTCACCGTTACTATTGTGAAGCCATCCATTCTCATAGGTTGGAATGAGCAGGTTGAGGATTACCTTCTATACTCCTATCTGACCCCAGGAACCTGATAGGAACTTCGAGTTTGATATGTTTATGCTCAGGACATTGAGAGACACCTTTTAGTAAGTACCATTTATATCCCATGTTCATAAATGCCTATTCTAGAAACGCAGTATTTTCGTGCCTAAGCTTTCCTGTAGGCTTCGCTAGGTTGTGTATTGGCCGTCTGGTTTTGGAGCAGCAGGGCCAGCTGGGTCAGACCTGGCTGGAGAAAGAGATCGGTATTTAGAGCATGGGAAGGGGTGACTCTTTGATCTGCGCAAGGCCGTGCCTGGCAAGGTGAATGATGACTCCGCTTCCCACTGGGCATCTGATAGCAGACCCCCTCATTCTGAAAGGGCAGGATATCACCTCATAAACCAAGTGCTCCCCGACCCCACCGCACTTGTTCTGACTGGAATCAGTGATTTCTGACTTTAAAGAACAAAGATTTTTTATGTATAAAATTGTGCACTGGAACTTTGTCCAAGGGTTTTCTTCTAAATGTCAAGACGAAACTCTGTCTGAGTGAACAGAGTAAAGGACTTTGAAACTTTCACCAAGCTTGCTGAAGAAACTACCCAAGGACCTGAATCGAGAGCACCTCCTACTGAAGTCTCAGAGACATTAGACTTCACCCCGTCGGCCGCCGGAATCCCTGTGCGAGGAACTCTGCTTGCAGGTGAGGCCTACTTTGAGTAATCCGGAGCCTCTAGTCCTACTGTAAGGAACGCAGACTGGGAACCTTCACTGAATCTGTGTGGGCCGCTGCAGCTAAGAGAGAGCTGCCTCTGCTGATTGCCCACCTGAATCTGAATTTTCGAACCTTTTGTTGAATGCGTGTGGGCTGCTGCAGCTGAGAGAGAGCTGCCGCCGCTGAGAGCCCTCCTGAATCTGAACCTTTGAACCTTTCGCTGAATCCGTGTGGGCTGCTGCAGCTAAGAGAGAGCTGCCGCCGCTGAGAGCCCGCCTGAATTGGAACCTTCGGAACTTTCGCTGAATCAGTGTGGGCTACTGCAGCTAAGAGAGAGCTGTAGCCGCTGAGTGTCCACCATTGTGCCAGCCTGGTCGAGATCATCCTTTGTCTTGTGGGCTGCCGCAGCTAAGAGAGAGCTGTTGTCGCTGAGTGCACACAACCTGGTCAACTTTGCATCATCGTGACTCATCCTGTGGGCCGCCGCAGCTAAGAGAGAGCTGCTGCCACTGAGTGCCCGCACCTTTGCCAATTTTGCATCATTGCGATTCGTCCTGTGGGCCGCAGCAGCTCAGAGAGAGCTGCCGCAGCTGAGTGCCTGTACCTTTGCAGACTTTGCATCATTGTGATTTGTCCTGTGGGCCGACCCAGCTAAGAGAGAGCTGTTGCGGCTGAGTGCCTGCACCCATGTCAACTTTGCATCGTTGTGACCCGACCTGTGGGCTGCACCGGCTAAGAGAGAGCTACTGCCGCTAGAGGCCCACAACCTGGTCAACTTTGCATCATCGTGACTCGTCCTGTGGGCCGCCGCCGCTAAGAGAGAGTTGCTGCCGCTGGTGTGCCCGCACCTTTGCCAATTTTGCATCATTGCGTTTCGTCCTGTGGGCCGCCGCAGCCCAGAGAGAGCTGCTGCAGCTGAGTGCTTGCACCTTTGCCGACATTGCATCCTTGTGATTTGTCTTGTGGCCGCCGAGTGCCCACCTGAATCTGAATATTTGAACCTTTCGTTGAATCTGTGTGGGCCGCTGCAGCTGAGAGAGACAGCCGCCGCTGAGAACCCGCCTGAATCTGAACCTTTGAACCTTTCGCTGAATCCGTGTGGGCCGCTGCAGCTCAGAGAGAGTTGCCGCCACCGAGGGCCCACCTTAATTGGAACCTTCGGAACTTTCGCTGAATCTGTGTGGGCCACTGCACCTAAGAGAGAGCTGTAGCTACTGAGTGTCCACCGTTGTGCCAGCCTGGTCGAGATCATCCTATGTCCTGTGGGCCACCGCAGCTAAGAGAGAGCTGTGCCGATGAGTGCCCGCACCCTTGCCAACTTTGCATCATTGTGACCAGACCTGTGGTCCGCCGCAGCTAAGAGAGAGCTGCTGCCGCTAAGTGCCCACACCCTGGTCAACTTTGCATCATTGTGACTCGTCCTGTGGGCCGCCACAGCTAAGAGAGTTCTGCTGCCGCTGAGTGCCCGCACCTTTGCCAACTTTTGCATTATCGTGACCCAACCTGTGGGCTGCCGCAGCTAAGAGAGAGTTGCTGCTGCTGAGTGCCTGACCTTTGCCAATTTTGCATCATTGTGATTCGTCCTGTGGGCCGCCGCAGCTCAGAGAGAGCTGCTGCTGCTGAGTGCCTGCACCTTTGACGACTTTGAATCATTGTGATTTGTCCTGTGGGCCCCCGCAGCTAAGAGAGAGCTATTGCCGCTGAGTACCCGCACCTTGGTCAACTTTGCATCATTGGGATTTGTCCTGTGGGCCGCCGCAGCTAAGAGAGAGCTGCTGCCGCTGTGTGCCCGCACCTTGTTCACCCTTGTCGAGGATTATCGCTATCGCCACATGGGCCTCCACAGCTAAGAGAAAGCTGCTGCCTTTGTGAGCCCACTACGGAGCTGCACGACGACAGTCATCGCCACCACCTGCTCAGGCCGCGGCAGCCATGTGCTGCTGCCGCTGAGAGCCCACCTGTCACCGCCTCCGCTTCTTTGAGAGGATGCGTGCGGTGTCCCTTTCCAAGGGCATGTATCTGGTGCACAACAGGTCGCACAGACCCCGGCCTTGAACTCAGTCAGTGTCACGTTCTGGTAAATACGTTATTGCCTTTTTGAGTCCCTACTGGTTTACGTGCATTGTAGTTTGTTGAAACGCTTTGAGAGTCCTGAGTTAAATCTTAGATAAAGATATTATTTTTCTATACCTACTTGAGTTGTGTCCTTTTGTTGTGTCGTTACTGCCTTGCTGTACATGGTCATAAATGCTTCACACACTGCTTCTGAGATAGGCCTAACTGCTTGTGCTACATTACCACAGGGTTGAGCATGGGTTGTCAAAGGGGGTAGCCCACTTGCCCTGACTTAGGAAGAAGGGTCTCTATTTGGACATTGGCACCAGCCATTGCCAACTAGAGACCCCCATTTCTAATATTGGCGGGCAGCGGTGGGATCAGGACTTGCATTTGTGATCCAAATACAATAACTTGTAGACACGACTGGTGAGTGTAGACCAAAGCGCAGCCACAATTTTTTTTATTTGTTTGGTTGGTTGTTCTAGGATTGAATTGTTGATCACAGCCATGAGTACTTCTAACATGGGAAGGCAAACCTCTAATGCTTCGGAGGATCTCACATTTGAGGAGGAAAGTTTAGATACCTATACTGCCAGACAGCTGAAGTCATTTTGTAAGCAATTCGAAGTCCCTGTGATAGGTCTCTTTAGGAAGGAGGAGTACCAGAAGGCGCTGAAGGCCTGGTGGGAAGTGAGAGATCCGCTGGGGATGAGGAAGAGAATGCTGGAGAGCAGCAGGATGATGCAGTATAGGGGGGAGATAGAACACCCCACAATCCAGGTACTAGTGTATCCCAAATGAGCCTGACCCCAGAAGAGCTGGAGGACAGGGAGAGAGATAGGAGGCATAGTTTGGAGATGGCTAAATTGGAAGTTCAGAAGGCCCTTGAGAGTAAGAAGTTAGACATTGAAAAGAATCAATTGTCAATTGAACTTGAGAAAATGAAAATGGAGCATGCGAGAATGTTGAGGGACATAGAGATCAGGGTGAGGAGTGTCCCGGTCTCCCCCTCTGGTGACAGCATACCTTTAGTAACTCCTGAGAGTAGAGTTTATATTCCTAAAGATGTCATTAAGGATTTTCACAAGAGTGAGGATATTTTGCAATGGTTTGCCACATATGAGATAGCAATAGTGTCCCACCGGGTCCCTGAGAAGGATTGGGGAGCGGGGTTGTGGGGACGCTTTGTGAGTGATGGTAGGGATACCCTGTTGGACCTTCCTGAGGCGAGCAGGATGGTGTATGCCCATATGAAGGAAGCTTTGATGACCCGTTATGGTTTGACCCCTGAAATGACCAGGCAGAGGTTTAGAGCCTGTAAGAAGTTAGAGGGTACCACATGGGTTCAATAGGTGTCTTATTTCTGCAGAGCAATGGTTTGCTGGGTTAAAGGTAGCAAAGTGGAAACTTTTGAGCAGTTGTGTGATTTGTTTGCGTCGGAGCATTGTTCTTGTAACTGTTTTCCAGAGCTACGCCAGCACCTGATTGATAGCAAGCTGATTAAGCCTAGGCAGCTTGCTGAGGAGGCGGACCGCTGGGTGAGCACCCGGTCCCGCAAAGGATTTGTGGGAGACTTCGCTAAAGATGGGCAGGTTCCCCAGCTGAGAAGTGGGGGGACAAGGGTAAGCCGAGGGAGTTCCAAAGTGGGCCCCAGGGTAAATCCCATGGGAACCAAGCAGTGGTGTTCCAGCCTCCCCAAGAGAAGAAGCCAGTGTCCCCACCAGGTAGGCCTGTTCAGAGGGGGCCACTCACTTGTTTCAAGTGTGGTCAAGTGGGCCACCGGTATTTTGATCCCCAGTGTCCCCAGAGGGACCCCAATGCATCCCCTTGTGCACCACCCCATGCACCATCCCACCAGATTGCCAGTGTAGCCCTGGGGGGGAGAAAGTGGAGGTCCAAGTTGGGTGGAATCTCATAGAGTAACATTTGTCTCGGTAGGAGACTTTGAGAAGGTCCCTAACCCCACACTGCCTAATAACACCAAGAAGTGCCGGCAGTGGGTAAGCATCAATGGGCATAGGGTGGAGGCTTCAGGGACACAGAAGGTAGTGTGACTGCTGTCAGCTCCAGGTTGGTGTCCAAAGAGCAGGTTGTCCCCTATGCATTTTGCCCCATAGTGTCAGCAGACAACTCAGAGAGCCAATGTGATGTGGCTCAGGTTCCCTTCAAGTGGGGGGGTCTCAGGAACTCTTCAAGTGGCTGTGAGGCCCACCATGCCTGTAGACTGTCTGTTGGGCAATGATCTAGAGACCTTCCTGTGGGCTATGGTGGAGAGAAAGTCTCATTTAGAAATGTTGGGCCTGCCTGAGTGGGCGTGTACAGCCACAAAGTCCATGACAGCTCAGAAGGGTGTTCAGGAGGGCCTGAAGCCTGAAATTTTGTCCCAGACCTCTGCCTTAAAGAGAAGGGGTAGGGGCGTGGGAAACCGACCCCACTGTTCCCACGGTCCTGAAGGGAGCAGACCTGAGGTGGATGCTCTGGAACATACAGGGGAACAAGTGGCTGAACTGGGCGACCTACCAGAGCTGACCGATTGGCAGCCGGAAGGGGGGCCCAACAGGGAGGAATTTTGCGAGCAACAAAGAACCTGCCCTTCTCTTGAGGGAGTGCGGCAGCAGGCCGCCGCCCAGGCAGCAGGTGATCAGACAGGGTCACATTGGATCTACTGGGAGAATTATCTTCTTTACAGCGAGCCTAAGGTTGATGAGACTGGGTCAGCCCGTGTGCTGGTGGTGCCCCAGCGCTTCAGGACCTTCCTACTGGGGTTTGCTCATGATGTGCCATTGGCCGAACATCTGGGGCAGACCAAGACCTTTGAGAGGCTGGTCACCTACTTCAATTGGCCCCAGATGCGCAGGAGCTCAGATGCTCACTGCAGGACGTGTGAGACTTGACAAGCAAGTGGGAAGAGTGAGGGGAAGAGTAAGGACTCACTACAGCCCTTTCCCATTGTGAGTACCCCATTCGAGAGAGTGGGCATTGATATTGTGCGGGCTCTGGATCCCAAGACAGCCATGGGCAACAGGTTTATCCTGGTCTTGGTGGACCATGCCACCAGGTACCCTGAGGCCATCCCGCTCAGGACAGTGACGGCCCCCATGGTGAGACGGGAACTGATGGGGATTTTCTCCCACGTGGGATTCCCCAGAGAGGTGGCGTCCGATAGGGGAACTAATTTCATCTCCAAGTGCATGAAGTCTCTGTGGGAGGAGTATGGGGTAACGTATAAATTCACCACTCCTCCCACCCCCAGGGTAATGGGCTGGTTTAGAGATTCAACCGGACCCTTAAAGGCATGATTATGGGCCTAGGTGAGCCCTTGAGGTGTAAGTGGGATGTCCTCTTGCCATTCCTGTTGTTTGCTTACCGTGAGGTGACACAGAAGTCCTTGGGGTTCAGTCGCTTTGAGCTGCTCTATGGTCACCTGGTAAGAGGGCCTCTGAGTCTGGTCAAGGAAGGCTGGGAGCAATCTCCCAGGAAACCTCCCCAGGATGTGTTTAGTTACATGCTTCGCTTCAGAAACCATACTCGGCATTTCAGGAAACATGCTGAGACAAACTTGGAAGCCAGCCAGGAAGAGATGAAACGCTGGCATGATCAGAATGCCACTCTGATCGAGTTTCAGCCTTGACAAAAGGTTTGGGTCATGGCCCCAGTGGAGCTCTGTGCGCTTCAGGATAGGTGGACTGGCCCCCTTGAGGTGGTGGAGCACAAGAGTCCTGTTACCTACCTGGTGGACTTGCAGTCTCCCAGGAACCCCTTGCGGGTCCTGTATGTTAACCACCTGAAGCCCCACTTTGAGAGGTCGGGAGTGGGCATGCTTCTGGCCACAGATGCTGGGATGGAGGATGAGAGTGAGTCCCTTCCTGACCTCCTGTGTGCAGGGGAGCAAGATGGGTCAGTAGAGGGTGTGGTCCTCTCCACCACACTGACTCCTGAGCAGCAGGGTGATTGTCGCCAACTGTTGGGACAATTCAGTGATCTTTTCTTCCTGGTGCCTAGTGTCACTGATTGGTGTGTCCATGACGTGGACACCGGGGACAGTCCTCCCATCAAGCACAAGGCTTACAGAGTGACTGACCGGGTAAGGGCCAACATTAAGGATGAAGTTACCAAAATGTTTGCACTTGGGGCGATTGAGTCCTTTAGCAGGCCGTGGTCCAGCCCAGTGGTTCTGGTCCCGAAAGCTGAAGCGCCTAGTGCCACCCCAGAACTTCGGTTCTGCATGGACTATCGGGGCCTCAATTCAGTCACGAAGACTGATGCCACCCCATCCCCAGAGCTGATGAGCTTGTAGATTGGTTGGGGGCTGCCAAATACCTCAGCACATTGGATTTGACTTCTGGGTATTGGCAGATCACCTTGACCGAAGGAGCAAAGGAGCGGTCAGCATTCTCCACACCCGATGGGTAATACAAGTTCCGGGTGATGCCCTTTGGAATGAAGAATGCCCCTGCCACCTTTCAGAGGTTGGTTAACAGGTTGTTGGGTGGGCTGGAATACTTCAGTGCCACCTACCTGGATGACATTGCGGTGTTTAGCTCCTCTTGGGAGGACCACCTGCGCCACCTCTGGGAGGTATTGATGGCACTACGGAAGGCAGGCCTCACAATTAAAGCCAGTAAGTGCCAGATTGGTCTGGGTTCTGTGGTATATTTGTGGCACCAGGTGGGGAGC
This sequence comes from Lissotriton vulgaris, assembly GCF_964263255.1. NCBI lineage: Eukaryota > Metazoa > Chordata > Amphibia > Caudata > Salamandridae > Lissotriton > Lissotriton vulgaris. The sequence goes on from NC_141685.1 coordinate 1,433,409,796, forward strand.
GGCCAGGTGGCACCCCTTCAGCCCAAAATTGAAACTATCCTGGTGTAGGAACCCCCCAAGACTCAGACGCAGGTGAGGTCCTTTTTAGGACTCACGGGGTACTACAGGAGGTTTGTCAAGGGATATGGCAACATTGTTGCACCCTTGACTGAGCTGACTTCCAAGAAGCAGCCAAAGAAGGTTAACTGGACTGACTCCTGTCAGAAAGTTTTGACACCCTGAAGACTGCCATGTGCACCGCATCCGTGCTTCAGGTGCCCCACTTTTTAAAGGAAGTTGTTGTCCAGACGGTTGCCTCAGAGCATGGTATAGGGGCTGTTCTGTCACAGATCAATGAGGAGGGACTAGACCAACAGGTAGCCTTCCTAAGTAGGAGGTAACCTCCCCGGGAACGGAGGTGGAGTACAAATGAGTGCAAGGCATTTGCTATTGTCTGGGCGCTGAAGAAAATGAGACCATATGTGTTTGGGACTCACTTCCGGGTTCAGACAGACCTCAGGCCTCTTAAATGGTTGACGCAGATGAGGGGTGAGAATCCCAAGTTGTTGAGGTGGTCCATTTCCCTACAGGGTATGGATTTCATGGTGGAACACCGCCCTGGTACAGATCACACCAATGCTGATGGTCCACCCAGATTTTACTGCCTTGGTGATAAGAACTCCCAAGGGGATGGGTAGCTCTCCCCACATTTCAGCTGGAGGGGACGCGTGTTAGACCTGGCATAATTGGCGTGGGTCTCCCTTCCCCTTTCCTATCCTATCTTTTATGTAGGCTGGATTTAAATGCTCTGGGCGCTGTGCCACTGCTAATCAGTGCCACAGTGCGAAGGCTCCCTGTATAAAGCTAACTGTATGAATTAGGATAACCGTAATGCCTAGGTCTGTGTAGCATGTTATAATAGCGAGTTACCCTCCCTTTCACCATTACAATTGTGAAGCTATCTGTTCTCATAGGCCGGAATGGGCAGGTTGAGGATTATCTTCTTTATTCCTATCTGACCCCAGGAACCTAATAGGAACTTCGAGTTTGATATGTTTATGCTCAGGACATATAGAGACACCTTTTAGTAAGGACCATTTATATATCCCATGTTCAAAAATGCCTCTTCTAGAAACACTGTGTTTTTTTGTGCCTAAGCTTCCGTGTAGACAAAATAATAATGGTTCTGTCGGACAGAAATACACACTGTTTTAGTATTTCAATGTTTCCTTTTGCAATTCTTGTTCCTAAACTGGATATCAAGACGGGTGTACTAATACGTTCACAAACAAACACACTGACCATAAAGAAAAATGAAAGCAAATTTTTACTCAAATACTTTCACATGTGAAGACAAATTATTTCAATCACTGTCCCTAACGAATACTTAAAACATATATGGCACAACGACTTTGTGCTAAAGCATAATACACACTAAAAACAACAAGTAAAATGTGTTACTTCATATACTTTTTGGAATCAATAACTATATATATACAATAATCCTGTAGGTGTATCAATTCAGTCTTGGATCCTACAGGGTTTTGAATAGTTTGTTCATGCCAAAAGCGGGGATTGCATCGACGTTTCCACCCTGGGGGGGCGATGCAGTGTTTTCATGCATCAAGGGCGGGTCTTCATCAGGCCTGTATATATATGTGGGACAGCCTCTTGCAGACCTAGCTCCGCATGGAGTCCTGTCTCTTTCTGAATTGTACTGTCGGTCCGTCTTAATCAGGCCGGCTAGATGTTCGATGAATCTCTGTAATGTTTTAGTTTATACAGATGGTTGAAAAGTTGCTCCTTAGTATTTTTAACTCGAAGGTGAAGGACGCGATCCAGGGGAGTTAAAAATACTAAGGAGCAACTTTTCAACCATCTGTATAAACTAAAACATTACAGAGATTCATCGAACATCTAGCCGGCCTGATTAAGACAGACCGACAGTACAATTCGGAAAGAGACCAGGACTCCATGCGGAGCTAGGTCTGCAAGAGGCTGTCCCACATATATATATACAGTCCTGATGAAGACCCGCCCTTGATGCGTGAAAACACCACATCGCCCCCCCAGGGTCGAAACGTCGATGCAATCCCCGCTTTTGGCGTGAACAAACTATTCAAAACACTGTAGGATCCAAGACTGAATTGATACACCTACAGGATTATTGTATATATATAGTTGTTGATTCCAAAAAGTATATGAAGTAACACATTTTACTTGTTGTTTTTAGTGTGTATTATGCCTTAGCACAAAGTCGTTGTGCCATATATGTTTTAAGTATTCGTTAGGGACAGTGATTGAAATGATTTGTCTTCACATGTGAAAGTATTTGAGTAAAAATTTGCTTTCATTTTTCTTTATGGTCAGTGTTTGTGAACGTATTAGTACACCCGTCTTGATATCCAGGTTAGGAACAAGAATTGCAAAAGGAAACATTGAAATACTAAAACAATGTGTATTTCTGTCCGACAGAACCATTAATATTTTGTCTATAACCCACCCAGGTTCTGAGGGTTACAGGGTTACCTCATTACATGTACTAAGCTTCCCTGTAGGCTTCGCTAGTATGTGTATTGGCCGTCTGGTTTTGGAGCAGCAGGGCCAGCTGGGTCAGACCTCGCTGGAGAGAGAGATCGGTATTCAGAGCATGGGGAGGGGTGACTTTTGATCTGCGCAAGGCCGTGCCTGGCAAGGTCACCTTGATGGCTCCACCTCCCACTGGGAATCTGGTAGCAGACCCCCTCATTCTGAAAGGGCAGGATGTCGCCTCGTAAACCAAGTGCTCCCCAACCCCACTGAACTGGTTCTGACTGGAGTCAGTGATTTGTGACTTTAAAGAACAAAGACTTTTTAGGTATAAAACGCTGTGCTGGAACTTTGTCCAAGGGTGTTCCTTCTGGATGTCAAGACAAAACTCTGTCCGAGTGAACAGAGGAAAGGACTTTGAAACTTTCACCAAGCTTGCTGAAGAAACTACAGAGGGCCTAAATTGAGAGCGCCTCCTGCTGAAGTCTCAGGAACATTAGACTTCACCCCGTCAGCCGTCGGAATTCCTGTGCGAGGAACTCTGCTTGTAGGTGAGGCCTCCGTCGAGTAATCTGGAGCCTCTAGTCCTACTGTAAGGAACGCGGACTGGGAACCTTCTCTGAATATTTGTGCGCTGCTGCCTCTAAGAGAGAGCTGCCACCACTGAGAACCCGCCTGACTCTGAACCTTTGAACCTTTTGTTGAATCCGTGTGAGCCGCTGCAGCTAAGAGAGAGCTGTTGCCGCTGAGAGCCCACCTGAATCTGAACCTCTGGACCTTTTGTTGGATCCGTGTGGGCCACTGCAGCTGAGAGAGAGCTGCCGCCGCTGAGTGCCCGCCTGAGTCTGAACCTTTAAACCTTTCGCTGAATCTTTGTGGGCCTCTGCAGCTAAGAGAGAACTGCCGCCGCTGAGAGCCCGCCTGAATTAGAACCTTCGGAAATTTCGCTGAATCTGCGTGGGCCGCTAAGTGTCCACCGTTGTGCCAGTCTGGTCAAGATCATCCTTTGTCCTGTGGGCCACTGCAGCGAAGAGAGAGCTGTTGCCCCTGAGTGCCCGCACCCTTGCCAACTTTGCATCATCGTGACCCGACCTGTGGGCTGCCGCAGCTAAGAGAGAGCTGCTGCCGTTGAGTGCCCGCACCCTGGTCAACTTTGCATCTCGTGACTTGTCCTGTGGGCCGGCGCAGCTAAGAGGGAGCTGCTGCCGCTGAGTGCCCGCACCTTTGCGAACTTTTGCATCATCGTGACCCGACCTGTGGGCTGCGGCAGCTAAGAGAGAGCTGTTGCCGCTGAGTGCCCGCACCTTTGCCAATTTTGCATCATAGTGATTCGTCCTGTGGGCCGCCGCAGCACAGAGAGAGTTGCTGCTGTTGGGTGCCTGCACCTTTGTCAACTATGCATCATTGGGATTTGTCCTGTGGGCCGCTGCCACTAAGAGAGAGCTGCTGCCGCTGTGTACCCACACCTTGTTCACCCTTGTCAAGGATTATCGCTATCGCCACGTGGGCTGCAGCAGCTAAGAGAAAGCTTCTGCCTCTGTGAGCCCACCACAGAGCTGCACAACGAGAGTCATTGCCACCACCAATCCGGGCCGCGGCAGCCGCGTGCAGCTGCCGCTGAGAGCCCGCCTGTCACTGCCTCCGCTTCTTCGAGAGGCTGGGTGCTGTGTCTCTTTCCAAAGATAGGTATCTGGTGCACAATGGTTCGCATAGGCCCCGGCCTTGAACTCAGTCAGTGTCACTTTCTGGTGAATACGTTATTGCCTTTTTGAGTCCCTACTGGTTTACGTGCATTGTAGTTTGTTGAAACGCTTTGAGAGCCTTGAGTTAAATCTTAGATAAAGATATTATGTTTCCATACCTACCTGCATTGTGTCCTTTTGTGGTGTTGTTACTGCCTTGTTGTACATGGTCATAAATGCTTTAAACACTGCCTCTGAAATAGGCCTAACTGCTCGTGCTACGTTACCACTGGGTTGACCGGGGTTGTCATAGGGGGTTGCCCACTTGCCCTGACTTAGGAAGAAGGGTCCCTATTTGGACTTTGGCGCCAGCCATTGCCAACTAGAGGCCCCCCATTTCTAACAGCTCACAATTGGGAATAGGAGCATCTAACTTTATAAATAAATAAAATAAATAAAATCAGTTAACTCAACTTGGGGATTTGTGACATTAGTAGTTACAATTAAGCACACATGGTGTTATCTCTCTACACGGTAGGCATCAGAGAAGTGGCGTTCAGAGTGAAGAAATGAATAATAGTGATGTGTGAAAGGAACAACTGTAAAACCTCCTATCAGGATAACCAGGTTGTAGAGAGGTGTTAGGTTTTCGTGGTAAAGAGGAGGGAAGCAAGAGTATGAGGTACAGCAACAATGAAGAGGAACTCAACACAGTGTTTTCAGAGGCTTCAGCAAAATATGCAGGCAGTCATCGAGCAGAGACATGGTGGGAGGCCAGCTGCCACAAGCTAAATGGCTGTGGAATGATAGGCTACTAGCTTTTTCTGATCCCCATGATCCTGAATCAGCAACCCAAGGGCAAAACCATTGAGTTTGAGATAGTACAGTGGAAAGGACTAAGCATAATCAGGGAACCCTAGAGTAGACTTGGAACTAACTCCTATTTAATTGTTTGGCTTCCCTAGACTACTGCAAGGGTTGAGAACGGTCACCTCTTGAATAGTCTTGCAAGAGCTTTGCCATAGTGGCAAATCACATAATCCCTTGCTTACAGTATCTGGTCATACCCAAAGTGTTATGTATCAGGGAAACAGTTGCAGGATAGGGCAACTTACAAACAACTTCAACTCAGTTGAGAGACAGGAGGAGTTCACAGACAGAGATTTCACAACCAAGGTACTGTAGTTAAGGAAGTCAAAACTGTAGTTTCTTTAAAAGCCTTGCGGTCTACTTAGACAATTCAATGATGATGTAGATACAGTCATCTAGAGTAACAAATGCCAACAATAAGTCATCAATGCATTAAACCAAAGTACAACCTCTGGGGAAAACCAGCACATCCAGATCTTCCTTCAAATATTGGGAACAGATTGAAAGAGAATCTGTAAATCCTTGAGGGGGTCTTCACAAAGAAAGTTTAAACCCTTGGATTTAGAATATTATGAGTAGTTTAAGGTAGATCAACTAGAACTAATGGGGTTTTTAGAGTACTCAGAGAGGAAAGGCGCTCTGCCTAGTGTGGACGTTTGGTGTGTCTTAATGGCTAAGTATTGGCGTAGTGCGTAATCCCGCCGCCAGATTTGATGCGAGGGAACTAGGATCCCCAATATGGCGGCAAGCAGATCAATAGTCTCGATCTAGTGTTTCTAAGGCATACTCCTTAAAGTTGTTTCCTCCTTCCGGTCACGTGTCCGTTGTTGGAAAACGGCGACCGGGAAACAAAGGAGGAGGGATGCCACAGAGTTGGTGAGTACCGCGCATAACAACGCCGAATGTTTAATCTATAAGTAACATGATCATATAGGTTATGGTCTACTCAAGTCGAAGGCAGCACTAACCGTGGCTGTTATCGTTTCTTTTCCCCCCATCCCTTTCTGTTCTCTGTCAGATATTTCTATGATTCCGGCCACACCCGCAGGATCTGGAACCGAATTGTGGATCCCCTCCCAGTTGTAAACTTAATATGTACACGTATTAAGGTACCGTTTGACTTAATTTTATGAGAGAGCGATATCTTACGCTGCACCGTTATTTAACTTGCGTAGCAACTTTGAAACACTGTAACATTCGGTTTTCTTTTATTATAGTGTGAATATTATAGCACTTGTTGACCCTATGTGCTCATGAAAGCCAGGATATATTTTTGTCGAATACTTGACTACAAAGACAGACAACCAAACCGGTGTTACTATGATCAATGGTAAGTTGTGATTCTGAGTATACATAAAACAGGTAGACTTGCTCAATAGTCATCAGTTATACACGCAGTCATACTGGTGGACACTGATATAGATATCATGAAACATATGATAAATATGCGCAGTAAATTTTATAAATCTCTGAAACTAGAGGGTGCTTCATCTCTTCTCTCTGCCGCAATGGCTTTTTCGGTCCAAAATTTGCCCCTTTATATGCTTCTTTTCCCTCATCGCAGATTTTGATTCCTTGTGAACATTTCCGTCCAGACCTACATGAGTATAGGTTGTGCCACAAGGTAGGCTCTCTCTTTCAGGCACCTAGTTTCTCCTTTTACCATTCAATCACCTGGGGCCTGCATGTAGTCACTCGATGAATGAGTTCGTATGACTAGACACCCTACCAATCACGTTCTCACATGAGACCTTTTGAGTGATGGATTTGTTTTAACATGGCACAAGATTATGACCTTGGTGGAAATGCAACTCCTTCATTCCCACAATAATATGTTTGACTATCATGTCGCACAGGAGAAAAAGTATGTTTTAACACACATCGTATTGTCAGAATCGGTTTCTTTTTTTCCTGAACCACCACTTTGATCACCTAAACCACATCAATTCCACTTATGGTTCGTGGGGATAGGCGTGTCATTAGTGATCACTACACCCGGTGTATGAAAAAATCACCTTGAGTCACCAGTGCATGATATTGATTAGACAATCTGTCTTTCTTAAATGCGCTGTATGTAAAGAAATATTCTATACACATTCCTTTATGTTTTTTTGCCAGCCCTGAAGAGTCGTTGTGAGTTGTTCCCACACGACGAAACACATGTCGGCTGGTTGTGGACTCATTAAACTACCCATCTTTAAGAATATACATAAGAAATTGCATCTGTCAATTCATTGGCTATATGATTACTATATTGACTGTTACATAACTACCATTGCAATACCTTACTTGTTGTGTGCGAGAGCTTTGCTGTTTTCAACTAGAACTAATATCAGAGAGGCATGTGGTGTGTTTGCTATTAATAAGGCAATCTACATGAGGGCCTTTTATGACTAATGGGATTTGAGTATTCATATCAAAGTCAGACACCCTAGGGCTGTCCTAAAATTCAGGATAATAATTTTGAGCCACCTGATGGACAATCCCGCTTCCAAATGTCCTAGCTGACCACAAGTACACAAGATCCTCCAGTCCTTGGGGCATTCTGTCTGCCCCCTCAGATTTCCTCACTGTGCTCTTCCACTGCTTTTTTCTCCCAGCACCTTGTCCTCACTTTGATTCTCTTCATCTCCTCCTTCCCTTTGTCTGCCCTTTACTGTCTGCTGCATATTCTGCTGTTTCAACAACATCAGTTTAGATTTAACATGCTCTTTCTTTCTTGCAAGGGCATACATTGATGTGCACAGGTTACTAATTCTGCTAACAACTTTCTTTGGTATGCAGTTTGTGTTGTCATCAATTTTCGTCTCACACAGTAATAATCCAAGTGCAAAAGCAACACCTGTGGAGAATACTACAACTGGTGACGAGATAGGGGATTACGTAAACACTGCAACCCAGAGAATCGAGAATGCTCTCCAGGAGAGTTTGCCGTGGTCCAGAAAAAAGCTTGTGCATGTCACATGTGCCTCAGTCACAGTGAAAAAGTGACAATTGGCGTATGTGGAGTCGAAACGTCACTCCAGCCAGTGCCACGCCTGTGAAGAAAGTGATGGCCTAAGAGAAAATGTGTTTGTCATCGGCTAGAAATTTGTTGACAGTCAAGACAGAAGATACTGCTTCACAGCCTAACATAGAGCCGTCATTCATACAGTATGACAATGCTTAAGGCAGCAACAACTGGGTACAGAGAAATGCTAAAGCTTGTGCAAGGAAGTGCTAAAAGAAGAAACATTTCTGATGCAAAGAAATGCTAAAAAGCAGTAGAAACCAGGTATAGTGCAAAAAAGTTAGACTGGGAAAGATCCTGTGCAAGAGACAAAGATGCCACTCATTGCCAAAGAAGATGATGGTGCCTCACAACTAGAGAGCAGGTGTAACGTCCCAAATGTTAGAGGATGGCTAGTGCTTAACGAAGGTGCTGGCCCGAGTGGGCAGCAGACGCTCACAACAGCGGAAAGATTCACAGGCTATGATGCTGCTGCATTCCTAAAACCACCACCTCCCTTTAATACCGCCAAAAAGCAGCATATTGGTGACAAATGGACTGTCTGGATCGAATCCTTTGATAATTTCATTGATGCACTGGAAAAATCAAATGACAAAAAGTCCATTAAATATCTAAAGAATTTGGCATGTGAAGGAGCAAAAGAAGTGATTAAGAAAATACCACATAACTCTTGAAGTAACGTACAGTTAAATCAAAGAAGATTTAAACACCAAGTTCAATCCAATGCCGAATGTGTACTATGAAAGGTACATTTTCAGTCAGAAAAGGCAGACAGCTGGTGAAATGATGGATGAGTTTAACCCCTTGCATGCTGCTGCGATTCTGCGCCTGTGCGGCAAATTCGCGAGTGGGCGGGTTTATGACTGCCCCCAGCCGTCATCAGCACACGAGCGCCGTAGTGCATGACCGATGGGGGCCGTCATCAGTATGCAAGGGGTTAAAGACTTGATTCGCTCATCATGCATTGCAAGTGTTTTCATGCATAGCATTTAACAGAAACCAACTTAGTGAACTGTGTGCAAGAATGTCAAGACAGTGTGTTCCTGTCCTCTTTTATCTTTCTGAGCCATCTTTGTTAGGCGAGGTATGCCTGAGTATCTTTTAAAAGCGTAATTTAGCCTGTCCAAGTAATCTGTGGATGTTATGCCCTTGTTGTGCTTCTAATTTGAGATCTTAGTCCAATCAGTTTTCACCGGCACACAACCATCACTGCATTCAACAATACATCTTCTTCTGCATTCAACACCTCATCATTGCTGGGATCAATCCTCAACGAAGCTGACTTTTCAAACAGTTGGTGTCTTCCTGTATTCAGCACCACAAATTGCAGTAGCTGATTCACATCTGTCCAATTGGATGTGTACACTTCAAATACACATTGTAGCTCCACTTGGAACTGGGTTGGGATTTCCCTATTCTTAGGGAACTCCTTCCTAATTCTCATTATATCAGAGGGGGCTCTAAAGTACATGGACTATAATTTATCGCCAACAGTGGGGTAGTCTCTCAAGGGAAAGTATCAGTGGTAGGCATGGAAGGGACCTCATTATCTGCATCACTAGGATAGGGAGAGGGAAAGCATTTCCTAATCAATTGACCTGCTGTTGGTCTTAAGCTTTCTCTAGTAGTTGTGGGCCTGCACTCTAGGGAGTCTTTCTCCATGCCAGGACAGACTTAACTCACACTCTAGATCGATTCACACTAGTGGAGTTTGCATCATGTCTTGTCACGCATGCACTTCTCCCGGTGCCTTACGGCTGGTCGATTGCATCATAGTGCTCCACTCGTCAGTGGTCTCCTGGGCTCGGCTTCCTTTGCAGGGGTATCAGGAGCTGCACCCTTGACCTCCATAGCTGGCATGGGGAATAAGTCTGGCAAAACCTCCTACCAGGGATCCTCACTCTTTCTACGTTTCCTGTGATTCACTGATCGGGGGAAAGTGATAAGCAGGAGTTAAGCAGTTGGAGCACAAGCCCTAGTACTGTCCGGAAAGTAACTTATTTGGTACTCCAGCTTTTCCTGGGTGTTTTTCTTACAACAAATTTTGGATTCGCGTTTCTATTCATGGGCATCCTCCTGTGACTAAAAATAGTGTGCACTGTTCAGCATCATTTGGTTTTAAGGGTCCTTCAATTTCTTCACTAAATTCCCTAAACTCCCTATATAAGGGTACCAAGTGTAGGAATGGACTTCTTTCCATCCCCATGAGCCCTATTTACTCTTTCAAATATATTTTGTGAGGCTTTTATATACTGTTGATACATAGTATGGGCAAGAGTCCCTTTTAATGGAGTCTCACTAGAATTAGATATACACACACACACGCACGTACTCAAATACACACACGTTATTTTTATGGTATTTCATTATATTGTATTGTGTTTTTGACTTTTTAACTGTTTTAGAACTTCTAAATGCTTTACTTAAGACAAGCCTGTCTGCTCTATGCCATAGCTACCAGACTTTCAGCTCAGGTTTAAATGACTGAAACCTGCTCTAACAAGTAAGTGACTTTATTGCTTGTGTTGGGGTATCATCCACCCCATCTAATAATTTACTTTCTCGCACCACTGTAACTTTGAAATGGCAAGATGAGATCAAATGCAGTGGCCAATGGCCAGGAGTTGAATATCACAATTGGAGCCCAATCTCTTGAGACTCTCCAGCTGTCCTTCTTGAAGGGTGAATCGAAGTAACATTGGCTTTCGTTGAAAACTGGGATTAGAAGCAGAAACTGTTTTAGCAAGTCAGCATTGCATCAAATTACATAAGCAGCGTAACACAAAATATAGTTGGAAAGTACTATTGCTAGTAGGCTCACAACCTTCCAGTAGCCTCCTGTCAACGGTATCAACTTTCATTGCTGTCAGTACGGGACCGGGCTGATATTGGGGACTTCATACCCCGATCTGCCTTGCGCCGGAGGTGCCAATGTTGCTGTGCACGCCCCTGCCTAGCGTTTACGCTACCGCTGCGGGGGACTTTGTTGCTGTCAGGACAGGACCACGCTGACATTGGGGACTTAATCCACCAATCTTCATCTGCAGTTCTCCTGGAGGAGCCAATGCTGCTGTGCCTGTCCCCTGCTTGGCACTAATAGTGCCTCACCTCCCCCCCCGTCCTCCCCGTCCCCCCCAAGGGGGGGGTGGCGGGGCATAGATCACATTCTATATTAGGTTGAGGAAGGAGGCAATACATTTGGCCTTCAAGGATCTCAGCACAGCGTTTGATACACTTGATGGAGCTACGTTTTGAATGAATGAATGAAAGACATTTATAAAGTGCAATGGCTACTAAACAAGTGTGTCTCAGCTTTAAACAGTCCACAGAACTCCTAAAAAATCGCAGCAGCTCAGAACCAAGGCCAACCTATCTAAAAAGCTACGTTTTAAGGCTCTTCTGGAACAAAAGTTCTGAATTGGCTAGTTTCATCTGACGTGGAAGATAGTTTCACAACTTCAGTGCAAGGAAGCCAAAAGAGCTTCCCCCGATTCAAACTCTTCTTGCTCTGGGAACCTGCGCTAATAAAGCATCAGAGGACCTAATGCTTCTAGAAGGAATGCCGCTGCCCGCGTCCCACGTAGGGGGACATTGGCAGGGCAGCCCCCTTAGTGTACACTAGTCCAGCCCCTCCCCCAGTTTTCCTCGTGCGCTGCGCTGGGGTTGGGAGGGAACCAGTGAAGCCCCTTGCCCCTCCCAGGTACCTGCATGCCACCGCCATTCGGGGAGGGCCTGCCTGGGGTGGCCGGGCCAGGTCAGGTATATATGGCCTGGCCCGCCCTTGCCGCGACCTCTGCTTCCTGCCTCTGCCCAGCGCCGACTGCATTTAAGGCAGGCATGGGGCCAGAAGGCGTCAAAGGGGTGGGGCGTTGGAATTCCAACTGTTTCCAACGGTACATCCGCCCTTAATACCTGAAGTAAATGAGCAAAGAGGCATTTGGTAGAAGTTACCATCATGTAAATGTGTCGATATGACGTATTGACTTTTGTGTGCAATGTTTAGGCAATTTAAGAGCGTTCTTTGAGAATGTAGAGTGCAGTGCTAAAAAAAATAATAATAAATAAATAAAAAATAAAAAGCAACTTGTGACAAACTGGCGTCCTCCTTTCTCCAACAGGCCGCCGAGTGTGGGTGATGGGACATTCGTACGTGACAAGGTTGGAACTGTGGGCGGCTAGCAGGGAATGGAGCAGGGGTTTCACTCAGACGCAGTTGGTATGGCTGGGCTCCCCAGGGATGAGATGGAACGACCTAAGGAAGTGCCTGGAGCCCCATCTGGGTAGGGGTCCCCCACCTCACGTCTTGATAATCCACTTGGGGGGCAATGACTTGGTCTCCAAGGGGAGGAGGGTGCTACTCCAGAACATGCAGTCTGATGTCATGGCGATTAGAAACAGGATGGGAGCGTGCGAACTGGTGTGGTCCGAGATCGTGCCACGCAGGGAATGGCGGGGCACCAGATCCCCAGCTACAGTTGAACGCTAACGCAAGAGGGTCAATAGGTCCATGCAGAAGTTCATGGAACGAAGGGGCCTAGGATTCATTAGGCATGCACTGATCCTAGAGAATATAGAGGGTTACTACAAAAACGATGGGGTGCACTTGTCCAAAGTTGGCATGGAATTTTTCCTACTAGATTTACAGGATGCACTCACGGCTGCAGGATGTCATTAGGGTACTCTGGTGTGGGGGGCCCTGGCATCGACGGTAGCCTCCCCCAGGGCTGTGGGGGAGTTACAGGGTGATCTGGAGGCAGACGGGTACAGTAAGGGTACCTCTGCGGCAGACGGGTACAGTAAGGGTACCTCTGCCCGGCACAGTAAGGGTGCACGAGCCTAAGACCATGAGCCACAGGAGGTTCCGGAAAACACGACGGCACTCCGTTAGTCCTTCGGGCGGTTGGGGGGCCTGAACCAACCGGGGGTGTGCCATTCCGCTCCGCCCTGAAAGGTGCGGGAGTCCGAGATATGGATCTACAAGGTGCGCACTGTCTGGGCGTCGGCACACCGTGCTGGCGGGCTCTCCAGGCGGGCTGGGCAGTGAGGGGCTGCCTGCCCTGGATTGCCTGTAAGATGACCCACTAATGTCGTACTATGGTTGTATGATAAATAAACCTGCAGCAGTTCTTTACCCACAAACATAGTGTCTGGTGTATCTGTGGGGTAAAATGTTTTCATGTTGGGGAGGAGCGGGTGACGGTGTGGGCACTATGCCGCTGCCCGCGTCCCACGTCAGGGGATATTGGCAGGGCAGCCCCCTTAGTGAACACTAGTCCAGCCCCTCCCCCAGTTTTCCTCATGCGCTGCGCTGGGGTTGGGAGGGAACCAGTGGAGCCCCTTGCCCCTCCCAGGTACCTGCATGCCACCGCCATTCGGGGAGGGCCTGCCTAGGGTGGGCGGGCCAGGTCAGGTATATATGGCCTGGCCCGCCCTTGCCTCGACCTCTGCTTCCTGCCTCTGCCCAGCGCTTGGCCACCGTCCTCGGGCTGCGTCCGTCTGCCCCCCTCATGCGCTGCACCCACCCTATCCGCTTACCCAGCAGCATGTCAGGCGGCGCGAATTTATTGGAACGTTTTAATGTTTTTTCTGTGTTGCAGGCAGAGTTACAGGGCGATCTGGAGGCAGACGGGTACAGTAAGGGTACCTCTGCGGCAGACGGGTACAGTAAGGGTACCTCTGCCCGGCACAGTAAGGGTGCACTAGCCTAAGACCGTGAGCCGCAGGAGGTTCCGGAAAACACGACGGCGCTCCGTTAGTCCTTCGGGCGGTTGGGGGGCCTGAACCAACCGGGGGTGTGCCATTCCGCTCCGCCCTAAAAGGTGCGGGAGTCCGAGATATGGATCTACAAGGTGCGCACTGTCTGGGCGTTGGCCCACCCTGCTGGCGGGCTCTCCAGGCGGGCTGGGCAGCGAGGGGCTGCCTGCCCTGGATTGCCAGTAAGATGACCCACTAATGTCGTACTATGGTTGTATGATAAATAAACCTGCAGCAGTTCTTTACCCACAAACATAGTGTCTGGTGTATCTGTGGGGTAAAATGTTTTCATGTTGGGGAGAAGCGGGTGACGATGTGGGCACTAATTAGGGAGCCCTATTCCTCCCCCTACTATCCTGCCTCACCATCCTGAGTCCCTAGAGTGGGAAATGCACCTTCATGATAGCGGAGATGCCCGGTCTGACTCCTGTCACCATCAGCATTTTGAACACAAAGATATCGGTCCTGGAGGTAGCGGGAATTGACGGGCTAGATTTTGCTGACCTGCCACTGTGAGGGGGCGGATGCGTGGCCTGACATTCCGGTGGGGCCCCCCTTCAGAACCGCATTGGGGGCTGAGACCCTTCACCACAAATCTGGCGATTTCAGCAGGACAGAACCTGCTCTGGCAGCGGCTCAGGAACACGCCCTGGCATCTCGGGCCTGCTCTCCACATTACAGGTTGCTCCATCGACACTGGGAGATAGCAGTGTGTTTCCTGCACAGTGCTGTAAGTGCCCATAATCACCTTTTTCAGCTCCTACCTCAACACCAACCTAACACGCCGGAGTGCATTGAGCAACTTCACTGATCCACCCCGCCCAGGCACAACCAGTGGCAGGTGGATGCAGACTCGGTCTCCTGGCGTACTGCAGCAGCATCCACCTAGCACCAGTCGCGTAGGCACGCTGGTTGGTGACAGATTGCTGGAAAGCCACGATGGCCACAGAAAAAAGCAAAGTGTCTGGCGCGGAGGGTCCCAAAGCACTACAGTTGATCAGGTTGGAACATTACACCATACTTAAAGACGTACTCCAGAGCCGACAGTCGGGTGGTAGCTCCACCGGTGAACAGGCAGGGGAGGACCAAGAACTGTCCTTAAAAGACGTCATGAAGGCCATTACCACTGGCCAATCTGCGTTGGAACATGAATTGGACACTATTGCGATTGAAGTTAACCTGATCCATGCCGATCTTACCAATCTCAATGGGAAGGTCAAGCAGGTTGAGCTCACCACTGCCAGCCTCGTAAATGACGTTGCCCAGCTTCAGGGTCAACTGCAAGACCTGCAAACATTTCGCAAAGCCACTGACCTCAAACTAGATGATTATGAAGGGCATCTGCAACAAAATAACTTGCGCATTTTGTGTGTGCCGGAGAAGTCAGAGGGGCAGGCGCCTGACATTTTTTTTGAAGACCTCATCCTACAACACCTAAAACCCAAGGGCCTAAGTAAGTTTTTTGTCATTGAAAGGCACATAGGGTCCCTGGTGGTCGCCCCAAGCCAGGAGCCCCTCCGCGCCCAATGCTGGCGAGAGTATTAAGTTACCGAGACAGAGATGTGATTCTCCAAAATGCCAGAATGGGTACCCCACTTTGCTTTGAGAATGCAGATATCTCTTTTTCCCTGATTTCTCACAGCGAGTGCAGCATCAAAGACGGTCCTTTACAGTGATGTAACAAAAATTTAGGGACAGGGGTCTGAAATACTTTGTTTTTTCCTGCACGACTACGAGTGGAAGCTGAAGGGAAGGTCTGGTTCTTTGAACAACCAGAGGAGGCAGCAGGCTGGCTTGAGTTTCGGACGGAGGGAGCCTCACATGACCGTACTGCCCGAAGTGACCCTACCTCGCATGCCCACGGCTGACAAAGATACTTTGGACAAGAGAGAATTCCTGCACCGGTTGGATGTTAAGAGGTTGGCCGGCCAGGTAACGGGCTGCGTGGTGGACTCCGGGATGACACCTCCCCGCTCTGAATCTACCTTTCTGGACTCTGGTGCGGAACTCATGTTAGGGACTCTTTATTCTGTGTGCACTGAAAAGGGGGAGGGGATGGGAAAGTGGGTAGCCACGTCCTTCATTTACTGCTAATAGTTATTCTTTAGGGCGACAGGCACTCTGTAAGTTTAATATGGCCAGTTTTATGCCCAGAGTGCAGGGCAGCAGGGAGGTGGGTTGTTGGGTGGGTGAATTGTATTGCTATTTTATTCTGTTTTCCGCATCGGTATTTGGATTTAACTGCATCACAGAGAACTCTGGTATTCACAAACTGTAAAGAGAGTGCAAAGGGGGACAAGAATGTTAAAATATTGAGTTGGAATGTAAACGATCTCGGGGATAAAATCAAACGTAGTGTATTTCTCCAATACATCAAGAGATAGGCTCCAGACATTGTCATGCTCCAAGAGACGCACCTGATCAGAAATCTATGTAAGGCACTGCACAGAGGGGGGTACAAGATGGTTGCACATGCGCTATTTACTTCTGGCTCCCGGGGCATAGGCATCATGGTGAAGAACACATTTCCCCTTGCCATCAGCTCCACATTGACGGATAGTCTGGGTAGATATGTTGGGGTCTCGGGCACATGGGAGGGCCGGCGCTACATTCATGTCTGTATATGCCCTTCCAGGCCTGCAGGGTACCACCTTTGTGGACCTGGTCTCAGCCCTGCTCTCTATTCCAGATGGCCTCTTAGTCCTCGTGGCGATTTAAACGCAGTGGTTTCCAGCACCCTAGACCGTTATCCTCCTAGAGAAATGGGACCATCTTTTAGATTGCTGTCTGACTTTCTCGAAACCATGGGACTGGTAGATGGGTGGAGAACATACCATCCATATCAAATACAATACACCTTTCTCTCAGGGTCACACCATAGCCTCTCCCTTGACTATTGCTTGGTACCTGCGGCACATTCCGCCTATATACACGAGATCAAACACCTAGCTAGGGGCATATCCAACCACTTGCCAGTATGGGTCCGCATATTCCTTAATCAGACCATAGTGGGAAGAATAGCACTGATTAACCCTTGGTACCTGCATGATCCAATAATTCGCTGAACCCTTAGCAAAGCCACAGACGATTACTTTTTCGATAATGTGGGGTCCGTGTCCTCCTCCCAGGCCTTGTGGAAAGCATTCAAGATGGTAATTTGGGGTCAAGTTCTTTCCTTAATTTCAGGACTGAAGAAAGATAAACAAAAGAGGTCCTAGACACTGAGGTTGAAATTTATAAGTTGGAAAGAGACCTAGGGCCAGATGTAGGACACCAAATACCGATCGGTAACGGCCGATTTAGGTCGTTACCGACCGGTATTTGGTGTTTGACCTGTAGGAGGCCTACATTTTACAGAATCGGTAAATTTACTGATTCAGTAAATTTACTGAATCGGTAAATTTACCGATTCTGTAAATCAAGATGTAGGTGGCACTTAAAACAGTGCCACAGGCCCTTAAGAATTCGTTATTTACCACCAAATACTATTTGGTGGTAAATAACGAATTCCTGTGTACATGCACATCTATGCATGTGCACCTGTGCCATGTGGCACACATACATGCCCTAAGGGCATGTATGTGTGTCACATGGCACACAAGCCAGAATCAGGGGTGCAACAGGGTGTCAAAGTGACACCTTGTCCCCCTTGACAATTCGGTAATTTTACCAAATAATTACCTACATCTTATTTACCGAATCTAAAGTACTGAATCAGTAAAATTCGGTATTTTAGAGTCGGTAAATAAGATTTATCTATTTCTGGCCCCTAGAATCCGGAGTGACGCCGGAAAAGCTCCACTTACTGAGTCTGAAACAACATGACTACAAAGCACTAGTCACAGACAGGGCCAAGACATTGGGTAGGGAATGGCAGGGTATGATTTATGACCTGGGAGATAAAGCCGGGAAACTCATAGCATGGCTAGACAGGAGGAAATGGGCAAGCACATTGGTCCCAGAACTCAGGGTTGACAGGGACGTTATTCTCACAGAACCACAAGACATAGTTGATCGATTCGCCAGTCACTTCCAACCGTCTACAAGTCGGTCACAACATGCACTGAAGATGACTCTCGGGAATTGATGCATGACATTAACATCCCCAATATCTCCCCAGAAGACTGCGATTTCATGGATAGTGATTTATCAACAGAAGAGATAGCTCAAGCAATCCGTTCTTTCAATTCAGGGAAAGTCCTTGGTTCCAATGGTATCCCCATTGAGTTATACAAATTACGCACAGATAAACTTGCACCTTACCTTAAAACCATGTTCGAAGAATCCAGAGACATCGGATTACTGCCCAGAGAGCAGAGAATAACCACTATATTCACCATACACAAAGAGGAAAAACCCAAGACTGATTGCGCCTCCTACAGGCCAATTTCTCTTTTAAACGCCGAGCCTAAAACCCTGGCCAAACTCTTAGCCAATCTCCTAATCAAAAGGCTCAATAACTTAATTCACCCCGATCAATCTGGCTTCATGCTACACAGAAATATAGCCTTAAATCTGCGCAGAGTCCATGGGGTGTTGGATAGGGCACACACTATCCAAGAACCGGCAGTAATCGCATCATTAGATGCTACCATGGCAGTTGACACTATTGAATGGCCAAACCTCTGGCCGGTACTGGCCAAAATGGGGTTTGGCCCGAAATATGTGCAATGGATATGACTCTTGTACCAGGAGCCCTTGGCCCATGTGGTGGTCAACAATAAATTATCTGCAACATTTCCACTTGGCCGAGGCACTCGTCAGGGCTGCTCACCATCACTGCTTCTCTTCACCATAGCCCTGGAACATTTGGCAGCCTAGATCCGACAAGATCCTATGATACGAGGCCTGCGATGGTCCCCAGATTTAGAAGATCGCATCTCGCTTTATGCAGATGACATTCTGCTCTATTTGGCCACCCCCACAAAGTCCCTCATAGTAGTATTGGATATCCTGTCGGTGTTTGGCAGATTCTCCGGTTTTAGGATCAACTGGAAAAAGTCCCTATTGTTTGCCTTACGGGGGAATCCACCCAGCCCCCAGAGGAACTGCCCAATATAAATTAACACTGCAGGCTTTAAATACTTGGGAATTTGTATTTCTCTTGACCCCGCTGTCCGATACACCCAAAATCTTCTTCCACCCCTGCGTAAGCTCAAAACAGACATTGCCCACTGGAGGCCGCTCCCCCTCTCACTCCTGGGCTGAGCTGCCTTATTTAAGATGATGGGGTACACACAGTGAGCAACCCAATATACCCTTGAGGGCTTGGGTAAAGATATAAAAGGGTAAGGAGTCCCTCCAAGGGAGTTTGTTCCAAAGAATATTTCAATATTAAAACAAAGTTTTGGGAAAACAATTCAATGATCCTAATAAGGATTAGTTTAGTCAATCATACATATTCAATCCTCAATGAATGTTTACACATAAATACATTGAACATAAAACAATGAACAAAAACAACAATAACACCAGGTGCATATGCAAATCTTGAATTTTATCAAAAAATAAGTCAAAAAGGGTTTTAAAATACAAATATATAAACAGGAATACAGGAAGAGCAATAAGGTCTCAGTTTTCTTCTCTGTAAAACCTGAGCACACCTATCCTATTTGTAAATGTTTTTAATTCTCATAGGATAAGGGTGAAGGTCGACGTTTCGGTCTCCTATGAATGTTTCTTTGAGACCATCTTCAGGACTGATCAATTAATATTTGTAAAGCCCTTTGTATGTTAACCACCAAAGTGGCAGAATGATCACTCGTACAGAACAATTCAATTCAAATGCAAATTTCTTAGGTGGCCGTCCTCTGTCATAGAAATGAAGGGCATGAAAACGAGGGCAGGCAGCGTCAGTGGTTCTCGTGTAAATCTGAGACACCGTGTAGTGTAAACATCCACAGCGTCTCAAATCCCCAAGTAAAACAAGTTGTTTGATACTGGTAGATTTTCAGTCAAGCAATCGTGATATAATGTGATGCACGAAAATCACAGTAAATGAGATGGTCGTCTTGTCATGATCTGGTATGGTGCCTTGAACGTGCCGTAAGTACACGTACGCAGAGTACGTGTAGTTACGGCACCATACCAGATCGTGACAAGACGACTATCTCATTTACTGTGATTTTCGAGGGGGAGAGCCGCTGTGTTCACGGGCGAGTAGAGCGCAGAGCGGGGCGCGGCACGGAGGGGCGGTTGGAGAATGGCAGCTGGGTGCGCGCTCGAGTTACAGCCCACCTGAGCTTGTTTGGATTCGGCTGCCAGATGGTTTGTGTGAAGCCGGTGGAGAGACTCGCAGTCAGGCTTAGAAAGCCCAATTTAATACACAGTGAGAAGTGGGATACAACAGTGGATAACTTTTATCTTTGTCTGCGTTGAGGAAGGCAGCAGACGTGTAATAGTATCGGATACAAGTGTCCTGATGAAACTGTTTGAAACATTGTTTGAAACATTGATGCTGCTGCTGGCTGGCTGTGAGCTCGCAGATGACAGATTAAGATAGAGCAGCTGAGACTACTCTGGTGAGTGCGTGAGCTGTTGGCTGCGAGGCACTTTATTATTTGGAACTTTTTTGCTGGAGCTCATTAATTACACTTCATTAGTTTGGGGGGTGCTATATTTTTTGTTCTGCTCTGAGATACTGTTTGGATGCTTGTTATGGCACCTAAGCTTGCTCATGGAGGGAAAACAAGAGCTACATGGGAAGGTGCAGTAGGAACACGTGCCGCACTTGCTGTAAAAATGTCTAAAGAAATGCTGGGTGTTGAGGACTTGGAAAGTACTGGGCAGGGCAAAGACTTGGTTCAAGGAACTCCTAAGATTTCTCAAATGTTTCAACTAGTTACTGGTAAAAAAGCTGCGACTCCTGCCGCTAAATCCTACAATCCTGATGCCCAGTTAGCGGGAAGTGAAGTGTCCGTTGCACCTTTGGAGAAGAGACATGCACCTCCAACGTGTGATGAGACATCCCAGACTGTGGCCGATGGCAATGAGTGTACTTTAACGGATGACGACAATGGTTTCTATTAGTGAAGATGTCAATGAGCCTTTAAGAGGTAAAGATAGCGAGTTGTACTCGTTTTCAGAGCATTCAGAAGGAACTGATTTGGAAGGAGATCTCCTATTACAGGAAGATGGATCTGGAGATATTACCCCCACTATTATGGATGACAGCCATAATAAAAATACCTCCCCGGGGGTGTATCTGCAGAGGCACTTATGGTTCAGAAGAAAGATAGGGAAGGAACTATGGGACTAGCAACTGTAGAAACGCCCAACTGGGATCATTCTGGTGGGGAACAGTTACTAGAGGGCCAGGACTTATCTGGCCAAGCAAGTGGGGGTCCGGTTGTAGAGATACCAACTCAGGTGTCGCTGGAAGAAATTTACAGATCCATCTCAGAGCACAGGTTGGAGGCACGAGCGGAGCATTTAAAAACACACACTGCATGCAGGAAATTGCAGAATACTGTCAGACGTTTGGCAAAAACATGTAACAACTTTACTGACAGGATGGCGGAAGCTGAGGCACGTATATCATCATTAGAAGACCAGATGGTGACCCAAAAAAGAAGCTGTTGCAGACATAAAAGCGCATAAGAATGACGTGCACGATAAGCTTGACGATTTAGAAAACTGTGTACGGCGCAATAATTTACGCATTCTTGGGGTCCCAGAAGGACTTGAGGGGCATGATATCCATAAATTCGTAGCTGAGTTGTTTGAGGAAGCACTCCCTGAGGTGAAAGAATGGAACTGGGTGCATGAAATTCAACGGGTGCATAGATTTCCATTTCGGCAACAACCAGGAAGGAGTGGACAAGCGTTGCAGCAACTGCGGGCCATATGGATTTCCTTGAATAATTTTTTGGCTAGACAGGCTTTGTATGATCTGGCTTGACCAGATAAGAAGAGATCTGGTAAAGGGATACAATTTTTTGTGAGACCTGACTATTGCCATTCTACAGTGGAAAAGAGATGGCAGTTATGGCATCTGATTGCCCCTTTCCAAACAAAAGGCCTGCAAATTTTCCTACTGCAACCAACTACTTTAAAAACTGTCAATAAAGGACGGACACAGTTCTTTACATCTGAAGTTGCAGCTAAAGAATATCTTCACTCTTTACTCTTTGGCTTGAAGGACTAGTGTACAGGCATGGGTGCTATATGTAATGAGACGCTTTGCTTTGTGATTATGTGCACTAACTTTTCTGTTTTGATGTTTCTAGTCGTGTATACTTAAGATTACGGGAGGGCCGAGTACCAAGTGAGCCAGTCACCGAGCATCACAAGGGCGATTGGCCCTATTGCCTCATTTAAAGGGGAGGGTCACGTGCAGGGTGGGAGGGGGGATGTGCTGGGTACAGAGGGGCACTTGTAGTGTATAGGGTTGGGTGGGTATTTGCAAAAGGGTAAAAAGGGTAAAATGTCAGTTCATAGTATGTGTTGTAGGAACTTCGGTGTATATTTGAATTCTTTTTTGTATGCTAATGGCCAGAGATATTCATACTTTAATGGCAGATAGGAGTCTACATATATGTTCATTTAATGTTTGTGGGCTGAACAATATCCTCAAGAGGAAACACGTGATTGCTGAGCTGCGGTTAATTAATCCCGATATTCTTTGCTTACAAGAAACGCATATTCCTTGGTCTAACCGTAGGATATTATTGGAGTTGGGATTTACACTATTGTCGCGGACTAGAGTATAGGCCCAGATTCCACAGGAGCAAAGATAAGAGCACCCCGAACTTCCAGAAAACAACGCTCAGGAGGCACCCAAAAGTACTCACAAAAAATATGGGGTAATATTCCAAGGAGTGTCCACCACTCTCCCCATACGTAGGAACATATGATGCTGGTCGTGATCTGAAAATATATGTTCTGGAAGTATAGCAGGTACTGTAAATAAGACAGTAGATATAATAAGCACTCATGTCTTATAAACAATGTCTAATCACCTTAGAGTATACTCAGCCTCTGCACTCCACGTACCCCAAAGATGAAATGCCAGTTCCTCGAACCAGGAAATCCCAAGAGAGACTTCACCAATGGTAATCCCTTGGAAGGGAAGTAGAACACCATAAAGGGCAGAATATGGAAGGGTACACTCGGGGAGCGGTACTACCAGAGGATACCCCCAAGGGAGGACAGGCTCAAAAAGGACAGACAAAGAAGACAACAAGGACGCAGTTCTAAAAGACAAGGCAATAGAGAAGTTCTGGCCGGCTCCCGTGTAAAGACTACAGAAGCGTAGCAGAACTCCCTATCCGGCCTCAATGACAACAAGGAGGCGGCCCGACCATAAACTACAAACCAAGAGGACAGGAAAAATGAGCAGCGTTGTCCGGCTCCGAGGGTAGCGAGGAGCGGACAAGCGACTGACTCACAGGGACAGGGAAATGAGCAGCGCCGTCTGGCTCCGAGGGTAGCGAGGAGCGGAACAGTGATTGCCTCACAGGGGCAGGGAAATGAGCAGCATCGTCCGGCTCCGTGGGTAGTGAGGAGCGGAAGAGCAGCTGACTCACGGGGGTAGGAAAATGAGCAACGCCGTCCGGCTCCGACGGCAGTGAGGAGCGGAACAGCAGCTGACTCACAGGGGTAGTGATCCAGCGCTCCTACCACAATTCTGCATAAGTGATGTCACTATCTACCACCATACTTACCAATCAATACCAGGCCCATAAAAATAACAGAGCAGCTGAATCATGAGGCGAATGAATCTAATATGTTGTTTTAACTATCTACAATAAACAAGAGCAGCTTGTCATTTAGTAAGTTTATTCAAACATATTCATGAAAACTTAGGTTTAGGAACTTTATTAAACAAGAATTAGAAAATGTCATTAAAGAAAGGTTTATTCAGCATTTATAAAAAGAGCTTGATTTAAGAAATATTATTCATTAACAGAAATAAGTGAAAAAGAGCATTTCCAAACCCTAACTAATTCCCTGTCTCTACCCTCATTGCCTGAAAACAAAGTCTTTAAAAAGTCTCCTTTCCTTACGCGCGTTCGTCAATCAGTAGAACATGACCCTCTGGAATCAAGAAGCGTAGGTAAAAGTCTGCTCCTTAAGCCAATTCTTATACCCTAAAACTAAGGCCAAACTAACTATTTTCACATTCCAACAGCTGAATTCTGGCTCCCCATTGGCTGAACGACCTCATGCCACAGTAAATTGTGACATCTTCCACCTCAGGTCCGGGCTTTTTCACTAACCCATTGTTCATGCACAGAGTCCTGGCGACACGTCCTTAGGCTGCTACATTTTGTAGCAAAGATGTTCATGTAGTGCACAAAAATGCCAAGACTCACATCCTGGCCTTGAGCCCGTCCATTCTGAGCTTCTCGTGGCACAATAGCAAACCTCTCCAGAGTCGCCTTTTGCAGTTCTTTTCAAAAACTTTTCACAATATAAAAGTTTATAGGCTTCTCATCTTTTTCAAAATAAGTTTTCTCGTGTGGCTTTACATCAGCAGGCCTCTTTTCAGAAAGCGTCAATTTTCTGCGCCACTTTAGCTTGCGTCACTGCGCCACTTTAGCTTGCGTCACTTTTTCAGAATGCATTATTTTTCTGCAGCCAACTCTATGCTTCTTTCAGTAAACTATTATTTAAACAAACACAAAACATCAATTAATTAAAGAATTGACATTTGTTCTGTTACCCACCCCCTTTGCTAAATATTAACCCATTAATTATGTTACCTAGCAAAAGCACATTTAAGCAGCATATATTACCTTTGATGTACCAATCCGATCTGGAACTGCATTTGTCACAGAAAAGACAAGACAGAATCACATTTAAAAGCACATGCTATTATTTTTTATCAGCAGCAGTTAGTATATGACAAAGACAATAGACAACAATTATTGTATTATTTCTTTTGCATTTTGCACAAATAAGCATAATGTTATTACCATATGTCATTGATGCACAGTTTATTCTAGGTTGATTTAATACCATGCAGCAAACATATTAGTTTTATTAAAACATTATGGAAGTCTGACTTCACAAGCCTGAACAAAATATTGTTCATTAACCCGCTCCATCAGTAGGAAAACAAGCAGCACAGTCCGGCTCCAAGGGGAGTGAAGAGCGGAACAGCGGCTGACTCGCGGGGGTAGGAAATAAGTCTGAAAATACCGCCAAGCTTCAGCGAAACTCCAGTGAGAGGAAAGGAACCGGACTGCAACAGGAATCGCTATCAGGAACAACCTCTATCGAGGTTGAAGAACGCCAAAAATGCCGGGAACAAGGAGGAGGGCGTGGTCAGTACGGAGTCAGTAAGCCAAACACTGGCTCATGTTGAGGACGTCCCTATATGCTAGTAGGGACCGTCTCAAAAGTTCTATACATAAGGGGCATTCAAAATTAGGGGATGTCAATAAGGAATTTCCCCGCAATTGAAGTACATGAGGCCGAGTACACAACAAGGTTCCCTACTCTCTACCTATCCCTAACAACTATTATCGGCATCTAGACAATCTACTATGAATAGGGGGGTGGCAATTTTGGTGTGTCGGGTGTAATAGGTACGGGTAGAGAGAGGGTGGACAATTTAGGGAGATGGGCTATCACCGAGTGTATTTTAGAGACATTAAGACTACAATCTGTACAGTGTATGGGTCAAATTTAGACAAACAGGAGATCTTGGAGTCCTTGAATGTTGAGTTAGCACTGTGGGGGACCCCTTTGTTACTATTTGGTGGTTTTAATATACATGGGGATTCACAGATATGGGAAGCTCAATTTGTTGACTACAAAGGCCGCATCAGCTGTCACAGCAACATGGTCTTGTGGATGGGTGGACGGTAGTGAATCATGGTGATCCAGGGTATACGTTTTTTTCATCTCCACATAACAAGTTTGTCAGGTTAGACTATATTTTTTAACCTCGATTTTTAACCATAGGTGCAAAGATGCAGGTAATGCCCTTATCACATCGGATCATGGCCCAGTGGTTATGGATTTGGCTCGCTGTAAAATTACGAGGGCACAGCGGTCCTTCACATTTAGCAAAAAGCTTGTAAGCGATGAGGAATATATATGTCATATTCAACTTTGGGCTACACGGTTCTTAGAACACAATAGAGGATCAGCCGTCCAACCAATGATCTGGGATTCTTTTAAAGCGGGACTAAGCGGTGAAACATTTAGTTATGGCTGGGCTAAACAGAAGCAACAGAAAGCACTAATGGCGGATTTATTTGAGGATTTAAAGAAGGCTGAGTGTGAACTTATTTCAGTGATTAGTGCTAATAAGGACAGTCAAACAGTACAAATCAAGGTAGCTTGCAGTAAGGCTAGGATTAACGGGATCTGGAGGCAAGAAATAGCTGAGACTATGGAAGGTATAATGGAGGTATTTCGTTCATATTATACAGAATTATATACTCAAGATCCTGTTGCTCAGGGTCAGATTGAGCAATACCTTCACAAATTCGATCTATCTGAGCTAGGCCCTGCTTAAAGGGAAGAGCTGGAAGCTCCAATTTCTATGCAAGAACTACAGATAGCATTAGATGGCTTAGCGCTAGGGAAAGCCGCTGGACAGGATAAACTTCCTTTGGAGCTTTATGGGATGCTTTTTCCTATTATAAATGATGATATGCTTGCTACCTTTGCATCAGCTCAATGTGGAAATCCCCCTCCATCTTGGGATGATGCAAATATAGTGGTTTTTAAGAAGAAAGACAAGCCCCCTAGACTTCCCGGGTCATATAGACCTATATCATTAATAAATGCGGATGCCAAAGTGTATTCAAAAATACTTGCAACTCAGCTAGCGCAAGTCATTCCACCGCTGGTGTCTCGGCATCAGCATGGTTTCTTGCCTGGCAGGAGCACGGGTAATCACCTACATAGAGTTATAGCGCTGCTGGATTATGCCACGACACTACAAAAAACATAGGCATAATTTTTCTAGATGCTGAAAAATCAGTTGACCGCATATCATGGGCATTTTTATGGGCTACAATGCGTAAGATGGGGTTTGGTCCCCAATTTTTGTTAGCATTGCAGACAATGTATAAACACCCGTGGGCCAAGATCTGTACAATGGGGCAGGAGTCATCCTTTGTATATATAACCAGGGGCACACCGCAAGGATGCCCATGCTCGCCCCTACTTTTTGCCATTTATATTAATCCATTGCTGCAAATATTGGAGACTACCAATGGTATACATTCAATGGTAGTGGGCCACCATCAAGGGTGTGTTCTTGCTTACGCTGGGGACATATCGGTTGTAACATCGGACCCAGAGCAAGCACTAAGAGAGATTGAGCATTTGACCCAGCAGTTTGGGAAGGCTGCTGGATATAAGTTAAACATCTCAAAAACCCAGGTCGTTTGTACCGAGGGGCTTTGCCCTGGTGAGGTGCGTGTGACACAAGAAGCAAGGTATTTGGGGATAAAAATTAGGATGCCACTCCAAGAGATAGTCGATGTAAACTGGGCTGATATACTAGGGTCAGTCAAAAGACAGCTGGAAAAGGTTGAGTGCCTCCACCTATCAATGCTAGGTCGATGCAATGTCTTAAAGATGTGTATACTCCCCAGGGTAATTTATTACTTTCGGACTGTACAGTTGGAGTTGACACGAGCACAATTAATGCCGTTGCAATCTGTTGCAGATAGGTTTATCTGGGGCTGGAAGAAAGCCAGACGTGCTTCAAAATATATGATGTTACCACTGGCATGCGGCGGGTGGGGAGTGCCGAATTTTGTTTTTTATTACTTGGTATGTTTTTTGCAAAACATGCAGTATTTGGTTATTGGGGGAGAAACAAGGCTGTTTAAATCCCCAAATATCTATCAGATGTTATTAGGAGTCCAGGCGCAAGATGCTTTGCTTAAGTTTTTTAAACCAAGCTATTTTAAAAGATTGCAATTTAAAACTGTATTTGCTGCATATAAAGCTTGGAAGTGGACTCGTAAAATCATATCAATAAATCGAGTTTGTTATTATACGCCTTGTGACTCCACAGAAATATTCCCTTTGATATTCTGGGATACAAAGATGCCGACTTGGAAGGACAAGGGGATACGTCGCCTAGGAGATATTTATAGTGCTGGGGCAATTGTTTCTTTTGCAGAACTAGCCGAACAATTTACAATACCCAAGAACGATTTATTTAAATATTTACAAATACGGGACTTTATTCATAAACATTGTAGACATTTGCCATTTGCCTGGGTATGCTCAGACGTGAGTCCCATGCTCTCCACACCACTGGAGTCAAGCTATCCTGGCTGAAGATGGCTGATAGCCAGAAACCGGTCCTAGGATGCTTGATTCCGGTCCAGGAAAGACATGGCTTGGCAGTTCGGGCCGGACTGTTCCCACGAGGCACAGGGTCAAGGCTGATTTGCATATGGCCATGTCTGAACTGGGGTGGTGTGGAGTGCAAAAAAACGATGGATTTAGGCCCAGATCTATGTACTGGGGTGAATGTATGACATGTTACTGCATTCTGTTCATCAATTGTTGTTTTTGCATTTGCCTATTCTAACTAATGAATTTTTGAAAGCTTTGATTAAAAGGGCTAAGATTGGAATTCTTTATGATATATTATTGGCAATGCAGCGTGACGACATAGAGATTCAAGATGAGAAGTGGAGGGATAGACTTGGCAATTCTGGTTTATTTGTGCAAGAATCAATAGATATGGCTAGCACAGTTATATTGACGGCAAATTTACGCACCCAACACTATAAAACGTTATTTATTATATATCATACACCTGCTAAAATGATGAAGTGGGGTTGTGTTTATAATGGGAAATGTTTCAGGTGTCAGTCGGATGTAGCAGACATCGTACATATATTTTTTGATTGTATTGCGTTAAGACCATTTTTTTCATGTATTGCACAACTTTTCTCGCAAACGACGAGCGTTAATGTCTTCATTTCCAGAGAGATGATGCTATTAGGGGTATGTGAGGACAGGGAACCTACACAGACTTGCTATCCATTCCGATATATTATTTTCATGGCCATGGCTGTTGCTCGACTATGTATTGCTTCTATGTGGCTGCAACCAGAGGCGCCATCATTTGAAATGTGGTGAGCAAAGTTTTATAATGTGTTTAACCTTGAACTTAGTTTGTATCGTATTAAATCGCTGAAGAAAAAACAATTAGGGATGAAAATTTGGCAGCCCATGCTACAACATATGGAGATGTCGATTTGAAATTATACTTTATATGATATTCATTTGTTGATGTTTTATAGAATTCTGTAATATTTCTACAGCACTTTGATCAATGTATGATTTACAATCGCTATATGCTATGAACTGAACAATAAATAATTTAAAAACAAAAAAGCAATGCCTACATTTTTTATTTCAGGCTTTGGCGAAGGTAAGGAACCAAATGACGCAGGCCAAAAATCAGGAGACCAAATTGACGGCTGTCTTCTGAGGATGAGGACCTCGGTCTTGCCTGCATTTAATTTCAAGCAATTGCAGTCCATTCATTGCGCTACCTCAGAAAGGCAGGCCCTCTATGAGGCAGCCACATCCATAGAATTTTGTGACACAGTGATAATCAGCTGTGTATTGTTGGCATATAGAAGAACCTGAAAACCATGATGCACAACGATATCAGCCAGGGGTTGCATGTACAGAATGAAAAGGGTAGAGTTCAATGATGAGCCCGGTGGCAGCTCCTGTGCCAGTGCAGAGTCTGAGAGCGGAAAGGCTTCTGCAGGACCTGAAAAGTGCGGCCCTGCAGAAAAGTAGCCAGCCATCCCAAGGCCTTGTAACCGACCCTGTAATCCTACAACCGCTCAAGCAGGTGGCCTTGGGATACGATGTTGAACTTGGTACTCAGATCTAGCAGCAACAAAGTTGCTGTGTCCCATCCATAATCTGATGCATACACGGAAGCTAATAGTAGAGGCGACTCTGTACTATACAGAGGGTGAAACCCCAACTGCATGGCATGTAAAATATATTTATCCTTAATAAACCCTGAGTGCTGCCCATTGATGTATTTTTCTGCAACTTTTGCAAGAAAAAGAAGCAGCGAGATCAGTCTATAGGTGTTTGGTCTGGTAGAGTTTGAACCACCAAGGCATGTTTCAACTTTAACGGGAGTTGGGCCACCGCAAAAAAAAATATTAAGAATGTCTCTAAATATTGGAAGCAGTTCCACCATTCCCGGCGCCAAGATCAAGACCAGATCAAGGAGGGAGCCAGATTTGACTGCAGATATACAAGACTGTAACATGTTCAGTTCAATAGGCTTGAACTGGAGTAATCTGTTACAGTCAGATGAAGGTGCAAACCAAACATCCAAGAAAGACACATTCCTAGCAGATTCCTGAAAGGAGGAGTAAATAAATGCTACCTTATCTGAAAAAAATCTTGCAAGAGCTAGTCTTGGACGGAGGGGTGGAAATAGAAAGACGATCAGGAGATGTTAAGGATTTGCCAATAGCAGAGATCTCCCTGATAAATTTTGGCCCATCTCAATTTTTTTTGTCAAAAACTCTTTATTGATTTTAAAACGTTTCACAGTACATTGTAGCTCCCCCGTGCACAGTTCACATGCCAAGGGCAACAGATATCTAAAGAGAAAACACAGCATTTTCACAAGTTCTCGACTCGGTTTGTTTAGCTTCACTTGTTTCCCTAGATGTGATAGGGTAGTCCTTACAACAATTCAATATAAAGCTTATATGTTCCAGGGTTTATCATTCCACTTGCGCACAGGGGTCCCCAGATAATGCATGGCTTACGCATAGAATGCATTCAGTTTAAACTAAAAGGAAAACCAACAACAATACAACTATACCATGGTGATATGAGTAATTGGTCCAGATGGGATGGGAGATAAGTCGGGACTGGGATCACAATGCTGAGCCCGTGAGCTTCGGGTGTCCATCTCCCACGTCTCCAGGATGTTCTACAACCAACTCCCTCCAAGGGCTGCCCCAATGTGGTCAAGGTCATCTACTGAACAGATCAAGGGGGAGCCCATACCACTAGGTGTGAAAGAGGTGGAGAGTCACAATCTCGGCTTGCAAGCTAACAAGGGCAACCCCTCTGAAAGATAACTCACCCAGGGGGTCCATACATAATCGAAGCCCCTCCGTGAGTCCTCCACGTCAGTCATCCTCTCGAGGGCCAAGGCCCACCATAGTCTAACATGCCACTGGGTAAGGGAGGGGGCCTCTGGCTTCTTCCAAGCTGCAGCAATTGCCATCTTGGCTGCCCCCAGACACAACCACATGATGGATCGGTCCCCCTCTGTTTAATATTATAGCATTGGGTCTCTCACTCCCAAAAGCATGTGTTCCAAGGTGTTTGGAATTGGGTATCCCAGAATAATTTAATTTGGGAGAGAATTTCTTTCCAAAAGGGTTGGCTAGAGGGACAATCCCACCATATATGGCGAACGTTTCCCAACATCCCACAACCCCGCTAACATTTGTCTGAAGTGTTGGGGAAAACTGTGTGCAGCTTTTGGGGGTGTAGGTACCATTCATAAAAAAATTTGTAGTGGGCATCCATTAAAAACAAGGAATAATTAAATTTAGTAATGTTTTTGGACGGAGCGGTTCATTTTGTCTTCCAAAGGGGAGGAGAGTAAAGTGTACCAAAATCTTCGGTGCAGTGGAGTCGTGTGGGGGTCCGCTGTTGATAAGAGGGAGTGCAGAAATGAAATGCAACCCTTTGTTGTGGTGCCTGTTTGCATACATTTTTCAATGGGGAGGAGTTCTCTTGTCTCAGCTAAATGCACCTGTGGCTGTTGCACCCAGTGCTTTAGCTGAAGATAACAGATTTTTTCTGTGGGTGGCAGTTTATGTAGAATGGCACATTCCTTGACGGTCAGCATTTTCCCCTGCTTAAAGAGATCTGACGATTTACAAAAGGGGGTGGTGATGAACAGAGTGTCTGAATTGAGCAGACCACTCTTACCCAGTCCAAAGATCAGGGCTTGATCCATCACCGTTATTTATCTCACTGCCCCATCCCAGCTCAGAACATGGCTATATGCAAATCAGTCTGTCCCTGGCCCAGTGCATCATGGGAACAGGGCAGACTAAACTACCAAGCCAATTCTTTACCAGAAAGGAGACAAGCTACCGGGGACCGGTTTCTGGCATTTCAGCCTCTTCGGCCCGGCTTGCTTGAATCCTGATGGAGCAGTGAGAAAGGGACTCATGTCTGAGTATACCCTGCCACACCTATAGTGGCCAAAATCGATTTACAAAAGGGGGTGGTGATGAACAGAGTGTCTGAATTGAGCAGACCACTCTTACCCAGTCCAAAGATCAGGGCTTGATCCATCACCGTTATTTATCTCACTGCCCCATCCCAGCTCAGAACATGGCTATATGCAAATCAGTCTGTCCCTGGCCCAGTGCATCATGGGAACAGGGCAGACTAAACTACCAAGCCAATTCTTTACCAGAAAGGAGACAAGCTACCGGGGACCGGTTTCTGGCATTTCAGCCTCTTCGGCCCGGCTTGCTTGAATCCTGATGGAGCAGTGAGAAAGGGACTCATGTCTGAGTATACCCTGCCACACCTATAGTGGCCAAAATCGATTTACAAAAGGGGGTGGTGATGAACAGAGTGTCTGAATTGAGCAGACCACTCTTACCCAGTCCAAAGATCAGGGCTTGATCCATCACCGTTATTTATCTCACTGCCCCATCCCAGCTCAGAACATGGCTATATGCAAATCAGTCTGTCCCTGGCCCAGTGCATCATGGGAACAGGGCAGACTAAACTACCAAGCCAATTCTTTACCAGAAAGGAGACAAGCTACCGGGGACCGGTTTCTGGCATTTCAGCCTCTTCGGCCCGGCTTGCTTGAATCCTGATGGAGCAGTGAGAAAGGGACTCATGTCTGAGTATACCCTGCCACACCTATAGTGGCCAAAATCGATTTACAAAAGGGGGTGGTGATGAACAGAGTGTCTGAATTGAGCAGACCACTCTTACCCAGTCCAAAGATCAGGGCTTGATCCATCACCGTTATTTATCTCACTGCCCCATCCCAGCTCAGAACATGGCTATATGCAAATCAGTCTGTCCCTGGCCCAGTGCATCATGGGAACAGGGCAGACTAAACTACCAAGCCAATTCTTCACCAGAAAGGAGACAGTGATAATCAGCTGTGTATTGTTGGCATATAGAAGAACCTGAAAACCATGATGCACAATGATATCAGCCAGGGGTTGCATGTACAGAATGAAAAGGGTAGAGTTCAATGATGAGCCCGGTGGCAGCTCCTGTGCCAGTGCAGAGTCTGAGAGCGGAAAGGCTTCTGCAGGACCTGAAAAGTGCGGCCCTGCAGAAAAGTAGCCAGCCATCCCAAGGCCTTGTAACCGACCCTGTAATCCTACAACCGCTCAAGCAGGTGGCCTTGGGATACGATGTTGAACTTGGTACTCAGATCTAGCAGCAACAAAGTTGCTGTGTCCCATCCATAATCTGATGCATACACGGAAGCTAATAGTAGAGGCGACTCTGTACTATACAGAGGGTGAAACCCCAACTGCATGGCATGTAAAATATATTTATCCTTAATAAACCCTGAGTGCTGCCCATTGATGTATTTTTCTGCAACTTTTGCAAGAAAAAGAAGCAGCGAGATCAGTCTATAGGTGTTTGGTCTGGTAGAGTTTGAACCACCAAGGCATGTTTCAACTTTAACGGGAGTTGGGCCACCGCAAAAAAAAATATTAAGAATGTCTCTAAATATTGGAAGCAGTTCCACCATTACCGGCGCCAAGATCAAGACCAGATCAAGGAGGGAGCCAGATTTGACTGCAGATATACAAGACTGTAACATGTTCAGTTCAATAGGCTTGAACTGGAGTAATCTGTTACAGTCAGATGAAGGTGCAAACCAAACATCCAAGAAAGACACATTCCTAGCAGATTCCTGAAAGGAGGAGTAAATAAATGCTACCTTATCTGAAAAAAATCTTGCAAGAGCTAGTCTTGGACGGAGGGGTGGAAATAGAAAGACGATCAGGAGATGTTAAGGATTTGCCAATAGCAGAGATCTCCCTGATAAATTTTGGCCCATCTCAATTTTTTTTGTCAAAAACTCTTTATTGATTTTAAAACGTTTCACAGTACATTGTAGCTCCCCCGTGCACAGTTCACATGCCAAGGGCAACAGATATCTAAAGAGAAAACACAGCATTTTCACAAGTTCTCGACTCGGTTTGTTTAGCTTCACTTGTTTCCCTAGATGTGATAGGGTAGTCCTTACAACAATTCAATATAAAGCTTATATGTTCCAGGGTTTATCATTCCACTTGCGCACAGGGGTCCCCAGATAATGCATGGCTTACGCATAGAATGCATTCAGTTTAAACTAAAAGGAAAACCAACAACAATACAACTATACCATGGTGATATGAGTAATTGGTCCAGATGGGATGGGAGATAAGTCGGGACTGGGATCACAATGCTGAGCCCGTGAGCTTCGGGTGTCCATCTCCCACGTCTCCAGGATGTTCTACAACCAACTCCCTCCAAGGGCTGCCCCAATGTGGTCAAGGTCATCTACTGAACAGATCAAGGGGGAGCCCATACCACTAGGTGTGAAAGAGGTGGAGAGTCACAATCTCGGCTTGCAAGCTAACAAGGGCAACCCCTCTGAAAGATAACTCACCCAGGGGGTCCATACATAATCGAAGCCCCTCCGTGAGTCCTCCACGTCAGTCATCCTCTCGAGGGCCAAGGCCCACCATAGTCTAACATGCCACTGGGTAAGGGAGGGGGCCTCTGGCTTCTTCCAAGCTGCAGCAATTGCCATCTTGGCTGCCCCCAGACACAACCACATGATGGATCGGTCCCCCTCTGTTTAATATTATAGCATTGGGTCTCTCACTCCCAAAAGCATGTGTTCCAAGGTGTTTGGAATTGGGTATCCCAGAATAATTTAATTTGGGAGAGAATTTCTTTCCAAAAGGGTTGGCTAGAGGGACAATCCCACCATATATGGCGAACGTTTCCCAACATCCCACAACCCCGCTAACATTTGTCTGAAGTGTTGGGGAAAACTGTGTGCAGCTTTTGGGGGTGTAGGTACCATTCATAAAAAAATTTGTAGTGGGCATCCATTAAAAACAAGGAATAATTAAATTTAGTAATGTTTTTGGACGGAGCGGTTCATTTTGTCTTCCAAAGGGGAGGAGAGTAAAGTGTACCAAAATCTTCGGTGCAGTGGAGTCGTGTGGGGGTCCGCTGTTGATAAGAGGGAGTGCAGAAATGAAATGCAACCCTTTGTTGTGGTGCCTGTTTGCATACATTTTTCAATGGGGAGGAGTTCTCTTGTCTCAGCTAAATGCACCTGTGGCTGTTGCACCCAGTGCTTTAGCTGAAGATAACAGATTTTTTCTGTGGGTGGCAGTTTATGTAGAATGGCACATTCCTTGACGGTCAGCATTTTCCCCTGCTTAAAGAGATCTGACAGCATGCATCCACCATCTCTCCATATGTCAAAGGGACCCTCTACTAAGGCCAGTGGAAAAGCAGGGTTAAAGTGGATGGAGGAGTAGGTAGAAGGGAAGGATGTCAAAGGGAGAGACTTGGTTACATTATCCCATACCCGAATGGTGGTTGCCGTGGGAGTGCTGATATATGTCTTAGGCGGCCTCTCTTGCTTCTGTTTCCAGGGGAGGTCCCATATGGTACTGCCTGTTATTTGTCAGTCCATGTGGAGTCAGTGTTCTTCAAATTCCTTCATGGACCATTCAGCCACCACCCGGAGTTGGGCTGCTTTATAATAACAATTGAAATCTGGAAGGGCTAGGCCTCCCTCCAATCTTGGCTTAGTAGCTGCAGAGATAAGGGGCTCTTTGGTTTTGCCATATGAATGTAGTTATCAATTTATTTTGTTTGGAAAACAGGTCTTTATCAACTGCAATAGGAAGACCCTGGAATAAATAGAGGAGGCACAGTGAAACATTAATTTTGATGGCATTTATTCTGCCTATCCAAGAGATGATTGCCGACCCCCATTTTTTAAAATCTGTTTTGATTGTCGCAGGAGGGTGGGGAAGTTATCTTTGTAAAGGTTAGCAATTTTGGGAGTTATCTTGATGCCCAGATAAGTAATTTCTTTATGTACACAGGCGAAGGGGGACGTCACCTTGATCTCCGCCATTGCTCCGGGACAGAGTCAAATTGAGGACATAGGATTTAGATAAGTTCACCTTGAACCCGGCTGCCTTTTCAAACAGTGGCAGTTCTGATTGGACAGCCAGCAGAAACGTCTTCGGGTCGGTGTCCGGCAATAAGACGTCATCAGTGAAGAGCGGAATTTTATGCTCATCTTGGCCAAATCTGATCCCCCGAATGTTGGGGTTCGCCCTTATTCTTGCCGCCAGCAGCTCAATACATAGGGCGAAAAGCATAGGGGAGAGGGGCAGCCCTGTCTCATCCCTCGAGAGAGCGGGAAGGAGCCAGAGACCTCCCCATTCACCAGGGTACTGGGACCTGGGGTCATTATAGTTGGCTTGTATCATTCCTATGTCATTGAAGCCAAACCAACGCAGAGTGAGATATAGGAAGGCCCAAACAACTCGATCAAAGGGCATCTCCTCGTCTAAGGAAAGAAGTGTCGTCGGTATGTGTTTTCTCTATGCCTTTTCTATTAAGTGAAGTGTCCTGCGAAAGTTATCATGGGTCTGATGAAGCCCAATAGGTCATGGTGGATCAATGCAGGTAGTATGTTATCTAGGCGAGTAGCCAGTGTCTTGGAGTAAAGTTTGGCGTCCAGGTTCAAGAGAGCAATGGGGCGATATGATGCACATCGGTGGGGGTCCTTCCCTGCTTTGGGTATAATGGTAATTAAGGCCTCTCCCATGGTGGAAGATGCTTGGCACGTTGTCCTTATTTCATTAAAGAGGTTTGCTAAGTGGAAGGTTAATTCGACCAAAAATGTACGATAAAATAGGGCAGTCAGCCCATCCGGCCCGGGGCTTTCTGCAATTTAAGGGTGTCTATTGCTTTTTGGACCTCCTCAGTGGAGAATGGTTTGCTGAGTTCATTGTTGGTGGTGGTAAACACCTGTTGGACCTCTAAGGGATCTAAGTACTTGGTTTGGTCATCTCCTAGTAGGGTATCTGCGGAGTATAGTGTGGTGTAGAAGTCTCTGAAGGCACTCGCCTTCCCACTATCGCTGGTGTGTGTAACGCCTGAGTCATCAATACTTTGTTTTATGTACTATTTCTCCTGCTTTGCTCTAAGTTGGCGTGCCAGGAGCGGGCCTATTTTGTTACCCCCTTCGTACCCTATTTTGTTACCACCTTCGTACCCTTGGCCCTGGAGATCGAGAATGTTTTTTTTTGGCTCTGTTGGTGTAGATGGCCCGTAGTTTCCCCCTTAAGGCCATTATTTTCCAGAGGGAAAGCGTGTGTGCTCTTTCTTCCTCATATAGGTCCCTCTCTAAATCCAGTCTCTCTGCATGTTGTTTCTTTAGTGTAGTTGCTAGGGCTATACATTTCCCCCTTATAATTGATTAAAGGCATCCCAGTAATTTGCATGGGAGGTATCCATGGGATCATTCATAGTAAAGAAGTCTTTGATCGCTCCGTGTAATTCGTCCCGAAGGAACCTGTCCCTGGTAAGGGAGTTAGGGAAGTACCATCTTGCATGTTTCATGCGTGGTGCCAGCAAATTGAGTGATATTTCCAAGGGGGCAATATCCGATAGGCAGATCGGGTGAAAACGGGTGCCTAAGAGAGCCTAGGAAAGCATCTGGCTAATGAAGATGTGGTTAATTCTGGAATATGTTCTATGGAAGTGAGAGAAAAATAAGTACCTGGGATGAGGGGTTTTGAGTCCACCATGCATCTACTAGGCCCATGCTTTGTAGGGAGGCCTTTAATGCTTTGCTGAAGACTCCTATGGCTGATCTGTGGGTGTGGGTCATGTCTATGGATGGATCGCAAATAAGATTAAAATACCCCAGTAGGGGAAAGCCCTCTAGTGTCCTTAGGCATGTGAGCAGGAATTCTAGTTGCCCTGTGTTGGACACGTACACCATGGCTACTGTGCATGGTCGGCCCCTCAAGTCGCCCTTAACCATCACAAATCTCCCCGCTCTATCAGTCTTAGTATCATGGGTTTTAAAGTGAACCGAACTGTGGAAGAGAAGGGCAACTCCATTCGGCTTTGTGGCAGCTGAAGAGCAAAAGACTAGGGGGTATGATTTGTGTTTCAGTCAAAGATCGTCACCTTTTTTCAAGGGAGTCTTTTGCAGCGCTACTATCCCTATATGGTGGTCTCCCAAAAAGTTCCACAAGCATCGCCTCTTATTAGGGGAGTTGAGTCCCCTTACATTCCAGGACATGTAGTTAACCGTCATTCTTCATGTAATACCTCATGTCTGTGTGCTGGATCGGCAAACCCATATCTGTCTCTGCAGCCCCCCTCCCCCTCCACTCCCTCATTCGGACCATGCATTGAGGGAAATATTTGAAAAGCCATGGTAATAAACATAAACAATGAATATAAACATAACATTGGAGCTGCGTGGCTCCCCAGAGAATAGAGGAACCTCACAAACATTAGCTCCAGGAATGAGCCTGTTTCCACTTCCAGAGTCCCACTAGTGTACCCTATGGGGCACAGGCTATCCCTAAAAGCCTTTGTGAACACAGAAGAACATCAGCTTTGTTAGGCTTTGTAGTACTCAGCTTTTGTCAGTTCCCACACATGACCAGAAACGGTTGGGTGAGCTCAGAGTCCACCTCCCTAGGAAAAGTGCTTCCCCCCTCTCTCTCTACTGTTCACCCTCGTCGTAGAGGAAGACCTTGGCGAGCATCTCGGGAACCTCATGAGTCTCCTGCTAGGGGTCCAGCATCTCCATCTCTCACACATTTCGTATGTACGTAGAGTCAGCCCCACCCAGGCTTACTTCCCAACACACCCTGCTTTACCATGTCATGTTAAGGAAGAGCCAAAGGCCCTGCCCTTGATCAACTCAAGACTCGTACCAAGTGGCTGAGAGGGACGCCAATTTCACCCCTTTGTCTTATTGCCACCTTTCCTGGGCATCTGCCAGCACCCAGGCAAGCAGCGTTTCCGCTTCTGGTTCTCATTGTCGTTTCTAGAGGTCGTTGCTCTTGTTGTGGTGAAGTATTCTTAAGGGCAAGCATATCCGCCGCATCCTCCAGTTCCGTGAAGTGGAGATGCTTGGTATTGAATGAGAAGGCTATGCCAAAAGGGTAGGTCCATCTATATTGGTGTTCCCTCAGGGCATCCATGACCAGACGGAGGTGTTGTCTTCGGGCCAGTGTTGCTTGGGTCAGTGTGGGTTGGGCCACGTCCTGGAAGAGAGAGCATGTCGCTCTCTGGAAGGTGACCATGTCACAGCTTCTAGCCTTTTGGAGGACCCTCTCCTTGACTTTGAAAGAGCTAAATTTAGCGAGGATGTCTCTGGGTCGCTTGTTGTCATCTTGCATACGTGGATCAACCTGATACACCCGTTCTAGTTGGACTTCTGGGCTGCCATCCCCCAAAAGCGTGGAAAGGAGACCCACCATGAATGCTTCTAGATCGGGTCCTTGACTTCCCTCCACCAGCACTCTCACCCGTATTTTGTCTCTCCAGGAGCGGTTCTCGAGGTCCTCGCACTTGAGGGTGGTGGCGCGGAGCTGGTTGTATAAGGTTGCTGATCTTTCCTCCAGTGGTGTCAATTGCTCCTCCAGCTCCCGGCACTTCGTTTCTAGATCAAGGCTGCGAGTTCCCACTAAGTCCATATCTGCTTGGGGCGCCACCAATTTTGTGCCCATCTCCGTTCGGAATGCCTCAAAGGAGGCACTTATGTCAGAGTTGATGTCTTCCCGAAGTTCTTTTTTAAATTCCCTTAGGGGCGCCATCAGTTTTTCCCTAGTGAGGGCCATTGCTTTTCCTGCTTGGTCGGCGGCATCTTTGCTCACCCGGGCATCTGATTGGGCAAAATTGTTTGAGACTATATTGACTTGCGCTTTCTTTGGAGGCATAGGGATGTGGTCCACAGACCGCGTGGAGCTGTCCTCTGAGCAGTTGATCACAGCGACAGCAGGTGGGATCACCAACGCACCTAGGGATGTCTCAGGGGAGTCGAAAAAAATTCTGCTACCCTGACTCCTGGTATTCAACTCTGGTTGTTTATCCTGGTAGGGGAAGCCACTCTCCGGGTCCCTCCGACTCACTGGCCCCCTTACTACTTGTTGTAAGTTCACCTCGGCGTTATATCACAAGACTCACACTCTTTGCTCAGCAAGACCACAGGGTTTACCCGGTTAGAACTGGAGTTGCTTGGGGGCCATTTTAGAGTAGGGCATCAGCAGCAGAACCCCTGTGGGCCTAGCGTGAATTTCTCCCATGGCGGGGTCCCCAGCCTATCCCTCACAGTCCTCCACCATGCTGTGGGCCCCCACCCCAGCACCACAAGGCCACAGTACCTCTGTGTTTGGCTCTTCAAAGGCGGTGAGATTAAGCAGGCCTCGTAATGGTGGGTCACTTCATCGCCTTGCTCTGCTTCTTTATGTTCCCTGACCTGGAGGAGGGAGGACACCCACCTCGCTTCACGGTGCACCTCCGCCGCAGTGACGGTACCAGGCGCCCCAGGAATGCGACTCTCCCAGCTCAACTCGCCGCCATCTTGGCAGCAGGTCCACGCCACGGGCCGCTTGTGTCTGGCCTGGATTCTGCAGTGCTTCGATGCAGGTCCGTTATCGGGTGAGGGAGGGATCCCGCCTGAGTGGAATGGCGCGTCTCCACCGCCAATGCAGAGGTTCTGGGTGCTTCGCGCCCACAGGCTCTCTTACACTGATAACCCGGCCGTCGCCATCTTGAGAGCAACTCCATGCTGCGGGCCCGTCCTTCCTATGAGATAAAAGGTAGCAAGGGACACGGGCTTTCAAAGCTTACATTGCCCAACTGGTGCAGCACATCTTCCGCAGTCTGGCCAGGTGTTTTATTTCGCTTTTTAGGTGTAATTGCAGGTAGATCTCCTGGCCTCGGAGCGGAGTCGCGCGGAATTACGTCTGTGCGGCAATATTGGTTGGCCACGCCCCTGCCATCTCAATTTTGTTGGCATAAAATTCACACCGCTCCTGCCTTATTCGCCTTTTATAGGTTTTTAATGGTGATTGGTACTCAGCCCAAGTAGCCTGATTAAAGTCTCTTTGCCGTAAGCGCTCATATAGTGCTTACATTGCTACTTGAGGGCAGCTAACTTTTCATTAAACTAGTCCGCCATAGGTACAGATCTGCAAAATGTCCTCTCAACAACAGGAGCAAGTGAGTACAATGCTATAGCTATCCAATCGATGAATGTATTGTGCTGGGGGACATGGAGGTCGAGAAGGCTCTCATTAATTTCCTGATAGATTTGCCTTAGGGGCAGGGAACCTCAGTAAGATATGGGGTCAACAGGGACTGCACATCACACTTTTGGTTAGGGAGAGGAGTCTGTCAGGGCGGTGTTTTAGCCCCTATTTTGTTTATGCGATATATTAATCAGCTGGAACAATTTGAAGTGGCAAGGTGCAACTTTGCACCTTTGGTGAGTAAAAGGCAGGTGCCAGCCTTGCTGTATGTAGATGACACTGTGCTTATAGCGCATACAACTAATAGACAGCAACTTTTAATTGATTATTTTTTTGTTTTATGAGCAGTCTAGGCCTGAAAACTAATTTAACAAAAGCTTATGTAAT
Organism: Lissotriton vulgaris; assembly: GCF_964263255.1. Taxonomy (NCBI): domain Eukaryota; kingdom Metazoa; phylum Chordata; class Amphibia; order Caudata; family Salamandridae; genus Lissotriton; species Lissotriton vulgaris. The sequence continues at coordinate 1,433,451,312 of NC_141685.1, forward strand.
GGTGTTAGGGCCTAAACGTGTTAAAACTAAATCCCAGATGATAAGGGCACAGCAAATTAACAGGACTGATAAATTCTGCTATTTAGATATTTGGCTAAATGAAAGATTAAATTGGGATCCTTTAGTTAGTGCCCGTTTGCAGTCTTTTAACAGCGTGGCTCACTGTACTGACACTTTTATGAGAAGACTGGGACACCTGCATGTCAAACCAATGCTGGCTATTTATAGAGCCAAATGTGTCTCCACAGTGTCTTTTTGGGTAGAGATCTCGGAGTATTTTTTATTTATTCATCTTATAAAGCGCACTATCACCTTGTAGTCATCCTGGCGCTAAGCAGCTCAAAGAGTAGAAGTGAGTCAGGCAGAGGCATCCATCTAGTTCTTAGGGAATAGCCAGGTTTTAACACGTCTCTTAAAAGGGAGAAGTTCTCTAATTCTCCCTGGGGAGTTTGTTCCACAGTCTGGCTGCTGCTACTCTAAAGGATTAGTCCTGTCCGGCCATCTAGGTTGCAGAGAATACATTTTTGGTGAGGATTCTGAGGTTACAGTCAGTCCCTTCAGAAATTCTCTATGAAGAACTAGGAGTAGGTTTTATGTCAGATTGTATTAAAATCTGCCCCGTATTACTCAGTGGCGTAACACAGGCCCCCGCAGCCCCCGTCGGGTGGGGGGTGGACGAGAGCTGCAGGGGCTCCCTCAGCACAGTACTCAGGCCTGAGAGCTCTGGAGTAATTGTATGGATACAGTATAATGAAGATCTGTTGAGGGAGCTGGGTAGGCCGGAGCTGTTTTACACCCGGAGTAAATTACAAAAATGGATGTGCAGTGGGTGAAGGAGCCTTATTGGGTCCAGATTCAGGAAAAAAGGGCAGTGAGGGCCACCATCTAGGTTGCAGAGAATACATTTTTGGTGAGGATTCTGAGGTTACCACAGTCAGTCCCTTCAGAAATTCTCCACGAAGAACTAGGAGTAGGTTTTGTCTCAGATTGTATTCAAATCTGCCCGGTATTATTCAGTAGCGTAACACAGACCCCTGCAGCCCCCGTCGGGCGAGGGGTGGACGCGAGCTGCAGGGGGCTCACTCAGCACAGTACTCAAGCCTGAGAGCTCTGGAGTAAATCCAGAGCAGAGGACCCTCCATGTACCTGCAGCGGGCCCCCTCAACTTTTGTTACTCCACTGGTATTACTATGGTTGTCAGTATGGCTAAAAAAAAACTGGATTTTAATAGAATGGTTTTGAGAGACTGCATGGGGTTGGATTATGGCCACCAAATTGTATGGATACAGTATATTGAAGATCTTTTGAGGGAGCTGGGTAGGCCAGAGCTGGAGTAAATTACAAAAATGGATGTGCAGTGGGTGAAGGAGCCTTATTGGGTCCAGACTCAGGAAAAAAGGGCAGTGAGGGCTTTGTCTAAAACCACTCGAAAGCACTATGAGATGGTAAAAAGATGTGAATTGTATATAACGTTAGGCATGCCAGTATTTACCTTACCTTATTTTCTCCTCAATTTGTTCCCACAGTTGTTGGTTGGTTAGCATAGACCAAACGATCCTTCAAATTGCACTTGTGTTGTCAGGGTTCCCCCTGTACAATTCTTCTAGCAAGTTGCCTTGTATGGTTCTAACCAACCTGCTGCCACTGCCTGATAAATTTCTTCCGGGCAGTGCTAGATGCTGAGACGAGCTATGGATGTGTACCAGTTTTAGCTGCTCCTGGTGGCTGCTACCTGCCTGGCCACGCCTACCTGTTGGTGTCTCCTACCTGGTTGTTTTGCCTCACTCCTTCTTTGTCCAATGGCATGCCATGCCCTGGGTGTGGAAACGAGGTATATAACGTACCAAAAAACCTCCTGCAGGTAATGAAGAGGCATGCACATGCCCTGACTCGGTGATGGTACCACAGGACAAGTTGAAATCTATCCTTTTGGCTATTAAGGAATCTAAAGAAATCCTTGGGCACAAAATAGACATGGTGGTGGTGGAGGACCTCAGCCTCCTGCGGGCTGAGCATCATAAGCTGGGGGAGTACATTGCTGCTACTGTACTTACCTTACAGGAGCTGGTCCCCACGATTCAGGATCTGACAGCTCGATGGTAGAAGTAGTGGGTTCTATGCGTCTCCTCGAGGCCTGTGCGGAGGACTCTGAGGGCTGTGCCTACAGGAATAATATCCATGTGGTGGGTATGCCTGAGGGTACAGACCTGGTGGCCTTACTAGAAACATGGTTACTAGGGAAATATAGCCCATAGAGTGCCAGCTTTCCCTCACCTTCTGGTGGGGCTCCTTGCCCTATAGTGGCCTATCTACTGCACTTCAGTGATGGAGACTATATAGTTAAATGCAACAGGGACCTAGGAGAGTAGCAGGTTGATACCAACAAAGTGCTATTCTTTCCTGATTTCACATTTGCGGTTCAGAGACAAAGAGCCTCATTCTTGGAGGCCAAACGCAAGCTTCATTAACTTGATATTGCAGATGCCATGCTTTACCCTGCATGCCTGCAGGTGATCACTGATTAGGGCACTACATTTTTACTGGAGCCCGGCATGGTATGGGATTGGCTTGACCTGAGTCCAGAATCACAGCTGCATAGTAGACATCCTCGGAATCAGCCCCCACTCTGTCCAGGTTCACAGAGATTGCTGAGGTGCTGTTGAGATGGTGGCTAAACTAAGGACTTCCAGCCCTGACCGGCATTTGTCGGAGGAGGGGGCAGTGTCCAGTGGTCCTGACATTGGCTCAGAGTCGGACTCTATCCTGCATATCAAAGCTGGGACTTACCTGAGGTCACCCTGCAGACTACAGTTGTGGTGCATTAACTCAGTCATTTTGGTGATGTCTATTTGCATGCTATGCAATTTGTTCCCTTAGCCTTTGTCTTCTTTTACTCTTGTGTACCTGTGAGAGTCATCAACTGCACTCTCCCCAGGGAAAATCGGGGGGATTCCCCTCTCCCTGGTGAGGCCCTGGGGCCTCCTGTTGGTTTGTTCATTGTCATGGGTGGTAGTCCCTTTCTATTTCGAGGGGACTGTGTCTCATTTCCGCCACCCCTCTGCTTAGCCTCTGGGTGCATTTCTGACCCACAGAACAGTTTAGTTAACTGATATGGAGGGGCTCCACTCTGTCTTGATGAGCTGTTTGGATGTTCAAGATATTTCTTTTTTTTATGCCCCTAATATTGATCAATCTTTGTTTCTGGATAGACTATCCCGGTTGTTGGCTCCTCTGTTATCTTAGGCGCTCATCATTGGTGGAGATTTCAACTGTGTGACAAACACTGATTTAGATTGCTCTTCCACTTCATGACTTCCTCACTCTTCGCTTGGCTCGAAGATTCACTGCTAGACAGGGCGACTGGGGCCTGATCGATGGCTAGTGACATTGTCATCCATTAGCTAGGGCCTACTCCTTCCACTCGGTCATGCAAGCACTGTATGTACTGCTTGACTCCTCTTTATGCTCTCCCAATATTCTGGGGACCATTTTATCCATTGAATACCTCGCCTGAACCATCATCGACCAAAATCCCAATTTGACATTGAAATGGCAGGGGTGACACGCTCCTTTGTCCTTAGCTGTCGTATAAAAGGCAGTGAACCTGGAAGACCCTGCTCTTTGCGAGACAGTTAGAAAGAGAATTCAGCATTACTTTGATGAGAACGCTGGCTCTGCCTCCTCTCCACTCGTGGAGTAGGAGGCCTTTAAAGTGTTTGTTAGGGGGCACTGTTTGTCAGAATCTGCAGGGGTCTGGAATGCTCTGTTGCAGGACACTGTCATTCACAAGAGGGCCCTATTGGATTTGGAGCAACTGCGCCTGGAAAGACCAGACCAGCAGCAGGAGTTACTAGATGCCAAAGAAAAAGTAGCCGAACATGTGGAACATATCTCCTGTTTCGGTCACAAAGCCTATATGGTCAGGGCACACGCTGATGGGGATAGGTCTGGCTCTCGCTTGGTTTTGGTGGCTAATCCCGCCCATCGCGCAATACCTATTTTGGAGTTGGTAACTCCAAATTGTACCCGCCACTACACCCAGGGGGAAATTAATCACTCCTTTACCGATGACTATTCTCACTTGTATGCCGACCAGGAAGCACCAAGAGACTGTGCCATTAATGACTGGTTGGCACCATTGCCACCTTGTGAGCTGACCAGGGACCTAGTGGACATGCTAGTGGAGGCTATTATGGAAGAGGAGATCCGGGCTGATGTCCGATGCATGGCCTTTGGGAAGGTTCCAGGGATTGATGGCCTCATGGTGGAGTTTTATGCTGCGTATCTTGATACCCTGTTTAGCAACCTTGAACCAGCATGCACTGGCCACTGGGACATTACCCCCCACTCTGTGGGAGGCCCTTATTGTCTTTCTGCTTACACCAGGGAAACCTACCACAGTTGTGACTACCTCCTGGTCGCTGGCAATGTTGGACGTTGTCTATAAGATTCTTAGAGGTGTGCTGGCGTACTGTTTACTTCACCTTATGCCTTGGCTGATTTACACTGACCATTCCTGGTTTATACCGGCCAGTGTACGGCTCTCAATTTCAGGCACCTACTGGTGATCTTGGGGGATGGCCCATGAATACCAGAATGGGCTGGGTGCATGTTCGTGGACAATGAGAAGGCATTTGACAAGCTAGATTGGGGCTTTGTCCACACTGTCATGCTTAGGATGGGATTGAGACTCCAGTTTAATTCTTGGAAATTCCTATTATATATGACTCCAGTTGCCATGATCCATACTCATTACACGGTCTCGGAGCAGAGCAGTGTGTTGAGGGACATGGCACTTGTCAGGGCTGCCCGGTTTCCCCTTTGCTTTTTGTCTTCACAGTACTATTGGCCTGCAGGGCATGTGCGGGCCTGTCTTTTGCTGGTATTCAGTCCTGCAGGGTGTCTAATTATGTTTCCCTCTACCCAGATGATATAGTGCTTTACCTACATGAGCTCCACATGGAGTCTGGCCGGACGGCCTATTTCTTCACAGCTTTGGGGAGGCCTCCGGTCTCTGCGCGAACTGGCTGAAAACCAGTCTGTTTTCACTCTGTGCTGCTAGGGATGAGCCCCCAGACTTGGTGACATGCACTTGGAGCTGACAATGGTGGAATATCTTTGGGTTTGGATCTATCAGATTCTCCCAGCCTTTCTGGAGGGCAATATAGGAACGGCGGTGACCGCAATGTGTGTCAGCCTGAACTTTTGGAAAACCATAACCCTCTCTGTGGCGGGCAGCATTGCAGCAGGCGACAACAGACAGGGAGATGAATGCCCCAGATTTTTATTCCTTCTATTTGGCAGCACAGCAGTTTATCAGCTGGTTTACAGGGAGGGAGGCTGCAGGGTTTCGCAATTCCCAGAGCCCCCCAGTCCACAGCTGCTTTGAATCTATGCTAAATCCAAAGTGTGCGGCCCAATGGGCCACTTTGACCTCACTGTCCTAAGGACCTTTTGGTTGAGGATTCTTGGTCGGGCATGGATACGGTTCCCGTACTCTTGGAATATTCCTCTACGGTCTCTAGTGACTCAACTGCCAGGGGTGGAAGAGAGACGACTACTGGACTGTGAAGCAATGGGTTTAGGCATGGGGAGTGGTTTGTACGCCCATGGTGCGCTGAGGCCATTGATGACCTATGCGCAGTGTTTTATCTCCTGGCAGGTCAGTTTGTGCTTCCTGGCTGTCCACACGCTTTGGGGTAGGCGTGGGCTCGAGTTCAGGCTCCTCAGTAGTTGCTGCTTCTTGTGTCAATGCGCAAACCCGAGTAACTACAAAACTTCAAACTATACAAAATGCAGCAGCCCGTCTCATTACCGGCAAAACAAAGTTCGAACCCATTGCCAAAAACATAAAAGATCTCCATTGGCTGACTGTACAAAAAAGAATCCACTTCAAAGCCCTCTGTATAGTCTTCAAATCAGTCAATAATCAAGGACCACATTTTCTAAGAGACAAACTTCAACTCTACAAACCTACAAGAGCTTTACGTTCAGCCACCCTTAACCAACTGCTTGTCCCTCGCACCAAAACAGTGTCCTGGGGTGACCGTCGCTTTTTGGTGGCGGCCCCCAGACTCTGGAACACCTTGCCTCTTAACATCAGACAAAGTGCTACTCCATTCCAGTTCCGCAAACTCCTGAAAACCTGGCTTTTCTCTCAGTAACCCATTCTCATCCGTCAAATCTGTTTATTCTCTCATTCCTCTCTTTCTTCAATAATGGTTTTAGCGCCTTGACGCCCAAGGGTATAAGTAGCGCTTTACAAGTGTTAAAAATAAATAAATAAATAAACACCCACTGTCTTGTTGCAGGGTTGTATAGTTGCAAAATATAGGGGCCCCCTGATACTGATGAGAAGTACACCTAGACAGGAAAAATACATTAATGTAAATACTCTAGGGCTACTTCAGATCATTAAATCCCTCACACCACTATGAGGAAAAGAACAAAACAATAGTGGCACTAAAGAATTAGAAAAATATAACAAAATGTATTAATTAATTATCTTTTGTGCGTTTTTTGGTTCATTATGGAAACATATATTAGAAACAGAAACAATTCATACAGAGACTAAACATTGTACACAACATTCTGATTACATTCATTCATAACCACACACATACTACATGCACATACTCATATAGATATGTATATATAGTGTTTACATCAGACTTTATAGAATTTGTATAGGATTTAGTGAAAAAACAGTAGCAGCATCTTGATGAATGATGAGCTCTTTTAGGTGGTTTCAAAACTGACTCTACGCGCGTTTCGACAGAAACACTGTCTTCATCAGGAGTTCCACCTCAGAATGTTGTGCTCAGAGAAGGATAGTTAACATCCCTGAATAGAAGATGGATAAATATTCAAATCTGTTCAGCATATATATGCCCAGATCAGTGTGCTGTTTTCAATAATACAGGTCCGAGTAGGATCCTAAAGCATCAAGGATTTATATTCGTCACCAGATGGTTTCTATGGGTTTCTAAAGCTTGTGTAAGGGTGACCTTTCACAGAACGAGATGATTAATATGGTAACCGATTCCTCAAGGAAAAAGGCTCTGCTGAATAGCAAGTGTCCAAACGGGATCCTTCCGAAAGTTAAAATAGGATAGAATTCTGACGATCTAAAAAGGTATTTGCAGCTCCGAACTTGATGCGGCAGACATCCGATGGGGCTGAGATAACTCCGATAAGAAAAGCAGGGTTGTATAGTGCATCATGGGAGGATGTTGCAATTTGATGGTTGGGAGGCAGACCTGGGCACCCCCTTGATAGACGGAAATTGGGCTAAAATTTGGGAGGTTGCACCTAAGATTTCCAGGAATGCCCATTTCCGGCTAATACATTTTTTACGTTCTTCACTGAGCTAACCTAATGCCCCTGAAGCTTAGTGTTTATTTTCCACCAACACCACGTGATTGCCCACACTGTTGGGTTACAGCAGGCAATCTCCTCCACATGTTCTGGGGGTGCCCTTGGTCGACTTTTTATTGGGGTGAAGTTGTGTGCCTTTTGGTAGAGGCTAGTGACCGTGCTCTTACTCCCATGCCCTGATTTTACCGCCTCGGCCTAAATCCTCGTCCTGCCAAATATAGAGTCACCTTATGGTTCGTCAACCTAGCTTCGATGTTGTCTAATGGTAGGATTACTATGCATTGAAAACATGGACGTGTTGCTCTGGATGTCCTGGGAGGAAATTACTTTGCTCCACGAAACACCCGTTGAGTATGCAGGAACAGGGAACAGTTTATTGGCAGACTTCCAGGGGGTTTTGAGCAATAAACAGACCACGCTGATGTCTTAAGCGTAAAAGGACATTTATTAGGACCAGGCTGCACAACATAATCAATCAATGAACAGCAACAACAATAAACAAACCCCCTAACAACAACTCTTCATCCCTTCACTCTCTTCACCCACTCCGAACTGACATCTCCTACCACTCCATGACCCGATCCGTTCTTCATCCATTTCCGCAGATCTCCTAGCATCCTCCCCGGTATCACCTGGCATTCCTCTCATGCCTCCAGCTCCCCCCATCATTCACTCTCCCCCCCGAGAGGTGGGTGCGCCAGCTATTGACTACCCTACTCCTCCAAAGTATTGCTACCCCTGCAGCCCATCCTAAACTGGCACACTCTGCCAACCCTACTCCTGAGCCCTAGTAACTGCAGGGCGGGTGGGTGGCCTTTTTTAACTCCACCCTCCCAATGGTGCTGAAAATGCAGGAAGAGGAAGATCCCTTCCTCCCCTGCATTCTTATACCCACCCCCTAACCCCACCTCTTAACCCTGCCTGGTCCTCCCCTGTGCGAACGACCACAGGGGAAGACTAGTCTGCGACTGTGCTTCTACAGGGGCTCACCATCGCGCAATAAACAGACCACGCTGATGTAGTAAGCGTAAAAGGCAATTTATTAGGACCAGACTGCACAACATAATCAATCAATTAACAGCAACAACAATAAACAAACCCCCCAACAATAACTCTTCATCCCTTCACTCTCTTCACCCACTCCGAACACACTTCTCCTACCACTACTTGACCCGTTCCGTTCTTCATCCATTTCCACAGATCTCCTAGCATCCTCTCCGGTATCATCTGGCATTCCACTCATGCCTCCAGCTCCCCCATCATTCCCTCCCCCCGAGAGGTGGGTGCACCTGCTATTGACTCCCCCATTCCTCCAAAGTATTGCCAACCAGGGAACCCCCTTTAGGGCAGTTACCTGTCCCCCCCCGGACCCAAACTGTGCATCTTTCGCTCCCACCTACTCAAGCTTTCCTGTGACACCAAATCACCTCATTCCATAACTTGCTAACCACATCTCTCATCTCCATCATGTAGTATGCGTTCCCCAATCTCGAAAGATGCACCCCGTCGTCCCTAAAGAGTAGTGGTTCCTCCAGTTGCAGTCCAGTATGAGCAATCACGTTGATGTCCTTTTCCCCACAGAAAACCTGCATCGCTCTGTTGAGCTTCCTTCGCGCTTTTTCAACAGCTCTGTGTTTGATTGCCCCTCTCCATACTCTCCAAGGGACAAATTCCGTCCAGGCAATACATGTCCCAGCCAACCTTTGTTTTAGAACCTCCAAGTCTCTTTGCATCAGCTGTAAGAGCGCCAAACCCGACAGCAGAATGAGATCGTTCTCTCTCAAGTGAATTATCAACAAATCAGGGCATCCTTTCTGGGGGACCATCTTCGTGAGCCAGGGAAATAGTGCCCCCCATCGCATCATCCTTTTTCCCCACCAGTGTACCTCATGATTTTGTCCTTTGTGTCCCAGGTTACGGCCGTACACCTGTTGCTTTGCATACTTGGAGGCCCAATGCACGAACGAATGCCCCATGATCCAAGTGATCGTCTTGACCCCCGGTCTGCCCACGCAACCTACGGGAGAAAAACATGTTAGTAACACAGCCTGAAACGTCACACATCAATCCCCTCCCTCCAAGCACTGCCAAGCCACTCATTTACGAACATACCTCTCACAGCACCTAGATTTCCACCGCCCAATCTGCCGAATCCTGTCAAAGGACAAACCCAGCAGTGCCACTGCCGTCGCCGCCCCAATCCGGAAGGTTTGCGTCCCAAAACCCGGCGGGTCCCGACCCAGCCGTTTCAATGCCATGCGCAGAACCGCCATTAGCTGCCTCGCCGTCACCTTTGCCCCAGATCCGTGACAAAAGATCTCACCAGTCCCTGCTCGAGTATTCAAGAGAAAATTCCGCCATTGGGCCACTGGGCACACACCCCCACAACCAGCCTCACACAGCCACACCCACTTGCCTCTCCTCAACTAATCCGTCTTAGACTGCCCCAACCAAATCCCCAGTCGACTCTCATCCAACCGGATCTCCTCATACCTCCTGCCACACACCTTGCAGGTTCCAAGCTGCTCAGAGACCCTAAAAGCGCCAAATAACATCCATATCATGCACAAATGGAAAACCTGAACCTCAAAAACATCATGACAGCAAAATGGCAAAACCTCAAGCAACCTGGCCAACAGATCAAACGTAATTGCCTCCCGCAACCCCCTGCCCCCCACCTCTCCCTGCTCCAACCTCTGAGTACCCTACTTATAATCACATATTTCGTAGGGTCAAAGCCGAAAAACAAACAACAGTAGAATGACACTATCGCAAACTTTCCCGAAATCGTCGCAGATGTCAGCCCTTTGTCAATGCAATGCAATACATACTGCAACACTCCTTGTTTCACAGTCGAGCGGTCTCCAAAAGCTGCATCCCTGTGCCATCCCATAAAGGATCCAAACTCCGCCCATGCCAGTCTGTAGGTCCGTCGCGTGGTATTGGCAATAGAGTTCTCCACCAGGCCTATCACTCTCACTCCCCCAAAGGCCAGATGCCGTTCGGCAGCTTGGTCTTGAACTGATCCACTCCTGGTGCCAATCGCCGTAATTGCTGCCACTGCGAATGAGACAAAGCATCCGCAATGGCAATATTCGCTCCATGGACATGCTTGGCTCTAAAGACCACATTAAATCTCAAACATTTCACCATGAAACTCTGCAACAAACACAGCACCCTCAGATCCCTTGCCCTCTGTCGGTTGAACAACTCGACCACGGTCATTTTGTCCACATGAAACAGCACTGACCTGTTCTGAAACTCGGGTCCCCACACCTCCAGCGCCACCAATAAGGGGCAAAATTCCAGAAACGCAATGCTCCTCACTTTGTTTGCCCTTTGTTGGCAGGGTATGCAAAGACGTGGGTCCCTTGCTCACTTTGCCACTGGATTCAAACTAGCCTGGCTGATGACAGCTGATTAGCCAGAAACCGGTCCCAGGATGCTTGTTTCCCGCCCAGGGAAGACTTGGCTTGGCAGTTCGGGCTGGACTGTTCCCATGAGGCACAGGGTCAGACTGATTTGCATATGGCCATGTCTGAAATGGGGTGGTGGAGTGAGCTAAAGAATGATGATGGATTAAAGCTAGATCAGTTGACAGGGGGTGAGTATTTGATTTGCTCAAGCGCTCCATCGATCATCCCCTTTCGTATCGCTTTGATCGCCCTTAGTTGGCAGGGTATGCCCAGACTTGGGTCCCTTGTGCACTTTGCCACTGGATTCAAGCTAGCCTGGCTGATGATGGCTGATTAGCCAGAAACCGGTCCCAGGATGCTTGTTTCCGGTTCAGGGAAGACATGGCTAGGCAGTTTGGGCTGGACTGTTCCCATGAGGCACAGGGTCAGACTGATTTGCATATGGCCATGTCTGAACTGGGGTGGTGGAGTGAGCTAAAGAATGATAATGGATTAAACCCAGATCAGTTGACTGGGGGTGAGAGTTTCATTTGATCAAACGCTCCGTCCATCATCCCCTTTGTTATCGCTTTCCACGTGGAACAGCACTGACCTGTTCTGAAACTCGGGTCCCCACACCTCCAACGCCACCAATAAGGGGAAAAATTTCAGAAATGCAATGCTCCTCCCCTGCTTCACCCCATGAGTCGGCCAGACCACCTGCCACCCGAGAAGATCCCAAAAGCAGCTACCCCAGCTGCATCAGAGTAAATTTGCACTTGCCAAACCATCCGTTCGTCCTCAAAAACCAGTGACACCCCATTGAAATCAGTCAAGAACGTAAGCCATGTCCTTAAATCTGCTCGGACACCCATGGAAATCTGGACCCTGTGGTGTGGTAGAACTGCACCCGACATGACCATGCCGAGCCGTCTGCAGAACATCCGTCCAGCCCTCACCACCCTGCCCGCAAAGTTCAGGAAACCCAGCAGTTGTTGCACCGCCCTCTACGTGATCCTCTTCTCCCCAATCGGCCACAAGAGGCATGCCTGTATCTCCAACTCTTTCGCCGCAGGGAGTTGAGCTATCCAGGGAATGGAATCCAGCTCAATGCCCAGCAATGTCAGGCTGCTGCAAGGCCCAGCTGTCTTTTCTGGCGCCAAGGGGACTCCGAAACGCTGCGACATCTCCTGGAACTGTGACAGGGCCCTGCCACAGTCCCCAGAGTGGGCCTTCCCCAGAAAGAGGAAGTCATCCAGATAGTGAGTAATGTCCTGATGTCCGCTGATCTGTGTAAAAGCCCACTGCAAGAATGTGCTAAACAGTTCAAACAATGCGCAGGGATTCACACGCCCCATGGGCAAAACCTTGTCCACGTAGATGGCCACCCGCAAACTGCATCCCTAGTAGAGAGAAATCTGCAGGTGTATTGGCAGCAGGTGGAAAGCAGATTTCACAACACACTGCCAGTTCTGCCCCAGGCCCACACACCCTCACTAGGCGGATCGCATCATCCACAGACGCATAGAGCACCCTTGAGTCTGCTTCTTCAATAAAATCATTCACAGACTGCCCCTCCAGCCACGAGAGGTGATGCATCATGCAAATCTCACCCTCCTCCTTCTTAGGCACCACACCCAATGGGGAGATGATCAAGTCGTCAGCAGGCCAGTCGTATAACGGGCCCGCTATCCTGCCTTCGTCTACCTCCTCCTGCAATTTGGCCGCCACCACTTCCGGCAATTCTTTGGCTGATTTCAGATTGTTCGCTCATCTCCGCGCCCCAGGTCCCTGATAGCGCACTCGAAAGCCCTCCATGAAACTCTATAGAATCCTCAAAGCTGCCTCCCTGTCCGGGTAACCCGAGAGCCATCGGGCCATCACCTCCACCCTAACCGGTGTAGGCGCCCTTCTGTCCAGTCTGTTCCCTTCCCTTCTCTTCGCGTTTCGCCACTGCTCAGAAGGCGTGACCAAGGTAAGACATTGGGTAAGGGCATGCTGCCCCCCATACTTGGAGCACTCACGCTTGAACTTGAACGGCCACCGGGAGCAGTATCCCCTGTTGGAACTCGAACACGCACCGGTGTAGTAGCTGCCTGGCTTGGTGGGCTGACCTGCGGTTCCTGTACTGGTGGTTTTCCCCCGCCCCGCTGTGGGCGGGATGCGGCGGAAAAGACCGATAAGTGACCGGCAAGCCACTGGCCGTATGAGTAGACACCGATGAGTGCGTGGATGCCATCCACTGCATCCATAGTTCCTGGTCCACCTCCCCCCAGTGCTTGTCCGGATTCGCGCTAACCCTGGCTCTGAACTCCTCGTCGTAGCTCAGCCAATCAAACCCCCCAAATTGCATCTGGGCCTTACTAATGATGTCCCTAGACTTCAGTAGCGCTATGGCCCTATCCAGGTGCTTCTCGCAGTAAATACTAGCATAAATGAGAAATGCCGAAGAACAGTTTTCCATGTTCACCGGAACCCTGGGCCTTCTAGTCAACTTCCATTCTTCCTCCCTCGATCTTTCTTTTGCCTGCACCTCCCTGAGCTACAACTTAAACATGTCCACATACTTGTGTTTCCAGATTCTTGTCTTTATCTTCTCTGACAGATGAGATCTCAGGGGCATGGCCAGCCCCATGTAGGGCAACTTTTTCAGGTGCTTATTCTCGGTCTTCTCCCCCTTGTCATCCTTCCCCTCCACCTTGTCAGTCTGGACCCCTGCCGTAGACACAGTCTTAACCCCCTCTGTCTTGTCACCCAGATTAGGCCTGTCCTTCGCCAACCCTTCCGCATCTCGCACAGACCCCCTCCACATCCACCGACTGGCAAGCTTTCTTACTACCCCCTTTTTGCCCACCATCCCAAGACGTCCACCATGACCCCTCACCTGACAAGGACAAGTGCGCCTCTCCAGACCGCCCTCTGGTGTTGGTGGCCTTGGTCGCCTCCACATTCGTCTTGCCCCTCGTTGATTTAGAATCCTGCAAAACACCAACTCCACTGTTGATCTTTACTCCCCCCGTCCTGTTGTTGTGAACCATTTTAGGACACTATTGTACATTTCCCGATTCATGCCCTTATATAGGTATAAATCACTATGTCCTTATATAGGCATAAGAATCATAACTAATCATGGGCGGAAAATCCGTTCCGCTCGCGGATTTTGCGGATTTTCGGTAAATTCGCATTCCGCGAACGCTCGCGAATTTACCGAAAATTCGCAGGCAGCAGATTTTTTTTTCTTGGTGATACAATTTTGCGGTGCGCGGCGTTCACTAACCGTCATTCAGCGTTTGCCGAGTTGTTTTTCTCAATTTTTTTCAAGTGCTGCACCATTTTGGATCTTGCTGCGAGATCCCGCGGGAGTTTGGCAACCACGATTACGTCATCGCGCTCGCCACCTTGCACAGCGAGAGTTTGTCAACACGAGTACGCCGTGATCACGTATCAAGGGAGTTCGCAATTGCGAACTCGTACATGCGGCAAGCAGCAACAATCTCGCACTCGCGAAAATACAAAATTTGCAATTCTGCACAAGAAATCCACCAGCAAGCAGCATAAACCTTCTGAAAATGATGATTTTTATCTGAATAACTCCTCAGGTTGACATTTGCCTGCACTTTTTTTGCAAGGAGTCCATTTTGGGTTGGGGGGGGGGGTGGGAGGAAGGATGTGCCCCACTGTCTCCAACTTCCTGTTCCTGTCCAGCAGGCTCCTCCCAGTGCTTTGTCCATCTCCTGGTCACTTTTCATTTGGATCTGGAGCTGGAAGGATTACTTTTTGTGGATGCTGCTGGATATTTGGATTTGAGGCCTTTTTGACTTTCTTTGGATCACTTTTGGATTAGAAATTTCACAAGTAAGTTTGTTTGGGGCATTACAATTGCTGCAACTACAATTTTGTAATTTTCGATTTTTGGGCTGTTGTTGGGGCCTTTTGCCCAGGGGTACTCAGTGGTGGGTGGACTGCGTCTTTCTGTAGAGTCTCTTTAATAAAAACATCATGGAGGGCCTGGATGGCTTGGGATTGTGCTGATTTTTCTGTGATTTTCGTTTTTTTTGGACTGTTGTTGTGGCCTTTTCACCAGGGCTAGTGAGTGGTGCATGTGCCTAGTCTTTCTGTGGGGTGTCTTGAATTTAAACATCATGGAGGGCCTGGATGGCATGGGATTGTGCTGATTTTTCTGTGTTTTCTGATTTTTTGGGGTGTTCATGGGGACAGGCCATGTGGCTGGGGGCCATTTTGAGTGCTGCTACAGGCCCTGGCCATGTGCTGGGAGGGAGGGGGCCATTTTGAATGCAGGCAGTGTTCTTAGGTCTGCAACCATTTTGCCTAGCTTTCAACCTTTATGCCCAGGGGTACTGAGTAGTGCATAGGCCTAGTCTTTCTGTGGGGTGTCTTGAATTTAAACATCATGGAGGGCTTGGGATTGTGCTGATTTTTCTGTGATTTTCGTTTTTTTGGGCTGTTGTTGTGGCCTTTTCACCAGGGCTAGTGAGTGGTGCATGTGCTTAGTCTTTCTGTGGGGTGTCTTGAATTTAAACATCATGGAGAGCCTGGATGGCATGGGATTGTGCTGATTTTTCTGTGTTTTCTGATTTTTTGGGGTGTTCATGGGGACAGGCCATGTGGCTGGGGGCCATTTTGACTGCTGCTACAGGCCCTGGCCATGTGCTGGGAGGGAGGGGGTCATTTTGAATGCAGGCAGTGTCCTTAGGTCTGCAACCATTTTGCCTAGCTTTCAACCTTTATGCCCAGGGGTACTGAGTGGTGCATAGGCCTAGTCTTTCTGTGGGGTGTCTTGAATTTAGACATCATGGAGGGCTTGGGATTGTGCTGATTTTTCTGTGATTTTCGTTTTTTTGGGCTGTTGTTGTGGCATTTTCACCAGGGCTAGTGAGGGGTGCATGTGCCTAGTCTTTCTGTGGGGTGTCTTAAATTTAAACATCATGGAGGGCCTGGATGGCATGGGATTGTGCTGATTTTTCTGTATTTTTCGATTTTTTGGGGTGTTCATGGGGACAGGCCATGTGGCTGGGGGCCATTTTGAGTGCTGCTACAGGCCCCGGCCATGTGCTGGGAGGGAGGGGGCCATTTTGAATGCAGGCAGTGTTCTTAGGTCTGCAACCATTTTGCCTAGCTTTCAACCTTTATGCCCAGGGGTACTGAGTGGTGCATAGGCCTAGTCTTTCTGTGGGGATGTCTTGAATTCAAACATCATGGAGGGCTTGGGATTGTGCTGATTTTTCTGTGATTTTCGTTTTTTTGGGCTGTTGTTGTGGCCTTTTCACCAGGGGTAGTGAGTGGTGCATGTGCCTAGTCTTTCTGTGGGGTGTCTTGAATTTAAACATCATGGAGGGCATGGGATTGTGCTGATTTTTCTGTGTTTTTCGATTTTTTTGGGGTGTTTAACTGAACTGATGTTCCTCTGTCTTCCATTGCTTTTAGGTGCACAAGACTCAAGAGAACCACCAGTGCCAGGAAGAAGTCCTGCAGCGGTGTGTGTGTGCAGCATAACGTCACGCGACGTCATGTCTGGCCACAGACAACTCTGCAACTCGTGCAACTGCGGCCTGCTGTTCTGACCTGCTCTGAAGAAGATGGCCCCAAAAAAAGTTCCCCGTAGCTCCTCTAGCAAGAAAGTTGCCAGTAAGGAGCAGAAGAAGCAAGTTACCAAGGAGACTGGTGTGCCGCCCGCCACATTTTTTGGGAGTAAAAAAAAAGTACGCTTGCAGCAGCAGCGGGATCTGCTGGGGACCAAGCTGGGAGCAGCACCCCCGCTCCATTAGGCTCAGTGCCACCACCACCACCACGCCAACTTAAGTCAAAACCCTTGAGTGCTGCAGAGGCAGTCAGTGTACTTCTTCAATCACCATCGACCAGTGATGTTGGCTCATCACAAGAAAGTAGCAGCAATGTCCCTCAATCAACACAGGTTGTTGTAACTCATCTGACGAGTGTTGAACAACCACAGCCGCAACAACAACCACATGTGCAAGTACAAGTCCAAGTACATGTGGAAGGAGAGGCAGCGCAAGGAGATGCGCAAGCAGAGGTGCATGGAGGGTCACAAGTGCCCACAATAGTTGTTCCTCCCGAAGTAGGGGCACATCAGGAAATCGACAATCAAGCCGAGGTATCATTTGAGGAAGCCACTCCTCCTGATGATCATTCATTGTCTTCCACACCCCTAGCAAGGAAGAGATCAAGGCTGGTGTCTACATCTTCTTCAAGCCCACCTCCTTCTGATGATACGGATCTAAATTGGGAACCATCACTGCCGTCTGAGAGTGAGGCACACCATGATCTGACAAAGGTACTTAAGCATAAAAGGAAGGTCGTCCAAAGTCTCATAGTTATGGAGTGTGATGAGGCTAAACAAGAAGTGGCGGATACTGCTGCTGATGAAGGCTCTCACGACGACGACCCAGGCATCATAAAGGTCACTGCAGCCCTAGCGGGTATGCAGCAAACAGACATTTTGACCCTAGCCGGAGAAGCTGCTGAGCGTGATGATGATGTCGACGAGGAGGCAATGGAAACACAACAATCATTGGAGTTAACTAGTACACCAACACGTACCGCTTCCATATATCTTTCTCGCCAGAAGGGACCTCCATCCACCTCGACCTCAATTAGTGGTGGTGAAAGTACACAACGTACTAAAGTTCGGCAATCCACATCCTCCACTTCATCTGGTATTAGCAGCATGACCACAGCCACCAGTATCGCCGCCTCCTCCGCCCCCCACAGACAATTCAAGTCCCCCGCTTGGGACTTCTTTAGTGTTTGCCCAAAAAGGGAAAACTTCGCCATTTGTAGCATTTGTAAGGTTGCAGTTAGTTGTGGTAAGTTTGGTACCAACTATGGTACCGGAGGCCAGAGAGGTCATCTTAAGAGACAGCACGCTGTCCAATGGTTTGAGCACCTACAGGCGATCAAGGAAGCCCGAATTGCACGTAATGAAAACGTTGATGTTTCATCTGATGATGACGAGGAGGAAGAAGACGTGTCAAACACTTCACTTACACCCAGTACCCCTATCAGCAGCACACCCCATGTGAGCCACACTAAGAGTGTGGGAGAGAGTGAGACACCAATGCGAAAATGTTCATCAGCGAGCGTAACTGGGTCGAAGAAATCATCATCATCCCGTAAATGCTTGGTCCAGGGCAACATTAAAAAGATGTTGTTTACAGAAGCGCCATATGAAACCAACCACCCACTGACGCGTCTGTATAACACTAAGCTGGCTAAAATGTTAGCTCTGGACCTTCTCCCTTTTTCTTTTGTAGAAGGGGTTGGTTTTCTAGAATTAGTGGCAGCGCTCTGCCCTAAATGGAAGGTTCCTAGCCGGTTCTATTTTGCCAGAGTTGCGGTTCCAGCACTGCATGAAGATGTGCTGGAGGTGATTGGGGCAGCTTTGCAGAAGAGTGCTGTTCACACTATACATCTGACAACAGACATGTGGACCAGTGGCGCAGGCACTGATTCCATGTGCATCACTGCACACTGGGTCTCTTTTTCAGGGGTTAAAGCAAAGCTAAAAGCAGGTGTTGACCCGGACCAAGTTTTTAAAGCTGCTCGGAAACATGCAACACTAGCCATGTTTGGCTTGGAGAAACAGCACAAAACATTTTGGATGAGTTTAACACAAATGTCCTTCACTGGCTGTCCCCAAAAAAATGCCAGATTGGTTATGTTTCCACGGATAATGGCGCCAATGTAGTTAAGGCCATGGAGCTGGGTCGCTATTTCAGAGTGCCGTGTTTGGCGCACTGTATAAACCTGGTTGTTAAAAAATTCTTGAGTGATAAAGACAGTCCAGCGTGCGAGGTAGTGGACACCTGCCGAAAAATGTGCAACCATTTCAGCCATTCTTTTAAGGCCCGGAAGCATCTGAGGAGCCTGCTACATGAACGTCGAATGCCAGTGAAAGCACTCATCCAGGAGGTGGCAACACGTTAGAACTCAACCTTCTACATGCTTGAGCGTCTGTATGAGCAGTATACTATTTCTTAAAACAGGGTACAGCTCACAAGGACCTGAGGATGGATGCGGCGCAATGGGAGCTAGTTAAAAGCCTGACAGACATGCTTCGTCCTTTTGAGTTCTTCACGCGTGCAGTCAGCAAGGAGGACTGTAATTTGGGAAAAGCTATCCCATTGTTGTACATGCTGGAGCACCAACTGAAGGCGGTGTCTTCTGTGTTTAAAAAAAATGAAAAGAACCAAGACCCTTTTGTTTTGGCGGAGAAATTATTAGAGCGCCTACAAGGTGATGAACGTCTTAAAATGATCCACTCAGAACAGCATTACATTTGTGCTACTATTCTGGATCCACGCTACAAAAAGGTACTGGCAGGCCGAGCATTCTTTCCTTTTGCTGATGAAGATGTTACAAAGTACAAGCGTTGCCTAGCCTTGTCAGCCAAGAGGTTTGAAAGAGAACGGCAGCTCATTGAAGGAAAAGGCAGTACATCAGCATCAGCAGGCCATCCCCAGTCAAAACAATCCACTTCTGCACCTGTGGCTGTGGCACAAGTGACCTCTCAGCCGTTAAAGACACCGGCAACCGGATCATCTGCACCAGACACAACAGTAACATTGGATGCTGAAGAGGATTGGCTAACTCTGCTTGGGTTTGGTCTCAAAAGGTCACAGCAACAGCTAAGCAAAGTGGAGGAACCTTGGAGGAGGACCTTGAGTCGATGGTGCAGGACTATCTGAATGACTCAACAGAGGTCTATGTTAATGCTGACCCATTGGCGTATTGGCATGGGAAAAAAGAATTGTGGCCACAGCTCTCCAACCTGGCTTTAAACTACTTGTCTTGCCCACTCGCAAGCGTGTCTTCTGAACGTGTTTTCAGTGCTGCTGGTGGCATTGTAACTCCCAAACGGAGCCGCCTCTCGCCCAAAAATGTGGAGAGGTTAACAATGATCAAGATGAATCAGTACCTCATACCACCAGATTACAAAGTACGAGAAAGCACGCCGGATGAAGACGAGGTGGACAGCAACGTAGATGAGGTAATTTCTTCTCTGTTAGGTGACACTGAGCTCCCCCTGCCTGAATTCACAGAGTATGATGACGAAGCCTTATTCTTATTCCTGGACCCTGACAGCGAGCCCTGAAAATGAGACATGGAATCAATAACTTTCTTTTTCGTCCTTATTCACTTTTATTCCTGTGTGTCTGTCTTTCTTTGTTGTGCACAGTTAATATAATTCAAACTTTAATCACCGAATCACAAAAACAAACCCATCAGCAGAACTGTCTTCACTTGTTTGCTTATTGATTTGAAGGTGCCGCAGTCTGCATTCCTCAGGTTCACAAGTTCAGAAGAACATGCTCCTCTATCCTCCTCCTCCAGACTCCTATTTCCCTCAAAGCAGAGGGCTGGATTACGCCCAATGAAGAAAGACTCAGCACTTGTGGGGGTGTTCTACTTCTTTGCGGGTGAGTTGACGGCTCTGGGGCCATTGCTGGGAAGCTCTAATACCGGATAAAAGTGGTTTGGACCAAATCGGAGGCAGAATTTTTTTTGTGTTTTTGCTGACTTGCTTGCCTTTGAGGTGCTCTTTGGGGGGGTTCTGGGTGTTTGTGGGTGAGTTTTGGGGTCTGGGAGCACTGCTGGGACAGTCTAATCTTGATTGCATTTGCTTTTCAGGAAATCCGTGGTGGAAAACGGGAGTTATGGCCTAGCTGCACAGCGCGTTTGGACCGAAGGCCGAGAAATATTGTAAGTATGAGATTTCCTTTTTGGCTGTTTGGGGGTGTTGTGCTTTTTGGCGGGTGGGTTGGCGGGTCTTGGGGCATGCCTGGGAAGGTCTAATACCGGATAGAAATGGTTGGGACAAAATCCATGCTGATTTTTTTTTGCTATTTCTGACATTTTGCTCAATGTAGCGTTTTCGGGGGCCTGTTTGGGGGGCTTCCTTATGTTTGTGGGTGGGTTTCGGGGTCTGGGAGCACTGCTGGCTATGGATACTTTAGTTTGCAAGAAGTTTGAAGCAAATCCATGGTGGCAGAGGGAAGTTAGGGCCTAGCTGGAGAGCGCGCGCAGAGTAATTTCGGAAATTGGCAAGAAAATGAGTAAGTCCCCATTTTTGTACTTTTTCTTTTTGGCTGTTTGGGGGTCTTCTACTACTTTTCTCCTGGGTTGACAGCTCTGGGGCCATTGCTGGGAAGCTCTAATACTGGATAAAAGTGGTTTGGACCAAATCGGAGGCGGAATTTATTTTGTGTTTTTGCTGACTTGCTTGCCTTTGAGGTGCTCTTTGGGGGGGTTCCGGGTGTTTGTGGGTGACTTTTGGGGTCTGGGAGCACTGCTGGGACAGTCTAATCTTGATTGCATTTGCTTTTCAGGAAATCCGTGGTGGAAAACGGGAGTTATGGCCTAGCTGCACAGTGCGTTTGGACGGAAGGCCGAGAAATATTGTAAGTATGAGATTTTCCTTTTTGGCTGTTTGGGGTTTTGCTTTTTGGCGAGTGGGTTGGCGGGTCTTGGGGCATTCCTGGGAAGGTCTAATACCGGATAGAAGTGGTTGGGACAAAATCCATAAGGAAAAGCCTTTTGGCACTTTTTGTAACTTAGGGTTCGTTAGGGTTAGCCCTAGCAGCAGGATTGCATGTGTTTCGGGGTGTTCTAGATTTTTGCAACTGAGTTCTGGGGTCTTAGAGCACTCGTGAGAATGTGTAATTTTGGTTGCAAGTCATTTGAAGAAAATCCATGGTGGGAAAGGGGGGATTTGGCATAGTTAAAGAAAGCCTTTGCCACTATTCTTAACTTAGGGCTTGTTAGGGTTAGCAGTATTTCTATTGCATGTGTTTGGGTGGGGGGGTTTTCAAGTCTTGGAGCGATGTGGATACTTTTGCTTGCTTGCAAGTGGTTTGAATACAATCCACGGTGGGTAAGGGGGTATTTGGGCCTACTTTTACTTTCAAAGTACATTTTGTCACCAGTTTTTTGCTAGGCCTCGTTTTTTTAGATCTGATTGGGGGTCTTCTACATTTTTGCGACTGGCTTTAGTAACGGTCTGGGTGGGAGCACTGCTGGGAAGGTCTAATTTTGTTCTAAAACACAGTTTACAGTACACCTAGCTTGAGGGGAAAGATCCGCTAAATTAATTTGCCCATACTTATTTATCCTTCAAAAGGTGACTCAGACAGAGTACGCACTTTCAAAAATATTGTACTGTCTATTAGGAAAATCAAAGTGTGACTTTTTGCACTACACAGCGTACATACCTTATATTTATTTATCAGTGGTGTTGTAATATATCACTTCCTGTTTTTCGTTCAATAATTACAGGCCGGGTTTCAGTCTGTGCAATGGGGAAAAAGGATGGAGTCAGGCTTCACATTAGCGAGCCGCAATTCAGCATCCTCCAGGCAGGCAGTGGACAGGGTGTCTTCTGGTCACCAACATTGATGGACGAAGCGTCAGCTGGAATGGAGGAGTGCCGCTAAAATGAGGAATTGTTTGCTGCATGCAACTTGCTTACCAAATTCAACAGGACAACTACAACAAAATACAGATACAGTATCCATTGTTTTCTTCTATGAGTGTGACTGCATTTCTTGGATCTCTCTCTGCTTCTAAATTGATCCCTACAGCCATTCTATAGGTTTTACTTTGGCTATTTTTTAAACCTAATTTAATGTAAGAAGTGTTTCTCTGAGTGCAGAGATAGGCAAGTGAAAACGCTGCAGCCCTGTACTGTCGCATTCTAGTACTACTTACTTTTCAGTAACAATGCATGCAGTAGTGCATGCACTTCCTTTATGTCACTTAAAAGATTTATGGTTAGCTTTGTACCCAAAGATTTCTTTATATTCAATTATTGTTTGTCCATGCTGTGCTTTTTTTTTCTTCTCTCAACAAAACCTACCCAAAAAGAAACCCCCATTCCCATCCATTTTCCAAACCCTAACCCTCTTCCCCCGGGCTGTGTGGTTTTGCTTGATGTGTGACTACATGACATCAATAATTCCACACACTTGCTGGGGAGGATAAGGTCATAGAAACAGGTTGGTGAAGGAATCCGAGGATATATTCTAGACTTACTCAGCTTCAGTACTATTTCTTGTTGTAGTAGCCAATGTCAAAGAAATCCAACACAAGTATAAGTTATACTTTACCATTTGTTAGGCTACATTGTGGCACTGTTCTAGTGTACTGTCACCTGCTATATTCTCTATCGTATCGTTGTAATGCTACAGTAAGGACAAACCAGGTTTCATTTTCTTTTTTTCCATAGGCATGCAACTGCCACTGTGTCACACCACTAGTACCACCGCAATGAGGAGGACATGTCATCCGCCCAGGATTGCCAACCTTAATCGCCATTTCCCGTGGAGCCAGCCCTGGGCCTAGCCCTACTTTCAAACACAAATTACAGTTAAGATAAGCGTTTGGTTGGAGGTAGTATAATGGAGTATTAGGAGAGACGAGAGATTGACAGTAGTACTACTAAAGTCCTAGGACTGTTCAGGAAAACAAACTTACTGTTAAACCCCCACCCACCAAACTCAAAAGCAGTAAAAAACAGGTATGGTCAGATAAAGTTTCAAAAAGTATATTTTTATAGCCCTATCAAAATATTCTCCCGCAAGACTCTCCCTAACCCCAACGATTGTCCTTCAAAAGTCCCAAAAAAACCCAACTCCCAATTCCCACCTCCCAAAAGTCTCTAAAAAAGGGGCAAGGGACACTACAGCAGGGTGCTGTTGACTTTAGCGGCCAGGGCATCATGCTCCTTGTGGAGGGTGGCATGGTCGAAGTGGAGGCCCTCCACCAACTTCTTATAGCTTAGGACCTCCTGCTCCAGGTAGGACACTCTGAGGCATAAGCGGCACTGGCGTGCCTTGCAAATCCTGTGGGGGGCAGCTGCTGTCTTTGCTGCTCGGCGGTGGCGGTTGGCTTTGGTAGCCCGGCTCCGTACCGCTGGAGCACTGCGCTGGCTGGCAGCCCGTGGGGGCACGGAGGAGGATGCAGCTGTCCCAGTGGATGTTGTTGTTGTACCGGTAGACTGCATCTCCTCCTCCTCCAGGGCCACCAGCCGCCGATATTTGGTGACAGTGGCATCCAGCCTCCGTTGCAGGGCCATTCGAGCCAGCTCCCTCCTCCTTGATGGTCTCTTTGATTTGGAAGGAGCAACTATATGAAGAAAGAAAGACATAGTCTGTAACCAATGCTCCTTAAGATTAACACAAAATGATTGAGCAGGAAGTTGTGTCACAGTACAAGTAGCAAATTGAAAGCACAGTACATAACTATTGAGGACAGTACCTATGTAACCTCCGACTTCTTCATCCTTGCTCTAACATTAGTGGGAGTTTAAGGAACAAATTCTACGAGCACTATGGACTTCCATTACAGTCAACTATGACAGTACACCAGTCTTATTCTTCTTCTTCTCTCTTGTTTAGGAAAATTGGTACGTTATCTTATGCAAGCCGGCATAATGCCAGCGCAGTGAACTTGCACCCGAGAAAAACAGACGCACACCATGATGAGTGAGACAGACTTGCGTTACTGTACCGGTCCAGTACATGCAGGTGGTGAAGCTCTTACTTTTCTATTACGGGTGGCACTGAGAATACTCTGTTAAAAGGGCTACTGCTTAATTAATTTAGCTTTCACCCTAAAGTGCAAATGAGTATTAGAAAAGGAAAATGAAGAAGCTAAATAATCTGATTATCTATCACTTCACATGGGATGTATTTGACGACATATGGGATGACTTTAGGTGCTTTGCTTATTATTGAGTGAACAGTGATACACCCACACATGAATGACGTACTACTACTAAACTAAAGTTATTAAGAGAGGTAGGGAGTGTCCACCGTAATAACCGGATATATGCTGTGCTTGCAGTTGCAATACAAACTACTGCTACTATTCATGGTAGTATTTGGACAAAATTACAACTTATTTTCCTTGCTTTTCCTACACTGGAACGGACGTGCGGGTGCGGTGTTACATGCTCTTCAAAGTACCACTTAGTTCATCCAGTGACCGTCTACTCTCTCTAGATACACATATGCTATCTAAGAGTCAGATAGTACCATGATCCAGGCATCCATCCATTCAAAGTATATGCACACATACAGTTTCTGTTTCACCCACCCAGTCTGTTCTCCTTCCACCCATCCTTGCTTCATCATTCACCCAGCCATGCACCATACCATATTCTTTCCTTCCCAGCCACCTCGGGGACCAAGCAAACACATATCATTCTTCTTTGCCAGTCATCATTACATTTCTCGTCCTTCCACACTTACTTACACCCTTCTTTCGCTTTTCGTTCATCCCATCCATCAAGTTCATCTCAGATCTGATTGGGATTCTTCTCGCCAAAAACTTCACAGCTAAGTCGAAGTACATTTAAAGGAGGCTACTACCTGGTTGATTTATAATACACCCGTGCAGAAAGCACACTCTGCAGTCTTTAATCTCAATAAGTAAGGAATATATAGCTTACCTCTGCCCGCCACCACCGTGTTATCCCTCACAGGATTGTCCGGCACTTGCACCGCCTCCTCCCCAGAGTTGTTCCCCTCGTCCAATGCCACCACCTCCGTGCTGGCCCCACCTACAAAGTACATTTAATAATGTTAGAATACACCACTCACTACAATATAATATTTGGTCTGGAAGGAAGAAAGAAATGTGAAAAAAACAGAATACAATGTAATAATTTGTGACTGTCTACTCTAAAGTAAAAATGTCCCTTTTTCCAGGGAAGGCTGTTGTCTTGCTGCACTTTTTGGCACAACTGATGAATGCTTGCTTTTTATTTTTAACACGCACCACTTTTTCTCCTAACAGACAGAAGCTTTGACTTCTAAGAACACAAGCAGGATCAAGTTCAAACCAGGTGAGAGCTCGGCTCAACCACAAGAAATGTGTCCAATTAATCGTCAGCACTAAGCACTTTTCCATTTTCAGTTAAACGTTCACTTTTATGACAAACTTGATTTTAATAAATGTGTTTACTTTTAATAAAGCGTTTAAACTTAAATAGACTCTGTGGTTTTTGGTCCTCCAGACTAGAGTGGATGAGCTAAAGGTTTTGGAATTTTTGCAAGCATGAGTCCGTGCCTCTGACATCATTGGGGATCAATCATCGGTGACTTTGGGAGCTAAATGACTCTGCCACACTATCTAGTCAGTAAGGAGATTGGGGGTTCAACTACAAAGTCTGTTATCACTGAGGTATGTGGAAAGTCTAACAGCACCTATTATAATTGATAAGCTAAACAATGCATTATTTAGTGTCCATAGTTCTGTTTGTGCAGATTTGTCCCTGCAACAGTAGTAGAATGGATTGTCCTACTATCCAAACCAAAAGTAAAGTAGTATCTTATTCTTTCTTGGTGGTCATTCACCTTTTTATTGTTGGCAATTGTCAAAGCATAAACATTTAGAAGACTTGAAAAGACATTATGGACAATCCCAGAGGACTGCACTCAGTGCATAGAGCTATTGCTGACTAGAATGGGAGTCCAATGGAATTGCCAAATGTGCAATCTTAGTTAGCTACACAGACAGACTAATAAGAATAATCTAGTAATACCACAGGGAGTCATAGTCGAGGCAGGATAAGAATTTAGATCCAGTCTACAAGAAGATCAAAGACGATTTAGAAAAAATCGAATGAGGAACGCTAGGAAAAAATAAGTACTTTATATTAAAATTAAAACTTACTGGGGCCAGCAAAGGAGCCCTCGCCTGCCCGATCCTGGCCTGCATCCTGAACAGCACCCTCCTCCTCCTCCTGTGTTCTCTTGCCCCTGGGGGGAGCTGATGTACAACATGAAAGAAAGAAAGACCAGAAAACATGGATGATATTTGTAAACCAAATCAAACATTTCAAAAGAACAATAACAAAATATTTTGGCAAAATAGCAAATAGACAACTATTCCACGGGATATATTATTGACCGATCTCATGTGGTCTACTACGTTATTAGTATTGCTTGATTTGCGGACCGTCGAATTGGAAACTTCTTATGTAACTCACTAAACAAAGTACTAAAAAGGTTTGCCTAGGATTGGCAGGCAGCAGTCCGCAGCACGCGAAGTGACAGACAAAGTCCATCATGATTGCAGATCAGCGACAACACTAAAGTTTCCTACTACATTAACCAGTCATTAAAATACTCAAACTATCAATCCACCACCACTATTTCTTCTTATCGCCATGTGTACAAAGAAAGGACTGGACTTGAGTCTGTAGGGGCTGATTTAGAAGCCCCTTGCGGCTCTTTTGCTCCATTGTTGCGTGACTTTTGTGACGCAGCGGCAAAACAAAAGAGGCGCAATGGTGCGGCGTATATTAACAACGTGATGCATATGGGAGATGCATCACGTTGTAAAGCCCTGCGCCATCAGGGGGCGTTCCGGCGCAAGGGAGGGCGTTCCTGCGCAGGAAAGCACCTAAAAGTGGCTGAGGGAAATCTACAAGATTTCAATCACTCACTTTAACGACAATGATGCGTGACTCAAACCCTGCGCCTGCTTGAAGCAGACGTACGGCTTGACTCAGCATTGGGGAGATAGGGCACCCCAGAGCATTGATGGAGCTGCGCCATCGTTGCGACGCAACTCCAGCAATGCGCTGCCTTTACGGCACAGATGAGTAACGCTTTGGTGATGTTTTGGGCCCATGGTGCGCCGCATTGTAAATACGGCGCACCATGGGTGATGGTGGCGTGGCGCACAATTACTGGCGCATCCTTGCTACTTTGCAGGGATGCGCCGGTAATTAAAAATCTGAACCTTAGTGGCTAGCATTACACAGTTCTTTAAACTACACTCATACATAATTTCACAGGCCAATAAAATGAACACAAAATCGAAAACAAATAAGCATAGTAGCAACACTACTGAGAAGGAGAGCAGTGCACCTGAAATGCACAGAAGATTTTGAAATATAATTTACCTACAATGTAATGAGCAGCATTATTGCTCTCGGTAAAAAACAAAAATTTGCAATATAATAACACACAGAGCAGGAGAAAACAGAGTGGTAAAGAAATATCTACTACTACTCACCAAGCCCGGGAATCTCAAGGCCAAGCAGGTCGAGCAGATCTCGTTCACGGTCCAGGACATCCGTCCAGCGGTGGGTGGCCTGGTTGTAGGTGCGCCGGACCCGAGAGTGGTGGTACATGGCCCGGCACACCTTCTCCCACCGCTTCCGGTGCTCCTGGATCCCGTACCCGACACCGATCCTGCCGCCTGCCATGATGGTCCTGGGGAGGCGGCGCTGAACATAAAAAATTAGTGCGGCCACCTCCTCCGGGCTAAAGATCTATCGGGGTACGACCTGCTCCCCCCTCAAACGCCCGCACGGGAGCCGGGCACGGGGTGCGGGACCCTTCCCCTTCTCGGGATGCTTCCCGGCTCCCTTCACCATGGTCTGGGCAGAAAGGAAGCTAAATAATAAAGAAAATAGAATAGGGAAGAGAAGAAAAGTAAAGAGTTGAAAAAGTAGTTTAAAATTAACCAAAAGTAGCAGAAAACACAAAAATATAGAGCAAGAAAAATAGAGAGATAGATAATAAGTAAACTTCAAACAAGCAAAGGATGGCAGAGATACAGAGAGGATACCAAAAGCATGCCCAGAACCATATCAATGAATGAGAAAAAAAGATGGCCGCGCCCGTTCACGACCGCGCGGGTAAGTTCGCGCGAGATTTTCCTCGCGAACACCCGCAAAATTGTACTGGCGAGGCGCACACTTTGCGAGATTACACTTCGCGCCCGGAAATGGAAATACGTCATGCAAACAAGATGGCCGCGCCCCCTTGAACGACCGCGAGGGTAACTTCGCGCCTTGCGCTACAAGCGGCTCGCTAAAACGCACAAAACCTTGCGAACTAACACGCCGCAAAAAAACAAATCGCATATTCGCACGAATTCGCGGCTTCCGAATCCGATCTCGCGCGTGTTCGCGCCCCGAGAATCCCGCGAAATTGCAAAAAAACGAGTTTTGCAAAACTGAAAGCACTCAGCAGGTGCAAGAGTTCAAACTCATCATTATTAACCATTCCCTGTAGTGCTTCCTGACTGGGGCCCCTCCAGAGTTCAGTTGCTAGTTGCAACAATTGTATGACCCTGCTCTGACCCTCAAAGCAGGCTCATAGAATACTACAAGTAGGCCACAAAGGTCCTGGGAAAAAAAATTGCACTGCAACAGAAAGCAAATTACTGATAAGGAAGCAGGTGCCAGACCTGGAATTTTAAAACAGTGACACATTAATGAACTAACCCCAAATTAGTTCATGTCAGTTGAAGCAGGGCAGGTGTGCTTGCTTTTCCCCCCCATAATCTACAGTGATGATGAACCAGAGGGTGGCATTGATGTAACAGAGGGTGGCATGGGTGAAACAGAGGGTGGCAGTGGTGAAACAGAGGGTGCTGGGAATTTTGGATTGGATTAGGTGTATTTTATATCCTACTATGGCTCATTCTCGTTTTAAGTTTGGGAAGGCTGATAGATGGAAAACACTAAGTATGGGCGAATTTTGCGAATTCGCGATTTGCGAATTTGCGTATTTACGAATTCGCAATCCGCAAAATTCGCCAACTTTTGCGAATTTGTGGATTTTTTTTGTGTTCGCAAGGGTTTCTGCCAGTTCGCGAGGGCTTTTTACCAGTTCGCAAACGCGAACTTACTTGTTGGGTCGCAACGGTCGCGACCATGTTTTTTCTACGTCTGGTTCATCACAGCACCCTCTGTTTCACCACTGCCACCCTCTGGTTCACCCATGCCACCCTCTGTTTCATCACTGCCACCCTCTGGTTCATCACTGTAGATTATGGGGGGAAAAGCATACCTGCCCTGCCTCAACTGACATGAATTAATTTGGGGCTGATTAATGTGTCACTGAATTTGAGCTGGCACCTGCTTCCTTAGCTGTAAGTGCTTCCTGATTAATGATGAGCTTGAACTTTTGCACCTGCTAAGTGCTTTCAGTTTTGCAAAATTCGTTAGCACAGCTGCCCTGCCTCAACTGACATGAATGAATTAGGGGCTGATTAATGTGTCACTGAATTTGAACTTCCAGTCTGGCACCTGCTTCCTTATCTGTAATTGCTTTCTGTTGCAGTGTAATTTTTTTAACAGGACCTTTGTGGCATACTTGTAGCTATTCTCTGAGCCTGCTGTGAGGGTCAGAGCAGGGTCATAGAATAGTTGCAAGTAGGAAACTGAACTCTGGAGGGGCCCCTCAGGAAGCACTACAGGGAAGGATTACTAATGATGAGCTTGAAATTTTGCACCTGTGAGTGCTTTCAGTTTTGCAAAAATCATTTTTCTGCAATTTCACGAGATTCGCGGGGCGCGAATTTGTGCAAGATCGAATTCGGAAGCAGCAAATTCGTGGGAATATGCGCTTTGTTTTTGTGCGGCGTGTTAGTTCGCGTGTTTTTTGCGTTTTCGCGAGCCGCTGTAGCGCAACGACGCAAAGTTACCCTAGCGGTCGTACATGGGCGCGGCCATCTTGTTTGCGTGATGTATTTCCATTTCCGGGCGCTATGTGTAATCTCACGAAGTGTGCGGCTTGCTAGTACAAGTTCGCGCGAACGTACCAACGCGGTCGTGAACGGGCACGGCCATCTTGTTTTTCATTCATTGCTATTGTTCTGGGCATCCTTTCTGTACCCTCTCAAAATCTCTGCCATCCTTTGCTTGTTTGAAGTTTTTTTTAATCTATTTTACTTATTATCTATTCCTCTATTTTTCTAGCTCTATATTTTCGTGTTTTCTGCTACTTTTGGTTCATTTTTTTTAAACTCTTTTCTTTTCTTCTTCCCTACTCTATTTCTTATTTATTATTTACCTTCCTTTCTGCCCAGACCATGGTAAAGGGAGCCGGAAAGCAGCCCGAGAAGGGGAAGGGCCCGCACCCCGTGCCCGGCTCCCATCGCGCGCCGCCATCTTGGATATCAATGCGCCTGCGCGGCCGTCCGCGCATGCGCATTGAGATCCAAGACGGCGGCACACGATTAGAAGAGGGAGCCCCGGACCCGCGAACAAGGTAAGTGCGTTTTATTTACTTTATTATGGCTCTGTGACAAAAATAAAGTAGTAGGGGAAGGCGGGAGGGAGGCATGTAGTGGGGCTACGCGGAATGCGGAGGTGGGCGTAGTTTCACGCCCACTTCTCGTATTTCCGCGAAGCCCCACTACGCCTGCTACGCCCAGGCTTAAATATATCCTCGGATTCCTTCACCAGCCTGTTGCTATGACCTTATCCTCCCCAGCAAGTGTGTGGAATTATTGCTGTCATTTAGTCACACATCAATCAAAACCACACAGCCCGGGGGAAGAGGGTTAGGGGATGGGAATGGGGGTTTTTGGGAAAGTTTTGTTGAGAAAGGAAAAAAAAGGCACAGCATGGACAAACAATAATTGAAGATAAACAAATCTTTGGATACAAAGCTATCCATAAATCTTTTAAGTGACATAAAGGAAAAGCATGCACTACTGCATGCATGGTTACTGAAAAGGAAGTAGTACTTTCGACAACCGTGAATGAAAGAATGTACAGGGCTGCAGTAATTATGCGTTTTCACTTGCCTATCTCTGCACTCAGAGAAACACTTTGTACATTAAATTAGGTTTGAAAAATAGCAGAAGTAAAACCTATACAATGGCTGTAGGGATGAATTTAGAAGCAGAGATCAAAGAAATGCAGAGTCACACAATAACATTACTTAGAAGATAATTAGAAAAGAACGGATACTGTATCTGTATGTTGTTGTAGTTGTCCTGTTGAATTTGGGAAGTTGCATGCATCCAACGATTCCTCTTATTAGCGGGACTCCTCTATTCTATCTGACGCTCCGTCCATCAATGTTGGTGACCAGAAGACACCCTGTCCACTGCCTGCCTGGCGGATGCTGAATTGCGGCTCGCTAATGTGAAGCCTGACTTCATCCTTTCTTTTCCCATTGCACAGGCTGAAACCCGGCCTGTAATTATTGAAGGAAAAACAGGAAGTGATATTAGAACACCACTGAGAAATAAATTTAAGGTATGTACGCTGTGTAGTGCAAAAAGTCACACTTTGATTTTCCTAATAGACAGTACAATATTTTTTAAAAGTGCGTACTCTGTCTGAGTCTCCTTTTGAAGGATAAATAAGTATGGGCGAATTAATTTAGCGGATCTTTCCCCTCAAGCTAGGTGTACTGTAAACTGTGTTTTAGAACAAAATTAGACCTTCCGAGCAGTGCTCCCAGACCCTTACTAAACCCAGTCCCAAAAATGTATAAGACCCCCAATCAAATCTCAAAAACCGAGGCCTAGTAGAAAATGGTGACAAAACGTACTTTGAAAGTAAAGTAGGCCCAAATCCCCCCTTACCCACCATGGATTGTATTCAAACCACTTGCAAGCAAGCAAAAGTATCCATACCCAGCATTGCTCCAAGACTCGCAAACCCCCCACAAACGCCCCCCGAAAACGGTAGAGTGAGCGAAATCTCAGAAAATGCAAAAACTTTTTCCCCAGGGATTGTCTCCAAAACACTTTCTTTCGGGTATTAGACCTTCCCAGCAATGGCCCTAGAACTGTCAACCCGGGCGAAAACAAGTTTAACACCCCCAACAAGCCAAAAGGCAAAACCCAAGAAAAGCCACACTTAGATAACTTTGGGCCTATCTGGAATTCAGTCCAAATGCACTCTGCAGCTAGGCCCCAACTCCCCTTTTCCACCATGGATTTCCTGTAAAACAAATGCAATCAACATTAGAATGTGCCAGCAGTGCTCCCAGACGCCAACACCCACCCCCAACAACCTAAAAGCCCCCCAAACAGCACCCAAAGACAGGCAAGTGATCAAAAGCGCAAACACTTTTTCTGCTCCGATTTTCTCCAAACCACTTTTAGCCAGTATTACACCTTCCAAGCAAGGCCCCCTGACCCGTAAACCCGGGCAAAAACAAGTTTCACCCCCCAAAAAAGCCGAAAAGCAAAACCGGGAAAAGCCACACTTAGGAAACTTTCCACCACAGATTTTCTGAAAAACAAATGCAATCAACATTAGACTGTGCCAGCAGTGCTCACAGACCCCAAAACCAACCCACAAAAACCTGGAAGCCCCCCAAACAGCACCCCAAAGACAGGCAAGTGAGCAAAAACGCAAACACTTTTTCACCATGGATTTGGTCCAAAACACTTGATTCTGATATTAGACCTTCTGATCTATGCCCCTAGACCCCTGCAGCCACCCGCAAAAAAGCAGAACACCCCCAAACAGGCAAAAAGCAAAAATGGGCCTACCTTCAATTCTGTCCAAATGCGCTGTGCAGCTAGGGTTTAACTACCCTTTTCCACCATGGATTTCCTGAAAAACAAATGCAATCAACATTAGACTGTGGCAGCAGTGCTCCCAGACCCCAAAACCCACCACCAACAACCTAAAAGCTCCCCAAACAGCACCCCAAAGACAGTAAGGTGATCAAAAGCGCAAAAACTTTTTCTGCTCCAATTTTCTCCAAACCACTTTTAGCAAGTATTACACATTCCAAGCAAGGCCCCCAGACCCGTGAACCCGGGCAAAAACAAGTTTCACCCCCCCAAAAAGCCAAAAAGCAAAACTGGGAAAAGCCACACTTAGGAAACTTCGGGCCTACCTGGAATGCAGTCCAAATGAGCTCTGCAGCTAGGCCCTAACTCTCCTTTTCCACCACAGATTTTTGGAAAAACAAATTCAATCAACATTAGACTGTGGCAGCAGTGCTCCCAGACCCCAAAACCCACCCCCAACAACCTAAAAGCCCCCCAAACAGCACCCCAAAGACAGGCAAGTGATCAAAAGCGCAAAAACTTTTTCTGCTCTGATTTTCTCCAAACCACTTTTATCCAGTATTAGACCTTCACAGCAATGCCCCAGACCCGTCAACTCACCCGCAAAGAAGTAGAACACCCCCAAAAGTGCAGAGTCTTTCTTCATTGGGTGCAATACAGCCATCTGCTTTGAGGGAAATAGGAGTCTGGAGGAGGAAGATAGAGGAGCATGTTCTTGTGAACTTGTGAACCTGAGGAATGCAGACTGCGGCACCTTCAAATCATAATAAGCAAATAAGTGAAGACCGTTCTGCTGATGGGCTTGTTTTTGTGATTAGGTGATTAAAGTTTTTTATATAGATTTTGCAAAACAAAGAAAGACAGACACACAGGAATAAAAGTGAATAAGGACGAAAAAGAAAGTTAGTGATTCATTGACTCATTTTCAGGGCTCGGTGTCAGGGAAGAAGAGCTCGTCCTCAAACTCTGCGAATTCAGACGGGAGTAGTTCAGTTAACAGAGAAGAAATTCCCTCACCTAAGTTGGTGTCCTCCTCGTCTTCTTCCTGCTTGCATTCTCGTATTTTGTAATCTGGTGGTATGAAGTGCTGATTCATCTTGACCATTGTTAACCTCTCCACATTTTTGGGCTAGACGTGGGTCCTTTTGGAAGTTACAATGCCACCAGCAGCACTGAAAACACGTTCAGAAGACACGCTTGCGAGTGGGCAAGACAAGTAATTTATAGCCAGGTTGGTGATCTCTGGCCACACATCTCTTTTCCCATGCCAATACGCCAATGGGTCATGATGAACATAGACCTCTGTTGAGTCATTCAGATAGGCCTGCACCATCGACTCAAGGTTCTCCAGGGTTCCTCCACTTTGCTTATTTTTTTCTGGGACCTTTTGAGAAGCAAACCCAAGCTGAGTTAGCCAATCCTCTTCTTCACACAATATTACTGTTGTGTCTGGTGCAGATGATACGGTTGCTGGTGTCGTTAACGGCTGAGAGGGAAAATCACTCACTTCTGCCACAGCCACAGATGCAGAAGTGGATTCTTTTGACTCCGGATGGCCTGCTGATGTACTGCCTTTTCCTTCAATTTCCTGCCGTTCTCTTTCAAACCGAGTGGCTGACACAGCTAGCCAATGTTTGTACTTTGTAACATCTGCGTCATCAAAAGGAAAGAATACTCTGCCTGCCACTGCCTTTTTGTACAGTGGATCCAGAATAGTAGCAGGAATGTAATGCTGTTCTGTATGGATCTTTTCAAGACGTTCATCGTGAAGTAGGCGCTGTAATAACTTCTCCGTCAACTCAAATGCTTCTTGCTTTCCATCTTTTTGAAACGTAGAAGACACCGCCTTCAGTTGGCGCTTCAGCATGCGCAACAATGGGATAGCTTTTCCCAAATTACAGTCCTTCCTGCTGACTGCACGCGTGAAGACCTCAAAAGGACGAAGTATGTCTGTCAGGATTTTAACTAGCTCCATTTGTATCCTCAGGTCTATAATAGGTGTACCCAGTTTAAAGAAATACTGATCGACTACCGCATACTGCTCATACAGACGCTCAAGCATGTAGAAGGTTGAGTTCCAACGTGTTACCACCTCCTGGATGAGTGCTTTCACTGGCACATTACGTTTATGTTGCAGGCACCTCAGCTGCTTCCGGGCCTTAAAAGAATGGTTGAAATGTGTGCACATTCTTCGGCAGGTGGTCAGTAACTCGTAGACTGGACTTTCTTCACTCAAGAATTTTTTAACAACCAGGTTTATACAGTGCGCCAAACCCGGTACTCTGAAATAGTTATCAATCACAGCATTTATATAGCGCACTACTCACCCAGAGGGTCTCAAGGTGCTAGGGGAGGGGGGTCCGCTACTGCTCGAACAGCCAGGTCTTGAGTTGTTACCTGAAGGCGAGGTGGTCCTGGGTCAGGCGGAGGTGGGTCGGGAGGGAGTTCCATGTCTTGGCGGCGAGGTAGGAGAAGGGCCGTCCTCCTGTGGTGGCTCTTCGGATGCGGGGAACGGCGGCGAGGGCGTGGCCGGTCGAACGAAGCTGACGTTTGGGAGCGTAGAAGTTGAGGCGGCTGTTGAGGTATCCCGGGCCTTGGTTGTGTAGGGCTTTGTGTGCGTGGGTGAGGAGTCGGAAGGTGATTCTCTTGTTGACCGGAAGCCAGTGCAGGTCTCTCAGGTGTCCGGAGATGTGGCTGCGACGGGGGATGTCCAGGATGAGACGTGCTGAGGCGTTCTGGATCCGCTGGAGTCTCTTCTGGAGCTTGGCAGTGGTTCCGGCGTAGAGGGAGCTGCCGTAGTCCAGACGGCTGGTGACGAGGGCCTGGGTGACCGTCTTCCTGGTCTCGGTGGGGATCCACCGGAAGATCTTACGTAGCATGCGCAGGATGTTGAAGCACGACGAGGAGACGGCATTGACTTGTCTGGTCATGGAGAGGGAGGAGTCCAGGATGAAGCCCAGGTTGCGTGCGTGGTCTGTTGGTTGGGGTGCGCTGTCCGGGGCGGGGGGCCACCAGGAGTCGTCCCAGGCGGAGGGTGAAGATCCCAGGACGAGGACTTCCGTCTTGTCCGAGTTCAGTTTCAGGCGGCTGTTCTTCATCCATTCGGCTACCTCTTTCATCCCCTCGTGTAGGTTGGCTCTGGCGGTGGCGGGGTCGTTGGTGAGGGAGAGGATCAGCTGGGTGTCGTCGGCGTAGGAGATGATGTTGAGGTTGTGCTGGTGTGCGATGTCTGCGAGGGGGCTCATGTAGACGTTGAAGAGGGTTGGACTGAGCGAGGAGCCTTGAGGAACGCCGCAGATGACTTCGGTGGCTTCAGATCTGAACGGAGGGAGGCGGACTCTCTGTGTCCTTCCGGCGAGGAAGGAGATGATCCACTCCAGTGCCTTCTCCTGGACTCCGACGTTGCTGAGGCGCTGTACTAGGGTACGGTGGCAGACAGTGTCGAAGGCCGCGGAGAGGTCTAGGAGGATGAGGGCCGCTGTTTCTCCGTTGTCGAGCAGGGCTCGGATGTCATCGGTGGCTGCGATCAGGGCGGTTTCGGTGCTGTGGTTGGCCCGGAAGCCAGACTGCGAGGGGTCGAGGGATCCGTTCGTCTCGAGGAAGGCGGCCAGCTGCTTGTTGACGGTCTTCTCGATGACTTTTGCAGGAGTATACGCCACTTCTTGTTCAGCGTCATCATCACACTCCATAACTATGAGACTTTCGGGGACCTTCCTTTTACGCTTAGTTACCCTTATCCATGACCTTAACTACATTGGCGCCATTATCCGTGGAAACATAACCAATCATGCGTTTTCTTGGGGACAGCCATTGAAAGACCTATGTGTTAAACCTTGTGTTAGACCTTTGTGTTAAACTCATGCAAAATGTTTTCTCCTGTATGATTTTTCTCAATGGCAAACATGGCTAGTGTTGCATGTTTCCGAGCAGCTTTATAAACTTTGTCCGTGTCAACAACTGCGTTTAGCTTTGCTTTAACCCCTGAAAAAGAGACCCAGTGTGCAGTGATGCACATGTAATCAAGGGCTTGGCAACTGGTCCATATGTCTGTTGTCAGATGTATAATGTGAACAGCACTCTTCTGCAAAGCTGCCTAAATCACCTCCAGCACCTCTTCATGTAGTGCTGGATGCGCAACTCTGGCAAAATAGAACCAGCTAGGTACCTTCCATTTAGGGCAGAGCGTTGCCACCATTTCAAGAAAACCCACCGCTTCCAAAAAAGAAAAAGGGAGAAGGTCCAGCGCTAGCATTTTAGCCAGCTTAGTGTTCTACAGACGCGCCATTGGGTGGTTGCGTTCAAATGGCGCATCTGAAAATAATCTGCTTCTAATGGTGGGCTGGACCATTTTACGGGATGATGATGACTTCTTCAACCCAGTTACGCTCAGTGATGATGAACTTTTTCGCATTGGTGTCTCACTCTCTCCCACACTCTTAGTGTGGCTCATATATCTTGCAGGGGGTGTGCTGCTGACAGGGGTACTGGGTGTAACTGAAGAAATGTTTGACGCTTCTTCCTCCTCGTCATCATCAGATGAAACATCAACGGATACAATTTGCTGACTTGTTGCAATTCGGGCTGCCTTGATCTCCCTTAGATGCGCATGCCATTTGACAGTGTGCTGTCTCTCAAGATGACCTCTCTGGCCTCCGGTACCATAGTTGGTAACAAGCTTACCAACGACTAACTCGAACCTTACAAATGGTACAAATGGCTATGTTTTCCGTTGTTCGGCTAACACTAAAGAAGTCCCAAACTGCAGACTTCAAATGTCTGTGGGGGGCGGAGGAGGCGATACTGGGAATGCTAATGCCGGATGAAGTGGAGGATGCGTGTTGCCGAAATTTACTACGTTGCGCACTTACAGCAACTCTAATTGAGGAAATGGAGGTCGAGGTAGATGGGGGTCCCTTCTGGCGAGAAAATATGGAAGCTGTAGGTGGTGGTGTACTAGTTAACTGCATTGGTGGTGGTCCCATTGACACGTCGCCAACATCATGCTCAGCAGCATTATGGGATAGGGTAAAAATGTCTGTTTGCTGCATGCCCGCTGAGGCTGGAGTGACGTCTATGATGACTGCGTCGTCGTCGTGAGAGTCTTCATCAGCAGGAGTATACGCCACTTCTTGTTCAGCGTCATCATCACACTCCATAACTATGAGACTTTCGGGGACCTTCCTTTTACGCTTAGCTACCTTTGTCAGATCATGGTATGCCTCACTCTCAGACAACACTGGTGGTTCCCAATTTTCATCCATATCATCAGAAGGAAGGGGGCTTGAAGAAGATGTAGACACCATCCTTGATCTTTTCCTTACTGGGGATCTGGAAGACAATGAATCATCAGGAGGAGTGGCTTCATCAGATGATACCTCGGCTTGAATGTAGATTTCCTGATGTGCCCCTACTTCGGGAGGAACAACTATTGTGGGCACTTATGCCGCTCCATGCACCTCTGTTTGCGCCTCTCCTTGCGCCGCCTCTCCTTCCGCATGTACTTGGGCTTGTACTTGCACATGTGGTTAGTGTTGCGGCTGTGGTTGTTGAACACTCGTCAGATGAGTTACAACAACCTGTGTTGATTGAGGGATGCTGCTACTTTCTTGCGATGAGCCAAACAAAAACTATACTGGCTGCCTCTGCAGCACTCAAGGGCTTGGACCTAAGTTGGCGTGGTGGTGGTGGCACTGAGCCCAATGGATCGGAGGTGCTGCTCCTGGCTTGGTCCCCAGCAGCCCTGCTGCTGCTGCAGGCGTACTTTTTTCCCCCCAAAAAATGCGGCGGTCGGCACACCAGTCTCCTTGGTAAGTGGCGCCACTTGCTTCTTCTGCTCCTTACTGGCAACTTTCTTACTAGAGGAGCTACGGACAACTTTTTTTGGGACCATCTTCTTCAGATGTCAGAACAGCAGGCCGCAGTTGCACAAGTTGCAGAGTTGTCTGTGGCCACACGTGATGTTGTGCTGCACACACCGCAGCAGGACTTGTTCCTGGCACTGATGAGGAACGATGAGGCTGATGATTCGTCTTTCTGCACCTAAAAGCAAATGAAGCCAGAGAAACATCAGTTAAATGTTGCATATGTAGCGCTTCAATTAATAGTTTGCAAGTAAGCATTTTTATTATACCCACCCCCAAAATGGAAAGACCAATAAAATGCACCACTGACAGAGTACCCCTGGGCATAATGGATGAAAGCATGGCAGACTGGGTGCAGGCCTATGGCACAACAAAG
Organism: Lissotriton vulgaris; assembly: GCF_964263255.1. NCBI lineage: Eukaryota > Metazoa > Chordata > Amphibia > Caudata > Salamandridae > Lissotriton > Lissotriton vulgaris. The sequence continues at coordinate 1,433,490,650 of NC_141685.1, forward strand.
CACACTGCCTGGCTTCAAAATGGCCCCTAGACCCCCACCCACATGGCCAGGCCCTGCCTGGACCAGGCCTCAAAATGGCCCCCACCCACATGGCCATGCCCCATCAACACCCCAAAAAATAAAAAACACATAAAAATCACCACAATCCAATGCCATCCATGCCCTCAATGATGTTTACATTCAAGACACCCCACAGAAAGACTAGGCACATGCACCACTGAGTAACCCTGGGCATAATGGATGAAAGCATGGCAGACTGGGTGCAGGCCTATGGCACAACAAAGCACACTGCCTGGCTTCAAAATGGTACCTAGACCCCCACTACATGTCCAGGCCCTGCCTGTACCAGTCCTCAAAATGGCCCCCACCCACATGGCCATGCCCCATCAACACCCCAAAAAATCGAAAAACACTCAAAAATCTTGGTCAATGCACCACTGAGTACCCCTGGGCAAAAGGCCCCAACAACAGCCAAAAAATCGAAAAACACATAAAAATCACCAAAATCTAATGCCATCCATACCCTCCATGATGTTTACAATAAAGAGACCCCACAGAAAGACTCAGTCCATGCACCACTGAGTACCCCTGGGCAAAAGGCCCCAACAACAGCCAAAAAATCGAAAAACACACAGAAATCACCACAATCCAATGCCATCCATGCCCTCCATGATGTTTACATTAAAGAGACCCCACAGAAAGACTCAGTCCATGCACCACTGAGTACCCCTGGGCATAAGGCCCCAACAACAGCCAGAAAATCGAAAAACACATCAAAATCACCACAATCCAATGCCATCCATGCCCTAAATCATGTTGAAATTCAACAAAACAGTTGTATCATGCACCCATAACTAACCCTGGTCCTACTTGATACTGTGGCTACCCACAATATATTCTATTTAATGTTCTGAAAAAGTTCCAAAATTGTAGTTGCAGCAACTGTAATGCCCAAAACAAACTTACTTGTGAAATTTCTAATCCAAAAGTGATCCAATGAAAGTCAAAAAGGCCTCAAATCCAAATATCCAGCAGCATCCACAAAAAGTAATCCGTCCAGGTCAAGATCCAAATCAAAGTGACCAGGACATGAACAAAGCACTGGGAGGAGCCTGCTGGACAGGAGCAGGATGTTGGAGACTGTGGGGCACTTCCTTCCTCCCACCCCCCCAAAATGGACTCCTTGCAAAAAAAAGTGCAGGCAAATGTCAACCTGAGGAGTTATTCTGATAAAAATCATCATTTTCAGAAGGTTTATGCTGCCTGCTGGTGGATTTCTTGTGCAGAATTGCAAATTTTGCAATTTCGCAAACGCAAGATTGTTGCTGCCCGCTGCATCTACGTGTTCGCAATTGTTCACTTCTGCGATGCGTGATCACGGGCCTTGATGACGTACTCGCGTTGACAAACTCTCGCTGTGCAAGGTGGCAAGCCGGGATGACGGAATCGCGGTCGACAAACTCTTGCGGGATCCTGCAGCAAGATCCAAAATGGCGCAGCAAACGCAAACATGGAGAAAAACAACTTTTCAAACGCTGAATGACGGTAAGTGAACGCCGCGCGCCGCAATATTGTATTTGTCAAGCACGACCAAGCAAAAAAATCCGCTGCGTGCAAATTTTCGGCAAATTCACGAGAATTTGCGGATCGCGAATTTGCCGAAAATCCGCAAATTCCGGGAGCGGAACGGATTTTACGCCCATACTTAGAAAACACATGAAAATGGACACAGCAAGTAAGAACATCAGCTTGCTCCTGATACCACACAAATCATCTCATCGGGAACAACGAGACTGGAAAGGGGCGACCAACTCGGTCCCCCCGAACGTATGGTCGAGTGCCTCGATCCCCCCGGGAAGCCATTTTTGGGCGGGAGGCGCGCCTCAGCTGGTATGCCCGAAGCGGCGTAGCTGGGGCGCGCTCGTTCCCGCCCTAGAGTGGGCTGGCCTAGACACCGACGCAGCCAGCCACGCCCTCGGGGCAGGCAGGGGCGGGTATACGCCCGCCCTGAAGATGGATAAAAAGGGACGCAAGACCAGAAGACATCCTCTTGTTCTTGTGCTCTGAAGCTGCACCTCCTCGCTGCACGTGAGCTCGGGACAGAACGAAGAGCCAATTTTGAGCGTTTTAATCCCTCTTTTTTGTCTTCTAGATACTTCGTCTGGAAAAATGCCCAAGAAAGGCGCGAAGAGAATGTCGACTGACCAGTTGGTTCGGGCCCTCATGAAGGACATGTCCGAAATTAAGAAACGGTTGGCGGAGCGAGACGGGGAGGAGGGATCGGGGCGTCCACCGGCCGGAGGGAAGCCAAAGAGGCCGAGAAGGGGGCCGGTCGGGGGAGACGTCCCGGTTCCCTGTTCCCCGCTCGAGGCGCCAGCCCCGGTACCGGCCCCGGTACCGAAGGAGGGGAATCCGATCCCCGTAGTAGTCACCCCGACATCCACTGAAGATATGCCTCCCGAGTTGGCGGCACAGTTAGCGGCGTGGTTGGGGGACAGCAGCGAGGGCGCCACGGCTGCCGAAGCGCAAGCACTCATTAAACAGTTGCGCGAGAAGCGTGATACAGCCAAGGTGCCCGCGTCGGATGCGGTGATAGACAAGCCACGAGTGGCGGAGGCAGCGTCCGGTGCAGGTAAGCGGCCATTGCCGATCGCAAGGGATGAGTCAACACCCTCTCGTAGAGAAAAGTTGGGGCAACATGTTCCTTTGGCAATAAAGGAAAAGATTTGGGCGGGGGAATACGTAAACATTTTCTCCTTGCTCGTTGATCATTATGAGGTGGAAACTGTTAAGGGCCAAAAGGATCTGATGCACCCAAGTGTTTGGCACGCAAAAATGGCCGCCTTTAAAGTGAATGAGAATATTGGTAACTGGGGTAATGCTTGGGGAATTTTTACGTCAATTTTGGGGGAACGTAGGCCTGAATTGCTCCCTGAATTTCCAGTATATCAGTCACGGATTATGGGGTACTCGACATCGCACCAAGGTAACCAATGGTTCTGTTATGACAACCTTTTCAGGAAAGCGATGGAGCATAACAAAAGTTTAACCTGGGACTGTTACGATTCTTTGACATGGAATAAAATGCAAGAGTCAGGGATGTTGAAAGTGCCGTTGGTGGGGAGTTCTGTCGGTGAGTCCTCCCGCCAAAATGGGGGGACGCCCTTTCGGTCGGGTACGGGTGCAGACGATTATCCGAGACCCGCCGGAAGTACAGGGAAGAGGGGTTTTTGTTTCAATTTCAACAGAAGTAAATGTACTAGGCCCCCGGGATCTTGTAAATTCAAACACGAATGTAGTGGTTGTGGGGCACCCCATCCTGAGTCCTCGTGCAGAGCCAAATCGGGTGAAAATGGTGGTAGAGGAGGCGCCAAACAGGTCTAATATAGTCCGAGGGGCGCCTTTACCAACCCCGATTGATACCCTGGCAATGATTCCCTGGCTCAGCGAATACCCGGATCGTACTTCCGCTGGGGTGCTACGAAACGGTTTTTCATACGGTTTCCGCATCCCGGTGGGGGACTTTCAGGGTATCGGGACGTGCAAAAATCAACTTTCCGTCTTGCAGCATTCGACTGTAGTACAGGATAAGATCCGGAAAGAGGTTACCCGAGGTCGGGTTGCCGGCCCGTTTAGTGTTCCCCCGGTACAGAATTTTGTTTGTTCTCCTTTAGGGGTGGTCCCCAAGAAGGACCCAGGTGAGTTTCGATTGATTCACAATTTATCAGCGCCTCATGGCCTTTCTGTAAACGATGCAATTGATCCAGAGATATGTTCGGTGCGGTACGCATCATTCGATGAGGCCGTAGCCATTTTGAATCGCCTGGGGCCCGGGACGCTGATGGCGAAATCAGATATCGAGTCAGCGTTCCGTTTGCTCCCGGTATACCCGGAAGACCAACGTCTTTTGGGATTCATGTTTCAAGGTTCGTATTACATGGATAGATGTATGCCGATGGGGTGCTCTATATCTTGTGCATATTTCGAGAAATTCAGTAGTTTTCTACAATGGGTTTACACGAAGAAAACGGGTTTTCGGAATGTGATGCATTACCTCGATGACTTTCTGTTCCTTGGGGCTGCTGGGGATGATGAATGTGCCCGGGCCTTGACTGAATTTTGTGTTTTAATGAATCAATTTGGCGTGCCATTGGCACCAGGTAAAACGGTGGGTCCCACGACTTGCCTCGAGTTTCTCGGGATCGAGTTGGACTCTAGTGAGGGTTGTTTTCGTTTACCAGCTGCCAAAGTGTCGAAATTCAGGGCAGCCCTGCAAATGTGTATTATTGCATCTAAAGTTACGCTGCATCAGTTGCAGCAATTGGTGGGGAAGTTGAATTTTGCCCTAAGGGTGATCCCGATGGCCCGCCCCTTCTCCCGTTCAATTGCCCAGGCGATGGTTGGCCTAAGAGAGGGTCATCATCGCACGAGATTATCGGCAGAGGTCCGCCAAGACATGCGTATTTGGTTAGCATTTTTGGCGGATTTCAATGGTCGAGTCGTCTGGAACAAACCGGCCCTGTCCTCTGAAGAGCTTGGTCTATGGACAGATTCAGCGGGAAGCATGGGTTTCGGCGCCATCTTCGGCACAAAATGGTCGGCACAAAGGTGGCCAACATGGTGGCATGAAGAGGGGCTGACGAGCAATATTGCTTTCCTTGAACTGTTTCCCATTTTGGTGGCCCTCAGAACCTGGCCCGATGGATTCAAGAATCACTCTGTCATATTTTGGTCTGACAATATGACCGTTGTAGAATGCATCAATAGTCAGGCAGCGCGTTGCAAAATGATTTTAAGGCTGCTTAAAGAAATTGTCTTACTGTGTATGCAACTGAACGTGGTATTCAGAGCAAAACATGTCCCAGGGGTGATGAATCAGGCTGCTGATGCACTGTCTCGTTTTCAAATGCAGGCTTTCTTGGGTTTCCTTCCATCAGCGGACCCAGAGCCAGCACCCTTTCCCGAAGCTCTCTGGTCTCTCGGTGCCCCGAACTTCGTTACCTCGTGGGAGAGAGTCTAGCACCAAGGACGAGGAAGGCATACGAAGGGGCGTTTCGGGCTTATTTAGCCTTTTTGGGGACTGAGAGAGGGGGGCTTTGGGGGCATGAGGATTGGGTAGTACATTTTCTGATGTCCTTGCGTAAGGCTGGGAAGTCGGTGGCTACAGCCCAGAGGCATCGTGCTGCCATTTCCTTTGTTGCCAGGGCGCATAATATCCAGGACCCGACAGCGTCTTTTGTGGTACAGAAAGCGCTGCGTGGGTGGCAACGCCTTGAGGGTCGCAAAGTAGATGAGAGGCGCCCGATAGGTCTGGATAGGTTGTCCCAGTTGCTGGCCACACTCCCCGCCACATGCTCGTCTCAGTTCGAGGCCTGTTTGTTCCGAGCTGCTTTTACGCTTGCATTTCACGGGGCAATGAGGATAAGTGAGCTGGTAGCAAGGAACAAGCGGGATGTGGTGGGGGGTTTGTGCCGGGAACACGTTCAGATCAGGGGTGAGACGATGACTGTATCCTTTGTCAAGTCAAAAACCGATCAAGGTGGGGTGGGTGACTGCATAGTCATTCGCAGGATTTCAGGGTCTCCCATGTGTCCGGTGAAGTGTTTAGAAGATTACCTAGCACAAAGGGTGGCATCATGGGGGGGGACATTGTTGAGACACGCGGACGCCACCCCACTGACGACGTTTCAGTTTCAGCGGGTGCTCGCGATGTCAATTACCGCAGCGGGCTTGGACCCGGGTGAGTTTGGGACCCATTCCTTTCGGATAGGGGCTGCCACTGAAGCTACAGCCAGGGGTCTTAATGTGGAACAAGTAAAACGAGTGGGGCGTTGGTCCTCCAATTGTTATAAGAGGTATGTGCGGTTGCACATGTTGTGAAGCTGTAATAATGTACTCACGCTTCTTGTCTTTTGTTTGGTTTTCAGTTACGCAAGCCTTCGAGGCGGGGCGGACTATGCAGTCGACCCAACACCAGGCCAGCGGTCAGACATCACCGGCTGTGAGAAAGGAGGTGTGGGTCGTGGGCCACTCATACGTGAGGCGTGCCGCTGACGTATTCGAAGCAGGTGACATGATTCACGTAGCTGGGGAATACGGGTACAGAATGTCCTTCTACGGAAGGGGCGGTCTCTGTATTGACCAGTTTCAGGCATTCTTTGAGGGTTTGTTAGGGCGGACGAGGTCACCGCCGTCTATAGTCATAGTACATTTAGGGGGCAATGATTTGGTCACCACCGGTAGACGACTTCTCCTGGAGGCAATGCTTTCCACTGTAAGTTGGTTGGCGAGGAAAGTTCCGGGGTGCATAATTGCGTGGTCTCATATGATCCCACGAAAAGTGTGGCGGGGGGCTGTTTCGATCCCTGCTTTGAACCATTCTGTTAGAAAGCTTAATAACAAAGTGAGTAGGTTGTTTCGTTCCAGGACATTGCATTCTATCTCGCACGGTTGTATTAATGATGACAGTATGTATCTAGGGGATGGTGTGCATTTGTCTCGGGTGGGAAATGAGTTACTCATAGGAGACTTCTTAGCATGGTTAAAAACGTTGGCACATGACCTTTAGCTAGGAGTTTTGTGGGGGGCCCGGATAGCCGGTCAACTATCCGGGCCTGTGGCGGTAAGGTCATGATCGGTGAGCACTAATTAGTAGATCCCTATGAGTGGGCGTCACCCAACACGGATGGGAGCGCTCGGGAGAGGTGGCCATTGGCCCCTCAATGGGGAGGCGGTCCCTTCTAAGGATGGGTCGCCAGAAGTAAAGGAAAGGCGGTCAAGGCCCCTTCCTTTGTAGGAGGGGTTACAGCCCCCTCCTGGGGAATTTCCCGGGGCCAGTGACATCTGCGACGGCAGATGCGGTAAGTAGTGTGGGGTTGGGATAAGGTCTACGGTACCTGCTAGATACCTCACACGAGTATTCGAACGACCTTTAACTGGCGTCGAGTCTTTAGGTGCCCCCGTCAAGTCAAGGGAAATTGGGAATAGTTGCACTTGAGGTACGCCTCCGTGCTGTCGCCCAGCCCAAGTGGGAGGGGTAAGTCTGGTTAGGGATCTTGACACCGGTTATGATCTTGCCGTTGGCCCTTAAACGTTAGGTTGTACAATTTCAATATGTCAAGAAATGTTTTGTAGGATGCTAGTTCGGCTAGGAGAACCTCTGTATTAGAGAATCTGTTAAGGTTAGCCAAAAATCGTAATATGGTAATGAAATTGTACATAACATGAAACGTTTAATGTTTTAACTTTGTTTTAATAAATACGGCCGGGATGGTCACTCCATCCCACTTCCAAAAACTTCAAGAACTGTTTCCGGTTTCCCTCCTTTTGGGGATTGATTGTGTTGAGAGGGGGTGGCGGGTATCTCGGCCATATGGAAAGGGGCGACCAACTCGGTCCCCCCGAACGTATGGTCGAGTGCCTCGATCCCCCCGGGAAGCCATTTTTGGGCGGGAGGCGCGCCTCAGCTGGTATGCCCGAAGCGGCGTAGCTGGGGCGCGCTCGTTCCCGCCCTAGAGTGGGCTGGCCTAGACACCGACGCAGCCAGCCACGCCCTCGGGGCAGGCAGGGGCGGGTATACGCCCGCCCTGAAGATGGATAAAAAGGGACGCAAGACCAGAAGACATCCTCTTGTTCTTGTGCTCTGAAGCTGCACCTCCTCGCTGCACGTGAGCTCGGGACAGAACGAAGAGCCAATTTTGACCCACCCACCAGCCCCTGAAGACAGCCAGTTGTGTATAATAAAATTGATTAATTTTGCTTCGGTTTTCATATACAAGTTGTAGTGCCATATTGATGAGTTAATAAAGAATGGTTGTTTTGAGTATGTTTGCCATTAAAGATATTCAGTTTAATGTTGAATTTTAATGCATGCTCTTTCGGTCATAGTGGCCAAGGTATTCGTAGGTTAATTTGCACTGTCGTATTTATTTTGGTAGGCGGTAAGGTCATGATCGGTGAGCACTAATTAGTAGATCCCTATGAGTGGGCGTCACCCAACACGGATGGGAGCGCTCGGGAGAGGTGGCCATTGGCCCCTCAATGGGGAGGCGGTCCCTTCTAAGGATGGGTCGCCGGAAGTAAAGGAAAGGCGGTCAAGGCCCCTTCCTTTGTAGGAGGGGTTACAGCCCCCTCCTGGGGAATTTCCCGGGGCCAGTGACATCTGCGACGGCAGATGCGGTAAGTAGTGTGGGGTTGGGATAAGGTCTACGGTACCTGCTAGATACCTCACACGAGTATTCGAACGACCTTTAACTGGCGTCGAGTCTTTAGGTGCCCCCGTCAAGTCAAGGGAAATTGGGAATAGTTGCACTTGAGGTACGCCTCCGTGCTGTCGCCCAGCCCAAGTGGGAGGGGTAAGTCTGGTTAGGGATCTTGACACCGGTTATGATCTTGCCGTTGGCCCTTAAACGTTAGGTTGTACAATTTCAATATGTCAAGAAATGTTTTGTAGGATGCTAGTTCGGCTAGGAGAACCTCTGTATTAGAGAATCTGTTAAGGTTAGCCAAAAATCGTAATATGGTAATGAAATTGTACATAACATGAAACGTTTAATGTTTTAACTTTGTTTTAATAAATACGGCCGGGATGGTCACTCCATCCCACTTCCAAAAACTTCAAGAACTGTTTCCGGTTTCCCTCCTTTTGGGGATTGATTGTGTTGAGAGGGGGTGGCGGGTATCTCGGCCATACTGTCATCAGTAAACATCACAGCGGTTCCTCTACCTGGTGGAATAACATGGGATAGAACTGATTATGACATTTATGGCCCTGTCGAGCTGCTGAAAATTCTACACCAATTTAAGGTTTCCTTGAGTGATTTCCTTTCACCCAGCACATTTTCTAATGATTGGGACTTTGAAACTGTTAACAACATGATGGCAGACTTAGAAATGTCTGCAACATTTAGAAAACATGAATACTTAGAAGGTTCATCTAATTATGAAGAAATGTATTGTTTTAATCATTTTGGTCATTATTACTTGCACAAATCTGCAAACCCTAGAAATGTTTTAACTTTAATCAATGGGAACATTGTCCAAAGCCTCCAAAAGGTAGTTCTAAAAATGTTTTAAGAACATTTCCATTTTTTACAGGTGTTAATGTTACAAACCCAGAAAGTTTTTACTTTAAAAATGTTAATAAGACAGGCATGAAAAGTATATTGATAAATACTAAACACATTTATTCTGCTGACTTTTTTTTTCAATTGTCCACCTTAGGCTTTGACTTTTGGAAAGACACCATTGAGACAAAAACTGTTTGGGACACAAAAGACTGGCAGGTACAAGGTTTAGAAGCATTGTTCAGAGCCTTCATCCCAGAACAAATGATGTTCTTAAATGACACTGATCAACAGACATCTTGTCTAGGCCTGGCTAAGATAAAAGATTTAAACAAACCGTCCATACCTAAGCCCACACCTGATAGTAATTTAACTTCAGATGAGGCGGTAGACGTACATTACATTTACTACAAAACAGAACAAATCCTGAATGGGAAAAATGGCCCACAGACACAAATATCTGTCAGGATAGATTCCTGAACAAGACACAAGGCTTTACAGTAACTCGGCCAGATCCAAGATATATCCAAAGACAACATCCAGGGATAATAACAACTTATAGTGTAGGAAAACTATGCCTTGAGTGGCTGCAGAAATCCACACTTCCAGAAATAAAACAACACTTATCTTTGCTTAAAGATGGCGTTGATTTACCAGAATTCTTACTGGGACTTCGTAATCCACGTCATAAACGTTTCATATACGCCGGTATATACGCTGCATACAATGAAGCATGGAAAGTCATGCAAATGGAAACAGCTGAAAGAATACGAGAAATTGATCGTATTAATTTAGAGAAAGTACTCTTTGTAGTTGACAATGGGTTAACAACCCTGTCATCCAGAATTTATTCTTTGGACAGAATGTATCCTTTGCCATTGACATAATGGAACAGGACTTGCTAATGTTACTACATGTCCAGTCTCAATTACGTTTTATAATGCTGTTAGGCTGGACGATACAAAACCTTTGTTCTGGCTAATCAACACTACATCATTGTTTACTGTATTTAAACTTACAGATAAACAAATCTCGTTGGCACAGAGGGGAGAAGACTATACGGTGTTGAGCATAGAAAAACTGGAGAGATTACCATTGACTGTTTCTGAGAAACGATCAGTTGAATGGATAATACCTGGCACCATCACAATACCAGTGACGATTTTCCAGTTTCAGTATTGCTTAAAACACATACCAGCAGGCCTGTATGAAAGGTTGGGTAAAGACTACATCAGGTCGACCTGGGATTTACCATACACACACAAATGTTGGAGTGGGGGAAAGAGGTATTTCTTAGTGGTAAAAATTTTAAAAACTCACCAAGCGGTACACTATGATGTCAAGGTGTTAATTTGCACGGAGCCTGCGATGGTTCTTCCAATAACCTTTCTTGCCGCCTGCAAGGTTCGACTGCAGCGGCGATAGAGCCAATTTTTAGGCAGCTTTCCAATGGTAGCTACATTATATTAAATTATCCCAGCTGTTGTGGAATGATGCCAAGAATAGTCTATCTCATTAGTGTGTCAGCCTGGGTCACTTGTTGTATGCAAGTTTTGTTTCCAAAAACCAAGACAGACAGGGAGTCGCTACTATGGCCTTCACTGAACATCTGTTCTATACAAATTAATACTTTAAGCAGAATGAAAGCCATTCTTTTGCAAAAAACTGTGCCACTGACCTCGTCCAGAGAGACGTATGATCTGCAAGTTGCAAGGACTTCTGCAGAGATACATGCATTATTATCAACAAACTGTCCAGTACATTTCGCAGAAATGTTAGGTCGTATCTTAAACATGTCTGATACCAGCAGTATTGTACATGTATTTAAGACGATTTTTTCGGGATTGTTAGCACCCTTTGAAGCAGTCCTGGGCGTTTTTCCTAACTTCGTATACTCTGTTTTTGGCGGCCTGCCTCTCATTTTGGGACTCATAGCAGGGATCTTATTTTTATTCCTCCTGCTCCGTTATGGCAAATCCGGCCACCAGCGATATCAAAGTCAGCATGTTGAATGCGCTCCGGGCCATGGGTATCGTGACAGAATAACACAGATCCTTGGCTTGGCTTGTTTAAGAGATCTGAACACCACATGGTTCCTGTCATTCAGACCAATCTCGCAAGATTGCATCTTACCTGTTCTACGATGCCTGCTTTGTGGAGAGGAAAGCGTGTTAGAGATCTGTCTAACACTACCATCGGCATTGCCAACAGATGTTGACACATTACTGGGTCAGGTAACGGCTCATGTGTTGTGTTGCCCCCAATGGCTACCAATCCTGATGAGGGCATTCATTGAGATCTCACCAGCAAATCCAACTGGAGGTGAGATACACGGACCAACAGGCACACAGGTACCATCTGCAATGAACATTGCTAATGCGGCTGACGCTGACGGCGATGCTTCACATCTGTGTACAATTGACCTTCCTAATGAAGTGGTTGAACTTTCATTTACTGCGGTAGACGATTTCTTTGCCAGCCTTGATGATTTAATGTTTTCTCCTGACATCGAGAATAACTTTTGAAATAAGTACACATCGTTCTTTTGAACTCTGAAATTCAACCTTCACTTTTTCAAAACAAAAGCTTCCAAGTTTGGAACTCTATTTCACTTTGATTTAATTTGACTTTTTTCCAAAACGAACTAAACTTTGGCAGAAAGTGATCTGCTTAAAGTAGAACTATTCTTCGAGAACAAGAATTCTTTGACAACTTCCTAGAAACAATATTGACCTAATGCACAAACCAAAATATCTTGTATATTCTGCTATGGGATGGTCTCGACTTTTTCTTTTCTGTATCTAGAGCCATTTCATAAAATGTAAATTTTGTGATTAATTTGGTTAGCATTGCTAATATCATATCATATGCTTACAATGAAATCATTGCTTTTAAATGCATACTGTACAAATGCTCATTTTTGTGTACGGCCTTTTTTTAAATACATTCCATGAATTTTTGTGTGGGATTGTAAAAACACATGCTCTAGCTTATATGTTTTAAGTACTTGATCTTAGATGAACATGATAAAGTGGAGTGGGTGTTCTGAACCATTTTAGGACACTATTGTAAATTTCCTGATTCATGCCCTTATATAGGTATAAATCACTATGTCCTTATATAGGCGTAAGAATCATAACCATATTTAGACGTGGCTCTTGCAGTCCAAATATGGCAGGGCTACTTCCACTAGTTACGAAAATCTACAACGATTTCTTGGAAAACTCGGCTTCAGCAGCTAGGGACTTCCATTTGCTCGAATACTGACCTGTCCAAGAACTCATGGTGTTTTCAAAGAACTGAGAGTCTTTAATGATGTTATTATGTCCACCTTTTACGTCAAACTCAGCAACTTCAAGGTATAAATATGCCCACACTTGCCCTAGCAAACACACAGTGGTTTGGAGCAGTTCGACTATCTACTTGCCCGACGCATCCTGCTACAGCAAGTGCCGAAGGAAGCTGACCCTCCTGCAGACGCACTGAGAGAGACGCTGTCTTTTCTCCTGCCAAGAAATCCAGCTCCAGTGTTTCCAAGCTACCCTTGCGGGTTGTTGGGAAATTGAGCCCTGAGCCTGACCTTCTTCATTCCAAATTAAGGTGAGCTGATTAGACCCTAAGAACTCTTGGACAGATTCTTAGCAAAAGAATAATCCATTTATTCTACACCTCACTTACTTCTTCCCTCGTACTAAGATAAGGTTAGGTACACCGAGGTAGACATATTTTAGAAGCACCAGTTGAGTACTTTTAGCCTCTGTTATTTATGTATGTATTTATTTATGGTTTAGGAACGATACAATGCTCTTACAGTATTATTTTATTCTACTCTTTTTACTGTATGCATTATATTTTGCAACCAGTTTTACGATTGTAGCAGTTCATTTCTTATGCTTTTATTGAAAACGCCCGACTTTCTATTTTCTCTGCACCTCTGGTGAAATGAAGCATGCAAGATTGACTGAGTAAAATATCTATCTATTGTTTCCACGACTCTGATGATCAGTTTTATCTTGGAGTAAAAAAGTTGTCATGTTTATGCAGTTGTCAGAGACTAATTCCTTCTTGTGAATTCGACAAAGTTTCAAGTGACCTCTGAGCTAGCTGGTACTCACAATTAAGTCTAATATATTCGATAGGGACCTAGTAGACATAAGTCCTACGTCACATCTATAGGATATATTATTCCATTGCGCAGAGCGTATTGGTAATATAGGAACTACACTACACTGTCATCGTCATCCCTCACCTCCCCCTCTTCCAGGTCCTCACATCCTAATCTAAATCCACTTCATGCTACACATCCACAAGCGCCAACAACACCTCCCGTACTGCTTTCTTCACCCCTTACTCTTCGTGACACTCAACTCACCCCCGCTCAACATACGAGATGCCATTGCCCGCGCCAGAGTGATGGCTGCCGTGGACCCCCCTGCTGCTTCTAGGCAGCGTCCCAGAGCTGCCCTGTGCCTCACCGCACCACCCCGCACCCCACTGACCTCGGCCGGCTTCGATTCCTCCTACCCCCAGGTCGCTCCAACCTGGGCAGGCCCCGGCACCATCAGGCCTCAAAGCCACCTTAGCCATCCCTGCCTTAGACTGTGGCCCCCTGCTGCTACCTCCCCCCATCCTGGCCTTGTCTGCCTTTTCCAGCTATTCCTGCTCAGCCCGCCACTCCTCTTCCAAAGTAGGTGTGTGGGGCCCCTCCACCTCCCTTTCCCAGACTGCCCGACCATAGCAGCACCCAGCTCCGCCCTACATGCCTCTGCCAGCTGCGCTAACAGCTGCTGTTCCCGGATCCGATCTTCCCATGCCAGTGCCTCTCACTGGGGAAGGAGGGGTGTGCAGTAGCCCTCAACCCCCCTCCCGGATTGCAGCCCCCAAGGCACCGGTACCGCGATCAGGCTGGGGTCCCCCAACCTACCCTCCACCCTGCCACCAACTACAGGGGCCTTTTCCACACCCCCCACAGGTACTGGTGCCTCCACCCTGGACCCCCGGGACAGGTCAATGGGAGCGTCCTCCCAATGCTCCATTGCATCCACCTCCACCATAGTGCTCACCCCACCAACCCGCACTCCAGACCCGATCACCTGGGCCCCCCGCCCCCTCCTGGACATCACCAAGCCCTTGCGGCAAAACTAAGGCCACTGGGCATGGAAGCAAACCCTCAGGCGCCCCCTCCTGCCTGCGTGCAACGCACTGCAGCAGCATTTCACCAGCGGGCGCCAGCGGGATCTGAGGCCCTCCCACCCCTTGGCCCAGAAACTCCAGCTGAGGAAAAGTGAGCCACGGAGGCAGGCTCTTACGCCGGCCCCGGCGTCCAGGCTCTCGCTTGGCTGCGCCCCTCCCATGCGCACCTCTCCCGGGCGGCAGCGGGTCATCCAAGCAGGCGACAACCGCCACCCCTGCCTCCCCAAGGACACCGGGCTGGAGGAGATCCTCCCGCCCAGCATGGACCGCCATACTGCCGCACACACAAATTTCCCCTGACACTAAACAACCGGCCAGAGGCTCCGCACGGTCCCCAACAGCCAGCAACAATCTCCTCCTGAACAGCTCCCCAGAAACACTTTACTAACTGCCCCCTAACTCTCCTGCCTTTTTTTTACTCTACCCTCCCAATGGTGCAGAGAATGCAGGAAGAGGTATCTCCCTACCTCCTCTGCATTCTTATACCCACCCCCTAAACCCACCCCTTGACCCTGCCTGGTCCTCCCCTCCACGAACGACCCCGGGGGAAGACAAGTCTGCGACTGTGCTTCCCCTGGGGCCCACCAGTGAATGGGAGCAAGGCTGTTGACTTCCAGGGGGTTGTGAATGGGAGCAAGGCTGATGACTTCCGGGGGGTTGTGTATGAGAGCGAGGCTGATGTTCCTGACTGAGTGTTTTCTGATCCCTCTTGTATCCTTCATGTGCTGCTGCATGTGCGTCTTACCTTGGTTGAAATTTCCTGCACCGCTTTTGACCATGGCCGGACTGGGAACAGAAACCAGCCGTAGCAATCAACCTAACCGGCCCCAAGGGGAGGGGAGCGGAGGGTGTGAGCAAGTGGGAAGGACCACTCCCGCTGCAGCTTTTGTTACAGTCAGCCAATATTGCTGCACTTCTGCAAAACCTGCCCCCTGTAACTAAACCGTCCCCAGGGGTTAAAAACCTACCCCAATCCTTCAGGCCCACCGGGAAAAAACATGGTGCCCGCTCAGCCAGTCCAGCCCCACTTTTGACCACTGGCGCAGCCCACAGCTCCTGACACCCTAACTGAGTGCTGCCTCTGTATTCCATTGTCCTCTGGAGTCTTTCGGCGGGAACTGTTACAGGATGTATGATTGATTTGTTTGTTTGCTTGTTGGTCGATTAGTTTCAACAGACCTTTTTGTGGTTCTTATTGCTGGTCCCTGCTGAAAACTACACGCATTGTTAGATGCGTTCTGCTCTTTATTTTTCCTGCCACGTTGATTTATGTCATTTCTGTTTCCTTAAATGCTCCGGGACCTTCACGACGACTGCTGTTAACACTGCTGGTCTGCATTGTGTTTGGATTCATTCTCTCTTTTGCTATATGAACTACAAAGTTGATATTTCATGTTTATATCAACAAAATGTGTTTAACAAAACAAAATGCACATGTTCAGATGCATTGAAATGCACTGGCAGCCATTTTAGATACGTAATCTAAACCAGCATTACCAAAGGAAGTAGCTTGGTCCTAAAAATTTGAAAAATAATTTGCCCATTTCTTACTTACTTTGTGCTACTGGTGTTTATTGTGTGATCTCTAACTTCGAGAATCAAGGACCCTTCCGACCTGTGGTTGCCTCTAAATTGCGTCTGTTTACGTCTTATGAAAAAATGCAGGAGCGCGCGGCATCCTCCATTAACGCTCCATCTGCTGCACTCCAACACTAATGAGGCGCACATCTGTCTGCAGCCATGTACAACAGTACATTGTGACTGACTTTCGATGTATGGGGGTCTTAATGAGAGAAATATCTACGCATCTGTTGAACTCACATTAATGCATACACTTGCACACGCACTCTTCACTATTACTGTGGTGCCCCCAGTTTTATCGGTGGCCCTTGCCTTCTGTGCCAACTAAAGAAACTCATTTCTAGATTTTGAGCAACATTGTTCCACTTACCAAGCTTGGCAGGCACCCCTGGGAATTGAACTCTTTTCATAAATGTTCTCCGTTTAATTCTGCTATTTTTTATAACACTCCAGTGCTGTGATGCCATATACTAAACATGCTACAGATGTGTAACACAGCATTCCACGTGTGTATTATATGTGCAGTGTGTTTGTGTGTTAGATCACTGAAGGCCAGTGCTAGTGAATGGAAAAAATAACCAAAATCCAAACTGATCTTTGCCGGGCACAGTGAGCGGTAATGCGGAGGGTTCCAACCAAGGCAGTGCTCCAGCAGATGGTATTTTTTTTTAATCATGATTTTGAGGGAGGCATTCGTGTTGTATTTAATGAGTCCCCACAGGACCAATCACATAAGGTATGTTCGCCGTCTCTTATACCGATGACACATTACTCACCCAGTTCCTGACGGTATTCCCTCTATCTACTGACATTCCCAAAAGTTGTAAAAGAGAAAGCGACCTCAAAAGGGTAGGCGGGAAAGAGAGGAAGGACATTCAAGGGATAGGTTGGGTTAACACAGGAAGAGAAGCAGCATCCTCAGTCACGTCTATAACAGCATTGAAACCACAAGAAAGGAATGTCTAGGCTTCTCACAGCCCAAGCCCACTGGATAACAACTGTTAGGGAGAATCTGGTAGTTTATGTCGGTGATCAAAGCCTCAAGTCTAAACCATATCAAGGACTGAAAATCCAATGCATTAAGTTCTCATGAGAACATAAAGGGTTCGCCAATGTGCAATACTGTATCTTTTGCTGGGTTCCACACTAAGCCCCTGGCACCCAATTCCTGAAGCTCTCTGCAGATTACCTGAAGTTGCTGCTACATATATTGTGCCAGTGTATTATAATCTGGAAATAGCAAGATAGCATTACTCTTACCAGAAGGGATCCTTTTAACAAGGATGCTTTACTCAGAATGGAATCTCCGAGGTCTGGCTCTCAAAAGACATAATGACAGTACCCCCAACTGTTGCCACATTTGACTTAGTGGCTTTGGAAGTGATCCTCTCTACCTTTATCAACATATCCAATCCACCATACTGTGGAGAAGGTGGAGAGCACATTTGTAGGTGAAAAGGGAGTGCATCTCCTTAGTGAATGACACCTCAGGGGGTTTACAGGAGGGAACTCCAAAACTCAGATTGGATGGTCATCAATAATTGTCAGGTGTCTCTAGTTTATTATCTAGTATACGTATTGCCACCATTTCTTGAAAGTCTCTCACATGAAAGTACATTTTTCTTAAAGTCACTGTATTCCTGCACTTGCCTCTCCATTACATCAATTATTTTCCGAATGCTGTCATCTTTGCAACCCACCAACTTTGCCTTTGTTTCAATTTCAGTCACTCTGAAGGGCATCTTTTCCAGTAAGGACTCTACTGCCCAGATTGATATCTCAGCATTTTCTAAAAACACCGCCAGGATGGCTATTATACAATATCATTGCACTCTGTACCGTTCCAGCAAGGACAGTTGCTCACCCCCAGGGCCAATTGTTCAAAAAGCCCCATTTTTAGGGGTGCTATTTAGATTATATTATAGTTATTTTGACATATCCTGACACAAATGGAAAGTTAGTTTGAGTTTCTTTATGCTAACAACTGGAATGTGAAATTCAATATGAATTGTCATAAAACCAAAATAAACTTTCTAGATGTCACATTTTACGTTTCTGACAATATAATTTGTAATTATGCAAACCACGGCCTGTAATAGCACTCTGTTAGCAAGTAGTGCATATCCCTCTAGCGCTATCAAAGCTATTCCCTTTGGTGAGATGTTGTATGTCAGGAGGAATTGCAGTGAAGAGAGGCAGTGTACACATAGCCTTGAACTTATGAAACACAGGATGTCACAAAAAGGATATAATACCAAACACCTTAAGGATACACGAAGGAAAGTGAATAACTGTAACATAGATACCCTCTTAGTAAACAAGAACAAAAAAAATAAGAAGAATAGTCATTTAGCTTTCACTACCACATCTAATTCGTCCAGCCATTGGACATGGCGAATATTGAATAGAGATTGGGGACTTGTAGCTGGTGTTCCTGGTTTGGAAACCGTTTTAAAAAACAAATCATTAATTACATATAGAAGAGGGCACACCATCAAGGATATTGTTAGTCCTAGATACATGCCCCCATGCAAGAACAGAAGCACCATGAATTGGTAACCACAACAACCTAAGCGTTTCTTCACTTGCACTACTTGCACTATGTGTCAATTTGGCCTGCATGAAACAACTACTTTCATGTATAATACAGCGTATGACTATAAAATCAATGGATTTATCACTTGTCGGAAGACATTTGTTGTGTACGCTATAATTTGTACTTGTGGTGAGGCAAACATAGGAAGTACCACCAGACAACTTAGGTTCTGGGTAGCAGAGCATGCTAGATCTAGCCCTAACAGAGATACTGCCTACCACTTGTCTTTCCATTCATGCAATAGAGATACTGTAAGTGTTCCTTCAAATTTCGAGGGATTGATGTTGTGATAGTGGTTGTGATAGTGGATGTTCTTGGTGCCTCAGACAATGCGGGCTGAGTCCTAGTCCTTGTTCTAAAGTCAAAGAAATAAAGATTGAACATTCCAAATATATGTGTTTTCGTGATGCTTGGTTTTAATGATTGAAACTTTAACTCTGCCTTTTGACTGTCTCTGGGATATTAGGCCCTATGCTATGGTTTTTCTAGTCTTACACGTGTATTTGAGTGCATCTCCCTCTTGTTGTGAGATTTCCCAGCATTAGGATGGAGTCCAGAATACACCCATTATCTTCTGACTCCTTGCGAGATCACCCATAGCCACACATTTCTTCCCTTATGTGCTTTGCACCAAAAGCTCCAAGTGAAACAAACTTGGAAAATGTAACTGACTGTCATAAACCATCAGAGTAAACTGCAAGAGTTTCTGTGTAGTGGAAATTTTCAATAACTCAAAATTGCGGTAGTATATAGTAAATAACGCAACATTATAGCATGTCTTTGTAGCATCCTTATTTCCTTTTTCAATGTCTTGGGGATTATTTTCAGATTTTCACTACTTGATGTCTCGCAGGTCAAAAGTCCCATTCAGTAGGAGAATATCCTGTCCTTATCTCTCTGCTCCCTATATTCAAACTGGTTAGATGGATAAGGTGTGGGCCCTGGAAAGAGGAATTTGAATGTCGACACTCCTTCCATCTGTCAAGGATCTTCTCCCTCTCAACTCCTTCATTTAAAGTTGCATTTTTGCAGTGTGAGGCTAGCAAGCCAACATGAGAGGCACAAGTTCTGAGCTCTGCCCCCACCCATTTGTGAAAGGATGCCAGAAGGTGCACAATCAGAACAAGCTTCCAGAGGGTGGCTCCTGCCACCACAGAGTCATGTGCACCTGATGTTTTCAAGGAAGAAGTGCCAGCGGCCACCCGGATCATGAGGTAATTGAAGGGAGTTGCAGAGTAAAATCAAGATGGCAGTGCCCATGGGGAGGAGACAATACACTGCCCTCAGAGGACTGGAACAGAAGGGATGAGGTAACCTGTGGCGAGCAGTACCACATCAGTGTACTGAGAGTGGTATCCCTCCCGGAAAGCATTGAGGGACAGGTCAAAGCACATGGTGACCTAGGCCCTGAGTTTGAGGGGCTTAGACTGCAAGCATCAGCCTCCAAGAGTCATAAGCAATAAATGCCAAGGGTGAGTGCTCCCCCACAGGAGCTTTCAATAACCTTCCTAGGCTCTATAGATCACAATTGGAGGATTGAGAAATGCCAAAGAGGCCAGCCATACTTTAGACCACTATGGACATGCCAAAGGCCCAACACTAGACTTCACTGTGAGGTCAGAATTTAACAGAGATGGTGAATACTTAAAGGCTACACTACAAATAACTAATGCATGGCATATGACAACATAGGCTGACCATAAGCAGCGTAAAACACTGCAGCTCATTAAGCCATACTGTGTAATCGCCATATAAATTTCCTTTGTGAAGTTGTCTGAGGCAAAGGAAGCCCTTCTGGAAAATTAGACAATGAGGACTGGAGGACTCACCAACTGGAGTCTTGCCAGAAAGGCCCAGCATGGCCTTCAAGAAAGACAAATGTAACCTTACAAAAGACCATCTAAAGACCTGCATGCAGGTCCTCAGGAGGTTGGCAAGCAGACCTGAAACAGGAGCTAGAGAGTGTAAAAAAGAGCACCAGTGACACAATCATGACCAGAGTAGACACACTGAACGAATCAACACAAGAGTGGTTAAACTTGTGACCAACATACAAGAGATGTCATAGGGAAAGACAAAGAATACCCTCAAAATTGAGGACTTTGGAAACACATATGGATAAGGTCTTCAATTTTGATGGTGTTCTTTGTCTTTCCATGTGACATCTCTTGTGCTGCAACTTAAATATGAAGATCTTAACAACAGGGAAGGTAGATGCGGCATTATAATTAAGAATGTTTGGTCATATAGTGCAAATGGAAAAGGGGAAACTGTTGGTACTGAGAGAGCACACAGAGAGGAACCGAGGACTGTTTACACCAAGACCAGACCCAGAGACAAAGGCTTTGATTACGAGTTTTATGGTAAATACCGATTCCTTGAGGAATCGGTATTTACCATATTAAACACGTATTTAATAACACTGATTATGAGTTTTGATTATGCAAGGTGGAATCATTATTTAGCGCAAGTGTTAAATAGCGAATGTGTGTTATTTAGTGCATGTGGTAAATGTCGAATGTGGCATTTAGAGCATGTATTTAATACCTTTCCCAATGAATAACACATATAGAAGAGCAGAAAGTTGCAATTTTCAGGCATTGGAAGTTCCTGCAGTGTGGAAATATTCCCTAGAGAACGGAAACAGCCAGAGAAACAGACAAAAAGATCATAGGACACCCCTAAAGTACACCAATTACTCTTACATGTGCGGGTGTGTGAGCATTCATTTTGGGTAAGCAAAGCACCTTGAAACAAGACAAACAGAATCCATTGCCATCCTCCGATATCACTCACATCACTCAGAATAAACCTGTCAAACTCTTCTACCATGGACACAGGCAAGAGAAGGAATTACAAGTTTACAGAACCTGAGCTGTATGTCCCAAAGAGATGATATGACACCATTACTTTCTAATGTCCTGCCTTATGCTGAAGATACCAACAAAAATAATGACAACATGCTTGTAGGAGATAATGGCTAAAATCAAAACTGAATCAATACATCCACATGATATTCAGAACGTTAAAACAGGTTCTAAACCTTAACTTTCTAGGTACTTAAAGCAAGCTGCCAAGCACAAGTACTAAAGCATGGCATGGCTACTGGTGGTGGTTCTCCACATCTGCTCTACCTCAAACTGTGGGAAGAAACTATTATAACCATCCTTGGCATGTAATGTAATGTAATGTAAGGTACACTTTTAAATAGCGCAACTGTCACCCAAAGGGTATCCTGGCGCTTAGATTACAGTACAGCGGGTGCAGCAGAGAAAGCAAGGTCTACTCTCTAGGAAACAGACTGGTTTTCAATTCCTTCCTGAAACCGGACAAGGTGTTCAACTGTCTAAGCCTCAAGGGAAGAGCGTTCCAGAGTCTGGAAGCAGTAAAGCTAAAAGATCTACCTCCTGTTCTCACTTTCGTAACATGAGGGACGCAGATAAGGTGTGCAGAGGAAGAACGTAAAGATGTAGCCGGCACATACCAAGCGAATTTCCTCTGGAGTACCCTATGCCCAATTTTATGTACTGCCCTGTAGACAATGCATAATGCTTTAAATGGTATCCTTTGTACAACTGGCAACCAATGAAGGTCCCTAAGGGCTCGAGTAGATGATGCATCCCATGGCCGGTTTAATGTGAGTTTTGCTGCCATTGTCTGCACTCTCTGCAACTTCTTGAGCAGAGAGGCTGGCACACCCAAAAGCAAAGCATTGCAGTAATCAATTCTGCTTAACACAATGCTCCGAACCACTTGGGGCCTAGTGGCAACCGGCAAAAATGGGAGGATCTTGCGCAAAGCTCGAAGTCAAGCTATACAGGTGCACATCGTTTTATACACCTGGGAGTCTAGCTAGAGATTACTGTCCATCAGGACCCCTAAATTGCGCACAGTTTTAGTAGACAGTAAGGAATTATTAGTCGAGCCAGGCCAAAAGTCTGAAGAAAGGGGACGCTGAATGTGGCCGGTCGTGCAACACAGAACTTCTGTTTTATCCTCATTAAATTGTAGGGAATTCAGTTTCAACCAGCCTGCTGTTTGGTATAGACAGTCATGAAACTTTTTTATGGACACTCCATTGTTGCCCTCAAAAGAGAAGAAAAGCTGAGTGTCATCCGCATAATTGATGACCTTAAATCCAACATGTCTGGAGTGGAAGACCATACTCAACATGTCTAGAGTGGAAGACATGAACAGAGGTCCTGCAGTCGGAGGAATCCAGGGTAATATTCATGAGGATTGTAATGGAAGTACTGTGGTTGTTAAAAAGTTGACTTGACTGAGAATCATCATCATTGTGAAGAGTGGCCAATGTAATTTGTAAGCACATATTCATATTGAATCATGGTAATGTCATAGGGGCTAACAACTCTGAAATCATACACTTTAAAATGATACTGCTGACATTAATTCAGATTGGACTACAACAATCATAATGCACTGTAATCTTGATAATGATGGATTTGTTTGTCAGCCCAGTACCTTAAGGGTGATGTGTTATCGCAGTATGACTAATGCTGCTTATCGTCAGTGTGAAAAAGTGGCTCTATATATACTGGACTAGAATTAAGTACAGTGTGTATAGCGTCCACCAACCCCAGAGGAATATCAGAGGTTAAAGTCAGAACTGACCTCACTCTCCAAAGTGTTAGCTTGGTCGAGCAGTAAGGCAGTACCAGAGGACAGTGTAAAGCATTTGTTGTACACACTCAGTCAGCAAAAGGTTTCACACACTCAAGGACTGAACTGCAGGCCAATAGTTTTTATATCCACAGATATAGGTGTTTTATTTTAAGAACCAACAGTTATAAAAATATACTTTTCTTGTTATGAGTTATCTCATGTAATTACTTTGCAAAGAAGCAATAAAGTTTGTGCACACAATTAATACAGTATTGACAGTAAGCAACACGATCCTAAAACACACTATAGCATTGAGCTCAATGGGTTTTACTATATAGATTACTTTAGTAGTCCCAGGACTAGATCTGAGATTCAGTCCCGGGGTCTAAGCTGAAACTAGGTTAGCAAAAATGTTTTAGTTACTGTAGTGATTTTTCATGAATATAAAACTGTTTTAAAAGTTCACACAGAAACTTTTCAAAGGAAATCTGACAATGTTATTCAATGGGAGAAAATTCAGGTTGCAGGTAAAGTACGATCGCGTTACTTTTATAACCCAGCACTTGTCTCCTAGGGCCAGCACTGGGGTCATAACTCAAAACAGGTAGGTAATTGCGTTTCAGTATTTAGTGTGATTTTTAAGTTTTCAAAAGTAGACACTTATAAGAAATTTCATCGAAAAGCAGATAATGGGTTCCTATGGAGAAAATACAGATTACTAGTAACCCCGCTAGAAATTACTTTTGCGGTTCAGTACTGGGCTGAAAGGTACAGCACTGACTTCTCCCCTGATCACAGGTGAGTACTTCGGAATTCGAATATGTGAATATTTTCAGGTTTCAAAACTTCACACTTAAAAAATGTTCGAGCCATAATAAGTCAATGTTATCCAATGGCAGGTAAGTAAATTACCGGTTTCCAGGTGAGTACTTGGTTGGTGAAGTTAAGGTTCTGGGCATAGACTCAGGGATCCCCCAGGGTCAGGTAAGTACAGTTAGTTCACTCCCAGCGGCACAGGGGCGGGCAGGTGCAGAGGTAGGTAGGCCCAATGTTATCCAATGAGGGAAGGGGGGCCTTCAGGTTGGTGGCTGCTGGCTAGCAGGCCACGAGGCTGTGGGAGCTGGGCTTCTGGTCACTTGCTTAGGGCAAGGGGGGAAGTAGGATAGGACACAGGGGTCTCAGCCAGCGGCACTCGGGCGGCTGGGTGCAGGGTTCTTTTGAGTCATCGGGCGCTCAATGTTATCCAAAGGGAAAGGTCAAAAAGGAACAAAGGCTGCAAAGTCGGGGACGGAGACTCTCCAGGGGCGACCAGCACTTCGAGAGGTAAGTTGGGATCTTGGAGCACAGGTAGATACCCCAAAGGACGACACAGGAGGGCTGTAGGGCGCCTGGTGCAGGGGTGTCTTTGGGTGTCGGAAAAGCTTACCCTCTGCTGGTCGCGGATGGGGTGGCCCCTGGTTCTGAGTCTGCAGGTGTCGGATGGTTCATCGAGGAGGGTCTTTGGGCACTGGACTTTGGGTCCCAGTCGCCGGGGGGACGTCCTCGGCTGGTGCAGAGTGGGCTGGTCCAGAACTTCCTGGTAGGCACCAGGTGGGTTGTTGTAGCAGAGTCTCTGCTGATGGGAGTCCCAATCTTCAAGAGGGTCAAGGCAGGCAGGTCCTCTGGGTATCCCAAGGTTGCTGTCCGCGGGCATCGCCGGGTTTAGGCAGGAGCAGGTTTCAGGATCAACAGGCCGGTAGGCCTGGAGCCAAGTCAGTTGTTGTTGTCCTGTTGTTAGCAGCTGCATGGCGGGTCTTCTTCTTCTTGCTCTTCTTCTTTTTGGTATCGGGATCTGAGGAAGGAAGGTTCAGAGAGCCCCTAAATACTGAATTTAGGGGTGTTACAGGTAGGGCAAGAACAGGGACCAATGGGCCCCTGCCCTGGGGTGGGTACAACCCCTAGCCTGCTCCTCTCCTGTGGGAGGGGGGCAGGAGCCTTGCTGTGATAGGGCAGGGCTCCCCATCTGCAAGATGGCGGGAGCCCAGGGTTGTGTTTCACCTCGTCTCCCCTGCCTGAGGTGTGGGGTTGGCACAGGCTGGCACCCCCCTTCCTGACATAGTTTTTCCAGCCAGTCTTCCCACCAGAGTGGGGGGCAGGACTGGTGGGGGCTGGTTGCTGGGTACAGCAAATGGTCTGGAGAAGCTTCCCCCTGCCCATCCTGGGGGAGGAGACCTAGCACCTCGCCCAGGATGTGCATTGTTTCTGGCCCAGGAGAGCGGGGGCTCTCCTACCCAGGGGTCCAGCAACATTTCTGTTGTGTGACAGTCTCTGCAGCCACTCAGCCAGACGTGGATTGTAGGTTAGGGTTTCAGAGGGCATCTCTAAGATGCCCTCTGGTGCATTTTACATTAAATCCCACACTGGCATCAGTGCAGGTTTAATGTGCTGAGAAGTTTGATACCAAACTTGTCAGTCTTCAGTGTAGCCATTATGGTGCTGTGGAGTTCGTAATGCCAACCTCCCAGCACCATATACTCTTAATGGCATCACTGCACTTACAGTGCCCAGGAATGGCCCTGGGTACTGTAGGGGCACAGGGCTCATGCACCTGTGCCCACACCTCTGGCATAGGGCACCCAGCTAGGGGGGTGACTGAAGTATGCCAGGGCAGTGGGTTTTCTGTGGGCATGGCACACAGGGATGTGTGCAATGTCGACTCTGGTTTTAGTTCTGTACTTAGGCACTCAGCCTGCAAAGGCAGTGTGTGGGTGCCAGGGTACAGGGCCCCTGAGTGTAGCACAATAAGTGCTGCAGCCCTCAGGGGCCTTCTCTGGTCATCATGCCCTGGGTACCTAGGGTACCAACTACTAGGGGCTTACAGGTGGCCATAGATGCCAATTGGGTTTTGTTTCAGTAGAGTTTTAGGGAAGGAACACAGGCCCTGGGTACCTGGTTGGCAGGAGCCCAGGGCACACTCAGTCAAAGCAATCAGCAATTCAGAAAAAAGTGGGAGCATACCAAGGCAAGAAAGATGGCACTTTCTCACACAACCCCCCCACCCCCCAAACGAAAGGTGATGAGACTAACCTTGCCCTAGGGAGTCTTCATTGTCTAAGTGGAAGAACCTGGAAAGTCCATCGGCATTGGCATGGGCAGTACCCTGTAGGGAGATGGACCATCTCAGTAGTTTTGGATTTTCCCCTTTCATCTGCTTTAGCCATCTGTGAGGTTAGTGGTCAGTTTAAACCAGGAAGTGAGTTCCAAACAGGTAGGGCCTCAACTACCTCAGGGACCAAACCACAGCAAAGACCTCCCTCTCAATGGCACTCCAACTCTGCTCTCTGGGGAGTAGCCTCCTTCTTATAAAAGCAACATGTTGGTCTTGGCCTTCCTCATTGATCTGGGAGGGGACCACTCCTATCCCCAGCTCTGAGGCATCAGTCTGCACTATGAACTGCTTGGAGTAGTCTGGTGCTTTTAGAATGAGTGCTGAGCACATTGCTTCTTTCAGGGTGTCAAAAGCCTTTTGGCAGCTAACAGTCCAGTTTACTTTCTTGGGCATTTTATTGGAGGTGAGTTCTGTGAGGGGAGTCACAATAGACCCATATCCCTTCACAAACTTTCTGTAGTACCCAGTCAAGCCAAGGAATGCCCTGACTTGGTTCTGGGTGGTTGGAGCTGCCCAGTCCAGGATGCTCTGGATCTTGGGCTGTAAGGATTGGACGTGGCCTCCACCAACAAGGTGGCCCAAGTACACCACAGTGCCCTACCCTATCTGGCATTTGGATGCCTTGATAGTCAGTCCTGCAGATTGCAGGGCTTGTAGAACCTTCCCAAGGTGGATCAGGTGATCCTGCCAGGTGGAGCTAAAGACAGCAATATCATCAAGATAAGCTGCACTGAAGGATTCCAACCCAGTCAGGACTTAGTCCACCGACCTCTGGAAGGTGGCAGGGGCATTCTTTAACCCAAAAGGCATCACAGTAAACTGATAGTGCCCATCAGCGGTGGAGAATGCTGTTTTCTCTTTGGCTCCTGGGGCCATGCCAATTTGCCAGTACCCTACAGTTAAGTCAAAGGTGCTTAGGAATTTGGCTGCCCCTAGTTTGCCATAAACTCATCTGCTCTTGGAATGGGGTGAACATCTGTCTTGGTGACAGAGTTGAGCCCTCTATAGTCCACACAGAACCTCATCTCTCTCTTTCCACCCGGTTGATGAGGTTGGGGACCAGAACCACTGGGCTAGCCCAGGGGCTCTCAGAGGGTTCAATCACCCCTAGGTCCAGCATCTTGTTGGCTTCGGATTTGATGCTATCCTTGACTTGGTCTGATTGTCGATAGATTTTGTTTTTGACAGGATTACTGTCCCCAGTGTCCACATCATGGGTACACCAGCTGGCTAGACCAGGGGTCAAGGAAAAGATGTTAGCAAAGTGCTGCAACACTTGCATGCAGTTAGCCTGCTGTTGGGGAGTGAGGGTGTTTGAAAAGACTACTTCATCCACTGACCCATCTTTTGGGCTGGAAGAGAGGAGATCATGGAGAGGTTCACTCTCTGCTTCCTGGTCCTCATCAGTCACCATCAGCATGGTGAGGTCAGCCCTGTCATTGTAGAGCTTTAGGCGGTTCACATGGATAACCCTTTTGGGTGTCCTGCTGGTACCTAGGTCCACTAAGTAAGTGACCTCACTCTTTCTCTCCAGGATAGGGTAAGGGCCACTCCATCTGTCTTGGAGAGCCCTATGTGCCACTAGCTCCAAAACCCACACCTGTTGCCCAGGTTGAAATTCAACCATGGCAGATTTTTGGTCATACCAGTGCTTCTGCAGCTCCTGGCTGGCCTCAAGATTTTTGGATACCTCATCCATGCACTCAGCCATTCTGGACCTTAGGCCAAGCACATAGTCTACAATGTCTTGTTTGGGTTCTTGGAGAGGCCTCTCCCAACCCTCCTTTACAAGACAAAGTGGTCCCCTTACAGGATGTCCAAACAGAAGTTCAAAGGGTGCAAACTCCACTCCCTTCTGTGGCACTTCCCTACAAGCGAAAAGCAGGCATGGCAACAGGACATCCCATCTCCTTTTTGATTTTTTCAGGGAGCCCCATGATCATACCTTTTAATGTCTTGTTGAACCTTTCTACAAGACCATTGGTTTGTGGGTGATATGGGGTAGTGAACTTGTACTATACTCCACACTCCTTCCACATGTGTTTCAGGTAAGCAGACATGAAGTTGGTACCTCTGTCTGAAACCACCTCCTTCGGAAACCCTACCCTGGTGAAGACACCTAGGAGGGCCTTGGCTACTGCAGGAGCTGTAGTAACCCTAAGGGAAATTGCTTCAGGGTACCTAGTAGCATGATCCACTACTATTAGAATGAATTTGTTCCCTGAGGCTGTGGGAGGCTCAAGTGGACCCACAATGTCCACACCTACCCTTTCAAAATGCACCCCCACCACTGCCAGTGGTATCAGGGGTGCCTTTGGCTTACCACTTGTCTTGCCACTGGCCTGACAGGTAACACAGGAGCTCACAAACTCCTTCACTTTTCGGTTCATCTGGGGCCAGTAAAAGTAGCTAACCAGCCTTTCCCAAGTTTTGGTTTGTCCCAGGTGTCCAGCTAGGGGGATGTCATGAGCTAAAGTTAGGAGGAACTCCCTGTACTTCTGCGGCACTACCACTCTCCTGGTAGCTCCAGGATTGGGGTTTCTTGCCTCAGCATACAGTAATCCCTCTTCCCAATAAGCTCTGTGGGTACCACTGACATCTCCCTTTGCTTCTGCAGCGGTTTGCTGCCTCAGACTTTCAAGATTGGGGCAGTCTCACTGACCCTGGCACAGCTCTTCCCTAGTGGGTCCCCCCTGGGCCCAGGAGTCCAGCCTGGTAAGGCTCAAGCTACATAGGCTCAGATCCCTCTAAGGTTTCCCAGTCCTCCACCTGAGGAGAGGGGTCCTGAGAAGATGGCTGTGTAGAAGCTGGTTCCCCAGTCTCCTTGCTTTTTCTCTTGGTTGGTTGGGCCATACTTTCAGGCTCCAACCTCACTTGTTCACCCTTCTTTTTGCTCTGTGCTCTGGTTTGGACACACACCAGTCTAGGGATCCCCAGCATGGCTGCATGGGTTACTTGAGCAACCTCAGCCCAGACTGAGGTTTCCAGGTCATTTCCAAGCATAAAGTCAGCTGGCAATTGTGGAGATACCACTACCAGTTTCAGGCCAGTAACCTAACCCCATCCTAATGTCACCATAGCCAGAGGGCACTGGGTGGTAATGCTGTCAGCATTGGTGACTAGGAAAGTTTTCCCAACCAGGTATTGCTCTGGGGAAACCAGCTTTTCCCTTACCATAGTGATGCTGGCCCCTGTATCCCTCAGGGCTTCTACTTTGGTTCCATTAAAGGAGGGGTATTGCAGATAATTGTTACAGTTGGGTGGCCAACCAGCTACATTGGCAACCTCCATTTCCCCCAAGGAGACCAGACTAGCTTGAGTGTATTCCCAGATTTGCTCTGGGTACTCCTCTGATCCCATCTGTAGATTTACTGTCCCTGGAGTAGCTGTATTGGGCGCCTTAGGGGCTTTGTTGTAGGGGCAGTTTTTGTCTACAGTTAAATGTCCCAACTTCTTACAGTTGTTACAATAGGCCTTGTTATGATCAAAGTTTCTTCCCCTATAGGGCTGAGACACATAGGGAGTAGTTTGGGACCCACTCACCTGTACAGGTTTTTGGGGCCCTTTCAAAGACTCAGACTTTTTATCTTGGGGATTCTCACCACCTTTCCCCTGGGGTGGTTTTGTGATCACCTCTTTTGGTCACCCCCAGTGGCTGTCCTTGTCACCCTAGTCTTGGTCTTGACCCAGTGATCTGCCTTCTTTCCCAATTCTTGGGGAGAAATGAGACCTAGATCTACCAAATGCTGATGCAACTTCTCATTTGTGCAATTACTCAAAATGTGTTCCTTCATAAACAAATGATTAAGTCCAGTAAAGTCATGCACATTGTTTCCAGTTAACCAACCATCCAGTGTCTTTACTGAGTAGTCTACAAAATCTATCCAGGATTGGGTCTGGGTTTTGTGAGACCCCTGAACATGATTCTATACTCCTCAGTAGTGAGTCCAAATCCCTCAATCAAAGTTTTCTTCATGAGGTCATCTGGCCCAGAGAGGGTCAGAAACCTGTCTCTGCAGTTACCAGAGAACAGTTCCCAGAGAGGTGCCCCCCAGAGAGGTTTATTTAGTATTCTGATATCACTAGTCTTCTCAAAGGCTGTGAACCACTTGGTGATGTTGTAGTGTAGTTCCTATTTTCCATTATAGGCCCTGCGCATTGGAATAACATAAATAGCAGTGTAGACGTAGGACTGAGGTCTTCTAGGTCTCTACTGACTATGTTAGACTTAATTTAGGTTTGCGCCAGCTAGCTCAGAGGTCACTGGAAACTTTCTTGAATGAATAGGAAGGGATCAGCTTCCCTGGCTCAGACAAGAAGGGATTCAGCTTCCGACAACCGCATAAACATGACAACTTTTGTCCCTCAGAGTAAGAGTAAATCTCTAGAGTCGTGTGAAACAATAGACAGTTATTTCACTCAGTCAGATGTGCATACTTAGTTTCACCAGGGTGCAGAGAATAGAGAGACGGGTGTTTTCAATAAAAGGTATTATTTATTGAGCAGTCTTCCTTCTCATGCAAGTGAAATGAATTGCCACAATTGCAATACTTAATGTAAAGTAAAGCACGTACAGTAAAAGGAGTTTTATGAAATAATACTGTGAAAGCATTGATATGGTTTCTTAGCCATAAGATACTTTAAAGTGGATAAAATATATACATACATATATACATAGGCTAATCGTCCTCAACTGGTGCTTCTAAACTACGCCTACCCCGGTGTACCTGACCTAAGCCTAATACGTGGGAAGGAGTAAGTAAGTGGCAGTTTAAGTTTAAGTAGGTTTGTTGCCAAGGATCTGTTCAAGAATTCTCTCTAAGTGTTTAGTCAGCACTGTACCTTGGGAATAGAATGTAGGAGGTCTGGTATCTCTCTCTCAGGACTCGATATCCCAGTCACCCGCAAGTGTAGGCTGGAAACGCCTGAGCTGGATTTTCTCGGCAGGAGAAAAGACAGCGTCTTTCTCAGCGCGTCAAAGAGGAGGGACAGCGTCCGTGGGCTCTCCGCATCTGCTGGGCTCTCGGCAAATAGATTAGCTGCTCTGCTCCGAAACCACCAACGTGTGTTTGCTTAAGGCAACATTGGTATATTTATACCTGAAAGGTGCCGAGTTTGACGTAAAGTTTGGACATAAGACGTCAATAAAGATGTCACTAAGAACGGGCCGTTCCTACAGTGCACGCAGGAGTTCTATTACAAATCAAAACAAAGCAAGCGGGGATTTCCCAGGTTGCTGGAGGTTTGGTGTGTTGAAAGAACTCGTTGTGCTTTCTAGGAATCTAAGGAAGTAGCTTTTGCCATGCCTTGGGCTGCAAGGGCGATTTACTGAAATATGGATCTGCTTCTTATGCCATTATAGGGATATCTATTGATTATAGCCGTGTAAGGGCATAAAATGGTAGTATTGATTCAGGTTCCTAGATAAAAACACTATACCCACTCCACGATTTTATGTCCATCAATTACTAAAAACTAAGCAATAAAGATGCATGTGTATTTCAACCCACCCCAAAATACATTTGGCATTCGAAATGGTGTATGCGAAATACACGGAACGTTATAGGTACTGTACGTTTTTAAGCAGTGTAATCATTCAAAAACTTGCATATATCTTTAGCTGAACGATTTGCGAAAATTACACATAAAATGTCTCTTAATTACAGAAAAGAAGGTCGAGACTATTTCATCACATATAAATGAAATTGCTTGTGAGTGTGCTAGAGGCTGTGGTAACATATTGTCTCTAGAGTTGCTAAAAAGAGAAGCTCTGTTCTTTATGAATAGTTCTACTTCAAGCAGAGTACAAGTGCCAGAAAAAAGGTAAATATTTTGGCATTTTGAAAAAAAATAATTTAGTTTCCAGGGGAAAAAAAGTTTTTCAGTAGCTTTTGTTTATCAAAGCCGAAGGCCGAATTCAGAGTTCTGGGGAACGCTGTGTGCCGGTTTGCTTAAAAGTTATTCTTTTGGTTCAGGGGAGAACATTACTTCAGATAGATGCGCAAAAAAACAGTCTACAGCTTCAGGTGACAGTTCGACCAAGGATGATAATGCTGTAACTGGGCAGTCGTGAGAATGATTGCTATCATCGGTGTCAGGATCAGCAATGCTCACAGAAGGTCGTACCTGGGTGATGTTGCTCTCATTTCTTGCTTCACTCCCACCTAATCGTAGTGGTGAAGTTTCAAAGAAATGCCGTCATCAGGATTTGTAACCGAAGGGGACAACACGATGCATGAGCCGTTACAGGACTTAGCAAAGTATCGACATCCATTGGCACTGCTGATTGTAGTGTAAGACAGGTGTCTAACACGCATTCTTTTCCGCATAGCATACATCAAAGCACAGGTAAGATGCAGTTCTGCCATATAGGTCTGAATGAAAGAAACCAGGTCATATTCAGATCTCTTAGCCGGGCTAATCCAAGGACTTTAGTTATGCGGTCCCGATAGCGTATAGCTAGGATCGTTTCTTCCATCGTTGCTGGAGTCATGTCTGCATTTTGGCTTGCCATATCGGAGCAGAAGAGTCAAAAATAGAATTCCTGCTACGAGACCCAAAACTAGTGGTAGGCCACCAAAAACCGAATGAACAAAATTGGGAAAGATGCCCAGGACTGCTTCGAAGGGTGTTAACAGTCCCGAAAAAATTGTCTTAAATACATTTGCGATACCACTGGCATCTGACATATTTAGGATTTGGCTTAGCATTTCTACGAAATGCATGGGGCAATTTGTTGATAAAAGTGTATGTATCTCTGCCGTTGTCCTTGCAATTTGGAGATCATACGTCTCTTTTGATGACTTGATAGGCACTGTTGTCTGTAAAAGCACAGACTTCATTCTGCTTAAAGTATCAATTCGTATAGAAGAGATATTCAACGGAGGCCAAATCGTCGCCTCTGAGTCTCCAGGGCCGTTTGGATACAATGCTTGCATACAGCAAGTGACCATGGAAGTAACGCTTACGAGATATGCTTTCCCTGGCACCATGGCACAACAGCTGTGGTCCGTTATTAGAACGTAACTCCCGTTAAAAAGTTGTCTAAAGAATGGCTCTATCTGTGTTGCAGGTGTGCCGTGCTGGTGGCAAGAAAGGTTATTTGAAGTCCCCTCACAGGACCCATGCAAATTAATACCTTGGCACAGGAGTATACCGCTTAGTGAACGTTTACAATTATTACCACTAAGAAATACACTCTTATTTTTGTCACTGTAACATGTGTGTGTATAAGGTAACTTCCATGATGACTTAATGTACTCTTTACCCAGCCTTTCATACTGACCTGCTGGCATATACTCTTGGCAATTTTTAAATTAGAAAGTTGTAATCGGAATTGTGATTATTCCGTGTATTATCCATTCAATGACAGGTCTTTCTGACATTTTCAATGGTAATCTCTCAAGTTTTTCAATGCTCAGGATTGTGTAGTCTGCTCCTTTCTGTGCCAAACTGATTTGTTTATCAGTAAGGTTAAAGATAGAAAATAATGACGTTGTGTTGATTAAACGTCATGGCACATAGCCTGAATGCAGGTTTTGCAACGTCCAGCCTAGCTGTACAATAGAACGTAATTGGGACTGGCCATGTTGTAACATTAGCAAATCCTGGTCTATTACATCGATAGCAGATGATACAATACTGTCCAGTGAATATATTCTGGAGGACAGAGTCATTAACCCATTGTCCACAACAGAAAGCGATTTTTCCAAATTAATACGATCAATTTCTCGTATTTTCTCTGCTGTCTCAATTTGAGTCACTTTCCAAGCTTCGTTGTATGCAGCGTATATACTGGCCGCTAGGAAACGTTTTTGACGCTGTTTGCGTGGTCCCATTATGAAATAGCGCAAGTCAGCACCATCTTTAAGTAAAGACAAGTTTTGTTTAATTTCTGCCAGTGTGGATGTTTGTAGCCATTCAAGGCATAGTTTCCCTACACTGTATGCTGTTACTATCCCTGGATGTTGTCTCTGGGAGTATCTAGGGTCTGGTCTGGTCATTTTTAACCCCTGTATTTTGTTCAGGAATCTATCTTGACATTTATTTGTGTCTGTTGGCCAGATTAACCACTTTTTCCAATCAGGATGTGTTCTATTTTGATGTAAAATTTGGGATACGTCTATCTCAATATCTGTGGTTGTGTTATCAGGTATTGGCTTTGGAATAGACGGTTTGTTTAAGTCTTTTATCTTGGCTAAGCCAAAACAGGTAGTTTGTTGAATGATGTCATTCAAGAACATTATTTGTTCTGGTATCATGCAGGCTCGAAATAATGCTTCTAGGCCTTGTACCTGCCATTCCTTTGTACTCCAGATGGTTTTTGTTTCAATGTTCTTATTCCAGAAATCAAAACCAAATGTAATCATTTTTTCATAAAATGTTTCAGAATAAATCAGTTTGGTATTTGTCAGCATGTTTTTTGTCCCTGTTTTATCTAACAGTTTGTAATAGAATGTTTCAGCATCACTTGTGTTAAACCCTGAGAAGTATGAGAATTTCTCATAGAATGTTTTTGAACTGCTTTTAGGTGGAGTTGCACAATGTTCCCATTGATTATACTTAAAAACATTTCTAGGTTGAGCAGATTTATGCAAATAGTGGTGTGCATAGTGGTTAAAACAAATCATCTGTTCAGAGTTCGATGAACCCTGTAAATAGTCATGTTCTGTGAATTTTGCTGACAATACTAAATCTGACATCATATTATTTATGCTTTCAAAGTCCCATTCATCAGAGAATGTACTTGGTTTTACAAAGTCACTTAATGAAACCTTAAACTGATGAGGATATTTCAAGAGTTCGACCGGTCCATATATTTTGTAATCTGTTTTGTCCCAAACTACCCCGCCGGGTATTGGAATGGCTGTGACATTCACTGATGATAGTTCTCTTTTCTCGATGTGAGATGACTTGTGTGGCTTCAGAACTAAGTTGATGTTCTGACTTGCTGTGTCCATTGTACTGTATTTTCCCTCAATTAATTTTCCCAAACAAAGTACCATGATGAGCCAAATGATGAGGAACAGTACACCTAACGCAATCCAGAATTCAATCCATGGAGAAATCAGATATGTTTCTTTAAGTTGATGAAAGAGTTCTGTTGCTTTGTCTTTAAAAGTTTTTGTTTTTGGCAGTACTTCAGGGTCGCTTTGATCTTCAGAAAAGTTATCGAAATTGATGAAGTAGCCAGATGCAGTTCTGTTAATTGTTGGGATTGTTTTTTCAATTTGTCTTTTATCAACACATTCTGATGCTACATCATTGTAGATTGGTGTTTCTTGATCAACTGTTTCAATTTGGGTTTCAAGAGGCACAAGTTCCATGGCATTGTTGCATAGTCCTTTTTTATTCACTGCAGGTTTATCAAATGTGATTAGTCTCTCAGTTTGAACCTCTTGGATAGTAGCAAATTTTGGTATTCTGCTATTTCTTGGGAGTCCACTGGGCCTACTATTTATTATTGGCCACATGATTGTGGTTTTACCAGGTCGATTGATACAACTCGGTTCTCCTTTTTTCCAGCAAGGGGCGGTAGTACAACTGATCTTATTCCGTTGATTGCTAAGACAGGTACTGCTTTTCTGTAAGAAGGCCCAAATTCCTTCTTAACCGCGATCTTTTCTCTGACCAGATCCCCAATCTTTGGAATCCAGACAGGTCTTGCTGGGACAGGTGGTGTGTCTTCAGTGGTTGTTGGCTGCTATTTTAACTTTATGTTGAACAGGGCTTTTCTTGTTTCATTTAAGTCCTGTAAAACAGCCAAACAATCTTTGATGTCAAAGCATTTTTTCTTATATTCTACCACTGAAGCTTGACTATCTAAATCCTGAATAAACATTCTAATTCCGAACAATAGTTCGTATGGGCTGAAAACTTTTAGAGAATTTCTTGGCAGATTATTAAGACTACGTTGGACACTTGTTAAATGCTGGACCCACCCATCACCCGAACCTAATACCTTTGCCGTTATAGATTGCTTTATGTCTCGGTTTTTTCTTTCCACAATCCTGTTTCCCCCAGGATGGAAGGGACAAGAGTACCGCAACCCAATGCCCATGCTGGTCATGGCCTCCTTATAAGCTCGAGAGCTAAAAGCAGGACCCTGGTCAGAATGAAGCATGGCAATTGCGTATGTGCCGATAATGACTCGCAAATCTTTTATAACAGTTCTGGCGTCAGCCGAGTGCTGGCGTTCTACATTTTTAGTGTGTCTAGTCGTAAAAGGAATTAATAGGATGCTGGATTTTATGTATAGATAGCCTTATGCTAACTACAGAAATGGCCATGGCAATACTCTGGTTGGCTCGTTACTGCGGTCTCTGTTGCAGTCTGTACAGCTCTTTACAAATTTGTAATGTTGCAGACTCATCCCCGGCCACCAGTATTCAGATTGTAATTCTGTCAGAGATTCCTTAATCTGGTTGTGCCTCGGACCATCACCCATATGTGTGTCCGCTATTAATAAGACTCTCCTGTTCGTGTTTGGAATCACCCTATCCACCACTCCAGGGATTAGAGCAAAAGGAACGGAGTTTGCATCTATTACGTATATATAATTGAGTGGATAGTTCACGGGTAGTGCTGCACAGTTACCTTTTGAAGACGTTTTTACCGCCAGCATGGTTTCCCCGTCTATGTTTTTTTCTGAACGCTTTTTTGTGGCTACGGAAGCCGGTTGAGTAGCTTCCGCTGTGGCTGTATTAGCCAATGAATTCCCTGCAACGTGAACGCCATCACGTTGATGACTCATAGTGTGTATCACGTGAGTCTTTTGTAGTTCTTTCTGTAAAAGAACTACTTGTTCCCAGAGCATTTTATGCTTGATTGTGACACCTGTGTCGTCTTTGTAATCATTTTGAACCCAGTTCTGCAAATCATTATTGTAAGATTTGACGCAGAAATGCGAATCACACACTATTAGTATCGGGAATTCACGTTCGGCATTTTCAAGCGCCATCTTTAAAGATCTGATTTCAGCTCGCTGAGCCAAACAGTTTCTCAGTGATTCAGTTTTTGTTATTTTCGGTCTGAATTTACCGCACAGCCAGCGACCTTTAACAATCGCGCAGGCTGCATTGTAGGATTTATCATCTATATTGTAATGCTGTACAAATCTGTCTGTATAGATTATACTTGAGTACTGTTGGAGAGGCAGAATTTCGATTGGCAGAGGATATTCTTCTTCATATTTCAAATCATTCAGTTTTTTCATGTTCGGGACATAATAGTATGCCACTTTTTCTGTATCAAGAGAATTTTCCCACTGTAACCATTTTGGATCTAGTGCCACTGTTTTTAGATTAACTGGGCTGAATAACGCCTCGAAGGCTGATTCTGCTGTGAAAACAGTTATTCCTTTGCCTTGTGCTTGGGCTCTTTCTCTTGCTACAGCAGTCTGAACCGCAGTTAGAATTTTTTCAGTTAAACTGAATTTTATTTCAGTTTTTGTGTACAAGTGTGATTTGTAAGCTATTGGTACCGTTTCTCCCTCATTAGAGGTCAGGTAAGTGGATCCGCATCTTCCTGGGATGACTCGGATTACAAGGTTGCGTATATTGTCGCGTGTTTCTAATTTTGTTTTAGCTAACATGTCTGTTTGCAATGATCTCAAAATTTCTGTGTGTTTCTGAGTCCAATTTATTGGTTTGAAATCAGGTTTAAATAATTCGTAGAGGGGTTTAACCCTCTCTGCGTAATTTAAAATGTAAGTTCTTCCGAAATTCAGGAAGCCTAGAATCGATTGTAAGTTCTTCAGCGTTTTTGGTGCTTGGAGTACAGCGCAATTCTCTAAGAAGTTGTCTGCTAGGCTTTTGCCTTCACTTGATAACTCGTATCCTAAAAACAGGACCGTTAGATGGGCAATTAGTGACTTTTTAAAGTTGAATTTGTAACCCTCTGCTGCAAAACCCAAGTATTATGGTGTTCACTCTTTTCAAGTGAGTATCCAAGTCGTCTTCTGTGAGATAGATGTCATCAATATAAGATAATGCCTCATCATCATACATTTATAGTAACTCTGTTACTCTGGCTGAGAATAATCCTGTGGGAGTCTACAGAAATTTTTCTGTGACCCCATTATTGAGAAAGCGGTCAAGTACCTGCTTTCTGGTGCAATATTTTGACAAAAGAATCCATTCGAAATGTCTAATGTTGTTTTGTATTTTTTGCAAACTATGTTATTCATTAGTGCCGCACTGTGCGAATTTTGTACCGCAAATGTCTTGCAACATGAGATATGAATCGTCCGGTTTGGAGACAAGAAACAAAGGATTGTTCATTTGAGAGGTGCATGTTTCAATCACCCCTTGGTATTCAAGTTGATCTAAAATCTCCCTGACCTGTTTTTTAGCTCTTGCTTAATCGGGTACTGCCTTTGTGCAGTAGGTTGACATTTTAACTGGATTTTGTGAGGAGGAGAGTCCTCATCCCATCCTACATGATTCTTATATAATGCAGGTGCTTGAGCTACTGCCCATTTTCTTGCATATATATATTTTCTGTGAATTGGAATAAGATTTGAGAAGGCAGGCATAATCATTTCTTCACCATGAGGGCACTCCCTGACAAACTCTGGTGGCCAGTCTTTCTCGGCTAACAGGATGTCATAGCCTTTTGAGAGGTTATCGCAAAATAGACCCCTTATTTTCCTAGTCTGATCTCCCTCTATACGGGATGTTATTTCGTATATTTTATGAGGTTCGCTAACTCTTGTATCTGCAGTTTCCACTTGAATGTATTCATTCGTGTCCACTGTCTCCAGATGATTCATCAGGATCTTGCGAGCTATGCTGATTTCTGCTGCGCTGTCTAGCATTGTCTGTGCCCACTCTTTGTTTTTCAGCTGTGTCCTCAGTATCCTCAGCATGTTTGATTACTTTAAAACTGGCTACCTTCTTTCTTGGAAATTGTAATTTTTTACTTTGAGCAGGTTCCTTGTCTTTGGACTTGGCGTGCTCTTCCCTTTGTTCTGACCATCCTCTTCTTTCCGATTTCTGCGAAAAAGATCGAGAGGGACGTGTATCAATATCTTGATATCTATCAGGTTTTTCAAATTATCCCTATTTCTAAGGTTGTATCTTTTCTCAGAGGGCTCCCTTTGGGGAGACTGGTGTTCTCGGTTCGGAACTCTTTCTCTCCGCTGAGGAGACCTTCCTCTGGATTCGAAACTTTTTTCTTTGGGAGTGGATTGTTTTTTCCATCCCAGCTCTTTTTAGGAGTGTTTAGATTATTTTTAATAAATATCTGTTCAGGATTTTCAAGTACTTGGGGTTTTACTGGTTTCCCACCCAAACTATCTCTACCCAGTTCTTCATAGCATTTTTCTATGATTCTGGCAAGTTCAATTGGTTGATCTGTTATATCTGTTTCTTTCAATTTTTGGCGGATCGCCACAGATGCTGCTTCTCCTTTAATGTTGGCTAATAATATAGCCGAGACCTGCTTGAAGTCTTTCAGTAATTTCATAGCAAGAGTTAAAGCAGGTTCTGGACCGTATTCATTTTGAATCTGTCTTAGTACATCTGGTATTACCGCCAGAGACAGAACACCATGTTTTTTCTGTAAATGGAAGCAAAGACTGTGCCCCAAGTGTCACAGTCCTCCACATGTGGTGCGACCCCCATTGGAAGGCAGATAGTCAGAATTCTGTGTTTCTCAATAGGGGTAGTATTCGGGAATACTGCCTCTATTTGAGTTATTTTCTGTGCTAGCCAGAATGGAATTTGTTCCCGTTTTGAGGGTGTTTTACCAAGACATGATTGTATGTTCAGTGGTGTAATTTTATTTGTGTTCCCCTGATGAGGGGTCAGCTGTGGAATGTTAGTAACTGGTTGGACTGTTGCAGTCCGCATTACATATTGGACTAACTGTCTGTGAATTTTAATTAGTAATTTTACTGAGCTAAACTTTCCCGGTCTGACATTTTTTCGATGTCTGGATGTGGTGTGTAGCTGGCTAGTACCGGCCACGTTGCTCCTGGTCTACCTAGTGGACCGAGCCTGGTTATGTGATTATTATGTTTTAGGGCGCCTTTAAACCAGAGCAGGTGCTCTTGGTATTTTAATGGGATTTCAATCTCCTCGAAAGGAGTGTATTCTTACGGGGGTTCCTCTATTTTGTAATAGTGGAACTCATGTGTTGTAGTGTTTGCCGCTGGAAAGTTTGTCCATGAATAGAATACCTCTGTCTGCCGATATTCGTGTGCCTATATCACGAAAATGACTGTACCACCTCGTGCTGTCAATCCATTTTCTATAAGTTTAACAGTTATAGTTTTCCTTATATTGACCGGAATGAGAATAGCATCTCGGTCACTCTGTAGGAGACTTGTGTCGTCCTCCATTAGCTGATTTGCTAATCTCAATGCCTTCCTGTTGTCTTCACTGTCTGGCATTTTACTGTCAGAAAGGTTTTTTGTTGCAGATCAAGTTTCAAGGAAACAAAAGATTAGGTGCACAATATTTTGGAACACTGTATCCTTCAACGTTGACTAAATCAGAAACTCTATATAGGAATCTCTTCCTACTAAGTTCCGGCGGATTTTAACCTTTCACCCACTCCAGACGTCTATTGGAGTATTTACGGGAGAAAGGGTCTGCGTGAAAAAGCACGACTGAGTTACTCTAACGTCTTGCGTTAGTTTTATCGCCTTACCAAACGTTGGGCGCCATGTAGTGTAGTTCCTATTTTCCCTATAGGCCCTGCTCATTGGAATAACATAAACAG
Organism: Lissotriton vulgaris; assembly: GCF_964263255.1. Lineage (NCBI taxonomy): Eukaryota > Metazoa > Chordata > Amphibia > Caudata > Salamandridae > Lissotriton > Lissotriton vulgaris. The sequence goes on from NC_141685.1 coordinate 1,433,531,583, forward strand.
CAGTGTAGACGTAGGACTGAGGTCTTCTAGGTCTCTACTGACTATGTTAGACTTAATTTAGGTTTGCGCCAGCAAGCTCAGAGGTCACTGGAAACTTTCTTGAATGAATAGGAAGGGATCAGCTTCCCTGGCTCAGACAAGAAGGGATTCAGCTTCCGACAACCGCATAAACATGACAACTTTGCTCCCTCAGAATAAGAGTCAATCTCTAGAGTCGTGTGAAACAATAGACAGTTATTTCACTCAGTCAGATGTGCATACTTAGTTTCACCAGGGTGCAGAGAATAGAGAGACGGGCGTTTTCAATGAAAGGTATTATTTATTGAGCAGTCTTCCTTCTCATGCAAGAGAAATGAATTGCCACAATTGCAATACTTAATGTAAAGTAAAGTACGTACAGTAAAAGGAGTATTATAAAATAATACTGTAAAAGCATTGATATGGTTTCTTAGCCATAAGATACTTTAAAATGGATAAAATATATAAATACATATATACATAGGCTAATCGTCCTCAACTGGTGCTTCTAAACTACGCCTACCCCGGTGTACCTGACCTAAGCCTAATACGTGGGAAGGAGTAAGTAAGTAGCAGTTTAAGTTTAAGTTGGTTTGTTGCCAAGGATCTGTTCAAGAATTCTCTCTAAAGGTTTAGTCAGCACTGTACCTTGGGAATAGAATGTAGGAGGTCTGGTATCTCTCTCTCAGAACTCGATATCCCAGTCACCCGCAAGGGTAGGCTGGAAACGCCGGAGCTGGATTTTCTCGGCAGGAGAAAAGACAGCGTCTTTCTCAGCGCGTCAAAGAGGAGGGGCAGCATCCGTGGGCTCTCCGCATCTGCTGGGCTCTCGGCAAGTAGATTAGCTGCTCTGCTCCGAAACCACCACCGTGTGTTTGCTTAAGGCAACGTTGGTATATTTATACCTGAAAGGTGCCGAGTTTGACGTAAAGTTTTGCCATAAGACGTCAATAAAGATGTCACTAAGAACAGGCCGTTCTTACAGTGCTCGCAGGAGTTCTATTACAAATCAAAACAAAGCAAGCGGGGATTTCCCAGGTTGCTGGAGGTTTGGTGTGTTGAAAGAACTTGTTGTGCTTTCTAGGAATCTAAGGAAGTAGCTATTGCCATGCCTTGGGCTGCAAGGGCGATTTACTGAAATATGGATCTGCTTCTTATGCTATTATAGGGATATCTATTGATTATAGCCGTGTAAGGGCATAAAATGGTAGTACTGATTCAGGTTCCTAGATAGAAACACTACAATGTCATCACCTTCCTCACATTTAGGGACAATCCCTTTGGGGATTTTAGGATCATAAGATTGCTCTCTATCCTTGCTATTGGTATTGCTGCCACCAGAGATGGGGGCTAAGTCCATCTCTTTTCTTTCTTTTTCTAGAGCCAGGAGTCTGGTCTCTAGGTCTAATCTCTTGGCCAACTTTGCTAAGAAGTTGTCCTCTCCATTGGGGTTCTCCCCAATGTATTCTCTGGGGCCCAGTCCACCTGTGTGTTTCTCAGGCTCCCAAAGGCTAACTCTTGGAGTCAAGGGTCCAGTGACCCCTTCTTCCCTAGGAATGATGGGGGGAATCATTATCATCCTCCTCATTCACTCCTTCTTCCTCTGGCTGGGTGTCACCCTGGTTAGAGGGGTGGTCTTTTGCATATTCAGCCAGGAGCTCCTGGAGCCCTTGTTTGGTTGGATGCAGACCTACAGCTATTTTTTTAACTTTGCATAGGGCCCTCAATTCCTTGAAGTCCAAGTGTAAGTAAGGTGTGAAGTTGAGTTCCTCCACCAGGTTTACATTATCTTCACTAACAGCTGGGTTCTTTTGAGACATTCTAACCTGACAATTTTAACCCACTACCTTAGCTTGTAGTGACTTTTATTGTTCAAAAATTCTAATGGGACTGAAGCAAGGCCGTACCAGACTTTTAGTATTTTTGGAAAAAAACAATTTCAGAATTCAAAAGTCAATTTATGAGTTCTGTCGTGTGATCAGATGGTAACCAAGTAGTCCAACAAATGCAAATTTGTATCCCACCGCTGATCCACCAATGTGAGAAAGTGGCTCTATATATACTGGACTAGAATGAAGTACAGTGTCCACCAACCCCAAAGGTATAACAGAGGTTAAATTCAGAACTGACCTTACCCTCCAAAGTGATAGCTTGGTCGAGCAGTAAGGCAGTACCAGAGGACAGTGTAAAGCATTAGTTGTACACACTCAGTCAGGAAAAAGGTTTCACACACTCAAGGACTGAACTCCAGGCCAATCGTTTTTATATCCACAGATATAGGTGTTTTATTTTTAGAACCAACAGTTATAAAAATATACTTTTCTTGTTATGAATTCTCTCATGTAATTACATTGCAAAGGAGCAATAAAGTTTGTGCACACAATTAATACAGTATTGACAGTAAGCAACACAATCCTAAAACACACTATAGCATTGAGCTCAAAGGGTTTTCCACATGTAAGTACAGTTGATTACTATATAGATTACTTTAGTAGTCCCAGGACTAGATCTGAGATTCAGTCCTGGGGTCTAAGCTGAAACCAGGTTAGCAAAAACGTTTTCATACTTGTAGTGAATTTTCATGAATATAAAGCTGTTTTAAAAGTTCACACTCAGAAACTTTTCAATTTTTATTCAATGGGAGAAAATTCAGGTTGCAGGTAAAGTACCATTGCGTTACTTTTGTAACCCAGCACTGGTCTCCTACGGCCAGCACTGGGGTCTTAACTCAAAACAGGTAGGTAATTGCGTTTCAGTATTTTGTGTGATTTTTAAAGAATATTTCAAGTTTTCAAAAGTAGATACTTAGAAGAAATTTCATAGAAAAGCAGACAGTGGGTTCCTATTGAGAAAATACAGATTACTAGTAACCCCGCTAGAGATTACTTTTGCGGTTCAGTACTTGGCTGAAAGATACAGCACTGGCTTCTCCCCTGATCACAGGTGAGTACTTCGGAATTCGGACTTTGGCTGATTTTATGTGAATATTTTCAGGTTTCAAAACTTCACACAGAAAATTTTCGAGTCAAAATGAGTCAATGTTATCCAATGGCAGGTAAGTAAATTACCGGTTTCCAGGTGAGTACTTGGTTGGTGAAGTTAAGGTTCTGGGCATAGACTCAGGGGTTCCCGAGGGTCAGGTAAGTACAGTAAGTTCACTCTCAGCGGTACTGGGGTGGCTGGGTGCAGAGGTAGGTAGGCCCAATGGTATTCAATGAGGGAAGGGGGACCTTCGGTTGGTGGCTGCTGGCAAGCAGGCCACGTGGCTGTGGGAGCTGGGCTCCTGGTCACTTTCTCAAGGCAAGGGGGGAAGTAGGATAGGACACAGGGGTCACAGCCAGCGGCACTCGGGCGGCTGGGTGCAGGATGCTTTTGAGCCATCGGGCGCTCAATGTTATCCAATGGGAAAGGTCAAAAAGGAACAAAGGATGCAGGCTCGGGGATGGAGATTCTCCAGGGGCGACCAGCACTTCGAGAGGTAAGTTGGGATCTTGGAGCACAGGTAGGTACCCCAATGGGCAGCACAAGGGGCTGTAGGGTGCCGGATACAGGGGTGTCTTTGGGTGTCGGAAAAGCTTACCCTCTGCTTCTCGCGGTTGGGGCTGGTCCCTGGTTCTGAGTCTGCAGGCATCGGATGGTTCGTTGAGGAGGGTCTTTGGGCACTGGACTTAGGGTCACAGTCGCCGGGGGGACATCCTCATGGTCTTGGTTTGGGTTAGCCCAGCCCGGGCTTGGCTGGTGCAAAGTGGGCTAGTCCGGAGCTTCCTGGTAGGCACCAGGTGGGTTGTTCCAGCAGAGCCTCTGCTGATGGGAGTCCCAATCTTCAAGAGGGTCAAGGCAGGCAGGTCCTCTGGGTGTCCCAAGGTTGCTGTCCGCGGGGGTCGCTGGGTTTAGGCAGGAGCAGGTTCCAGGATCAACAGGCCGGTAGGGCTGGGGCCAAGTCAGTTGTTGTCCTGTTGTTAGCAGCTGCACGGCGGGTCTTCTTCTTCTTGATCTTTTTCTTCTTTTTGGTATCGGGATCTGAGGAAGGAAGGTTCAGGGAGCCCCTAAATACTGAATTTAGGGGCGTTACAGGTAGGGTAAGCACAGGGACCAATGAGCCCCTGCCCTGGGGTGGGTACACCCCCTAACCTGCTCCTCTCCTGTGGGATGGGGGCAGGAGCCTAGCTGTGATAGGGCAGGGCTCACCATCTTCAAGATGGTCGGAGCCCGGGGTCGTGCTTCACCTCGTCTCCCCCACCTGAGGGGTGGGGTTGGCACAGGCTGGCACCCCCCCTCCTGACGTAGTTTTTCCTGCCAGTCTTCCCACCAGAGTGGGGGGCAGGACTTGTGGGGGCTGGTTGCTGGGTACAGCAAATGGTCTGGAGAAGCTCACAGAGGCTGTATGCCTTTGAAGCTTCCCTCTGCCCATCCTGAGGGAGGAGACCTAGCACCTCGCCCAGGATGTGCATTGTTGCAGGCCCAGTAGAGCGGGGGCTCTCCTACCCAGGAATCCAGCAACATTGTGTGACAGCCTCTGCAGCCACTCAGTCAGACGTGGATTGTAGGTTAGGGTTTCAGAGGGCATCTCTAAGATGCCCTTTGGTGCATTTTACATTAAATCCCACACTGGCATCAGTGTGGGTTTAATGTGCTGAGAAGTTTGATACCAAACTTGTCAGTCTTCAGTGTAGCCATTATGGTGCTGTGGAGTTCGTAATGCCAACCTCCTCTTAGTGGCATCACTGCACTTGCAGTCCCTAGGAATGGCCCTGGGTACTGTAGGAGCACAGGGCTCATGCACCTGTGCCCACACCTCTGGCATAGGGCACCCAGCTAGAGGGGTGACTGAAGTATGCCAGGGCAGTGGGTTCTGTGGGCATGGCACACAGGGTTGTGTGCCATGTTGACTCTGGTTTTGGTTCTGTACTTGGGCACTTAACCTGCAAAGGCAGTGTGCAGGTGCCAGGGTACAGGGCCCCTGAGGGTGGCACAATAAGTGCTGCAGCCCTCAGGGGTCTTCTCTGGTCACTATGCCCTGGGTACCTAGGTTACCAACCACTAGGGGCTGACAGGTGGCCATAGATGCCAATTGGGTTTTGTTTCAGTACAGTTTTAGGGAAGGAACCTGGGTACCGGGTTGGCAGGAACTCAGGGCACACTCAGTTAAAGCATATCAGCAATTCAGAAAAAAATGGGGGCTTACCAAGGCAAGAAAGATGGCACTTTCTCACAGTCAGGATCATAGTATTGGGATTTCGTCCAGAGCACCTAACAGACTAGTTCATTATACACAGATCCACAACCCACAAGTATTTTCATATAAACTGTGTGTTTCAATTGATGATTTCAGCACACTTGTTCCTTCTGCCTGAAGTCATCATGTGTATATGACTGCAGCAAATTGACCCTAGGTTACCAGGAAATTCTGCTGTAGCACAGATGTTTGCTTTGCTGGCATTAGCTGTGCGTGTGTATAAGGGAAAGTGTATATGCTGCTCACTCAGTCTCTTTAAAGCATCCAACACTTAGCAGATTTTTTTGCTAAAGGCTGACTGAGAAATGCCATGCACCAATCCTACTGCCGGCTGTGTGGTGCCTGTTGCAAAGCATTCTAGCACGTATAGCAATTTCAGCAAGGGGGATGGCATTGTATATATATATTGAGCTCAACATTATCCGTAATGAAGAAAATTCTTTTTGGAGGGTGCCATATCAAGTCAGTTTAACTTCTGGATCTCAAGCTGACTTGTGGCTAGAGGTTCTGGTCCCACACTGACAATCCGTACTCATATCTTGTGTTGCGGCGCTATTTGGGATCATTGATTGGTAGCCTGGTTTCCATCTTCATGCTCCATGGTTTGTTGTAGGAGAACATGGATCTGGCATAGCAGGATATAATGGCCTAACTTGCGTCTATGGTGGCGAACTTCAGAATGTAGGGGTGAGCTGCTGCAATCCACCTTTAAAAGCTTCACCTATTCATGACTGTTAATCTAGTACTGTGTGTGAGATTTTATTATTTTCAGATCAAACAGTGCACGTATCGTGTTTTGTTTTGCATTATTGAGTTAGTCTTTGAATATTTCCATTGTTTTATAGTTTTTATTTATTCTAGACTTTCATGAATATTTACTACCTGCTTTTGACTTGTGGTGTTTTAAGGTGGTATTTTTCACTATTTTTAATGACTTCTCATATTTGTAACTGGGCATTATTTACCACATGAATTATTTTCTGCATGTGGTAAATAGAACGTGGTATATAGCAAATGTGTTAAATAACGCATGTGAACTATAGAAATACGATCATTAGCTCATGCGGTTTTTAACTCAGAAAATTTGTTAAAGTCATGCTCTATTTACAACTGCATGCGGTAGTTACCACTACACCTAAATTATAATCAGGACCTAATTAGTCATGTAGTTGAAAACTTCTAAACTGATAAATGACACGTAAACTGATTTTGAAACCTTTTAAAGACATTCTGACAGATGTACACAAGTTAAATGTTAGAGAAAAACCAGAGAAAATCTCGAGAAGTCTTAGTTACTGCATTGTAAAAGCATGCAGAGTAGTGTAGACCAGACAACTTTATTAATTTGAATAACTTCAGTTCATGTTTTACTAAATTGCACTGGTGTATTTATTTAACGTATAATAGTAATGTGAATATGATGAGTGACATGTTATGGAGATTTCATTAACCATCCTCATTAATTAATGACCTAGGTGAAAACTAATAAAACTAAATGTAAACTAGGTGACACTATGAATGTTTATTGAGGAATTTCAGTCTAAACTCCAACTTTTACATGTGAGAAAATGTGCACCAAGTGAGAAAAGAAAAAAATGGTGCTGCACTCTCCCAATGAACTCAATTAACCTGAAATTTCCACAGAATGATCTTCATATATAAGTGCTAATGTAATTAATCTAAAATGATACTACACATTGTGAAATAGATTTTTTTTTGTATGTTGGTACTTTGAAAATGCAGTAATACGTTACACATGCTATTTACAAGTAACCTACTATCTAAGTGTTAATAAGGTACAAACAATATCTGAAAGTTATATTTCTTAAGTAAAATGTGTATTTCAATACTTTATATTCTTGCTTATATTATCCTAAATTCAATGCAGGCCTGCCTGCTTTCCTGCAATTTTCCTTGAGTGCCCGACTTGTTCTCATGGGAAAGTGTCCTGAAATTGCAAAGTGAATGAAACTATGGTTGTTTTCGCGAGTTCCCACTCGCATACAAGGTCTGTTTTACACAATTTCTGTTACTTTTTGAACATCTGCCTGAGAAGCTGTCTTTTCAAACTTACTCATGTGCTTTTGTTAAATGATCTTTGATTAAGAGTGTACATCTTCTGGATGGCCTGACAGCTTACATATTCTACACCTCCTATATTCCTGCAAAATGTCAATTTCAGCAATGTTTTAACACCAACCACAGACGCAAAACCTGACCAGCTGCTCGGCCTACGTCCAAAAAGTACTTATATGCCACCATGTAGCCACAAAAGTATTGACACTTTCGAAACTCTTGTCAAACAAGACATCGCCAAAATCAACTTTCAAAGAAAGACACAACCAAACATTACTCAAAAAGACAAAGATACCCTCAGAAAGATAGCCAACAACAATCAAATCAAGTGCCTCAAGGCAGACAAAGATGGCGCCATAGTCATCGTGAACACCAGTATGTACACAGCAAAGATAATGGAGCATATTTCTGACCGCAACACATACATGCCACTCGAAAGCAATCCTACTTCAGAATACAAGAATGAGTTAAGGGAACTCATCCTTAAAGCCACAAATGAAGAAATCATCGACGACAGGACCAGAAAATGCCTGATGGTAGAACATCCTCGAAGTCCAACCATCACAATGCTTCCAAAGATCCATAAAAACATGGTGGGCTCACCATTCCGACCGATAGTTTCCACCAGAGGTTCCATCCACGAACCGGTGGGCAAATTTTTGGATCGATACAGCCATTGGTAAAGAGCCAAAAAAGCTACATAAAAGACACTACTGAATTCCTGGCCAAATTATCTGAAATACAAATTGAAGAAGGGGAAGACCTCATTCTATGCACTGCTAATGTGAGAAGTCTATACACATCAATCCCACACGGCGGAGGGATCAACGCCATGGAAAAAGCAATTCTGAACAGTGATATTCCTACCTCCCTACAACCTTTTCTCATGGAACTGATGATTTACACGCTCTATCATAGTTATTTTACTCATGATCAACATTGGTACCTACAACTGTCCGGCATGTCCATGGGCAATTGCGCCGCGCCAACCTACGCTAACATGTACATGGCTGAGTTCAAAAACACATTCATTTATGGCAACAATAACTGGACAGACAATCTCAAAATGTTCGTTCGTTACATAGACAATCTTTTTTTCATATGGAAAAACACAAGGGCCGAATTGGAAGCTGCACTCACCGAATTAAACACCAAAGACAATAGGATTCAATTAACCTGGCACATCAGTGACCACATAATAAGTTTCTTGGACGTTTCCATTGAATTCACAGAAGGAAGACTGGTAACTGATCTTTTCAGAAAAGACACAGATCGCAACAACACCCTCCACCACACGAGTTTTCACCAGAACTCCCTCAAAAGACATCTTCCATACAGTCAAATGCTGCGGATTAAGCGGATAACTTCGGATCCCACAACTTGTTGCACCCGCATGAAAGAAACAGGTATCAGATTCCAAAACAGGGGGTACCCCCAAGATGTCATAAACAAGGCAACTGAGAGAGAAAACGCCATTTCAAGGACTGAAGCTCTCACCAGAGCCACCAAAAAAGAGGATAACCGAATGGTTTTGGTTTCACAATATTCCACTCAAAGCAACCAATACAAAAAAATCATTTTGAAGCACTGGCGCATACTGGCCACAGAGCCAGAATTCAAAGATCTGTTTAAAAATCCCCCAATTTTTGCTTACACCAGAGCAGCCAATCTTAAAGAGATTCTATCAAGGGAATCCACAAAACAGATGCCATACAATGGAACACTTCCCTGTTACAATTGTAACAGTTGTAATAACATCATAAGAGGAAGCAGCATAAGCCACCCCATGAGGGGAAATAACATCAAGGTGAACGTCAATGCCACTTGTGAATCTATGAACCTTATTTACCTATTAAAGTGCCCATGTGGAAAGATCTACATAGGGAAAACCGAGAGAAAAATAAAGATAAGACTCAATGAGCATAAATCTAACATACGGACAAAAAATGAACGATCCAGCATAGCCATGCACTTCCATGAACAGAGACACAACATTGCCCAGCTGAAATTCATGGTATTAGAGTTGGTTGTAAAAAGTGAAGGCAGAGACAATAACAAAACTTTATTACAACGAGAGAAAGCCTGGATTTATCAGTTACAATCTCTGAAACCATTCGGCCTTAATGACCACATTGAACTCAGTTGCTATCTGTCAAAATTAGTATGATACCGCAACGCATTACAAATTGTGTGGTTTGTTTTTTATTAATTTGTTTTCTATTAATTTGCTTTTTGGTCAGTTTTCCACACATACACCCTCATTTTTCACACACACTATGTTTTCACCTTGTACACCCCGTTTTATCTTTCCCTCATAGGCAGTGCATCCACTGCAAGTCTCCTAACTCAACCCATGCTAAGATGGCCGCTATATTTTACCAGTTCTATCAGTCCGCTTTCCATCTCCTGACATCATGAACCTTCCGGGTTCTTGTCAGGTTCAAATTCTCGATCACCGCGGGAACACACCCACGCCCAGTTCAGCCCAGCGTCAATTCGAGTCAGCACACAAAAGGAAATTCCCGAAACTTTTTGAGCTTCATATCTAAGTAAGTTAAGCCGTGAGATTGACCTGAGTCACTTTGCAGACTAGCCATCGCTTAAATGTCATATTTTAAATCCCGCTGTTTTCTTCAACAGCGCAAGCCTGCGACTGCCCCGAACCTTGCCGTAAATAGAAAACATTTGGTATGTTTCTTGATCTTTGTCTTGAACCCTCAGTTGACCGACACCTTGCAATGTCACTATGCATTTTTTTTTATCACCACCATACACGCCAAACAGGAACCAATTTAAAATGATTTTAAAACTTATTAATATAGTTTGTATGTTTTGCACGTTATCTCAGTTTTTGAACTTGTGTGATGAATGTTATATATTACAGCGTATACCAATGATGTTATTTTTACCAACAGAGCTCCTTGAGAAAGGGCCAAGCCCGAAATGCATCGGAGCGTTTTCGTTTTTCATTTCAAATGTGCACTGGAATCAATTCAAATAAGGATATGAAATGAAATATTCGCCTTATGGAAATGCAACACAAATGAACTTGTTAAACTCATAACAACAATAAATAATCATTAACAGAAACAACGGAATCTGTCCTTTTGTGACGAACCCAAAGGTGTGCCCAACTACAGGGACGCACTAACAATGTTTGTGCGCTAATCAAGCATCATTTGTTCAAGTGTACTTGGACGGTTACGCTACCTGGTGGAGCACCCAATCCTATCAACTCCACAAAAACTTGTCAGAACTTTCTCAGCAAACTATCGCTGTGCACCAAGCCACCTCTTTGTTTGTACTTGCCATTCTAAAGGAAGCACGGAAGACTTCCCAACTTCCCTATGGGAGAAACAAGGTCATACTGGTGCAAGACCTCCTACTGTCAACCCTTGAGAAATGAAGGAAACTGAAAACCGCAATTGACTTCCTAATGAAAAGAAAACAAGATTTTGGTGGAGGTTTTAAAGTGGGATCGTGGTCTAATTGGACAGAAAGATTCACCATGTTCATATGGCAGAGGAAGGACTTAAGCTGTTTGGCTATGGGAAGGCAACAGTATGCAAAAGTAATGAAACTAAATCTTAACTAGTCCATCTGGGATGCACAATAGCTAATGTCCAAACCTTCAGGAACATAGACCCATTTAAAATAACCACCAGGAGCATACGATATCTGACAGACAACTTGATGCATTTGCTTTCGGGATTTCGGGCCAGCATACCACCCCATGCAAAGAGTTACATTTGGACATGGAAATATCTATATATATCTAGGGTAGGCGACATTAAAGATATTAAAATGAATTCCCAAACTGCCAGACTTTTCTCAGACATTACTGATTCCAATGTTACATGACCTTGAAAAACACCGTAATCAAAATTGTATAGTTAGATAAAGACACTCAAGCGTCCAGGAAAGTTATTTGCGCACCTAAAGACAAGGGAGGCCTTAGGTTTTTGCATATATGCAATTATTAGAGAGCAGCAAAATTGAGAATCATAGTGGAAGGATATGGACAGAGCCATAGCAGATCACTAAAGGGTTGGATTTGATACGGCTGCCTCATAACATAGATTACAAAATTCACACTGTAGCCAAATCACCAGCACATTGATGGATAGCAGGGAAAAAATTGCCTTTAGACTAACACTGACCACATTTCCTTCGCCCCGGATGCATATATTGGCAAGTACAAACTTTACAACACCACTTGGACTGACATCCCCTCAAAATTGGAGGATGGCCAACTCCAGGATGATTTCAGGTAAGTTAATCAAAGGGGACATTAGCACATTCCCTTACAACAGGAGAACATACAGTCTACCTCAATTAGAGCGATTCCAATACCAACCAATGCCTCACTAGGTACCCCAGTCAAAGATAAAGGAGGTAGCAACAAGGCCACTTACAGAAGGAGAGAGGTCTTAACGACATCTCATGGTACAAAGAAGTCGGTCTCTGCTCTTTATAAGTTCTTGAGCACACTTCAGATAAACCCTTCCTGCATCTATAACAGTGAATATTCCACAGTCTTACAAAAAGAGATACCTGCTTAGAGGTGGGAGACCTTATAGAGTCTCTCTGTGCAACACAGAGGGTCAGCTCCTAAAGTGTTATAGGGATGTTACTTAACATCCGATATACTCCATAAAATGTTTCCCCACACTACAGATAGATGTAGGAGAAAGCATGGAGAGAAGGGCCCACTCGAACAAATGTGGTAGGAATGCCCCACAACAAGAATTTATTGGAAGGAGGTTGTAGCAATTATTAAGGAGATATTGGGAAATTCCAAAACCATATAGCCCATATGTTACAATCTTGGATTTACAACATCCAAAGTAGGATAGCTACACATGGAGAAGCTGGTAATTAACATATCAACTACTGCTTATAGGCGGTCTGAAGATCGATCACCAGGCCCTTCAAATAAAAATCTAGTCCAACATGGCTTGTGTGATGCTGGTGAATTTGGGGAGCAATGGCAGTGGAGCAATTGGTAGCGAATTTTTCTAAAGAGAGACAATTTTGTGTGAATTTGGCAAACCGTATTGTGATACATAGGGAGAGTAAATACAGAGGTAATGTGCCTCCTAAGTTATGGGCATGTAGAATATTTAGTTAAAGGTATACTATCAATGGAACCAATCACCTGAAAAGAGCTCAGGTGGGGAAAAAGTGTGGCAAAATTATAATCTTGATACAGGACTGAAATATTAATAAAACTGCAATGGACGCGCTATGCTCAGATAAGATGCTCCTGGTCGGGCGAAGGGGAGTTGATATCTTTGTTTATTGACTGAAATTGAGGTGGATAATTGGTCCGATTGTTCTTCCACAAAGGAGCCCAGGCTTCAGATTTAACATTAGGGGAGGCCAGCTGTTATGACCCTTGATAGCACTTAGTAAGCCTGGGCTACTTAGAGATGCCGGACTCCCCTGTTCGTCTCCAGTCAAACAACCAGGAGATGTCCTCTACATCTTTTCATTTCTCAATAAATCACTTGTGTTCCAAAGAGCTGGCGATGGAAAGCCTTTCCTACAGGAAACACTAGCCAGTGATTGGTGCAACTTCTAATCTAAATTTCAAGTCCCAAACCAACCTACTTTTTCTGAATTTCAGACTTGTAGAATTCCACCCTGTCTGTCCTATTTAGAGGAGGAGATTGCACTGAAAAGTATTTATTGCTGATTCTCACACCAGGACCCTTCTGTTACTATAAAGAAGTTACCAGTATATTTAACAAAAATATAGGTTCATCAGCAAATTAGATTTTTGATATCCATTACAGCATTTCAAGTATTACATGTCTAATGTTTTTTAACCTGACTTATCAAAAATAAGTTTTGTTTCAGAAACAGGCTTATACCATAAGAAAAACTACACCATGGTTACACAGTAAAAAGTACAATTGAAATCCTTTCAATGCACAGAAACGTCAATCTAAATGTTATGCATGTACTAATTTTAAATAGTATGCATGAACACCTTGCAGGCTTCAATGCCTTATTTGTAGATGACTTAGGGCCAGATGTAGGTATCCAAATACCGGTCGGTAACGGCCGAAAATACCAATTTTCGGCCGTTACCGACCGGGATTTGGATACTGAGATGTAGGGCATTATAAAACACAGATTCAGTAAATTTACCGAATCGGTAATTTTACCGAATCGGTAATTACCGATTCGGTAATTGACATTCAATCCTATGGGCCTCCAGGCCCATAGGAATCAATGGCAAATACCGAATCGGTAAATACGGATTCGGTAAAAAATACCGAATTATTACCTACATCTAATTTATCGATTCTAAAATACTGAATCGGTAAAATTCGGTATTTTAGAATCGGTAAAAAAGATTTACCTACATCTAGCTCTTTCTGGCTAATTTAGAGTTTGGTAGAGTGAGTAGTGTCTGTCAGGATGACGGACAGCATTACCTACTCCATCCTGAGGGTGTTTCGCCTTCCAAGTTTGGAGTTTTCTGCAGGAACAAAGGACAATTCTGTACATTGGAAGGAAGTGTCATCATGGTGGCTCCTTTCAATGTACACAAGTTTGGTGTACAATCTCCATTGGTTTTGAGGGACATACATCAAACATTTCAAAATGTTTTATGTTTCAAAAAACAATCTCCATAGAGTTTTCAACAAGTTTGTGGGGTCATTAATATTTATTTTTTAAGTCCCTCAGTGCCAGGCTTTAGCTGGTGGCGAGGGACAGGAAAATGAAGACATTACACCTTCCACCTTAAACAAGAAATTGTCCCCCAAAGGCCCCTAAGAAATCTGGCAGCCCTCCCACCTCTAAATAAGGCAGGCAGACCGATGGTTTGGTGTACAGGGTACTCTCTCACTTTTCCACAAGGTACCCTGTATGACCAGCTCTAAATCAGCCCACTAACTAATATCAAATGTGAAATATGGTCTCCTTTGACATGTTTGTGATACTGCCTGGCTCAGAGAAGTGCTGGACGGCCTTGGCAGCCATAAACACATACTTTTAAAGTGGATGGTATGAATCAGAACTGGAGCTTGTAAGTGGCAGCCAGATTTTGTTCTACTAGTACACTTTCCCCACCTTTATGCTGTGGCCGTAGTCACAGGTAGTCAACCAGTTTGGGGCATGCCAGTCTGTTACAGCATGCACTGAGGACTGTTTAGTAGTTGGTTCAATCAAAAGATATTTTAAAGAGGGAAAATGAATACAACCCATATTGCACAAATATTTCTACATTTTTCTAATTGGAGACAAGCATAATTAAGAACATAAATGTCAATTTCTTATGTGGATGCAAATATATGTGTGTTCACAGTGTTTCGTATGGTTTTAATTATCTTATGTCCCAAAGAAGTAAACAACTTCTGTATCTCTCACTCTCTCTTGCCTCTATTGCTCCCAATCACAGTGTATGTAGATGACCTTGTTGCCACATATGAGACCTTATTGAATAGTCTTTTTGGAAGTTGTCATTATTACATTTTACAGTGTTCAATATAACTCTGATCCAGAGCTTATTTATTTTATTTATTTATGAAATTTGTTAAGCGCAACAAATACCCTGAGGTGTCTCGGCGCTGTTCAGATCAGGTGCGTGGGCTCAGGACTACTGGTTAAAGAGCCAAGTCTTTAATTGCCTTCGGAAGATCATGAGGGAAGGACATGATTTTATGTGTAGGGGGAGAGTGTTCCACAGCCTAGATGCAGCGATCGTGAATCGCCTATCCCCCCAGTTCACTTTTTTAGTGCGGGGAATTGGTAGCAAGTTAGCAGAGGAGGAGCGCAACGCTCTTTTGGGCATATCGGCAGAGAAGGCTTGCCTTAAAAACTCTGGGCCTGTGCTGTTCCTGGCCTTGTAGGTGATACATAAGGCCTTAAATTTAATACGGCTCCTAATCGGAAGCCAGTGCAGGTGCCGAATGATGGGAGAGATGGATAAGAATTTTGAGGTATGGGCTAAGATTCTGGCAGTAGAGCTCTGGACGAGTTGTAGCTTATTCAGAACTTGTGCTTGAGCGTTTAATAGTAGACGGTTGCAGTAGTCAACCTTGGATAAGACCAAGGTTGACATCAGGGTTTTGCCTGCACTGGCTGGTAGAAACAGCAATAGTTTCTTAATCATCCTCAGAGTGTAAAAAGATGCTGAGACAACCGCGTTAGCATGGCTTACAAATGAAAGTTTATTATCAAATAGGACACCTAGGTTCCTGACTTTGTTCACCGGTGTCGGTGGAAGGCCTAAGTCAGAAGGCCACCATGATGGAGACCAAGACGGGGTCAGGTTGCCGAATATCAGGACCTCTGTGTTGTCTGAGTTTAATTTTAAACAGTTATGGTCCATCCAAGAGCTGATGGACATCATTCCGTCTTGGAAGTTAGCTGCAACCGCTCTTCCATTGTTATGAACGGCCAGTACTAACTGGGTGTCATCAGCATAAGATGTTAAACCTATACCGTAGGTTTTAATGACCCTCGCCAAGTCGGACACATAGATGTTGAATAGTGTCGGACTTAGCGAGGATCCCTGAGGAACACCAAACTGCAAGGTAAAGATAGGGGAGATGAAATCACCCAGTTTGACGGACTGCTCACGGCCCGAGAGAAAGGAGGTTAGCAGTGATTTGGCCTTGTCCTGAATGCCGATCCTGAATGCCGATCCTTCCAACACGGTCGATCAAGATGTTGTGATCGACCGTGTCGAAAGCCGCAGACAAGTCCAATAGTATCAGGACTGCTGCACCTCCTTGATCCATGATTACTCTGACCTTGTCTGCTGCCTTTATGAGGGCAGTTTCGGTCCCATGGCCTTTCCTGAACCCAAATTGAGTGTCATCAAGAAGATTGTTCTGGTCAATATAATTGGCCAGCTGATGATTCATGATTTTCTGGAATATTTTTGAGAGAAAGGAAGGCATGCAATAGGTCAATAGTTTTTTGAATCAGAGGGGTTCAAGCTTGTTTTTTTTAATAACGGTTTGATAATTGCTTTCTTCCAAACCGAAGGATAGGATCCTGAGTGAAACACGGCATTGCAGATATTAGTCAGCATGGGGGCTATCAAGTTGGTCACTGGTTTAATGATCATAGGAGGACATGGATCAAGTGGTGATCCTGATTTGATAGTAGTTATGATTTCCATTATCTGAGTTGGGGAGATATGAGCAAATTCTGACAGAGATGTGGAAGTGGGGGTGTGATTTGTTTTATAACTGGTGGATTCTAAAGTGGGCTTTGTGGAGAAGGTGGAAAATATGTTGTTGACCTTAAATCTGCCAGTTCATTGCAAAGCTTTTGAGTTGGTTCTATTGAGGTACAGGTCGGTGGGGTGGACAGGTTTGAAACCACTTGATAAAGTAATTTAGTGGAATTTTTAGCTGCTTCTATTTGCTCCGTGTAGTATCTTTGTTTTTCTGTGTTTAGCATTGATCTGTAGATGGATAGCGCTTTTTTATAAGCCTCTCTATCGTTAGGTCTCGCCTGTCGATGCGCATGCGCATCGAGCAAGCGAGACTATGGGGGCTTATCGACTCTTTATCCACACTGCAAGGAATCGTGGCGATTCCTTGCAGTGCCCGTGACTTTTAAGCTCAATGCGCATGCGCATTAAGCTTAAAAGCGCGTGCACATGGCCCCAGCCGCCTGCCTTGCCTACTCTCCCGCCCCCTCACTTCTTGATTGCATGGCCGCTAGGCCGTGCCTCCCCTACTCTCCTCCTACTCTCCTCCCCTCCCGTCTGTTCCCGCACTCCTCCCCTACTCTCCCGCCCCCTCACTTCTTGATTGCACGGCCGCTAGGCCGTGCCTCCCCTACTCCTCCTCCTACTCTCCTCCCCTCCCGTCTGTTCCCGCACTCCTCCCACACCCCCTCTCCGCCCCCTCACTCTCACAGGATCACAGGAAAACAAAACTACTACTAACCGCGAACAAGAACTCCGACAGGCCTGGAGGTTATGATAAAAGAGGAGTTTATTACAGATGGAATGAGGAAAGTTATTTACGTTGCGTTAAGCACCATGGCAACCTCGCTACGCCACTGACGCGCTGCCACTGTCCAGCAATACGCCCAGTCTAATCAAGTCACTGTTTACAAACATATCGGTTGCAAAGAAATGTGAGAAAATATTCATCCGGCTATAAGGAATCTCGCTGCCAAAGTGTAAGGCGCTGCATTTTCTTCACAACCAAACTTCAAAAGAACACTGAGACCGTAACCATATTAACAATGCCACGTCACAGAGGCGCCCATGACCTAGACAGCCAGCAGCCAGAGAGCAAGGGAGGAGAGTGGGTGGGGCCTGGCCACGCCTCGCTTATTACTTTTTACCCAATTGCCCATTTCGGCCTGACTCCTGCATGGCCGTCTCCACCAAGGCTCGGCTAGCTCAGGACTGTCATGTTCGCGACGGCGCGTCGCTCTGACGTCAGCTACGAGGTTGCCTGCTCGTAGCCTGCTGATGACGATCAACCATTTGTCGGCTTTCTACCTACCCGGTTTGGCTCCGGTCAATTTTTGTGAGCCCAATGAGCGGAACGACGAATGCAAGGTGAGGATTTGTGCACTTCCATCGATAGGATTAAACAGATCGTTCTTGAGGCCGGGATCGGCGGCCTATACAAATTATTCTGTCAGTCGTTCCCCCCGAAAGCTGCATGATTGAGAGGGTCACGGGTTGATCCCTACACATGACCGTTTATAGTTGACAGGTTCGGTCTTAACATAGTTCCCAAATTATAAAGCTCATTTCTCTTCACATATACCTTTTTTGGCTTGGACATCTCTTGGATTTTCAGAAAGGTGCTTTTTTAATCTCCCAATTTGTCATCCGGAGTGTATTGCTCAGTAAGCCTGAGGTTGGTGCTATTTTGAAGAATGACTGCACTTGTATGATTCGTTTAAGACCACCCTAAATGTATGTATGTAGCAGAGGCAACCTCGTTTGATGGGCATCATGTAATAGAAACTCAAAGTAAATTATTAAGTGGATAATCGGTCGTCAGTCTCTCGACAGGATAAAAACACAGATATTTGAGTGTTCATTGTAGTTCCCATTTAGCGTGGAAAACTTTGAAAAAATGGTCCCAAAGATTTTGGCACAAGTGAGAGGATTTCTCTTTCCCAGCCTGGATAAACAAGATATAGAACAACTAACCTAAAATTATGAAGCTACAGTGTGTGCAATTTCAATGCATGAGTTAGAGTGGTGACTGTTTAAATCAATCGGTTCAACTACATAATAGGTCTCTATGGATATTTGTCTATGCATGCAGATTACCAGTTCTAGCCTTACGTATGCAGCTAATAACAGGGATTTGTGCACTAGCTTTCAGTTTTATAAATATAGGAGCAACCTTTTTACAGCCTGTTACAAGTCGGTGCCTATTTGCATACTGTTTCACCGAGAACAGGACTAGTATAAACTCCTTTTAACATAATAAACATATTAATCTCCTCTTGGAAGCAAAACTGTTATGTACAGAGGAGATTCAAGCAATTCCAAGCTCAGTTTTGCAATTATTAAATCTTAATTTTCTGAATATTTCCAGATGTAGCTTGCTAGCATTTGAGTTACAGCTTTTAGAATTGTTTATGGCTTTTTTTATTTGTAATTATTTAGCATTGGCTACAGGAAACAAAAATGCTAAAGATTTACAAAAAAAACCCATAAACAATTCTAAAAGCACTAACTCTAATGCTGCGAGACCTATTGCATTTCCAATGCTTGTTATTATAGAGTTTGCGCCAGCGTCTTTCTAAATTTCGACAGCGTTGCCTCTCCAATCTGAGGGTTTTAGAAAACCAAGGAGCAGAGGGTGTATTACGGTTTGATCGTATAGATTTTAAAGGAGCCAGTGTATTGAAGGCATCGTTTAGCCAAGCCGTATATTTCTCAGAGGCAGTATGGGGGTCTGAGGTATCCCTTGGTTGAGTGGCCAGTAGGGTGGAGTGTAAGGTTTGTTCATCCAGCTTCTTCCAATCTCGGAATTGTATAACAGGATTTTTGGGGTGTGTGTTTTTGACATCCCTTATGATAATAGTGAAAATTAATGCGGAGTGGTCAGTCCATGTTAATGGTTTTCTTAAAGGAGGGGTGGTGTACGGATTGTTGGAAAAAATGCCATCGAGTGTATGCCCAGCCTGGTGGGTGGCAGCGGTATTCAATAGTTTGAGGCCTGCTGCGGAAAGGTCAGATACTAGAGTTGAGGCGTCTCTTTCAATGGGGTTTTCTAGGTGGAAGTTAAAATCACCTAATAAGGTGTATTCAGGATAAGCTGCTATGGGTTCTAACAGGGTATTAAGGGATGCTAGAAAGGGGATTCGCGGGGCGGGAGGGCGGTAAATAAAGGTGCCATTAAAAGATTGCATGGGGGAGAGTCTGATGCAGAAAGTGAGAGCTTCCGCTGAATCAAGGTTAATTGGTTCTATCCTTGTGACCAAATTGTTTCTATGTACAATGGCAATACCGCCACCTCTTTTTCCTAGCGGTCTGTCCTGCCTAATCACGTAGTATCCGTCCGGGACAGCTGTTCTAAGATCAGGGCCGGATGCTTAATGTCTCTGATTCCCACTCTGACCCTTAAAGCGTCAAGTGATACTGCTGCATGGATGCAAGAATGTGCAAAGGGCTGTTTATCACAACATGTTTAAAAAATCCCAATCTATACTACTATTATAAAGAGAGAACTTGCACCTTTTGGCAAGGTAAACTCGGGAACCACAGCGCCAATCTACACACCCGATACACCGTTGAAATCGGCAGGGTGTGTAGATGGCCATAGGCTTTAAAAATGTAAAACATAAACGTTATATAAAAAGTTAAATTTTTACAAAAAGTAGTTCCCCCCAAAGTAGCGCCGGCCGCGACGTGCGTCGTCACGTCAGGAGCAGGGGAGGAGCAGCGTCCCAGGCTGGCCGCGCTGAGAGGTAGGTGGGGGAGTTATCAGAGTCCAGATAACGCCTGTGTCCCTGCATCAAGATTTCCTTAAGCTAGGACCTAAGAGCAGGAGAGAGGGCAAAACTTGGAAAATAGTGAAGCACGTACAGACGTAGCCCAATGCGTTGTCAGCGGAACCCAAAGTGCCCCGCATTTTGTTTTGCGTTCCCCATAGCAGCCAGCCACCACTGCAAATTATGTCAATTATGCAGGGTCAGATCGCCAACACTCCGGTCTGGGAGCGGTCAAAGCCGAGGAGCAGCTCCGTATTAAAATACACGGAGAGACGCTTCAGCACAGCAGAGCCTATGTCTAAAATATGCGAGGGCAGTGCGTTGTTTGGTGAGATTCAGGCCACACCACACCTCCCAGCCGTCAGCAGGAAATGGATGCGACTGTAGCAGCCGTCCCCAGTTGTGTGACAGTGAGTGTACGGGGTAGGGAAGAGCCACGATCTACAGGCGAGCACAGGCGCTCCCCGATTCAGAGCCCCGCACCATGCTGTGGCACAGCAGACATGAATGGGGGGACCCCCAGGTCGTCATCAGGATCAGGATCAGCTGGGAACAACCAGCCTCATGGCTAAGCACACTGCACCGGAAAGTCATCCCGGATCTCATGCGATTGTAGGCTGGGATGCAGTTAGGAGACACTGCGCACGGAGCGCAGTTGGTATTATAATTCCCATAATGCAAAGTAAAAAAGCCGAACAGTAGGAAATACTCACGCATTGAAACTTTATAATTAGTCTTGCTTATCTTTGGTCTGACTGAACGGTTTTCCAAATATTGCATGACTGTTGGCGTTACAGATATGACGAAGTACAACACCTAGAGCTAAGAAACCCTTCTCAGGTTAAAACTCGCTTTTAATGTCTAATCCGTGCAGGCCTCCCAAGTGAAGATATGGGCTTGAAAAAGGAATAATAAGGATAACTTTAGTTTTTATTTTTCAGAATCGGGTAGATCTCTTCATGACTGTCTTCCTTTCGATCAGCACATCATTAGGCGCTACAAGTAACAAACTTGATTAAAAACAAACGGAAACATGTCTCACCTGATAAGTCACTGGCGCCTGGTTACTGCAGCAACCTCCAGCCCTTGGCAACCAGCGACGGCCCGTGGAGGGAGTTACGGTGGGGCAGGAGGGCGGGGAGGGGGAGGGGCAGGGCGGAGGTTGCTAAAAACCGGCATATGGATAATTGCAGGTAAGTAAACAATTTAAATAATAAAACGAATTTCGTAGCTCGCACTGCATTGCATTTTGCGATGCAAGGCGCACTACGAAATTCGTTTTATTAATTAAATTGTTTACTTACCTGCAATTATCCATATGCCGGTTTTTAGCAACCTCCACCCTGCCCCTCCCCCTCCCCACCCTCCTGCCCCACCGTAACTCCCTCCACGAGCCGTCGCTGTTGGCAACCAAACACAACGCCCTTAGCAAAGGCTGCTGCAAAACCTGCCAGAAAGCGTTCTCGGACGGCTGTGTCACTGCATGTCAGTGGAAGGGAAAAGATGTACTTCGGACTAGGGCTGCATCAGCACAATCTTTTTTCCCATTACAGGACACATACAAATGAGGCAGCAACAGTGCAAGGCTTGCTTCGTCACAGAACACCTACAGCAAGGCAGTAGCAAAGCATG
This sequence comes from Lissotriton vulgaris, assembly GCF_964263255.1. NCBI lineage: Eukaryota > Metazoa > Chordata > Amphibia > Caudata > Salamandridae > Lissotriton > Lissotriton vulgaris. The sequence goes on from NC_141685.1 coordinate 1,433,553,496, forward strand.
CCTTCCTGTCTCTCAGAAGGCAGCAACTTTAATCTTCCAATTAGCAAGGAAAAAGATCAAACACAGTAGACTAGCACAAGCTTCCCTCTCTCACAGAACATGTGCAAATAAGGCCTGAGTGAAATGTAGGTGAAAAACAGCTTTCTGAAGCGGGTGTTTAACTCACTAAGAAGAATGTATTGGTGGAAGAGTGAGCAAATATGTGAGTTCTGACACCATTCTCACTTATGTGATAATCCACATCAGCATTCTGAAAGCCCTGCTACAGCCACTTGGTGACCAGATGTATGTAATTATTCTTTGGTTTTCGACATATTAAGAAACAGCCAAATCCTTGTAGATCACTGTTATTTGGAGCAGCTCAGCCACAGGTTACAGGGGCGGCTCTAGGCTCATGGCGGCCCTGGGCAGGGAGAGTAGGTGGGAGCCCCTGGAAGAGGGGGTCCGGGCGGGGTGGAGCGCAGAGGCCAGTGAAGAGGGGGGGGGGGGGCGGGAGGGGGGCGGTGCGGGAGGGGGTCCGGGCGGGAGCGGGTGTACTGCCCCCAGCCCCTTTCTGCCCCAGGCAACGCTGGGGCGGGCTGCTAGTAATAAATAAAATTCAGAGGTTTTCTTATTGCTACAAGTGTTAAACCCATTATTACTGGGCTCACATGAACAGTAGGTCCTGTGGTCGCCAAAAGAAAATGCAACCTCTTTGGAGAAAGGGAGAACTTCTAGACTTTCTTTCACTCCCCTTCTAGTGAGTTATGCTCCATCAGAGAGCAATTATTATGAGTTAGGCGAACCTTTAGAGAACTTTTTATCTGCAAATGAAGCTCCGTGCTTGTACTAACAATTAGTACACATACACTGTTTAGTATTTTACCATCATCAGCTTATTTATTTTCCAATAGTATTCTTCAAATCATGCATTGGAATGCTCATAAATATTATAAACACCTCAGCAGATAATATGCAGATTGAGAGAGCATGGACCCACTTGAACATCCCCAATCAACCAGATGGTCTTTTCAGCTGCTTTATAGGTAAGAGGGAGAAAACAATCACAATTTAATCTCATTACAGAATAACCAGTTTGGTTACACAATAACTCCTTGACAACTAACATTTTCAGTTTATAAGTTTTCATTATAAATTCAGAAACTGATTGATAAGGATTCATCTCAGCTTTATAGTATAGAAATACAGCACACACAGAATGAGTCCAAATCTCCTAAAGAGATTTACCCTATAAGAAAAAGAATACGACTACTTCTGCTATGACGATGAAAGTAATTAGGAAAAAAAATTGAACATTACATTGAATCTGTTGATTATAAAAGGTAAGCACGAGCACACTATCTTTCCCTACACTACCTTAAAAAGAGGGAGGACCCTAAACTAAGAAGCATTGAGTAGAAATAAATAATAAGAAGGTGTCAGCAGTCAGAATCTACAGTAGAGGAAAATGTAACCAAGGGCCATGTAGTATGAAGCCGCACAATGCAGAAGATGAGGTCTGAACCCCATAAAGTCCTAATTTGTCTCTCTGTCCCTCACTACTTACAGCATGAGATATTAGTCTGCATCCAAGGTAAGCCATGTGATCCACTCTGGTAACTTTCCACAATCCGGGAACAAATTGGCTACTGGCACCATCTTTTCGACCTCAATAAGTTGATACTTCATTCGTCCTGGGCCATTCTCCTCCTCCTCCATGGAAACTCATCTCCCTGCTTGTTACCACGTTTCTCCTTGCCAAAATACATCTTCTCATACCTTGCTATCTTACTGAAAGACAAACCCTTTCACTAACTAATGAAGCTTTATTCACACCTGCAGTGGAAGCACAATATGCTGGCAAACACATTCTAAGTTGAAGGTTAAATGCAAAATCAATGTTAAACTTGAGACGTGAATTAATGCTGGAAACTATGATTGAGGCCTTAAAATCATGTCAACCCAATAGTGCACAAGGTGTCAGACTGAATGCGCATTTCTAAGCACATCGAAAATGCAATTTCTTAACACATGAATACACTGCAAAATATAAACGTAAAAGATGTAATATTAAGATACATTAGTGTACCTGTATTTCTTCCTTCAATTATGAATGTCTAAACATTGGACTATGCATACATTATGTCATCAGCTTCACATGAGACACGTAATTAGCTTCCTTTCTCTCAAAATAATAATATGTAAGCAGTGCGTGAACTTTCATTGATCACATTTCTAGGGACACAATTCATAAATCTCATTCGTTTTCACATGGAGTACTTTAAATATGCAATATTCCATCTTCTTTTTGTAACATTTATCACACAGAATATATTCTTGTGCGGACTACACATGGTTATGTTGCACTCCTGTGGTATCCCGGGGTGGAATCAAAATTACTCTGCTCCAAGATCAGAGGGATAAATAGCCCCCTGTCATGTTTTATCACATATGCCTAATCTGTTAGCCTAATCCCTAGCCAAAAGTGTCTAAAAGTTGTCAGCCATCCAATTTATATGGCTACTTCAGTTTACTAAGCTGATATTTGGCAAGCAATTTAAAGGTCCTCCTCGTACCTAATGCTGCCATTGGGCCAGTAGTTGGAATCCTGCCCTTCAGCATATTCCCTCACAACTTGGTTTCTATGTCTATCCTTGTCCCTGCACCGACACCTTTGATAACTTTCACACTAATGATGTGTTATGAAGCAAGGGATGGTCACTTCCACTCAGCCACTGCTTGACCAATAAAATGTCCAACTAATGCCCCTTTGCAGAAGCACACAGCAGCACGAAAGCTAACATTACTTTCACCTTCTCCCTTCCAAGACGATCTCTATAATGCAATCGTTATCTACAGCCATGGTTACAATGCCAGCACCAAAGAAATCGAAAGTTTTCCATCTTGGTTTGGTTAATTTGCCAGAAAACATGTTTTTTTAAAAAACTCATTATTAAGCGATTGAACACATGCTCAATAGCATTACCATTCAAACAGTTCCGTTAGCCCACTCTTCTAGGCCCTATATCAATTATTCACATTCTTTAATACTTAACAGAGTCATGTTTGTCTTGCAAGTAACATGCATTTTTATCAAGCGAAAACTCTGTCGCACACAAATAAAGAAGTTTAGATTGGTTGTTATCATGAGTAAAATTCACTTGTAACCAAAAGGTGGTGGATCACAGTCAGTCTCCCATGAAGTCTCTTCGAGTTCCACTTTTGAAGTCAATTTCATCACTATCTTTCACCTCTGCTCTATGGAGCATCACTTGTGACCAAGTAGTTAAGGTCTTTGACTCTCATTCCGAAGACTAACGGCCAGATTCATCAAGCTTAATTGCGCTCGCAAAGGGCCAGATTCTGAGACTCTGGCCCTTTTTGAGTGCAATTTTTGCATTTGGGATTCATCATCCCAAATGCAAAATTCGCTATTAAAGAATTCGCACATTTGCGAGGAATTGCATTTAAGGAATCTCTATTTGAGATTCCTTAAATGCAATTCATGAACCATTTTAAAATTGCGAAATCTCAATTTTGGGCCGCTATTTACCGCGAGGTCAAACCTCGTGGTAAATAGCAAAAACTTAGAAAAATGCATTTAAATGCATTTTTCTAAGTTGCATGTTACACACACACATGTCCTTTGGACATGAGTGTGCGCAACACCAATGTAGATTACATTTCAGGTGTGTTACAGGGTGTCCTTTGGACACCCCTGGGACCCTTGAAATCGCTTCCTTATTTGCGATTAGCTAATTGCTAATCGCAAATAAGGAATGAATGGGGAGTCATTCCTTATTTGCGATTAGCAATTAGCTAATCGCAAATAAGGAATCAGTGGGAATCGTAAATTCAATTGGGATTCCTACATGAATCCCGTTTTGCGAGTCCTTAATAGCGAATCCTTAAATTCGCTATTAAGGACTCGCAATTCCTTACCTTGATGAATCTGGCCATAAGTGCTCACCATAACCTGTTGCCATGCTCCTGTAACTGTGCATATGACTTTTCAGTCAAAAGGTCTTTCAAAGATCTCTTGCATAAATGTAAGATCAATCAATTTCTTGAAACTAGTCCGCTTTTATCAACAATGAAGAATCATTTAAATTATTTTCACAGAGTAAATGCCATCCCTATTTTAAGTCAACCCTGTAGAACCTTATCCGTCGCATAAAGGTTATTTTCTTTTCACACTTAAATTTAAGGGTTCAAGTTTCTCTGTGTCACCGGCCTTATGAATTCTTAACTGCCATCTCATTCGCAAAGTAGTTCATAGATTCACTTAAACAGCGAAAATCAAACATTTTATTTTTGCAACAATTATTCCACCTTTTTTGGTTTATGGGGGAACAGTAATATTAAGAATCAATCAATCAGCATTTGCAGAGCACAGCACTGGCACCCCTGGGGGGTATCTGGGGTTTATCTGGGTGCTGGGGTGCGAGGTCTCCGTTGAAAAGCCAGGTCTTGAGAAAACGGCAGGATAAGGGAAGGAACGAGCGGAAAAAGGTGAAACAGAGGGCAGAAAAATGAGCCAGCAGAAAAGGGAAAATGGAGGACAGAAAAACGAGCAGAAACGGCAAAACAGAGCATAAGAGGGCTAAACAGAGGTCAGAAAAACGAGCAGAAAATGCAAAACTGAGGGTAGTAAAATGAGCCGAAAAAGCAAAACAGGGCATACAAAAGAACAGAAAAGGCAAAACAGAGGGCAAAAAAAACAGGGCAAGAAACGAGCAGAGGAGGCGCAAACAGAGAACAGCAGGTAGACACACAGCAGAGGGTAGCAGACTGCTGGCAAGCTGGACAGGAGAACTGTCACAGGAGGAGCTGGCACAAGGATAAAGAAACATGTAAAAGGAAATATTTGTTTTAGCTCTCTCTCATCAAATATTTTTATTAGTCTACATCCCAAATAAGAAAACCACTCTACCATTGTCTCTGTCAGGACTCTCCTATTAATTCTCAATGTATATAGGAGTCACCTTCTAGCTACAAAGGAAGACTTATTGAACTGTATTTCTGTTTTTATGTCAATAAATGCCCAACACAAGACAAGAGCGTCTCCTGATGGCTAATGGGTATGTGTTTGACTCATACTAAAAATAAATGGTTCCAGAGCAGTCCCACTGTTGTCCTGATCCTTTATTCACTTTATGGTCTGCTAACTTAACGATGCTCCTTAATAAGTGAAACAGATTTCTCATTGTAGCAAATGGGTCAGATGTGTTAATAGAAGAAGAAAGGCAGCATGCAGTCGCCTAATAAACCTCTTGGAATTCAATTCTCAGAGTAAATATTACAATGTTTTCATCTAGCCTAAAAAAACATCAGTTTTGACCTAGGGGTTAAAGGCTATGACTCTTATTCTGAAGGTTAATAGTTTAAGTCCCAATGTTGTAATGACCCTGTAGCTGCTTAAAAGTAATATGGACCACAAGGTGTTTCAAAGATCACTTACATAAGTGAAAATGTTGTCATTATCTTATTACAATGACAGTGTCCCATTTTTATTAGTGGAAGAAGAATCACTTGATAGCCAGCAGGTTGAAGTTTGCAGCTCATTTATGAAGGCTCATTACAATATACTCTCAGGGTGAATGTTATTTCAATGGTTTCATAGATTTATTCAGTAAACGAGAATTCAGAAGGTTTCTTGTTTAAACAATCTGCGCTGATTGTTTCTATTTGTCATGCCAGCTTTTAGTGAGAATTTTATAGCTTGCAGCCACAGAGGGATCCCATTATATTCTGTTTTTAGAATCTATTATGCTGCCACACCTCTTAACTTTGTGTCTCTTGTGCCCTTTTTGCTGGTTCTGGCTACTGTTGTTCACTTTGCTCAGTTTCCTGTGACGATTGGCTACTAGTTTGCGGCTTACACAAATCCAATTCAGACTCACTGCTCGTCACCAAGATTGCAGTGGCTGCCTCACAGAGAGACATTGCCTTGGGCTTAGATTGGAGTGGTGTCAATGCAGGAGTACTGCTCCCAACTTGCTGCCTGGAGGACAGTGTTGTAGGCACACGTCTCCTGAAAATGTTTGGGGCAGCATGCCAGTGGTGGAAATGAGCTTTTTCATATCTTCCTCACTGGCCACTAACGTGGCAGCACATTTCTTTGGGCCAATCTTGAAGCTCTGTCAGATGGCAGTGGCTTTTAGCTGCACAAATGGAAGAGACTGTAGGACTCTAGGCCATGGTAGAGTTTGAAGTGCTATATGTCGTGCAGATTTTTAGCACCAGGAGTTTGTCCTGGGCTGCAAAAGCAGCATAAATGGCACCATGCACATCGCAAGAAGGCGCTGCTTCTTTCTGCCGCTCTAGTAGATGTTCTACTCAAGCGACAGCTTCCTCAATGCGAGCAGAAGGATTCTCAACACGAGCAATAGCGACCTGCTGTGACAGCTTGTGTTGAGAAATCATGCCAGGAGGTGGTCAGGAGTATGATTTTTCACACTCACCAACTTCATGTTGGCGAGCCGCGAGACAGGAAAAAGTTCACTCCATGCCGCTATGTGGAGTTTTTCAGAACTTTGTGTTCTACACGGAGCAAGGGGAGGGAAAATCTCTGCAAACTCCATGAGCGGAGAGGAATTTCACACCCCTGCCTAGAGGACTCACATTTTATGGTCATGTCACTTTGTGCAGGCCTTCTGAATGGCAGTACAGTGAGTGATGTCTCTTGTGCACCTAAAAACATTTAGTGAAAGGTGGCATTTTTGTAGTATGAATTATTCATAGTATAGACATTATAATTTAGAGTGGTTATTTATTATCCTAAATAACTAACAACAATAGTGTATCCATTCCAAGGTCAAACCACACCATCATAACATAATATTTAATTTTCAATCAGGATAAGAATGTACAGATGTAACTGTTTGCTTTATGCGCATCTAAAGGGAAACACCTGTGACAATCAGGGAGGTGCAGGGGAAAATGGAATAATCCTTTAAAAATGAATGCTGGTGTGCACCTGTGGTACAAAAGGGGGTGGTGATGGACGGAGCATCTGAATCAATCAAACACTCACACCCAGTCAAAAGATCTGTGTTTAATCCATCACCGTTCTTTAGCCCACTCTGCCACCCCAGTTCAGACATGGCTATATGCAAATCAGTCTGACCCTGTGCCTCATGGGAACAGCCCAGCCCGAACTGCCAAGCCATGTCTTCCCTGGACCGGAAACAAGCTTCCGAGGACCGGTTTCGGGCATTCCAGCCGTCTTCAGACCGGCTTGCTTGAATCCAGTGGCAAAGTGAGCAAGGGACTCACGTTTGAGCATACCCTGCCACACTTATGGAGGCCAAAAGCGGTACAAAAGGGGGTGCGCCTATAGCAGGCACAGGGATCCAGGAGAAATGGCATAATCCTTAGAAAATGAATTCTGGTGTGCGCTTATGGCAGGATTGTGGGTCCAGAGGAAACCAAGAATCCTTAAAAAAATAATGCTGGTATGCACCCATGGCAGACAGGCAGTCCAGGGGAAAATTAAATAATCCTTAAAAAGTGTCACAATTGGCTTATCCTCTGGACAGAAACAATGCTCTGAATGTTCCACCTCGTGACAGCTCCAAAGTCTGCACACTGTGATAGGACAGACTGTAGAAGGGATCAGGCGAGGAAAAGAAAGGAAGGGAACAGCAGAGAGGGAAGCTTGGAGGTTGCAACAATAGAGTTACTATCTGTAGAATAATGATACCTGTTTAGAGAATTTCATTTGAATCTCCATAAATACCTGTAAATAATAAGAAGGGAGATTTTAACTAGACTCCTTTAGGGGTAACGTTAAGGATACTCTCCACCTACCCTCGATGTCATACAGCCGCCACTCACAGAGGGGAATAACCAAAGGAGGCAGGAACTACTTCAACCCCCTGTTAAAAAGGCAAAACAAAACAGAGCAAGAAACAAGTATATCTGATGTCAGTGCATTTTACACATCATAGCACCATCGAATCCAGATCCTCCAAGACAAATCTGTATCCCCAATCTAACTCTTAAATCCTATACCCCGAGTTTGGAGAATAGGGTTGGTGAAATGTTACAATAACACAAAATGCTCAAGCACGCTCTTCTAATATATGTATTTAAACATGCAGATTGTTCCTGCTCTCTTTTTTGTACACAATGTTTAAAGTCAGGGTTCTGTTATTGTCCCGCCCCGCATGAGACACTCCTTGGGTCTCACCAACGGGGTGGAAACCGCTAGAGGAATAAACCCTTAAATATTCCTGGAGCTAAATGCACGTAGACACAGGCTGCACCACCATAGACGCACCCAAGCAGGCAGTGAAACAACACTGCTTGACTGCAGCCTCACCACAGGTCAAGGAACACACCAGCAAAGTCTGTGGGTGAGGGAAAGGTTCCCTCTGAGACTCCCTCCGTAAGAGGCACCCAGACTAGGGCCTCACTAACAAAGCCGCGTAGCTGCGCGCTTCAACAGACAGCTTCTGATGCGAGCCGTGAAATCCACCGGTTAGCCAGATGCGTAACTTGGCAGAGAACAAATAATGGAAGCGGTGCATCAAGGCACCCTTACCGGACCGAGCATAGTCCTCGCTCTACTTCTGAGGGGAATCCTTAATTAGCAGCCATGACGGCCGCGGCCAACATTCCTTTGAAGACAGATGGGTCTCACGCTGACGTGAGTGCACTCCTCTTTCCCTTCCTGGAGGTCAGTTCATGGAAATTGTAGTTCCAAAGGTCCTGTTAACCTGGAATATCGCATCCTGGCATGAATCATTACTACCAGCATCCTGCTAGCATGGCAGTGTTCATTACTTGATGGGGGGCGGTTAGTGAGTCATGACCAAAAGTGAATAGTGGTGTGTAGCTGTGTGCCTATGGCAGGCAGTTTGTCCAGGGAAAAATGAGTAATGGTAATCCTTACAAAATTAATGCTGGTGTGTGACAGGTGCCTTTGAAAGACAGGGGATGGAGGGAAAATGTAAAAAAAAAATTAATGTAAAAACTTTTTAGAAAAAAGAAATACAAAAAAATAATTAAAAACAAAATTAATTGCCAGTGTACTAAGGCATTTTGAGAAATCCATTGGGGGGTAAGGTGGGGCAGGGAGAAAAATGGGGTAAACCCATATAGTATTAAACACTGTTCATACCTCAAGCATTTTAAACTGATATCAGGAAAATGTTTTAAAAAATGAACAAAACAACAAAAAGACTTTGCCCTCTCCTATCAATCTCCATACAAAGTGGCTTGGCAATTGGAAAAAAGGACTAACAGATTGGGTGGCTGCACAAAATGGCTACCCGCCACATGGTCAACCAACAACAACAAGCAAGGAGGCATGGACACAACAAAGAACACATGCAGGCCTATGGCAATAGAAAAGAACACTGGCTGGCTACACAAAGTGGCCATGGGCCACATGGTCAAACAACAATTGCAAGCAAGGCGGCATGGCCACAACAAAGAAAACAAGCAGGCCTATGGCAAAGCACACTGGCTGGCTACACAAAATGGCCACTGGCCACATGGTCAAAAAACAATTGCAAGCAGGGCGGCATGGCCACAACAAAGAAAACAAGCAGGCTACAGGCACAAGCACCTTGACTGGCTATTCAAAATGTTCGTCAGCCACATGGTCAAAAAACAAGCAAGGAAGCATGGACAACAAAGAGAAAATGCATGTCTATCAACACTGATTAGACAAAATGGTCACTGGCCACATGGCATGGAGAAAAAGACAAATGGTGGCCTATGGCACACACACACACACACACACACACACACACACACTGGTCACAAAAAGGTGGCATGGTAACACTGAAGACAACACTACCATTAATTCAGCAGTGCCAAAAATGAAAATGAAGTGAGCAATACAAATTTTACAATGCACATTCTCCCAAGGCATCAAATATTACCCCACCAAAGTTCACTTTTTTCCAGAAAAATATGTGAAATACAAAAAAAACACACATTTTTATTGTAATCCAAAGCCATTCCTGCCCTAGTTATGTTGTAAAACACCATATCCCACATAAACAGTTATTTTATGTTCCCATGGTAAATTCTGGGTCTGCCTGGATGAATGGCCATGTGCAAACTATGCCACATAGTAAAATAAATGAATTGTGCAAATTTAGCAAACATAGAGAAAATATACTGAACTGTGCAACCTTTTTCCCTTAATAAAGATAAAAAATTGAATGCAAAAAAAGAACTAGGTCCCTTGAGGAAACTCCATGCCACCCATCACAAAATCTTATAAAAGTACAAATAAATATTGGTGCATGCCCTCTATCAAACAAACAACATCCTTTAATTTACTTGTAATATCACAAAAACAAAATCCTTAAATCCAGTGTTACATATACAGCAGACAAGGAGACTGATCCTTACTCCTCGAAAAAAGTGACCAGGAGATGGACAAAGCACTGTGAGGAGCCTGCATGCAGGAAGAGGAAGTTGGAATCTCTGGGGCACTTCCTTCTTATTGAAAAAAAATAAAAGTAAAAAATGCTTCTTGCACTAAAAAACAACCTGAATGGTCCGTTGGAGTAAAATATGAACTTGAAAATGTCTTTTTGAGTAGATTTAGCTGCTTCTTTGAGTAGGAAATCTGCTCGAGATGCAGCTGTGGCCGCTCACGCTTGCCAGCATCATAAAAAATACTGCTGGGAGACTCTGTGTCATCCTGGAGCTGCCCTAACGGCCAACAAATCTTGTGCATGCTCACTAGGGCCCAGCAAATCTCCTCGCAGTTTCCAGTGTGTGTTCCGAAACAAGTCTTGTGCGAGCCAACAGAAATAAAATTCTGCTATGTGCGGAATTTAGTGGGAACTCCACGTGACACATGTAACTCAGAGTGTGGAATTCCGCCAAGTCCTCGAGTGGAATTATATTTCTGTCCAGGCCTTGTCATTTCAACAACTAGGATTAGAGCAATCTTCTGTGCTGCAAACAAAGGGGTTAAGGCGCCACTAGCATTCATGGAAGACCCATAAGATGATGATATTGATTCGGGTTGGAAATGAGAAGCTAGAGTTAAAGACAACAGCAAAGATAAATTCATATCACATTGGCGAAGGCACAGTTAAGCTTGATGGCAAGATTTTTGCCTTACGAGTTGGGCAGCAAGCTCCCTAACTTAGAGGCACTGTCTAGAACAAGCTCTCATGTATGACTTATTGAACAAGCATTTACAAGGCAATAGGTCTCGCAATTGCAAGTTTTTGAGCTATTGGCATTGTAAATGGCAATGCCTTTTATAAAAAATTAAAAGACATTGTCATTTACAAAACCAAAAGCAATGCCTATTGTATTGTAGAGTGTGGTGTCCATGAAGCGAGCGCAGCGCTCACTAAAGATAAAAAAAAAAAAAGAGAGAGTGGTGTTCCTGAAGCTGGAGCGGCGCTCAGTATGAAAGTAAAAAAAAAATTGAAACTAAGCGCGGTGTCCCTGAAGCAGGTGCCGCGCCAGGTATTAAATAAAAATAAATAAATAAATAAACAGAGTGCAGTGTCTCTGAAGCGGGCACCACGCTCAACATCAAAGCTTTTTAAAAAATCATTTAAACAGAGTGCGGTATCCCTAAAGTGGGCGCCAGGCTCAGCTGGCAAATACTAAAACAAAAAAAAGTAGCCGCCATTGTCTCCATCAGTGTCCTAAAAGAAAATAGTGCTCGCCCACTAGATACAGCCGACCGTGTTACAAGCCAAGTAAAATGTCCAGTCGGTATGGGCAGTAACAAATGCAGACAAGGTGGTACCAAGGCGAGGCTAACAATCCTATTTACGAATCCGAATACACTATTTAGGAAGGACAATGACACAAAGGCAATGGAAAATGTGGGCGGAGAGTGGACAGGGCTGCTAGTACATACCCTAATACAGCATGCCTCGCAGACTGAGCAGCACATGCCCAGTGACGCTAGACTTGACCTAAAAAAAGACTCAGGGTCTGTGGCTGCAACCTATACCAAGGAAGTAGCTTAGCAGAAATCAGAGTCGGGCTGGGACAGCACATAATCCATGGAACCAAAATAAAAGTGGCTGGCATTCGATAAGCAGAACGTTTTTTTTTTAAAAGGGGCCCACTTTTGCAAATCAGGGCAGATTGGAAGTTTTGAAGACACACTGTACAGGCATTTCGCAAGAAATGAAAGACTGAAAGCATAAAGCCCACACACAGAAAAAAAAAACACACAATGACCAGCAGGCCACAGTGGTGGCTCTAGGCTCATAGGAGCCCTGTGCAGGGAGTGGAGGTAGGAGGCCCCGGAAGAGGGGTCCGGGCGGAGCGGGAGGCCAGTGAAGAGGGGGGGGGGGGTCAGGATGTTTGGAAGTGGAACAGAGTCAGAGGCCGCCAAATCCCTGACAGGGGCCACCACGCAAATACGTATCCATCCTGAGAGGATTATTATATTAAGGATATATATTGGTGTGGTGGCCCCTGGGGTTTGGTGGCCCTGTGCAGGTGCACAGCTTGCACATGCTTAAGGCCGGCCCTGCAGGCCAGCCCTCCCTTAGGGAAGAGGTGTGGTGCAGTGGCCAGGGCAGCTGACTCCGGAACACGGGGCACACAGTTTGATCTCCGGCGGCAGGTTAGCCCAGCACCAAGTGACTCTGGGCAATAGCGCGCTTGATCTTCCCGAAGGCCCCCAGTGCCATGACACCCTCGGGTAATTGTTTGTGCTTTACAAATACTGGTATTATTATTATTATTATTATTCACTGCCAGATTGCCCTAGAGGTGAGTCTGACCTGGGCATGTTCTTATGTTCATGCACATGTGAAGTCAACATTATAACAGGTCAGAAAGTGGGCTACATAAGACATATAAAAGTAAAAGTGGATCAGATATATTCTGCAACATTGAGTTTCTCTGCTGGTGATTTTAATGAATTTCGAGAGGAAGGTGGACAGCGTTCAACAGTAGCTGGTGCAGTCAAAGAAAGATTTGAACCATGTCCTTGCTGTGTCGCCCTTCACCCAGCGATCTCCCGCAGTATGTCATCCCTCCCTTTAGCCGGTCAAGTTCATTAGCTCTATTATTAAGTTTAATGGTGGTTTAAGGCCTGTAATCAGAACAGGGTTCAGTCTAAAAGTCACTGAGCAGGCATTTGGTTTCAAAAACTGAAAAAATCTGAAGTGTTTTCTCAAAAACTGTGGAATTGCAATACGAGGAAGAAAAGAAATGTGTTTCATGCTAAAATAAATCCCAGTTAAATTCAATGTGCGTCAAATAAGAACAAAGTATTCAGCGAACCTTGTTTCCCGGTAATCGGTTGATATCGTCACCACATGTGCCAAAGTGTTGTGAGAACTACACAGCACTGTGCAGCAGCGCTACACACAACGTTTTGTAATTTCTCACTTGCCTGAGATTGTTGGATTCTTGTATGTAAACGTTTCTTTTTTCTTGTAACCTGTCTGGCTGGTAAATGTAATAGTTTTTACCGACTATTTTCCATTTTAGATACATTTGAATTGCTACATTCATTTAATCGGCTTCTCCAGAATCCAATTTCCAGTTTGGCCCAGCAGTATCTGGTGGGTAGCAGACAATGATGCTTTGCTGTTAACAAAGGAAGGTATCAATCCTGGTCTGGTGCCTAACCTCCCAGAATAACTCAAGGACAACCTTGTCAGGCATTAGTCTCCCCTAATGGCTGTACATTTTTAAGATAAAGCGCCTGAGGTAACTGTTTCTATCAATGTCAAGTTAATTTATTTGTTTTTCAAAAATGGCAGTCTCCAAGACCTAGTCCGCTGGATGCTGTGTGAATAAATAATTACTGCCTGGTAAAAGCCGGGAACGTAAGAGTCCCTGCAAATAACCTTTGCAGCTGTTACTGAAAATCACCTTTGCAGGTGGTATAGAAAATCTTTACAAGTTAATGAAGAAGAAGAGGGCGAGGGAACATTTACCACCAGTTAATTGCAGTGAGGACAGCAGGCCTGGGATCGTCGTTACATTTAGAAAGCCACATGAATGTGATGTGTGCTGTAAAGGGTGAGGGTCACTTTATTCCACAAAAACCTTCAAATATGCTAGCCTAAAATGTTTCATTTAGTAGACAGTTAAGTGCCAAACACTTTATAACATGGATTCAGAGAACAAATTGGGCCTAACACTTAATTCAGCTGATTGGCTGTTGATAGTAGATTTGCAAATAGCATCCTATTTGTTTTTTCCAGGTCAAAAACAATAAATACCACTAGCTACCAGTTGCACTGAATACAGAAACTGCCTGGACAGATGTGTTTCTCGGTGACAGGCTCTGACTGCTTCCTGTCATTCCTTGATTCTAACTTACCGCCAGCTAGTGATTTACCTCGTTTTGCCCCTTACTTTCTTTTTCCATTTCTTCAAAAACTATCCTCTGCTGTCAGAGTCTTCATGTAATGTAATGTAATGTATGTATACTTGTAAAGCGCACTGTTACCCCGTTACGTGGCGTCCTGGCGCTGTATACCGCTGGGGAACCTGTCCTGGCTTTCCCTGTGAGAGGGCACCCCCAAGGTGAAGCCAGGCATCCCCGGCGCTGCTAGGGCCGTTGTGGAGATTAAGCAAGCTATTGCCCAGAGTTGCACCCATGGTTAGCGTAGGCACCTAGGCGAGAATTATCGAGTCTGCGGACATTGACCCAAGACCCTGCCGCGTTGGGAATTGAACCCTGGTCCCGGGCCGACCTCTGCTTCAGGGTCTGCCGCTTCTAACCAGTGAGCCACACTTCTCATCCTGGCTTCATCTCCAGATTTTAGCTCAGTTTTAAATGTGCCTACCAGAGATTTTAGTTTTTTTTTAAAATTATTTTTTATTGTTTCAAAGCATAATATACTTTTACTGCCAACAGCGGCAGTGTACGGTTATTAAACATGAGACGTCAGTAATAATATAGCATGCACATCACAACAATCAGTGTATATCGTATGTCGTAGCCTATAACCCTCGCTGAAGTAGCCCAGGGAGTGCGACAACACATTGTAATCACAGTTCAATCAATCATTTATGAATGCTCACCATCACTTTCAGGTTCTGGAATAGCAAGAAATTGTTCGAGTGGGCCCCAGATGTCCTTCGGCCTGGACGATACAGGGAGTTCCTCAGCATATGTTGCAAGATTTCCTTACAATATACCATGGGCCTCATTTAAGAAAAGGGACGCATCGCTGCGTGAAAACAGCAATGCGTCACTTTTCACTGCTCCCTCCTTGCGACACCAATGATGCGTCATATTTACAGTATGACGCATCATGGCGCAAGGAGTTACAGATACGTCAGTATTTCTGACGTATCTGTATGGCGCAAAAGTGACGCATTGCTGGAGTTTGTCATAAAAGTGATGCAACTCTAGCAATGTGTCCTTTTACATGGGGCAAGCCCCATGTGAAAGGGCCTGCGTCAGTCTTACGCTTGCTTTGAGGCAGGTGTAAGAAATTGACGCATTTGTGTCCTAGAAGTGACTCAGTGAAATCTCATAGATTTCACTGGGTCACTTCCATGACCCTTTCTTACGTCAAAACGCCCCTCTTGCATACATTATACCTTGCACAGGTATAATGTGGCGCAGGGGTTCACAAAGTGATGCATCTACCTAGATGCGTCACTTTGTAAATATGGTGCAAAAAGGCGCATTTTTTATAAAAGTGACGCACAGACTCATAAATGAGGCCCCATATCTTTCACCAAACCCTCTAGTTTTGGTTCTAAAACACTGTCCCAGGTGAATAAGATACAGCGTTTTGCTAGCAGAAGGGCAACTCTGACAAATCTACCTATGATGCCCTTAAGGTGTGGGGCGTGGTGTAGCAAGCATACTAATGGTGTACATGGTAATCGCGTGCCCGTCATGCTGTGTAGATGGTTCAGCACCTCCCCCTAGTAATTGAATACAGGGCTACAGCTCCAGGCTAAATGCATAAAGTCTGCACTGGTTGCCTACAGCGCTTACAGTAATATGAGTCCTTGAGGCCCATTTGGTGTAGCTTTGAGGGGGTATGATATGTCTGGTGTAGGAATTTGAAGTGGATAATTCGTAAACTCCCGTTGGGGGTGAGGCGGCCTCTAAGCTGACATATTTGCTCCCAATCTTTCCAGGTTTTGTGAGGGTCCAAGATTTCATTCCATTTATTCAGACTTTTGTCAGGTCCTCCACTTGTCTCCTCCTGGACCGCTCTGTAGAGTCTAGTAATTAGTTTCTTCCGTGTGGTCAGTACCAGAAGCATCTGTAGAGATTTGAGTGTCGGGGGCTCAGCAGGAAAATCAGAGAAGTGATACCGTATGGCCCGTTTGAGGCGGTAGTAGGTATATAGAAACAGGGAGGTAGGGTTCTGTATATAATCCAAATCGCGTTGCGCTAGATATTTCCCATCAGGGTATAGGTCGCCCATCTGAGCGATGCCGGCCTCTTTGGGAGATTTAAGAGGTCCTACCTCCTGAGTGACCAACAATGCTGCATGATGAGCTAGGGGGAGAGCAGGCGCGTACAGTGGTAGTTAATGCGATCAGGTGCCTATCGCCTGCCATGCAGCCACAGTTGTGTCTATTGTGTTGATTTCTGACTTAGGCGTGTGTCTGGTCATATGCGTGAGTATGCTACCAAGTGGGACTGGAGAGGCATCCCTGTCCTTAACAGCTACGTGTGGTGTAAAGGCATGCAGTCTGACCAAGTAGTATGCATATTGCACTTGGGCGCAAAGATAGTACACATAAAAATCTGGCGCTGTGAAACCACCTCTATCATAGGGAAGCGTTAGTGTTTGCCAGCTGATTCTCGGCTGCCCCACACCCCAAATCAGTCATAAAAGCAGAGATCTCAGTGCTTTGAAAAAGTGCTGAGTTAGTTTAATGGGTATATTGCTAAAAAGGTAGAGAAAGCGAGTCAGCGCGACCATTTGTATCACAGCGATGCGATCAGCCAGGGACATGGGTAAGTGCATCCGCCTGTTCACCTGCTGTTCTAGCGTGTCCTGTGCCCGGCCATAATTCTCCCTGACCACCACCTCGGGATCATGATGTACCCAGACACCCAGGTATTTAACTGGGTCTGATGTGCAATGTAAGGGGTAGTCCAGGGAGGGCCGAGACATGATCGTGGTGAGCGGAAAGATAACCGATTTGTCCCAGGTGATCATAAGACCAGGGAATCTCCCAAACTTCATGTATTCACGAAGAACAGGAGACAAGTGTTGTTGAGGATGTCTAATGAACAGGACCATGTCATCCGCATACATCGAGCTGCAGACCGGCCGTTGCTTGAAATTAAGGGCAGATGCTCTGTGTTTTTGACGAATCTTGCATGCAAGCGGTTCAAGCACCAGAGCAAACAGGAGGGGGGACAGAGGACAACCCTGCCTGGTGCCACGCTGTATACGGAGTGGAACAGAGGTGTAATCGCCCACGCGTACCCTGGCCGTCATGTCTGTGTATAAGATCTTGATCAACTGCAGTATGACACTAGGGAATCCCATTTGCGTAATATGTGGATAATGTACCCCCACTCTATGGAGTCGAATGCCTTGGCCGCATCAAGCATGATAGCGGCAGCCGGTAAGTCAGGGTTAAGGATATGAAACATGAAGAAGATGGTGCGCAAATTATGGGAGGTAGATCTGTCTGGTATGAATCCAGACTGATCAGGAAGTACGAGAGGGGGCATCAACGTTTGAATCTTGTTAGCTAGTATTTTTGCCAAAATGTTGGCGTCTAGATTGATAAGTGATAGGGGACGATATGAGTCAACTGAGCAACTGAGGCAGGGGGTTTGTCTTTTTTAAGAAGCGTAATAATCACGGCTTGGCGTAGGGAAGGGGGAGACTCCCAGATTCATGTGCTTCTGCATACATTTCTAAAAGGTGGGGCACTAGGAGGTCCACGTACGCTTCATAAAATTCGGCTGTTAGACCATCTGGCCCCGGGGCTTTACCATTAGCAAGGGAGAGGATAGCATCTTTAACGTCTGTTTCATCTATAGGAAGGGAGAGATACTTTCGATGCACGTCTGATAGCCACACACAGGCAATATCTGATAGGTAGTCTGCCATAACTTCCTCCTCCTCACAGCTACGGGTGGTATATAATACCTCATAGTATTCCCTAAACTGTTCTACACTAGCCTGTGGGGTGAAATGCTCCAGGCCGCAGCTGTCAACGATCTTGTCTATCCGATGATGTTGTTCCCGAAACAATAATTTGGCGGCTAGAACCCTGCCCGGTCTGCCCCCCCTCCCCAAATGCCCTGGCCACGTATCCACTCCCCCTATAGCGCGCTTCTGTTTCTGCTATTTTGTTGTAACGTTTCAGCACTTCGTTGATGCGGGCAGTAACGCATTAGATGGCGCCACCCAGTATTCCCCCTCCAGTCCCCCCAGCTCTGTCTCCGCTTTGGAGAGTCGCCCCCTTATATCTTTCAGTATCCCGGATGAAGTGGCGATACAGACTCTTCTGATCGTCACTTTGAATGCTTCCCAGAGGGACGCCTGACTATCCACTGATCCAGTGTTTTCATCAAAATCGTGGACTATGGCAGATCTGACAGCTTCATTAAAAATTGGGTCTAGTAGCGCCTCAGCGCGAAAGCGCCACGTGAACGGGCGATGTGGATTAGTGGGAATATGTAACTGCAATAGCACAGGATTACGATCCGACAATGTGCGGGGTAGTGTGTGTATGCGCGTAACCCAGTCGTTTGCACCTTCATTGAGCAACCAATAGTCCAAGCGGGACCAACTGTTGTGGGCGGGTGTGAAGTGTGTGCCTTCCTGAACTTGCTCATTTCGCAATCTCCAAACATCTATCAGTCCTAGTTCCGACATGGCTTTACGGATACACTGGGCAATCTTAAGTGTACGGGCCCCTGATGGATTAGACTTGTCTACTTGCAGGTCTAGATGAGTGTTCAGATCCCCACCCCCCAGAGCACCGCTGTCTCGGGCCAGGATTGCAGAATATTGAGCATCCGTGTAAAAGGAGTAGGATCGTCAACCACTGGTCCGTACATATTAATGATAGTGAGATTAGTCATACCCAGTCTGCCCTGCATTATGGCACAGCAGCCCTCCACATCCGTATGAGTATGTGTGGGGTGGAAAGGGATACCCTTTTTAACCAGTAGGAGCACACCACGTGCATAGGAGGAATATGACGAAGCCAGCCTAAACACCGACCATATACGAGCCACTTTGGAGTCTGTATGGCAGTTCAAGTGGGTCTCCTGCAACAATGCAATCTGTATGTTCTGCCTGTCTAAATACGACTGCACCTGCCTTATCTTTTTCGGTGAATTAAGGCCCTGAACATTCTATGTCATGCATTGGTATTCCTCACCCATTATCATTATCTATAGTGAAAAACTTTAGTGTGTGTCGAAGATGCAGCCAGCAGTACTCACTGAGCGACATTCCTGCAATCAATACCGTATCATACACTCTGATCACATTATTGACAGTCTACGAAACCCCTACCCAACTCCCTCCCCCCTCCCACTCTAGTAACACAATCTTGCCAAAGCCATGTCCCATGAACATAACTAAACTGCAGAACAAAGCAGTGGTAGTGGTAGTGGGGTACACCCAATAGGGGACGTAGTGGCTACTACCACTCACTATGGATACCAGGGAGGGGCCGCCTTAGGAGTTCCATCACCCCTGCCTGTGTTGTCCACTTTGACAACACAGGAGGTGCAATCAATATATTGTCTGTAAACCTCCCACCTCATGAGATGTCCGGGAATCACATCTAGTTAACTAAGACGAAGCAAAGCATTGCCCCGGAAGTCAAAGCCGTCCCAGACCACATAATCCCTGTATATAGACTTTTAGGCATAATTCAGTGTCAGGTGCAATCAACTGTACAAAGTCATACCTGGATGTCAATAGCATAAAATCAAATGGCATGCAAAAAAAAAGCACATTGCAACTGTATTGGCAGATCCCAGACTGAGAATACATTATCCCATGGCAGCAAAGCCGCAAGTCCTACAGCAGTCACGCAATAAGCGTGGTTGAAAAAAGGATATAGAGTGAGAAAACAGGAGTTGCATCCGTCACTCATCAATGTCCGACATCTGTGAAGCGGCTCATTGATTTCCTCGCAACTGTTTGGCGTGGTCCATGGCGAGTTTCGGGTTCGAAAATATCTTGGCCTCCCGATCAACACCTATTCGTAGCCGAGCTGGGTACAGTATTGCATATGGTATCTGCTCCTTCATGAGAAGTTTCTTGACGCTTTGGAATTCTTTTCGAGCCTCTTGCATCGTAGCTGTAAAATCTGGGAAAAAGGACAGGACATTTCCTTGATGAATGTTTAGTGCCCTTCTGCCGAGTGATGCGTAGTATAGTATCTCAGTCTCTAAAATGTAATAGCCTCGCAATAATGGGTCGAGGTGGAGCTCCAGGCTTCGGGCGCGGCACCAGGGACCTATGCGCGCGTTCGACAGTGAACATGGAAGAAAGGCTCTCAGCCCCGCAGATTTCTCTGACCATCGCCTGCACAAAGTCTTCCAGTCTCCCAACATATGTGGATTCTGGTAATCCCAAAATGCGCACATTATTGCGCCTAATCTGACATCTGGGGCCGAAAGACTTTAATAATTGTTTTTAAAGCCAGTCACTTTTTCACACCAGTCACTTTGTTACTATCACATTGTCACTATCACTGTAATTTAAGTCCATGCACCTCCACATCCCTTTGATCAGCCCACCCCAAGATGGCTGCTACTAAAGCCCCTTAGCCATTCCAAGATGGCACTCGCAGTAGCAAACACGTGACCATGGAGGAAGTATAGAATCCGTTCCAGCGAACTGGCCGCTACATCGAGACTGGCATTGTTGGAGTACCCCCGGTAGAGGCGAGTCGCATTCTGACTGAGTAAGTAATTCTGGACTCAACATCAGTCTCGTGTCTTGGGCCCCGCATCGAGCCGCGCAATGAGCCGCCTCCCCTTTTTTATTGCAGCGCCTGAATACCACATTGTTGGACCCCCGGGATAGGCGAGTCACATTTTTGACTGAGTAAGTAATTCTGAATTCTAAAGTCGTTTCCAGTCATGGCCCCTTATCGGAGCCGCGTACTGAGCCGACTTCCCTTCTGTATTGCAGCGCCTGAACACCACGTTGTGGTTTCCCCGAGTGTATGGCCACTGTTGCCTATACCTTGAATCCAGTTCCTCGCTCTCATGCTGAATAAAGAAAGGTAGGTCCCGCCACCCCCCCTCCACGAGTGCTCGGAGCACCTATGCCATAACTCCTAACACTCCTAAGTAAATCCAATCCGTGTCACATTTTTTGTTTCCAGTGCGTTTACCGGAAAAACGGAAACAGGCGATGAGGTTTTATTTTCAATTGTCGAATGCAACATTTTGACTGGACCCCATTAAGGACCTCCAAGACACACTACCCCTTGGTATGGTTTAGTATGTATACTTTTCACTGCCCAACTAAAGAGGTAGATTCCCAACTAACTCGACTATAATTGTGTCCTCAGCCTGGCGCTACCACTTCCGCCCTTGAACCAGAAGTACAGGAAACCTCCATTGTGAGGCTTCTTACCTCAAACCACAGAGGTATGAACCATTTCCCGAATCTAACTTTAGGACTCATAAGGTCATCCCTAGCCACCTCTACTCCAGTTACCATTTATTGATCAGAGTAATGTGTAAACTTGCACTATCACTGCACTCCCATTAGATCAGAAGACGAACTGGAACTATCACATTCACTGCACAGTCATTTAAACGCAGCAATTTCACGCATGCCACTGCGATTCCGAATACTGTTAAAATAAGCTATGTTAAGCTCTTTTACTTGGCACAAACACCTTGCACTGGTTCACACACTGCGATTTCGACTGTGTGACAACGTGGGTTGATAACTCTTGAACTACTCCGTAATGGTAACCTGTTCTTAAAAATTCTTCTATCTTTTTTTGTTTCTCCTAAACAGGCTGTATCTCATTCAGGCATGCTTTTTTCATTGTTTAAGTCCTGATGATGATCCCATGCATCTAGTTGAGCAATAGGGATCGAAACGTCAACACCCATGAGTGGGTTGACACTCACAATATTGTTAAATGAACTTGTGTACATTCCACTCCAGGCGACACTGTTATTGATTTTTTATTATTTACAGTGCCCTGTCCTTGCTCCCTTTCTTTGCCTGAAAAACACCCCTTTCTCACCCTTTTTCTATTTTTTCTTTTCCTTTGTCAGTATGGCACAGGCTTGTGTCATGTTATTTCTGTACTGTATATTTGACATTGTTTCTTAAGAATAAATTCCTTTCCCGGCTGGGTCAGGAAAACTTAAATCGTATAGCTTTCCATTGTGTTCCTATACTGTATTGTATTTATGTTGAATAAGCTAGGCGCCATTGTTTTCTATAACAAAACATTATTGCGCCTCAAGCATGATTCAATGTCGTCATTTTTGGCTTGGATCACCGCAAGGAGCTGCGTGATGTCATTGGTTTTCGCTGCGACTTGCTGGAAACCGTCTTCGGTGTCCGAGATACGTTGTTCAGCCTCGCTGATTTGTGTCGCCTGCTTATCCAGTTTCGCGGACATGTGGTCCATCCGGCCACTCAACGCTTCTATCTTTCCGTCTAGAGACTCTAGGCTGGCCTGGATAGCGGAGAGTGCCTTCTCCAATGGGGACGGGGCCTGCGCAGCAGAGTCCATCTCAGAGTCTGAAGCCACATTTTGCTGTGTCTTGCCCCCTTTACGCAGCTCAAAGGTAAGTCTAGGTTGGTTTTTCTCTGGCTTGCTCATGGCCCCACGTGATGTTCGCGCAGAGTATCAGGCAGGGGCAGTGTCTAAGGTCCTCAAGGCAATTGATCCCACCCTGATGCACAGTTTTTTTTGGTGGGGGGTTATTGCAGCTAGGAGGCCCTGTGTATTAGCCGAGTGCCTCTTTGCCGAGCAATTCCAGGTAGGCAACTCGAGATGTGCGCGCCCCTAGCCCAATCAATCAGCATAAGCACAAGCCCATCGCCAGGACCGCTGAAGAGTCTCAATATCGCCCAGTGGCACCATCAAAGGCCCACAAGGCTATGAATCACACCCTGATGCACCTTTCTGGGTCTCTTTGTAGTAACCAATCGTCTGCTCATCAAGCAGTTCCAATAGGCAATTCGAGTGGCATGGGCTCCCAGCACCCTCAGTCAGCCCAAGCACCAGCCCATTGTCGGCTCCGCTCAAGAGTCACAAAATCGCAACAGTGCCCCCTCGAAATGACATCTCACAATCGATAGGCCTCTCTGCAGGGAAATGGTCGCCACCCGTGCGGGCCAAGGGGAAAGCCAGCACCGGCCTGGAGCGGGCCGGAGAAGTGAGGCTCCCGTCGTCCAAGGCAGGACAGGTTTTTCCAGAAGTGCAATTTTCTGTCTGTATAACGGCAGTCACGAGCAAAGAGAACGAGCCCAGCCCGCCGCTCCCAGCCGCACCTCAGAGCAGCTCGTCCACTGGAGTGTCGGGCAATGACTGTACGCAGCGCGATCTGATGGCGCCGCCTCACCCAGGATAACACAGGCTGTGTAGGGTCGTCCGCCGGTCGGGCCCTGTAATGTTATCTAATAATGACACGCAGCAGGTGGTTGAGGTTCAACTCTTGTTTATTCTTACAAGAAACATATAATTCCAAGGAGCGCCGGCCGGCGCTCTGCTCTGTGCAGTGATTAGCGCGCTAATGCCTGCGCGCGCACCCGGCGCCAACATGGCCGCCGTACGTCACGTCAGCGTGACGTGAATCAACTAGAACGCTACATATCTCCCCCTTTTGCCAAACACAAATACAGTCACTTACAATTCGTTGTCTAGTTCAAAGTCTCGAAATCTGGATGGCCTTACGACTTGCCTTCCACTCCTGGTAACCTTACCAGTGTTCTCTCGAGTCCCTTGACACTGCGCTCCGGTCTCTTCCTTTCCTTCGCTCACCTCTCCGTCACTGTTCACATTTCCTCCCAACATGTCCATCTCAGCTCCTTGAGTCTCAATGTCTTCTTCACTTTCTCGCGCCTCCGCTGCACTTTCTCCATCACCTTGCTCACTTCCGCTTGGCCTACTTTCCACATTCAAGTCATCCATGTCTCCACCTTCCGTGTCCCTTCGTCCCCATCTCAATATCTTGTTGCACCGGGCCATGCGGTCCTGCGACCACACGTTACCGTCGCTCAGCAGAGCCGCTCGATCGTATACTTCCTTGACTTGCATCGGCTTGCTATACTTGCTGTCTCCTTTCTTTTGTAGAGTGGCTAGCTTTACTCTCATCCACTCTCCCCTTTCCAGGCCAGTCTCTTTCACATTCCTCCGTTTGTTGTAGTGGTTGGTGTAGATTGTTTGTGCTCTTTCTAGGTTAGCCTTTACTACTGCAGGGGACCACTCACTGGTTACCACCTTCTCCTTCCAGATCCTGTTGTCATGCGTGAAGGGTTCGCGTCCTCTCAATATTTGAAACGGGCTGTACCCCGTGCTTGTGGGAGTTATCCGGTAGGCCCACACCATGTTCTCGAGCGCTTTTTCCCAGTCTTGGTTGCTGGATATGGCCGCTTGTATGGCTCCCATCACTACTCTGTTAAATCGTTCTACTAGGCCATTCCCTGCCGGGTGGTATATTGCCGTGTGTCTGATGGTGATGCCATTTCTTACCATGAATTGTTTCCATCTCTCCGACGTGAATTGTGGCCCGTTGTCGCTTAAGATGGACTTGGGGATTCCTTCCCTAGTGAACGTCTCAGACAAAAACTTCAAGATGTTCTCAGCATCCATGGATTCGCTCACCTTTAGCTCTGGCCACTTGGAATATCGGTCTATGAGGACGCACACATACTTCTGCGTGCCCTGATCATCTAGCACCGGCCCTAAGATGTCTATGGACAGCTCTTCCCACGGGTTGGAGGGATTATCGAACTTTCCAAGAGCTGGACGCAGTGGTCTCAATGTTTTGTCTGCTCCTTGACATTGTGAACACTCCCTGACATGCCTCTCTGCTCTTATGTCCATACCTGGCCACCAGTAATTTTGCTTCGATCTGGCCTTGAGTTTTCCTATGCCCAAATGGCCTTCATGTAATAAGTCTAATAACTTGTTGATGAGGTTCCTTGGGGGAACCACCTTGTCTCCTCTGTAGATGAATATCCCCTTGTCTCCTACTGACAGTTCCTCCTTTACTTCATAATATGGCCTCAGGTTCGTCTTCACATTTCTCTTGTCTGGCCACCCTTGTATGATATGCGCCTTCACTTCCTTGATGTCGGTATCTTCCTCATATGCTTCGGTCCATTCTTGTTGGCTGATTAGCCTCTCTTGGTCTTCTATGAGAGCTACCATTTCTCCTTTATCTGCAGGGTCTTCCTCTCCAGGTTCCATGGCCGCTGCTCTACTCAAGTAGTCCGCTACTCGGTTCTTGTTCCCAGGGATGTATTCCACATCGTACCTGAATTCTAGCAACTTTAAGGACATTTTGGATATCCTGGGTGTGGCGTTGGCGTGTCCGCACGATGTTAATACTTTCACCAACGGCTTGTGATCTGTCTTGAGCAGGAATCGGGTACCCCACAAGAATTGCCGGAACCTCGTCGTGGCCCACACCACCGCTAGCATCTCCTTCTCGATGACGCTGTATTTGCTTTCGGTATCCGTCAAAGCCCTGGATGCGAAGCTGATTGTCTCCATGTCCCCTCTTCCTCGGTCTTGCATCAGTACAGCGCCCAGCCCTTTGTCACTGGCATCGGTGGTGAGCACCGTGGTGCCCTGTGGGTCATACCCTTTGAGCGGTATGGCTCCTGAGACCTCCTTTTTGATGGTTTCAAACTCTGCTTGGGCTTCCGGTGTCCACTGAAACGCCGTGCTCTCTCTGGTCAGCAACTTCATGTTGTAGGTCTTCGAGGCAAAGTGTACTACAAATTTACTATAGTACTCCGCCATTCCCAAGAACGACCTGACTTCTTCCTTGTTCTTGGGGGGCGGTGCTTCAGCGATGGCCTTCACGTTTTCTGCCTTTGGTGTGACGCCTTGTTGTCCTATTTCATGGCCTAGGTATGTCACCGATTGCAGGCCCAACCGACATTTTGACCATTCTGCCGTGAGGCCCTTGACTTCTAGCGTCTGTAGCACTTTATCTAGTTTCCGGTCATGATCCATCCTATCGCACCCCATCACTAGGATGTCGTCCTGGAAATACTGGACGCCCTCGCAGTCTCTGAATAGTTGGTGCATCATCTTCTGAAAGACTGCCGCCGCCGAGGCCAGTCCAAACGGCATTCGACAGAACCGATAGCACCCGAACGGGGTGATGAAGGATGTGAGGCTTTTGCTGTCCGGATGCAGGGCTATTTGGTGGTAGGCCGAGGTCAAGTCAATGGTGGAGTACCATCTTACTCCTCTGGTCTTGGCCAGCATCTCTTCAATTCTGGGGAGCGGGAATTTCTCCACTACGATGTTTTTATTCAGTTCTCTTAGGTCCACACAGAGCCTGACCTTCCCGTTGGGCTTCATTACGACAACTAGGGGCGCCAGCCATTCCGCACAGGTGATTGGTTCTATTATGCCCTTCCTCTCCAATTCTTGGAGTTCCGTCTGGACTGCTTCTCTCACTGCTATGGGTACGTTCCTCACCTTGTGTGCAACTGGGATGGCTCCTTCCTTGAGCACGATCTTATGTTGGAACTTTTCCATTCTGCCCACGGTGCCTCCGAACACTTTCGGGTAGTTCTTCTTCCATCTGTTCATGTCCGGCCATTCCTCCTGTTCTGTGAGTAGAATCTGTTCCTTCCCTCCGGGGTCTAGTTTTATTCCCAGGTCTCCCTGGTCTAGCCATCCTAGAACGGAGGGTCCTTTTTCCGCGACGTATAGTTTGCACCATGCAGATCGGCCTCTGAACTCGAACAGCAGGCGTCGGAATCCCAACATGGGAATGCGATCTCCATTGTAGGTGACTGGTCGAATGTCTAATTTCTCCAATTCTGGGCCCAGCTGGGGTTGGAACTCTACTTCCCATACTGCCCGTTGAATAATGGTAAACGGAGATCCGGTGTCTGCCACCACTGTGATGGTGATGCCGCCCATGGACATGTCTAGGACAGGTTTGGTTGATCTTTTCCCTTCCACACTTAGTACCTGGTCGTATATGCATAAGACGGTGACCACTTCTTCTTCTGGGACTTCCTCCAGGTCGTCGTCACCTTGCTCGACATATTTCACCATTCCTTTTTGCTGTTTCTTCCGGCACACCTTCTCATAGTGGCCTATGATGCAGTGTAGGCATTTGGCTCGGAACGCTGGACATCTCCTATCATGTGCTTCATGGGACCCACTTCCACACCTGTAACACGTTTTCTTGCTCTCATTGTACGCCTGCTTCCCTTGCCATCTGTTGGTTCCTTTGGTCCCTGGCGTCTTGCTTCTTTGGTCTTTGCGGTGTTCTTCTTCTTGTATCCTGTTTACCATGGTCGGGGCGGCCACTTCTTTCTTGGTTGCGTTTGTGCACCTCCGTGCGAGTTCCGCCCTCTTCACGATAACCAATACGTCTTTGAGTGTGGTGTCACCACTCGCCCACAGCTTGTCTTGTACATTTGCGCTCGTGGTGTGCATGACGATTTGGTCTTTGATGAACTCGTCCTCCCATAGTGCGTATTTGCACGTGGCCGCCAGTTTCCTCAGGGCCGCTACATATTCTTCGACGGTTTCTCCCGCCTTCTGTTTCCTTTGCTGGAAATTGTATCTGTCCACTGAAACGCAGATGGTGGGGCGATAACGTTCATCTAGGTCTTCCACTGCATGCGCATACACGTCGTCGTCAGTATCTTCTCTTTTTTTCCGTACCAGACTCTTGTAGATTCTGAGTCCCTCTGGACCTAGATTCAGCAACAGGATACGTTTCTTTCTCTGAGGGGTGAACTTTTCTTCATTCTCATCCTCCAGGACCCCTATGAAGTTGTCTATATATTCTTTCCAGTCCTCCCACTTCATCAGTGGATCTCCGGGTTTCGGCACGAATTGCACAGGCGCAATCGCATACCCCGCCGGTGTAGTCATCTTCACTTCCTTGGTGACTGTTGTGTCAGTGCGTTTGCCTGTGGGGCTGCCTGGGGTGCTGTCCTTGATCCCTGTGTGTGTGTATCTCTGGGGACTCTTGGTGCTGGTCCCCACCTCCTCCTCTTTGGTAGCCAGCGCTACACCCCTTAGGCGTTGATTTGCAGGGACGTGGTGCGTGTGTCCTTGACTGTGCAGTGGTTTCGCTGCCTATCTGGCCTATACGCCGCCTCTGTGATTGGCTGTGGCACTGCCACGCTCCTCGGGTTCACTGTACCTCAGTGCTTCCTGCCGTGTCTGGATGCGCTGTCTCATCGGTTGGGCTGCGCCAGGTAGACCTTCTCTGCGTCTGGTGGGCCAGATGACCGTGTGTGTGTCCTTCTGTGCCTTGTGGCTGCCACGTGGAGTCCGATCTTCCTTCTGTGCTCCTCGTGGTAGTCTGGTTGTGCCTCCCAGCCTCGTCGCCACTGTAATGTTATCTAATAATGACACGCAGCAGGTGGTTGAGGTTCAACTCTTGTTTATTCTTACAAGAAACATATAATTCCAAGGAGCGCCGGCCGGCGCTCTGCTCTGTGCAGTGATTAGCGTGCTAATGCCTGCGCGCGCACCCGGCGCCAACATGGCCGCCGTACGTCACGTCAGCGTGACGTGAATCAACTAGAACGCTACAGGCCCCACAGCAGGATGTGGTGTATGGCTTGTCGGGCCTACCCATCCAGAGCAGGCCGGCGGCTTGCGTAGGTGCAGAGCCCCGCGACCCCAACAGCGGCCCCGGGGACTCAGCAGTGGTGGCTCCCGCGACTCGGGAACCGGAGGATCACAGGGCTGGCCCGGCATCACACACAGCCCAAATCCAGTGGCGCTCCTCAAAGCCCTCTCCGGATCGTATCGCAGGGCTGCCGCGGGACACCTCCCCCAGCCCGCAGCGTAGCCGGCAGCAGCACAGGACGTGGCCGCACTCCCTTTTCTGGGTCTAGGAGGCTCCCTTTTGTATCAACTGCGTCAGATTCCAGCCGCTCACCGTGGGGTCTACAAAATCCGCACAGTGTTTAGGGTATCAGGCGTTCAGGACACAGGATGGTAAAGGATATTCAAGGCGGCCAATGGAGCAGCACTAGAATGCAGCCATCTTGCCGTGCGCCCGGCCACACCCCCCTACCAGAAATTTTATTTAGTAGAATAATGCCAAAATATTGCCCCACCCCTTGCAGAATGTGATGAGGGACTCCTGAGTCTACTGTATGTCACATATATTTATTGTGCTTGAGCTCATTGGGGGACCCCTGCATTGATGCCCCCCTAAAGAGTTGCCGCATGCAGAGTAGGGGCTTCAGGGGACTACATAACACCCCTGGTTGCACATAGTGAAATGGACATTTACATAACTGCGGGACAGATTGGGACCATCTTCTTCCCTTCACCTGTAGCACTGCTCCCACCTATCAGTGACCATTATTTTTGCGATCTATAGCCACATTTCTTATTTTATAATCATCTGATGATGAGAGACTCATGGTTGATGGCTGGCTGGAGAGCTAAACTTTTATCTTTAAACAACTGCATGGTGGGCAATCGTCTGAAATAGCTGCAAGGTGAAATGCACCTCCCATCAAAATACTGAAGAAAGGAAATAATGTGAGTTATCAGTACTGTGTGTCATGTCTCAGCTTCTTTTAATCCTTTTTTACAAATCAGACACTAAATTGAATACACAGACCATTCTTTATTGCCTCTGTGCCTAGTTCTCTGAACTTCACTCCCATCCTCCGCAGCCCCCTCTCTTCACCTCACCAACACACATTCGTGAAAATGTAAATCCAATCTATAGCACAATAACGTCTACTGATGCACATACCTTCAAAGACTGTTGCCATGGCCTTCCTCTGATCCCAGAATTGTAATCTTCACTTTCTGGTTGTGTATTCTCAGAAAATATTCTGAGATTCCCCATACCCTATCCTGGGTATATGGGAAAGAATTTCAGTGGAAAACCCTGCCAACATTGCTCTTTTCAATGTCCTGCTTGCCTCGCCCCTCATCCTTTGAAGCTTGCTCCTTACATTAGTCTTACACACTCTCTTTGCGTTTGTTTAACCTATCTCTACAGGTGTTCGAAGAACTGAACAAATGCACACTGTCAGGGAAGTTAGGAGAAGCTAAAACAATAGAGAGATGTAAGAAAAATCTCTGACAGGAATTCAGTAGTGAAGAGAAAGAGGAGGCAAGGGGAGGATGGGTTTTCGCAAATATTGTTCGACCATAATATCATGATCAAAATAGTGGTTGTAAAAAAATATCATGGACAAAAAGACATTAAGTATATTTTTACAATATTATTGATGTTTACAAAATAGTTTACTATATTGTTTTTTCCGTGTTGATTCATTGCATCGCATTATGTATTTATTTAATTATTTATATTATAGTGACATTTATTTTCAACTATTTTTAAATAGTACTAGAGTAATGTATACTTTTATTTCAGTTTGTTGAGCTTATTGAAGGATTTGGTCGGTAGTGTTTTTAAAAAAAAAAATGATAAGTCTAATTGATTAATTAGATTTTTTTTCAGATGGGGTGTTTATTGGGAGTTGGGTGCATGCGTTTTCAAAAAGAAATACATTATTTAATGTTTAATGATTGCTTTATATATATAGTTTATGTGTTTACATGCTTAGTAAAGTTGCAAATTATTCAATACATAAGACAAGGAGTTGGTGTGGTATCACAAAATCATAGTTAGAATATTGTGTCCTAACTATTGTTAACAAAAACAATCTTACATTTGAGTGTTTCATATAGAACCCACATCTGACGGGACGATCTTTTTGTAAGCGATATTTAGAGCATGATATTTAAGTCAAACTATATTTAATACTTTAAAATTCAGACATAAAACCTGTGAATAAGTTACTCTTTTGTGTGGTCATTTACATTTGTTTTGGGTTTACGCTCATTTTTTAAAGAAATGTGTCTATGCAGTCCCCAGTATGTGTGCTCTGACACGTTCATAATGGTGAAACTAGCTAATCTCTAATTGGCATACCAGTGGCATAAAAAGTTAAATGCCATCCTTGGAGCAGCGGCATCTTTTATACCATTCACTAATCTGACAATGGAATCATGGCTTAAGGCCTGCATGTGTTAACTGACTGCTTCAACCCTTAAACCAACTGGCAGACCTGTCAACATATAACTTTTGACACAAGTGTATATCTACTCTTAAATATGAAGTAAGTTAACTCTAAGTAGGTGTTGTAGCCCACAAGACTAGGTGTTGTAGCCCACAAGGCAGTGTACCTCATATTTAAAAGTGGAGCCTGAAAGAATTAAGTGTTCCTAGAGTGACTAACTCCCAAAGCTATTTTCACTGTTAGGTCTGTTGGTGGTTCTAGGAAGATAAACTTAAAGTACATCTAATGCATTAATTCTCTATTGTTGGTTTGGAGTAAACTGTAGAGATGGTTTAACCACTCATTTTAATGTTTATTAAAATCTAATTCAATGGTGGGCTTGGACTTTTGATAAATATATGGAAAAATACCTTTGAAACTTTTCCTGCCCTAAGCCCCTGCAAGCAAATTAGTTTTAGTCTGCCTGAAGAATGCCTGTTCCTGCTACTTGAGGTAGTGTAACCCATGAAGCGCAGCTAAAGAGCGACTAGGAAATTTACCAATTTGAAAATGAAAGAGGGAGACTTGTACTTTTGTTTTTTAGTGATAACAGAAGCCTGAGGAGAGGGGTCTTTTCATCGTAAAATATACTTCAGCCTCCTGGCTTTAGCCTCGGTACAGGAGGAAGCTGGGCCCAGAAACTGTTTGAAGTGACTGAGTGGGAGGGGACTGCTCATTCCATTAAGCACACACCTACATGTGCCACAAGTTCCATTCAGGTGTGGAAGGATTCTGCATTGTATGATTTTACTGAGTATTGTGCACTGTGGCATAGTTTACAGTGACACAAAAGTGAGAAGGTTTGTCCTAGGGATTTTTTGGCCCATCATTGAGGGAGTGTCCAGAAATCAGCCCCACACACTGGCTAGTGAATTGAACAAAAGTAGCAACTCACCCCAGCTTCTCAGAACACTTTCTAGACCTGTGGCAGAACAGTGGAGGGGTAGATCTGCATTTGGTAACCTGAAAAGCAGGGCCTGCTCCTACTTGTACGGCGTACAGAGAATTGGAATCCTTGAAATTGGGATGGCTGTTCTCCCTTGTGGCTACAGGGGCACCACAATCTGCAAGAGGACTTTTATTGGAATGACTAGTTACAACTGTTCCAGGACTGCTGGAGTGTGTCCTGACCAGTAACTGCTGTTTGGGCCCATTAGAAGAGAAAAAGAGGAACTCCACCAGAATGTCTGAAAAGTTAGAACATTTTGACCTTCCAATACTTCCTGTGCTTTATTTGGACCATGTGACAAAAGTAGGTGTTCGAGTGAAAGAGGATGTTGACAGATACAGCTTCAGGCTTGCCCCACTGAAAGATTCTGAGCTCAAAAAAAGATGCTAATTCTGAAAGTAGAAATCTAGACTGGATGAAAGAGTGTAAAATATGAACCTGATGAAAGAACTTCAATTTTCCCACTTAGAGCCCTTCCCACCAAAACCAACAGCTTTAGCGGGACCTTACCCAGTGTCTATCTGACTTTGAGAGGACTTTGCCAGATACAATCTTCAACCATGCCCTACTGGAGGATTTTGACTTTCATAAAAAAGACTAAGGGACTAATTTTGAGTTTGGCGGAAAGGGTACTCCATTGCAAAAGTGATGAAGTACCCTGTTCTTCAAACCTGCGGTCTCCTCAGCTCATTTAGAGATGGATAGACCATCAGCTTTGTGCCGGAGCAACCCCCTTAGGCTCCTCAAATTCTCTATAAATATCTTTTGGGTAGCACAACCCTACACTTGTGCAGAAATGTCCATGTCATATTAAGTACAATATGAACAGTTGATACAAAGGGTGCCAAACAACAGCAGAACTGCACCATTTAATAAACTCTCCAAGAAGAAACACAAGGTCTTCCAAGAAATATTTAACAAAACTTTGCAGAGCAATCACGTGTGTCAAATAAATGCCCCTTATTATAAGTCCAAATAAGTCACATTTTTAGGTTGTCAAACTTTATTAGTCTTCATCAAAGACACTTCCAGCCAACATGTGTTATGTTTCATCATTAGGGTATATAATCCCATGAGTTCCTCAGGACTAGAAGAGTGTAAGAAATTAAATTGTTGGTTGACTGGGGTGTTAGCCCCGGTCAAGCAACAACCAAAATCCTTGTCAGTGTGAGGGAAAAGTTAAACCTAAATTACCCTGTGCTCGACCCTCTGGTAGCTTGGCACAGAGCAATCAGGCTTAACTTAAAGGCAATGTGTAAAGTAGTGAAAAACACCATACAAAAGGAATCCCATACCAAGTTAGAAAAATAAAGTGGTTTTTAGTTTTTTTTAAAAGTCATAAAAATCCTATCAGTAGAACCTAAGACATACAGCTTTTAAAATGTCTGTGAAAATAGGCCTAAAAAGCACAAACCTCCAACTGTGGATATCTAGTCACACCGGACTGGGACAAAGCCACAAGTTTGGGCTATCCTTGATGGAGCTTGGGTCGAATGCAGGGACCTAGTTATGCCCACTGAACAGAGTATCATAAATATTGGTTTGTGGAGCTTTGCAAGGATTCACATCAAAGATGCGTTGTGCAGCTGAAGCGATGCATATGTTCCGAGATGTGGTGAGGCTGAAGTGCAAGGGCCTGCATCTTTGTCAAGGATCCTTTCGACGCTGACTTGTGATGTGAAGTTTGCTATTGAGGATGCATTGTGCAATTGGGGAGATATGTCTGTTCTGAGGAGCTGCTAGGCTGTGATGTAGAGTCTATCATCATCGTCGAGGCTGCTGTTGAGTGATGGGAAAGCCTGTGTTGAGGATGTGTCAAGCTGTGACGGTTCTGATGGGGCAACAGGCTACGATGTGGGTCTTTGCGGCAGTACCGATTATGCAGCAGCAGCAATGCTTCAGTTCTGCATAGAGTTATACCCTGCAGCAGAGGAGATACATCAGTTCTGCTGGATCCACAGAGGCTGGTAGAGCACATTGAGCCCACTTCCAAGGGTCCAGGACTTGGGTGGCACCACTTGGCAGGGTAGACTCACATATTGTAGAGTCCAGGTGCTGGGAACTGAGGTTGTTGGAGCCCTCTGTCCGTGAGGTTCAAGTCAGGAGGCTAGCCAACTAGCCATTGAGCAACTCTAGGGTCACGGTTCAACAGATGTAGGGCCAGTCTTTCTCATACTTGCAAGATGGCAGCAGACAGCAGGTCAGCCGAGCAGGGTAGCAATCCTCAGAGCAGCAGTCCAGCTGAGTGGCAGTCTTTTAAGCAGCATTGCAGTCCTTCAGAAGCATACTGAAGAGTTGGTGTCTGAGGTTCAGTATGTAGACCCAGTTGTGCCTATAAAGTGGGGAAAAGCTCCTAGTGCCGCCTTCCTATCCCTGGTTCTAGAACTACAGGGGGTAGACAAACCTTTGCTTGTAGGCTGGACACAGCCTATTGAAGTGTAAGTAGGGCTGTGCCCAGCTCTTTCCTTCTATCCTGCAGGTGATGGCCCATTAAGGCACCCCTAAGCTTCTCCCTATTGTGTGTAGCTGTCTAGGAGGAATACACTAAGCCCAACTGCCAACAACACCTAGTCATGCGACCGAGAAACAGGCTACAGGCAACAGATGGCTAAGGCCAAAACATGCAAACTTAAATCTGGCATTATCAAAAATTGGAATAAAAAATATGACTTCTGTCATAAGTTAGGATTTTTCATTCCAATTCCAAAGACACCAAACATAAACTGGCCATCTAGTCCCATTTGGAAATTGCAGCCTATTAAATGTAATCAGCTTACTCCAATGTAACTAGAGATCTGTATAATATAGTTTGAGATAACAGTGCTTAGTACATCACAGATTTCTTTATTTAAATACCTTTACATATCATTCTGACAATTACACCACTAATTTCACTGACTTCGAATCCAAACTCTGTACAACAGATGAGGAACAACTGAGCATGTCACAAACTACAAGCAGTCTAGAAATGTTATGATAACATATTTTTTTGTTCACTTCTTACAAAGGAAATCAGCAGGTCTGTCTTTAATAGCAGCAGACTTTTCAATGATTTGAACATTAAAGTCTGGAATTCTTTTAGCAAGGTCTCTCTCTATAGAGAATGTCTTAATTGTGTTCAAAGTTGAAAAACATTGTTGAGATTCTGCTGCTGTCATGAAAGCAGTTAAAAGTAATATTTGAGTAAAGCTAATGTCTTTGTAAGCAATTTCTCCACATTAGGCATCAATTAAAGCAAGTAGAGAAATTGCACCAGTAGCATACCTGTGTTGGAACTGGCCCTTTTTGCAGGGTTATCCCCAAACTTTTTGCTTCTTCCTCCCTTACTTTTCCTGACCCGTGGCTGTTGGCAATAGGACTCTGCACACTTTACCACTGCTGATCAGTGCTAAAGTGCCTATGCTCTCTGTTTAAATTGGTATTGTGATTGGATATACATGATTGGCACATTTGTATCACCAAGAAGTCCCTAGTAAAGTGCACTGGGTGTGCCAGGGCTGGTGATGACAAATGCTACTAGTGGACCTGCAGCACTGATTGTGCCACCCACATAAGTAGCCCCAAAATGGTGTCTGAGGCCTGCCACCGTAGTGCCTGTGTGCAGTCTGTGAACTGCCATGACCTCCTGGTCAGTGACCCCACTGACCAGGCCTAACCCTTCCCTTTTTGTGCACATTGGTCACCACTATGGAAGGCCGAAGGTACCCCCTTGGGCAGGTGACATGCTCTGGTAGCTATCATGAGGGATGCTGGCTACAGTGGCTACCAGCATTTCTTCCCATAGGAACAAGATAGCACATAAAAGTCTAGTATCCCTGAAATCAGAATTTAATAAAACACCTTTTGGGAAAGGTTGTTTTTGAATCCTGTGTTTGAGAACAACACTTTTAGAAAGTTGATGTTCTCTTGTCTGCCCTTTCTGTGTGCCTTGGCCTGTTTGTGTATTGACTGTCTGGTTTGAGAGTGACAGTGGCTGGAGATTCCCCAGGAGGCTAGCTAAGTCAGCCCTAGGCTGAATGACTGCAGTGCAACTTGAGTGGTGGGAGGAGATAGCACCTGGGCCTGAATAGGGCTGTGCCTGCCTTCCACAATGGTGGCTCCACCTCTTGCTGGGCGGCTGATGACCCTGCCCCTCACTCTGAAAGGAAAGGAGAAGCCAGGAAAACAAAGTGCTTAAGGAACACCCAGAACTGGTTCAGACAGGGCTCAGGGCTCACTTGCACAAAGAGAACAAAGACTTTTAGGGGTATAAGTACAGGACCCCTGACAACAGAAAATTAGATCATCCTGGAATCAGAAGGAACCTCTGCCAAGGAGAAAGCTGAAACTGAAGAAGGAAGATTGTCCAGCTGTTGCTATGCTGGATTGCCCTGCTGTTGCTTTGCTGCCAATGAGAGGGGAAGGACTTTGCTTTGTGCTGTGTCCCCTTGCTTGAAAGAATCTCCAAGGGCCTGAGAAGAGCTGGTGCCATGTTTTGAAGTCCCAGGAACAAAAGGACTTCACCCCCATCTTCCCCTGAGCACTACTGAGAGAGTTCTGTCCTTCCTGGAGTGCGTGGCCCATGTGTGGTGCCTCTGGAAGTTGAACCTGTGCTGGGAAGCTGGAAACTAAGCTTTAAAGACTTTGCTACAGAAAAGTTATTGCATCGCTCACTGCGGAGCGCATCCCCGACAGTGCGAGGAAATTCTCGCCGCTGCAAAGGCCGAGATCATCGCAGCGCCTGTTGCCGCTGCCAGAGCCGTCGCATCCTTCATTTCCGGGACGCACCAGACCAGTGCGGGAAGACTAACATCGCTGCGAGTGCCGTCGCAGAGCCTGTCGTCGCTGGGTGAGATCGCCGCACCGCTTGCTTGCGGACCGCATCACATCACTGCGAACATCGTCGCAGAGCCATCGCATCGAGGAGATGCGAGTGAGAGATTGCCGCTGGATTACGCATCGTCTCCCCGGAGATCGTCGCAGCCCCTACGGGATCGAGACATCGTACCTTTGCGAGAACAAACTTCCTACGGAACCTACACACCGGAATCCACACAAATGGCCTTCCTCCCCATACAGGCCGGACTCGTAGCAACATGCCCACTGCTGCAGCGGGGTTGTCGCATTCCCCCCCCCCAAGGTCTCAGGAGCAACGCATCGCTTATTTTCCACCGCATCAGCTTCTGCTTTTGGAACTTTGTCGCATTTAAAGGTACTGTTGGCTAAACGTGACACAACTGTGACCTTTTCACGAATCTGTGGATTATTTTTATCGCAACCGCAAGAACTCTTTTGCAACCATATTCTTAAACTGTGTATGTTGGATTTTTGTCGTTTTGGTCTTGTGTAGTTTAGATTAAATACCTTTATTTTTCTAAACTGTTGTGGAGTCAGTTTGTGGTAT
Organism: Lissotriton vulgaris; assembly: GCF_964263255.1. Taxonomy (NCBI): domain Eukaryota; kingdom Metazoa; phylum Chordata; class Amphibia; order Caudata; family Salamandridae; genus Lissotriton; species Lissotriton vulgaris. Next base: position 1,433,590,985 of record NC_141685.1, read on the forward strand.
TTTCACTGTGTTACTGTGAGTGTTGGTACAAATACTTTACACATTGCCTTCTGATTAGCCTTGACTGCTCGTGCTGAGCTACCTAGAGGGTGAGCAGGGGTTATCTCAGAGGGTTTCCTCCTTACCCCGACTAGAAGCAAGGGTCCCTATTTGGACAGTAGTACCTACCTCTGCCAACTAGAGACCCCCAGTTCTAACAACCAGTATACATGCATTCTGTATAGAACAGTTAATCTAGTTCTCAGATTCTGTTTTTTGAATATAGGATATGCTTCGACAGCGTGATTCTGAGCTTGTTCAGAGAAGGAAATATAACTAGCAAAGTAGTCAGCTTGCAGTAATGTGGCACTCACCAAATGCTTGGCAAATGAAAAATGTTCCTTTGCATGCATAACTATAGTGTCACATATTTACTTTTAAACATTTCTTATTTTAGAGTTTTATATAGCGCAAACTAGACCCGAGACATCGGGTATCAGAGCGCTTTACAGGAGTACCAGTTTCGTTACATGAGGACACATTCATTTATTTTGTTAGTCACGGGGAGATTAAGTGATTTGCCCAGAATCACAGGATGTTGAGCATCGTTGCTGCAACTTGAACCTGGTTCGCCAGCTTCGAGGTCGACCACTCTAGCCGTAAGGCTACACCCTCTCCACTTTGCTATTTGGGCTAGGCTGCTAATGTTTTTCCTATGCTTAAAAAAACTAGAATCATTTGACAGTCTGCTGTATAAATTGTCAATCCCTTCTCTGACTTTTTTCATGCTGATGACAAAATGAATTGTAACTCTTACTATAAATACAGTTCGTTTTTGTAGCTGGTTGTATAGTATGTCAACAAAAGGCATTATTTCATGAAACAAAAACATAAAGAGCTGGAACCCCTGTCTTGTAGTGTTCTTGCAAAGCCACAAGCCTCATTTTGACTTTGGCAGTCAAAGCCAATACTGGCTTCTATGGTGTCGAAACATATCTCTAGCTCAACCCTATATTCATATATGAGGTTGATTGTGCGTATGTGAGAGTTCCAAGTTGCAGATCCTTCTGGAATGCTTCTGGCCATAATGTATTTTTTGGGGTGAACTTGAGAACAATGCTACCATTCCTGCTACATCCAAAAATCAAACATGGGCTTCCATGATCTTTTTTTATTACTTGTTGCATGATAAGATTAAGTTGATGGGCATAACAGTGCACATAATGGGAATTAGGGTATACATCTCAAATTCTTTTTTGTACTCCCCAAAAAACTCCACTTATAACTGAAACACCTGCATAGCTTTGGGCGATTAATTTTCCTTTTGAAAGGTCAAGCTAAGTTCACAGAATATAGCTGCAGCAATGGTTTTTGCACTGGAGCCTCTTAAATGTGTGAATCAGTAGATTATTTCCACCACTTTACTGTCATTGTCAATATACCAAAAGATTAATACGAACTGCGTTTTAGAGGCGACATCAGTGGTGTGATCAGTCTGATTAGCTACAAGGTCTGCGGCTTTCAACTGTTGGATAATATAGCTTCTTATAATCCTGAGCATACACTCAAGAAGTTCATTTTGTATGGTTTTAGAGGTGCCCTTGAAGTCTTTTGCACTTGCTAAATGTGCTTCCATTTCACTGTCTATGTGTGCAATTAAATCTACAAGGACTCTGAATATACCAGAATTTGAAGAACTTTCAGATTTATCATTCCCTCTTAACGTCAGTTCAAAAGCACCACAGAAACAAATGCAATCAATTTGTTTTTACAGTATATGTCTATTCCTGTCAACAGTTTCATTGTGTTTATTTCTTTTCTATATGCATCACATGCGTTTTTTTCAATGGGTGTATCTCCCAGCATTCCCAGTCTGGTGGTGTTTTCCTTATGGATTTTTTTTATTTTATCTGACAAATGCTTCAGGCCTGTTATTATTTTGAAACTTATAAAGCGCTCAGCTACTCCCAACGGGTGTGTCCCGGCGCTAAGACAGGCGACAGTTGCAGGTACCAATAAAGGGCTAAGGGTTGGAAAACAGCCATGTCTTCAGGACACGTTGGAAAATGGTTTCAGATTCAGTCATATGCAGGGACAGTGGCAGGCTATTGCAGGTGTTGGCAGTAATAACTGTAAAAGCTCTGCCACCCATTCTGGAACGGCGGAAACAGGGAGTCATCAAGAGGCGGAGATGGTTTGATCTAAGTGAGCGGTTGCAATGAGAATGCTTAAGTCGAACTCTAAGGTAGGCTGGACCTGACCCTGAATTGCTCTAAAAGCCAAAACCAGTGACTTGAACTGGATACGTTTAATCACTGGAAGCCAGTGGAGCTGAGATTGAATGGCGATATGGGATGTTATAAACAACCTTGCAGCGCTGTTACTCCCTTTTTTGTCCACAGAATGTCACCACCAAACAGCAAGCAGGGGAATCAGAACAGAGAATATGTTTACGTACTCCCTGCAAGCTAATCAGCTTTTGTGTACTAGGAATTTGAGAATGTACGTTTATACATCTTCCCCTTGTATGGGACTGTTTGTTGTAGTTTTCTGGCTGGTTAGATCATATTTGCTTTATAGTAAGTTTGTTCTCACTACTGAGTCCAAGGAATGGCTTTGCAAGTAGCTATTCTACTGTATTCATGGTTTCTTACCAAAATGAAAGATACCTGTCAGCAATTAAAATATTAATTTCAACATTTCTCCAACCCAACAAAAATTCTGCAGTGTGATTTAAAACTGATTTCCACACATTGTTGCTTGCTGTATAAGTTTAACAAGTAACTGCATGACTGTGCAAATGTAGTGGCAATTTAAATGAAAATCCTTTAGCAAAAATTGTGACCCAAAAATGCACATTCAGCTACATAGTATAACTACACCCTTACTACTTCACTTTCCTACTGAATGTGTGTAGTCTGTATCTCAATTGCAACACTTGCTCTTTGTGTTACCCTTGGATTTCAAAATCTCCATGATTTCCATTACTCAAAGCACACCATTTGATGGCAGCAGCCCCACGCTGACAATTGTGCCATCACCACTGCAACCTTTAATTATGGCACAGATCGAAAGATCTTTACCCAAAGCCTTCCCAATCACTTCCATTCTGATCCTGATCAGGGCCGGACTGGGAACCACCTGGCAAAGTTCTGGTCGGGGGGGGGGGGGCGATTGGAGGTGCTGCCGAGTTCTTTGCTGGGCCGGTTTTCGGACGATTTTGGTACAGGGCCGATTTTGCAGCAAAAACGGCCCTGTAACATAAATGGCCTCCAGGGGCCCAAAACCGCCCCCACCAGTGCTGCATACCCGGGGATTGCCCGGTGCCCGCTATGGCCAGTCCGGTCCTATTCCTGATAATGCAAATAATAAGTACAACATTTTCTATAAGCACCCTCAGGCCCAGAATTGAAGCTCCACATCTAACTGTTTATTTAAATGGGAGATGTGCATTTTCGCTGCAGTTTATCTAATTTTCCCTGTATTGTCTCAGTCAGTAACAGTGCACATTTCTCACCTTGAAAGTATCTTTGTGACAAATGGTCTATGCATTTCTTTTCTGTTTATTTGTTTATTTTATGATCTCCAAAGTGTTATCACGAAACACACCTAACAGGATGATTCACAGCTTTTTGTATGAGTTCATACTAATAAAAGAGTAGTCTCAAGACCAGAGAGCATAAAGTACATACACATGAGCCATGTTAAAACAGATGTCTTTTAATTCTAAGATCTGCAGTTCCTAAGGCATGTTATATATGATCTGTACAAATAACTTTCACATGATATAGACAAGGTGACTGGCTGTGTACTGCAAATCAAGCTGCATAGCACAACTAAAGTGCTAACTCGCTGGTCTTACGAGCAGACTAGTGTGCATCAAAAGAAAGGCTGGGATTACCTTTCCCAATGAATACACAGCAGACTACAGCCCGAGGCCATTTGTCATGCCATCTCCTACAGGCCCCATTTTTATTAGGTCCTCACAACGGGTTGTGTATTTAGTGCTTGCATTTGGAAGGGGGGAGTGCATGCTGTCAACAATTTTAAGCAGGCTTCAAGCTATTTGTTCTCTGTGTTTATGTCCACATAAACACAGGGCTCGGGCTCAGGGCTGTAATTCACTTCGATGAATGAAATCCCAGGCACAATGCACAAAGCAGGACTCCTCTCCAAAAATGGAACCAACATCAAAGCAGTACAAGAGAGAAACAGCCCCTCTTCTTTGTATTTGAAAACAACATAGGAATATGAACAGCAGCGGCTGGCATAGGTAAACACAGTGGGACGTAGGCAGTGGGGTGGGGTGAGACAGGGCCTGGTGGGAGTGGGGTAGTCGGCAGACGACAGAATAGGTATAATTCAATAAATAAATAATACCAATTCCGTAGTCTGTTGGCTTCGCTTCCTGCAGCACCCTGCTCTGCCCAGCACACTTACCTAAGCCGGCCACCGCTGAATATGAACCTCCTCCTCCAACCCAGCCATGACCTAGTTGACCAACCTCTAGAAGGTGGAAGGAATGTTCTAAAACCCAAAGGGCATTACCTGGAATTGGATGTGCCCTTCTAGGGTAGAAAACATGGGCCTCCCTCCGGCTCCCTCAGTCAAGGCAATCAGCCAGCACCAGTTGTATGATGAAACCCTGCATGCAGTTATCACAAGTACTTTTACACTGCAGTCAGTACCCTGAATACGACATTACCATGTGTTTCTTTGCTACACAAGTCATTACAACAACTTGCAAATTCCAACTCCAGTCAGTGTATCAGTAGGGAAGGTGTTGGACATAAAATCCAACATCAGTCCAAGTGTCCCCTAATGCAAGTCATTGTAAGTACTTGCTTGGTAAAGTGACATGGTAAGATCAACGTCGAGGTACTGACTGTGGTGTACAGGCAGATCATGATATTGACTTCGGGGTAAAGAATGTTTCCCGCCAGTACCCAGATGTTAAGTCAAACGTGCTTAGGAACTTGACACTAGGGGTGGGCGGACATCTCCGTTCCGCCCACGGAATGTGCAGAGATTTGCCCCTTCCGCCTTTCGCAATGAAGGCGGAGAAACAAGGCAAATCTTAAACGGCCAAGACATGGAACACCCTCCCCACCCACCTACGACTGACCCAGGACCATCTGTCCTTCAGGAAACAACTCAAGACTTTGCTGTTCGAGCAGTAGCGACCCCCCCCCCCCCCCAGCGCCTTGAGACCCTCAAGGGTGAGTAGCGCGCTATACAAATCTGCTGATTGACCGATTAAACGACTTCCGCCCACCCCTACTTGACACCTCCCACCCAGTCTATGAGCTCATCTGGTTAGGGAAGTGGTGTGCGTCAGTCTTGGTGACCACATTGAACGCCAAGTAATCACACAATATCATGGATGCACCAAGTATTGAGTCCTGGGGTAAAGGAGAAGAGTGAGGAAACTACCCTAATAACTGGCTGCAGCCTTTCTTTTGATCTAGGGTCATGACAGGGGAGAGGCTGGCACCCTCTACTGACCCTTCCTGCTCCTTGGAAGAAAGGAGGTCCGGGAAAGGTTCACTCTCTTCCTCCACCCCATCATCCGCGACCAGGAGCATGGCTAACTTGGACCGCTTGAAGTGGGGATTGAGGCAACTTATGTGCAAAACCTTTGGATGGTTCCTGGGATTTTTTAGAGCCACCAGGAAAGTAACCTCACTCTTGCACTCTTTCACATCTTAGGACCCAGATCAGCAGTCTTGCAGGGCCCTAGGCTCAACATGTTCCATCACCCACAAATATGGCCATGCTCAAATTTGTAAGGACAATAAGGATGCAGTTCCTATAATATCACAAACAAAGGGGGGGGAACTGTATTATGAAAACAGTTCGGAGGTATCTGATAAATCCGAAGCAAAGGCCCACGCACACCCAATTGTTATTAACAATGATGAGTCACGTGTGAGAGTGCTGGGAGTGTAGACTGGTGATAAAGTAAGTCTAAATATGTCTAACAGTAACCTATTAAGTGTTTATTGAGCTGGCATCTCTTGTCATGAATACAATGAATACAAATATGCAGTGGTGTAAGTGATAATGATCCTTCACAGATCAATGTGGTTAAAAACAGAGGATAACAATATTTCTTGACATTGGAAGGTCATGAATGATCGAGGCAATTCTTCAGGATCATATGAACCTAATCTACAATATAATAAAACATGCATAAGTGCCCAATTGTACAGTCACCCAACTAGGGTGGTGAAATTAACACAATACATAGGCTAGTTGTAAATAGACAGACTGACCCTAATGTGGTAAGACAATTGTCCCTTAGGTGCTGCAGAGGGACCATGCTAGCAGCGGCATAAAAATGTCCAGCATGGGAAAACTCTGGTGACCTACCCTGCACTGCAACACTGGAGGTGCTGAAACTTGACCAGAGTGGCTTACCATCATTTCATGACCTCCTGGCTGGCTTCTAGATTTTCCTGGGCTTTCCTCCAGAAGTGCTACATCTGGGTACGGACTGCCAGCATGTAGCTCAACAAGTACTGGGGGGACTTCTTGGGAGCTTGCTCCCAATCCTCCTTCACCAGACTGAGAGGTCCTCCCACTGGGTGCCCATACAGAGGTACAAAAGGGCTGAAGCCAACTCCCTTCTGTCTTCCCTGTGGTTGAACAACAGGCATGGTAGGAGGATGCCACTAAACATCTGCCTGTACTTCTAAGGGATGTGACCAAACTTTCTTACAAGGGTTTCTTTAATGGAGGGAACAATGCAGACCACAATGTGCATATATTGTAAATAGGTTGGTGGGTGTCTGCTTTTGTCAGAGAAATCCTTTTGTTATTTGCAGTTACAATCCTAATATAGCACAGTGAGTTATTAACTGTCATCAAAGCGCTGTATGCAAACTGCAAGGTATACGTTAGAGCATTATGATTTCTCCTCCAGTCTTTCATTGTCCTCATGATGGAAAAAGGGTTAATTTGGGTAGAAATCAATTCTTGTTAATAAAGAAAACTCCCAACCAGGATGTTATGTTTAAAATTCTGAGTTGTTGAATTCTAGACCAAGCTTTCTTAAACTATACTGCCTATCTGTATGGATGACATGCTACTCCTACACCGTGTAGTCCTCTGTCTTATGTAACATTTTCTATACACTGATTTACACATGCATGATTGATTGTCTCTGTGTAATGTGTGTGATGTAATGTGCCCTGACACCCTACGCTGGTATGAGTGGCACTATAAAACGAATTAAATACATTTGCGAAAGAGAAGTTATGGAGACTTGATGGGAACTGTTGATGGGTGGTTGTGAGGGAATCAGTAGCAGAGGTGGTCATTGGAGGGTGCCAACTAACATTGTCACTCCGGATGGGAAACATCCATTCGAACGCAGTCATTACAATGACCTACCTTTACAACGGAGCTGTTACAACACAACTGCCTTTACATTGCATGCCATTACAATGCATGCCATTTCAGCGCATGTCACTACAACGCATGCCATTACAATGCATACTATTGCAATGCATGCCATTACAATGCATTATAAGGTAGTAATGGAGATTTATTTAGTATTAGGGTGGGTATGAGTTTGGGGTACATAGGAATAGTAATTTTTACCCCTACAGTATCCAACACTTACACTACTGTTGCCCTAAAAGTATTATGTGTTGTAATCATATGAGTTGTAATGGTATGTGTTGTAATGGGATGCTGTAATGGTAGTTTTTGAAACACTTCTTGGGAGAGCAGAAGGACCCCAAAACAGAAAGTGGTGTCCCTGGAGATTCATCATCACAATTGCAAGCACATGGTTAGGTGCAGCATCACAGATCAACAGTGCAAGCAGGCTCTCTGAGAAAATAACATATACAGCAAGGCCAGTGACAAGGCAGGAAAGGAGCATCTGCAGAAGCTAAAGGTTTCTGAAAAAGAAATTTACATCATCATTGAGGAATGATGCAACAACCATGAACAGCTGTTTGGGAGGGCATCTCACATTGTCCCGGAAGTGGAAAAATGCAAAATATGCGAGAGATGCAGCAGCGCATTAATGCCCTGGGTGTGGCACACATGTCCCTGGATGACATTAAAAAAAGATCATACGACCTGCACTCCAGGGCCACGGAGAGGGGGGAAACACATCTGCGTGAAGTCCAAAGGACAGGAGGATCCAATGTATTGGCACCATCTACAGCAGAGGCTATGGGGGAAAGTACCCTGGAGAGGGAGGCAGTGGTTGGATTTGGGAGCCTCGATACATCTCAACCTCGCCCAAACCCTGGTAAGTGTGAAATGTGTAAGGTATTTTCAGGTTCACCCCCAAAGTCTGCTCTCCACATGCATGCAACACATCCACATACAAATCGTCCATCTACACAAAACAAAAATCACAGATGGTGCATTATGGGAAACGTTTTCAGTGATGTAAACAGTGTAGTTATGGACTGATATGAGCTGAAAAACAATGCAACACCACTGAGATAGTGACTCACATAATTTTTTTCTATTTACATTTTGCCACATAGAAACACTTCTCGGGGAGAGCAAAGTGCAGATGGCACTAAAGAAATCCTGGATCAGGTCCAGATGGAAGAAGGGCAGGATGGTGACCATCAAGTGTGCCTAGTTGTTCTGAAGTCCTGGCTACTGCTGCATCCACGTCAACACAGGCTTGTGCTAGTGAAATACCAGCTCCACAGCAGCCAGCACCATCACAACATACTCCCCTAACCAGGGTCTGGCTGGTGTGCCCAACCGAGCAGTCAGGAAGGCGGATGCAAGCAAGCCTGCACACTACCTCCACCCACCCCCATTGGAGTTGCCAATCAGGTGGTGTTTGGCGGCCTGGAACAGGCGATTATGAGGATTCAGTGCCTGCAACAAAAACAAGTCCGGTTGATGAACCTCAAGCTGAGCCAGGGATTCACAAACAACACAACAGACAGTAGAGAACCAGGGCCACATTGAGCAAAAAACTGATGCCCTTACAGGGTCTATTGAAGAACTGTTCAAAGAATTATCTGAGGAGCGAGGGCAGCAAAGACGTTTGAAGCGCAGCAGGGGCCAGAGGATGGACGCTCTGACCAGGGCAATTGGAGGCTAGTGCAGGCAACCCACCCAACACACTAAGCGCTCCCTGGGTCTTCAGGTGGAGATGGACCACTAGAGTGGTGATAGGGCACGAGGGCTGCAACAGATCACAACAACAGTGGAGACAATGCAAACTAACATGTTTGCCAGTAGGGGGTCAAGAGTGGGCACAGATAGCGAGGTTTCCATCTGCAGTAGTATGTCTGCTGCGGACACACCAATGTTGCGGAGAAACAGCAGCCGCCAGTCCGGAATTCCAACTCACAGGTTCACCCATGCTGACCGTTTAGTCAGGAAGTGACTTGTTGGCACTAACATGAAATTCAGTGGCCAAACTTCTGGGCTAATTTTGTTGTGCTGTAATCACATAACATTCATACTTTTGTTCAGTTCTGCGCTAGGAGATGGACATGCTGTCCAGATTTTGTTTGTGAAAGCTTGCACAATAAAGCTAAAGATTCATGGTTGAAATCACATTTTGTATTGTCATTTGTAGGGGGCAGTGTGAAAGTGGTTTGGGCATACCTTGCAAAATAATTGATGGCTATATGGTCCCTGCTCTTTCTACCATCTGCTGCAGAGCTTCCCTCTCTTTGCTGTTGATAAGTGGTTCTAGGGCATCATCCTCTGAATCTGAATCAGACACATCCATGGGCAAGCCCCCCCTGCAGGCCATGTTGTGGAGCATGGCACATGTTGCCACTATTTTGCAGACAGTCTGAGGTGCATACTGCAAGGCTCCACCACTCTTGTGAAGGCACCGGAAGCGCGATTTCAGAATGCCAAATGTGCACTCAACGTATCTGGTGCGCCTATGTGCCATTTTATACGTCCTCTCATTTGGGTTGTTTGGGGACAGGTACGGTGTGAGTATCCATGGCCGCAGGGCATATGCACTGTCACCTGGTAAGGTAAATATGATGTTGAGACAACATGCAGACAGACATGAAAGTGCCAATACTTTTCAGTGTGGACATGAAATATGAGTACCTAGGAGGTATTCATTATCAAAGTCACCTCTTTCTAATTTATGTTATATGCCACTGTGCATGAAGATGTATGAGTCATGGGTGCTCTCAGGATATTTGGTCACAATGTACGTGGTGATGTTGTTTGCATCACAGACAACTTGAATGTTGAGGGAATGTGTGCTTTTTCTATTACAGAATATGTATTCAATGCGAGATGGAGGACATGTGGGCACATGGGTGCCATCAAAGGCACCCAATGACCTGTGGAAACCTTGCTATTCTGTAGAATTGCAGTTTTGTATTTTCGGGATCCAAATAATCCCTGGGCAGGTAGATATGTTGATGTATGTGGTGGAGCATGGCATCTAGAAAATTGTGGAAGAAACATGAATGCACACTATGCAACACACCTCCAGCCACTGCAATTACATCTTGGTAGCTACCAGTGGCCAATAGGATGAGGTAGCACAACACTTGCACATGTGTGGGGATTGTATTGCAGCGATGGGATCTGCTTTCCAGTTGTACCTTCAAGTTGTCTATTGGATCTAGGATAACAGTGCTACTCATCCTGTCCTACTCATATATCTCTTCCTCTGCCTTATCAAACAAGGTTAGCCTGACTCTGAATATCCTCTCCTGTCTCCGCTGCTGAACAGCCAGTATCCACATCCTCCTCGCTATCACCTACAGGGCAGTCAATGTGGAAAGATTTCTGATGCATTCTGGGCCTGTTTTTATAAGTCGGGCCTGGTTACCACCTGTTTCTTATTCATGGTAAATTGCATGCGCAAATGGGCCATTTTGCGCATGGTTGCTATTTGCGACTGGTCTGTACATTGTGATTAGCGAGCCGCAACTTGTGATTCGCTAATTTGGAGACACAAATACTGGTTGCTTTTATTGGTAGTCGATATTCAGTGGTATCGCAAAATTTGGTTTTGAGAGTGCCTGTCGCACATTACATACGGCAGATTGTGCATGTGCAAATCAGTTTGCGACTGATTTTGCACTTGCAAATTGGTCGTACTGATAGAGCGCGGGCTCACCTGCGTTTGGTCGCCCATCGGCTGCCGGATGTAGAGCGAAGCAGGAATCTCCACCAGCACCATATGTCAGACCTCGACGGCACCAAATGAACAAAACGCCGCTAGAGCTGACTCTGCAACTGAATACAGATGCTTGCTGAGAGCTGCCTATCGTTCAAATCACAAAGTGCAATAAATCAAGAAAGCTCGTTAACGCTACTTTGCAAACGCGACCAAACTTTGGCTTCCTGCCCTAACCTTCCATTAAGCTCCGCTATTGGCACATCAGAACATATATCTAGGACATCTGGAAGGCTCTGAAAGCCTGTATCTAATTGAAAAAGACCTGTCATTCTTCTCCGGTAGAACCATATAAACAGATCTGGGTGTGACTACAAGAGTGCCTGGATACCAGAAGCATTTTCCATATTGTCAAATACAAACCCTCACCCCCTCTCCTTCCCTTGCCCTGACGAAGGTGCGGCCAGTCCACAGGCCTGGCACCGAAACGCGCGTCGACGTTGAAACAACCTGCCCTGAACATATTATCATCAATCCCCGGCCCATGGCTGCGAGGACTGTTCAGGATGTTCTCAGAGCAACTGCTCTTAAATCTTATCTGAGCTGAATGAATGAATGAATCCTGTATGAGAATGACTGCTTGTGATATTTGAATGTGTTTTTGTTTGAATGCTGGAAGGCTGATGGGGTGTCTGTCTTTTATCTTGTGATTTTGAATTGTTCTAATAAATGATTATATTCATATGTACTTTAAAAATATGAAGAAAATAATAATAAAAATGATTTATATTTTTTATAAATATGTCTCTGTTTGAATCTAATCTGGCACTGATTCTTTGGTGAGCGCTTAAATGGGTGACTACTGAAAGAAATTGGACTCCATGAGAGCCTATCTTTGATCAGAAAAGGGGCAGATCTATCTCTTTCTCTATTTTTGACTATTTCCCCCGCAGATCTGCCTCTCATCCTTCTTGGGGGGCCCCTCACTTTGTGACTTATTGGATGATCACCTGCTCGTTTTACCATACTCACCTGGGCCCATAAAAAAACATACACACTTTGAACATGTAAACTTACGCTTAACCAGATTTTAACCTTTTGGAACCTATACCTTTGACTTACCAAATCCTAGTCACCAGTACCTAGAGTCCTAAGGGATCAAGGGAGTTAGCAAGAAAATAGGTAGTAAATAACATTCCTTGTATAAAATAACCAAAGGCTCAGGAAAGGTTTAAACACTTTATCTATGTAAATTCTTAAATGTCAGAGTCCATACTAATTTAGTAAAAATTTGCCAATTAGAAAGTATATGATTAAAGCAAATGATGTGAAAATATTACGAGTCTTTCTTTAAGCACTGAAACACAGGAAGGGTAAGAAAAAATAAACAGTACAATGACATACCCACACTATTTCATATTTACCTAGAATGGTGTGAAGACCAACCCTGGCCACGGGCTGGGATAAAGGACAGAATCCTGATAGTGCAGGTGCCAGCAGGATAGAACAGGTGCGAACCAGAATCAAGACAGGTACATACCAAATTGAAATCAGGACAGGACCACCGCAGGTCAGGACCGGCACCCACAGCTAAAGTGCAACGCCAGCGTCACACCCCTCTCTGCAGCTAACAGTCGGAACCCGATTGGGTTATCAGACTCCTCCCAGAACTCTGATTGGATTATCAAATCTTCTGACAGAGTGCTCCGCCATGCACCTCTGCTCTAGATCCCTATTGAGTGCGTTGGGTCAGTGACAGATCAGCTATTCCGACAAGTCGGAAAATCTAACTAGCTAAGCCTACCTTAGATATACCTTTTTCCAGGGCAGTGTACCACCCCCAGTGTTGCAAATTCGTGTATTCACGCAATTTGATTGTAGAAAAGACGAGGAGAGGTACCAGTTATGAGGTCATTTGATTAATTATTCAGATTTACGTTCCCTCCCATAATTTTATTTTCCCATGCACTTTTATTACACTTGGCAGTGAATGTATCAATATCAATAACATTGTATTATACATTTGTACAGTCCAGCTTCCTCTTGTGGGGCTGAGAGGTCAGTCTCCCAGGCACATCTTCTAGCAAGTTAAGACTTGGCCGGGTTTTAATGTCTATGATTCAGGGATTTGAGCTTCTCTGCACAGGCGCAGTTCTTCCAAAGATGGAGTTCAGAAGTACATGACAGGCCCAAAGTACGATACATGCAAAGTAGAAGAGAAACAGTTTTAGAACAAGAAATAAATGAATGCACTGTATACCACTTATCTCTACTTTATTCCCATTACTTCATTTTAATTGTGGCATAAGTTATTAAGCACAACAAACAACTTAGTAAAAGCAATAGTGCAAGCGTTAGCACATTAACACACAGAGTAGCCATCTTTGTTCTAGTGCGCAGAAGCAAGAATGTCCCACCAAGCAGAGAGAATACGTCATGTCAAGTCAGTGTGACTGACGAATGCACAGTACAGTTCCTGCGTTGTGGCGGCCATTTTAATGCATTTGGATTACAGTTAGTAAAAGCACAAAGGAAAGCTTCCCCAAAATGTTGTGTGGTGCAATTATTAGTAAACGAAACATATTGGTTAGCATATTATACGTCCTCATCCTGGGCTCCTCGCCCTCCGCCTGGGACGACTCCTGGTGGCCCCCTGCCCTGGGCAGCGCACCCAAACCAACAGACCACGCACGCAACCTGGGCTTCATCCTGGACTCCTCCCTCTCCATGACCAGACAAGTCAACGCCGTCTCCTCGTCGTGCTTCAACATCCTACGCATGCTACGTAAGATCTTCCGGTGGATCCCCACCGAGACCAGGAAGACGGTCACCCAGGCCCTCGTCACCAGCCGACTGGACTACGGCAACTCCCTCTACGCCGGAACCACTGCCAAACTCCAGAAGAGACTCCAGCAGATCCAGAACGCCTCAGCAAGACTCATCCTCAACATCCCCCGACACAGCCACATCTCCGGACACCTGAGAGACCTGTACTGGCTCCCGGTCAACAAGAGAATCACCTTCCGTCTCCTCACCCACGCACACAAAGCCCTACACAATCAAGCCCCAGGATACCTCAACAGCCGCCTCAACTTCTACACTCCCACACGTCAGCTTTGATCGACTAGCCACGCCCTCGCCGCCGTCCCCCGCATCCGAAGAGCCACAACGGGAGGAAGATCCTTCTCCTACCTGGCCGCCAAGACTTGGAACTCCCTCCCGACACACCTCCGCCTGACCCAAGACCACCTCGCCTTCAGGAAGCAGCTCAAGACCTGGCTGTTCGAGCAGTAGCGGACCCCTCTCCCCAAGCGCTTTGAGACCCTCTGGGTGAGTAGTGCGCTATATAAATGCTTGATTGATTGATTGATTGATTGATTGATTGATACGTTATTCTGAGAGGATTGAATCCAAGCAAGTCGCTTTACGTGCGCAACCTTGCTCCGTTAGTACATCTGGCCCTTAGTCTTTTTCTGAGTGTGTTAATATGCTTTAAAAGCGGATGCAACAGTGTCAAATCTTTTCAGCAATGCTGTTAAATGGATTTTAATCTCTGGATCCATCTATGTGAAATAAAATGGTGAAACCGCTATGGCATAAACTTTCACAGGGATTTGTGGTGAAGAAAGGGATGCGGGCAGGGTGTTTATAGTCTTTCAAATTTGACATTTTCTTAAAAATGTCACATTACTTTTATTGAAGCTTCCTGAAATAAATCATTAGCCCTATACGTGCCATATACTCGACTTTGTACCAGTCAACAGTAAATCTGGAATGGTATGGATGAAGTCAGGCAATAGAGACCTAAAATATAACTAGCGTTTCAGTAACTCTAATTCATAAAAGTTTAAACAGAGACAGCACGCAATCCGAATTCAGGCTAAAGGTGAAAGATGAAATGAAATCTGAAAGAGCCACAGTAAAGTTCTGAGCTCGTCCAAGTGAATCACTAGCAGCCTGGAGCCTGATGGAATGAATGATAGGCCCGAAGATAAGGATACTGCGAGTCTGAGTGAAACGCACACCTCACTGCACAGTGATGAAAAGTCATCGAAGCACTGCACAGAATGCAGGCTGGCCGCCACCTTCTACAGCCCCAGTGATGGAATGGCGGCAAGGCAGGTACAAAAGAGATTCACGATATACAATCATTACAAATATTTAGTTTTATATTACAATTCTTGCTAAATATAGAAATATTTTTTTTTTTCATGTAAGTAGGCGACATTTTTGTAAGTCATAGCAATATCTATTCGGTATTTTATATTATCATCTTTCAAGATAAATTATTTTCAATTAAATATTTGTAAGGCGATTAGCACAGTTGCAAGTTCGAATTGCGCTAAATAACAGGTATACTACTCGTTTCAAACTCATTACTTGGAAGTCATACCAGATGCCAAGAACGAGTTTTTAACCGAGCTATCTTGCCTTTTTCCTTTCCTGGTTTATTGTTGCAGAGCACTGCAACGCTTTGAAATGTAGGGTTTTAAAAGCTCAGGGACGCTCCAGATGTCAGTGCACCCGAAAGCACGAGTCAATGGTGCAGGAGACGGGTGTTTGAAACACTTCAGCTCCTCGTTCGTCTGACAAAAGTACTTTCAGATTCTTTCTTGTTTACTATTTTCTTTTCTGCTGTCCATGAAGTCTTTATGTGACATGGCATGAATATGTCCACTCCTTTATATATATTCTATTGCATTGCACCATTTACACAGTGCTTACTACCCCCTATGAGGGACGCTAAAGCTCTTCTCTACATAAGTATGCGCGCTACCCCGTGTAGGGGGTGTGGTTGTAAGTTTGTTGTCTTTGTTTTGATCCTGTGTGGGAAGCTTTTCCATGTTGTGCATGATGACCACCGAAGTGTGGTTATCTTGTTATGAGACAGCATTTAGTGTGACGGATGAAGAAGTGTGAGAGAGAGAGAAAGAGGCCCACAGTTTTTGTTTTTAGTTGGCTGGCAGCTTTGAGTGGCTCTGCAGGTCCGCTTATGGTATTTCTTATTTTAATAGTCCACGTAGCTGGTAAGTGCTCAGAGTTGATCATTCTGAGATATTTTGTTTAAAGTGTATGGTCCTGAGCCATAGGTAAAAAGAGAAAGGGAGAGATCTTCTGGAATGGACTTAGTTAATTTAATTTCATATCTGATTGTCACTGTTTTTTAAAAAATTATTTTTTGGATACCGCAGGTGGCGGTACGTCCACGGGTCCTAAAATATAAACGGGACCACAAGTACTCTATGGTTATTGACTGCAATCACTGATCACTATGCATTTGCGATTTGCAACTAGTGGCTTTGCTGAAATTCCAAGCATTTATTTTAAATTTGTGCAGCCCTCTACTTTCATTAACGATATCAGTGTGCACATATTTATATATATGGGAGCCTATATCTGGTGTTCAAGAAAGTTCTTCAGTTTACGAGATAAGCAAGTTCGCAAATCTACAAACTGGAATTGCAAACTTGCTCGATGACTCACCCAAACCTTTTCTTTTCATTGGGCACATTAGAACCCCACCCATGGACATGTATACCACATCCAAAAACAGTTATTTCTACAGAGAACTCTATAGAAAGAGGATTGAAAAGCATTGGTGTTCTGTTTATTTTTCATTTTTTGTGAATAATTTATATGTAATATGGCTGAAGATTGATCTTCCGTTCAGGAGGAACATACAGAACCTATTGAGCATGAGGAGGGAGAAACACCACGTGCAAGAAAACAAAGTGATGTGTGGAAGCATAATACCTTGCAATGCAGTATTTGTGGCAAGCAGTTATCCAGCGGAGCACTCCAAAGAAGTATTCACATGAGACAAGTTCCATGTGGAAACACTTAAAAACGATTCATGAAAGGGTGAACAACCGGATGATGTGGGAGAAAGCAGGTGCACCAGGACAGTACACCTCTAGAGCACCCTTGGGAGAATCATCCTCACCTGCAGTCATTACTTTACCAGCTGCCTGCAAAGAATTAAGTAAGATAGTTACTCACTGTGCAAAATGCCACATGCTTCGTCCCTGCAGAAATGTCTTCTGTGGGTGCATTCTTGGATACAGCGAAGAAGCATCCCTGTTAGTTTTTTTTTGCTTCTAGTTGCCACTTAATGTTTTTGAACACTGAGGACAATTGATTCTTTGCATTTCCCTTCCCCTTTATAGTCCTGGAACCTTGAATACTTCAGTCAAAAAATTGTTGTCTAGAGATTTCCATTTTTGATTTACTATTCCAACACCAGTCTACGTACAGTAGGGAAGGTGTTGGAATAGTAACTCACACTATTCCTTTGGTTAGAGCGCCACCCAGCGCAAATAATACCCACAATGTAAAGGCATTGCGATGCAATGCCCATATGGTAAAGGATGTCTCCCCCATTGCAAACCCCAATGCCCCTGGGGACCACCACCTCCCTGGGGGTAAAGTTAACATTGGAGGGGGGACATGCAGCCCCCCTCCTGGAGCCCTAGATGGCCCTGGGCTGGCTCCAGGGCCGGGTCCAGCAAAGTCCTGGGATGCACACCCTCAGGGCATTGCAGTTTGCTATGGCTAGGTGGGAGCACCTCTCCCGCCAAGTCTTAGAAAACCTGCTCTGCTTTCAGCAAGCGAGAGCAGAAAAGGCTCTCTCTTGCTGAAAGTGGAGCATTTCTGTTTCCCTGCCTGCTGTCAAGCAAGCAGGGGAACAGGCAAATTGCTTGGAGATCCAGGGTAGCTGCATATTAGCAGCTCCCTGGGTCTCAAAGCAATGCTGGATCAGCAGGAGGCGGGACGCCAGCAGGGACCGCAGTGCCTTCAGGCTCCCCCCACAGTCACCAACATTGAAAATGTGGGTGCCATGGGTGGGACCAGGGTGCCTACACTACAGGCTGGGCCCCAGGGGATGGGCTCCCTCTGGCCAAATTTGGCCCAGGAGGGGGACCACACAGCCCCCTTCCCTTCTCTTGTTTTTAAAAAAAATTGTAAATAATAGGGGCAGGCCCCAGGGGATGGCGTTCCGGGACTGAAATTGGCCCTAATGGGGGCTGCACAGCCCCCATCTCTTTAAAAAAAAGAATTTGAAAAAGGGGGCGGCACCATGGGATGAGGATCCCGGGCCAAAAATGGCCCTGGGGGAGCCCTCCTCCCTTTCTATTATATAAAATAAAATATAAGATTGGTTAAAGATTATGGAGATGTTAGTTAAGTTCAGGTTTCACTCATACAAAACAGAGAAATTTAGCAGTTATATGTAGCCGAATTAACTATAATTCATGCCCTCGCAATGCACTTCTTATGACCTCACATATTACTTCACTCACGACATGGTCAGTGATATCACTGATAACATCATGGATTACATCACTGGTGACATCATTCACAGAATCTCTGATGTACCCACTCACACCCCAATATAGCCTTTCATACACCCACTCCAACTTCCGCACTACCATTCTTTTATCCATTGGTTCACCCATGCCAGTACTGACACACCCACTCACCTATTCATAGGTCTAGACACACATTCACTCAGTCACCCATACACAACCCACTCATTAATACAGCCACTGATATAGCCACTCATATACCCACTCACACACTGTCAGTCACCCATAAAGCTACTCACACACCTACTCACCCATAGAGTCAATCACACAGCCACTTACTTACCTGTACAGTTATACACACACACACTCACTTACTCATACAGATACTAACACATATTCACTCACCTATACAGTCACTGACACAAGTACACGCTCACCAATACAGCCACTCTTACAATCACTCACACACACATACAGTCACTCATATACTCCAACACTCACTTATACTGTCTTTTGCATATGCAGTTACTCACCCATACACCAGTGACACATCCATTCACTCATTGACACAGCCATACACACACTCAGTCACCCATACAGCCCCTTACAGACACATTCACCATTCCATACAGCCACAGACTTATCTACTCACTTGTCCATGCAGGCAGTCACAGAACCCCCGACCCACCCACACAGCCACTAATACACCCATACAGATACTCAGACAACCAGTCAATCACCCATACAGACACTTACATACCCAAACACCAACTGAAACAGCCACGTAGACACCAACAGACAGACTTGTACAGTCACTGAGACATCTGATCACTCACTTATACAGTCAGTCAAGCATCTACTGAATCATCCATAAGGGCACTCATACACCCACTGATTCAACAATACACCTTGGTGTATATATATAACACTCATAAACATTTTAGAAACACTCACAGTCATTGGACAATGTCATCAGTGATGTCATTTGAGATGTCATCAGTGATGTCACTAACCATGTCATGAGTGATTTAATATGCAAGGTCACAAACAGTGCATTGCGAGGGAATGAGTTACAGTTAGCTCAGCTAGCTATAACTGCCTAATTTGCCTTGCATTGTACGGGTGAAACCTGAGCCTAACTATAACATCCCTGTGGGGGCGGAGCTTGCCGCAAAGCAAGATGACAGTGTAGGAGAGAAGCTCTGCGAGCCATCAGCGACATACAAGACATATCCTGTTAACTAACCCGCAATATTAGGTGTACTTACTATCTTTAGTGCAATGCCATTAGTCCAATCATGCTCAAGGATATTAACTTGGTTAGTGACACCGATTTGGTTTCTTCTGGTTGAGTCAGGATGGTTTGTGTTTTTGTTTGTTGGTTTTTAATATGGATGAGTTAGGTACCATTCATTGGTCCCCAGGAATTTCTTTCCAGTATTAAATAAGTGCGAAAAACATGATTTTGTCTCTAACAAATGTATAAAGAATTTAAGAATGACATTGCTTTAAGTAATGTTCCTTTTAGCACCATGGTAATATTCTAACTGGTTTGTTTACTCCTCACTACGGTAACTTGACATTCACTGTCTTTTTCCTTATATTTATATTATATTGTTTACATCTTTACAGAAATTGTAGTGCACCCTGTATATACTCTGTCCTGATGAAGACCCCGATGTAAGGCAACAAACATACCTACAACTGTAGCGTGGGGTCGAAACGTCGACGGCTACTTTTTTCGTTTTTCAGTTGACACCGCCCGCATTAATTTGGATACTCCTGTGTCAATATAGACTATTCCGAGTACAATGGGATATGTGATGATCCCCCATTCTGGCTCAGGGTTCTGAAGCCTCTAAAATATTACTGTATTTCGAATGAAATTAGATATTTAATAAATGTCACAAATTCTACCCTTCACTTTCCTTTCTCTTCACAGCATCACGCTACCTCACTTCCTTCCTTTGGGGCACTGTTATTTACCAAGTATATTGGCTTACCCATTGTGATTAATTTACAGTGTGTTGATGTTTTTTACATTTTCTTTAAATAAAAACAAACAATGATATAGTGTTTCACAGGGACCCTTCTTTATACACCAGATAGCACCCAGGTCCCATGTGGATTCTATTGGGTAAAACCCCCTTTCTTGATACCAAGTAAGTCCTTCTCAGACATTTTTGTGGTAGAAAGAGCTCACCGATCGTTGGGGCCGAGACCTGCCCCGGGTGCCCCACTGTGGCCGATAATTGCGAAACTCTTGAATTTCCAGGGCCGGGACTCTACCTTGAGACGTGCCCGAGAACTAGGCAAACTCTGATATGAGGGATCTGCCATCTCCCTCTACCCAGACTTTACGGCACGGGTACAGGAAGCCCATCGCCAATTCAACCCCCTAAAACGGCAACTCCGAGACCACAACATCACGTACGCCATGCTCTATCCGGCTAAGTTGAGGGTTAACATGAATGGCACTACACATATCTTCACAGACCCGAAATCACTGCAAAAGTCACTGAAAGACTTACTCAAGATGGCGAGACAGGAGTCGAAGCAGGATGGTGCGACGGCGGTGGAGGCGGATGCACGAGGGAGTTCCCTAGAAGATAATGATTACAACGTTTTTGTTTGTGTATCTTTATCACCCTACATTAGCGAAAGTCTTATGAAATTCCCCCTGAGATGTATCAGTTGACTGGCGCATTTGGCACAATGGCACCACTCACACCAACTGTCGTTAGTGTGCTGCTGTAAGGACTATGGATGCCAGATTCCATCAACTCAAACTGCAAGTAAAAGTGCCCTCAAATAATATAGGGCTGGAATAGCTTAAGAAATTAGATCATTCTGTCAGTTTCTATAAGAGGGGAAGTTAATCCTGCGGAAAGCTATCCAGAATAGGGGGTGGAGGTGGCTCTTCTATGTTTGGTTCTAATGTGATAATTAGTTCAACGTTTCTAAGGGTTAGTTGACATGACACATTGCGGATACATAAGTAGATTGTCGCTGATGGTTCCATCGTGGTGCTTAGGTAACATCCGCCCCACGTGTTGCACACCACATGGTTACTAGAAATGGAAATTTTCAGGTAGGGTGGTGGGGAGGAGACTCTTAACGATGCCCAGTTTGGGAAGGCATGGTGTGGGTGGAGGGGGGAGGGTTTGAATGTGTGTATTTGTATTCTTGTTTTTGGATTTGTTTCTTTGCCCTTTTTTTATTTCCAACGTGCCTTTTTTAGTGCAATTGGTTCCTCGGAATGCAGCGACAAGTCCTACATAACTCGGAGGATGCACCATGATACAAATTCATAGTGAATAGATAAGTGTATGTAACTTGGGAAAAACTATTTGCAGGGCACAATTATACCATTGTAGCTAATGGAACCTGACCTGAGTCTCCTGAGGTGGAATGTGAGGGGCCTAAACGACCACCGTAAGATTAGAAAGGCCATGGCACTGAAATGGCTCTGGTTACCGTAATGGACACACCTCGGGGGTGGGCAGACAGGGGTCAGGCAGCTGTACTCATTCTACTTGACCTGTCTGCCGCCTTCGATGCGGTTAACCATGAAATCCTGTTGAGACGACTTAAAGAGGTGGGAGTGACGGGTTGTGCCTTTAGGTGGTTCCAATCGTTTCTGTCAGGCAGGCAGCAGGCAGTCTCCCTCTCTTCTTTCCAATCTGGTTTTACTAGTGTCCCGCATGGCGTGCCACAGGGCTCGGCCATCAGCCCTATTTTGTTTAATATCTACTTGAAACCCCTGATGACTGTCATCAAGCGTC
Organism: Lissotriton vulgaris; assembly: GCF_964263255.1. Classification (NCBI taxonomy): domain Eukaryota; kingdom Metazoa; phylum Chordata; class Amphibia; order Caudata; family Salamandridae; genus Lissotriton; species Lissotriton vulgaris. The sequence continues at coordinate 1,433,613,154 of NC_141685.1, forward strand.
ATAACATTGAGATTGTTAATTATGCAGATGATACACAATTATTTCTCTCTTTGGAGGGAGCCCAGTCAACCTCTCTTGATGAGTTTCATAGTTGCATGCGAGATAGAACATTGTGGCTGAGGGATAACTCGCTGCAATTTATTGCGTCCAAGACGGAGTTGATTTATTGTTCCTTGGAAAGGATTCTTTCCGGGCTGCCTAGTAATTTTTGGCCCTCTGATCCCCCCACTTTGGTTCAGCCTGTTAAGTCAGTCCGCAACTTGGGAGTGACATTTGACTGTAATCTCACCTTGGAGGCGCATGTGATGAAAGTAGTATGTTGTTGCCTGGCTATTATCCGTTCTTTACAGAAGATCTTTCCCTTGCTTCCTCCCTTGGCGCGCTCTTTGATAGCTCGGAGCACTGTACTTAGCAGAGTTGATTACTGTAATGTAACCAAAGTTTCTACTTGCTAGGATGCAGAGGCTGCAGTCAACTGCAGCTAAATTAGTACTAGGATGGTCTAGAAGGTCCTCCGCCTCTTTGGCTCTGGCGGAGCTACACTGGCTTCCTGTGAAACAAAGAATACAGTTCAAATCACTCTGCTTGGTATTTAAGGCCTTGCATGGAATGGGTCCCACCTCTTTTCAAAGTAAATTTGAGTGGTATGTTCCTGCTCGAACATTACGCTCATCTGGGGCAAAACTGATACAAATCCCTAGATTTAAAAAAGTTAGAGCAGGTGGTAGATCCTTTGAGGTCGCTGCTGCAAAGCTCTGGAACACCTTGCCTTTTGAGCTGAGACAAGTCAGTGACCTCTTGCTATTTAGAAGGAATGTAAAAACATGGGTATTTCCTTAGATCTAGGGTCGAGCTTCAGTAGGTTCTAAAGGAGGTATGCTATGTTAATTCACTATTAGCGCCAGGATGCCTGTCATGTGATAGTGCGCTCTAGAACTGTTATAAATAAATAAATGTCCTATCTCAAGAGACACAACGTTGATGTGGCTCTCCTCCAGGAGACGCACCTTCTGGCAGCTGGTCTCTCGCTTCCTCGAACCCGGATTCGGGGTGCGTTTCATGCAGCAGGATTTACCTCTCATGCTCGAGGAGTACTGACTTGGGTCAGTCCCAGATCCAAACTCACGCTCGAGGAATTGCACACAGATGCTGATGGCAGATATGTTGTGTCCAGATGTAAAGGTTTAGGTGAAGACTCTGTACTAATTAACATATAAGGCCCTAACCACGACTGCCCACAATTTTATTCTGATATACTGGCCATTGCGAGACACCTACCTGACACACCACAGATTTGGAAGGGAGATTTTAATTGCACGTTGCACCCTGACCTTGACCGCTCGGGAGACCCACCAAGACAACGCTCACAGTCTGCAGAGGCAATATTAGACATCCTTACGGAATTAAACATTTTAGATGCCTGACGTTTCGTTCCCCACTAGCAGGAGGCTTTACACATTATTCTGCACCCCACAACCTCCATACCAGAATTGATTACTGGTTGTTATCAAGGATGATACAGAGGGCTGTCAAGCATTGTGAGGTATTTCCCCGAACCTACTCTGACCATTCCCCTGTGCTCTTGACATTGACCACCACAGCCAAGAGACCTCCACTGTTTACTTGGAGATTTCCTCCCTAAGCATTATTAGATGAGCTGTTTAGGGCAGAGATACTGTAGGCTATGGAAATCTTCTTTGAGACAAACATAGGCTCTGTCCCACACTTCACCACAGTGTGGCAAACATTTAAGGTCTATATACGGGGTGTAGCAACACTCTGGGGTACTGAAATAAATAAGGGAACGATTGAAGCAATTAGAACAAACCTTTGCAGGACTGGAAAGAGCGACACTGGCTGATGACGATCCCTCTTCACAGGCCGTGCTGAAAAGCACATTAGAAGAATACCATTCCGAGGCAGATAGGGAGGTAAAACTCCTTGGCAAATATGCAGTGGCAAGGGTTTACGGGGAAGGGGAGTGCCCAGGCGCTGCCCTTGCCAATCTAATGAAAGGACGCAGAGCGTCCTCATATCCCGTACATTTGACGACTGATAATGGGGAGGTGCTGGCACATGCAGATGACGTGGCGGAATGTTTTCAGTCGTATTATTCCGATCTTTATCAGTCCAGGTCCACCATTACACAAACAGATATACTGGAATATCTAGAATATATTAAGTTACCCTGGCTGTTAGATGGTCATAGGGAATATTTGATGCGCCCGATGGAAGCGTGGGAGATAAGAGCAGTACTCTCTGCAATGTGCTCTGGTGCTGCGCCGGGACAGGATGGGCTTACAGTGGGATTTTACAAAGAATTATAGGAATTCCTAGTACCGCATTTGCTTACCCTTTTTGAAGAGATGGCTGAGGAGGGTGCGGTACCGCCCACACTGAGGGAAGCGTTGCTGGTGGTTAAACTGAAACCTGGTAAACCTCCGAATTGTTATTCCTCCTACCGACCGCTCTCCTTATTAAATGTGGACACGAAGATCTTCGCCAAGGTTTTAGCAAATAGACTCACCCCATTAATGCCAACACTGATAGGTGTAGAACAGGCGGGATTTATACCGGGACGCACCCTCACATATAATCCATGAAAGCATTGTCATTTGAGATGTCATGAGTGATGTCATGAGCGATGTCATGAGTGATGTAATATGTGACGTCATCAGCAGTGCAATGCATGCACAAGTTATAGTGAGTCCAACTAACTATAACGTGGGAATTTCAATGGTTTTATGCGAGTAAAATTTCCACCTAACTATAACTGGTGTGAAACCTATGGTTTTTTCAGTGAATTTATTAGGTTTTTTAAATGCTAATTCCTAACTATAACTGGTGTGAAACCTATGGTTTTTTCAGTGAATATATATATATATATATATATATATATATATATATATATATATATATATATATATATATATATATATATATATATATATATATATATAAAATTTCTATGGCAAAATGAATCCCCTCATTTTGTTCCTTTTCAAATTAAATGTATTAAGTGTTACCACTTTATTCCAATCAAGATGACTTCAGGTGTGCCATACTTTTGTCATAAGTAAGACTGTTAGCGTTCTAGTTGTTCTTTAGAACACTCTGGGACATTCTGTCATTGGGCTATAGTTGGGCTACATCTGGCTGATATTTGGGCTACATTTGGGCTCTTTTGTCTCTGGTGGCCATCTTGGGAGACTGCATATCAGAATTTTTTTAATGAAATATAAGAGGATTTGAGAAGTCACTCAAAATGTGCCCTAATTTTTCTTTCTTCAGCACTAATCATAATTTCTATGGCAAAATGAACCCCCTCATTTTGTTCCTTTGCAAATTAAATGTTTTAAGTGTTAACACTTTATTCCAATCGAGATGACTTCAGGTGTGCCATACTTTTGTCATAAGTAAGACTGTTAGCGCTCTAGTTGTTCTTTATTCTGTCATTGGGCTATAGTTGGGCTACATCTGGCTGATATTTGGGCTACATTTGTTTTTTTTGTCTCTGGTGACCATCTTTGGGCTACATTGGGCTACATTGGGCTACATTTGGGCTCTAACATATATATAGCCCAATGTAGCCCAATATATATTTTTTCAAAGTTAATTTTCGTAAAAACCACTGGAGCACATATCTTGAGACATAGCAAAGGCACATCGGGCTACCAGTCCCTACAATTCTGCCAAGTTTGGTGCAAATCCATTCAGCCGTTCGGGCTAAAAGTGAGTTTGACCGTCCTATGGAAATTAGCATGGGGAAAACATGTTTTGGGACCCTCCTTTTATCTCAGCCCCCGCTTGACGAATCCCCCCCAAACCTTCAGGGAAGGACCGGAGCTCCGCAAGGCAAATTTGAGGAAATTTTCAGGCAGATTCGTCAACCGACGCCAAAGTTATTCACAATATAATTTTGAGATTTTGTATTGAAAAAAATCCTACCTCTAACTACCTACTGGCAACTGCCAGTAGGTTATATATATATATATATATATATAATCTACTGGCAGTCGCCAGTAGATACTTATATTTACAACCTATTATCTATAGGAAATCTGCAACATTCTATTTGGAATAACTTTGGCTCCAATTGACGAATCTTCGTGAAATTTTCAAAACATATGGCCAGCTCCGGTCCGCTCCTATCCTGCAGGTTTTCACTAGGCATGAGCGGATTTTGCGGATTGGCAATCCGCGAATTTGCGGATTGCGAATTTGCGGATTGCGAAAATCCGCAAAATCCGAGCGGATTTTTTTTTCTATGTTCGCACGGGTTTCTGCAAGTTCGCGAGGGTTTTGTATAATTTCGCAAATTGCGAAATTGTACAAAACGCGTGCGAACTTGCAGAAACCCGTGCGAACACAATGTGATGTGCCTCTTGTGTGAATAAAAGGTCAGAGAAAGATCAGTTCAGCAGATGAAGAGAAAGAAGCTCCTGGTCACAGGAACAGCACGGGTATTGCGCTCGTGAAAGTCAAGGATGCAAAACCTATCCAGCATCACAGCTGATTTTCCACGGTAGATTTGGGAAGAAGGCACACCTGTCCAGCCTCGACGACGCTCACGATTGTTTTTGGGCTAATGAATGAGTCACTGAATTTGAGCATCAACTAGTTCAAGCGACCATGTGTGTGTTACTATGCAATCGCCCCGTAGGGCGCAGGGGTCCCTTGAGTGAGCTGCAGACCTGTGCCCAGCCATGCAACTATTTTAAAATGGCGCCAGCAAGCTGCCAGCACCATTGTAAAATAGTTACAAAGTTAGCTTGCACAGGAAGCACTTAGATAAAATAAAGCAGCACCTGCTTTGTTTTATCTAGTGGTTCCTGTGCAAGCTAACTTTGTAACTATTTTACAACGGCGCTGGCAGCTTGCTGGCGCCATTGTAAAATAGTTGCATGAGTGGGGGTTCAACTTTTGAACCCGTTACGTTCGCTGATTTTTTTTTTGCGGATTTTGAGGGAAATCCGCAAAAGTCGCGGATTGCGGATTTCCCAAAAATCCGCAAAATCCGCGAGCGTAACGGATTTCCCGCTCACACCTAGTTTTCACAATGATTCATCCAGCGGGGGGCTGAGAAAAAAGGGGGTCCCAAAACGTGTTTTTCCCATGCAATTTCCCATAGGCCCTGTAGCTGCAGCTACAGCCCGAACTGCTGAACGGAATTACACCAAATTTAGCGAAGCTGTAGTCCTTAGTTCAAACTCATACTTTTTGCTTAAATGGTGTAAATCCGTTCAGTAGTTCCTGAGAAAATGACAGTTAAAATAATTTATATATCTATGGGCTCGGAGGGTCCGCGTACACTAAGCGCACCCTGCATTGCACAAGCTGCTTTTTAATTGGCTGTCAACACTCGAAATCAGGAAGTGTGGGCAGCAATCTTGTGCCTCGGTAGAACCGAAGCACAAGAAAGCAAAGAAAAAAGTCACTAAAGGCGGAAAGGGGGCAGGGTTGAAACACCCTGACCCCTAGGCATGCTCAGGGGGTCCCACAAGGACCCCCAAAGCCATAAAAAAGCATTTACAAAAGAAGCAATGGCTCCCACGCATCTTTGGTTTTTAGCCCGGGGGGCCAAATCCTGGGGGCAATGAACTATATGTAGCCCCCCCAGCCCCCGGGACCGACACCCCCGGGGCTTATTAAAATTGGGTGGGGGGCTCTCAGGCACCCAGCACCGTGGACCGCCACCCCCGGCCCCGGGGATACTTCAAAGTTGGTGTGGGGGGCTCTGAGGCCCCCCAGCCCTGGGGACCGCCACCCCTGGGGCTTTTGAAAATTATGTACAGGGGGGCTCTCAGGCCCCCCCAGCCTCAGGGACCACCACCCCGGGGCTTATTAATAATGGGTAGGGGGCTCTCAGCCCCCCCAGCCCCAGGGACCGCCACCCCTTGGGGATACTACAAATTAGGTGTGGGGGGCTCTGAGGCCCCTCCAGCCCCGGGGACCACCACCCCAGGAGCATCTTACAAATGTGGGATGGGGCCACACAGACCCCCTTCCTGGAGCCTTGTACAGACCCTGGGGTTGGCCACCCCCCCCAGGGCCGGCTCCTGCAGTGTCCCGGGGTGCCCACCCCCGGGACACTGCCATTTGCAATGACAGGGCGGGAGCCTCGCGGCTCTCACCATGTCATTGCAAACTGCTTTGCTATTTGGAAGAGAGAGCAGGAAACCTGCTCTCTCTTCCAAATAGCAAAGCAGATTGCTTTTCCATATGGGGAGCAGCATTTTAGCTGCTTCCCATGTGGAAAAGCAATGCCAGCTCCTGCAGGATGGGGGGAGCCGGCTGGAACCGTGGGGGGATTGGGGCCACGCGGGCCCCCTCCCCAAAAGGAAAATACTTTTTTTTTTAAAGGGCCGGCCCCTTAAGTTGGGGAATTAATTCCTTGTCAATACTGAGGGTCCCTGGGGGCCAACTAGCCCACCAGGTACCTCCAGTAAGTGCCATGGACCTGCGTTGCAGAGTGCTGTAAAAAGGGGCGTGGCCTCTGAACACTTCTCTGCAACGCAGCCTCCTGGCGCATACTGGAGGTACCTGGTGGGATACTTGGCCCCCAGGGACCCACAGGATTGATGAGGAATTAATTCTCTAACTTAAAACGCGCCACAGGGTGTGTTTGCAGACATATAACCTCAGGCCACGACCCCTTCCTTCACCACTGTGCAAACATGCCCTGTGGAGCGTTTTAAGTTGGGTAAATACTTATCTTTCAATACTGAGGGTCCCTGAGGGTCGAATAGCCCAACAGGTATCTCCAGTATGCGCCAGGGAGCTGCGTTGCAGACTGGTGTTCAGAGGCCATGCCCCTTTTTACACCTCTCTGCAATGTAGCTCTGTGGCGCTTACTAGTGGGCTAGTTTGACCCTAGGGACCCTTAGGATTGAAGGGGATTTAATCTCTCAACTTAGAATGGTGACAGGGTGCGTTTACACAGTGGTGATGTGTGCAAGCACGCCCTATGGCGCGTTTTAAGTTGGGGAAAAATTCCACTTCAAACCTGAGGGACCATGGGGGCCAAGTAGCAGACCAGGTACTTCCAGGAACCGCCACTGCGCTGCGTTGCATAGAGGTGGTGCAGGCCGTGCCCCTTTTTACATATCTCTGCTATGCAGCTCTGTGGCGCTTCCTGGATGTACTACGAATTCAGATTTACTCACCTGTTATCAGTAGAGACCTCAGTGCGGCATCTTTGAGCCCAGTACTGATCCTGCAAAGTAATTCTAACCATACTTACCAGTAACTTGAATTTCCTTCCATAGGCTAACATTGACTGGTTTCACTTGGAAATTCTTCTAAGTGTGGAGTTTTGGAACTTTAAAATATTCACCTAAAATCATCCGAACAACGAATTCCGATTTACTCACCTGTTATCAGGAGAGAAAGCAGTGCTGCATCTTTTAGCCCAGCACTGACCCTGGAAAGTAATTCTAACCGTACTTACCAGTAACTTGTATTTCCTTCCATAGGAATCCATTGTCTGGTTTTCACCAGAAAAGTTTATGTCTATTTTCACAAACTAAAAATATTCCTTAAAAATCGCCTGTCTGACTTAAACGCTTTTTTTCAACTGATTACAGGAGATGCACCAGTGCTGGATCCAGGATCCACCACTGAGTGAGAAAAAAGTAACGATAACACTACTTACCTGCTAATTGAATTTCCTCCCATAGGATAATATTGGTTATTCTATGTGAAAAAATGTCTGTTAACTTTTAAAATACAATAATATTCCTTAAAAATCACTACTGTAACCAAAACACTTTTACTCATTTGTTTACAGGAGATGTCCAAGGAATGAATCTAGAATCCAGTCCTGTGGCTATAAAAGTAATCCATAAAGCAACTAATTGCATTTAACTAGAAATTCACATTGAGCTCAATGTTGCATTGTGTTTGAAATTGAGTTGCCCATTGCAACAACTGTAACTACTGTACTTAAAAGTCTATTGCCTATTTGCAAAGTATTTAAACTAAAGTAATTCATTCTGAGAAAGTATATTTTGTAATGTAATGTGTAATGTAATTATAATGTAATTAAAAAAAAAATATCTAAAAATAAATAGTTTAAAAAATGTAGTAAATCAGTATCAAGCAAATAAATATAACAAAGGGTCTCTACCGAAGACAAAAGACCGACAAGCAGTCAGGACACAAAATCCAGAAGTCATAGCAAAGTGTACCCCCTGAGGGGGCTCTGGAATCTACAGAAAACCCGGAGTCTTTCTCATAACAACTTTGACATCCGGCAATACCCAGCAGCAACCTACCGGTTGCCCCAGTACCCGAAAGCAGGCAAGGACCGAGCAAACCTACAGGAACAGTAACCACAACACACACCTATAGCGGAATAATGGACAACAAGGTAAGTGGCACCCGCAGGGGCATCAAAGTCAAACTCGACCAGACGGTCCCAGTGGGGGGAGCAAAACGTGCACAAAGCCACGTCAGGAAAACTGAAACTCACTTCAACCTCAAAATGTGGCTGAAGCGTAACAGACCTCAAAGAAGAGAGTACAGCAACCAAGGGACAAAAGTGTCGCCTAAGGGTGCTAAAAGTAGACAAAAGATACCAGCTAATACAAACAAAGAGAGGTCTCCCAACGATGGCAGGTCAGCAACCAAAGAAGAACAAGGGAGACTCCCCCACAGACTCACTCATAAAACAAAGAGCAGATCTGACCGCCACTCTTGATATAATCCTGTAAAAACAAGCTGAAGTGCACGACCTAGCCAAGTCAACCAAACAAACCACCAACGCAATCCAGCTTGAACTAGCAGCGGCCAGGGCTGACATCTACGTGGATCACAGAGGTGGAACAGAGGGTCAGCCACATTGAAGACGCCGACCAAAACACAAACAAAGTCACAGCAGCTTTGTCAAGGACCATGGCAACACTGCTGAAACAGACTGCTGGACGATCGCAACAGGAAAGGCCATATAAGAATCCTCGGTGTACCAGAGGGGGAAGAAAATAAAGCTGGATCATGCAGGGCCCTCATCGAGGACTGATCCCCAAAATCATGAATGTTAAGCTGGACCAACCATTTGAACTAGAGAAGGCTTACAGGGTCTCAGCATTTAAATCACCAAACAGGCCGGGCCCACGCCCAATTATATGCAAACCCCTGCGCTTGCAACACACAGAAGCCATATTTGGAATAGCACGGAAAAAACAGAACATGCAATGGAACGGCCACAAGATAATCTTAACCCAAGACTACTCCAAGAGCACAGTCGACATAAAAATGGAATTCATGGCCCAACGAGACAAACTAAGAAAAGAAAACATCCTGTTCTCTTTCGTGGGGGCAACCACATTCAAGATAATCAACAAAGGGAGGACTCTAGTCTTTGAAGAACCCAACGAACTAAGCAGCTATCTAAAGGCACCAACTCAACAAGACATGGAAACAACACAACCGGGTTCGAGCAAAAGAAGAGCATCGCCAGAACCAAGAACTGAATGAGTATGCTGACCACGGAAGCTAAAGTTCTCAACCGGGAATGTCAACCACTTCTACCTCAGAACAGCCACATACTTCAGCTCTATACTAGCACAACGAAGCTACCTCAAAACTGTGTGCCCATAAGCCCTGCCGCTGTATATCCTTTTTGCCATAAAACTTACTTTAAAGGGGCCACAGAGCGTAGACTAAGGACAGAGGGATCAATAGGGGTATACCTTGAAATCTAGTAATCCATAAGTATTGTATACCAATAAAGGATACCATCATAGTCTAAATTTGGTCACCTCCTGAGGGGTAGAAGGGTCTCCGAATGTACAATCTCAGGGAGGCGGAACGGGGATCTTGCTATCACATGTTGAGCGTGCAAAGACAGGGGGTGGGCGGGGTGGAAAGAGGGTGGGAATGGGGAGGGAAGGGAGGAGGGGGGAGAGGGAGGTTAATGTCCATCTGTCTAGTCTGTCTGTCTCGTCCAGTCTGTCTACTTCATCCCGTCTGTCTTATTTGTTGTGTCTTTCATCTACTCTGACATACCGTACTTCACACAAACCGTCCTACATCCTGCTCTCCACAGATCATCACAAAACAAGATTTACAGGAACAAACCCTTATGGTGCGAAACACCCAACTAAAGAAAAGATGCCTAGAGGCAGGCCGTCTTGGGCAGAAGGTTCACCAGCAAAGCTAAAAGGCCAGGGCGCGCAACCCACATCGGGGAGCGGGGAGGAACCACGATACACACCCAACCTAAGTTATGATGAGCAACAATAGCCCCTCCCTAGCAACTAACCTGAAGATAGTCTCCCTCAGTGTTAAGGGCCTTAATCACCCCGTCAAGAGGAAGAAGATCATATACTACTTAGCCAAGACTAAAGGTGACGTTATACTGCTACATGAAACCAAATTATCTCTAGAAGACGACGCTAGAGTCAAGGCTAGGTGGATAGGTGAGGTTGCATGCTCTCTGGCGACAGGAAAAAAAGAGGAGTGATTACACTCATAAACAAGAACTCTAGAATAACCATAGATGACCAGCATCACGATGATGATGGTAGACTATTAGTAACAAATCTGAAAAGAGGGAGCGAAATAATCCAAGTGGTGAATGACTATGCTCCAAACACAGACAACACCGCATATTGGGAGGATGTCGCCAGGAGACTGGAAGCGGGATCCCAAAAGGACATGACAGTGTTGGCAAGCGACTTCAATCTGGCACTTGACTACACCCTAGATAGACAATCACAGGCTCACACCCTCCCTCAAGCCTCACACAACATTTAAAAAAACATATGCAATAGATTTAACCTCAGGGACCCCTGGAGGCTACAGCACCCGGACACCAGAGATTACACTTTTTACTCCAACACACACAACTCCTACAGTAGGATAGACTACATCCTAATATCAGGCTCCCACACCCACCTAATACACCACACAGATATAGCAGCTAGGACTATCTCGGATCACTCCTGCATCAGCTTGCAATTTTCGGGCCGCCACAACGAAAATATCACACACATGTGGAGGTTCAACAACGCTGTTCTTACAAACCAAGAAGACAGGACTAAAATAGAACAAGCCATTAACGAATACATTGTTGTAACGTATCTGGGGCTCTAGTGTAATTTTCCCGATTCATGCCCTTATATAGATATAACTTATCATATCCTTATATAGGCATAAGACTCATAACCATATTTAGACACAGCCAATGCAGTCCAAATACGGCATGACTACTTCCACTAAGCTCCCAGAGTACAACGAGTTCTTGAAGACAACCAGCCTTCAGCAGCACGGGACTTCCCCCTGCTTCAGTACTGATTTGTCCCAGAACTCCTGGAGTGTGTAAAGAACTTTGAGTTCTTAATGACGTTATTATGTCCACCCTTACGTCAAACTCGGCAACTTCCAGGTATAAATATGCCCACATCTGCCCTAGCCAGACACACAGTGGTTTTGGAGCAGATCGACTAACTACTTGCCCAACGCCCTGCTGTATGCGAGTGCCAAAGGAAGCCGACCCCCCCGGCTGACGTACTGAGAGAGACTCTGTATTTTCTCCTGCTGAGAAATCCAGCTCCAGTGTTTCCATGCTACCCTTGCGGGTTACTGGGAGATCGAGTCCTGAGAGAGAGATACAAGACCTCCTTCATTCTATAACCAAGGTACGGAGCTGATTAGACTCTTAGAGAATTCTTGGATAGATTCTTGGCAGAAACTATTTAACTCAAGCTACACCTCACTTACTTCTTCCCTTGTTCTAGACTTAGGTTAGGTACACCGGGGTAGGCGTATTTTAGATGCACCAGTTGAGTAATTTTAGTCATTATTTATCATTGTATGTATTTTATCTATTTTATGTATCTTATGGCTTAGACACCATATAAATGCTTTTACAGTATTATTTCATAATACTCTTTTTTACTGTACACACTTTACTTCATAGCAAGTATTACGATTGTAGCAATTCACTTCTCTTGCATGAGAAAGAAGACTGCTCAATAAATAACCTTTTTATTGAAAACGCCCATCTCTCTATTTCTCTGCACTTCTTGTGAAACGAAGCATGCACGATTGACTGAGTGAAATAGCCATCGATTGTTTCCGCTACTCTGAAGATATATTTCTTATTCTTGGGGAACAAAAGTTGTCATGTTATATGGTTGTCAGAAATGAATCCCTTCTTGTGTATTCAAGAAAGTTTCTAGTGACCTCTGAGCTAGCTGGCATTCACATTTAAGTCTAACATATTCAATAGAGACCTAGTCGACCTAAGTCCTACGTCTAAACTATCGTTTATGTTATTCCAATGCGCAGAGCCTATTGGGAATATAGGAACTACACTACATGGCGCCCAACGTTTTGGAAGGCGATAATTTAACGCTAGATACTAGAGTAACTCAGTCGTGCTTTTCACACAGACCCCTTTTTCCGTAAAAACTCCAATAGATGTCTGGAGTGGGTAAAAGGTTAGTATCCACCAGAACTAAGTAGGACGAGAATCCTATGTATTAGTTTTTGGTTTATTCAACGTTGAAGGATACAGTGTTCCAAAATATTGTGCACCTAATCTTTGTTTCCTTGAAACTTGCTCTGCAAACTTTCTGTCAGCAAAATGACGGAAAGTGACGACGAAAGGGAGAGAGCTAGAATAGCAACTCAACTATTAGCAGAAGACACAAGTCTTCAGCAAAACAACCCGGATGCAGTAATCATCCCAATAAATGTAAGAAAGAGTGTAACTTACAAACTAATAAATAGTGGAGTATCATCGAGAGGTGGTACAGTCATATTTGTGGTAGAGGCACATGAATATCGGCAGACAGAGGTATTCCATTCATGGATAACTTTTCCAGCAGCAAATGCTGTGACACTTGAGTTCCACTACTACAAAGCAGAGGAAACTCCAGCGGAATACGTTCCTTTCGAGGACGTCGAAATTCCACTAACTTACCAGGAGCATCAGCTCTGATTTAATGGCACCCTAAAACATCAAAATCACATTACCAGGCTCTGTCCACTAGGTAGACCAGGAGCCACATGGCCGTTTCTAGCCAGCTATACACCACATCCTGACATTGAAGAAATGTCAGACAGAGAACTATTAGTTCAATTAAAACAATTATTTAAAATACATAGACAATTGGTCCAATATGTCATGCGGACTTTAACAGTCCAACCTGCTATAAAAATTTCACAACACACCCCTCACCAGGGGAACGCAAATAAAATTACACCACAGACTATACAATCGGTCATAAAAAAACCAGAATTCTGACAATCTGTTTACCAATGGGGATCGCACCACATGTGGAAGACTGTGACACTTAGGGAACAGTCTTTGCTTCAATCTACACAAAAACACATAGTGTTCCTTCTATGGCGGTTATACCAGACGTACTAAGACAGATTCAAAATTAATACGGTCCAGAGCCTGCTTTAAATCTAGGTATGAAATTACTGAAAGACTTTAAGCAAGTCTCGGCTATACTACTAGCCAACATAAAAGGAGAAGCAGCATCTGTGGCGATCCGCCAAAAGTTAAAAGAAACAGAAATAGCAGACCAGCCTTTTGAACTTGCCAGAATAATTGAAAAATCCTAAGAAGAATTAGGTAAAGATAGTTTGGGTGGGAAACCACTAAAACCACAACTAACAGAAAATCCTGAAAAACCTTCATTAAAAATAGTCTAATTACTCCTAAAAAGAAAAGGGAAACTATCAGACCATTCCCAGAGAAAAACAGTTTCAGTCCAGAGGAAGGTCTCCCCAAAGGAGAGATAGATCTCCAGACCGGTGGGGTAGGTCTCCACAACGGGAGCCCTCTGAGAAAAGATATAACCTCAGAAATAGGGATAATTTGAAAAAACCTGACAGATATCAAGATATTGATACACGTCCCTCTTGATCTTTTCAGACTTCCTCGCAGAAATCGGAAAGAAGAGGACGGTCAGAACATAAATAAGAGGGCGTCACGCCCAAAGACAAGGAACCCGCTCACCAAAGTAAAAAATCTCAATTTCGAGGAGGAGCTTAGCGTGCATCCAAGATGGTCGCTGAGCACAGGGCTCCCCGGACCCTCGCCACCCTTCGCAATCTATCCTGAAGATATCATGATTTCTCAGACAGATTCTTTGAGATGAACCTCTGCTGAGTTCATAACTCTTTTCAGAACTTAAATCGGACTTGGGTAACCGAAACTGCGTCGATCTGAACTTCTTGGGTCCACCGGGAGGCGAGCCGGGGACTGGGCGACTCATGGATCCGGGACATAGTCGAACAACAACGGCAGTGGGGTCTCCTCAGTAGCCCCATCACCACTTTCGGTTTCGTTTCTGGATCCCGACACGGTTTGATTGTGAGACCGTATCCCTCGGCTTGGGGCCAGTCCATCCTCCATCTAATGCAACCACGGCCTTAACTCCGCAGTTGTCTGGATCACTCATTTTCACCAGGTCTCGCGGGCCCCTCTGGGGCGCATATTCCAACATGGCTGGTAAGGGTGACGCTGAGAAGCGAAAGACAAAGACATCTCTTCGTGGGGGACTGGTCCAGACAAATGTCATCGACCGCTACACTCAGCCCAAAGGATCCCCTGGACTCTCCAGTCGCACCCCATAGGATGCCAAAGAGGACCCCTCCGCTCCTGTTGATCTGTCCCTGCAAGACATCATGGGCGCCATCTCCAATATGAAGGAGACCATCGGTCAGCAATATGAGGCACTGGCTCGTAAAATCGACACGGTCGCCATCGATGTCACCTTGATCAGGGCTGACCTGTCCAAGACCAATGAGAAAGTGAAGTCATTGGATCTGAAGACTTCCAGCCTCACGACCGATGTGTCGGAACTTCAGACAGAGGTCGGTAACTTGAAATCTGCCAATGACTTGATGTCCCATCGGCTGGAGGATTTTGAGAACAGGGCGCGACACAACAACACTCGCGTCATAGGTGTGGCAGAAAATCCCGAGCCTCACTCGGTAGATCTCCTGGTCGAGGATCTTGTCCTGAACCATCTTTTTCCCTCTGGACTCAGCAAGTTTTTTGCAGTGGAGCGTGCACATCGTGTGCCGGGTGGAAAGCCCAAGCCGGGCGCTCCTCCGCGGCCCATCATTGCGAAACTCTTCCACTTCAGAGATCGAGATGCTATCCTGCAGGCTTCGAGAGTCCATGGCCCGGTAAACTTTGAGAACTCCTCTGTCAACTTCTTTCCGGATTTTACTCAGCATGTCCAGAGACAAAGGATGGCTTTCCAGGGGGTAAAAAGACGTCTTCGGGACCTTGGTTTGAAGTATGCGATGCTTTTCCCAACTAGGCTTCGAGTGGAGTATGAGGAGCGGACTTTCTTTTTTGATCGGCCGGACAATGCAAGTGACTGGCTGGACACCCTGCCTGGCCGAGGTGATCGGACAGAGCACCCTGGCGGTGCCGAAGGTGGTGAGCCTACGCGGAAGTGACTTTTCGGTCCCTGACCTCCGAACATTAGACATTTCTCAGCTGGGTTCTATTTCTTTTCCTAATATGTTTCATTGCGATCCACGTCTGGGTGGCAGGTGGCGACGGGCCTCTTTCCTCCTCCGGGGTCTTTTTGTAGAGTGGGGTTCCTAGGGCGACAGGCACACTGCATGTTGGGGTGGCTTTTTGGTCTACTGCAGGGGTGCAGGGAGGGGGGAGTTGTAACGGGTGTTGGTTGGGGGTGGGATGGGGTGTTCGGGTGTGTGTTTTTTTCTCTCAAGGCGACAAATTGCTCTTTTCCTTGCTTCAGGGGTCCGGCTCTTGGTGGGGTGACCTATGCATTACTTGTGGGGATGGGGGGTAGTGGGTTGAGGTTGGTCTCATGGAACGTCAATGGATTGGGGGATCGTATCAAACGGGGTGTTGTGTTGCAATATTTGCGTCGTTTGTCTCCTGATGTGGTACTCCTGCAGGAAACGCATTTGGTGGGAAACGTGTGTCATGCTTTAAACAGGTGGGGTTACCGACTGGTTGCTCATTCGGGGTTTATCACTGGTTCCAGAGGGGTTGGTATTTTGATCCGGTCTTCTCTCCCCATTGATATAGATAATGTTATCCTTGATGACAGAGGGCGCTACGCCGTATCACCGGTAGGTGGGAGGGTAAAACTCTTTCTTTGGTTACTGTATACATTCCCCCGGGTCTCCAGACCTCTACTTTCTCTGATGTTGGCCGGATGATGCTGGGCCTCCCTGACAGTCTCTTCCTTATGGGTGGGGATTTTAATTCTGTACTTTCAGGCAGTATGGATCGCCACCCTCTCAGGACACTTCCCACTTCCCAATCTTGGCTCGGGGGGTTCATAGACACTTTCGGCCTGGTGGACTGCTGGAGGTTAATGCACCCGATGCAATGTCAATACACTTTTCACTCCGGAGCTCATGGGAGTCTATCCAGGCTCGAGTATGTCCTTATGCCCGCGGTCCAGTCTTCCTACATCAGGGAGATCAGACATTTGGCCCAAGGCATTTCTGATCATTCTCCTTTGTGGCTTAGTTTTAACACGGGGATACACGCTGCGGGGCGGATCGCCCCTATCAATCCATGGTATTTGCGCAACCCCAAGAGCCGTAGTAGCCTGATAAAGTCTCTAGATTCTTACTTCCTGGAAAATGATGGGTCTGTCTCGTCCTCTGTGTCCCTGTGGGAGGCATTCAAAACTGTCATTTGTGGTCAGGCCTTATCCTTAATAGCTCCCCCTCCTGGGATTACAGACTGACCTGCGGACTGACCTGCGGGTGTTGCTCTCTGCTGCTGCTTGTTGTCTCCTGCAACGGACCTACGCCTCGCGGCCCCCGATCCGCGGGTGCCGCTCGAGAACGCCGGATTGCCTGCAACGGGAGCCCTGCTGTCCAGGGAGTGAAGCTGCATTATACCAAAGGCTTGCAGCGGGACTGCGAGGACCAGCGGGCAGTGCGATAATCTGCCACAGCTGGTCCTCTTCCCGCCGCTTCCTCCCAGCACTTGAAATTGGGGGCAGGACTTGGGTTCGGCGTGCCCCTCCTGGGATTACAGACTGACCTGTGGACTGACCTGCGGGTGTTGCTCTCTGCTGCTGCTTGTTGTCTCCTGCAACGGACCTACGCCTCGCGGCCCCCGCTCCGTGGGTGCCGCTCGAGAACACCGGATTGCCTGCAACGGGAGCCCTGCTGTCCAGGGAGTGAAGCTGCATTATACCAAAGGCTTGCAGCGGGACTGCGAGGACCAGCGGGCAGTGCGATAATCTGCCACAGCTGGTCCTCTTCCCGCCGCTTCCTCCCAGCACTTGAAATTGGGGGAAGGACTTGGGTTCGGCGTGCCCCTCCTGGGATTACAGACTGACCTGCGGACTGACCTGCGGGTGTTGCTCTCTGCTGCTGCTTGTTGTCTCCTGCAACGGACCTACGCCTCGCGGCCCCCGCTCCGCGGGTGCCGCTTGAGAACACCGGATTGCCTGCAACGGGAGCCCTGCTGTCCAGGGAGTGAAGCTGCATTATACCAAAGGCTTGCAGCGGGACTGCGAGGACCAGCGGGCAGTGCGATAATCTGCCACAGCTGGTCCTCTTCCCGCCGCTTCCTCCCAGCACTTGAAATTGGGGGCAGGACTTGGGTTCAGCGTGCCCCTCCTGGGATTACAGACTGACCTGCGGACTGACCTGCGGGTGTTGCTCTCTGCTGCTGCTTGTTGTCTCCTGCAACGGACCTACGCCTCGCGGCCCCCGCTCTGCGGGGGCCGCTCGAGAACACCGGATTGCCTGCAACGGGAGCCCTGCTGTCCAGGGAGTGAAGCTGCATTATACCAAAGGCTTGCAGCGGGACTGCGAGGACCAGCGGGCAGTGCGATAATCTGCCACAGCTGGTCCTCTTCCCGCCGCTTCCTCCCAGCACTTGAAATTGGGGGCAGGACTTGGGTTCGGCGTGCCCCTCCTGGGATTACAGACTGACCTGCGGACTGACCTGCGGGTGTTGCTCTCTGCTGCTGCTTGTTGTCTCCTGCAACGGACCTACGCCTCGCGGCCCCCGCTCCGCGGGAGCCGCTCGAGAACACCGGATTGCCTGCAACGGGAGCCCTGCTGTCCAGGGAGTGAAGCTGCATTATACCAAAGGCTTGCAGCGGGACTGCGAGGACCAGCGGGCAGTGCGATAATCTGCCACAGCTGGTCCTCTTCCCGCCGCTTCCTCCCAGCACTTGAAATTGGGGGCAGGACTTGGGTTCGGCGTGCCCCTCCTGGGGCGTGGTTTTACCAGGAAGCGTACATTACTGGACGTCCTCACCAGGCCCGCGGGACGCGCGCGGACGCGCACGGGCGAAGACCAGGCCAAGAGCGGGCCCGTCTGTGCCCGTTCGTGACCAGGAGTGACCGGACCGGGCAACCCCCCTAACTTGTGTAAGCCTCCTCTTCTTATTCAGGCCATGGCTGGCAGAGATTCCATGATCAAATCATCGTTAACTGGAAGCCTCTCAACCGCTGGAGGTATGGAAAAATTTCTTATAAGGGCCAATAACATCATAGATAAAGAAATTGTCATCTTGGAGAAACGCCTATCAACTGAACTCATCTCTCTTAAACGCTCATCTATAGGGCCCCTCGCCAATGCCAAAACACCAACCAGAAACAGTGAACAATCTAGCCAAATGGCTGAAACGCAGCCTGCTATCCTGGAGGTAACACCCCCGCCAAGAGAAGACCCTGACACCTTAGTTAACACAATTGTCACTGTCGCGGATATTAATCATGTTCCCCACAGTAAAAATGTCTCTTTTTCGTCCCACCATGAAGAGAGTATTATTCAATCTAAGAGTCAAGGGGAGAGGGAAGGCGCTATTAGGAAACGGAAAATAGTTTATAACAAAAAAGAAACCAAACTGGGAAGATCTGTCAAATCAGCTAAAGTGCGGGGCGAGCCACCCCAGATTATCAACCCTCAAGAAGTTACTCCCCTTGGGAGAGAGGAGTCCATGGAGTGGGCTGTGGCCTTACTTAAATCAATTATATCACCGCTAGAGACAAAGTTGGATAGGTTGGATGCTACAATATCCAACATAGAGAAAACCACTGCCTCGATCTTAGCAATTTTTAGAAAGTCCCAATGTCAAAACACCCCGCCCATTGTACCAACCCCTCTGGTCCCTCCCCCTCCAAATTCGAATCAACCCACTATTCCTTCATTAATAAACTGTTTACCCACCCCTTCCATGCCCAGCAATACAACCGCCGAGCACGTGGCGAGTCACCAAGCCAGTCAGTCTAATCCTCCAGTGCACATGGATGAGGTAAATCAGGGATCCCCGGTCAATAAACATAAAATTCCTAGACCTAGACGGCCTGATCTCCCACCAGAAGCTAATCGGTTCACGGTTATCCTAGCTGGAGTACCACCATTAGAAAAAGGGGAAACAAAAACTTTTAGTTCCTTGAAAAGCAAGATTATCAAATGGCTTAACTGGAATAGATCCCTCCCGACCCATTTAGATAATGAAATCATCATGGTTAGGAGGGTCCCCTGGGTTGGTAAGACTCCCAAAATCATCAACGGAGACTGCATAACCGTTAGCTTTAGAGATCCCCGTACGGTTTCTCATATATGTGCAGGCTTCAACAGATCTTTCAATTCCACCATTCAGACCCTCCCAGTTTCCTACTTCTTCCCACCAACTAATAATTATCACCATTCTAGAAGAGGGGACTGGACAGTTGTGGAACGTAGGGGCAGACAGCGACCGTTTGACACCAGACCACCAAGACAACCCCAATACACGCCCCAACCCTACCCCTTTTCTGATTATAATCGCTATGGTTGTTTAGAAGGTATGGAGGGAGTTGATTGACTACCCCCTGATGTCCCATCCCTTGAGTTGATTCCTGCCACTGGTAACAGAGAAGTTCCATCTATTTTTAAACCACCGATTCAATGCATGGTAACTGTTTCTAATATGACATCTATCCCACCTGTTGACCCGAAGGCAGCTCTTCCTGTACCCCATGTCGCGGGTCCTACAGATGCGGGTCATGAAACATCATTCACCACAGTTACCCCCACTGATATGGTACAGGCCCCTAGGCCAACAGGATATTCAATGGCGAGTTGGAATATTGCAGGGTGGCGGCAAAAAGTTGTAGCCCTGGGCTGGAGAGAGCACATCACAGATTTTGACATTCTGTGTCTGCAAGAAACATGGTCAGTGGAAGATATTCACTATGATGGTTTTGTCTCTTACAATTGTCATGCTGAAGAATCTGTTATGGGGAGGGCTAAAGGCGGATTATTGATCTTACTATCTGTACACCTCCCTATACATGTAAGAAAAAGCCATCTAGTGGGGTTCCATTCGCAGATACTGGAAATAACGGTTAGCAGGGGTAGAAATATTCTATTGATTAACCACTATAATAACACCTTTGACCCATCCAGTACCTCTGTTGTGGATGAACTTGAAACTGTTTTAGACTCAATTCTCTATAAATCGGCCATATCCTATGATATTATATGGGGGGGAGATTTTAATATCAGACCCTGCCCTCTCTCTTATACAACAGCATGCGGATATGATGGGGATAATGGAGAGTATTCATTACATTTCCTACACTCCCCCCTACGGTACTTCCCTTAACAACCTTATGTTAAAGTACGATATGTCCATCCACCAACATGCCCCTGATAATGAGGGTAATTTGGCCCCTACTTTTACGGGGAGGAATACTGTTTCTATTATTGATTATCTGCTCATCTCCACTCGGATAGTTCCGCATTGCACGGTCCCGCATATCCTGGACCTTGGATTGAGTGACCACAATGCATTAACTATGTCCATCTTCTGTGAGATTACTAGGAAGGTATTTACCGGTAGGGTTGTTGATGACATCATCCCATGTAGGCCAAATGGGATACGCATTAAGTGGTGCGGGGAAAAATCCGAGAATTTACACCGTAGTGTTGTGAAAGCCGGTTTAAAAACGATACTCTGTTGTCTCGAAATCGATGCCCCACCAGATTGTATCGTAAATAATTTTGAGAAACTGGGTACCATAATCAAGCAAACCCTTACTACCAAGAAGGCCCCAATTAAACGGGAAACATTGGGTTGGTTTAACCAGGCGTGCACCAAGGCGTTAAAAGCCCTTAAGCTTGCCCTTTCCAACAAACCTAGAGACAGGGAAGCAGTTAAACTCTTGAGGGCCAATTATAATATCGAATTGAAACTCAGGAAACAAGAGCTAAGAGAACTAGCCTGGGAAGATTTGAATAAAGCTGCAGCCCTCCGGGACAGCAAGCTGTTCTGGAGCACTATTAACAGCCCATTCCTCCAAAAGGAAGAATTTACAGTCCTTACCGCCCAAGTAAGCGAAGATAGTTGGGTTTTACATTTCACGGGGATTTTTGATCCAACTGGAGAGTCTAATGATAATATCTGCAACAACCTTATCACTCCAGTTGAACCCCTGGGAATCATGATTCATGAAGTAGATATGGCAATAAAGAATAGTAAAGGGGGGAAGGCACCTGGCCCAGATGGGGTGCCAATTGATCTTTATAAATATGATTTGGCCCTGTGGAGTCCATTATTAACCCTAGCGTTTAATGCCGCTGTGGATAACAAGACTCCCCTAAGTTGGGGTCAATCCATAAGAAGGGGGATAGAGGAGAGGCCAAGAACTCCCGCCCTATCTCCCTTCTGGACTCCTCATTAAAAATCCTGAGTAGGGTCTTACTAACACGATTGGAAGAATGGGCTACAGATAATCATATTCTTGCCCCATCCCAATATGGCTTTAGAAAAGGCCTTGGTACTATAGAACAATGTATTAACCTGAACCTTCTAATTGGAAAATACACCAAGGCCAAACCGGGATCACTGTACCTGTGTTTTGCGGATCTTTCTAGCGCCTTCGATCTGGTTGACCATGCTTTGCTATGGTCAACTTTATTGGGTATGGGTGCCCCCCCTGCTATTATCCACTTCTTAGCCAGACTTTATTCCAACCTATCGGCCCAAATTCGTTATGGACCAGCGGGGAGTGTACACGAAAGATCAAGGTAAGATCTGGCATCCGACAGGGATGTGTTTTGGCCCCATTGCTTTTCTCGCTCTTTATTAATTCAGTTGAGCAAGATTTAAAGAAAATTCAAGCTGATGCCCCTCAAGCAGGAGGCCTTCCCATACCGGTACTACTTTATGCAGACGATACTGTTTTACTCTCCAGGACCCCCATAGGCCTCCAAAAATTGATGAATGGGTTTTACGATTTTATCCAGGGGAAGAAACTTAAAATTAATAATTCCAAAACTTTTGTTATGGTGTGTGGCAAAAAGGTAAAACATCTTAAACCCTTTTATTTTAAGGAAAACCATATTGAGACTGTTGCCAATTTCTGTTATCTGGGTGTTACTTTTAATAACAGAGGTTCCTGGGTCCCAGAGCAGACAAATGTTAAAGCAAGAATGGGGAAAGCCTCCCTAGGCGTCTTCCGCTTTGCTTCAAAAGTGGGAAGCCGCCGTATCATAGATATGTTGAATATTTACAAGCATAGATGTACATCGGTAGCATTGTATGGTTCTGGGGTTTGGGGACATTGCAATGTAAGGGCCTTGCAAATTATGGAAAATATGTTCCTCAAACGGTTGCTTTGCCTTCCATCTTCGGCATCCACTGTTTTAACACATATGGAATTAGATCTGGACTACTTATCTGACCTAATCGGACTGAGGCCACTGTTGGTCTGGAAATCCATTTTTACCAAGACGGAAACTGCCTTTACTAAAGACATTATCAAGGACTGTTTACTTTTGGAAAAAGTCTCCAACATTCCTTGGTTAAAATATGTGATTTCAACGGTTAAGGATCTGTTTGATATATGGATGTGAGTAAAGACCCTATATGTATTAATTCTCTGACCAAACAGGAAGTCAAAAATTTTTGCGGGTCAAAACTGATCGGCGGAAAATTGCAACAAAAGAGTATTCTACTCATGTTTTTTATTATTCCTTTAAAGAAGACGTTTCTGGTATACCCATGTACCTTAATGCTATAAGTAGACGGTCTCATCAATTTGTACTTTCAAGACTGAGACTAGGCATTGTACATAACTTGGTTGCTTTTCCCACAATGAAATGCTACTCTGTTACCCCTTGTCCGTGTGACGGTTTAACTAAACAAAGCACACCGCACTTTCTCCTACTCTGCCCTTTGTACAAAGCTCAGCGTATTTCTTATCTTAAACCTATGTTTCTGAAATATTCTACGTATACCACAGGAAATGCAATGAAGTTATTATTTTCACTTGCGAGCCCGGATTTATGTTTCTTTACTGCTACTTTTATTTTAAAATCTATCACAGCAAGACTAAGTATGGTTTTCCCTTAAATTTATGTTCAGTAATTTTTTACATTTCATGCAAAATTTTCTTGCCCAACCATATGATATGTACTTACCCTGGTGTTGTAATTTTGTATGTGCAATGTTTTATTTGTATACTTTTATGATGTTTTTTAAAACAATCGAATAAAGTTTAAGAAACTGAAACTGAGCTGAGACCAAGAAGGCCCGACATATGGAGGTTGAGAGTCTGGAGACAGAAATACTTGAGTTGGAGGCCGACCTGGAATTAGGCGTCACCCGGGAGAAACTCCACGCCCTTAGTTTGAAGCAGTTTGATTATAAATCCCATGTTACGGATGCCGCCAAGACAATGTTCAGGGAACAGCAGGGTAGATTGTACGATGTTGGTGATAAGGCGGGCAAATTGATCGCATGGCTTGATAGAAAGGAAAGAGCGAATCGTGTGGTTCCCGTGATACAGACTTCGGATGGTGTGTGCGTGACTGACCCTGGAGAGATTGTGGAATGCTTTGCTGATTATTTTCGTATGGTTTACTCCCCGGTGTCCGACAGAGATGAAGATGACTCTCGTTTGCTGCTGAGGG
Source organism: Lissotriton vulgaris (assembly GCF_964263255.1). Lineage (NCBI taxonomy): Eukaryota > Metazoa > Chordata > Amphibia > Caudata > Salamandridae > Lissotriton > Lissotriton vulgaris. Next base: position 1,433,637,050 of record NC_141685.1, read on the forward strand.
ACATTGCTTTGCCTTGTCTGTCTGAGGAGGACCGAGACCGCATGGAGGCCTCGTTGTCGGTGGATGAGATTGCTACCGCAATCCGTTCCCTCCGTTCTGGTAAGGCCATGGGCCCTAATGGCCTCCCTATCGAACTGTATAAACTGCGCCCGGACAAAGTTGCGTCCTACCTTCGCGCAATGTTCAGGGAGTCACGTGAGTTCGGCGCCCTCCCTTATGATCAGCTTTTGGCTACTATAGTTGTGATTCCTAAGGAGGGCAAGCCTCGTAATCGCTGTGCGTCGTATCGGCCTATTTCCCTGCTGAATGCAGAGCCTAAGATCCTTGCCAAGGTCCTTGCCAATCGTTTAATCACTGTAATTTGTGATCTGATCCACCCGGATCAATCCGGTTTCATTCCGCACCGAAACACTGCTCTTAACTTGCGGCACTTACACGGTTTTCTCGCTAGGGCGGAGTCTCTATCAGAGCCGGCCATCTTGGCTTCCTTGGACGCCACGATGGCCTTTGATACGATTGAATGGCCATATCTTTGGGCCACTCTGGCGAAGTTTGGTTTCGGTGCGGACTTTATTAGTTGGGTTAAACTTTTGTATTCGGATCCGTTGGCTCAGGTCGTCGTCAATGGCAGAGTGTCCCGGTCCTTTGCTCTCGGGAGGGGTACGCAGCAGGGATGCCCGCTGTCCCCCCTGCATTTTGCTCTTGCTCTCGAACCGCTCGCAGCCTGGCTCCGTTGGGAGCCGTCGATAAAGGGCATCCAGTGGTCCTCCGATTTTGAAGACCGTGTTTCGTTGTACGCCGACGATATCATTTTATACCTTACCTCCCCTCGTAAATCCCTTAATGTCCTGTTCGATGTTCTCACTTCTTTTGGCAAGAACTCCGGCCTGATTATCAATTGGTCAAAATCGTGTGTGTATGTCATCTCGGGCGGCCTTCCCCCCTTACCGAGTAGGTTTCCCATTCAAATCTCGCAATCAAGCTTCAAGTACTTGGGAGTCTATATATCGTTGGACCCGGTTGCCCGCCATGAGCACAATCTCCTCCCTCCTCTCCGACGATTGAAGGTGGACGTGGCTCGGTGGCGCAAACTGCCGTTGTCGCCACTTGGTCGAGCGGCACTCTTTAAAATGATGTCTCTGCCTCGCTTTCTCTATGCACTTCAAAATTCTTTTGACGCCATTCCGGCAGCGTACTTTCGGGAAGTGGAAGGTTTGCAGAGGAGGCTCGTTTGGGACGGTCGTGCTCGCATCGCTCTTGCAAAGCTCACTCTCCCCTGGTATGACGGGGGCATCGCGCTCCTAGACATCAGGAGGTATTACTGGGCCTCTCAGTTGTCCTCCATCAACCATGCCATGTATGAACCCGGTCCGGCTCCTGCATTCGAGATGGACAAACATCAGTTGCCTGGTGGTAACTTCCATAGAGCACTCTACTCTCGGACCGCGGGGAGAAACCTCACGGGACCCACTAAGATTGCGGTGCGTGTGTGGAAAGATGCAAATGTGGCTATGGGATGGAATGATCGATTGACGCAAGCGACCCCATTGTATGCATCAGAACAATTGGGATGCCTCTGGACAACGAAAGGTTTTGAGAACTGGGACATGATTGGTATCAGCAGAGTGGGTGAGCTTTGGGTGAAAGGCGCGGTGAAGACCTTTGCGATGCTTAAAAGTGAGTAAGAGTTGGGGGATCGAGAGTTCTTCAGGTATGTGCAGGTTCGCCACGCTTTACTGTCTGTCATCACAGCTGCTGATTCGGTTCCTGATTCATCCCCACTTGAGGACCGTATACTTGATGGTCATCTGCCCAATAGTACAATCTCTCTGATCTATAAGAAACTAATCAACAATCGGGCAGACCTTCTTGTGCGTCTCAGAGAGGTCTGGTCCGGAGACGGGTTGGAGTTGGACGACGAGGACTGGCAGGCCGCCTTATCCTCCCCAAAAGAAGTCGCCATTCCGGCCCGTCTCCGTCTCGTCCAGCTCAAGATTCTCCATCGTGTATATGTTACGGGTCCTCGTTTGGTTGCGATGGGTTTTTCCTTGGATGGGTTGTGTAGGCGTGGATGTGGTATGAGTGCTACCTTTCTCCACATCCTCTGGGAGTGCCGGGAGGTGCCGGCGTATTGGCAGTGGGTGCATGCGGTCATGGAGTGTGTTACCGGGGTTGCTCTGCTGCCTGAGGCTCGTAGATGTCTGTTGAATGTGTGGGAGCCGAATGATTACAACATTGCCCAGGCCCGGTGGGCGGCACTGGGGAACATGATTGCAAAAAGAGATATTGCGCAGTTGTGGGGTTCCCCACGGCCTCCCACCGTGTCGGTATGGAAGGAGAATATGGACTGGTGCATGTTTAGAGAGAAGACGGTATATCTGGCTAGGGGCAAGCCTAGGGCGTGGAGTAAAATCTGGGGTCAGTGGAACGCCTACCGAGGGAACATTTGCACACCCCCTCTCGAAGACACTTTGGACATTCCACCTTCCCCCTGATCCGGAGGTTCCTGGAATGATTTATTCCTTTTCTCCCATTGTCTGACTTCCCCACTGCCTCCCCCCGGATTATCTTTCATGCCTCCTGATTCGTTATTTGGTACGGTGGATCCCCCCCATCGGAACTTGACATTGTTTATAACGTCTTTCGCCTTGAGTCTTTTCTCTTTGTTTTCTTTCTCGTTTTTATTTCTAAAAAATTTAAAATCTCTATATCCTGCCTACCTCCTGTGTTGCCGAAAAGGTATCCTGTGTTAAGTTGGACCACGAAAGAGCGGTCGCTGCTTTGTGAATTACATAAATGCCTGACATGTTCTAGCGGCCGGCCCTTGTGGTTGTAGGCCCATACCTGTAATGCTATTTTTGCACAATAAAGTTTAAAAAAAAAAAAAAAAAAAATCTCAATTTCCCAAAAAGAAGGTAGCAAGCATAAAGATAAAACATGCCGAGGATTCTGAGGACACAACTCAAGAACGGGGATTGGGCCCAAACAGTGCTAGACAGCGCAGAAGAAGTAACCATAGCTCGCAAGATCCTGATGAATCTTCTGGAGACAGTGGACACGAATGAATACATTCAAGTGGAAACTGCAGACACCAGAGTTTGTGTACCCCATAAATTATATGAAATAACATTGCGTATAGAAGGGGACATAACTAGGAAAATAAGAACTCTCTTTTGGGAGAAACTACCTAAAGGCTATGATATTCTTCTAGCTGAGAAAGACTGGCCATCAGAATTTGTTAGGGAGTGCCCACATGGCGAAGAAATTATTATGCCTGCCTTCTCAAATCATATTCCAATTCATAAAAAATACACATATGCAAGAAAATTGGCAGTGGCCCAAGCCCCTGCATTATATAAAAATCATGTAGGATGGGATGAGGTATCCCCTCATCATAAAATCCAGTTAAAAAATCAACCTACTGCACAAAGGCAGTATCCTGTTAAGCAGGGAGCTAAAAAACAAGTCAGGGAGATCTTAGATCAACTTGAGTACCAGGGGGTGATTAAAACATGCACCTCACAAATGAACAATCCTTTGTTTCCTGTCTCCAAACCAGACAATTCATATCGTCTAGTATTGGACTACAGACACTTAAACTCCTGTTGCAAAACATTTGCAGTACAAAATTCACACAGTGCAGCACTGATGAATAACATTTTGCGCAATAAATATAGAACGACATTAGATATTTCAAATTATTTCTTCTGTCAAAACATAGCACCAGAAAGCAGGTTTTTGACCGCTTTCTCAAGTATGGGGGCCCAGAGGCAATTTTGCCGTCTCCCCCAGGGATTCAAGAATAGCGCAGGATTATTTTCAGCCAGAGAAACACAGTTACTACATATGTTTGATGATGAGGCATTATCTTATGTCGATGACATCTATCTAACAGACAATGATTTGGACAGGCACTTGAAAAGAGTGAACACCATTATACTTGGGTTCGCATCTGAAGGGTACAAATTCAACTTTAAAAAATCACGGATTGCCCATCTACTGTCCTATTTCAGGATATGACTTATCAAGTGAAGGGAAAAGCCTAGCAGCCAATTTCTTAGAGAAATGAGCGCGGCTCCAAGCACCAAAAACGCTGGAAAACTTACAATCAATTCTAGGTTTTCTGAATTTTGGAAGAACATACGTTCTGAATTAGGCACAGAGGGTTAAACCTCTCTACAAATTAATAAAACCTGATTTCAAACAAACTAATTGGACTCAGAAACACACAGAAATTTTACGTTCAATACAAACAGACATGTTAGCTAAAACAATGCTGCAATCACGCGTAAACGAACGCAACCTTGTAATCCGGGTCATCCCATGAAGATGCGGATTCACGTACCTGACCTATAATGAAGGTGAAACAGTACCAATAGCTTACAAATCACACTAGTACACACAAGCTGAAATAAAATTCACTTCAACTGAGAAAATTCTGACAGCTGTTCAAACTGCTAAAGCAAAAGAAAGAGCCCTCGCACAGGGAAAACGCATATCAGTCGTTACACCTGTACCTGCCTTAGATGCAGTGACAAGAGCGAGCATTCCAAATGCTAAAGCTTTACATCCAAGATGGATACAATGGGTTAATTCTCTTGCTGCATCAGACGTTCAATACGTTCTTGACCCTAGCTTGAAAACACAAGAATTTCTCCATTACGAGTACGAAGGTCCTCTGCCGACCGAAATTCTGCCTCTTGAACATTACGGCTGTATAATATATACAGACGGATCAGCACAGCCCGCAATTGGGGGTAAACAAGCCTATTGTGCTTCGTGCGTGATTGTAAAAGGTCGCTGGCGCAAAGGTAAATTCAGACCTATGGTCACAAAAACTCAATCACTCGGAGACTGTACAGCTCAGCGAGCTGAACTACAGGCTTTCAAGATAGCACTTGAGAATACCGATCGCGAATTCCCCACACTAATAGTGTGCGATTCGTATTACTGCGTCCAGTCTTACAATGAATACTTGCAGAACAGGGTTCAAAACGGTTTCAAAGATGCGAAAGTTGGCTCAAAAAAGTATAAAATGTTTTGGGAACAAGTAGTTCTTTTACAGAAAGAACTACGAAAGACTCACGTAATCCATACACTGAGTCATCAACGTGATGGCGTTCATGTTGCAGCGAATTCATTGGCTGATGAAGCTTCCGTAGCTACAATTAAGCGTTCTAAAAACAGAATAGACTGTGAAACGCTACTAGCAGTAAAAGCCTCAATTTAGAGGCGTTACCTCTAAATTATCCACTCAGAAATACATACATAATTGATGCAAACTCCGTTCCTTTTGCTCAAATCCCTGGAGTGGGGTACAGAGTAATTCCAAACAGGAAGCGGAGAGTTTTTTTGATTCAAGAAGCACACGTGGGAGAGGGTCTGAGGCACCAAGGGATTTTAACGTGCCTAATAGAATTACAACTAAAGTACTGGTGGCCGGGAATGAGCGTACAAATTTACAACTTTGCAATGGATTGTCAAAACTGCAACAGAGATCGCAGTCATGAACCGGACCAGGGGACTGACAATAGCACAGTCAGCCCAGCCCAGACACCTCTGTTAGATAGCATTAGACTGTCTACACGCAGGCGTCCCTATGGGCGAATGCGACCCCACAACTACTAAGACAAGATTAATTTGGATGTGGCCCCAGCGCGCGGCTGACGCCAGAACTGTTATAAAAAATTTGCGAGTCTTTATCGGCACATACGCAATTGGCACTCTACATTCTGACTAGGGTCCTGCATTTAGCTATAGGGCTTACAAGGAGGCCATGGCCAGCTTGGGTGTTGCATTGCGGTACTCTAGTCCCTTCCATCCTGAGGGTAATGCGGTAGTGGAAAGAAAAAACTGTGACATAAAGCAATCTATAATAGCGAGGGTATTAGGTTCGGGTGATGGGTGGGTCAAACATCTAATAAGTGTCCAACGTAGTCTAAATAATCTGCCAAGATATTCTCTGGGTGGAATCACTCCGTATGAACTTTTGTTTGGTACTAGAATGATAATGGAAGACCTCAATAGTCAAACTTCAGTGGCGGAACAAAAAACCTTTGATATCAAAGACTGTTCTGCTGTTTTACAGGACTTAAATGAAACAAGAAGAAGTCTGAGTAACACAAAGCAAAAATGCCAACGGCCACTGAAGAAAAACCACCTGTCCCAGCAAGACCTGTCTGGATTCCAAAGATTGGGGATCTGGTCAGAGAAAAGATCGCGGTGAAGAAGGTATTTGGGCCTTCTTACAGAAAAGCAGTACCTGTCTTAGCAATCAACGGAACAAGATCAGTAGTACTACTGCCCCTTGCTGGTAAAAAGGAGAACAGAGTTGTATCAATCGACCTGGTAAAACCACAACCAAGTGGCCAATAATAAGTAGTAGGCCCAGTGGACTCCCAAGATGTAGCAGAAGACCAAACCTTGCTACAATTCAAGAGGTTCAAACTGAAAGACTAATCACATTTGATAAACCTGCAGTGAATAAAGAAGGACTATGCAACAAAGCCATGGAACTTGTGCCTCTTGAATCCCAAATTGCAACAGTTCGTCAAGAAACACCTGTCTACAATGATGTAGCCTCTGACTATACAGATATGAAAAAGGATGAAGCAACTACAAAGATTAATAACAATCCTGATGCAATTCCAATAATTGACAGAACTGCCTCTGGCTATTTCATCAATTTCGATGACTTTTCTGAAGATCCTAGTGAACATGAACAAAAGCCAGCAAACAAGACATTCATAGAAAAAATATCAGAACTCTTTCATCCACTTGGAGAAATATATCTGATTTCACCATGGATTGAATTGTGGATTGTGTTAGGTGTACTTTTCCTCCTGCTCTGGCTCATTTTAGTTTTAATCTTGGGAAGAATGATTGATGGAAAATACAGAACAATGGACACAGCAAGTCAGAAAATCAACTTGGTCCTAAAGCCACACAAGTCATCTAAAGTTGAAAAAAGAGACCTGTCATCAGTAAACATCACAGCCATTCCTATACCTGGTGGTGTAGCATGGGATGCTACTGATTACGACATCTACGGCCCAGTTGAACTCTCGAAGTAGCCACATCAGTTCAAGGTTTCATTAAGTGACTTTGTCTCACCGAGCAGTTTCTCTGATGATTGGTACTTTGAGACTATTAATATTATGATGTCTGATTTAGAAATGTCAGCAAAGTTTACAAATCATGATTATTTAGAAGGTCCATCTGATTATGAAGAAATGTATTGCTTTAATCATTTTGGGCACCACTATTTGTATAAATCTTCAAAACCTAGAAATGTTTTAACTTATAATAAATGGGAACATTGCCCAACACCGCCAAAAGGCAGCTCGAAAACATTTTATGAGAAATTTCCATACTTCTCAGGGTTTAATGTCACAGATCCAGAAATGTTTTATTTTAAAAATGTGAATAAGACAGGAATGAAAAATATGTTGAGCAATACAAAACAGATATATTCTGCAAAATTTTATGAAAAACTGCCTACATTTGGTTTTGAATTCTGGAAAGATAACATTGAAACAAAAACAATCTGGGGTTCAAAAGATTGGCAAGTACAGGGATTAGAATCATTATTCAGAGCCTGTATGATCCCAGAACAAATAATGTTCCTGAATGACACCATTCAACAAACAACCTGTCTTGGCCTAGCTAAGATAAAAGATTTAAACAACCCGTCTATACCAAAGCCTATGCCTGATAGAAATAGCACTACAGATGAGAGGTTAGACGTGTCCCATATTTTACACCAAAACAGAACTAATCCTGATTGGAATAAATGTTTGATTTGGCCCACAGACACTAATAACTGTCAAGATAGATTCCTGGACAAAACACAGGGGTTCAAACAGAACAGGCCAGACCCAAGATATTCCCAGAGACAACATCCAGGGATAATAACAACATACAGTGTAGGAAAACTATGCTTCAAATGGCTACAGAAATCCACACTACCTGAAATTAAGCAACACTTGACCTTACTTAAAGAAGGTGCTGACTTGCGGGATTTCTTATTGGGACCTCGCAAACAGCGTCAAAAATGTTTCATATACGCCGGTATATATGCTGCTTACAACGAAGCGTGGAAAATAACGCAAATTGAAACTGCTGAAAAAATAATAATGCTGACGGTAATGCATCTCACATATGAACTATTTCTACTTCTTCGGAAATGGCCCAACTTTCACCTACTGTGGTAGACAAATTCTTTGCCAGCCTATCTGAGTTAATGTTTTCTCCTAACAACGAGAATAACTCTTGAGAAACAAGCACATAGCATTCACTGAACTTTGATTTCGGCCTTCAGTTTTGATAAACAGAACTTCTAAAAATGTGGAACTATTTTTTACTACAACAAAATTATTTTTTCTCAATACTAAAATATTTACCTTTATTTGGCACAGAGTAATCTGCTTAATGTAGAACTATTCTTAGAGAACACGATTTCTATGTTTTGATACCTAGAGACAATATTTTGAAATTGGCCTCTAGCACATGTACAGTATTATATAAATCTGTGATGAAATGGTCTCGACCTTCTCTTCTGTATTAAGAGCCATTTCATAAATGTAAATTTTGTGAATCATTCAGCCAGCATTTCACATGTAAAAACTATATGCATTATTCGAACGATACCACTGCTTAGAAAACGTACAGTACAATACTCATTTTTCTTGTACAAACCATTTCAAATGCATTTTATGTATTTTTGGGGTGGGATTGTAAACACATGCTTAGAAATGTTATAACTGCTTAGTATTTAGTAAAGATGGACATTCTACGTGGAGTGGGTGTTGTAACGTATCTAGGGGTCTAGTGTAATTTTCCCGATTCATGCCCTCATATAGATATAACTTATCATATCCTTATATGGGCATAAGAATCATAACCATATTTAGACACAGCCAATGCAGTCCAAATAAGGCATGGCTCGTTCCACTAAGCTCCCAGAGTACAACGAGTTCTTGAAGACAACCAGGCTTCAGCAGTATGGGACTTCCCCTGCTTCAGTACTGATTTGTCCCAGAACTCCTGGAGTGTGTAAAGAACTTTGAGTTCTTAGTGACGATATTATGTCCACCCTTACGTCAAACTCGGCAACTTCCAGGTATAAATATGACCACATCTGCCCTAGCTAGACACACAGTGGTTTTGGAGCAGATCGACTAACTACTTGCCCGACGCCCTGCTGTATGCGAGTGCCGAAGGAAGCCGACCCTCCCGGCTGACGCACTGAGAGAGACGCTGACTTTTCTCCTGCCGAGAAATCCAGCTCCAGTGTTTCCCTGCTACCCTTGCGGGTTACTGGGAGATCGAATCCTGAGAGAGAGATACAAGACCTCCTTCATTCTATAACCAAGGTACAGAGCTGATTAGACCCTTAGAGAATTCTTGGATAGATTCTTGGCAGAAACTATTTAACTCAAGCTACACCTCACTTACTTCTTCCCTTGTACTAGACTTAGGTTAGGTACACCGGGGTAGGTGTATTTTAGATGCACCAGTTGAGTACTTTTAGTCATTATTTATCATTGTATGTATTTTATCTATTTTATGTATCTTATGGCTTAGAAACCATATAAATGCTTTTACAGTATTATTTCATAATACTCTTTTTACTGTACGCACTTTACTTCATAGCAAGTATATTCTCTTGCATGAGAAAGAAGACCGCTCAATAAATATCCTTTTTATTGAAAACGCCCGTCTCTCTAATTCTCTGCACTTCTGGTGAAACGAAGCATGCACGATTGACTGAGTGAAATAGCCATCTATTGTTTTCGCGACTCTGAAGATATATTTCTTATTCTTGGGGAACAAAAGTTGTCATGTTATATGGTTGTCAGAAACTAATGAGAACAGAATATGAGAGGGGTCCAAGGGGAAATGATATTTATAGACCTCCATGTATCTTGTCCCCCAGCTAACCAATATAATAACACACGAAAGATACCAAGGGTCTTAAAAAGTCCTGTAGTTAGCACTCAATTATGGTGTCTAAAGGAAGAATACCGAAGGAGAGAACAAGGAAAAGAAAGAAAGTACCCATCGGCCCACCCATTGGCGGAACTTCATCATCTGGGTTTTTATGAAATGGAGACTGGTATCCGCTAGGCACCTCATTAGAATGTTTCTTGAGAGGTGCTAGTATCGGATCCTCCAGTTAGATTGACAGCCTTTAGACACCATAATTGAGTGCTAACTACAGGACTTTTTAAGACCCTTGGTATCTTTCTTGTGTTATTATGTCAGAAACTAATCCCTTCTTGTGTATTTGAGAAAGTTTCTAGTGACCTCTGAGCTAGCTGGCATTCACAATTAAGTCTAACATATTCAATAGAGACCTAGTCGACCTAAGTCCTACGTCTAAACTATCGTTTATGTTATTCCAATGCGCAGAGCCTATTGTGAATATAGGAACTACACTACAACATAAATCATAACGACAAACAAGACATGGACCCCAGCACCGTGTGGGACTCACTAAAAGCGACCGTCAGAGGGACACTAATCGACATTATGGCAAGACGAAACAAAATAGCTAGATTACAACTAGACGGACTAGAATCAGAGATCAAAAAACTAGAGGTGGCCCACATCAACGACACAGCAAATGCGAACGTACTAAAAGAGCTGACGAAGAAAAAATAGGAATATAACAGAATTCTGAGTGATAGGGTGGGTCTGTGGATTAACAAATTTATTTTATTTATTCATTTACTCCACTTCTAAAGCACACTTTCACCTAAAACAGGAAACCTGGCGCTGACAGACTCATATCGAAAGAGGGGGCAAACTGACAGCAAGCTAGGGGTTTGGGAAAAGCCATGTTTTCAGGTGCCTCCTAAATGCGAGAAGGTCGGAGGCCTGCCTAAGTTCAGCTGGAAGGGAGTGCCAGAGTTTCGCCGCGGCCACGCCAAACGATCTGCCTCCTGTTCTAGATCTCCTAAACCTAGGTATGATTCCCAACCTGGCCGAGGAGGAGCATAGATTGGGGGCCGGTGCATGCCACAAGAACTTCCTTTGTAGACAAGCCAGGCCCAACCCATGAAGAGCTTTAAAGGCCAGACAGAGAGACTTAAATTGCACCCTCTGTCTCACTGGGAGCCAGTGCAGCTGAGCCAAAGCCCTTGAAGAAGAAGATCTTGTTGGCCACCCCAGGGCTAATTCTGCAGCTGCAGACTGAATTCTCTGGAGTCTATCCATGAGATAGCTTGGAGACTCCAACAGCAGGGAGTTCCAATAGTCTAACCTACTGAGCACGGTACAACGCACCACCTCTACCCGAGCAAAGGGCGGTAACAGAGGAACGATTTTCCTCAGGAGGCAAATAATGGCCAGGCAGCCAGCTACTATCTTTGAGACCTGCGCCTCCAAAGTAAGGTCGCTGTTGAACATCACATCCAGGTTCCGCACTACCTTCGCAGACTGCACCAATGGAGAAAAATCCGTAGGCCAGAAATTACTGGGTAGAAGAGATTGTACCCTAGGCCTTGGGCAGTATAACACCTCGATCTTTCCTGTGTTAAATTGCAAAGAGTTGGCCTTCAACCAACCCGCTGTATCTCGCAGGCAGTTGTGAAATACTTCCAAGGAGGTTGACTCATCTCCCTCCAAGGAGAGAATCAACTGCGTATCATCAGCGTAGTTAACAATTTTGATCTTATATTGTTTGATGACCGCAATTAAAGGCTTCATGTAGATGTTAAATAATATCGGGCTGACTGCCGAGCCTTGTGGAACGCCATGCGAAATGGTGGAGAAGGCAGATTGGAAGGGAGGGAGGGACACAGCTTGTTCTCTGTCCTGAAGGAAAGACTCGAAGCATGGTCACCAAGGGCGTCTCAGTGCCATGGGCTGGTCGAAAGCCAAACTGGACGTCCTCCAGGAGCCTATGCTGTTATAGGTGTCTAGAGAGAGTGCCTGCTACCACCCGCTCTACATTTTTTGCTGGATAAGGTAGACACGAGATAGGCCTAAAGTTCTTAAGGCATTCAGGATCAAGGGTGGGCTTTTTCAATAAAGGGGTCACCACCGCTTGTTTCCACTGAGGTGGAACCACTCCAGTAGTAAGCGACTGGTTGCACACCAGCCGGAGCGTGGGGAAGAGCTCAGCCTCGAACTCCTTCCAGATTTTTAGTGGAATCGAATGAAGCGGACACCCAGATGTAATACCAAAGGCCACTCCCCTAAACTCCTCTGCAGACAGCTGCGTGAATTCCACGAGGGACTCACTGGTTAGAGGAGGCAGACCTGGAAGCAGAGGTCAGCCCGGGACCAGGGTTCAATTCCCGGCTCGACGGGGTCTTGAGTCCTAAAATGTCCATGGACTGGACAATTCTCGCTCCGGTGCCTACTCGACTCATGAGTTCACACTCTGTGACTCTGAGCAATAGCTTGCTTAATCTCCACAATGGCCCCTCGCGGCGGGATGCCTGGCTTTCACCTTGCGGATACCCTGCCGGGTTATCTCACAGGGGAATACCAGGACGGGTTCCCTAAGCAAGCGCTTAGAAACCAGTGGTGATTTGCGCTATATAAATACATGTACATTTACATTTTACATTTACATCTCCTCCCTGTTCATGAACAGCCCCAAAAGTCGATGGGCTGACACAATCAGCAATTGCTAAGGGTTGTTGCTGTTCCCCTCCCAGATCATCAATGATCAGGTTGATTTTATCCTGAAAGAACCTGGCTAGGTTCTCACAGAGTTCCTGGGAGGGGGGAACTCATTCTTGGCGCAGTCTGGGCTAATAAGGCTATTCAAAATATAAAAAATGCTAAGGGAGCTATTCGGGGCATCGAGAATCACCCTAGAGAAGTACGCTGCCTTAACTCTATGGATCTCCTTCTTATAATCCACCCGCTTAGCTGTCCAGGCAAGCCTGTCCCTATCCCGGTATGCGTGCCTCCTCTCCGCTTGTTTACATTCCAGCCTCAAATTTTTGAGGCTGTCCGTAAACCAGGGAGCTGAGGGTCTCCCCCTACTCCTGTGAAGTTTAAAAGGAGCAGAGGTATCCAAGACCGAAGTAATCTTCGAGCAGAGGGCAGCGTAATTCACCTCAATCTGCATATTGGAGGCGAGGCACTCCTCAACCATGAACATGGGTGAGGTGCCTTTTTCCAAGCAAGGGACTTCTAATCCCTGCTAACATACTCCCTCACTTGACTAGATGTCCCTACAGTAAGTGTGCCTGACTTGACAAAAAATGTAATCAGGGAGTGGTCAGTCCAAGCCATAGGTAGAACGTCCCCCACAGTAAGAAGGTTGGTCTCAGAGAAAATCAGGTCCAACCAATGACCCCCTGTTTGGGTCGCCTGAGACACTCACTGAGAGAGGCCAAGCGCCTCGCATGAGTGAATCATATTAAGAAACCCTGTGTTCATAGTGCCATTCAACCACAGATTAAAACCTCCAAGAATCACCAAATGGCTGTGAGTAACAGCCATATTGGAGAACAGTTCCAATAACGACTGCTGCTGGGCTAAAGTGAAGACCCCCGCGGGTCTATAGCAGATAATGCCTGTTAAAAAAAGCCTCTGTGCATTCTTAAGAGAGAAGCCAAATAGTTCACAGCCGTTACACGCATCCATTTCGATGACATTCAAATCCATTGTGTCTCTAAAAATCATGCCCACCCCACCCCCCCTCCCACTGGTTCTTGGCTTGTGGCGAATTTTAAACCCTGGCGGACAGGCATTCCTAGCGTCAACTTCGCACCTCGGCGCAGTCCATGTTTCGGTCCTACACAAGAAATCAAGCTTGTGAGTCTCCAACACCAGTTGTATCTCAACACTGTGTTTAGGGAGAGATCTCACATTCAAAAGCCCACCGGCTATAGTGTCACTCCTCAGACACAGGGAAGGCAGTATTGGACAGCGTAAGGGTCCCTTTATCACACCCCCACTCACCAAGGATGTTAAGTTCTTTGCTGGTATAACGTCTGGGATCACCCTCTACAACTGGCCCTGGTCCCGTCCCAAAAGGAGCAGCGTAACTGGCGCTGGGCGCGTCCTTAGCGCGGACGGGCGCATACGGGCTTGCCTTTGGCGCGCATTCGGCGCGCCCGCTGCGCGTGTCTGCTGCGCGCTCGCGCCAGCGCCTGCTTTTGTGTCCGTGAGTCCTGAAAGACTAGCCTGCCACTCTGCTACTCCCAAGATGGCGGGTCCGTTCGCACGGATGGACCCCCACTTTGGGAGAGCAGGAGAAAGAAGACGCGGTTAGACCGGACCCCCTGTGCTCACAGGTAAGTGCAGAGCGAGATTGTAAACATTTAAAAAGTGACCAGGTGCAATTTATAAAAGTCAGATAAGCTGATAAAAATGCCCCAAAGTAAATATCACAGTAAATAAGAAGTTTTTAAAAGGCAAGAACCACAACCATAAGCTCTTTACCAGCAGCCTCCCACCTTCGAGCTGCCCTCACATGCAGCACGCTCGCGCCAGTGTCCGCTTTTGTGTCCGTGAGTCCTGAAAGACTACACCGCCACTCTGCTACTTCCAATATGGCGGGTCCGCTCACACGGACGGACCCCCACTTCGGGAGAGCAGGAGAAGGAAGACGCGGTTAGCCCAGACCCCCTGTGCTCACAGGTAAATGCAGAGCGAGATTGTAAACATTTAAAAAGTGACCAGTTGTAATTTATAAAAATCAGATAAGCTGATAGAAATGCCCCAAAGTAAATATCACAGTAAAAAAGAAGTTTTTAAAAGGCAAGAGCCACAACCATTAGCTCTTTACCAGCAGCCCCCCACCTTCGAGCTGCCCTCACATGCAAATACAAACAGATCAACCTATGCGAGGTCAACAAGGCGGGGAAAGCCGTGGTGTCATACCTTAAATACAAACAGAGACAACACACCATACCATCCATCACTGACTCAAATAACAATATGCACACTCAACACAAAGACATGCTCCTCACGTTCTGTGAGTGCTACCAAGATCTTTACAGTAGAGATGACTCACTAGTTCAGGACGGAGTCACTGATTCCCTAAACCGACTAAACCTGCCCAAGATAACAAATGAAGAGGCACTCACACTAGGTAAGGAGGTAAGTGCTATCGAAACTGAGACAGCAATTAACTCACTTAAAGACAATAAGGCTCCGGGCCGAGACGGCTATGCATCCTCCTTCTACAAAAGCTTCAGACCTCATCTACTCCCAACCATGAAAAAAGTCTTCAACCATTGCGAGAGGGCAGGCAGGGTGTCTAATACTATGGAGGAAGCAAACATTATAGTTATCCCTAAGGAAGGCAAGGACATGCAACGACCCCAGAACTACAGACCCATATCTCTCATCAACTTAGACTGCAAAATCTACGCCAAAATCCTAGCCACTAGACTCAGCGCGATACTTCCTAAGCTAATAGGCAATTCACAGGTAGGCTAACTCAAGACCCGCATGTCACATGACAATACAAGACTTCTCTGCCACGTCCTTGACCAGTCATCCAGATTTAATAAACCTGCGGTGCCAATCACCCTAGACGCAGAGAAAGCTTTTGACAGAGTGTCCCGGCACTTCCTAGAACAATGCATGAGGTCATAGAACCTGGGAGACAACTACACATGGAAAGTGATGGCACTTTACGCAATCCCTAAGGTGCAGATAGCCATTAACGGTGGTATATCAGAACAATTCACCCTACAGCGAGGGACAAGACAGGGCTGCCCCCTGTCCCCCGTGCTATTCTTGCTGGCTCTCGAGCCTCTGATCAGAGATATTTTAGCAAACAGAGATCTAGTGGGGGTCAATATAAACGAGGCCACAGCCAAACTAGGCGCTTAAGTGGACGACATTCTCATTGTCACAGAAGATCCAAAGTCCTCCATCCCTGCCCTCATGGACACCATCGGTAAATACTCGGCCCACTCGGGTTATAAACTTAACAGAGACAAATCGGAATGTATGCCACTAAATATCCATACCACCAAAGAGGTGCTTGACAACTCAGGTCTCGCATAGCAATCAGGGTTCATCAAATACCTATGGATCCAATTCGGAAAAAAACTCAAATCCACACTTGACCAAAATGAGAAACTTACCTTAGAAAAAATAAAAAATCTGTTGGACTCCTGGTCCCCCAAATTCGTTTCATGGTGGGGGAGAGTGGACACAATTAAGATGATGATCACTCCGGTGATCAACTACCTAGCAGGAATGATCCCACTTACACTAACAGAAGACTTCCACCGCAAGACTGACAAAATGCTAAACAAGTTCCTTTGGCAAGACAAAAAACTGAGGATAAGCCTGAAGAAATTACGACTAGATAAGAAACTATGAGGTCTAAACTTGGCAGATTTCAGAACTTTCAGACTGCATATATAGCGAGACAGGGGATCTATTGGATCCTACCCAACCAAAGCTACACGCCGGTCTTTCTAAGCATGGAGAAAGCCATACTCAACAGTCTTGACCCTTTAACATTACTCACCATAAACAAACAAACACAAAACATGATCCTCATATTCAAAAACACAATTCTTCCCCTGCGCAAGGTTGATCAGAAACTAAAATACAGCATCAGAAACTCAAAATTGGACCCGCATGTCACATGACAATACAAGACTTCTCTGCCACGTCCTTGACCAGTCATCCAGATTTAATAAACCTGCGGTGCCAATCACCCTAGACGCAGAGAAAGCTTTTGACAGAGTGTCCCGGCACTTCCTAGAACAATGCATGAGGTCATAGAACCTGGGAGACAACTACACATGGAAAGTGATGGCACTTTACGCAATCCCTAAGGTGCAGATAGCCATTAACGGTGGTATATCAGAACAATTCACCCTACAGCGAGGGACAAGACAGGGCTGCCCCCTGTCCCCCGTGCTATTCTTGCTGGCTCTCGAGCCTCTGATCAGAGATATTTTAGCAAACAGAGATCTAGTGGGGGTCAATATAAACGAGGCCACAGCCAAACTAGGCGCTTACGTGGACGACATTCTCATAGTCACAGAAGATCCAAAGTCCTCCATCCCTGCCCTCATGGACACCATCGGTAAATACTCGGCCCACTCGGGTTATAAACTTAACAGAGACAAATCGGAATGTATGCCACTAAATATCCATACCACCAAAGAGGTGCTTGACAACTCAGGTCTCGCATAGCAATCAGGGTTCATCAAATACCTATGGATCCAATTCGGAAAAAAACTCAAATCCACACTTGACCAAAATGAGAAACTTACCTTAGAAAAAATAAAAAATCTGTTGGACTCCTGGTCCCCCAAATTCGTTTCATGGTGGGGGAGAGTGGACACAATTAAGATGATGATCACTCCGGTGATCAACTACCTAGCAGGAATGATCCCACTTACACTAACAGAAGACTTCCACCGCAAGACTGACAAAATGCTAAACAAGTTCCTTTGGCAAGACAAAAAACTGAGGATAAGCCTGAAGAAATTACGACTAGATAAGAAACTATGAGGTCTAAACTTGGCAGATTTCAGAACTTTCAGACTGCATATATAGCGAGACAGGGGATCTATTGGATCCTACCCAACCAAAGCTACACGCCGGTCTTTCTAAGCATGGAGAAAGCCATACTCAACAGTCTTGACCCTTTAACATTACTCACCATAAACAAACAAACACAAAACATGATCCTCATATTCAAAAACACAATACTTCCCCTGCGCAAGGTTGATCAGAAACTAAAATACAGCATCAGAAACTCAAAATTGGATTCGCTGTCGGGTAACTCAAAAATATAATATAGAGGGAAACCCCTAACCATAGACGCATGGAAAAGACTAGGGATCTCATTCCCTGCCCATCTGGAAGAAGGAGGATCTCCACTCACCTTCGACATACTACAAAAACAACATGAATTACCCAATATAGAAATCTACAACTTTCTTAAAATCAAAACTGTCCTAGCCAAATCAACTATAGCCAGACATGAACCCTCAATTTTCCAGCATATGGAGAACCTGAATAAAGTGGGCCACCAGGTCTCCCACATCTACAAACTACTCCGCCCAACACCTCCAGGCTCAATAACAAAACAACCAATTACTGGAAGGCAGAACTAGACACCGCCCTGACCGAACAAGAAAGACACGCCCTCTGGTCGGCTCCTTTGAAAAACATGGTATCCCTAGTGCTTGCCCAGAGAAAATTCTGGCTGCTACACAAAATCTATTGGACCCAAGGCTCGCCTAGCAGCCTAGCAGCCATGGGTCTGAGGGAACACAACAGATCCTGGAACTGTGACATAGAACAAGGGGACCTGGCAAACCTCATCTTCCACTGCACAAAGGTCAAACATTTTTGGAAAAAGTATTTTCCTTCATAAACAAAGCCTTAGGGTGTACTCTTAAAGAAGAGTTCTCCTCGCTCACCACCGCATTCATAACATCCGACCTAAACTCACAACACAACAGAAACCTGCTCGACCTCCTATTCACCACCCTTCGCAACACACAGTGGAGAAACCCTAACAGGGGATTGTGGACCACCCAGGAAAGGTTTCTCAACCTGTATGATCCACCTTGAAGATGCAGGTCAATTTCAGTGCATATCCGAGCAACTCCCTGCTACTCAGAGCAGGACACCCCTATTCCCCCTTCCACCTATAATCCTCTCTCTCTTCCCCCATCTTTTCTTCCCACAGAGTAGACAATGAGACAGGTGTCCGATCAAGCCCAGTGCCCACTGCAACCAGGCGGTCCCCTGGGACATCCCTAGCACAAAGCACCACCGGGTATATGTTTTATGTTATTTGTTTGACAATAGGTTTAAGAGGGAGCTCAAACGATTGTATCTCATGCTACCAGCAACTAAGCCTAATGGTTTGTCACCCTGTATGGACAGCGTGAAATATCTAAATGTTAATCGTTATATATGTATGTGAAAAAAAATATATATATTTAAAAAAACAACAACTTTGAAATACACTGAAAAACCATAGATTTCAGACATGTTATAGTTAGGAATTAGCATTTAAAAAAACCTTAGAAATTTACTGAAAAAAGCATTGGTTTTATGGGTGTTATAGTTAGCTGGACATTTCACTCGTACAAAACCATTGAAATTCCTCAGTTATAGTTAGTTGTACTAACTATAACTAGCGCACCCGCAATCCATTGCTGATGATGTCACATATTACATCATTCATGACATGGTCAGTGACATCACTGATGACATCACTGATGACATCGCAAATGACATCACTGATGACATTATCCACGTGACAATCTGATACACCCCATCATACAGTAGCATAACCTTTCAACGCTCATTATAAAATATGGAGTACCATGTTTGAAACCATTGACACACCAATACAAGTTTCTAAAAACCCACTCAGTGATTCCTACATCTACACACACATCTAAACACTTATCTATAGATTCACTCATACATGCTAACAAAGATCATTAGAATACTATTAAATATACTTATACACCTATATCAACATTACACACAGCACACATCCTATTCACTTATGCAGTCATCCTACTCACTTATGCAAACAATTAATCATGCTTACATTTACTAAGCTACACACTTATACAAACACAACTTTATGTTTTCATATAGATAGTAACTCATACTTAGTGTGTTGTAACATGACTATTATAAGTGTACAGTTTTCAATACAGTCACTCATACAATCACTGAGTTTTATGTATACTTATTTACATACACTGCCTTTTCAATTTCTACTTTGTTGGACTTGTATCATTGAGAAATATATTTACTCATCACCACACCCATAAAGAGATTCACTCACTCAAACAAGTGTTTCCACATACAGTCTTAAACTCATATACCTACTAAATCAACTATGTACATATCTTTCTACAGTCACACACCACCTACCAACCACACACACATTCGCTATCCCACACAAATACTCACTTAACTAATTAATAACTAATATTGACTTTCACATAGCTAGTAACCAACTTATGTAGTAGTTCACACAACAAGAGATAAAGTGATACAGATATTCACACAGTTTAATCACTATCCCATATATTTAGTGAGACACTTTAAATTAGTCTCTTAGACAGTCAATCACAGTACTACTAAATCCTCCATCTAGACACTTATACAAACACTCAGTCTTTAATGCAGATTGCTATATATATATATATATATATAATACTTATTTAAATATTGAACCAAACCACATTCACTGGATGATGTCATTAGTGATGTCATCAGTGATGTCATTTGAGATGTCGTCAGTGATGTCGTCAGTGATGTCACTGACCATGTCATGAATTATGTAATATGTGACATCATCAGCAGTGGATTGCGGGCGCGTGAGTTATAGTTAGTACAACTAACTATAACGGAGGAATTTCAATGGTTTTGTATGAGTGAAATGTCCAGCTAACTATAACACCCCTAAACCAATGTTTTTTTCAGTGAATTTCTAAGGTTTTTTAAATGCTAATTCCTAACTATAACATGTCTGAAAGCTATGTTTTTTTTCAGTGAATATATATGTATATATATATCATCAAAGAAGAGAAGGTTGGCCCCAAAGGAGATGTCACTCAGTGAAGAGTTACCGCACTCACATCCCTGGCGGTGACAAAGATGCTACCTTTGCTCATTCCCCTCGATTCACCAAATGCGTTCTGGGACGGTGAGCCCTTGATCACTGGTGCAAACTGAGACACGGTGGCAGTGGCTATGTCAGGAAACCATTTTATTTAGATTAAGGTTTCGCCACAGTGGGCGTAAACATGCATTGCATTGTGGTAGATGCAGTCTATATGCTTGTTGAAGACCCCAGGTTTGTCCAAGGTACACTCAAGTGGGCGTCGCTGCCCCCGTTACAGGTATGAAAATGGGCTTGATACAGTTCCTTTGGCACCAAAGGGTCTTCAACAAGCATATGGACTGCACCTCCTTTGGGGGCAACCTTCTCTGTATATATATATATATATATATATATATATATATATATATATATATAGTGCTCCCTGTCCCACTTGAGAAGTCAGGGCACTCGTGGGCGGGTGCGGCTTGCGGTAATGGGTACCCGCAATAACATTCAGCTCAACCTCGGAATTGTAACATCCAAAGAACCGCACTCGTGGGACCAAAAGGATTGCAGTGCTCACACCAAAAGTTTAATCACACCTCAGTATAACGGGCGCGCCATCTTGGAACGTGTAAATACAGTTCACAGTTAGGTGCATATTACCCACTTGTGGAAACAAAATAAATCTAGCCGTGGATCGGCATGGAACCCCGTGTATACACATCCGGGGTGATGAGGGGTACTCTAAAATAAGGCCCCAAGTCAACGTTTCCAAAGTCCATCCTGCCATGTATTGGCAAGTACTCTAGTGCATAGTATATACAGTGTCCCCATACGCCCTTCACCCGTCAGTTAATGAATTTATCATACTAAACATTTATTAAATGTTTAGTATGATTTATTTTGTTTCCACAAGTGGGTAATATGCACCTAACTGTGAACTGTATTTACACGTTCCAAGATGGCGCGCCCGTTATACTGAGGTAGTCCATCTTCCATGTTGATGATTGTGTTGACGCTATATCCCAGGGATGTCCTCACAGTGTAACTGACACTGAGGAAGGCGTAATGCTGAAACACGTTTGTTAACAAGTGTGATTAAACTTTTGGTGTGAGCACTGCAATCCTTTTGGTCCCACGAGTGCGGTTCTTTGGATGTTACAATTCCGAGGTTGAGCTGAATATATATATATATATATATATATATATATATATATATATATATATATATATATATATATATATATATATATATATATATATATATATATATATATATATATATATATATATCCACTCTCCAAATAAGAAAAATTCTGGCACTCCGCTTGGTAATTTGAATTAGTTTATTCCACACACTGTGATCGCCTACGCGTTTCGAACATAACGTTCCTTCTCACGGCAGTGTCATACAGTTGTCCCTTTTCACTTTCCATATATATACACATTGGACATAAGTGATGCATTTTGGGACATGTAGTTTATACATTTCATTATTGCTAACTTGCTAGCATGCGTTTTCCACTTCAATTGTATTACATTTCACAAACAAAGGTTTCTTGCTAGGGGCTATGGAGAAAATCTGATTGATACAGCTATCAGGAAAGCTAATGCCCTATCTCGTACTGATGCACTGACCCACAAGAAATCCCAGAGAACTTCTGTAGCCAGCAGTGAACTACCAGTCAGACTCATCTGGACCTATAACAGTCAACACGGGGCACTGAGAAAAATCATTAACCAACACTGGAATCTGATTAAATTGGATCCAGTTATAGGAGAACACATGCCCAATAGACCTGCGATCACCTTCAGGAAGGCGTTTTCATTGCAAGATGCTCTGGTCAAATCCAGCCCGGAGGTGATCCCACCCAAAAACTGGCTAGCTGCCAGCCGCGGGTTCAGGAAGTGTTCTAGTTGTAAGGCATGCTCCCAAGGGCTCAACAAGACCGAGTTCTTGACAGCATTCTCTACAGTGCCCCGTAAAATCACCAAGCAGCTAACTTGCAAGTCGGAGTATGTGGTCTACGTGCTGGAGTGCCCTTGTGGCCTGCAATACATTGGTAGTACCAAATTGCAGGTCCACAAAAGGGTGCTCCAGCACATTCGAGCAATCAACACAAACGATGCCACATACCCTGTAGCTAGGCATTTCAAGGAGTTCCACAACAATAATAGTGGGCTCCTTAGATATTATGCTATTGATGCTATAGGTCCGCTCAGGAGGGGAGGTAACCGAGAAAGGATCTTAAGGGCTCTTGAGACCAGATACATCTTGGAGATGGACAGCAAAAGCCCTAATGGTCTGAATTCCACAGAGGACTTTTATACATGTTTATAGTTTGCCCATCTCCTTAGCCTCAATTAATACCCCCCATCCCTGTGCTTTATGCTGCTGGCTGTGCGTCTATATTCTCTGCCATCTTTTGAGTCTTATAGGTGTCACTATATGAAACGTAATTAGCCAAGAATATAAAGTATAACATATGTTTGATCAGCCATTCTATAAGTTACTGCGATAGATCCTCATTAGGTGTGTTTAGCTGTACCTTAAAATTACAACTTCAGTAAGAACTGTTTTTTAACTTTCACTTGTTTATTAGGGTGTTAGTAACAACAGCATTTGTTCAGGTGGTAATAGCAACCCTAGTTGGGCATCAGAAAATGTTGTTAGGCATGTACTATATTGGGCCCTCTTGTTATCCGTTCGTCTAAATATCAGTCAATAGAACAAATTGATTATGGGTAATAGTACATAAGATGCTAACTGTATATAGTTGTATATAGATGAAATTTTTGTATATATTTTACTAGGAAGTTTGAGGACTTTCAATTGGTACATTAGGGGCTATTGCATTTATGCAGTGATTACAAAATAGCCACATCATGCACAGTAGTGCGGCTGCAACATTGCACAAATTGTAAATATATGAAGTTTTATAATTTATGAAAAAGTTTTTTTTACAAGTTTATGATGTACTTTTGTAATACCTAGAATGTCCTCTATTCAAACTTCGTATGAATTACCGGATAATCATACTGTATTTAAACAGGTATCATTAAGATGTGGCCCAGTACTGCCGTTCTTGCCTACGCTGCACTTGCAAATGATTGCTCTAACAAATGTGTTGTATATTTTTACTAATTAAGTTGCAACCAATCACTGTTACCGTTGTTACTGCACTAGCACTTTAAATGCACGCAACTCTTTCAGTGCGTCATGTGACCAAGGCCTCTGTGCAGGCCGAAACGTTATCCTGGCGTGGTGTACTGGAAAATAAAAACTCACCTGCACTCTGGGTCTTCCGTGTTCTTACTCGTTTGATGGCTGAGGATTGATAGCCTGTCGTGGTAGCAGGAACACAAGTGTGGAAATATATATATATATATATATATATATATATATATATATATATATATATATATATATATATATATATATATATATATATATATATATATATATATCCACTCTCCAAATAAGAAAAATTCTGGCACTCCGCTTGGTAATTTGAATTAGTTTATTCCACACACTGTGATCGCCTACGCGTTTCGAACATAACGTTCCTTCTCACGGCAGTGTCACACAGTTGTCCCTTTTCACTTTCCATATATATACACATTTGACATAAGTGATGCATTTTGGGACATGTAGTTTATACATTTCATTATTGCTAACTTGCTAGCATGCGTTTTCCACTTCAATTGTATTACATTTCACAATTGCGCTTTTATTTGTGTTTATGCGGTTCACTATGTTTTCTTGATAATCGCATTGGCACTCAGCCCTAGATATAAAAACAAATACTGTCCACAAACATGAGACTGTTCAAACACAGTTAGATAACATGGTTTATGACATAACCTGATGTGCACAGTAACACACTGCTTAGTCGCTTTTTTAACACATGCAAATGTTAAATCGAGATGCTAAATGGGACTAATTGGGCAGACAAGTGTTAAACACAGCGCGCAGTCAAGGGCACTTAGCCCGTAACCGCACCCAATTTCTTATGTTAATATCTATACTAATATAATAAAGAGAGAGCCCAAACATTTGAGGTGGGTAATCTCAGGAACCACAGCACCAATCACAACACACAATACAGCATTGGAAAGGGCAGTTGCAGCAGAAGGACATAGGCTATGCAGACGCCCACCATAAACATTTAAAAGGTAAAAGAACCGTGCCAGCAAAGTAGTCCCTTGTGGGCGTGTCTGCGTTGTGCTGTGAGGGTGACAAACGCTGGGGGCGTGTGGTACGTTCCGCCCTTCATGTCATGTCTCATATTGTGTGCTGTGGGCGTGTGCTGGGGGCGTGGGCGTGTGCGGGCCGCGGGATTGTGGAAAAAAAGCTAGCGTTGTGCCCAATATTTCATTGTTTTTTCTTCCCAGGTTCTGTACATTCCAGCTCCGGGTGTCCACCCTGCTCCCTTTAAATACCCCTGCACCCCATAATCATAACCCACCCGTACTCCTTAAAATGCCCCAACACCCTTAAACACTAACCCATCTTAACCCTATAAATATACCCTGTACCCCAAAACCCAAACCTATCCCTAAACCCTAAAAATACCCCTGTACCCCAAAACCCAAACCTAGCCCTGAACCCTATACATACCCCTGTACCTCAAAACCCAAACCTATCCCTGAACTCTAAAAATACCCCTGTACCCCAAAGCCCAAACCTAGCCCTGAACCCTAAAAATACCCCTGTTCCCCAAAACCCAAACCTACCCCTAAACCCTAAAATACCCCAAACCCCAAAACCCAAACCTAGCCCTGAACCCTAAAAATACCCCTGTACCCCAAAACCCAAACCTAGCCCTGAACCCTGAAAATACCCCTGTACCCCAAAACCCATACCTATCCCTAAACCCTAAAACTACCCCTGTACCTCATAATCCAAAACTATATCTCAACCCTTAAAATATCCAAACACCTCAAAACATATACCTCAGTACCCCACAGTACCCCAAAACATATACCCCTATACCCATACTTACCTTATCCAAACATTAAAAAACATGCTTTTACCATTCATGCATTTACAACGAATTTCGTTTTAAATGTATGAGTGGTAAAAGCATATAAAATGCAATGCCATGCGTTATAATGGCATTGCGGAGTCATGGTACTTTCGTAATGAAAGTATGCGGAGCGATGGTATGCGAAAAGAAAGTTGCGGAATAATGGGTGTTTACCCTCCATTGTACATTGGTGGCACGGCGGCCCACATCTCCAGCAACATACTCATATTTTTTCACCACCGATTTGAAAAATGCACAGGTCTCTCTCATTGATGGCCAGCACCGACATACAATTTTAGACACACCTCCCGCCACAAGTTCTAGAATTGCAAACTTTAGAGCTGGGGAGCTACGTTCGAATCTCAGCATCAGCTCAACATCCTGTGTTTCCAGGTAAATCGCTTTGTCTCCCCGTGCCTACCACAAATGGATGTGTTCTTCTGTAATGTAAATTGTGCTCATGCCATGTTGTTCGCGCTATATAAAATTGCAAGGAAAAATAAAGTAGGGAACTCGAGTTCACACACTACTGAACGCGCACTCTTAAGTGCATCAGCAGTGCACTGTGAATCGGAGCGTTTCACAGGCCTGTCACAGATAAGAAATGCTATCAAAATTAAATCCTACAAAACAATATACTACTGGCCGGCAGCAATTCATACCCGGACAACGTCGGGACGGGCTGCTAGCATATATATATATATATATATATATATATATATAAAGCATGGGCAAATTTTGCGAATTCGCGATCCGCGAATTTGCGGATTTGCGAATTCGCGATCCGCAAAATTCGCAAATTTGTGCGAATTTGCGGATTTTTGTTTTTTTGCGTGTTCGCGGGGTTTTTTGCGTGTTCGCGGGGATTTTTGCGTCTTCGCGAGCCGCTTGCATAGCGAAGTTACCCATGCAGTTGTTTATGGGAGAGGGAGAGAGAGTTAGATAGATAGATAGGTTCAAGGTGTGCTTTCTAATTTCCTTGAATCTAATGAGATCTTGCACGCCACCCAATCGGGCTTTCGTCCCCATCTTAGCACAGAGACTGCGCTCCTGGAGGTTTCGGAAACCATTAAAGGGGTTCTGGACTCTGGGGGCAAAGTCATGCTGGTGATGTTAGACCTGTCGGCGGCTTTCGACACCGTTCCCCATGATGGTCTACTCGCAAGACTTCGCGAGATAGGCATACGGGGGACGGTGTTCGACTGGTTCTCTTCCTTTCTTGCCGGCCGCCGGCAAACGATCTGGGCCCCGCCTGATTCCGCCGTGATGCCGCCTCTGGGAGTCGGGGTCCCTCAGGGCTCTATTTTGAGCCCGACCCTCTTTAACATCATTATGACCCCGTTGGCGGCACTGGTGGAGTCGCATGGTGCCCAGATCGTATCCTATGCGGATGACACCCAGCTCCTCTTCTCTTGTATGAGAGGAGGCGACTTTGATGGGGAGAGTATTCGGGATTGCCTTGGGGCTGTTTTTCATTGGTTCCATCTAAACAGCCTTAAGTGCAATTCCGACAAGTCCGAAGTACTTTTCTTTGGGTGTGACACTGAGCCCGATTGGCAGACTTGGTGGCCACGGGATATGTTCCCTCCATCCTGCTCCTCTCAGGTTGCAAAGAATCTAGGGGTGAAGTTGGATAACAGGTTAACCCTGAAATCTCAGATCCTGGGGGTGTCGGGCATGTGCTTTGGCATCCTTAGGATGCTGCGGAGGTTCCTTCCTTTGTTATCCGTGGAACATAGGACGCTGACAGTTCAGGCTCTGATTGGGTCCAGGTTGGATTATTCCAACAGTCTCTACCTGGGCCTCCCAGAGTACTTGCTGCAGCGCCTTCAAGTGGTGCAGAACGCCGCGGCCAGGGCAATCTTCGGCCTTAGCAGGCGCTCCAGTGCCTCGGGCTTGCTGGTAACGTTACATTGGTTGCCCATTCGCAAGAGGATTGCCTTTAAGGCTCTAACCCTGGTTTTCAAAGCTCTTCACAAGGGGGGAGCTAAGTACCTCCAAAAGAGACTGGTCTTTTATCATCCGACCAGGTCTCTGAGGTCGGAATCCCTGCACCTTGCTGTTGTCCCTCGGGTAAAGAAAGCGCGCCTTGGTGGACGCTCTTTTGGATTGCTGGCATCTCAGCTATGGAACTCTTTGCCGCTGGCCCTGCGGGAAGCCACTAGCTTGCTGGCTTTTAGGAAAGGCCT
Organism: Lissotriton vulgaris; assembly: GCF_964263255.1. Taxonomy (NCBI): domain Eukaryota; kingdom Metazoa; phylum Chordata; class Amphibia; order Caudata; family Salamandridae; genus Lissotriton; species Lissotriton vulgaris. Next base: position 1,433,664,808 of record NC_141685.1, read on the forward strand.
TAAAACGTGGCTTTTTACTCAGTAGCCGTCCTCTCTTGAATTCCTGGCTCACTGCTCTCTTTAGTCTTTCATTTGGTGTTATGTTATTATGTTGCAGCTTCTTTGCCTTCTCCAATAAAAGCGCCGGGACACTCTTTCTGAGTAGCCGTGCGCTATAAAAATGAACCAATAACATAACATAACATAACATAACATAACATAGATAGATAGATAGATAGATAGATAGATAGAAAGAGAGAGAGAGGGAAAGAGAGAGGGAGAGAGAGAACGAGAGAAAGAAAGAGAGGCCTGATCTCTGAAGGGCCAGATTCCTGAGTTGCCCCTACAGAACATACAGCTTTTTATTTTTAGCAAAATGCATATGAAAATTGTGCTGTAAAGGTCTCTTTTAGTTTAACCCCTCCTGACAACTCAAAATGGGTGTATTTGCCATCCTCTCCCTTCTTCCTGTTTTTTATATCTGTAAGTGCTTCCTGATGAGGTTTAATTCCTTGCACAGGTGCCTCGTTGCCTACTTGTAACTATTCTCTGACCCTGCTTCAAGGGTCAGAGCAGGGTCAGAGAATAGTTGCAAGTAGGCAACGAGGCGCCAGGAAGCAATTAGCAGCAGGTGTCCAAGTTGAAGTTAATTTGTTTGTAACCCTTTTGTAAAAGGTTACAAAGAAATTAGGTTCAACTTTTGCACCTGCTGCTGTAACCCTTGCTTGGCTGAAAATTTGTCCCCGCTGATTCGCGGATTTTACAGCGATTTCGCGAGATTCGCGGATCGCGAAATCGCAGAAAATCCGCAAGTTCGCCCGCGAAACGGATTTTACACCCACCCTTAATATATATATATATATATATATATATATATATATACATTCACTGAAAAAACCATAGGTTATAGACCATATATAGTAAGGGATTAGCATTTAAAAAACCCTATTTTATTTGCACAAAACCATTGAAATTCCATATATAGTTAGTTGCACTAACTATATATCGCGGACCCGCAATCCACTGCTAATGATGTCACATATTACATCATTCATGACATGGTCAGTGACATCACTGATGACATCACTGATGACATCTCAAATGACATCACTGATGACATCACTGATGACATCACTGATGACAACACCCAGTGACTGTATGTTTCTGTAAAGTTAAAATATGTCTTACATATTGAAGAATGAGTGGATGTATAAGTGTCTGGATGAAGGATTTAGTAGGTGCATGACTGACTGTATGAGAGAATGATTAAATGTGTCTCACTGAGTGTATGGGTTAGTGATTAAAGTGTCTTAATTTGGCAATCATTATTTATGTTGTTCTGTAAACTGCTGCATGTTTAAATCAGTAGCTATATCAGTAACTATATGGGTTATTGAATGGTTGCCCAAGTATTTGTATGGGAGACTGAGTATGTGTGTGGGTGGCTGGGAGGTGTATAACTCTGTGCATAGATGTGTGAGCAGTTGATTCCCTAGGTGTATGGGTTCAAAAGTGCATGTAGAAACAGCTGTATGGACAGTTGACTGTGTGCATGAGTATATTGGTGAGTGAATGGATATCTCAGTGCTACATGTCAAAGTAAGTACATATGTAAAACACACTCCATGTGAGAGTTGACATATATAAATAACTGAACATAAGAGCCAGTGAATGTGTGAGTGGCTGTATGAATCATTGTGAACTTGTATCAAGGATTGTATAAGAGAGTAAATATGTGTTACTATATGTTTGAATAAGTAAGGTGTGTATAACTGTATAGTTGAGGAAATGGAGATGTGATTGATTCTTTCCATGACTGACTAGGTGTGTGAGTAACTCCATGGATGTGTGACAGTCTGTGAGTGCCTGTTTACACTGAGTGTATCTAAGGTTATATTAGAGTCTGAAGATGTATTATCACATAAATGATATCATCAGTGATGTAATCAGTAATGTCAAATGAGATGTCAGTGATGTCATCAGTGATGTCATTTGAGATGTCATCAGTGATGTCATCAGTGATGTCATTTGAGATGTCATCAGTGATGTCATCAGTGATGTCACTGACCATGTCATGAATGATGTAATATGTGACATCGGATCACTGAAATAATATCGAGGGACAAAATATCGACTTGCCAAAATATCTTGGACAAAATATCGACAGTCAAAATATCGAGTTTGTATCTACAAACAGGTAAGTACAAAAATATCGAGTACAAAATATCGTTAACAATAATATAGATGTAAAAAATATCGACTTTATTAAAAACAGTGTTAAATTAAATTAAGATTACATTTTAATTACTAAAATATACTTAAAAATACTTAAATTAAATTATAATAATTAAATAATAAATGAAAATAATAAAAATAATTTTTTACAATCTTATTTGTTGACCCTGAACCCTAAAAATACCCCTTTACCCCAAAACCCAAAACTGACCCTGAACCCTAAAAATACCCTTTACCCAAAAACTGAAAACTGACCCTGAACCCTAAAAATGCCCCTTTACCCAAAAATTGAAAACTGACCCTGAACCCTAAAAATACCCCTTTACCCAAGAACTGAAAACTGACCCTGAACCCTAAAAATAGCCCTTTACCCATGAACTGAAAACTGACCCTGAACCCTAAAAATACCCCTTTACCCTAAAACTGAAAACTGACCCTGAACCCTAAAAATACCCCTTTACCCTAAAACTGAAAACTGACCCTGAACCCTAAAAATGCCCCATTACCCAAAAACTGAAAACTGACCCTGAACCCCAAAAATACCCCTTTACCCGAAAACTGAAAACTGACCCTGAACCCTAAAAATGCTCCTTTGCCCAAAATGTATCAATATTATTTAATTGCCAATTAATTATTAATTAACAATAACAATAAAGTAAATATATTAGCACATTAGCTGTAATTATTTTAATAATTAATATTATTTTTTCCAAATTAATTACTTAAAAATAACACAAAATTATATATATTAAAAATTTACTCTAATTAATGTAATTAACTAATTACAATTAATTACGTACCAATTAATTACTAATACAAAATATGTTCAAAATTATATTAATTAATTAACTAATTAATATTAATTAATTATCAATTAATTATTAATAAAAAATATTAACAAACATATATTAATTAATTAATTATTATTACATTACTTCCCACCCTATTCCCCTATAAACCCACAACCCGCTACAGAATTACATTACGCAATTATTATAAAAACAAAATTCATTTAATAAAATATTTTATAACATTAAGACACACTTTTCACACATATTATTACATTAAAATACACTATAAAATATTATATATTATTAAAAATTCGATATTTTTGCTATCTATATTTTATACAGTCGATATTACTTCACTTACCTGAAAAACGATATTTTTGTAGTCGATATTATGTCCAGTCGATATTTTGTCCAGTCTATATTTAAAACTCGATATTATGTCCAGTCGATATTTTGGAGTCGATATTTTGTCTGTACACCATGTGACATCATTAGCAGTGGATTGCGGGTCCGCGATATATAGTTAGTGCAACTAACTATATATGGAATTTCAATGGTTTTGTGCAAATAAAATAAGGTTTTTTAAATGCTAATCCCTAACTATATATGGTCTATAACCTATGGTTTTTTCAGTGAATTTTCAAGGTTTTGTAAATGCAAATTCCTAACTATATATGGTCTATAACCTATGGTTTTTCTGTGAATTTCATTGGTTTTTTAAAAGCTAATATCTATAGCTGTAAAATATATTCTTTATTAAGTGACGTATCACGTAGCTAGTGAGACGCCTCATGATGCATCGCATAACCGTGACGTATCGTCTCTGCAGCGCAAACCAAACCCAAAACGTAAGCGCGCCAGAACACGCTTAAAGATATATATATATTTTTTTAACCTTAATTAGACAAAATCCACACGTGCACATATCACAAACGTTAAAAAAACACAATATGTCGGACTCCCGTTACGCTGCCGGTTAGCTGCCCGGTTAACGTACCAGGAAGCACCTTTACCGCGAAAAATCGCAATTTTTTTTTCTTTTGCCCCGCAGGGAACTTTAATAGCCCCCTCATCAATCCTAGGGGTTCAGGAGGGGTCTGCCTTACCCCTTTCATTCATTTACACCTTTTTTTTTTCCACCTCTTGTCTCTCGATCCCACAGAGAGACAAGATGGCGGCCGCTCCAGACTGTTTACAATGATAACAGCCAATCAGCTTCTCCTCAGACTCCTGTTACACTGCCGGTTAGCTTCCCGGTTAGCTGCCCGGTTAGCTGCCCGGTTCGCGTACCAAGACGCGTCTCTACGGCGAAAAAATCATTTTTTTTTTTTTTTTTGGCCCCGCGTGGCTTTATAATATCCCCCTCATCAATCCTATGGGGTCAGAAGGGGTCTACCTTGCCCTCTTTCCTTCATTTCCCTCTTTGTTTTGGTCTCCTCTTGTCTCTCGATCCTACCGAGAGACAAGATGGCGGCCGCTCCGGACTGTTTACAATGTTGACAGCCAATCAGCTACTCCTCAGACTCCCGTTACACTGCCGGTTAGCTTCCCGGTTAGCTGCCCGGTTCGCGTAACAAGACGCGTCTCTACGGCGAAAGAATCTGAATTTTTTTTTTTTGGGGGGCCCCGCGTGGCTCTATAATATCCCCCTCATCAATCCTAGGGGGTCAGAAGGGGTCTACCTTGCCCCCTTTCCTTCATTTCCCCCTTTGTTTTGGCCTCCTCTTGTCTCTCGATCCTACCGAGAGACAAGATGGCGGCCGCTCCGGACTGTTTAGAATGTTGACAGACACCGGAGAGCCAATCAGCTTTCCTTCGCAAAGTTCCGATACGCGAAAAGTTCGCGAACCGGAGCGCTACCCGGAGCGCTGTTACAGATATATATCTTGTTTTAAACGTTAATTTCTCAAAATCCACTGAAGCACATATATTGAGACCTAGCAAAGGCACATCGGGCTAACAGTCCCTACAATTTTGCCAAGTTTCGTGGAAATCCATTCAGCCGTTCGGGCTAAAAGTGAGGCCAACCGCCCTATGGAAATTAACATGGGAAAAACGCGATTTGGGACCCCCCTTTTTTCTCGGCCCCCCCTTGACGAACCCCCCCAAATTTCCAGGAGCTGCTCAGAAACAAAATGTGCCATTTTCCTGAAAATTTCAGCCAATTCCGTCCACAAACGCCAAAGTTATTAGGCATAGAATTTTCAAAAGTTCCATAGAGAAAAAATCCTAACTATATATACCTACTGGCTATCGCCAGTAGGTAATATATATATATATATATATATTCACTGAAAAAAACATAGGTTTTACAGACGTTATAGTTAGTAATTAGCATTTAAAAAACCTTTGAAATTCACTAATAAAACATGGGTTTCAGGAATGTTATAGTTAGTTGGACATTTGACTCATAAAACTAGAGAAATTCGCCTGTTATAGTTAGTTGAGCTAACTATAGCTCGTGGACCCACAATGCACTGCTGATGATGTCACATATTACATTACTCATGACATGGTCAGTGACATCACTCATGACATCTCTGATGACATCTCAAATGACATAACTGATGACTTCATCAAGTGAATGTGTGTGTCTGTAAAGTTTAAATATTTTTCATATATATCTATGCCAAGGTGTATTGAAGAATGAATGCATTTACAAGTACCTGAAGGGATTATTTAGTTGGTGCATGACTGACTGAATAAGTGAGTGATTGAACGTGTCTTACTTAATACATGGGTTAGTGACTAAACTGTGTGAAAGTTTGTATTAGTCTCTCAGTTGATGTGTAAGCAACTGCATGGGTTGCTGAATAGCTACATGAGTGTCTATATGGGTTATTGATTTGTTGTCTGAGTATCTGTATGGGTCCCTGAGTGTCTGTGTGGGTGGGTGGGGGGTGTATTACTCTGTGCATAGGTTTCTGATTGGGCGATTCACTGGTTGTATGGATTCAAAAGTGCATCTGGGAAGGGCTTTATGGGTGAGTTAGTGTGTGCATGGGTGTGTTGGTGAGTGAATGAATTTCTCAGTGGTATATCTGTGACTAATTACCTATGTTTTAAGGCACTATATGTGAGTGTTGGAGTATATAAATGACTATACATGAGAGTAAGTTATTTGAAGAGTGAGTGTATAAATGAGTGTTTGCTTCCATCAGTGATTGTGTAAGACAGTAAATATGTGTTAGTACAAATAAGAGATGTGGTGTGTCTATAAATAACGGAGTTGGTGTGTATAACTGTATACATGAGTAAATGGGTATGTGATTGATTCTTTGCATTACTTACTAGGTGTGTGAGTAACTCTATGGATGAGTCGCAGAGTGTGACTATATGTTTGGATGTATGAGTGCATATTATAGTACTGTATTGATAAGTAACTACATGTATAAGTGACTGGATAAGTGTGTAGACCTAGGAAATGTGAGTGGTATGTAGTATATGGCATTGTTGTGTGTATGGTTTCAAAAATAGTAGTCTGCATTTTAGAATGGGTGTATCAAAGTGTATATTAGGGCATCAACATGTGCATCAGATTATCCCTTGAATGATGTCATCAGTGATGTCATCGGTGATGTCACTGACCATGTCATGAATGATGTAATGTGACATCATCAGCAGGGCTTTGCGGGCGCGCGACTTACAGTTAGCTCAACTAACTATAACAGGCGAATTTTTCTGGTTTTTATATGAGTCAAATGTCCAACTAACTATAACATCCCTGAAACCTATGTTTTTTGGGGGGAATTTCAAAGGTTATTTCATTGCTAATTCCTAACTATAACGTCTGTAAAACCTATGTTTTTTCAGTGAATTTCGTAGGTATTTTTAAATGTTAATTTCATATTTTAATATTTATAAAAACTATTTTTCAAATTTTTTTGTAATGTTTTGGAACACTATTATCCTTTTTTTTAACTTTAAAAATTATGTAATGTTTTATATCTTCCCCCAAAAATATGTATATCTTTTTTTTTTTTGGAGAAAACTGCTGACCCATACCTGTAGTGTACCAAGCTCCATCACAACGCAAATCCTATCTGTCATATTGTTAAACTCGTAAATGATGCGCATTTTGTCCCGCAGAACATCATATACGTAAGAGGTCGCGCCAGCTGCTACTTTGGTATCCGATGGGCACGCAGTACCAGGCCACGGGTTACGTCATGTACTTATGGGGTCATGCCCGCTACGGGTTGCGTATGCGACAAGTGCACACTGCCAGGCCCTGTGTTACATCAAAGACGTATGGTATCGTGCCGGGTACGTCATTCCCTCATTTATTTTTATGTCTCAAAACTATATCTAAATAACTTTAAATTGTATATGAGAGCAAGCTATAATCTAAAATATTTTAAATATTTCTATATTTCTAACTGTAAGAAACTCATATTATGGTAAATATATTTTCGCAAAATCACGTTGGGTGCGGCCTCCTTGCGCGCTCGATGCCAGAATGCCATGTGACCTTAAAAAAAAGCATTTGATTAGTTCATAACATTTCCCATTGTAACAGTTGGAGGATCCCACCCATTTTAGCCATTCTCTCTACAGCGTTTTATGAGACACACCCTCCTGCTTAGAGAGCTTTTAAAAAATGTTTTTTTGCTGTGTAGACATATCTTATACTACACACAACATGCAACGATCATCTTGATCAATATTCATGGTCTGTACATTAGCCTTCCACGTGTGATGGCAATGCATCTGAAATGTTACATCAAGAAACAAATGTTTGTTACACGATGCCCCTGGTGTGTGTGTATGCACATTATTGTGCTGCCTTTTGGTCTGGGTATTGGTGGCTCGAAGGGGTATCATCAGCCACGGGCAGAGTGCACATCCTAGATCACATGTGACAAACAGTAAAGAGTAATGTGTAGATTTGTGTTATAGTATGCTCTGTTGTCAGGCTTTACCAGTATAGTAGTGTGTCATATGTGAGACTTTCAGATTCACATTTGATATGCATTGCTTGACTATAATGAGCGTCATCACTATGTATGACATAGCCTCACTGCTGATCCTCCCTCCATCCGAGCACATTCACATGTGTGCGCTTCGCGATAGCAACACAGTAATACCGCACACCATTGACATGCGTGTCTGCGCATATCCACAACCTTGACAACGACATGTGATGTTGTCCATTCAAGATTTTCAAACAGCATCTCATTAGCGATAGTTGCCGCCCTCCCAGTACATGCTACATTAATGTAAATTGCGCATTCTGCACGTCAAAACTGCAACAGAAACACACATAAGTACACTTCCTGGCCAGGCAAGAACTGAACATCGCCCAAGTCCCCAAAATAATTATTCACAACCCTACGATGGCCTAGCGTACCTAAGCCCAGCCCACTTTGCGTACGTATAAATAGGATAACGACGACTCCATATGTCCCAGTTCTTCCACACTGCCTCAGGTGATATGGCCGCATCCACCTCGCATATCACAATGCGCAATAAAAAAGGGATCCATGAGGTGTACACCATCCTGGCAATCAACACTGGATATGAATTGTGAACCCTACTGGCCATCGTGTTTGGAAAGGTACCCATGAGGTGTACACCATCCTGGCAATCATCACCGCATATGAATTGTGAACACTGCTGCCCGTCGTGTTTGGACACACAACAATGACAGCAGGTGAGCATTGGGGCCTGGGTGCACAGGGGCTGCAATTGAGCGCAGTGCTGCGGGAGGGGTGTGGTAAATCAGCCTGGGTGTGCAGGTGCGAACAAGCATTGTTTCCGTCCATAATGATGTGATCTCTGACCTCATTCAGCCACATCTCTGTCTCATTTTAAGGACCTGCTGCCATACAAACACGTTGCATTGGCTTTTGGAACACTGTAGTGAGCTAATTACTAAGTGTACATGCACACAGGCTTGCACCACTGCATTACACGTGCACATTATGCTTCTAGCATGCGCTCTGTTCCTTTGTATGTAAACATTGGCATAAAATTTTATTATTTAACCTTGTCTATTCTCGTGCACTCCAACTCCTCTTTGAAACATGATTACCACTAACAGTTGGTAGATCGTACTTCAAGAAGGAAGGATGCACTCAACTGGTGTTCTCTATTAAGCTTGAAATAAACCTTCATTTACCTCAAGACGTTTCCAGCATTATATTAATTCTCCCTTTTCAGACACTGAGTTGCTTGTGCCATAATGGGCGGAGCGGGTGCTCAGCCCGTGACGATGCCCTGGGCATTCTGATGCCTTCCATTGTGGTATCAAGACACCGTCCCCGACCAGAGACCTGCTGTGCCACCCTGACAGAGGCACCCCGGACTCAGAGCTTGCACCGGCATGTCGTTGGACACACCAGTGATGGCAGATGAGCAGTGAATCCTCGTGCGCAGGAACTGCAATTGAGCACAGTGCGAGGGAAGGTGCTGAGGTGCAGCAGCCTGGGTGCACAGGATCAGGCAAGCGATGTTGCCATAGATAATAATGTAATCTCTGGTCTCATTCAGATCTGCTGGACCGCACTCTTTCTCGTGGACCCCAGCATCCTAGACACACGAGTGAAAGGAGGTAAACAGTGAGGGCTGGGTGCAGTAGGCCAATGCTCTGTCTACTCCTCCCTCTGTTTTTTTGACTCTCCCTCCCCTTCTCCCTTCCACCCACTCCCTCTCTGTCCCATTGTCACTATCTTCCTTTCATTCTGACTACCTTTCTTTTTCTCTTGGACATGGCACACATACTTATGTTTCTTTTTTTGTCTTGCAGGTTTGTGCGCTTCTTCCAGAGGAGTCCCACCCACTTATTTCATATTATTCTGTTGTTTGTTCGAATAAAATTGCGTTTCCATTTATTTGTGTTGTTTTAATAAAGGTTATTTTTTTTACCAATAAATGAGTGTATGGGTCTTCGTTTTCTGACAACACTTGTCTGTAGTTTATTCTGAAAATCGGCTGTTTATAGGAGGCCCTGAAGGAAAACATTTGTAATTTTGCGGTGCACCTACCAAATATAAACCAGCAGACTATTACATAAATGAAGCCTTTGTAATTCTACAACTGCAAGGGTTTTATGAGTGTATCACTTTATAACACCATGAGTACTGCCCATGTGATTACAGAACCAATAAGGCACTGCCTAGGGCCACTGAGGTTTCAGGGACTGGCAAGGCCCACCCTGCATATCGAAGTAAAGCCCCGTAGAGTGGCGATCCCTGGACTTGAGTTGGCCTTGAAGCCCCCCGAACAATTAGTAAGCAATACTTGGGGACGTGGCGATCCCCTAGCCTGCGAAACGTCTCTGTGCCCTCCCGCGCCTAATTTACATGTCAGATTAAGGTCCCCAGCACTGCAGAGACCCCGCAATATAATAATAGGATTGGCCCTGGAACTTTACCCTCCAGGGGGCTCATATAAATGAACGGGTGAGACGCAGCGTAATTTTTTTCTTCCATTTTTCCCTTCCGGATCCGCTCTATTAAAGCGATACAAGGTTTTCCTCCTCTTGCTTCAACGAGGCAAACAAGGATTTGCTATCAAAGGGTGGAAGCTATGCACCGCCTTCTAATAGCAAACATAAATGTCCCGCAGATGCACACCCCGGGACATTGTATGAGCTGCGCCTGGGAGGTGGCGCTCCCTAGGACCATGATGCATTGGTTACTGCATAACTACAGAATTAGTATAAACACATACTAACACTACTTGCACACGTGTAGTACAGCAACCAGAGTGTACTGAAGAGGCTGAGGAAGCCCAAAATCTAAAAATATACATCCTACCAGAGGCTGCATGACATAATTGAATGAGCCGACGACCCTGGGATGAGTAAAAACAGCTTCACGAAGAAAACGGGCCTTCAGCACAACGAAAGCAAGCTCAAAATATTGGTGAGTGCTGCCTTCTTTTTACTTCTCCCGCTCGTCGCCAAATGTATGTAGTGAAGAGGCAGATAGCAGTGGATCCGATAAGTAGATTTATTGCAGGAAAACAAAACAGCTTAAACACCCACCAACAGGAGCAGACAGCAAGGCAACCCTCTTCTTCAGCCCCATGCACAAACTCCCCAAGGTTCCCCTCATGGCAGCCCTACATTCTAACATTACATACTTACATTTTACTAGCATTACATACTAACATTTTACTATGGCTTACATTAGAATACTACACAGAGCACATGACTTGACTGCAGTCCTAGAAAACTCCTGAGGCGGAAGCCGGGAGCTATTGTACTTTGTACTTTTAAACTGTTTGCTTTGTAATTTGGTCACCTTTTTCTAAAAACTGCTACTAATCTTTGCTGCACTCAGCCTCTATCATTCAGCCGATTAGGCACTGAGTGCCGCATGACCACGGAAGCAGCCGGGGGAAACGAGCGGCCATCTTAGGAGTCACGCAGGGTGGCGGGCTAGTCTTTTTCCGAGCTGAGCGGGACCATATAGGAAGGGTAAACGCACAGGCGCCAGTCCTAGAATACTCCTGAGGCGGAAGCCGGGAGCTGTCGTACTTTGTACTTTTAACCTGTTTGCTTTGTAATTTGGTCACCTTTTTTAAAAAACTGCTACTAATCTTTGCCGCACTCACCCTCTACCACTCAGCCGATTAGGCGCTGAGTGCCGCATGACCACGGAGGCAGCCGGGGGAAACGAGCGGCCATCTTAGGAGTCACGCAGGGTGGCAGGCTAGTCTTTCTCCGCGCTCAGCGGGACCATGAAGGAAGGGGAGAATGCGCAGCGGACACGTGCAGCGGGTGCGCCGGCGGCGCGCCGAAGGCACGCCAAAGGCAAGCCCGTCTGCGCCCGTCCGTGCCAGGACAACGCCAGATGCTAGAGACTCTGGCCTAATTGCTACAGAACATTTTCCCGCCGCACGAAATAATGACACCAGATTAGATCTCCTTAGTCTACAGCCTACCGCATCTTTAGGCTGTCTCTCAGGCACATGGCCATGTATGGAAGGGCCTTTTTCTTGCCGACACTGTCAGTTTCAAGCCTTCCGTACCCACCCTGACCACCTAGATCCTCCTCCTATGCCCTCTGTTAATTCCATTCAGAGAGGGTGGAAAAATATGCTAGGCAATATTCGCTCTCTGCCCAAGCACTCTGCGGAAGTCTGGGACGTAATTTCCTCAACTCAGCCAGAACTAGGCTTTTTTACCGAAACCTGGCTTAAGCCCCATTCGGCCCCGGCCATTACCCTGGGTATCCTGGAAGGTTTTAAAAGGATTAGATTGGACAGAACACTTAAAACTGGGGGTGGTATTGCCATTTTCTATAAAAATGGCATCAACATCTCGGTCCTAGACCAACACAGCTCGGCCACCATGGAAGTTTTGGTGTTTAGGGTTGATGCCCCCACTCTTGCCTGTTGGAAAGGTAGACTGGTTTACCGGCCCCCTGGGCCTATAAACAGTTTTTCCTACAACTAGTTGAATTGTTGGCTCCTCACCTTATCTCGGGTAACAACTTTCTGTTACTCAGTGATTTTAATGTTCATAGTGAATGCACAGATAACTTGGATGCTCAGACTCTCCTGACTGATATGTCTCTTCTAGGACTAGTACAACAGAATGAAGGCCCTACTCATACAGCAGGTCATACTTTGGATTTAATCTTTTCCAACTCTACAAAAATCAAATGTGACCCGCCCAGACAGGTGAATTGGTCAGACCATTCTATCATCAAATTTCATATGCATGGTCTAACTATGCCCAAATATCGGACCCAGGCTACATCTTATTCGTGAAGACAGTGGCATAAGGTCTCAGTGGATACTTTTCATAATGCATTTATAGTCCCTCAGTTCAACGCTGCTGATAGTATTGAAACAGCTCTAGCCACACATACCGAACAGGATAGAACCCAATACTGTTGTTCATTGACTAACTATCATAAGAACATAAGATCAGCACGAAAAATGCACATATCATCACAATTGACGCAAGCCGGAAACTCATCAAAAATGCTATACCAAATCTTACAATCATTCACCAAACCTAAGGCATGTGAAAGCTTAGAGGCACCGTCTCAAAAGATGTGTGATGATATCTCCTACTATTTTTCCCATAAAATAGAGGTGATATATGATAAATGCTTAATGACTGCAGCGCTGGCGAGTAGTACAGTATTCTCTCACACCCCTAAACTAGCTAATTCTGTGCAACTCGACAACTTCCCTGCCATTACCACAACTGAGGTTGAGACTTTCCGATTAAATCTGGATCTCCGTCTGATTATATCCCAGCCAAAACCACCCCCTACTGGTCAAACAACTCAGCCCCATAGTGGAGTCCCTGGTCAACCTGTCCCTCACTGATGGCACTGTGCCGCAGGAATGGAAGATGGCCCAGGTGAGACCCATTCAAAAGAATTCCAGCATTCCATGGACAGAGCTGTCTAACCTCCGTCCCATCTCACTTCTTCCATACCTGAGCAAATTGACTGAAAAACACATTAACACGCACTTGACAAACTTTGTCGAACAAACTGGTTGTCTTGATCCCTCCCAATCCGGGTTCAGGGCCAGGTACAGCACCGAATCCGCACTCCTTTCAGTGACTGACAACATCAGACTGTCCCTTGATAAGGACATTCTATGACTCTGGTGCTGTTGGATCTATCCGCGGCGTTCGACACAGTCTCCCACGACATCATGCTCAAAAGACTGGAAGAGGTGGGACTTAGAGGGTCAGCTCTGTCATGGAGGAGGAGTTTTTTGTCTGGTCACTCGCAAAGTGTCAGCCTCGGTCCTTACTGCTCCACCCCCATGAAACTGACCAAGGGGGTGCCACAGGACTCCTGTTTGAGCCCTACATTATTTAATATCTATGTCGCCCCTTTGGCCAGTATCCTAAGGACCTTCGGGTTTATCCCCGTTTCCTATGCTGATGACACTCAGCTCCTTTTTCCATTCAGCAAACTTACTACCACGGTCCAACGGGCATTTTCTGATGGAATGCGAGCTGTGTCCCAATGGATGGTAAACAACCTCCTGCAATGCAATGTAGGGAAAACAGAAGTGATGCTGTTCGGTGATGCTCCTCTTATGTGGACCCCGGAATGGTGGCCTTCCGACCTCGGCCCGAATCCCGTCCCTAAATCAGTCGTAAAATACTTGGCATCCATTTAGACCAGGCTCTCAGCCTAAAAGAGCAAGTGACACAGACTGTTGGATCATGCTTCCCCATAATTGGGATGCTCCGGAGGTTCTTTCCATTACTCCCGGACTCTACCCGGAAAACTTTAGTTCAGGCTTTAGTCATCAGTCACCTGGACTATTGTAACGGGCTCCTGATCTCAGCCAATGACTCCCTACTAAGCAGACTGCAAAAAGTCCAAAATCCTGCAGCTAGATTGGTCCAGAATGCACCTCCTGGTCACCTTCGCGCCCTTTACTAGTGAAGCTCCACTGGCTGCCCATCCGCCAAAGGATCAGGTTTAAAGTTTGCTGCATTGTCCATAAAGCACTCCACGATTTGGGCCCATCTTATCTGTCCAACAAATGTATTGCCTACACTTCTACGCGCGCCTTGCGTTCCAGCAGTAAAAATCTTCTTGAAGTACCTACCATTGAGAGGACAAGATTGGGAGGGAAGGCCCTCTCTTACCTTGGTCCTCACCTCTGGAACAAACTTCCTGACTCTCTCAGACTTTGTTCAGAATATACGACATTTAGGAAATTGCTATAGACCTTTCTGTTTCTCACTCATTAACCCCGACAGTTCCTACTCTCCCTAGCGTCCGCTCAAGCGCAGAGTTACTCCTTCGGGAGTCGATTCTAGCGCTATACAAACTCTTAAATAAATAAATAAATGAGCTCATGATTTCACCCACGAGTCTTGAGACCAGTAGGGGTGAGTAGTTTGCTTCCCACTCCCTGTATTGAATAAACGCAAACTAACACTACTTCCACAGGTATGCTACACTGCTCAGAGCACATCACTTTACAGCAATGGGCTCACGATTTAGGCTCACAGTTTAATCCCTGAGTATTCAGACCAGTAGGGGTGAGTAGGTTGCTTTCACTCCCTGTATAGTATAAACACATACTAACACTACTTACACAGTTATACTACAGCGGCAAGTATGCTATAGCGCCCAGAGCCATCACTTTACAGCAATCAGCTCGGTTTGATCCCAGAGTCTTCACACCGGTAGGAGTGAGTACTTCACTTCCGGTATAGTATAAACGCACTGTAGCGGTCAGTAGTTCGCTTCCCACTCCCTGTATGATATAAACGCCTACTAACACTACTTGCACATGTATGCTACAAAGACCAGAGAACATCACTTTACAGCAATGAGCTCATGGTTTAGGCTCTCGGTTTCATACCCGAGTGTAGCAGCATCTCATCTGAGCACCATGTCACTCTGAGCAACACCGCACTTTCAGACCGGAGGGAGTGACTACTTCGCTTCTCACTCCACCACAGAGGTAACAGTGCTCCTATCATCCTCTTTCCTATTCTTTTTGCACTTTTTTCCCCTTACTCATTTCTACGAAATCACAAAATGGCAGCCAACACTTCCTAGTTGCAACCGCTCGTAGCGCTCACAACCAATAAGCAGCAAGCTGATGCTCGTAACCCCTCAGCCAATCAGATGGCAGAATTCCCAAATATCAATATCTGTAAATTTCGATATTTCTCCAAAACTACTGAAAGGATTTACACCAAATAAACAAAAGTATGATTTTTAGACCAAGACCCTTCTCCCTGCCAAATGTGGGGTAATTCCGTTCACCCGTTCGACCTGTAGCCTTGTCTAAAGTTTCCTATGGAAATTGCATGGAGAAAACACATTTTGGGACCCCCCTTTTTCCTCGGTCCCCCTTGACGAATCACCCCCAAACTTTCAACATAGGAGCTGATATGAATAAAGAATTCGTTTGGAAAAGTTCATGAAGATTCATCAAATGACGTCAAAGTTATAACCAAAACAAAAAATCCTCTTCCTATGGAAACTTGATCCTAACTATAACTGCCTACTGGCGTCCGCTAGTATGTAATATATATATATATATATATATATATATACATATATATTACCTACTGGCTGTCGCCAGTAGGTAGTTCTAGTTAGGACCTAGTTTCCATAGGAAACCTGCAACATTCTATTTAGAATAACTTTGGTGCCGGTCGACGAATACATGCAAAATTCTCCAAGTAAATGGCCTGCTCCGCTCCGCTCTGTCCCTGAAAGTTTCGGGGTGATTTGTGTAGCGGGGGCCGAGAAAAAAAGGGGGGTCCCAAAGCATGTTTTCTCCATGCAATTTTCCATAGGGACCTTTAAGACGGGCTACAGCCCGAACTGCTGAACTGAATTATACCAAATTTGGCAAAAAGGTAGAGTTTGGTTCGCAGATTACGCTTTTTGTTAAATTGTGTAAATCCGTTCAGTAGTTTCTGAGAAAATCTAAAGTAAAATCATAAATATATCTATAGACGAAGTACTGTACGAGTACTGTCCGAGGATAGTGTGCGTACCATTAGGAGCACGACCTGCATACTAATTGGCTGTCGACTGTCTGTCAACACTCCAAACCAGGAAGTGTTGGCAGCCATCTTATGCCTCGGTAGAACCGAGGCACAAGAAAGCAGCAAAAGAAATGCGAAAAAAAGGGGGCAGGGTAGAATCACCCTGACCCCGTAGGCCTGCTCAGGGGGTCCCACAAGGAACCTCTAGGCAAAAAACATAAAAAAAAAATAAATAAAATGCGGTATACACTAAGGTACGCATATGCTGTGAAAAAGAAGAAAAAAAAACGAAGCCCGCTTTATTGTTAATTAGCCCCCGGGGAGACAAATCCCAGGGGGAATCTTTTCATTTATAATGGGTGGCCCAGAGGGGGGACCACTCCTCTGACCAGGCCTTGGCCAAAATCCTATGTAACGAGATAACCAGACAAGAGGCACAACCTTCTCGTACATCATGGCCAAGACCTGGAAAGAACTCCCCCTCACCATCAGATGAACCCCAACACTGAAAGCATTCAGGAAGAGCCATAACACCTGCCTTTTCGAATGACAAAAGCTGCACAAATCCCCCCCACATACGCCCCCAGCGCCTGGAAATCCTCACAGGTGAATAGTCTTCTTACAATGCTTCACAACCAATCAAATAGAGATATTGAAAGTTTCTGTTTTTAACATACGAGCAAATCAGATATGTTTGCATGTACACGCAGCGAGAGGCAATTATTAAAGATGACTTGCTTTCGCAAGACCCCAAAAGTCTTCTTCCAGAATAAGTACGCACTACACTGCAAGACCCCATTTAATGATTATCCAGGCTCTGAAGCCTTAACACGTCAGAAATCATATCTCATCACTTTCTCTTCTTTTTAGTGTATTGTGTGTGGCAGACTGCGTGACCCTATATCCAGAGCCCTCGAAGGCCCTGGAGACTGCCACACCCCAAGACCTGCTTCTGCAGTGTCCCAGAGCCGCGCGACCCCCTCCTAACATTTAAAAGCCCCAGGGAGAGGTGTAAATTAATCAAGACTGAATACGTTGGTACAGCCCACTGTGTTTACGCTACCAGGAAAACACAACAACACTATATGGCCCAGATTTCCATTGTAGTGATTTCTTAGTTCCAGGTCTAGTTGTCACAGCGGCACACACAGTCCCTCATGGTTGGTATACACCCACACCACACCCATCCAGCCCATCCGTCACTACACACGTGACCCTATCTATAAAAAAAACGGAGTGTACAATGCCCCCACGGTCCCACCAACTCCTCGTGTCCTTCTGGAGCCGGCATTGTTTTTACACATGGGGAGACGCTAAGTTGCATGTGAAAATGCAATCTTGTTTGGATTTTGAAAGTAAGAACAGATTTCACGGCTGTGTCTTTCAAAGTTCAAACTAAGTTTGCTATGGGAGGGCGGGAGACGCAAGACTTCCACCCTCTCATAGCAAACAGCTATATCCGGGGGGTACGCACCCCAGGACACTGCAGGAACCGGCTCTGGGCGTGGTGGTCTCCAGGGCTCTTGAGGGCACCAGGCGGAGGGCCACCGAGCCCCTGTCACACAATACAGAAATCTCTGGGGGTGGTTGTTCCTGGGGTTTGAGGTCCACACACTTTTAATTTTGTAGGGGGGGGTGTGGACGCACAAGTGGCGCAAGGGGGTTGTAAATGTGGTACACAGTGTTTTGTTTTAGTTTGCTTTCCTTTCTGTCTTGTAGAGGATCCATGGTAAATATAACAGTTTTTGTACAGCCAGAACCTTTCAATGCTATCCTCAAACGGCTTTCTGCCTGTTACCATAATAACAGTTCATGGAACACTTGCGTGAGCACAGAGGTTAGAAGTTCACCACAATATGTTGCTAATTGAAATAGTTACTGTGTTGGAGATTTATGTTTTTTTTCATAGGAACCGTTAGTCGTAGAAGAAGTCAGTGAAAAGTTTTGTGAGCGACTCCTTCCTGTTGGGGGAGTATTAGGGTAACGTGCTCCAAGCGGGACTTTACGAAGCTTAATGTTTATTGGCTGTGAAGCATTAAAAGTATACGTTTTGGGAGCCATTCCTTCCTCCTGTGCGGAACAACATGGACGTTTTACTGGCTAAAGTGTTCCGAGCACAAGTTTGCTCCTTATTGGGTGGGAACGGTTCACTGTTGTCAGTGATTTTGTGACGCATTTCCAAAGGAGTATGGGAAAAGAAAGTAGTAGAGGGCAGGTTAAGAACACTATTAACTCTGTACAGTGCCCATAAGGTGGTGGAGAGGGAATATGAGGGAAAACATTGTTTTTATATGTTTCAAGGGCCATTTATATAATTGCCATGTGGTGTATAAATCACGGCGGAAAAATGACAGTGTCTTGCGCTGTTTTTTTTAATCAAGCTTGCGGGTGACATACATCTTAGGAGTACTATTTACTTATAATGTGGTGTTTACTTTCCTGTTGGGGAGGTGCTGTTGCGCTGCTAGAAAACGGAACCTGCAACACAGATTGGCGACTCAGAAATAACTCGCGAAAACTAAACTAATTGCACAGTAGGTGTGGTTTATATAGTTTTTGGTTGTTTAGTAGTCTACGAAAGGAAGATGCTCCGCCTATTTAGATGGCACGTTTTAAAGTTTACACGTGCTAACGTTTTAACTGTTTTACTTCTGCACGTGTTGGGCAAAGTTACAAACTGTGAAGCTGTAAAGGTTTCGATTTCGATAGTAACACGTATAAGGTAATATTATCTACATACGTTGGGGAGTTTAAAAAGTGTTACTCTGTAAACTGTGTTCTTTGCATTTTCATTATTAAAACATCTAAATAGAAGACATAAAAAAAACTATTGTTAACATTAGAAGAAAAAAAATGGATTAATATTTGTTATTATTATGCTTCTTAATTAAAAAAATGCTAGCATTTGTAAATCGTAAACCTACCCTCGGAAAGGTGTGCTGGCGCTTGGGGTGTTGGGAAGATTAAGCAAGGTATTACTTACAGTGGGATAGTGGTGGGCTAAGATGCTGATGGACTATTGAATCGAACTGTGAGCGGTGTTGTTGAAAGTCAGGTATTATAGGTGCTGTGTCATACTTTTACCACACTTATGTGTTAATTACTGCTAATTAAGTTGAAAATATTCTTAAATTATAAGTAGCGCTGCTCGATTTTTTTTACTGATGTTTACAGATAAATACAAACAGAAAAGTATTTATTTTCCTCTTTGTATTTATTTTAAACTGTGAATTAATACGGAAATTGGGTTATTTTTAAGCGTTTGTAAATGCTGTCAATGATGAGTAGTAGGGCAATAGGTCTGTTGTTCTAAAAGTAAAAGGGTCAAAACAATAAAAGACTTTTAGAAAAGATCCTTAAAGAGCAATATATATAATCGTGTAATAAAAGTTGCACATTTTAATATGAAGATTGTGTATAAATTATCATGTAAGAGTGTTTACATGAGTGAAAAAGTTCAGTCTTTCAGCCATGAGTGCATATTTATCAGTAAAATAAATGTGGAAATATACTGATTTCAGATACATTTTTTTACAAAATCCAAAATATATATGTGTAAATAGATATACAATTATTTAAAAAAAACATGGATAAATATAGATGGAAATGTCCAAAAAATAAACACCATAAAACCTGGAGGTATAATTATGAGTAAAAAAACACTACTGTTAAGGTTTTTTTTACTATAAAAAGTATACACGTGTTTTTAAATTTTACTTAAGAAACACTATAGGTTATAGGGATATTGTAGTTGCATATTGACATTTAACAAACCTTTGACATCCACTGAAAAAATCATAGGTTTCAGTTACGTTAAAGTTAGAAATAATCATTTAAAAAACCTTTGAAATTCACTGAAAAAACCATAAGTTTTAGCCACGTTATATTTAGGAATTAGCATTTAAAAAACCTTATATATTCACTGAAAAAACCATAGGTTTCACAAATGTTATAGTTAGCTGGACATTTCACTCATACAAAACTATTGAAATTCCCCCGTTATAGTTAGTTCAACTAACTATAACTCATGCGCCCGCAATCCACTGCTGATGACATCACATATTACATTACTCATGACATGGTCAGTGACATCACTCATGACATCACTGATGACATCTCAAATGAAATCACTGATGACATCACTGATGATATCATCCTTGTGAAACCTCACCCTAATATAACCTTTGATAAACACATTGAAAAATAGAAACTAAAATGTTCAAAACAATGGAGATACCAATACCAGTTAGAAGAACCTATTCAGTAATTACAAAATCTACATACACATATCCATTCATTCACGAACAGTTCTATATAGTCACTAAAACATGTACTCACTCATCATATGTACTCATACACCTATACATCCTGTTACACACTAATACTCATCCATATAGTTACTCGCACACATACTCACACATGGAAATAAACTATCACACATCCATTTACTTGCATATACAGCTTTACACACACCACTACACTTACTTCTACAGAAAAGTACACATACTTACTCTCTTAAACAATCACTTATAGAAACTGATACTTATTCATACAGGAACTCTTCCAATCTCTCACTCTCACATATACTCACTTATATACATCAATACTCACATATACTAGTTTAAAACATATGTAGTTACTCATAAAGACACTATTGAGGCAGTCATTCACTCACTAACACACCCATACACACACTCATCTACCCATACAGTCCTGCACACATGCTGTCTTCAAAACACATATAAACAGTGAGTCAGTCATTCATGCATCTTTGCGCTAAGTAATATCCCCTACCGAACCATACAGACACTCATACTGATACTCAAAAATCAACTAATAACCCATATACACACTCATGTAGCTACTCACCAACCCATGCAGCCACTTATACACAACGCGAGACACTGATACAGATATTTAAATATTTAAACATTCCTAACTAATAGATGTATTCACTAAGATACACTTAATAAGTCAGTTATACAAGAATTGTTTTTTAAAACATCCATTTAGATACTTATTCATCCATTTATTCTTCCATCAATCTTTAGATATACATATATAAAACGATATATTTTTCTGACAGATACACATTCACTGGATGATGTCATCAGTGATGTCATCAGTGATGTCATTTGAGATGTCATCATTGATGTCATGAGTGATGTCACTGACCATGTCATGAGTGATGTAATATGTGACGTCATCATCAGCAGTGGATTGCGGGCACGAGAGTTATAGTTAGCTGAACTAACTATAATGGGGGAATTTCAAAGGTTTTGAATGAGTGAAATGTCCAGCTAACTATAACATGTGTGAAGCCTATGGTTTTTTCAGTGAATGTATATATATATATATATATATATATATATATATATATATATATATATATATATATATATATATATATATAAATCCAACACTCCGTTCCTCTGTTTGCCTCACCAAGAATGAATGCAGACCCAATGGTATGTGCTAAAAGTTGTTTATTTCGTCCACACCACCGCCACAACGCGTTTCACCCTGCTCCCAGGGCTTGATCACATGACAGTTTCAGGACATTTTTTTACCAATTATATACACCCATGTAATTACGGCTACGCGTTCTTCCAATGAGGCATGGACATGAAGGAAATACACATATTAGAGCGCTCAGTCTTTCTTCTTTTCTTACAATATCACAGCACTTCACCAACAAAATTAATCTCAATAGTGTGCATATATTTCAATCTTTAAATAAATATATAAATACATAATAATAAATATATAAATAAATGCAAAAAATATAGTTAAAAAACATTTGTATTGTACCACAAACTGAATATATGAAAATATCTTTCCTGCCGTGTATGTAGACTGAAGCTGAGCAACCAACTGTACATTACAGGTAAATTTTAGTTCGCCCAATTAGTGCAATTAATATTGCCCCAGTGGGCTACATGTCAATCTCCTCTAAGTGTCACGTAAAAGTGCTTAGTGCAATTTTTTGGCGCTGCACAATCGTATCAACAAACTGTTTCGGCCGACACTGACGAAGGCGGCAACGCCGAAACGCGTTTGTTGATACGATTGGGCAGCATCAAAAAATAAACTATGGCAATGAGAAACTACGTGAAAGTGCTGTGAGTGCCCTTAATTGCGGAACAGACCTGGGAGTACGGACCGTGTGTGTTTGGAAATATTTACGCACTTCACCGTGCGGTAAGGAGGCCCCCGAGGCAAAGAGGAGCGACGGGAATATATATAGACAAATATTGTAAATTCATTATTAATGATATTTATTGTTGCAATTATATTGTCTTACATAAATTAATTTTTAAGACAGTTTTATGAAAACAGACTGTGGTCAGAATGAGTTAAAAGTATGCCTTTTATGTCTATGGTAGTTGAAAGGCGGAGCCATTCGTGATGCATATAGTATTTAAATCACCTGTGTCTCTGGGTATGTTGTGTGATCAAGTCTGGGTTCCCTGGACGAAACGCGTCATGCTGCTGCCCATTTTGGAATAAAGCACTTCATCAAACTATCACCCTTTGTTGTGGTCTGTACCTGTGTTTTGCGCTGGTGTTCGTTGTGCTGCAGGACTGTGGACTTCAATATATATATATATATATATATATATATATACATATATATATATATATATATATATATATATATATATATATATATATATATATATATATATATATATATATATATATATATATATATATATTCACCAACAAATCGCCCTGTTGCATTGGAGGAGCTCACACGATGTTCTGCCATCCAGCCTGTATTTCATGCAGCCAGCCTTTAAAATGCGCGTTCAAATTACATGCTGCCTACGCGTTTCAATTGGATTGGAGGAAGAAGGGGCGTGAGGCCCTGAAACGCGTAGGCAGCATGTAATTTGATCACGCATTTTAAAGGCTGGCTACATGAAATACAGGCTGGATGGCAGAACATCGTGTGAGCTCCTCCAATGCAACAGGGCGATTTGTTGGTGAAATATATACGCGGCTGCCCGGTGGTGGGAGGAGGCTCCGTCATCGGATTGGGACAAAATGCCTATCCCAACTGTGTGAAGCCGTAAATTCTGAACTTATCAGGACTTGAATCGGCACGATGTTCAGAGATGCAAAAAGAGCTGGGAGGTGCTGTTGCGCTGCTAGAAAACGGAACCTGCAACACAGATTGGCGACTCAGAAATAACTCGCGAAAACTAAACTAATTGCACAGTAGGTGTGGTTTATATAGTTTTTGGTTGTTTAGTAGTCTACGAAAGGAAGATGCTCCGCCTATTTAGATGGCACGTTTTAAAGTTTACACGTGCTAACGTTTTAACTGTTTTACTTCTGCACGTGTTGGGAAAAGTTACAAACTGTGAAGCTGTAAAGGTTTCGATTTCGATAGTAACACGTATAAGGTAATATTATCTACATACGTTGGGGAGTTTAAAAAGTGTTACTCTGTAAACTGTGTTCTTTGCATTTTCATTATTAAAACATCTAAATAGAAGACATAAAAAAAACTATTGTTAACATTAGAAGAAAAAAAATGGATTAATATTTGTTATTATTATGCTTCTTAATTTAAAAAATGCTAGCATTTGTAAATCGTAAACTTACCCTCGGAAAGGTGTGCTGGCACTTGGGGTGTTGGGAAGATTAAGCAAGGTATTACTTACAGTGGGATAGTGGTGGGCTAAGATGCTGATGGACTATTGAATCGAACTGTGAACGGTGTTGTTGAAAGTCAGGTATTATAGGTGCTGTGTCATACTTTTACCACACTTATGTGTTAATTACTGCTAATTAAGTTGAAAATATTCTTAAATTATAAGTAGCGCTGCTCGATTTTTTTTACTGATGTTTACAGATAAATACAAACAGAAAAGTATTTATTTTCCTCTTTGTATTTATTTTAAACTGTGAATTAATACGGAAATTGGGTTATTTTTAAGCGTTTGTAAATGCTGTCAATGATGAGTAGTAGGGCAATAGGTCTGTTGTTCTAAAAGTAAAAGGGTCAAAACAATAAAAGACTTTTAGAAAAGATCCTTAAAGAGCAATATATATAATCGTGTAATAAAAGTTGCACATTTTAATATAAAGATTGTGTATAAATTATCATGTAAGAGTGTTTACATGAGTGACAAAGTTCAGTCTTTCAGCCATGAGTGCATATTTATCAGTAAAATAAATGTGGAAATATACTGATTTCAGATACTTTTTTTACAAAATCCAAAATATATATGTGTAAATAGATATACAATTATTTAAAAAAAACATGGATAAATATAGATGGAAATGTCCAAAAAATAAACACCATAAAACCTGGAGGTATAATTATGAGTAAAAAAACACTACTGTTAAGGTTTTTTTTACTATAAAAAGTATACACGTGTTTTTAAATTTTACTTAAGAAACACTATAGGTTATAGGGATATTGTAGTTGCATATTGACATTTGACAAACCTTTGACATCCACTGAAAAAATCATAGGTTTCAGTTACGTTAAAGTTAGAAATAATCATTTAAAAAACCTTTGAAATTCACTGAAAAAACCATAGGTTTTAGCCACGTTATATTTAGGAATTAGCATTTAAAAAACCTTATATATTCACTGAAAAAACCATAGGTTTCACAAATGTTATAGTTAGCTGGACATTTCACTCATACAAAACTATTGAAATTCCCCCATTATAGTTAGTTCAACTAACTATAACTCATGCGCCCGCAATCCACTGCTGATGACATCACATATTACATCACTCATGACATGGTCAGTGACATCACTCATGACATCACTGATGACATCTCAAATGAAATCACTGATGACATCACTGATGATATCATCCTTGTGAAACCTCACCCTAATATAACCTTTGATAAACACATTGAAAAATAGAAACTAAAATGTTCAAAACAATGGAGATACCAATACCAGTTAGAAGAACCTATTCAGTAATTACAAAATCTACATACACATATCCATTCATTCACGAACAGTTCTATATAGTCACTAAAACATGTACTCACTCATCATATGTACTCATACACCTATACATCCTGTTACACACTAATACTCATCCGTATAGTTACTCGCACACATACTCACACATGGAAATAAACTATCACACATCCATTTACTTGCATATACAGCTTTACACACACCACTACACTTACTTCTACAGAAAAGTACACATACTTACTCTCTTAAACAATCACTTATAGAAACTGATACTTATTCATACAGGAACTCTTCCAATCTCTCACTCTCACATATACTCACTTATATACATCAATACTCACATATACTAGTTTAAAACATATGTAGTTACTCATAAAGACACTATTGAGGCAGTCATTCACTCACTAACACACCCATACACACACTCATCTACCCATACAGTCCTGCACACATGCTGTCTTCAAAACACATATAAACAGTGAGTCAGTCATTCATGCATCTTTGCGCTAAGTAATATCCCCTACCGAACCATACAGACACTCATACTGATACTCAAAAATCAACTAATAACCCATATACACACTCATGTAGCTACTCACCAACCCATGCAGCCACTTATACACAACGTGAGACACTGATACAGATATTTAAATATTTAAACATTCCTAACTAATAGATGTATTCACTAAGATACACTTAATAAGTCAGTTATACAAGAATTGTTTTTTAAAACATCCATTTAGATACTTATTCATCCATTTATTCTTCCATCAACCTTTAGATATACATATATAAAACGATTTATTTTTCTGACAGATACACATTCACTGGATGATGTCATCAGTGATGTCATCAGTGATGTCATTTGAGATGTCATCATTGATGTCATGAGTGATGTCACTGACCATGTCATGAGTGATGTAATATGTGACGTCATCATCAGCAGTGGATTGCAGGCACGAGAGTTATAGTTAGCTGAACTAACTATAATGGGGGAATTTCAATGGTTTTGAATGAGTGAAATGTCCAGCTAACTATAACATGTGTGAAACCTATGGTTTTTTCAGTGAATGTATATAATATATATATATATATATATATATATATATATATATATATATATATATATATATATATATATATATAAATCCAACACTCCGTTCCTCTGTTTGCCTCACCAAGAATGAATGCAGACCCAATGGTATGTGCTAAAAGCTGTTTATTTCGTCCGCACCACCGCCACAACGCGTTTCACCCTGCTCCCAGGGCTTGATCACATGACAGTTTCAGGACATTTTTTTACCAATTATATACACCCATGTAATTACGGCTATGCGTTCTTCCAATGAGGCATGGACATGAAGGAAATACACATATTAGAGCGCTCAGTCTTTCTTCTTTTCTTACAATATCACAGCACTTCACCAACAAAATTAATCTCAATAGTGTGCACATATTTCAAGCTTTAAATAAATATATAAATACATAATAATAAATATATAAATAAATGCAAAAAATATAGTTAAAAAACATTTGTATTGTACCACAAACTGAATATATGAAAATATCTTTCCTGCCGTGTATGTAGACTGAAGCTGAGCAACCAACTGTACATTACAGGTAAATTTTAGTTCGCCCAATTAGTGCAATTATTATTGCCCCAGTGGGCTACATGTCAATCTCCTCTAAGTGTCACGTAAAAGTGCTTAGTGCAATTTTTTGGCGCTGCACAATCGTATCAACAAACTGTTTCGGCCGACACTGACGAAGGCGGCAACGCCGAAACGCGTTTGTTGATACGATTGGGCAGCATCAAAAAATAAACTATGGCAATGAGAAACTACGTGAAAGTGCTGTGAGTGCCCTTAATTGCGGAACAGACCTGGGAGTACGGACCGTGTGTGTTTGGAAATATTTACGCACTTCACCGTGCGGTAAGGAGGCCCCCGAGGCAAAGAGGAGCGACGGGAATATATATAGACAAATATTGTAAATTCATTATTAATGATATTTATTGTTGAAATTATATTGTCTTACATAAATTAATTTTTAAGACAGTTTTATGAAAACAGACTGTGGTCAGAATGAGTTAAAAGTATGCCTTTTATGTCTATGGTAGTTGAAAGGCGGAGCCATTCGTGATGCATATAGTATTTAAATCACCTGTGTCTCTGGGTATGTTGTGTGATCAAGTCTGGGTTCCCTGGACGAAACGCGTCATGCTGCTGCCCATTTTGGAATAAAGCACTTCATCAAACTATCACCCTTTGTTGTGGTCTGTACCTGTGTTTTGCGCTGGTGTTCGTTGTGCTGCAGGACTGTGGACTTCAATATATATATATATATATATATATATATATATATATATATATATATATATTCACCAACAAATCGCCCTGTTGCATTGGAGGAGCTCACACGATGTTCTGCCATCCAGCCTGTATTTCATGCAGCCTTTAAAATGCGCGTTCAAATTACATGCTGCCTACGCGTTTCAATTGATTTGGAGGAAGAAGGGGCGTGAGGCCCTGAAACGCGTAGGCAGCATGTAATTTGATCACGCATTTTAAAGGCTGGCTACATGAAATACAGGCTGGATGGCAGAACATCGTGTGAGCTCCTCCAATGCAACAGGGCGATTTGTTGGTGAATTATATACGCGGCTGCCCGGTGGTGGGAGGAGGCTCCGTCATCGGATTGGGACAAAATGCCTATCCCAACTGTGTGAAGCCGTAAATTCTGAACTTATCAGGACTTGAATCGGCACGATGTTCAGAGATGCAAAAAGAGCTGGCTCTTGGAATTCGTGATTCACTCAGAGTTATTATTGTAAAATAATCGGAAACGAACACTTGGAAGACTGCATGCCCCACAATGCATCTGGGAAAATGTAACAAACACACGCCCATGGAGGGCGGGCATGTTCAATAAATATCTGAAATGAAATGTGCAGACCTCAGAGGGTTCGTTTTTTGCCCAGGAAGAAGGGGCGTGAGACCCTGAAACGCATAGGCAGCATGTAATTTGAACACGCATTTTAAAGGCTGGCTGCATGAAATACAGGCTGGATGGCAGAACATCGTGTGAGCTCCTCCAATGCAACAGGGTGATTTGTTGGTGGATATATATATACTCACCTAAGAACAAAAATGTATTTTCACTACAACATTTTGGCTTCCACCTTCCTTGGGTAGTACAAGATGGCTTGCCCAGTGGCTGCACAGCTGACACTGCTAGATTTTCAAAACGCATCGTGAGTAAAGGTTCCATTTGGAATGCAGAATCAAATCAGCCGTGAGATCATCTTAACATATGCAGTAATCCGGTGGTATTGTCAGTGATGTTTAGTCCATCTGGATGCAGTGATTTGAAACTGTACATCCAGAAGTTTTCTGTGGTTTTTAGTAGTTCTTCATTTAAGACATGTTCCACAGGGAAAACCTTCAAATCTGGTAGTAAAGGGTCCAGAAAGTTAAAATGATCGGCTACTGGCTGGTCAAGTTTCTTATTAATTATTGATGATTTGTGGCTCCTGAATCGTGCACAGAGGTCATTCATTGTTTCGCATGCATATTGTTGTTTACAGCTTTGGCACTGAGTCACCTAAATAATATATGTTGAGCGGCCTGTAAGATGCTGTCTTATTCCATAGGTCATTCCCATAACAGAGCTAGGTAATACTGATGTTTGTAAAAGGTACTCACAAGTAATGCACCTTTTAGAATCACAGCAATGAACACCTGCGTCTGTTACATCCTGTTTGATTCCAGCCCTCACAATAAGCGATTGTACACAAAGTTTAAAGTAACATTAAAGTTAGGTGAATTTGACAACATTAACTTTTTGAGCTAAAAGAACCACAGAGATTCACCAGTTATAGTTTGCAGAACCAATTTTAACTTGCACCCCTGTCATGCACTTCTTATGAACTCACATATCACATAACTCATGACCTGTTCTGTGACATCATTTATCACATCTCAAATGATATAATTGATGACATCACCTGATGAGTGTGTTAGTTTGTTTTATAATTTACACAGTGGTAGGTAACTAACATATTATTTTCGACCACATTTTGTAGAGCATGTGTTTAGCTAATGGGTTTTAGTGTTTACCAAATGCATGTGCTCCTGATGCATCATAGGTGTGTAGAGGTATTGAACACATTATAAATCCTTATATTGAGAACTCTCCCTCTACAACGCAAGTGCATTGAGGTTACGACCACTGTGGCCAAGATACCTGCCCTCCCATTAGCTCCTAAGTCCGTCCTACTGGGCATTCGTCCTCGAGCCACAGGTGATAAATACCTTCAACACTTTATTGATTTAGCATTTGTCCTCTTAAAATGGCAGATTGTGATGCAGTGGAAAGCCCCGATGTTTCTGGACACTGGTAAGTGGCTGAACACGTTATTACAATGCGCTTGAGTGGAATCAAGTGTGCTGAGCACTTATGAGCCAAAGGTAGGGCAAGAGTAGGAGGCTTGATCTGGGATGTATGAGTTACAAATATTGAAGCCAAGAATGACACATGCTTGCCCTGAAGTGGATGCCTGAGACCTGCAGATGACCACCTCAACACAGATGGGCATGTGTGGCTCATGCTTACCTACCACTTGACTGCAACCAAGCATGGGGGAGTCATGGGTGACCCATGTCTGCACTTACACATTTAGATCTTTGTCACCACCACATCCACCTACTGACTGTCAGACACCAGCTGCACCTCAATGACTCCCCTACCCCCTTTGATTTAGACTGTTTCGTTTTGCCGTGTCACTTTATGTTGATCTATGTATTGCTGTAGTGATAATTATGCATTTGTGTGGTACCATATCAGTCGTACACAATGTGTCACATATTTGGCTTCACTTGTTATTGCAAACTAATAAAACAGATTTAAAAAAAATAATAAATCTTTAATTTGAAGATTAACTCTGTGTGCAGGTGACAGTTGACGACTTATGTTCAACACGTTTCTCACATGTTTTTTGACTCTGCAGATAAAGTTTCCAACAGGACAAAGATTCTACGTAACACATATTAAGCATTGTAAGCAGCCTTGAGTTATTAGAAAGATTTGTATCACCATGACAATTTCTACATAACATCGAAGACTGTTTGCATTAGTTACTAAACTATGTACATGTGATAGTTTTGCTTCAGAGGACATGTTATCTGAAAAGTTTTCACTACAGTATGAAAGCTATAGGAAGTATGATCTTTAGCACCTTCAGTCCTTTGTTATATTAAGTGAATAGTCACTCTTTGGACAAGATTTATATAGAGTGTATGCTGTTCTTAGTAGATACTTTTTAATACTCTGTGGTGTGTTTCTCATGAGGGGTTCACTGTCTGCAAACAGTGTGGCACAGAGTAAACTCTCTCCATGGAGTAAACGGTGTTAACAGTATCCACTTTTCTACTCATATCCACTTAATTTCTCAGTGTAGAATCAGTGACTGCTAGAGACTTGATACAGGTACAGATTATCTGTAGTAGGACATTAGTTATGCAACAGGGCTTGAGTAGTAGATTTCCACTTTTACTTCGATATGCATTCCCTTAATCAAAAAAATCACCTACCTGAGCTGGTGTGGGAGTTTTTGTGTATTTATTAAATTGTGCATTGTTAAAAACCTGCAGAATATGGATATATACTTGAATTTACATGAATAACCTGATGTGATGCTAATGCCTTTTAAACCGTTTTGCTATGGCAGGAAAATGTGACTATGCTAACTAGGCCTAGTTAGGCCTCAATGCTATATTGTTCAAAATGGAAGTCTCACCCTGCACATTCAATATTTATTATATCAGCTGCATTCAGTAAAGCAAAGTTATGGTTATTTATTTCCAGATGACGTTGTTCTCAAAGAAGAATTTCTAAGATAGGCTCAATAATGTTAAAAAAATAAAGGTTTCTTCCACCAGAATGCTCTACTGCAATCATTCACAATAGTTCACTGTTGTTTTGTAACTACTTTGATCTGCCATCACCGGATGACTCAAGCCCTCTCTGGCTGGATTAATATTCATGTTTTGGGATAGTGCTTAGTTGGTAAAGCAATATGATGTCTATTAAAGCCACAATTTTAATGATAGTCTACAAGAAGAGTTCCTATATAAACTCTGAAATTTGGGGGTGAGCCAGATGACTTTCTGATGCTACTGGGGGTGCTGTCCTATTTCTTACTGATTTTGCTCCTCATTGGGACTTAAAATTGTTCCGATTTTGGCCATAATTTTGTATTGCTCTTCTGTTGAGAGATTATTCACTTCATGTATCTCTTGTGTTTAATTTCTATATTGTACTTTTGTACTTTTTAAAGCTTTTGTAATAAATATCTTCTAGTCTTCTAATTCATCCCTAGAACCCAGTAATTGAGTCAGTTCCTATTCAGTTGACTTTATTTTTCGTGTTATGTCTTATCCCGGGACACATTGCCTCAAAAAATTGAGGCTTAACATCCGAGGGCAAATGTTTGAGGTGTCCTTTTAGGGTGTAAAAATGTAAGGCTTTCCCACGCCAACACTGGTATGTTCAACACATTTCTGAGAAGATTGCTCTTGTTAAGATATAAGCAGTTTAACTGCCTACAGATGAACACGTGCATAATTAACAAAAACGTAAGCCCTAGGGCGAGACAGGACGCTTCAAATTAAATAAGTATATTGAAAACGACAACCAAGATCATTTCAACCCCTCTCTTGGGTTGTGATTTATGTCTTTTACGAATCGGATATTTTCAATATAGAGTAATATATATATATATATATTCATTGAAAAAACCATAGGTTTCACACCAGTTATAGTTAGGAATTAGCATTTAAAAAACCTATTAAATTCACTGAAAAAACCATAGGTTTCACACCAGTTATAGTTAGCATGAAGTTTTACTCGCATAAAACCATTGAAATTCCCACGTTATAGTTAGTTGCATTCACTATAACTTGCGTGTGCAATGCACTGCTGATGACATCACATATTACATCACTCATGACATGGTCAGTGACATCACTCATGACATCACTGATGACACCATCCAGTGAATGTGTGTCTTTCTGAAAAATAAATATGTTTTATACTTGTATTTGTAAAGGTCGATGGAAGAATAAATGTTTAAATAAGTGTGTAAATGGATGTTTTTTAATAAAATATTGATTGGTTAACTGGCTTATAAAGTGTATCTTAGTGAATACATATATTAGTGAGTAATGTTTAAATATTTATATATATATGTATTAGTGTTTCACTTTGTGTATAAGTGGCTGCATGGGTTGGTGAGTAGGTACATGTGTAGGTATATGAGTTATTAGATGTTTTTTTAGTATCAGTATGAGTGTTTGTATGGTTTGGTGGGGGTATTACTTATCACATAGATGCATGAATGACTAACTCTCTCTTTGCATGTGTTTTGAAGACAGTATATGTGCAGGACTGTATGGGTGGATGAGTGTGTATATGTGTGTGTGTTAGTGAGTGAATGACTGTCTCACTAGTGTCTTTATCAGTAACTACATATGTTTTAATCTAGTATATGTGAGTATTGATGTATATAAGTGAGTATATGTGAGAGTGAGATATTGAAAGAGTTCCTGTTTAAATAATTATGTGTTTCTATAAGTGATTGTTTAAGACAGTAAGTATGTGTAAGTTTCCTTAGAAGTAAGGTGGTAGTGTGTGTATAGCTGTATATGCAAATAAATGGATGTTCAATAGTTTATTTGCATGTGTGAGTATGTGTGAGAGTAACTTTTGGATGACTGTCGGTGTGTAACAGGATGTATAGGTGAATCACTACATATGATGAGTGAGTATATGTATGAGTGACTATATAGAACTGTTGGTGAATGACTGGATGTGTATATAGATGGTGGAATTATTGAATTGGTTGTTGTAACTGGTATGGGTATCTCCATTTTAAAAAAAAAAATAATTTATATTTTTTAATATGTGTTTCATGGGTTACATTACAGTGAAAGGAGGTCGGTCACTCTGTCACAAGGATGGTGTCATCAGTGATGTCATGAGTGATGTCACTGACCATGTCATGAGTGATGTAATATGTGACGTCATCAGCAGTGCATTGCACGCGCAAGTTATAGTGAGTCCAACTAGCTATAACGTGGGAATTTCAATGGTTTTATGCGAGTAAAACTTCCTGCTAACTATAACTGGTGTGAAACCTATGGTTTTTTCAGTGAGTTTAATAGGTTTTTTAAATGCTAACACCTAACTATAACTGGTGTGAAACCAATGGTTTTTTCTGTGAATTTCATAGGTTTTTTAAATGCTAATTCCTAACTATATATGGGACCTCAAACCTATGAAATGTAATTTTTTTATAATGAATCCTATATTGTATATTTATATATTACTTTTTTTTTTTGCCCTGGTGCGCTCCCGGTGCGCTCCCGGTGCGCGCCCCGGTGTGCGCACTGGAAAGCGCATTTTTTCAGAGCGCCCCGGGTCGCGCACCGGTGAGCGTCCCGTTAGCGCTATTGCTGCGAACGAAAACATCATGATGCATCGCGTAGCCGCGTCCGCGTGATACGCACGGCGTAAGCGCACCCGGAAATACTTGAGCGAATACGATCGCGCAACGTAATCATCTGACGCGCATACGCGACGCGCCCCGTGGCGTGCCCGGGGGCACGTGGCGTAAGCTCGTCGGGTCATGTGACCTACAAATAACACTTTTCATTGGTGCAGAACAGTTTTGGTTTATAAATGATGAAAGCCCGGGTCATGTGACCTGAAAATAACACTTTTCATTGGTTCAGGACAGTTTTATTTTCCAAATGATGAAAGACCCCACCTTTTTTCCTTATTCTGACTTTGTCCTTTGACTGAGGAAGACCTGTTTTAACATCTTTGTGCAAAATTTTGTACTTTAAAATGGCTACAGTAGCAGCAGCAGCTGGAGCATCTGCACCATCACCACCACCACCAACACCAAGAGGACCACCACAACATTACATTGGTGGTCAAGAAGAGGAGGAGGAGGAGGAGGAGGAGGAGGAGGAGGAGGAGGAAGGGAGAAGGTGGCTGCCAGAAGACAATACCCCATACAAGCCAAGGCCACACATTGTATGGGAGTTTTTTTCTATCCCAGAGGGCAAGAAGAAAGTCAATGCGCCCAAGGTGACTTGCCTAATCTGTGGCATGGAACTTTCAAGGGGGAACCCGAACAAAAAATATTCTTTTGGTAATAATACCATGATTAGACACATGCAGCGCAAGCATCCAAACAACTATTCTGCTGCAGAGAAGAGAGAACTGGTCAGTAACCCTCCCCAATCTTCAACCACCACCTCCAAAAGAAAGCAACCCACTCCATCGGGACCAGAGACAAGGGAGACAATCCCTTGCATACAACCACGGTTTGGGGAATACAGAATTACATGTATTTTTTGTGGTAAGACCATCTCCTATGGTGAACAGAGCATCAAGCTCATCCTCCTTGCTGGTGACAACCACAATTGCCCCAAAAAACCCTAATTTTTTCCTTTTTTTTTTGCTCCAGTTGAGCCATTTTCAATTCCCTGTTTTTTGTTTCTCCCCATAAAAATAACAAAAAAATATAAAATAGTTTATAAAAGCCAAAAAAGTACAAAATGTTCAAAAAACATTAAGAAAATATAACACAACAAAAAGAAGAAAAAAAACAGTTCTTTTTAGAACTACCTCCAATTTATAAAAAAAAGGCTACATTTTAAAAAAACTCTATCATTCTTTTTTCCCCATTGTACGCTCCCCGGTAAGCTCTGCGGTGCGCGTACCGGGCGCTCCCCCCACGCAAATAAAAAAAAATACTTTTTTTTTGCCCCGCGGGGCCCTTTTATAGCCCCCACATCCAACCTAGGGGGTCAGGGGGGTCTACTCTGCCCCCTTATGGTCATTTCCCCCTTTTTTTTTGCCACCTCTTGTGCCTCGATCCTACCGAGACACAAGATGGCGGCCGCTCCGGACTGTTTGGAATGTTGAAAGACACCCGAGAGCCAATCAGCTTTCCGTGCGCGAACTCGCGTAGCGCGCTAGTTAGTGCCCCGGTGCGCGTACCGGGGCGCGGCCATAGATATATACATATTTTTGAACCTAAATCACTCATAATCCACTGGAGCACATATCTTGAGACATAGCAAAGGCACATCGGGCTACCAGTCCCTACAATTTTGCCAAGTTTAGTGGAAATCCATTCAGCCGTTCGGGTTAAAAGTGAGGTTGACCGTCCTATGGAAATTAACATGGGGAAAACACGTTTTGGGACCCCCCTTTTATCTCGGCCCCCGCTTGACGAATCCCCCCCCAAACGTTCAGGGAAGGACCGGAGCGCCGCGAGGCAAATTTGAGGAAATTTTCAGGCAGATTCCTCAACCGGCCCCAAAGTTATTCACATTAGAATGTTGAGATTTTACATTGAAAATAATCCTAACTATAACTACCTACTGGCGACTGCCAGCAGGTATATATATATATATATATATATATATATATATATATATATATATATATATATATATATATATATATATATATATATATATATTTATATATTTTTTTCTGGTGCTTTTGCTATAATCAAGTATAACTTGGTAACGTTTGGTTTGCAAATACAATACAGTACAGCTAATCATGAATACTTTAACAACGGCATGCAGGAAAGAGCACGATTAACATTATTTAATATTTACACACCTCAGGCAAGGAAAATAAAATAAATACTGAATGAGGTTATGCTAATTTAAATGAAGCAGTCTAATTACCCTAATGCAATCCTAATGCAAGCTGGCAACTTTAATGTGAAAGGTATACATTAAATTAATAAGGAACGTGGTCTCCATGATAGAATGATTCCAGGTTGGGTTGCATCTAGTCATATTTCCAAACACCAAAATGTTATGTGATGTTTATATGTTGTAAAAAAAAACCTCTATGTGAGTACCTTAAACGAATTAATCATAAGAAATATTGTGGACATATAATATTGAATCAGAGCTAATACGTTTTCGTATTTCTAGAACAAAAGCATTCTCAAGCAGTACTTCAATTGAAAAGTTTTCAGAATTAGATCTTTGTATGTTGAATGTAGATAGCAGCTGAATGCGGTAATACAGCATCCTTATAAACCCCCAGACAGTGAGTCCACTGCCCTGCCCACATTTTATCTCATCAAGGAGGGAATTCAAGCAAATGGTGCTGCAGGAAGAAAAGTGATATTTATAAAGAGAAATAACGGATAATACTCCATAAAACGTTTCTCAAAAACAGCGTGAATGTTTTCCGCAGGGGCATTTCCAATTCGAAGGGCATAGAGCAAAGGATTACCGAATATACAGTTAATAAAGAAACATGGTGTAGGTACATTTCTGTAACTTATCGTGAGAAATATGGGGCAGAGGGTCTCCGGGCAATCAACATTTAGTGAGTCTCATCTTTGACAGCTGTGGTCGCTTGCTGCTTGTGTCCAGTGCCCCAACTACTGCAAACTAGCTGCTGTGCCTTGTTTAGCAACGCCTTTCAGGGTAGTGAAGCCAAGTCTGCCTCTGGGAGACGCCGTGAGCTCGAAAGTCAGAAACT
This sequence comes from Lissotriton vulgaris, assembly GCF_964263255.1. Lineage (NCBI taxonomy): Eukaryota > Metazoa > Chordata > Amphibia > Caudata > Salamandridae > Lissotriton > Lissotriton vulgaris. The sequence continues at coordinate 1,433,701,814 of NC_141685.1, forward strand.
CAACATTTAACACCTAGCAAATCAATGTCCAGCCAGCGCCTCTTCTTTAAAAAGTAAAAGTGTATTACTACAAGCAAAACTAAATACTATGCACACGGTTGGAAACAGGAAAACAATGAGATGTGTTAAAAAACAACAGGAACATAATGTAAAATGCCTCTCACAAAGTACTTAAAGCACACACCAACAGAAGGCCACTGATAAAAAAACAATACCACCATATGCACCCCTATAGCAATTCATGTGGTACATAGTTATAAAAAGTCAGGTCTAATGCATTTACCACTAAGCGCTCACAAGTTCAACAGTAAAATAATAGACTATTTTGTGCATACAGATTTGTCACTAATATGGACATATCTCACATTATAGAATATTGAAAAGCTAGACCCGGACTTTGACTTACTCTTAATAGAGAACAGGGCACAACTGTGGAAACATCAAAGAAATACCCCATGTTTACTGTTACATCTGGCTGCCTAGCACCCCATTAGGACCCAGAACACAATGAGTTGATCTCTCTCTCTCTCCTTCCCCTCTGCCTCTCTCACTCTCTTTGTCTCTCTCTCTCTTTCTCCTTTTTCCTCTCTCATTTCCTCCTCCACTGTAATGGCCCCACCATTGCTCCTGGGTGGACCCCAAATCTCGGCTCTGTGGTTCTCTCCCTTCCTGTAGGAAGTAATTATTATTATTATGTTTCTTATATAGCGCCAGAATCGACCCCCGAAGGGGTATCTCCGCGCTTGCCTTGGGAACCCGTCCTGGCTTTTCCCTGTGAGATAGCCCCTACAGGGCATCCCCAAGGTGAAAGCCAGGCATCCCGCCGCGGGGGGGGGGGGCGTTGTGGAGATTAAGCAAGCTTAATGCCCAGAGTTGCAGAGTGTGAACCCATGATTAGGTCAGGCACCGAAGCGAGAATTATCGAGTCCATGGACATTTGAGCTCAAGACCCTGCCGCGTCGGGAATTGAACCCTGGTCCCGGGTCTGACCTCTGCTTCAGGGTCTGCCTGCTCTAACCAGTGAGCCACACTTCTCCATGGACATTCACCAGTCCCATGCAGGAAGTTGTAGGTTGTTACTCCAGGACATAGTGTTTCTTTTAATGCTGTTGCCGTGGGCCAGTAAGTATTTAACTTTTCCTTTTAATAGAAAAAGAGTTTTCTTCCTGCGACTTGTTGGGACATCTGCATGCCTCAGTCAATATAGTGCTTTTCAAACTCTTTTTTCCTATGTGCCGGTACTTTGCCTGGCGCTCTTCACTAGCGGCTGGTCAGGTCACTTCCGCTCTCCTGGCACTGCTGACTCTACCTGCAAGGGACAGGCAATGAGTTCAGTGGTGCCTGGTGGGACTCAGGTGCCCCTTCTCCTCATGGGCGATGATGGTCCGGCTCAGAGGCTCCCTGAGCCAGAAGTATAGAATTGGTGATCCCCAACATGTAAGCAGGAGGGTACCTTCAAAAATAGCACAAAAGTACTTCTGGTCTCTCTCCTAGGGTGACACAACACATTCAGACTCCCTAAGTAAAAATCGCACACATGATTTGTCAGTCTTGGCCTGGTGGGTGCCTCAGGACCTCAGTATGAGTGCCATACTCTGTACTGATTATCCCAGTTCTTTTGGGCTTTGGGTAATGTTATTTTTTGCTTACTCTTGCTTGTGGCACACTTCAAATATAACGATTACTCCCATTCTTAGATATTTGTTGTTTGTGCTTTTTAGAGCCCTTGACACTGTTAACGTCCTCTTCTGCCAAAATCAACTTGTTGTATGAACCTGGCCCTTCGTTCAAGTCCAGCCGAGATAGTCTCCTGATCGGGGTGTCCTTGGCAGCAACCCCCAAAGCACTCAAGACATACTGCTTTTTATACCTGCATGCGCTAAACACCCACAGGCATTCAGACACTTGTGGCTGGCTTATGTGTCTAGCAGGACTCTCTTTGTACTCTTTCCTAGTCTACCACAAACAGCACTAGTTCTCAGAAGTCCGGGGAATCTATTCCCTCAGCTTCTCAAGTGAGTCCAACAAATTATTCAAGTACAAGTGCAGAGTGGCTCTCTACAACCCTGACAACGGTCCATCCACCTTGCGGGACCATCCTCTTTTCTCTACTCTTCTATTTTCAATTTTTGTAACCTATGCGGGTATTGAAAAATGGTGGTAGAGAGTTTTAGAAGGTACGAGTCCCCTATCCTATGCAGAAATGCCACATCACTCCTCCACGCCTAACTACTAATTCCAGGGATCAGCATATTGGGCTGTTCAGCCCTCCTATACAGTATTCTGAAAATAACGAAAATAACAGCTTGAGGGAGAACTTTGAAAACTCTCTCGCACTGAGTTATGCCTGTGGTTTCTTCCTGCAAGCTTCAAGGAAACCCTGCAGTTGTGGCTGGAGCCAGTGGTCTGCCTGTCCTCTATGTGTCCCACATGGGCACATTCTGCAAGTACTTGTCATGGATGTGCAATTCATCCACTGATGGACATTTCAACGACCTCTTCCTCAACTGGGAGAAGGGTCATTTTGCAGAATGGGTCTGTTGTTCCAGGGGACAATTTTAACTGGCAGATGGCCAGTAGACAGACTAACTGGCTAAGGAGGGTATCTCAAAGCATGAATTCCATTAAAGCTGGCTCAGTGAGCTATGCACAATTAAATAAGTCCACAAGAAAACTCACATAGAGTAAATGTGTCTAATAATATGATTCCTGTATCCAGCGACATATGGGAAAAGGCTAGCCAATTGCTGTTCTACTGTGTGCCCATCAAAAGTTGCATTTGAGTCACACTTTATCGGAAGTGTAAATTCAATTTTAACAATACAGATATTTAGACTTCAGCAAAAAAGCGAAGTTTGTTTTTGGATCCGTCTTTGAGTTTATAAGGCTTTTAAAGTCCACATCCAATTCGATATGGGTCCCATCTGCCACAGTGTAATCTGCACGCAGATACTAGGCAGAGTCAGACACGTAGTCCTTCTGCTATCCTTTACGCTTTGGCACATGTATGAGCATGTATCATGCTCAGTCTGATATTGTCTCTCATCCCAGAAATCCACGGCAACTCCATTGTTAACAGTAGCTTACAGTGAGATTGACTTCATTAGGGAGATTCACTCACGTCAGAGGTTGAAAAAACACAGAGGCACAGCAGCAATACATGTGGAGGTGTCAGTGATGAGGATCTGCCTTTCTGCACTCATCACCAAAAGTTTCCAGGAACATGGACTGTGATTTTCGATAGGAAATTTAAATCACACTACAATTTGTAAGAACATCCATTCATAGATCAACGAGTTTCCTGACCAACTATAGAAAGATCAGGGTATTTCATATTTTTAGCTAATCTATTTTCTGTTTATCTAGAGTCTGAAACAAGCTGATATTGGGCATCAAACTAAGCCTACTCTTTGGTGAGTGTTTGAAAATTCGGATCGACACTAAAATCTTGGAATGGCATGGGATGGCATCATCAACATCATCATCCCGATGTAAAGATACGAAGCATAAAACTAGATGGGAGGCGAACACATTCACATTCATTGTATTCATGAGCTGCAAAACTGAATGGCAATTACTTTGGTTTTCAAAGTAAAACAAACTGGGAATAGAGAAAAGTTGCCTGCTTTGGTTAGCTATCTGTGGCCTTTAGATGAATTTTGCTATACATATAAAGATACTTAATGTATGCTGATAAATCTGATTTTCCATTCTATTTGGCCTTGTGGACAGAACAGTATTTAGAATGAAAAGGCAAAAATAGGACCTCCAGAAACTCACTCTTAACAGTTAATGTCACATCAAATACAAATGCAGGGGCACACGTCTAGATGAGTGAAAATGGTAAAAAAGCAAATTAACAATAACAACTGGAACACCAAATGGCTTGAAGCAAGGTTGTATACTTACCTGTATCCTGTTTTCAAAATATATAGATAGATGCAATTAAAAGAAGCGAGGGTGATTCCCTAAAATAGCTTGATAAGGATTTCTGTTCTAAGCCCATTGATGCAACATTATACTACATTATACTACAGGTTGTAACTCCAAATGCGTTGCAGAATTCACTGACAACTCTTCAAGCTTTTTTTCAAATCGTTTCCTATAATCAAATCTTAGGACGACAAGGTAAGAGTCTTGAATAAAATAGTCAAACAATGTGAAGAGCCTCGAGTATGTACCAGTCAAAAAAATGGTATGTGATTACAGTGTGCCTGGTATTTGCACAAAATGTAGAACAAAAATATTATAATCCATACATATTGTGTCAAGAATATCGGGATGTTAAAATTATTTTCAACAGGAATGTCGAAGTTAAGAATATCGTTTTGCGTTGATTTTAATGGTCAATTAAAATCAATTTCGAAGATGTTGTTGTATATAATATTGTTGGTAAGAGTTATTTTGTAAGTATTTTATTGGAGTGCATTTGACTTTAAATTTTTTAAATATTTTTTCATTTGTCAGTTGAGTACGATAATTATTCAATTGTTAATGCTTTGAAGTTTATAACAATAATGTATATATATCTTTTTTTTAATAGCGGGATGTTAGGTTTTTAGGGGGTAAAGGCAGGAAGAATTTTAAAAAGTGAATATTTAATTTAAATTAATGTCAAATAATTTAATGGTATGCAAATTAATACCGTAAAATGCATTAATGTATTTGGTCACATTAATACATTTTCTAAAGAAGAGTTTATATTTATTTGTAATGTATATATAAATTATAATAGAAGTATAACACTATTTTATAAAAATTTAAATAATTATTTAAATGATGGGAAAGTTCGTGAAATATTAAATATAGAACCGTATTTTATTAATGTAAAATATTTGTAAAACATTTATATAAAAAATATTTTAAAGATAATTTTTAATATATACAATGATAATGTCATTGTTGGAAAAAGTTTACATTTTTATATTTACATTTATTTTTAAAGTTTCTGAAATGTTAAATTAGATCATGAAAATAGAACAAGTATTTATTATTTATGATGTTCCTATTTATCTTCTATCGTATATTTATTTGGTATACAATTATTTATGAATCATTTATTGAACACACATGTTATAGTAACATTCGTAATATGTTTATTATTGGAATATGTTCTGGTATGAAATATTTAATTTGAAAATGAGTTGTTTTCTTTACTTTCATGATTTTCTTTTTTGGAGTATGAATTTCTTTTTTTGTGTTATAAAGTTAAGAAACATTTTTTTTTACATTTTTCAAAAACCTTTACTGAACAAATTTGCACAGCAAGGTTACAAGATTGCACTGTATCAAGACATTATATACGAGCATACAGTATTATGCAGTAGAAGTGACCTCAGACATGTAGCACATGAAATCGATACAAAGGAGAAGTGATGTAGCAGCACTGGGAAAGTTAAGGAACATTAGTAAATAATAATAAAATGTATTAATTATTAATATAGATAAACGTATTTTATATGTTAATGGTTATTTATAAATATATACCTTTTTATTTTAGGTTACTGTTTTTTTAATGACATTTTTATTTTATTTTGGAGTAAGGATTGTGTATATAAAATGTTGTGTCCAGCACCTTGCAGAAAATGTATCGAATTGCAGTGGAATCAGTAAATGTCCCCCTTTAGCGCCTAAAACCTTCCCCAAAATTGTTTAGTTTGGAGTGGGAATAGCAAATGTTACCCATGTAGTGTCCAGCACCTTCCCCAAATTAGTTTAGATTGGAGTGGGAATAGCAAATGTTATCCCTTTAGTGTCCAATATCTTCCCCAAATGGTTATAGATTGGAGTGGGAATAGTAAATATCACCCATTTAACGTCCAACACCTTCCTCAAATTGGTTTAGATTTGAGTTGGAATAGCAAATGTCACCCCTTTAGTGTCTATCCCCATCCCTAAAAAGATTTAGATTGAAGTGGTAATAGTGAATGTCACCCCTTTAGTGTCCAAAACCTTCTCAAAATTGGTTTAGATTGTATTGGGCAGATAAATGTCACCCCTTTAGTTTCCAACACCTTCCTAAAATAGGTTTAGGTTAGAGCGGGACTAGTAATTTGCACCCTGTTAGTGTCCAATCCTTCCCCAAATAGGTTTACATTGAAGTGGTAATAGTAATTGTTACCATTAAGGGCTTGATTCTGATGCGGTTAGGAAAGCATTCCCACATAGAGCCGGATTCTGATGCAGTTAGGAAGGCATGTGCTCCTTCCAAATCGGATCGGGAAAGTGTCTTCCCGACCGAGGGCCCAATTATGATGCAGTTAGGAACATATGCTCCCATTGAATTCAATGGGAGTCTAACCAAATCGTATTGGGAAGTATCCGGATGCATTTAACTCCGTTGGTAGGACTCTCCCAATCCGAGTCGGTCAGAAACCATTTCCAAACCGATTCAGTCGGGAATCTTTCCAACCCGCATCAGAATCGGGTCCTTAGTGTCCAACACCTTCCCTAAATTATATAAGATTGGTGAGGGAATAGTAAATTTAACCTTTTTGGTGTCCAACACCTTCCCCAAATTGGTTTATATTGGAAAGGGAATAGTAAATGTCAACCCTTGAGTCTACAACACCTTCGCCAAATTGTTTTAGATTGATGTGGGAATGGAAATTGTCACCCCTTTAGTGTCCAACAACTTTCCTAAATTGGTTTAAATTGGAGACAGCATGGTAAATGTCACCCCTTCAGTGTCCAACACATTCCTCAAATTGGGTCAGATTGGTCATGAAGAAGCATATATAACTCTTTCAGTGCCCAACACCTTCCCCAAATTGGTTTTTATTGGAGTAGGATTGGTAAATGTCACCCCTTCAGTGTTCAACACCTTTGCTAAATTGGTTTAGATTAGAGTGAGAATAGTAAATATCACCCCTTTATTTTCCAACACCTTCCTAAGTGGGTTTAGATTGGAGTGGGAGGAGTAAATGCCACCCCTTTAGTGTCCGACACTTCCTTCAAAATGGTTTACGTTGGAGTTTGAGTTTTTTAAATGGTATTTCTATGTAGTCGGAGTAGATTATGTCATTGAATTACTATTGTTTCCATTTAGAAAGATGAGTTAAAAAGTAGTTCGTTCATCAGTCATAATAAGTAACATTATTATTTACATATTTTCATAGAATCGAGACATGTGTCACATTATCCAGTTTTTATTGTTTTCCAAAGTTTATTTAATGTAAACTTTTACATTTCTAAACATATATAGTTCTACTTAAAATAAAACATTCATATTTTGACAAATAAAACAATTTTTAATGCATTTGTTATATTAAATAAGCGATGGAACCCATATTTAAATAGCATTGGATGTTGTACATTTTCCAGGTTTGTATCCATTGTTTAACATTTCATTTACATTTCTTAACTTGTTTCACATATATATTTTTAACGTGATTTTAAGATAATTGTTGTTCAGTAATAACTGTATATTTGTTTTACAGTTTTTTAATGTATACTTTATAATTTTATAAAATGTTTTACAACATTCTTTGACGTATTTTTCATGTCTAATTTTTTTTGCATTTTGTACTTCAGGTACTTAACAATTTTTATTTCTTTTTCCATTTATCTCCATGGGGAGATAGTCTTTTTCTAATTTAGCTGCCACATTTTTTTTTACTAGTACCTTCTATTTTGTAGGCTGTTTATCTAATTTCTAGTATATTTTCTGGGATCAAGGTCACAGGAAGGTGCTGCTGTTTGTCGGAGCAGGTAAGTCCTTTTTAAAGTTTTTTTTAGGGTTTTGAGGGTAAAGGGATATATGTAGCTGGGCTCTAGAGGTTAGTTATAGTGCTGTTTGTGGGTGTTTTGTACATTAAGTTGTATTGTAGTTTTTTCGCTAGTGTGTAGGTTTGGGTTTTTGTACACTGTTTTAGTAATGTATCAATATGTTATGTTAAATTGTGTTATGTTACTTGCTTTATGATGATTAAGTGTAATGTATCTGTACTTTTAGGACTGCAATGCTTTATGCAGGTGGGTTACTGTTTTACTTTGGAGTGTCCTATGACCATTTGGATTTACCATTTTTTTGAAAGGAGATCTGTTTTGGTTTATAATAAACCAATATTTTTAACTTTGATTTCCTTTTTTTGGGGTTTCCATGAGCATTTATTTCCAAACCCGTGCAGCGATCGCCCATCAGATCAAGAGTTAAATCCTGGTCGGGTGGGCGTTGTTGTGGCAGTCAGATTACTGCGGTCTCACAGAAGAGCCTATAATGCAGACTGCCAAAGTCACACCGCCAACTGCACCTTCCCGTATGGTGTGGCATACAAGCCACACGTTGCAGGCAGTGGAGGTGCAGATACAGGGGGACATTACACTAGGCCCCCGCATGCACTTCAGCCCAAATCTGGCAGTGGGCCTGCTTGCCTTTCCACCACTCTTTTCATGATGATATCACTGCTATGAAAAGAGCTACAGAAATGCAACTCCTAATATGTTCGGCGGTGCCGGCAGCAGCACCGCAGCATATTACAATCAATTGCAGACCGCCGGCCCAGCGGGATCCTTTATTCTGGCAGTACTGATGGTCTCATGGTGGTCCGACCACTGCAGTCCAAATACTACGGGCGGTCCTGCAGTGTGGTGGTGGTCAGACGGCCACTACAGGTTAGGCGGATAAGACTCCAAATGTTTTTTATTATTCAGGTCCCTCACAAAGTGCAACAAAAACATTTATAGATCCACACTAGGTTGTCACTATATAAGTGCTAATTAACAATAATGCTACATAGGTGCCCATCTAAAGATTAAAAACAAACATTCAGCATAAGATATACAAAAATATTGATGAGGGGTGGTTGTGTCCCCTATTTGGAGCCTTTTCCTGCACCAGACTGGTTACTTCCTGGAAGACTGAGGGGTTAGGGGACAGTTGCATAATATATTTCTTGCAATGCGACCTCAGCAGGCTGGCGCTGAGGGCATGCTTCAGTCAGCTCTATGACAGCTGCAACTATCAGTGTCAGAGAGCTATGCTGAAGATGTAGGTTTACAAACCCCGATCCCAACAAATGTGGACTGACCACCCTGGCTGCCCTCTGAAACAGTAGTGGTAGCAACGCAGGCGCCGGTCCCCACTGAACCCTGGTTGCAACTCACCTCACCCATTACCGCAGTGGCCAGCGAGGTTCAGGTCTTGCACCATGCCTTCAGTTCTGCTTCACTCTACTAGAGGATGCAGCCCTTCAGCCCCTTTTTTCCTACGCATGTAGAATGTCATTGTCTCAGGCAGAGTACACGGCTAGACCATCTTGACGACGAAGTTCCCTATCATGGCACGTGACGCATGTCATACCTTGTTACTTGCGCATGTGCCTCAATGTTATACTGATTAATTCCGCAGGCAGAGCAGCAGAATATGTTAGTAATTCCGCGTAACATGAATAACGCAGAATTACAAAATTCCTCCATGTTCGCTGCTAGCATTAACATTTCTACACACCTCTAATAAATATTATGTGATTATTATTTGAATATGTGCCATTTTATGTGTTGTGATTATTTTACATAAGAGATTGAGTTTATTCTTTGAGCTTTTTGGTTGGTGAGGTTCAGATATTTTATATAAATAATGTATATACTATTTTATTATATCAGTTTTATTTAAGACTGCAATTTTATTTAATGTTTGACTGAAGTAATAAAATATTAAGATTATTATTTATGTAAAAAATGATTTGCAATATTGTTTATGACTATGTTATAGTTTTTGGGGAGTTTTGGAGGTGAGTATGTATTTTATAATATGCTCTGTCTATTGTTATATATAAAAGTAACTAATCCACACCTTTTTTTGTTTCTGAAGAGTTTGACTTAAAATTGTAGCATGTCATACATTCTTTTGGTTCGTTTGCTAAGTTTGGGTGCAGTTTGGGTTACAGATTACATCAATCCTAGTTGTTGGTAGCTTTGCTCTTTTTGTATTTCTTCTATAAATTTATGGAGTGTAGGTTCATTTTTTTACCGTAGATTTAAAGACATTGGATTTGTCCGCCACCGTCCTGGGCATTGGGACCGGTCCCGCACATGAAATTACAATGCAACCCCCACTGTGGCGGTGTGCATGTTTACCATTGAGGCAGGTGCTGCTGGCTGCAGCATCCGCCACAATGGTAAAAATGCATGTTGTGCCTTTCCCTGCACTACATGGCAGGCAACATGCAAATTCAACATGTCCCTGCACAAGGGGGGCCTGCAACGGGCCCCCAAAGTACATCCCCGCCAACCTTTCAATGGCAGTTGAACCGCCACAGACAGGCTGGCGGGGATGCAGCATCCAAATCTGGTGGGTGTTGCCTGCTAGGCATCGCCACCATTTTGTGGAAGCGGGGTGGGTCTGACAGGCAGTTGGAATGATTGCCTATGTCTGAACCCGTGGCGGACGTGCTTCTGCCCACTAGGCACACTGCCCGCCATCCTGATCTGGTGGGCAAAATAAATGCCTTACGATGGCGCTGAATTCTCCACCTGCAGCCTGCCGGTGACGAGCTCATCACCATCATAATCACCCCCATTGTGTCATCCTTGCACTGAATTGTTTGTTTTGGCTTTCTGTCTCAAGGTGCTGTCTAAGACATTCCACCATGATATATGGAATTTGTGTTGGCATCTGTGTCTAGAGCGATGTAGTTTGCCAACCCAACTATCTTCGAAATAATCCACCCTGGGGCTTTGTTTGTGTTCATTTTGTGGAATAAAGGGCTTTCTGTTAGTAAATAGTAGTGGCTGACTACCTTAGGGACATAGGCTAGTTAGTGCTATAATTTTTTCAATTTCAAAGGCAAATTGACTGAAGCATATTCTAAACTTTGGGCCTGATTGCGAGTTAGTGCATTCCACTGCAGGAAGCCGTGCGTGGTCCAAGGTGGCGGCGGAAATTATCGAACCCGAAAGAGTTACGACAGAAGGCGTAAATCCGACCTGCACCGGATCGTTCACAGAAATGGAGGTACTAAAGTGCATCAAGGCCATTAGATCTGATGGCGCTCCAGGCCCAAATGGAATTCCGGCCCAGGTTCTGAAAACTGCTTCAGCCTTTTTCGCATCCAGACTCACCCCTTTATTTAACCATTCTTTTGCCACAGCAATGTTGCCATCCTCTTGGAAAGGTTCTATTCTTTTCCCCATCCATAAAAAGGGGGACCACACGAACCCGGCCAATTATAGGCTTATAGCTCTCCTCGACGTAGAAGCAAAGATATACGCCCGCCTTCTTCTCAGGGATCTGGAGGACTGGGTGGATAAGAACGGTATTCTTCCGCCCACACAGACCGGCTTTAGGGCTCACAGCTCCACTCTTGACAACATCTTATCCCTTTCCTACCTCGCGAAGAAGGCCAATATGAGGAACAAACCGCCCCTGTTCTGCTGTTACATAGACTACTCCACAGCCTTTGATCGAGTGAACAGGGGCCGGCTCTGGGCAAAACTCGACTCGTGGGGGCTACCACAGGCTCTACTAAAAGCTATAAAAGCGCTCTATGAGGGCACCTGGGTCAAGGTGAAGCTAAGCCCTACAATAACAACTGCAAGAATTGAAACCAACTCGGGCCTCAAGCAGGGGTGCGTCTTGGCCCCGTGCTTTTCAACTTGTATACTGCGGACATGGGGACAGCTCTGAAAGATGCCAACTTAGCACCTCCAAAACTGGGGAGGCTCGTCTTGGGAACACTCCAGTATGCAGACGACACGGTGATCATGGACCACACTAGGGTGGGGCTCCAAAGAGCCTTAAGCAGTTTGGCATCATACAATAAGTCATATGACTTACGGATCAACGCGGGCAAGACCAAAATTGTCATTTTTGGCAAATACCCCCTCACAAAAGAAGTTTCATGGTCTCTGGGGAGCACCGTATCGTCACTGCCCCATCCTACAACTATCTGGGCACCTGGGTCTCCAAGAATGCCTCTGCAGCCAAACAGCTGAAGGAGCTTAAACCTAAAATTGACAAAACCATTCTGTCGCTAAGATGCTTATGCCACCGCTTGGACAGTCCCTCAGCAGAACCAATGTTGACAGTGCTCCGGGCAAAACTGATCCCTGCCATTGCTTATGGGCACATAGCCTACCCTGGTGCATTTGACAAAGTGGTCAACGCGGCCCAGGCGAAAGCCTATAAGTTGGTGCTACAGGCCCCTAGATACGCAAGGAACACTAGATTAAGGCTAGAAATAGGCCTTAAGCGACCAGAGCTGGTATTATTGGGGGACCTTTTAAAACTCTATATTAGAGTACTGAAAGCACCAGAACATTCGCTAAAGCACGCCCTAAGATCAATCTTTGATGAGGCGGGCTCCCCCTGGTACTTAAAGGTAGGAGAAGCTATTGCAGCATTGAAAATCGAAAGAAAGAGTTTGCCCCTGCACGAAATTCCTTTCTCAGCCTGGGCCCAAGCTGTTAAGCGCCAAGTCCGGATCATCTCCTTTGGATTTGACCTTGCATCTCTTCGGCAAAATCCACTAACTCAGGCCCTGGACAAATCATATATTCCAGGTAAACCCCAACCTTACCTGCAAGATCCAGTATCAACTTACGCGAGAAAGAACATTTTTTACTTTCGACTTTTGGCCCTCAGGATCATGGACTTCAACCCCAAATGGGCCCGTACGGATGGCACCTTGGCCTGTCGTCTATGCAATTACCATAGGGAATCCTGGCTACACTTGCTGTGCTGCTGCCCAAAGCTGGCCAATGACCGCCATCGCTTGCTGCTTCTGATTTTACGGAACACGGTCTATAGAACTTGTAGAGAGGCCTCGGACTGGTGCCTCTCAGTCTCCACGACCTGTTTGATAGCCAGAGTTGGGAAATTTATACACCAGGTAAAAATGGCACTCGACTCCCACTTAACGGCACTGTCTGCAAAGTAACCAGAAGCCTTCTGCCCTAGTTATCTAACCTGGGCTGGTATAAAGATCCACGAAGAATCCATCTTTCGTCAACAGCCCTTGGTACATGAATTGACTCTACCGAACTTTCATGTGCCCCCTTTTATCAGCTGGGAAACACTTGTACAACCTATGTATCACTCCTTTTAAAAGAACCCTGTTTTGGACAGCTAATCAGGACTAATCAGTTAGTATTTTAACTTAAAGCCACTCTCACCTTTATGTTTGGATAGGACATGAGAGTGGGGGAGTCGGGACGTTCATAAAGCTTTTTATTCTTTTATTTTTTTCATTTTTATACTGTAAAGATTTTAAGTAATCATGCAGTTTATTAATAAAATTGTCAAAATTAGTAAATAGTAGTGGCTGACTACCTTAGGGACATAGGCTAGTTAGTGCTATAATTTTTTCAATTTCAAAGGCAAATTGACTGTAGCACATTCTAAACTTTGGGCCTGATTGCGAGTTAGGCGGTGCAGCACGGGTCCTCTCCACCCCGCTGATGCACTGTCTAACCCGTGGTCGGGCCACCTGCCAGATTAGGAGCATTTCTCCTGTTTGGTGGACTTTTTGTTCTGTCCCCACAGCGTTGCCTCACAAAATGGGCACCTCAATGTGAACACCAAAAATAGTTCCTGGATGGCATGGACTGTAAAGTCATGCCAAGCAGGAACTGGGATGCAAGAACACAGGGGGGCGCATGTTGTGCCCCTTGTGTGCTCCTCTTGGCCCTAAGGCACAAAGGGGCCCTGTAGGCCCTCCTTTGTTTCCTCTCCACTACGGTTTTCAAGGAGTAGGAACCACCATGAACACCGTGTTGGAGAGGAAACTTGTAATATGCTTGGCGGAAGGACAATGGTCCCACCAAGCATATCGTGGCCTCAAGACTTCAGCAAAACCACCAGGAAATGCCCGTATCCTGGAGGCTGTGGCAGAGCAATGGCGTTCCAACTGTCCTAATTTTAATAGGGTGGTCGGAACACCATCATCACCTCGCCCTGCGAGTCTGGTGGTCCATGCACTGCCAGACTCAAAATCGGGTCCTTAGAGCAGGAGGTATCTCCATATGCTTTGAATAAAATGGCAGTATCAGCCTTGTATGGTTGTGCAGTGGTACATTTTAAAAAATGGGTTGAAACATATGAAAAACGTTTGTGGGAGAAGTTGTCTGTTTTATGGTTAATGTGGCTTAAGAGTTCAATGTAAGTGCTACTTTGTTTATTTGTAGTAGGGCATATACTAAAGGGTTATTTGTGTTTTGATAATCACCATGTGTGGCATATATCTGAGTGAAGTGTTTGGGCCACATTTTGAAGGCCCCATTCATCATCCAGGTTTGACAATGGCTTAGTTTTAGTAAATTATCTGTATTAGAAAATATTAGGGTTTGTCTATCATTGAATAGATTGTTTTATAACAGGAAGAGAAACTCATTATGTGTAATTTGTAAGTATTCAGGTATTTCTATATCTTGGTGTCTTCTAGGGGGTGTATCACTGGGGGCCATTTTAGTTTGTGCAATTAAATATTCTAAAGTTGGCATAGGTGGTAGTTGGCCTGTGTTGTTTTCAGGGACTTTAGGGAGAATATAGTTTAGGATTTTGGTTGTGGACCTCTCTTATATCCTACAATAACCCCCTTACTTACATTTCTGTAACATTTGGAGGGCAGTTGTGTTTGCTTACATTAACTACAACACAATTCTTTGTGGTGGTCCTCCCACACCATGGATTAGATTAATATTTGGTAAATTTCTAATTCACATTTTCCATTGATAGACTTTCTTGTTTGTAGGTGTAGCCCATGTGATTTCATAATTGCTTTCCTTTCTCAAATGTTCTGTATATTTCTCTTTCTGTCATTGTGACTGTAAGTAGTGTAATAATATAAAAAATTTAAATTTTACAATGTTTATAAGTTTGCTATTTACATATAACATTATACAACTACTTTTATCATGTATACTTACATGTATGTTCTTCTTAGATTTTTCACACTTTTATGCAGCTTTTTTTGTTGGGTGTGTTGTAATGTGGCAAAGGTGCTTTCTTTCCTGTTGGAATGAAAAAAAAATGCGACTTCCATTTTAAATGTTTATTTATAGTTAGTTTGCCGCGGTTAAGGTTCTTAGGTTTTACTTTATTTGATTTTGGGCTGAGTTTCATTTTTGCAACAATTTATATATACTTACTTTATTATGTCTTTTTTCTGTTTGTGATTGCTGTTAGTTATTGGCAGAATACATTTTGAAGTTGGAGTATTTTCTTTTAGTAAGTACATGTACAGAGATGGAAGTAAGAGAGTGTGTTGTTAATTATTTGATATTTAACAATCTTAATTTTAATTACAAATCAGTTGCAGTTCAAATATAAATTTTACTTACTTTGCAAGGTAGTTGTCAACATGTTTATATTTATTATGAAAGGGTCTGGTCAGACAATCCGGCAGAGTTTACTCATCTCGCAGCTTTTCCCGTTTTTGAAGTATTTAGTTAATCAAATTTGTGTGATTTTATTGGTTATTTTAGTTTTAGTTAGATTTTTTTTATAGTGATGTCCTTCTCTGGTTAAAGTTTATTTAGGGTTACTTTACAATGATTAATATGTAGTTTTGAATATTATTTTATTTATATATCTATTTCTTAATATTTAGTTTTTTTTATAAATGTTAGTAGTTTATGTAAATAATATTTTTTCTGATATTGTTATGTTTTGATTTATATAATTTATTGGGATGAATTATATTTATTTTGGTTATGTAATATAATTGTTTTTAATTGAAAAGTGTATATTTAGTTTAATGTTAATTGTAATGATTTTTTTAACATAAAAAGTAGTTGTTTATGTTTATTAATGATAATGCAATTATTTTGGCAATATTATTGGAGTCAATATTACGCAAGATGATATTTTTAAAATATATGTTTATTTTAAGGTAACAATATTTTTGCTTCAGATATTTGTGTTTCTGATACAAGTAAAAATAAGTATTATTGACAATGATATTTGTGTTCTCAATATTTTCGATTTGATAAATAAGTATATGAAGACAAGATTTATTTTCTGATACTTTTGTGTTTTGATATTGTGTGTATCGATATTAGGTCAGTGATAAGTGTGCCTTCCTTAACCCTTCTTCCATTCCATCCTGCCTTAACCCTTCTTCTTTTCCATCCTGCCTAAAGTTCCTCCATATCATCATCTCTAACTTTGGAGACTGCCCACCTTACCAAAGGGTCAGCTTTTGTGTGTGATACAATAACTAATAATTGAGTTAAATGACCAAGAACAATATTAAAAGCATTGCAAGCTCCAGAAGCCTTAGTAGAGGCTGATGACCACCTTGCTGATGAGTCTATAAGTCTGGCTGGCATATTTTGAGCAAAATGCTGAAGCAGTTACTCCCATCTGGTTAAATGTGATTTTTGATTTTTGATATTCAACCATCAACACATAGAAGACACTCAGGTACATGAATGGAAAATGATCTTCTCTCTTTTTCTTGGTAAAATGTACCATGTTAATGAGGGTTAGGAAAATGCCACTTTCACAATCACAGTGGTTAGACTACTGCCAAGCCCAGCAGTTAATACATATGAATTGCCTGTCTTCCCCATATGATCTAGAGCCTATAAAAGACTCTCCATATAGTTTTTAAAGCCATGGGATCCTATAGAGAAAATGCAGGTTGTGCAACATTGTTAACCATAACGGAGAAGCAGATCTAGATGTTGTTGACCTGTGATGCCATGAGGTCAGTGAAGATGAAAGAAGCACCTACAGATTAATCCCAAAAGCCTTGTTTGCTCAGTGTTCCTTTTAAGGAGCAAAACCCTCCTTAGGCCACAATTTGAGCAAATACTGGGGAAGGTGATGGCAGATGTTTGGAATTTCCTCTTTTCCAAGGCAAGACCTTGGATATGACTCCTTGGAGTACCTTTCACCAAATGGTTGTTCAGCAGATTAGATCCCCATACATGAGGCCATTGAGTGGTTATGGAAATTTTGCTGGAGCAGTTATGTACTCAGTAAAAACATCTCAACACCATCCTCAACTAGGCTAAATAGGCCTTCAGCTATATGCATCAGTAGCATCAAACAACAATCTGGTGCATTTGTAGGCTCTGTTTCTGTCCTATTGTGTCTACTAGTGGTGTGACAGATCAACATCATAGTAGTGTCTGGTCTCTCTGTATGTACTGGGATGCTGTCAACTTTACTTTTGATTAACTGTGAAAAGCTTGCAGGCTTTGAGAGCTGAGATTCAGGAAATACAATCACAATAAAATAGGGAGGCGTCGGCCAGTCGGAAGCCATACCTAATTCCTAACGGATGGCGTTTCTGCCATCGGGATTACGATGTCGATTTCCGACAGACTTTCCATGGCAGGCTTTTTGCAGGGCCCCTTTCTCCCCAAGGCCTACAGTTGTGGGCCTGGGGGGCACCTATGGTGCCCCCTGTAAATCCCTGCACCATGTGCAGGCACTGTTAGGTGCCTGCCACACGGTGCAGGGATTTACAGAAACTCCAATTTCTCTATGGGAGCTTGTGCTACG
The DNA here is from genome assembly GCF_964263255.1 of Lissotriton vulgaris. Lineage (NCBI taxonomy): Eukaryota > Metazoa > Chordata > Amphibia > Caudata > Salamandridae > Lissotriton > Lissotriton vulgaris. The sequence goes on from NC_141685.1 coordinate 1,433,719,266, forward strand.
GCCAGTTTCTGAATGCAGCACAAACTCCCATAGAGGAATGGGAGTTTGCTACTGCACCATGTGCGGTCGCATCACAATTGCGGTTTCAGCACCGCCAACCGTAGATTGGTCGGTTCCCCAACCACAGAGATGTCGGTCGGAGGCAACTTCGACCGACATTGTAATGAGGCCCTCTGTCTTCAAAATAAGCATCAAGAAGTTTGAGCACCACTTATCTTTCAAAGCATAGTCGATAAGAAAACAAATCATCCCTCTGTTATTGCCAGGTGCATTTCTTTTTATCATTCTATTTCTAAGATGCATATTTCCACATACCCATAATAAAGGTGTACAAGAAGTTTCTAATTTTCATGTCTCCTTTACCAAATCCAAGCCGTGCCATTCAGTGAATGTGCATTTATCAGAGCCCTGAAACATTGCATGGAATTGCTCCAAGCAAGAGGGATTCAGACACAACTGTATCTTGATCATTGCTATCTATCATCCCTTTGTGCTAGCAAATAGTAGTGGACAGCCTAATGTCTGCTAATATTAGTCATTCCCAGATCCGAACTATAATTTGGAACTCAATAAAGGGATCATTAATGTGGTTCCAGGCAGACTACTACATCTTGTTTACAAGCTTCTGTCTCCTTGAGTGCACCACTGGCCAGGTTGCAAATGAAGCTGCTGGTCTATCATATTGCTCCGCCAGACTCTCCACCGTCAATAAAGTGGAATATTTAAATTTTGATGTCACCTAATTTGGCCCAGTCTAGAGAATGATGGTGGAAATGTTAAATGTATCTGTGGACTCAATGATTTTTATCTTCTCTTTTAAATTATTGCCAACACAGACGCCACAAGGGAAGGCTAGGCACCAAGTCACTCCAGGATGTCATACTGGACTGACTGACCAAAGTATCCAGCTTACTGGGTCTATTAGTACTATTTAGGCCTCTGGAGGCTATTTATGTTTTACCTAGCTCTGTGGCGAGCATAAACATAACTCAGTTCCTTGAGGTGTCTTACATCGAAGCAAGGAGATAATATTTTAAGGCCTTTCAAAGATGAGGGGGAAGAGGTGATCAAAGGTAGTGACTCTCCCATTGCATTCAAGTATTCCTTTCAGCAACAGCTTTGTGAAATTTGAATGTACTCACCAACTCACAACCCCTTTAAGGTGATCCCAGGCAAATACTGAAGCAGCTTTGGTTTTCATTATCAGATAGGTATGAAAGGGGTGATTTTTGAATTGGTGCCTACAATGCATTCCAACAATTCAGCAGTATAGGTGTTCCTCCAATATGTCACCTTATAGTGGAAATAGGAAATTCTTTTCAGCACAGTGTTTGGCCACTGGACTGCTGTCTCTTGCTTGTGGCTAACTTTGAGATCTGCATATCAAAACAACTGAATTCATTCATCACCAGATAAAAAAAGTTTGAGGAGCGCCAAACAGGCATCAAATCAAGTTGCAATGCTTAAACTGCCACTTGCCATGCACTTAAAAACTCATCATCTCAAATAGAGAAGCTGTATGCTTGTTCACATTCCTTGACCACTCAGTGGTAACTGATGCAGTGAATCACCACTATCTTTTATATCACACAAAGTTATTGCATTGACTACACAGTTCATATATTGGTTATTCTACTCCTTCTAGTACCGTGCATAAATTGCAAAAAGAAAAGATTCAAAGGCATCGTTACCACACTTTATGGTATCAGTCAAGACTTTTTTCCTCTCACCTCCAATCTTTATCTAGTGATTTAGTGTGATAATTAGTGATATGAAATTTTACATTTACTAACATGCAAGATACTCAGCTTCACATCTAGGTAAGAGTGAAAGGAGACCTCATCAACTTATTTGCTGACTTCATAAAATCCCGATCTAGATATGTTGTCCTTGTATAAACTATAAAATAAAACTATAAAATAAAAAATATTGAGCTCAACTCATTATCACCATTTACCATTTGCTGAACGAAGGGGATGAAGGCTCTTACAGAACTTTGTTTCATCACAACCCTAGAAATAAGTCAGAAATTGCCAATTTTGTAAATGGGTAGAAGGTTACAGGTTGAAAATTGGGTTACTGGTTTGGGGGGGGGTGGTGGCTGGGGTGAAGCCCTGCTCAAGTACAATTCCTGTCAGGGTGATGACACAAGCAACACCAGATTAACCTGTGCCTAATCCTCTGGTAGCTTGGCACAAAGCAGTCAGGCTTACCTTAGAGGCAATGTATAATGTATTTATGCAGCACTTCAGCCATAAAGTGAAAATAAAACACAAGAAAATCTTACACCAACTTAGAAAAATCCATTTAATAGAACAGAGATATGCAAGTTTAAAGAATTCTGGTATGTATAACTCCTAAAAGCCCAATGTGCCACTCATGATTATCTGGTCATGCGAGACCGAGTGAAAGACACATTTTCAGGCCAACTGAGATGCAGCGTATACCAGGTTAGTCCAGCTTAAAGAGTTTCCTTCTAAAGTCCAATGCAAAGAATTCCATTCACGGTTTGGGGGTACTTTGAGGAGAATGTAGAGCATCACAGACGGTTGTTACTGTAGCATGAAAAGCAGGGTGAACATTGCGGATGGTCGGTGTTGGAGATTCGCATTGACAGTCACTGGTGCTGTCAATAGTGTAGCACGAAGTGCAGATCCGCATTGCCGGTCGCCACCAGCGGTCACTGTCGCGCAAAGAGTCAGGTTCACCCTAGCTTCGTGGTCAAAGTAGGCTGCAAGATCTTGGTGTGAACAGGCCTGTTTGTGGTTGTGAAGAGCCCAAAACCTCAGGATTTCTCCTTTTCTTGGGAAGGGAACTCATCTGATGCCACACCAAAGGTCCAGGACCTGAGAGACACCTCTTGGGGATCAGGAACTCTCTCCCGCTGAGGCCACCAAAGTCTCAGGCAAGTCCAGGTACAGGTCCAGGAGCAAGTCCAGGCTACAGGCAGCTTGGCAGATGCAGGAAGGCCTCTGGAGCGTGTTATGTCCCTGCAGCTCAGTACAGGAGGTCAGTCAGCTGACCCCTTGAGTCATTTTAGCCTGGGATGAAGACTGCATTTCTAGTCTTCCCTCTCAGCAAGCAAAGCAGCAGGCAGTAGGGCCCCAGGCAGCATGACAGCAGAGTAGCATGGCCACACGGTAGCAGCCCATCTGACTGCAGAGGAGCACAGCTGTTCTTCTTCTGTAGTATCCACAGGTCCAGAGGTGTACTGAAGAGTTAGGTGTGAGAATCCACTATTTATCCATGGTGCCACCTTTGAGGTAGGAGAAGATTCTAGATGTCCTTTTTAAAGAGTGTTTCTGAAGTTTATGATTATATAACTTCTCCCTTAATTTCTCGCAGATAGTTGCTGCATGTTTGACATTTTCAGTTTTTTGTGTGAAATTTCTTCTTATTCATAGGGATTGACCATACAGAGGATTGCTTTTTAAGTTTCGTGGGTGAAAACTTGAATAATGCAAGGCATTGTTTTTGTCAGTAGGTGTTTTTATAGTGTTATTGATAGTTTTCCTTCTTCTACAACTACTTCTGCATCCAAAAATGTAATACTGTTTGAACTGTGGGTCTTGCCGAATGTAATATCCTGTAATCTGTTATTCAGCCAATTGAAGAAAGCTTTCAAAACATCTTTCATCCCTGTACACATACAGAAGTTCTCATTGATAAATAATACCATTTGATGACATTGTTGCTTAAGGGATCATTATTATATATAAACATATCTTCAAATAGAGCCATGAACAGTTTTGCCATCTCCGGGGCAAAGGAACATCCCATGGCGGTCCCTTTCGTTTCATAGAAGAATTAATTTTCAAATTTGAAATGCTTCTGTTTCATGTGTTATGCAACATAATTAGAATGTTGTAATAAACACTTTTTTTACCATAAAGTGCTTACTTAATTCAAGGAATGTGTGTGATACTCTAAAGATTGAGATTGGGTTTAAATTACCACTGTAACCCTGAAACTTTTTCAGGAATGTTATTAAACTAGAAACTCTGACACCACATTGATCAGAAAGTTAAAGGGTGAGGTGTAGGCCGAAACATTGGTGTATTGAAACTGACTTAAGGCATCCATGGGCAGGAAAATCAGACATTGTAGAACTAAGCTCAAAGACTGAATGAGGTAAATTTTGGGGCATCAAGAAGTGCACAGTTCCCTGTGCCCACAGTAGTACAAAGTCAAATGTAAGGTGGGCAAACACTTTTTTTATGTTAGTATACTTTGCTCACCTGACTTAGGAAACACATACTATTTCTTGAGCTTGCCTACATGTCAGTAGAGGTAAACATATAAATTAGCCAACCAGGTAGTTTACGTTGGTCTCCCTAATTCAAAAAGTCTTCTCTCAGTTCCTCAGGTTTTCTATGTGACACATCTACTATGACTATTGCTGCTACTTTTGCTTCACTTAATTGCCACCTCTCCAATGCCCTGATATCAATAGAGAAACGATGATTTGGAGTTTGAATTTTGCTGGTGCTGAAATAGCATCTGAGCTCTCCTTAATTAGCATTATCTCACATGTTAAATCATCTATTTCGAAATGGGTCTAGTTATCAGTGTACGGTTTTACTCTGGAGTGGCCTTACATTCTAATCAGGAAGGTGTACCCAAATGTACATCCATAAACCTAAGGGGTAGATAGCCGTTAGAAGACTTTAGGAGCAACACTCCTAGTACTGCTGCTGCGTACTTCGCAGCATTCTCATTGTAATATTAAGCTATATTCCCTTTCTACTTTTTCCCTCTCCCCCTCTTTTCCTTGCCTATCTCACCACACCATTGCATCTCTATTGGTACTTACCAATCCATGGAATCTTGATGTGAAGCTCACAGTAGAATGTTCTGTGGAGCTCCATTCAACAGTTGGTGCCTGAGGATCTTGACCTAATAAACCAGTTCTCTTCTATTTAGAGTCTTCATTATTTAACAATTCTAATGAAATGAAACAGTTTGCAAAAACATTGTCCATTACTCACTTAACATCTCCTCTTTATTGTCCTAAGGCCAATGGGTTGGTGGAGAGAACCAACAGGTTTATAACATATACCATCCAAGTGTCTCTTTTCTCCAAGGATCCTGTTGATGATGCAGTAAGGAAGATGTTATGGTCATACCATACTACTCCAAATAGTGTTTCAGGAGTATCTCTTTTTGTGTCCCTCAAGTGAAGAAATCCTGGTTCCAAGTTGACTCCTAACCAGCTGGATGGTGGGTGTCCTGTTTGGGTAGATGGTATGACTGTCTTAGACAGAGTGAAAAGTCATCAAATGGAGTACAAATCCCGGCATGACCAGAAATGGGGTACGCACAACAGAGTGTGGCGTGAAGGGGAGTGGGTTGTTATCAAGAGACCAAATGTAAATCGTTCTAAACTTTCTGCTTACTCTAAACCATTAAGACATAGTCATATTAACAACTCTGTGATATTGGCAGTACTTGGAGCATGGACAGAGTGGTGAGATGTTCCAATGATACCCAAGACATCACCCTGGCAGAGGTCCCCCGCATCCACAAAAACAGAATCGGCAAGAGAGCTTTCTCCTACATTGCAGCCAACACTTGGAACGAGCTCCCTGTGAACATCAGACGCTAACCGACCCTGCACTCTTTCGGGAAAGACATCAAGTCCTGGCTCTTTGACTGATCCGGAGCTGCTTCCCCCGCTCCCTCCACCCACCCCCATATCTTGAGACCCTCACGGGTGAGTAGCGCACTTTCAACCCCTGATTGAATGTTTGCAGTCCAGAGTTTGTCAAGGATGATGGAACAGAGGCACCCATATACAGCCTCAAAGATTCCAGGGAAGTCAGGAATCGTCTTCCTTCTAGTTGGCAAATGGATTATGAAATATAACTTTTTACAATTTCAGCATTGTGCATCCGTGATACTTCTGTTTTGACCTGTTGTAATTTTCAGCATTTTCTTCTTGCTTTATCTTGTAAGAGGGAGATGTGTTGTAATATTAAGTTATATTGCCTTTCTACTTTTCCCCTCTCCCCCTCTTGTCCTCACCCATCTCACCCCCAACATTCCATCCCTATTGGTACTGACCAATCCATGGAATCTTTATGTGAAGCACACAGTAGAATGTTCTGTGGAGCTCCATCTGTCAGTTGGTGTCTGAGGATCTTGACCTAATAAACCAGTTCTCTTCTATTTGGAGTCTTCATTATTTAACAATTCTTTTATAATTTTTTTATTGTTCCACATTGAGGGATAACTTTATAGTTTATTGCGCCTAGTGCTTGGTGCTTAATTGAAATACTGGGGACCGCTGGGGACCTTTTAAAAGGAATTCACTTGCCGCATTTTATGATTGGATTTACCTGCGTATACTCTGCTTTGCTCTCCCAGCTCCTCGATCTGTAGCAGGCTTTCCGATTGTGCAAAGGGAGCTGGGACTCGTCTTGCTGTACATTTCAGCTGTGCCCTGTCGGCAGCCATCTTGGACTGCTTGTTGCACAGTTGAACAGCATTCCGATGCTCGGCCTGCACTAATAAAGGGCAACCTAGTGCCGACGTGCAGCAGTCATACCATAGGCTCACCAAAGGCATGCCAATGGCAAGCCTGTCTGTACCCATTCATGCCGAACCGGGTTCAGGATCCCTGCCCCTTCCAAAGTTTCTAGGAGAAATCTTCTCCCTTAACCAGCTAAATGTTCTCTGCACAGCTTGTTCAGAGGAATCTTGATTGTAGATTGATCCTTCACCCTACGGTGAATGCTGCAAACACTGCCACTTTGCTTGCAACATTAGGATTCCCCCACAATCTTAGGTGATGCGTCTAGCATCAATACTCTGGCTGCAGAGCGCAAGAACTCCTTGGGCAGAGGCTGCCCGATCACAAATGGCTTCTTCTTTTTCAGTCTAAACTGCTGCTCTTTGCCCAGGCATCAACAATATATCTATGCCTTCCTCACAGACAATGACCCTGATGCCATGTTCCTCATGGAAACTTGGCTACACGAGGCATCCCTACTAGATGTTATTGCTGCATTACCACATAACTATTGCGTTACTAGAAAGGATCGCAAACATGAGTTAGGATGTGGCATTGCCATTATCTACTGTGACGCCTTCCAGTGTAAATTAGAGAAACTTCCCTCCCAGTTTGTGAAGCCCTCTTTTTCTCACTATGCCTTCCACCTAAATTTACATTCTACGTCGCTTTAAACTAGTATCCTTCTGGCTGTGCTGGGAACTGTTGCTGTACTATTCTTGACATAATCTCTCCATTATATATTAAAAAGCGCTATTAGGAGACCTAAACATGCATCTTGAAGATACCAACTGCAAAGTAAGTCAAACTCTTAGAGAAGATCTGGGCACCCTAAATCTCAATTTAATTACCTTCGCCCCCACACACAAGGTGGGTCATATGTTGGAACCCATTTTTTCAATGTATCTGGTCTGACTACCCTTTTTATGAACAGACCTTCATGCCCCACTACCCCTCATTTTGACACTAAGCTACCAGTCCTAAAGTTATGGCTAGAAACTAGGCTAAACTCGTAATCCCTTCCCTCAATGTCTGTTTATCTAACACTTCTCCCCAATTGGTACACCAGGCTGACTGTGATCAGCCCACGGTTGATAGCTGGCTCAAAAACTCCCTTGACACAATTCTACCCATCAAATTGAAATCTGGGACCAAGCAGAACCCTCCTGTCCCTTAGTTTAATGTGTCCGTACTGGAAGAACAATCAATCTGTAAGTGACTTGAAAGGGAATGGAGGAAGCTATATAATCAGAGCACAAAAGCAACATATAAAATAGCCTTGAACATTACCATATGAACCTTAGCAATGCCTGGGCCTCCTTCTTCGAAAACATTTCAAAACCCCAAAACTGCCCGAATACCCTCTTCAAAGTAGTACAAGACCTGTCTGATCCTAGTAACATTATATCCTTCTCCTCACTGTCTCAAACCCAATGCGAAGAATTGGTGATTTATTTTGTCAAGAAAAATTCAAATATCCAACTCACTTTAGCCATAGCAAGCACTGCCAAGCCCCAGCCAGGGAGCAAGAGCCCATTTCCTACTCCCATTGAATCTTCCTTTAAGGTAAACATTCACTCGACCATGAGGCAGCCGCTGGCTCAATAACACTTTCTGCCACCCCCCTTAGATTTATTGCGCTTTCTTGACCTATTACAGTCCATTAAATCAAGCACCTCGCTAGATCCTTTCCCCCCAGCCAAACTGAGCGCTTTGAGTCTTCACCTCATGTCTTTTCTAGTTGAACTGCTGAACTCTTCCCTACATTAGGGGCTTCTTCCTAAAATCTAAAATCTGGAAGCATGCCGTAGTGCACCACCTGTTAAAGAACCCCACCTGGACCCATCAAATTGGTCAAATTTTAGGCCCATCTCTTTGCTGCCAATCTCTCCAATATACTGATGAAGCATGTAAACACCTTGCTAGCTTCATTTGTGGAAACCCAGAATGGAAAGGGAAGACCACTCGGTCCCCCCGAACGTATGGATGGGTGCCCCGATCCCCCCGGGAAACTGTTTTGGCGGGGGCGTGGTTCGGCTGGTATGCCCAAAGCGGCGTAGCCGGAGCACGCCCTTCCCGCCCAGAAGGGGTTGTCCTAGACACCCGCCCGGAAGTCCGCACACGGATGGGCGTACACGAGGAGGGCCCCCGCCCTCCCGCAGATGGATAAATAGAGCGGGAATCCAATGAAGCGTCCTCTTGTTCCAGTGCTCGGAAGGCTGCACCACTCGTTGTTCGTGAGCCCTCGACGAAACAAGCAGCAATTTTGAACCCACCCACCAGCCCCTTTTGCAATGTTTGTTGGAATAAAGTAATTGTGGTGATATTCGAATGTATTAAAGAAATGCAGTTACATTTACAGCATTAATATATGCCTTTGATTGAATAAATGTGTGTAGGCCTTTTTTCCCTTGTAGAAAATGGAGGAATGTATCACATAATAAAATTGTGTTGTGTTTAGGACTTTTTCCCTTTGTAGAAATGTGAAAGTTGGTGAATCATCAAGCTGTGGCAGAATAGGCGTATTTTCTTCCCTTAGTAGGTAAAACAACTGTCGTATTTATTTTTGTCGGGCGCTAAGGTCATGATCGGTGAGCAGTGATTTCAAGGTCCCTAGGGGGGGCGCCACCCAGTACGGATGGGAGCGCCCGGGGGAGGTGGCCATTGGTCCCTCCCACAGGGAGGCGGCACCCACTACGGATGGGTCGCCTAGGGGGAGACGGCCATAGGCCCCTCCCAGGGGGGAGACGGCTATATGCCCCTCCTACGAATTTCCCGGGGGCCGGATATCCGCTCCGGCGGAAGAGAGTGTGGGGAAGGGGGGTCCACGCTGTCCTTCTTACAGATACCTCACAGGGAACGACCTTTAAGATGGCGTCGAGTGAAAGGGGGCCCCCACGACAAGGGAAGTTACAGTTGGCAACGAGGGTAAAGTCCTCTGCGCATGCGCCACTCACACCGTGAGGGCGGGAATTTGGTAGTAGGGATCTGACACCGGTTAAGACCTTGCCGTTGGCCCTTAATGCTAGGATGTACAATTTTATTTTAGAATGTTATGCATTTTCAGGATGCTAGACTCGGCTAGGAAACCTTTGTATTAGAGATCTGTTAAGGTTAGCCAAAGAACATGTCTTCATCAAAATGTAATGAAAGTAAAATTGTACATAATTTATGAAACGTTTTAATTTAAAGTTTAAATTTTGTTTCATATTTTAATAAATACGGCCGGGGGGGGTAACTCCCCCCCGCCTTCCAAAAGCTCAAACTTGTGTTTGTCTCCTCCCATGGGGAATTGGTGTTGGGAGGGGGTGGCGGGCATCCCGGCCATATGCCCGTCATCCTTCCCTGTCTGGATTAAGAACTGAGTATAGCACTGAATCTGCTTTACTAGGAGTTACAGACCACTTCAGACGGCTCCTGGACATGGTTGGTACAGCTGCCCTCATCTTACTAGAACTCAGCACGGTTTTCAACGCTGTATCTCAAGGTATTATTGTTGAAAGATTGACACATCAGGGTCTCTAGGGCACTGCTTTGGCCTGGTTATCCTTCCTGACAGATTGCACGTTTCAGGTTTTTTCAACAAATGTTGTGTCTAGCACACACTGGCCCACTTCCAGAGTCCCGTGTGGGTCTTCCCTCAGTCCCATGCTTTTCAATATGTATGCCTGGCCTCTAGTGGACTTAGTGGAAAGCTGTGGCCTCATCCTCTTTTCATACGTGAATGGCGCTCACATAATTTTCTCTTTGTTGTCTGAGCAGGATACCTCCTCAGAAGACCTCAACTCCTGCAACAGCCTTGTCTCAGTTGGATGCATTCCAATTCTCTAAGGTTGAAATGGTGACAAGACCAAGGTTATGGTATTTGCTAGGAATCCCAAACTTGGGGGCTCCAACACTGGCCTTCTACGCCTGGGACTCCTCCTGTACCCACTAATGAGGTGAAGAACCTCGGCTTTTGATTATACTTCACTCTGTCCATGAAGGCACAAGCAATCAAGGTAGCTTCCGCATGCTTTGCCATTATGAAATGGCTTAAAAAGATCCTATGGATACTTCCCTTCCTGCTCAAAGAAACTTCTTCCAGGCCATGATTTTGTCCAGGTTAGATTATTGTAACATCTTATATTTGGCAGCAGACAAGACCCTGATCACATATGGAACTCTGAATATGAAGTAACAGTGGTTCCCGAACCTGGTTAAACCCTGCTACTTATAAGAACAAGCAATGCAATACATGCAATATAGTAATCATACTTTGCAGGTACAATTGAATTAGACATTAAATCCCAGAAAAACAAACTTTGCAAAGTACCTGAGTTCAAGAAAGATTTTATATATATATACAAAATAATCATGAGAAAATCATACTGTCCAAATAAAAGTAAAGTACTTGTTTCGTACTGATGGTTTATGGTTTGAGAAACTACCGATATCGAAATTTGATCAAAATGTAGAAGTCAACAGTGTTTTAACACATAAGAATATACAAGTTGTCATCAGGATTAGGGATTTAAAAAATGGACAGAGAGAAAGCTAGAAAGAAAAAAGAAGAAGACACGGTTAAGTGAAGATCTGAATATAGTGCAAAAACTGATGCAAGAAAAAGAGTAGCATAGCAGTGCACACTCTCACAGGGAGTGGGCCCCACTTCCCAATTTCTATGATAAAGGGAGTAAAAACATACTTAATAAGGCAAAATGTGAGGATGTGAGGTACTCAAGATTTGCTACTAACAACTGAAGATAGTGCCTGAAGGGAGAAGGGTAGAGTTAAATGGGATGAGAGAAGGTAAAAAAAAATCACACATCAGTAGATGGAGGTGAAAATAGGCTTAACAGGTAGCAGACTTTCCATGTGTATAACAACAGGGATTCAGGAGTTCAAGAACTATTTGTAGACTGGGAGATACTCAGGGGAAGCGGTCAGGCAGGGGGCAAGAACATTCCTTCAATAATAGTGACTGTCTTCGAAAACAAAACACTTGCTCATTTACTTACATTAAAAAATTATAGCCTCAGCAAAATACAACCTGGAAAATGGGCTGGGCACCTACCAGTGTATCTGCCATAGCTGGGAGTAGAGGGATATTAAAAGAAAGGAAGGCACGCCAGGGGACACATTTCTGTTCATGCTGGGAAACAGCACTACTCCTGCTGAGCACACAGATTGCCAGGCAAGTCAGCTACCATTGAAATAGAGGACCGCCAACACGTATGAGCCAGAGGTACACAGAATTGGCAGAGCAAGCAGTCTCTGTCCAATTGTGGTAAAATCCTGAAGGTACTCATCGGATGCTCTTTACTCAATGGAGTATATCAGCAAAGAGGCAATAACAATGAGTAAACAATGACAGAGAGGAGAGGTCCCATCTGATGAAAAGTAGATAGAGTAAGACGACAGCAAAAGGAAATCAACTAAGGAAGTCATTGTAATAAAAAACAAAGTTGGATATTTGTATTTCGAGGTGGGGTCACAAAGTCAACAAAGAAAACAAATGTTCATATAATAAGAGATAATTAAGTAGCCGCACAATAGTAAGTATGTACCCACCCACATGTAAATACTAAAGAATAATAACAGCTATTAAGTGTATAACCAAGAGGCAAAATTTCATTTGTGAGTGATGGCACTCAATTATTATGATAAACAGTTTGAATCAATCTCTCAGAGGCTGGTTCACACTACACACCACAATATTACCAAAGTCAATAAGCAGTTGATACTTTTAGTCACTCGAAGTCAATGTGATGAAGATTCAGGGGGAGTGTCAACCTTAGTCACATGAAACATGCGAGTCTTCAAATTTGTGGTGTACGAAGGTCCAAAAAAGTAATAATGTTACAAATTCCAGGATCACATATTTACTCTGGCCAAGTGTGTTTTCAGGGTGGAAAGGCTTTCTCCATTCAAAACAAAATTTCCCATGTGAAGAAAAATTCAATTGTGTATTTCCATAAAACTGTCTTATGCAAATGTTGGTATCTGATGGAAATTGTGCTTGTGAAAGATTTATGCATGTGGAGAGTTATGGGAATCTATGTCAGTCAGTCAAAGAAACTTGTTTTGACTTACAGAGTGCCATAAAAGCACAAGGTAGAACAATTTATTTTCAGTTTTAAAATGAGTTAATTTAGAACATAATAAGGCAAAGGGATAAGGAACAGCAATTTACATTAAATAATCCATAGGTTATACACAACTAAGCAATACTTATCGTCTATAATAGAGGGAAAATAATAAGGTCTAAAAAACAAGTAAAGTTTGATAGTCAAACATAAGAAAATAAATGCATTTATATAATTTACAAAAAAACGGAATTATCAAGCAATATATTTAATTATGTTAAATGGAGATAGAAGGAAAGTCAAGGAGGTTGAAGAACTTCCTGTTGGGCAGGTGTGCGTCTAGAGGAGTATTTTGCACTATCGTCTGAGAACTGTGTAATGGGGGACCACAAGATCTGGCGTTTCAAAGCTAGAGACATAGGGGAGACATAACTTGTGTCCAGTCTATGATTGTAGCAAACTGCATACCACCAAGCTTGAAATGATAACTTAGTAGAGACCTTCCAATTCTTGGTGATGTGTTGGAAGGTCGCTGCCAACAATAGATCCAAAACATGTGTCACATGAGGTTGGGTCCCAAGCTTCAGATAGGTAGTATAGTATAGTCCAAGTGGCCTCCCTCATTTCACTTTCACAGGTCTGCCCTGGGAAGGTGGTGGACCCTGGGGCTATAAATGCGCAAGTATGGGAGCAGTATGCCCCCTCCTGCTTTAAGAAAAAACAAAGCTCCGGGGAGGTGGAGGTCACCGGGGTGCAGGGGGGGGGGTTTGCACACCACTGCTCCACATTTAAGTTAGCCCTGTGGAGGTAGTGGTCCCCGTCCTCAGGGGGGTTCCACCCGGTCCTCCAAACATTTTTGTTTTAAGCCCCGGGAAGGTTGTGACTCCTGGGGTTTTGGGGGGCGTGAGACCCCCAAGCATTTAATATATAGCCTGAGAAGGTGGTGGTCCCCAGGGGCATAGTCCTGGCCCCACTGCTTCCTAATATAATTATCCACGGAGAGATGGTTATCCCAAGGGCATTTCTGAACCTTTGGAAGGGGCCCCATTTACTCCCCTCAATTTCTTTTAATAATCCCTGCATCCTCCTAGCTCCTGACCCACCTGGGGGCCTCAATCAAAACAAGAGCGGGAGCCCACACTTAATTCACAGTAATATTCACTCATATTTTCCAAAATTGCTTGTGAATTACAAACAAATTATTTTATGCTGTGGTGGGGTTCCAGGGGATCCCAAGGATAAAGGCTTGGGGGTCAGGGCATTCATATCCTGGCCCCTTTTCTCTTTTTCCCTGTTTTTAGAGCCAAGTCCCAAGATGGGTGCCAGTACTTCCTGGTTGAAGTGTTGGCAGCCAATCAGAGCTCTGCATTTCCCTGCACGAGGTTCTTAGTATTCGCGAAGTTGTCGCACTCGCAGATATCCTTATTTGGATTTCCTTCAATTTCTCAACAATTACTAAACTGATTTATAACAAAGAATGAAAAACTAAATCTGCAGACCAAAAAAACTAGCTTTCTGACAAATGTGGTGTAATTGTGTCCTAACTGTAACTACCCTACTTGAGACTGCCAGTAAGTTTTATATATATATATATATATATATATATATATATTCACTGAAAAAAACATAGGTTTCACACCAGTTATAGTTAGCAATTAGCATTTAAAAAAAACCTATTAAATTCACTGAAAAAACCATAGGTTTCACACCAGTTATAGTTACCTGGAAATTTTACTGACATAAAACCATTGAAATTCCACGTTATAGTTAGTTGGACTCACTATAACTTGCGCGTGTAATGCACTGCTGATGACATCACATATTACATCACTCATGACATGGTCAGTGACATCACTCATGACATCACTGATGACACCATCCAGTGAATGTGTGCCTTTCTGAAAAATAAACATGTTTTCTATATGTATATGTAAAGGTCAATGGAAGAATAAATGTTTAAATAAGTGTCTTAATGGATGTTTTAAAAAAAAAAAATGATTGGTTAACTGGCTTATTAAGTGTATCATAGTGAATACATATATTAGCGAGTATTGTTTAAATATTTAAATGTTTGTATCAGTGTTTCACTTTGTGTATAAGTGGGTGCATGGGTTGGTGAGTAGCTACATGTGTGTTATATGGGTTATTAGATTTTTTTTTAGTATCAGTATAAATGTCTGTATGATTTGGTGGGGGTGTTACTTAGAACACAGATGCATCAATGACTGACTCACTGTTTGTATGTGTTTTGAAGACAGCATATGTGCCGGACTGTATGGGTGAATGAGTGTGTATATGTATGTGTTAGTAAGTGAATGACTGTCTTACTAGTGTCTTTATCAGTAACTACATATGTTTCAATCTAGTATATGTGAGTATTGGTGTATATAAGTGAGTATATGTGAGAGTCAGAGATTGAAAGAGTTCTTGTTTAAATAAGTATGTGTTTCTATAAGTGATTGTTTAAGAGAGTAAGTATGTGTAAGTTTCCTTAGAAGTAAGGTGGTAGTGTGTGTATAGCTGTATATGCAAAAAAATGGATGTTCAATATTTTATTTGCATGTGTGAATATGTGTGTGAGCAACTTTTGGAAGACTGTCGGTGTGTTAACGGATGTATAAGTGTCTCACTACATATGATGAGTGAGTATATGTATGACTGACTATATAGAACTGTTGGTGAATGAGTGGATGCGTATGTAAATGGTGGCATTACTGAATTGGTTGTTGTAACTGGTATAGGTATCTCCACTTTTTTGAAAATGTTAGTTTCTATTTTTGAATATGTGTTTCAAGGGTTACTTTACAGTGAAAGGAGGTCAGTCTCTCTGTCACAAGGATGGTGTCATCAGTGACGTCATGAGTGATGTAATATGTGATGTCATCAGCAGTGCATTACACGCGCAAGTTATAGTGAGTCCAACTAACTTTAACGTGGGAATTTCAATGGTTTTATGTCAGTAAAATTTCCAGGTAACTATAACTGGTGTGAAACCTATGGTTTTTTCAGTGAATTTAATAGGTTTTTTAAATGCTAATTCCTAACTATAACTGGTGTGAAACCTATGGTTTTTTCAGTGAATTTCAAATTTTTTTTATGCTAATTCCTAACTAAAAGTCTCACTTTATAAGTAAGACTGTTAGCGCTCTAGTTGTTCTTTAGAACACTCTGGTACATACTATCATTGGGCTATAGTTGCGCTACATCTGGCTGATATTTGGGCTACATTTGTATTTTTTTGTCTCTGGTGGCCATCTTTGGGCTACATTGGGCTACATTGGGCTACATTTGGGGTACATTTGGGCTCTAACATATATATAGCCCAATGTAGCACAATATATATTTTTTGAAAGTTAATTTTCTTAAAAACAACTGGAGCATATATCTTGAGACATAGCAAATGCACATTGGGCTACCAGTCCTTACAATTTTTCAATTTTTTTTTTATATATATATATTTTTTTTGTCTTGGAGCGCTCCCGGTGCGCGCTCCGGTGAGCGCCCCAGAAAGCGTAGTATTTTGAAGCGCCCCGGTGCGCGAACCGGGAAGAGTCCCGTTAGCGCCAATGTCGCGATCGTGAACAACATCGTGACGCGTCGCGTAAGCGTGTCGTATCGCATAGCCGCGCGAAGTGTCTTATGACACGCTGCGTAAATGCACCCGGAAGCGCTCCGCGGCACGGCCCGGAGCGCGTTACGTAAGCGCGCCGGAGCCCGTAACGTAAGCGCATCGGGTCATGTGACTTGAACATAACACTTTTCATTGGTTCTCATCATTTTTTTCTACAAATAATGAAAGCCCCCTCCTTTTTTCCTCATTCTTACTTTCTTCATTGAGAGAGCAAGAGCTATTTTTGAGGAAACAATGGCATCACTTGTTGCTGCAGCTGGTGCACCCCCACCACCACCCCCACCACCAAGAAAAGCAGGTCCACCACTACAGTTTCTTGGAGGACAAGAAGAAGAGGAGGAAGAAGAGGAGGAGGATCAACAACGAAGGCGCTTCCTCCCTGAAGAACCAAGACAAAGGCACGTTAAAGTGCACTTCATTTGGCAATTTTTTTCTTTTCCAGATGACCAGAAAAAGGTGAACGCCCCCAAAGTCACCTCTCTTATTTGTGACAAAGTTCTCTCCAGGGGCAATCCCTCAAAGAAATATTCTTTTGGTAATTTTACCATGATCCGCTACATGGAGAGGTGGCATCCCAATAATTTAGCCCAGGCTGAAGTCCAGGAACTTCGAAACAACCCACCCCCTGTGGCCAGCACTTCCTCTTCTGTACCCTCACTTTCTGGTCCTGAAGAACCCCAAATGGTGCCAAATATTCAGCAAAAATTTGGCAAGCTCAAATTTGTTTGCATTTTCTGTGACAAAACATTATGCTATGGTGAACTTAGCGTCACTTTAATAAATAACGCTGTAGACAACCACCAATGCAGCAAGGAAAGAAAACAGTAATTCTTTTCTTTTTTTTTGCTCCTGTTGAGCCATTTCCAATTCCCTGTTTTTTGTTTGTTCCCTTAAAAAACTCCCCAAAAATAAAAAATTGACCAAAAACACAAAAAAAAAAAAAATGTTCAGAAAAATAATAAAAAAAATATAAAACAACAAAAAGAATAAAAAAAGTTCTTTTCAGAACTACCTCCCATTTATAAAATATTGGCAAAAATGTTAAACTCTTTTTCTCTTTTGTGCGCTTCCCGGTGCGCTCCCCGGTGCGCGTACCGGGCGCACCCTCCGCGACAATCGAAAAAAAAAATATGTTTTTTGCCCCGCGAGGCCCTTTTATAGCCCCCACATCAAACCTAGGGGGTCAGGGTGAGTCTACCCTGCCCCCTTATGGTCATTTCCCCCTTTGTTTTGGCCGCCTCTTGTGTCTCGATCCTACCGAGACACAAGAAGGCGGCCGCTCCGGACTGTTTCGAATGTTTACAGACACCCAAGAACCAATCAGATTTCTATGGGCAAGTTGCGTGGCGCACCCGTAGCGCTCCCCAGTGCGCGTACCGGGGCGCTGTCAAAGATATATATATTTTTTTTAACCTAAATTACTCAAAATCCACTGGAGCACATATCTTGAGACATAGCAAAGGCACATCGGGCTACCAGTCCCTACAATTTTGCCAAGTTTGGTGGAAATCCATTCAGCCGTTCGGGCTAAAAGTGAGGTCGACCGCCCTATGGAAATTAACATGGGGAAAACATGTTTTGGGACCCCCCTTTTATCTCGGCCCCCGCTTGACAAATCCCCCCCAAACTTTCAGGGAAGGACCGGGGCGCCGCGAGGCCATTTTGAGGAAATTTCCAGGCAGATTCGTCAACCGGCGCCAAAGTTATTCCAAATAGAATTTTGAGATTTAACATTGAAAAAAATCCTAACTATAACTACCTACTGGCGACCGCCAGGTAATATATATATATATATATATATTATTTATCTCCTAAGGTTTTGCACTTTAGGATACTTATGTCATGTACACAGTTTTTTATTTGTTTGAGTAGTAGTGATGCAGATACTTGGTCAACACAACTGGATGTTAGTTGGATTTTCATATTTTGCACATATTGCGGACTATGCACACCCAATTGCTATTTTGCACTTTCTTGAACGCGAAATTTGCACATCTGATGAGCGTATTTGCACGGTCTGGTTTAATACCAAAAGAAGCACTTGCACTTTATTATTGTTATTAATATGATATTGTGTGTTTAATTTGATCATATGTATCTGACATCATACATTTTGAATTGGGGGACGCCTGTGATGTCTTCCTAAATTGACTTAAGATTAATGTCTGCAACCTTGAGCTAAACTTGTATTTTACCAAGAATTTAACAAGGCCAAAGCATTGCAGGATGAGTTAATTTATATATCTGTATAGTTGCATATATTTTTATACAGATTTTAATACTATGTATTAGACCCCCATTTATATATACTCGTTTTGAATATCATTGGTATTTCACTGATATTTATGTACAATATGAATGGAGTTACCCGTGTTATTAAGACGACCGAGAACCCCAACAAAGTATGTTTTCTATGTCCATGCTTTGAGCACCCACACGTGACGTCAATGCAATCATCACTGGCACTTTAAAAGGTGGACACCGACTAACAAACATGTTCATGTGAACAAGGCTCGCGGAGCCGAAACGTCATGGACTTTTTCTGAAGAAAGGAAACTTTACTGGTCCGTGTCCGAGTGTTACTTACCCAGGCTGGTTGCTACTCCAAAGCGAGGTGAGACGGCGGAATGCATATATATATCATGTCATGTGATCAAGGCTATCTCTAGCCAAAACGCGTCATGGCGGACTGGTGCTGGGCTGAAAACTAAATAAAAATACCAATTTGCACCATCTTGGGTCTCGCCGGTTCCTGTTTGTTGGTGTGGCTGATTGCGCTGTGCTACTTACGTTGGGAACTGGACATACCTCATATATATATATATATATATATATATATATATATATATATATATATATATATATATATATATATATATATATATATATATATATATATATATATATATTATTTTCAATCAATCATGGCAAGTGGTAAGACGCGTTTCGGTGATCCCAGCCGCCTTGCTCACATAAACGCCATTGTAGTGTTTTTACAAAGTATTTAAAACCCTCCCAGATGGTCATGTGATGGGCTGTCACCTGACTCGTAGTGAACATAGTAGAAATACTAGTGCAGTTCACACCAGGGCACTGGCAACAACATTGCAAATCAATCGTTTTGTGAAGCAAATAAAACCATATAACAGTTCAAATACTGTCCCCAGGTAACTTAGTTCATTCGAATGTGAGGAATGCATTGATAATATCATTTCTAAAATTGCAGTACAAATACTTAAAATCATAGTACAATGCAAAATTGCTCGAGTATACAACTAATACAATTAACATGTAGATCATAGGTGTATACACAATACATTTGTAAGCAATATCTGCCTTACCTACGGTTGACAGCCCATAAAGTGCTGTGCTGAAAAAACTCTAAAAACCCATCCAGGGCTAAAAATTAATGTAAATATAGATTTTCCTAGAGAGAAAAAATCAGCAGTAACTATTCGATTATGTACATCACACACTAGTGTGCTTCTCAGATAGAATACAGTACAAATAATAATTTGAATTTGCTGGTTAATGTGAATTCATGCCTGGACAGCCCCCCCAGGTTAACAGTCCCAAGCGATCCCTCTTGGTTAAAATAAATTAAGGCGACGAAAGCTGAAACACTACTCAATAGTACATTTGAAATTTAGAATCAAAAACATGGACAACAACTATATCAATGTTAGAAATCTGTGCAAAATGCGCCAATAAAAAAGCATAAAACCACCTACTCATATAATATATAAATAAATGGTAAAATGCATAAAACCGGTCGCATGGCAGAGACTAAAAACATTAAAAACCATATTAGTCAAGACAGTGTATAAGATAAAAAAGCAGAGTAAAAGGCATGTAAGTTCAGGTGGATAACTTCCCTCTTCTATATTGTAATACAGGTAATAGTGCAAATCTTCGCAAATATTGAGCCCTCTAAGGGATTTAGTATCGAGCTCAATAATGTATTTTGTCTCCAACTGTCTAATTCTTTTCTCCCTATTACCTCCACGTTTGTTGAGTGGGACACTATCTATCACAAAATATTGGAGAATATTGTGATTATTGTTGTGCTCCAATTTGATGTGTCTCACTACTGGGTAAGTGGGGTCATAGTTGACAGTCGCCCGAAGATGTTGTAAAATATGTGAGAAGACCTGAAGTTTCGTACTCCCAACGTACCATAATCCGCAGATACATTTAAGAACATGCACTGCGTGTTTAGTGCGGCACGTGAAGTGTCCTGTCAATTTTATGGGAACCTCAGAAAAAGCAGTGGTGTACGATGAAGTATTCACCCCAAACTTGCAAGCCTGGCACATGGTGCACTTAAAGAAACCCTTTTTGGGGGAAAGCCAACTGCTTTTAATAGTGAGCTCCGGACTGGTTTTCACTAATTCACTATACATTGAGTGTGCTTTCCGCTAACAAAAGTTACGATTACTGGGAAGTATTTGTTGGAGAGTCAAATCAGTAAGTACAATAAGCCATTGTGCATTGATAATTTTCTTGATGGCATTCGATTGTCTACTGTACGTGGAAATGAATCTACATACTTCAGTCCCAACACGACCCTCACCATCCACAATCTCAACACTGTCCAGAGGAGTAAGTACCTCAATGGTGGATCTGGATGCAGGTTTCAATATTTCAAGTCTGTCTTTCTGATTAGCTTTCCTCAAAGCAATCTCAAACTTTTTAGGATTAGATCCTCACTCAATTAGCCTTAGTTTGACCACCTGTTGGGCCTTTTCCATGGTGGAATTGGAGCTACATTCTCTACGGATTCTCAAAAATTCCTCATAGGGCAAGCTGGCGATGGTGTGGCGAGTATGAAAGCTCAAGGCACGTAGTAAAGTGTTGCCTGCCATGGGTTTTTGAAACAGACACGTTTCAACAGAACCTTTGTCTATAAAAACTGTGATATCTAAGAAATTGGTGGTGACCGGGTCAATGTGTCCTGTAAAATTGAGGTTGTAATCATTTCTGTTGATAAGATCAACAAAATTATTAGCTTCTTCCTGGGTCCCTTTCCACTCTATAAGGACATCATCAATGTAATGCCATATTTCAATCACATGTTTTTCAAACACTGCTTTATGTTCAACCATGAGGACATGCTCCTCCCACCAGCCTACATGTAAACATGCATAGCTGGGGGAGAAGCATGCCCCCATCGCCACGCCCTGTTTCTGCTTAAAAAACTTTCCATCGAACATAAACACATTATTATGGAGGCACCAATGTATCATTTTGATAAGCATTTAGTTGTGTCTATACATAGAGATGCATCTGCGCCTAAGATAAAAATCAACAGCGTTCAACCCATCATTGTGTTTAATGCTCGTATATAGAGCGGCGATATCAAGTGTTAAAAACAGGTGCTCATCTGTCCATTGCAATGAATTAAGTTTGGATAAAAAGTCACTTAAGTCTCGTTTATAAGATGGTAAATTGATGACATGTTCATAGAGATATAAATCCACGTATCGCGAGGTGCACTCAAATGTAGTGTGTATCGCCAAAATGATCGGTCTTCCGGGCATAGGATCAATACCTTTATGCACCTTTGGGATGAGGTAGAACGTAGGCAAAGTTGGATGTTCCTTATATAAGAATTTATATTCTTCCTTGGAAATAAGGCCTTCCCTTTGCCAAGACATGAGGTCATTTTTGAAATCCCTGTTCATTTTCTTAATGTATGCTGCATCACCGGGTTCGTAACATTGTTTGTTATTAATATGTTGATATGCTTCTGACCTGTACATTTGCTTCTCCCATAAAACAATGTTACCCCCCTTATCTGAGTTGTTAATTACCACAGTGTCATTATTTTTGAGTTTTGACATCAGTTGAAAGTAGCCCTTATTCTTTTCATGCAATTTTGATTTAGATTTGCATGAATTCTTGTGAAGAACTTTCAACTCATCAGTTAAACGATCGTGGAATATGTCCAGCGCATCTCGTGGCATAAGTGGAACAAATGCAGAAGGCGCTTTAAATGGACTGCAGCCTGGTGACAAGTTATTGATGTCCTTCTCCAATGCAACTGCCTGTGTATTCATCTCATCTCCATTCAAATCATTATTGCCCCCTCGTAGAGCACGTAACGTTGTTAACAGGGGTATTTCCCCAGCAGTAAGGCCTTCACCAGGTGTTTTGCAGAAGAGGCTTGTTCTTGCTTTGCCATGATTTTTAATGGTAAAATATTTCTAAAGTTTCAGCTTTCGGATACATTTATATACGTCTACTCTGGTTTGCACATAATTGAAATTGCTTTCAGGACAATAACTTAACCCCAACGCCAGTAGTTGCTTCTTAGCATCGTTGAGTTGGATGTTAGTTAGATTGATTATAGTGTGATTCACTGTCGATGTTGTGCGAGCCAATTCTTCTTTTTCTGTTGATCTCTGCTTCTTGCGTTTGGGGCATTTTCTCCTCTCCCGCCTTCGGCGGTTTCTTTCTTTGATTGCTGCCCTTGCACATTCCGCGGGGGAAATGATAGTTTCCTTTGCTCCCGGAGAAAATCCATTTCCTCTGCATATGATAGAGGCCCCAATGTTGGTACATGGTTACCATCTCTCTATATATATATATATATATATATATATATATATATATATATATATATATATATATATATATTCACTGAAAAAAATCATAGGTTTCAGGCCTTATATAGTTAGGAATTAGCATTTAAAAAAACCTTTGAAATTCACTCAAAAAACTATAAGTTTTAGGGGTGTTATAGTTAGCTGGACATTTCACTCATACAAAACCATTGAAATTGCTCATATATAGATAGTTGTACTAACTATATTTCGCGCACCCGCAATCCACTGCTGATGATGTCACATATGACATCATTCATGACATGGCCAGTGGCATCACTGATGACATCTCAAATGACATCACTGATGACATCATCCAGTGAATGTGGTTTGCTTCGTTATTTAAATATGCATTATATATAGAGAGATTTGCATTGAAGAATGAGTGGATATATAAAAATAAATATTTGGATGGAGGATTTAGTAACATTGTAATTGACTGTTTACTTTACCAATTTATAGTGTCTCACTAAATATAGTGGATAGTGATTAAACTGCGTGAATATCTGTATCACTTTGTCAGTTGTTGTGTAAACTGGTTCTCCAGTTGGTTACTAGGTATGTGAAAGTCTATATTAGTTATTGATTAGTTAACTGAGTATTTGTATGGGAGATTGAATGTGTGTGTGGTTCGGTGGGGGTTGTGTGACTGCCCAAAGATGTGTGAATAGTTGATTCAGTAGATATATGAAGTTAAAACTACATGTTCTAACAGTTGTTTGGGTGAGTGAATATCTTTATGGGTGTGGTGATGAGCAAATATATTTGTCAATGTTACATGTCCAACAAACTACAAAAATAAAAGGCAGTGTATGTGTCATTTGTTGTATATAAATAATTATACATAAGACTCAATGATTGTGTGAGTGACTGTATGGATAACTGTATACTTGTAATACTGAATTATAATACACTAAGTATGATTTACTATCTAAATGAATAGATGAAGTGGTGTTTGTATAAGTGTGGGGCTAATTAGGTATGTAAGTATGATCCATTATTTGCATACGTGAGTAGGATAACTTCATATGTGAATAGGTTGTGTGCTGGTGTGTAATGTCGATATAGGTGTATCAGTATTTTTGATAGTGTTCTATATTTCATTGACAGCATGTATGAGTGAATTCACAGGTAAGTGATTAGATGTGTGTATACATCTAGGAATCACTAAGTGGGTTTTTAGATACTTGTATTGCTGTATCAATGGATTCAAATATGATACTCTGTATTTTACAAAGAGTGATGAAAGATTTTACTAGTGTATGAAAAGGTGTATGTGATTGTCACGTGGATGATGTCATCAGTGATGTCATCAGTAATGTCATTTGAGATGTCATCAGTGATGTCACTGACCCTGTCATGAATGAAGTAATATGTGACATCATCAGCAGTGGATCGCGGGTGCGCAAAATATAGTTAGTACAACTAACTAAAAATGAGCAATTTCAATGGTTTTGTATGAGTGAAATGTCTAGCTAACTATAACACCCCTAAAACCTATAGTTTTCTGAGTGAATTTCAAAGGTTTTTTAAATGCTAATTCCTAACTATATAAGGCCTGAAACCTATGGTTTTTTCAGTGAATTTCAAAGGTTTCTTAAATGCTAATTCCTAACTATATAAGGCCTGAAACCTATGGTTTTTTCAGTGAATTTGCAAGGTTTTTTAATGCTAATTCCTAACTATATAAGGCCTGAAACCTATAGTTTTTTCAGTGAATTTGGAAGGTTTTTTTAATGCTAATTCCTAACTATATAAGGCCTGAAACCTATGGTTTTTTCAGTGAATTTCAATGGTTTTTTAAATGCTAATTCCTAACTATATCAGGCCTGAAACCTATGGTTTTTTCATTGAATTTCGTCGGTTTTTTAATTGACAATTTTTAAATGTATTTTTTTTTGTTATACTGATTTACTACATTTTTGCAGGCAGGTGTTCAGAGGGCATGCCCCCTTTTTACAACACTCTGCAGCGCAGCGCGATGGCGCTTACTGGAGATACTTGTTGGACTAGTTCCCTTTAGGGGCCCTCTGTATTGAACAGGAATTAATTCCCCAATTTAAACTGTGCAAACACACCCTGTAGAGTGTTCTAAATTGGGGGATTAATTTCCCTTGCATACTGGGGGTCCCTAGGGGCCAACTAGCCCACCATGAGCCTCCATTATGCGCAAGGGGGCTGTGTTGCTTTTCCCCGGGGGCGGCGTTTCCTGGGGAGGTGTAGGGGGGATTGGGGCCCCCCACACTTCTTTATCACTATGCCCCCATGATTTTGTCCCCCCGGGGGGGGTAATTTGACAAAAAAAAAAGAGTTTAAAAATAAATTGGCCTTGGGGGTCCTTGTGGGACCACCTGGGCAGGCCTAGGGGGTCAGGGTGTTTCTACCCTGCCCCCTTTTTGTGTTCTACACGTTTGTTTTTATGCTTTCTTGTGACTCGGTCTACCGAACACAAGATGGCTGCCAACACTTCCTGGTTTGTAGTGTTTAAAGCCTATGAGCATGCAGCTCGTGCTCGGAAAGTTTTAGAACTCAAAAAGGGGGCAGGGTAGAAGCACCCTGACCCCCTAGGCCTGCTCAGGGGGTCCCACAAGGACCCCCAAGGCAAAATAAATTGGGGGGGGGAATTTACGTGCACGCACCCCGCAATTTTGAAAAAAAACTGGTGTTCTTTTTGCCTTGGGGATCCCTGTGGGAACCCCTGAGCAGGCCTAGGGGGTCAGGGTGCTTCTACCCTGCCCCCTTTCTGAGTTCTACATGTTTGTTTTTCTGCTTTCTTGTGCCTCAGTCTACCGAGGCACAAGATGGCTGCCATCAATTTCTGTTTTGGAATGTTGACAGACAGTGGCAGCCAATCAGCATGCAGCTCATGCACAGGAAGGTGCTCGCACGGTGCGCGCACGGTGCGCGCTTATAGATATATACATTTTTTCAAATTCGATTTTCTCAACAACTACTGGAGAGATTTACACCATTTAAAAAAAAAAGGCCGATCTGCGAATCAGACTCTACCATTTTGCCAAATTTCTTGTAATTCCATTCAGCCGTTCGGGATGTAGCCGTGTCTAATCGTCCTATGGAAAATAACATGGGGGAAACATGTTTTGGAACCCCCCCTTTTTTCTCGGCCCCCGCTTGACGAATCTACCCGAGACTTTCTAGGAAGAAGCGGAGCGGAACGGGCCATCTTCTTTGAGAAATTTGCGAAGATTGGTCCACCGGTGCCAAAGTTATTCCCAATAGAATGTTACGGATTTCCAATGGAAACTAGCCGCCCGATTCATGAAAGAAAATAGCGCTCGCAAAGGGCCAGATTCTGAGAATCTGGCCCTTTGCGAGAGCGATTTTTGCATTTGGGATTCAGCATCCCAAATGCAAAAATCGCTATTTGCTAATTCGCATATTTGCGAGGATTTACATTTAAGGAATCTCTATTTGAGATTCCTTAAATGTAATTCATCATCCATTTTACAATTGCGAAATCGCAATTTCGGGCCGCAATTTACCGCGAGGTCAAACCTCGTGGTAAATTGCGAAAACTCAGAAAAATGCATTTAAATGCATTTTTCTGAGTTGCCCGTTACACACAAACATGTCCTTTGGACATGTGTGTGTGCAACACCTGTGTTAATTTCCATTGCAGGGTGCTACAGGGTGTCCTTTGGACACCCCTGGCACCCTTGTACTCGCAATCTCATTTGCGATTAGCTAATTGCTAATCGCAAATGAGGAATGACTCCCCATGCATTCCTATGGGCCTTTTGGCCCATAGGAATGCATGGGGAGTTATTCCTTATTTGCGATTAGCAATTAGCTAATCGCAAATAAGGAATCAGTGGGAATCGCAATTAATATTGCGATTCCTACATGAATACCGTTTTGCGAGTCTCAAATAGCGATTCCTTATGAATCGCTATTTGAGCCTCGCAAAACGGCCCGTTCATGAATCAGGCTGTAGGTCCTAACTATATATACCTACTGGCGACCGCCAGTAGGTTATATATATATATATATATATATATATATATATATATATATTGGTCCCAATGGTGTTCCTTAATGAGCACTCGGGCGTCAGAGGTACAAACAACAATCCACGTATAAGTCCAATAAAGTTGAATGTATTTACTCCATAAATCAATGTGACGCGTTTCGCACTCCACAGAGCGCTTGATCACACAAGTTGCTATTGCCCATACACATCTTTTATGTTTACATGATCGGCGCCATGGACAACGGACTGTATGTGTTGTCGCAACCCTGTCGAGTTGTAAAACTACCGCCATATTTAAACAGTAAATATTTGATGTCATATTACCGTAATGTGCATATCATATTATCTTATGACATTAGAGCTAATGCTAAATGATATTATTTACTTTGTCATGTATATGTTCCCATTAGGCATTGCTATTCAAATGTTTATCGATATATTACAAATATCATTGTTAGCATAGGGATAATAATTAATATCCAATCTTAAATATCCTTAATGTCGAACCTTAGGAATAAACCAGCATGTAGTCAGCTAGTAATTAACTAGAGTGCAGACCGGAGTGCCGAGGACACCACGAGTCGTCATGGTAACCGGGACGTCAGGGACGCTTAGAGCGCTACGCACGAGTAGGATTCTCGTGGAGAGGAGAGGGTCTGAGTGGAGACCACAGTCCGAACCGGGAGGGTGGAGTTCAATCCCGATTGGATCAGAGAATATATCGCAAATTAGTACGGTGAGGAATGAAGTATGACAGAAAACAAGATGGATGAGGAGAAGGAAAGAAGGGAAGCAGCCATGTCCTTATTCGCCAGAGCACCTGGGAAAATGACAACACTCCCTACACCCATCAGGGCAGACAAAACGATCATGGATAGACTACGCAGATATGAAAAACTGCACAAGCTTGAAGTCTCAAAATGGTGGGAGGCAACTTCACTACAAGATTATCTAGACAAAAATATGATACCAAGAGGTTTACGACTATACCTTATACCAACTTATGACTCATTAGATCCACAAATGTTAGAAGATTGGTCGGAAAATGCTACCAACAGCTCCAGGGTGATGATGCAAATCCTTGTAAAATATGCATGGGCAGACAGAATCAAAATTAAGAAAGAAATTGAGGAAATAACTGAAGAACTTAATAAACACGAGGACCAAGAAGTAATCATCAAATTTATAGAGGAAATGAAGAAACGCTTAAAAACTCTGGAAGAGGACATAAAAAAGAGGAAACAATACAAGCTGCATAGAGACTGTGGTGACTATGAGTCGGGGAGAATACTCACACATAGCAAAATATATGACCATTTATATTTTTAGTGCAATACCGGCTCATGAAACAGAGCCGGGAAGCCACCAGATCATCAACGAGACTACAGGAGAAGAACAAAGCACAACCATCAAATGCAAGAGGAAGACCAAGAAATATCAGATCAAGAGAAGGAAGAAACGCAAACAGAGGAACAAACAAATCAGACAATCAAATGCCAGTGGGAACCAAAGGGGCACAGCAGAAGAGAAAATAATCATGGATGACACACAGGTAAATAAAACAATAATTAACCTGTCAGATAGACCAATAAGCCAAAAAGACAAACGAACCCTTTGTTTAGGTCTATCCTTTTGCCCTACAGTAACCATGAATTACGTTGAAGAAAAGAGTGAAATTTTTAAATTTTGTAGAAAACTTAAATTGAAAAAATGGCACAAACTGAAACCGACTAAGAATAAAAAACTGTGGAATAAAGATTCAACGATAGAAAATGACATCAAGACATTGATAATTTGGTTGCTATTGATGAAATAACTAATGAACAAGATGATCTTAACCTCAGCAGTGAGGCTAGACGAATTCTTGATGCATTAGAAATCCAACATGACCAAGCGGCAGGTTCCATTTTCAAACCAAAATCCACTTTCACTCCCAAAATGAACCATGATAGCATAGATACATTCCAAGAACATATGGGCAAAGATTTACTAGAGTTACGCAGTCAGAACTGGACAAAAACCAAGAGAAGAGTGAAGTTCAACATGACCTTGACACAGAAGAATGCCATGTTAGATCTGGCCAATGATGACAGCATACTCATTAGGCCCGCGGACAAAGGCGGGAATATTGTCATAATGCCTAGAGAAATGTACATCTCAGAAGCAGAAAGACAACTTTATGATGGAAAAACTTAAATAATCGTCTAAACGCAATGAGTATAACTGTAGCATCAAAGAAATATGGGAGAAATTAAATGAATGGCGAGACAAGGGTTGGCTTGAATGGGAGGAATTCTGCTATCTCAAAAAAGACCATCCTATCTTACCTCTTCTATACCTTCTCCCTAAGGTCCACAAATGTATACAGAACCCTCCTGGGAGACCCATCATTTCTTCCAGAGGATGTGTATTGGAGAACATCTCACGATACATAGATCACTTTCTAAGAGACTTTGTCATGGGACTTCCGACGTATGTGAGAGACACGAAGGATTTCATGGACAAAATTAACAAAGTGGTCATTGACAAAGAGTGTCTTTTAATAACTATGGATGTAAATGCCCTTTACACTATAATTGAACACAAACAGGGGATGGAAGCATGTGCTAGATTCCTTAAAGGGAGAGATATCAGATTTTTGGGACATACTACTATAATACTTGACATGATAAAACACTGCCTAGAGAATAATTTCTTCACATTCAATGGCAATATCTTTGTACAAGCCCATGGTACCGCAATGGGTACTTCTTTTGCACCGAGCCTGGCAAACCTCTTCATGGGAGCATGGGAGGCTGACATAAAACATTATGTACAATTTGAAGAGGGCTTTGATAAAGTCCAATTATGGCTACGGTACATAGACGATATTTTTGCCATTTGGAAAGGTGGGAAAGCACAGGCCTCTGAATTTATAAAGAGATTGAACAATAATACTAGGAACATCACCCTCACAAGCAACATCAGTGACAATGAGGTAGAGTATTTAGACACTAAAGTCCAAATTAGACAAAATACCATCCAAACAGTACTTTTCAGAAAAAGTACAGCAGGCAACTCTCTGCTGCACGCAGAGAGTAGTCATCCCGAAAACATCAAGTGGAGCATCCCCTATGGGGAGCTACTAAGGGCCAAACGAAATTGCAGCAATAACCAAGATTATATTGCTGAAGAAAAAGAAAAGTGATGACACAAAGGTTTCTCGACAGAGGCTGCCCTATGTGGGTGATCAAAAAGGCGAGTAAAAAGGTGACTGAAATGAAAAGAGAAGATTTACTATCTGTCAGAGAGAAAGATAACAAAGACGAGGATGAGGAAGGCACTACGAGAGTCATTTTGACATATAATGGGAATTCCAAACAAATCAAGAAAAGCTTAGTTAAGAATTGGAATTTACTTACAAATGACCCTATCATTGGTGATACTTTACCCAGTCGACCTAGCATAACCTACAAAAGAGGGCGTACCCTTAGAGATTTACTTGTGCATAATGACATCAGCACAAATGAAACACCCAGAGGAATTAACCTACAGGGATTCTATCCATGTGGCCATTGCAAGGCTTGTGCGAATAGCCACATGGTAAAAGAAAATTGGAACCCTAGCAGTAAAAGGATGCAACAGATTAAACAATTTCTAACATGCACCACCCCCTTTGTTATTTATGCCTTGACATGTCCATGCAAACTAATTTACATTGGCAGCACTACACACATGGCCAAAAAAAGAGTACTAAAACATACTCGTGCTATAAGTAATCTGGATCAGCAATATCCAATAGCACGCCACTTCGAGAGTCACCATTTCTCAGACCCCAAAAAACTAGCATATTATATACTAGAGCAAGTGAATGTAGGTCCTAGAGGTGGGAATCGACTTATGAAATTAAGACAAAAAGAATCCAGATATATTATAAGTCTATGTACCCGTTATCCGAAAGGCCATAACATTGACGAGGAATATAATGTACATTTGCAAGAATGACATATATTATATGTGTGAAACAGATGTAACCATGTATTTTTAAATCTGGCATGTCAGCCTTTTGAATATGGATTCTCCTGACTTCTGTCTCTTTCTCCTTCTTTCCCACAGACATAAAGGGAGGGATGTGTCTTGAAACCACAACACGAATACCCTAAACCTTTCACTGTGGCCTTCCTCCATCTGGATGAAAGTATTGATTTTAAATTTTCATTTTTATCTTTTCTCACTTTATTTCACAATGAAGTAAAAGTTGCATGTGTTGCCCCTACGATGAATAATGTGAATGTACAACATCACAATAATCATATTTATTATGTTGATTCTCAGATATAAATGTCCTTAACTGGAGCCTAAGGAACTTAAACCAGCGAAGTGCCCTCTTTCATGTATAGGACTAATCCACTAACCAGGATGTCATACTTCGTTCCTCACCGCACTAATTTTGCGATATATTCTCTGATCCAATCGGGATTGAACTCCCCCCTCCCGGTTCGGACTGCGGTTTCCACTCAGACCCTCTCCGCTACACGAGAATCCTACTCGTGCGTAGCGCTCTAAGCGTCTCTGACGTCCCGGTTACCATGACGACTCGTGGTGACCTCGGCACTCCGGTCTGCACTCTAGTTAATTACTAGCTGACTACATGCTGGTTTATTCCTAAGGTTCGACATTAAGGACATTTAAGATTGGATATTAATTATTATCCCTATGCTAATAATGATATTTGTAATATATCGATAAACATTTGAATAGCAATGCCCAATGGGAACATATACATGACAAAGTAAATAATATCATTTAGCATTAGCTCTAATGTCATAAGATAATATGATATGCACATTACGGTAATATGACATCAAATATTTACTGTTCAAATATGGCGGTAGTTTTACAACTCGACAGGGTTGCGACAACACATACAGTCCGTTGTCGATGGCGACGATCATGTAAACATAAAAGATGTGTATGGGCAATAGCAACTTGTGTGATCAAGCGCTCTGTGGAGTGCGAAACGCGTCACGTTGATTCATGGAGTAAATAAATTCAACTTTATTGGACTTATACTTGGATTGTTGTTTGTACCTCTGACGCCTGAGTGCTCATTAAGGAACGCCGTTGGGACCAGAATATTACTGCCGGCTGCTCCGCCGAACCGAGCCACCCCAGCCAAAGTCGAGGGGTTGCCAGCAGGAGCATTTTGTTGTCAAAAAAAAAAAAAATATATATATATATATATATATATATATATAGATATATATAGAGAGATATATATATCTATATATATATATATATATATATATATAACCTACTGGCGGTCGCCAGTAGGTAGTTATAGTTAGGATTATTTTGAATAGGGAATTTGCAACATTCTATTGGGAATAACTTTGGCGCCAGTTGAGGAATCTGCCTGAAATTTTCCTCAAATTTGCCTCGCGGCGCTCCGCTCCTTCCCTAAAAGTTTGGGGGGCATTCGTCAAGCAGAGGCCGAGATAAAAGGGGGGTACGAAAATGCGTTTTCCCCATGTTAATTTCCATAGGGCTGTCAAACTCACTTTTAGCCCGAATGGCTGAATGGATTTCCACCAAACTTGGCAAAATTGTAGGGACTGGTAGCCCGATGTGCCTTTGCTATGTCTCAAGATATGTGCTCCAGTGGATTTTGAGTAATTTAGGTTCAAAAAAATATATATATTTATAAGCGCGCCTCGGTACGCGCATCGGGGCACGAACCAGCGCGCTATGCGAGTTCGCACGCGGAAATCTGATTGGCTCTCGGGTGTCTGTCAACATTCCAAACAGTCCGGAGCGGCCGCCATCTTGTGTCTCGGTAGGATCGAGACACAAGAGGTGGCAAAAACAAAGGGGGAAATGACCAAAAGGGGGCAGAGTAGACCCCCCCTGACCCCTAGGTTTGATGTGGGGGCCATAAAAGGGCCCCGCGGGGCAAACATTTTTATTTTATTTTTTTCGATTTGTGCGGGGGGAGCGCCCGGTACGCGCACCGGGGAGCGTATCGGGGAGCGTACCATGGGGGAAAAAGAATGACAGAGTTTTTAAAAAATGTAGCCTTTTTTTATAAATTAGAGGTAGTTCTAAAAAGAACTGTTTTTTTTCTTCTTTTTGTTGTTTTATATTTTTTTTATGCTTTTTTGAACATTTTGTACTTTTTTTGGCTGTTATGAACAATTTTATATTTTTTTTGTTATTTTTATGGGGAGAAACAAAAAACAGGGAATTGTAAACGGCTCAACTGGAGCAAAAAAAATATCAGGAAGAAATTATGTTTTTTTGGGGCAATTGTGGTTGTCACCAGCACGGTTGATGAGCTTTATGCTTTGCTCACCATAGGTAATGGTTTTACCACAAAAAATACAACTGATTTTGTATTCCCCAGACTGGGGTTGTATGTTTGGGACCATCTCCCTTGTCTCTGGTCCCGATGGAGTGGGTTGCTTTCTTTTGGAGGTGCTGGGTGAAGATTGGGGAGAGTTTCTGGCCAGTTCTAGGACCTCTGCTGCAGCATAGTTGTTAGGATGCCTGCGCTGCATGTGGCGAATCATGGTGTTATTGCCAAATGAGTATTTCTTGTTAGGGTTCCCCCTTGAAAGTTCAGTGCCACAGATTAGGCAAGTAACCCTTGGCGCATTCACTTTTTTTTGGTCCTTTTGGGATGGAAAAAAACTCCCATATAATGTGCTGCTTTGGCCTATATGGGGTATTATCTTCTGGCAGGAATGTCCTCCTCCCCTCCTCCTCCTCCTCCTCCTCCTCCTCCTCCTCCTCCTCTTCTTCATCTCCACCACTGTGGTGTTGTGGTGGTCCTCTTGGTGGTGGTGGTGGTGGCTGAGATGCTCCTGCTGCTGCTGCTACTGAAGCCATTTTTCAGTCCAAAAAGGTACAGAGAGGTCTTTCAACAGGTCTTCTTCACTCAAAGTACAAAGTAAGAATGAGGAAAAAAGGTGGGGGCTTTCATCATTGGGAAAAAAAAACTGTCCTGAACCAATGAAAAGTGTTATTTTCAGGTCACATGACCAGGGCTTTCATCATTTGGAAACTAAAACTGTCCTGAACCAATAAAAAGTGTTATTTTTAGGTCACATGACCTGACGCGCTCACGCTACGCGCCCCCGAGCGCGTCGGATGCTTACGTTGCACGATCGTATGCGCTCGAGTGCTTCCGGGTGCGTTTACGCCATGCGTATCATGCGGACGCGGCAACGCAATACGTCACGATGATGTTTCAGTTCGCGGCAAAAGCGCTAACGGGACGCTCACCGGTACGCGCCCTGGGGCGCGCCACAAGACTGCGCTTACCGGGGCGCTCACCGAGACGCGC
Source organism: Lissotriton vulgaris (assembly GCF_964263255.1). Taxonomy (NCBI): domain Eukaryota; kingdom Metazoa; phylum Chordata; class Amphibia; order Caudata; family Salamandridae; genus Lissotriton; species Lissotriton vulgaris. Next base: position 1,433,753,396 of record NC_141685.1, read on the forward strand.
ACCGGGATCGCTCCAGGCCAAAAAAATCATGAACAATATACATAAAAAAATAGTATTACATAAATATACAATATAGGATTCATTATAAAAAATATTACATTTCATAGCTATAGAAATTTGCTATTGAAAAACCTTTGAAATTCACTGAAAACAAAGGTTTCACACCAGTTATAGTTAGGAATTAGCATTTAAAAAAACCTATTAAATTCACCTAAAAAACCATATGTTTCACACCAGTTATAGTTAGGACTTAGCATTTAAAAAACCTATTAAATTCACTGAAAAAACCATAGGTTTCACACCAGTTATAGTTAGCTGGAAAATTTACTGACATAAAACCATTGAAATTCCCACGTTATAGTTAGTTGGACTCACTATAACGTGCGCGCCTGCAATGCACTGCTGATGACGTCACATATTACATCACTCATGACATGGTGTATATATGTATATATTGCAATACAAAGACCAGCGCTTTGAAGCTGCACTCGAACTCGGGATATTTGCATCCTGCCGCTTTTCTCCTCACAGAATTTTAATTTCGCCTAACGTGTTTCGGGGCTATGCAGCTACTTGTTCACAGGCATTTACGAAGTGAATGCAGGCATGGAGGCACCTATTTCAGCATGTCCTTTGCTTCGCCCTCCAGTGGGCTGCAGATGAAATCACTTGTGCTGCATGCTGGTAATTGTAGTAGTTAGTTATGTATATATATGTAGTTATGGTTAAAGCTTGTTTCTATCCAAAAAGGAGTTTTTTCGTTTGCCAATATCTTTGATGCCTTTTGACAAATGTTCGCGAAATTTTCAAAACTAGTTACCCACTGACTTTAGCTACTGTCTTGAAAATATTGGGCTGATCCGTCAAGCAGTAGCTGAGAAAACGGGGGGTCCCAAATCACTTTAACTCTATGTTAATTTCCATAGGAAACTGTTGACACAGCTACAGACAGAACCGCTGAACGGAATAACACCAAATTTGGCACAAAGGTACCTCTTGGTCGAGAGTGCACTCTATGTGTTAAATGGTGTAAATCTGTTCAGTAGTTCCTGATAAATTTCAACATTTCTCAGATATATAACTAGGGACGCGGAGGAGCCTCAAACCCGCCTGATCTCGTGCCTGGGATCTGATCGGCTGCCAACACTTCAAACCAAGAAGTGTTGGTAGCCATATTGTGACTTGGGTGAACCACCACCTCCCGGGGCTGAATTCTGAAAGATGCATGGGGGTCTCCTGCCCCCCCACAGAGACCCAGGTCTATATTTAAAACTGAAGTGTTGAGGGCTTGAGCCCCCCCCAGCCTTGGGGCTTAAATGTTGTAGGAGGGCAGTGCGTGGCCCTCCTCCAGGAGCCCAACATGGCTCTGGGGACCACCACCCCCCAAGGCCGGCTCCAGCAATGTCCCTGGGTGACTCGGGACATTGCAGTTTGCTATGGCGCTATATCAAACTCTGCTTTCTTTCACGGAAGCGAGAGCATTGAAAATGCTCTCGCTTCGATGAAGCGAAGCAGAATTGCTTTTGGGCAGAGGGAGCTACATGTTTAAAGCTCCCTCTGCCCAAAAGCAATGACGGCTCCTGCAGGAGGGACCGTGGGGCCTTGAGGCTCCCCCCGCAGTCACCAATGAGTTGGCAAAGCCCCGGGGTATGGGACCCCTAGGGTCGAAATCTGCATTGGATGGGGGGGCATGGCCCCCTCCACTTTATAATTTACAAATATAAATATAGGCCGAGCACTGGTGGAGGGGTTCCCTGGGGCAAAAGCAGCCTCAGTAGGGGAGCCACGCGGTCCCCCTCCCTTTTTATTTTAGTAAAAACAAACAAACGTTAAGGCCCCTGGGGGTTGGTCCCGGGGCCCAAAAGTGTCAAGGGAAGGGGAGCCTCACAGCCCCCTTCCTGGAATAAAAAGAAAGCTGGCAACTCACAAGAGACCTCGCTCCCTTTCTCCGTTACTCCGCAAACGTGCCTACAGGTGCGCTCTTGGTTGGGGGATGAAGTCACCTGCCCTGCTGAGGGTACTTAGGGGCCAAATAGCCCACCTGTTACCTCCAGTAAGTCCCACACAGTGGGATTGCTGAGAGGTGATCAGAGGCCACACCCTCTTTGTCCACCACTCTGCAAACCCACCTCCTGGTGCACTACTGGTTGGGTTATAAAGTCCACTTTAGTCCAGACGGAGCTTAGGGGCCAAAAAGCCCTCCTGGTAACTCCTGTAAGTCCTAAACATTGGATTTCCAGGGAGCGGGTCAGAGGCCCAGACCCCTTTCTCCACCACTCTGCAAATGTGACTGGTAGTTAAAAAAAACTTAGAAATTCACTGAAAAAAACTCAGGATTCAGGGACATCATAGTAAGAAATTAGCATTTAAAAACCATTGAAATTCACTGAAAAAAACACAAGTTTCAGGGACATTATAGTTAGAAATTAGTATTTAAAAAACCTTAGAAATTCACTGAAAAAAACACAGGTTTCAGGGACGTTGTAGTTAGAAATTAGCATTTAAAAAACCTTAAAAATCCACAGAAAAAACACAGGTTTCAGGGACATCATAGTTAGAAATTAGCATTTAAAAAAACCTTAGAAATGCATCCAAAAAAAAACAAAGGTTAAAAGGACGCAATAGTTAGTCTGATATTTCCCTCTTACGAAACCAGAGAAATTCAGCCGTTATAGTTACTCGCGCCCCCGCAATGCCCTGCTTATGACCTCACATATTACATTACTCATGACATGGTCAGTGTCATCACTGATGACATCTCAAATGTCATAACTGATTATATCATCCACATCATCTCTGATGCACCCACTCACACCCCTATAGAATCTTTTACACACCCACACCCACTGCCACTCCCACACAACCATTCACAAACCCATTCACAGAGCCATACCATTACTTACACACCCACTCACTGATTCATTGATCTATACACACATCCACTTGCTCACCCATACTGCCACTCATAGACCCACTCACTCACTAATACAGCCATTGACATATCCACTCATACAGCCATACAGGCACTCACACACTGAGTAAGTCCTCCAGAGAATTACTCACACACCTAGGCACTCACACGTACAGTCAATCATACAGCCACTTACTCACCTAAACAGTTACACAACCACCCACTTACTTACTCATACAAATAATAACACATACACATTCAACTATACAGTCACTGACAGAAGCATGCATTCATCTATATAGCCACTCTCACATTCACTCACGCTTACAGGCACTCATATGCCCTGTCACTCATGAATACTGCCTTTCACATACTCAGTTACTCACCCATACTGACACATGCACTCAATCACGACACAGCCATACAGACGCTCACTCACCCATACAGCTTCTCACACACACAAAAGTACCCCATATAGCCACTGACTCACACTCACTGATCCATACAGGCAGTCACACACCTCCTCACCCACAAACACAGACACCCAGACAACCATAGACATAGTCAGACAATCACCCAATCACCCATATAGCCATTCACATACCCACTAACACACTCATACACCCACTTAGACATCAACTGACAGATACACTAAATCACACAACCACTCACTCACCCATACATTCACTGAGACACATAGTCACTCACTTATACATTCATTCACACACCCACTGAGCCATCCATATAGTCACTCAAACACCCACTGATTCACCAATAGACCTTGGTATATATATATTTAACATTCATAAACTTTTTAAAAACACTCACAGTCACTGATTGACATCATCAGTGATGTGATCAGTGATTTCATTTGAGATGTCATCAGTGATGTCACTGACCATGTCATGGGTGATGTAATTTGTGAGGTCATAAGCAGTGCATTGCGGTTGCGCAAGTTATAGTGAGCTCAGCTAACTATAATGGCTGAATTGTTCTGGTTTTATATCAGTGAAATGTCAGACCAACAATAATGTCCCTCTAACCTTTGTTTTTTTCCGTGAATTTCTAATGTTTTTTAAATGCTAATTTCTAACTATAACATCCCAGAAACCTGTGTTTTTTTCTGTGAATTTCAAAAGTTTTTGAAATGTTAATTTCTAACTATAACGTCCCTGAAACCTGTGGCTTTTTTCAGGGGGAAAAAAAAATATATATATTTATATATATATATATATTTTCTTCAACAAAGGCCCTAAAGCAACAGGCGAGCACTCGATGGCGCCCTCATTAGTTATTCTGCCTCTCCGACGCTCGTGTCCCTGTTTCCAACAATTATTGCCAAAGCCAACTCGTTTTGAGGCATTGTGCCTCTTCTTCCTGGGTTGTCATAATTGCACTGAGAACTCACTAGTTTAAATATCTTTAATTACCAAAATGGCGCTTAGTAGGCATTGCACAATGTTGATTCGGTGCTCTAGTATGCTGGAACATGTAGTCGTTTCAAGGTGAGTGTTCAAAATGTATAATCCTACAGTAGGTTCAGTGCGCAAATGTCCAAAACAATTTGTCCCTTTAACCCCTTAAGTGCTGCCTCGGTGCATTGGCCGACGGCAGCACTACCTCCCCAGTGCTGCGCACGACCATTGGACGTCCATTCAGCACTAGTTCCAATGGACAGCGCAGCACTGGGGAGGGATGTTTACGAGCAGCTATGAGGTTAAACTCCTTAGTAGGATGACAACAGGAAAGCGGCCTCACTTTCATGCCGAGAGCGCTGTGCTTCATGACGTGGAACCGTTCCACTCCACAGCCTTCTCGTAGTGCAGAAAATGGTGCTTATCCCCACGGCAAGGGCTGCTGTGCATAATTTTCTTCAACAAATGCCCAAAAGCAACAGGAGAGCACTCAACGGCGCCCTCATTAGTTTTTCTGCCTCGCTGCCGCTCGTGTCCCTGTTTACAACAATTATTGCCAAAGCGTTTCGAGGCATTGCGCCTCTTCTTCAAGGGCTGTCATAATTGCACTGAGAACTCACTAGTTTAAATATCTTTAATTAACAAAATGGCGCTTAGTAGGCATTGCACAATGTTGATTCTGTGCTCTGGTATGCTGGGACATATAGCACTTTCAAGGTGAGTATTAGAAATTCATAATCCAACAGTAGGTTCAGTGCGCAAATGTCCAAAACAATTTGTCCATTTAAACTCCTTAGTAGGATGACAACAGGAAAGCGGCCTCACTTTCATGCCGAGAGCGCTGTGCCTCATGGCGTGGAACCGTTCCACTCCACAGCCTTCTCGTAGTGCAGAAAATGGTGCTTATCCCCACGGCAAGGGCTGCCGTGCATAATTTTCTTCAACAAATCTCCTAACGCAACGGGAGAGCACTCGACTGCACCCTCGTTAGTTTTTCTGCCTCGCTACCGCTCGTGTCCCTGAGCCTGATTAACAGAACTAACTTAAGACAAAATCCTAAACTTACTACTTTTGATATTCACAGAAGTTAGGATTCTGTCTTAAGACAGACTTAAGTTAGGATTCTGTCTTAAGTCTGTTTTAAGACAAAATCCTAACTTCTGTGAATAGCAAAAGTAGTAAGCTTAGGATTTTGTCTTAAGTTAGTTCTGTGAATCAGCTCACCTGTTTCCAACAATTATTGCCAAAGCTGACGCGTTTCGAGGCATTGCGCCTCTTCTTCAAGGGCTGTCATAATTGCACTGAGAACTCACCAGTTTAAATATCTTTAATTAACAAAATGGCCTTAGTAGGCATTGCACAATGTTGACTCTGTGCTCTAGTATGCTGGGACCTGCAGTCCTTTCAAGGTGAGTATTCGAAATGTATAATCCTACAGTATGTTCAGTGAGTACATGTCCAAAACAATTTGTCCATTACAACTCCTTAGTAGGACGGCAACAGGAAAGCGGCCTCACTTTCATCCCGAGAATGTTGTGCTTCATTGTGCAACTGTCACCTTTTAGGCACAAACTACCTGTTTATCTCTCTTTTGCAAGTTCATGCTCTCTTCCTTAGTGATGACGTTTCCGCCTTCCACTTCCTCATTTCCCCTGGAGTTTTTTTCCCCTTCTTTTGCTCTCGGCCAGTCTCTGATGAGTAAAAATATGTTCCAGTCCCCAAAAATGAGTGTTGGTGGCTCTCAACGGCAACCACCGGCCCAAATGAAGCACTGTGTTTTTCATATATTTGAAAGCTAGCGCTTTATCACACGCCAGCTGATAGTATGGCCCACCTCTCGCCCCTGGGCTCTTTCATTATTCAGTCGCTGTTACTTTGCTCTTTCACCAGCAGACAGTAAATGTAAAGTTGAACTTCACAGAAAAGAGAAGAAATGTTTCACTCCACAGCGCAGCCATCAATGTAAAATATTGCCTCTCCTCTGCCTGTAATGCGGAAACCTGGCATTTCTGAAAGGAGAAGACATTTTAAAATGAAAATGAGTCACTCAGAATCTATCCATGCAGATGGTGCCAGTAACGGGTAATTGAGTTCTGTAATGGGATGTTTTTATAGCAAATGTGACTGTCCACAATTTGCTGTGGGCTTCCTTTGTATTCACCTCAAGACCGCTCAGAAAGCAGCATTTACAAAAGAGAGATGTCAAACAAGCTTGGCGCGTTTTCTAAACCCGGCATGCTCACCTGTTCCACGAGCATATTCCCTTGTTACTTTACTGTAAAGGCTGCGAGGGCCATATCGCATTTACAATGTGGCAGACAAACCATTACCTGAATACTATTAAAAAAACAATCTCTTTTATTGTGAAAAACATAAGTCGGCTAATGATATTTCATTAATTGAGTTGAACATATATTTACCAAGCCTTTGCAATGCCTCTAGGTCTGGCATTGACAGGCCTGCAAATGTTTTATTGTTACAAGCATATAAAGCAGGCATTAACGGCCACATGCATCAAAGTTAGCATTTGCGATTTCTTAATTGCGAAAATTAAGGAATCGCAATTAAGAAATCGTAAATTGCTATGCATCAAAAAATCGCATTTTTATTTGCGATTTTTAAAAATTCCTTAATTGCGATTCACAATTTGCGAATCACAATTAAGGAATCCCTTCTGATTGATTCCTATGGGCCAAGAGGCCCATAGGAATGAATGGGAAGGCATTCACAAATTGCGATTAGCATTTTGCGAATCGCAAGTTGTGAATGCATTTTCAAGGGTGCAGAGTGGGGGTCCAGAGGACCCCCCCTGCACCCCTGAAATGTAACTTTAAGTGCAAGTTTCACACACACATGTCCCAAGGACATGTGTGTGTGTAACATGAAACTTTCAAAAATGCATTTTTGTGCCTTTTTGAAAGTTTTCGCAAATTAGCATGAAGGTCAACTTCATGCTAATTTACCCCTTCCTATTTGCGAATTCGCAAATTAAAAATGTTTATGCATTGCATTTAAGAAATCTCAAATTGCGATTTCTTAAACGCAATCGCAATTTTAGAAATCGCAACATGGTTGCAATTCCTAAAATTGCGAAAAGCATGATGCATCCCAAATTTGAGAATTGCATTCACAAACGGCTGAAAATTGCGATTCGCACCGTTTGCGAATGCAATTCTCAATGATGCATGTGGGCATAAGCGTTTAAAAGTAAAGGTGGCATACAGATATTAAAAAAACAAATTACCCCTAGCTAAAAGAAATAAAGTAAAAAAAAATCAAAGCAGAAATTACAGGAGAAATTGGTCCACCAGCCTTGCTTCTGAAGTGCACTACTTTTTAGCTGGATGTGCAGCGGTGCAGAAGCAAAATGCCGCCACCCAGAGTGAAGAGAGCCGATGGCTGAAGTGGGGTGACCCATTGCCTCATGCTTTCCGCTTTGATGACCGGAAGCAAAATGAAAATAACACTTGAACAGATCAATCTATGAAAGAGGCTGGCTGAAATGCACTGCATGTATATACATATGATTGTATTTTTAGCATGTTTTTAAAAGATGAGGTCGGTAAGAGATCCAAACTGTCCCTAGGATAGACCTCAAATTAAAATAGCAGTCAGGCAGATGCACAATATATTTTAATTTGCTTGTTTAATAAATAATGTAAGGGATTTATGTAGAAATAACGTTACCTACTGGAATCTCCATATTGCTACGTAGTGGGCAATATGTTAACTTCATGATGTATTCCTAATAGTGGGTGACGTCAAGTCAGTTAAGGTTCTTGAGATGATCATGCAGGAGTTCATGGTGTGAAAGGGAATGTTTTCTTACCGGTTGAGAGACAGGTCAGAGATGTAAGACTGGTGTTTGTTACTGCGAAAGAAGAGCAGGCATTATCCTGTGCCAACATTCATGCACCGTAGAATTCCTTAAAGAGAACGGGTTTCACTACTTTCCTGAACTTGCCCTAACTTAGGTGTTTTTAGTGGGTGAAGCTCTTTCCATCAGTCAAATCGGAGTTTTGTAAGTTTTGTAAGAGTTTTTTCTACATGCTTCATCTCTTATGATCCATGGATTCATATGGGGAGACAATTGTTGGACACATTTTGACAAAGTCGCATATATTTACAGTACTAAGAACTAGTGGAGCGCTATTATGGTAGAGGTAATTTGTTCATTCTTTTGAAAATCCAAACACATTCTGGCGAACTGATTGGGGATTTCTTGCGGTTTTTGGTTCTATGTTTTGGTCAGAAGAGAAGATATTGAAGTAGTTCAGCTGCTATAATAAGAGGTTTGTGCATTTGACCACGAAATTGATTTGGGGCTCCCTACAAAGGATAACTTTTTGTTGAAGAGAACTCACAAAAGTTTTGACTTTTATTGAGGAAGTAGACCCCTGGCCTGCCACTGGGAATTTTGCAATGATAGGTCACTGCTGGTATATTCTTACAATTGAGGTCCCTCTGTTGGTAAACAGTCTAAATATCGAGTTTTTAATTTCGACCTACAAGAATATCAAGTCTGAAATATCGTAGGGACACAATATCGAAATCAAGAATATCGACGACCAGAATATCGACCTGAAGGTAAGAAATATTGTTTTTGTTGATATTGAAATTAGTAATATCGATAGCAAAAATATTGTTGTTACTAATATCGATATTATTATTAGTGTTATGTATTTTATTATGTATTTTATATGTTTGTGTTTACATTTTTTGTTAATTATGGTACTAGTTTTAGAATATATGTTTGAAATTTTTAGAAGTTGGTAATATTTTTTTTTAAGTAAATGATGTGATTTAGTACCGTAGCAGGTTGTGGGTTTATAGGTGAATAGCATAGGAAGTAATTTAATTATAGTAAATAAATTTTTAAAAAATCGGAATTAGTAATTATTTTTAGTAAAATTTTGCTTTTTTAGTTCTGTAGAGGGTTGTGGGTTTTAGGGTAACGGGAGAGAAGTAATTTATTTGTAATTAAGTAATTATTTATTTTATTGTTGAGTATTGATAATTAATTTATTGTTAATTAACATTAATTGGTAATAACTTTTTAATAATTAAACAAAATGGGGAAATTAATGTATTGTTCATTGATTAATAATTGGTAATTTAATTTGATTAATGATAATTTATTGGTATTTACCAATAATTTATTGTTAATGAACTATTATTTGCCAACTATTTTTTTAATAATGATTGTTTTTTGTTTTTGAAAATTTATTATTTTGTCCATTATTATTTGGTAATTACATTTTAATAATTATTATTTAATTGTATTTATCATCAATTTAATTTTAAATTAATTATTAAAGGTAAAATTATTTTAAGTAATTATTTGTTGGTATTGTTAATTAATTCATTGTTATTTAATAATTAAATTATTTATTTTAAAAAAATATTTTAATTATTAGTAAGTTATTTTAACCCCTACGCTATACACACTTTCCCTACTGTTGCACTCTCTGGAGTTGGAATTGTAATTTTAACCCCTCAGCTATCCAACAATTTCACTACTGTTGTACTCTCTGGAGTTGGAATAGTAATGTTACCCCCTATGCTATCCAACACTTTCCCTACTGTTGCACCCTCTGGAGTTGGAATAGTAATTTTAACCCCTACACCAGTGATCCCCTAACTTTTTTCGGCGGGGGCCACATCAACTTTCCTTTCTGTAATGAGGGGCCGGGGTCAGTCTTATAACAGGAAATGATATGGGCCAAAGTGACAACCAGTATTATTGTGGAGATTATAATGAATTTTTTTTTTTGCGCTGCCCTTCGCTAGGCCTTGGCGCCACCTGTTGGCTTGCAAAAAAAGTAAAAGTAATTGAAAGTCTTCTAGTGTTTATTTGAACAACCACATAAACTCCTTTTATTTTAGATATAGATTAGATTTGCAAATAAAAACAAAAGCTGATGATAATTTTTTGCCACACAGTGAAATAACATTAATACAGAATAATTGTAATAAACAGGCTGACTTTAGGGTGGTCCTGGAAGCATGCAAGCCCTTCAAGAATGGCAGATAAAAAAACACAAGCAGCCCATCAGCAGATGACATGCTGCAGTCTCATTTTGTATGTGACATCACTGTTCAAGAAACATGTTGCCTATAAAAAGAGCCTTACTATACTGACATTTTTTCATATTCATAGTTACTGAAATCAGCAGGCTTACCATATCAGTGTGAGCTGTGGGCTTGCTTCTAAACGGTGAGGAGATTGATGTCAGGTTCCATTCCAGTTACAGCCAGTCTCAGAGACTGATGCAGGTGTTCATCTGAGAGTCTTGATCTTGTCGGATTTTTTATCAGCTTCATGCGTAAAAAAGTTTGCTCAGAGATATATGTGCTCCCAAAAACTGTGGACATCTTCACAGCGTTTTTTCTGATGTTGGGGTAGGTCTCGTGTGGGAGGAAAGCATAGTACTCTATGAGACAGTTGGGATTGAATGCGTCTTCCAGCACATCACAGGTCTGCAACTCAGCCAGTTCAAATTGAAGAGAAGGCAGCGTGTTATTAATGTCGGCAGCAAAAGAGTTCTGGAATATGCAAATTTCTTTAACGTGGGCATAAAGCTCACGGAACCGCATACCGAACTCCGCTCTCAGCGTTTCCAGTGCGTCCTTGCACTTCTTGGTTGGAAACGGGACCGCTGGCTCCTCAGCTGAGAGGCTCCGAGTAGAAAGGAGATGGGTGAAGTCTTGTTTTTGCACTTGTCCAACAAGCAGCGCCATTTTAACCTCAAATGCTTTGACATGGGAATACATGTCACTGATTAATTTTCCCTTGCCTTGGAGCTGTAAATTGAGGCCGTTTAAAATTTCTGTCACATCTGTTAAAAAGGCAAGGTCCCATTTCCATTCTGTGTCGGTCAGCTCTGGGACAGTTTTTCCCTTTATCAGGAGAAAGGCGTTGATTTTGGGTAGCAGCTCGTAGAAGCTCTTCAAAATCTCCCCCGGCTTAGCCATCTTACGTACGTGTGGTAAAGCACGTCTCCATGGGCAGGCTCAAGCTCGGATAGAAAAGCTTGGAACTGCCTGTGCTTTAGTCCGTTTGCTCTGATAAAGTTTATGCAAGACACAACTTCATGACAGATACCCACTTCAGTACTTTGCAGCACAGTGCTTGCTGGTGAACCAGGCAGTGGACTTGTAGTGGGGGGGTGAGACCTCGTTCCTCCATTTCTCTTTTTATTTGCCCCACTAGCCCCCGCGATGCACCAACCATACTCGGAGCACCATCCGGTGTGATGCTAGCCAGCTTAGCCCAGTCTAAATCCAACTCTTCCATCGTTTGGCGTACTTTACAAAAAATATCCTCTCCTGTCGTAGTATCCGTGAGACTTTGTAGAGCTGCCAGCTTCTCAGACACTTCAAAAGTTGAATTAACTCCCCAAATAAAAATCAGCAGTTGTGCTGTGTCCTGCGTGTCATTTTTCTCATCCATTGCCATTGCGAAACACTCAAAATCTTTAGCTTTCTCTTTCAGCTGGACATGTACATTATGCCCCATTTCATCAATTCGCCAGGTAACTGTAGATGCGGACCGAATCACTGCGTTCAGGGTATCTTTCTTGTCCAGACACACCTCCTCCGCGACAGCATTCAAGCACTTCTTGACAAACTCCCCATCACTGAACGACTTTCCACAGCTTGCAATCAGTTTAGCCACCTTGAAGCTGGCCCGAACGGATGCCAGGTTCGCCTGTGTTTGGCGTGGCATTGTACTCTGCTGTGCGGCAAATCCATTTTGTAGCTTAGCCACCTTGTCTCTCCTCACTTGGCCCAGCAAGCTAGCATACTGCCCTCCATGGCGGGTTTCATAGTGTCGGCGGATATTAAATTCTTTAAACACCGCCACAGTTTCATTGCAGATTAAACAAACTGCATTTTCCTTGCACTGGACAAAAAAATAGTAATCTGTCCACTTCTGTTTAAAAACTCTGCACTCTTAATCTATTTTGCGTTTACCCAACAGTTTTGACATTTTGTTGTCTGTCTTTCTTCCGTTCTTCTCGGGCTGGTAGGGAAAGTAAGAGAGACCTGATTACAATGGGCACACAGTTCTTACTTGCGTAGAAGCAGGCAAAGGACATCTGGCAAAATGTTCAACATTAAAAGTCACTACACGTGTGCGTTGGCAAGGTAAAATTGAAGGTAATATTTTTTCTCAAATTCATCCTGGCTCGAGAAATTTCAATAGCCAATTCTCCTGCAAAGATTTCATTTCCGTGGGCTTCTTTGGGATAGACTTGTGTCAAGTGATCACAAACTCACTCTATCTGAATGGAAAGACCTCTCCACACTATCGCCACACACCTGTCAGGCATGGATACAATTCACCACAGGCAGATAACTCCATGACCGCATTTCTAAAACATCAACTCGAGCAAAAAAGATAACATTTTGTCCAATCTATATTCAGAATACACATCCATGGTATCTGACCACACATTCCCCTCTCCCACATCCCCCTTCCTAATTAACACTGCAGCACCCCTCCTCGCTCACTCCCTCTCCTCCGCCTAACTTATCAGATGATCGCAATTGTGGTAAACATAGTAAATGCAGGGAAATACAGTGATTTTATTTTAAAAACACTATCTCACATACTTTTAACAAATTGGGGGAAATGTGTACCCATTGGGCTTCTGGTTTAACTGTCAGTGCAACACCCACAAGCAGAACCATCAAAGGAAAGATGAGGAAGTGTCTTTGTGGTATATCTTTATCTTTATTTTACTCATGTAAAACCCTAATTAAAATGTATCTTGAAAAGAAAAAATAACAGTGCCCCAGGGCCTTTAATGTGCTGTACATACATTATAATTGAGACTCTGCACATAAGTCACTTTTTCCTCCTGTAATGCACCGTTTGCTGCCTCTTTTTCCTCATGTAATGTAACCTTTGCTTTTGTAATTTGCTCACTTTTAATGCTCTCATGTATCAGTTCTGTTCCTACTGTGAAGCGCTCTGACACCTTCGGGTAAAGTCCGCGCTGTAGAAAAACGCATAAAATGAAAAGCCTCCATGGACCCCCCCCCCCAGCATCCATGGACCTCTCATTCCACCATGGCCCTCTCCTCCTCCGCGGACCCACTGCCGCCCGCTCCATCAACGTTCCCACTCACCGGCCCACAAGCCTCTCGCGCCGCTCCTGGTCCCCGCGCCTGTCCCGGACACCGGTCTCTTTCCCGTGCACCCATTCCACCATGGCCCTCTCCTCATCCGCAGAACCACTGCCGCCTGCTCCATCAATGGTTCCACTCACCGGCCCACAAGGCTACTGCGCCACTCCTGGTCCCTGAGCCTGTCCCGGACACGGGTCTCTTTCCCGAGGATCCTCCACGCACAGACACGCGCGACTTAAGACGCGCGCAGACGCCGTCCGGTGAAGTCACAGACGGCACAGGCTTCGGTCTGCGCATGTGTAAAACTGGCTGAAGCGGCCATATCTAAATCAGGCACAACAGAGCTCACTGCTACATGGGAATAACTATAACTCTGTGCCTGACCACATTCCTGAGCTGACGCTGTGGATGTGGACGCACCAGGAGGGCCACTCCATTTGATTAGGCGGGCCGGATTTGGCATGGGGGCTGTAGTTTGGGGACCCCTGCCCTACACTATCCAACACTAGCCCTACTTTTGCACTCACTAGAAGTTGGAATAGTACTTTTTACCCCTACGCTATCCAACACTTTCCCTACTGTTGCACCCTCTGGATTTGGAATAGTAATTTTAACCCCTACGCTATCCAACACTTTCCCTACAGTTGCTCCCTCTGGATGTGGAATAGTAATTTTTATCCCTACGCTATTGAACACTTTCCCTACTGTTGCACCCTCTGGAGATGGAATAGTAATTTTAACCCCTACGCTATCCAACACTTTCCCTACTGTTGCACTCTCTGGAGTTGGAATAGTATTTTTTACCCCTACGCTATCCAACACTTTTCCTACTGTTGCACACTCTGGAGTTGAAATAGTAATTTTAACCCCTATGCTATCCAACACTTTCCCTACTGGTGCACCCCCTGGAGCTGTGATAGTAATTTTTACTCCTACGCTTTCCAACATTTTCCCTACTGTTGCACTCTCTGGAGTTGGAATAGTAAATGTAACCCCTACGCTATCCAACACTTTCCCTCCTGTTGCACTCTTTGGAGTTGGAATAGTATTTTTTACCCCTACGCTATCCACCACTTTCCCCACTTTTGCACTCTCTGGAGAGGGAATTAGTAATTTGTACCCCAACGCTATCCAATATTTACTGTTTTAGTTAATGTAGTTAATGTAGTGTATAATTTATTGAGTTTTTTTTATTTGTTATATATAGTTTTTATATTTTTATTTATATTATTGATGTATGTGTTTGTATATATTTATAATTTGTACAATTTTTTTTAACAATTTTTAAATTATAATAATTAATTGTAAGTATATATATTTTATTTTTATATGTATATGTTTAATTTTATTTTACATTATATGTATTACTTATAATTTTAAACATATTTTTAATTATGTTTTTTAAATATATGTATTATTTATTTTATTTTACATTATTTGTAAAAAAAAAATTTAAACGATATTTTTAACAACAATTTTTTTGACAACAATATATTTTTACCAATATTTTTGTACTAACCATAATGTTGATAGAACTTCGATATTCTTGACATCGATATTCTGCCTCCGATATTTTTGACATTGTTCTTTTTGACGTTGATATTCTGTCAGTAATTCCCCTCTATTATCTCCTCTTATGTGTAGAAGAAGACTTCCTGTGGAACTCCACATGCCTTTCCGTGGTGGCGTAAAGGCTGCTCTCCACCTACATACTAATGTGGATAGCGGTGTCTAGCAGACACCGCCACCATATTAAATCCTTTTCCGCCCAGTCGACTCGTCGACTGGGCGGAAAAGCGGCGGACGGTCTTTACGTCTGCCGGGGCCCCCCCTCCATATTAATATGGCAGGGTGAACTGGGTAGCGGGCAGGGTTGGATGTAGACCAGATCGCCACCGCCATGCAGGCAGTGGCAATCAGCCCTACATCCTAATGGACCCCTAGGTCTTGAGTCCCTTCCTGAAGTGAGTCAGTAATGGTAAAGTACGGAAGTGGAGAGTAAGGGTGTTCCAGGATTTGGCGGAGAGGTGGTAGAAGAAGCGTTCTCCCATGCTGCAGTCTCAGATGTGAGGTGTTTGTATGAGGTGAGTGGAGCATAATTTCCTGGGAGATAGGTGGAAGTTCAGGCGGTGTTTCATGTAGGCAGGTCCTCAGTCATGGAGGGCTTTGCACGAGTGGGTCAGTAGCTTGAATTGGCATATTTTCTGGATGGGGAGCCAGTGGAGAAATTTGAGGACCTGGATGATGTGGGTCCACTTGGGCTGGTTGGGTATCAGTCTGGCTGCTGCTTTTTGGATCATCTGGAGACTTCTCATCAGTTTGGCGCTGGTTCCTACTTAAAGTGCAGTGCCGTAGTCCAGCCCACTGGTAATGAGGGCCTGCGTCGCTGCTTACTGTGCTGATGGGGAGCCACTTGATAAATTTACGGAGCATGCTGAGAGTGTCGAAGCAGGCTGAAAACATCTATCTGATAATAAGCAGTGCAAACAAGATTCCCTCTTGGATCCTTTTTATTTCATTTTCAAGTTGCTATGTCTGCATTGGTAAATCTGGATGATTCTTCTAAGGGATTTTTTGGCAAATGGATTATCAGACTGTCCACATTCACATTAAATGGGAAGCAGTAACTGACGTCCCTGTGTTTATTGTATTAGAACAGAATTTTCAGTACTGCATTCTGATTTTGACCTCAGGCCTGCAGCTCATGTGTTTTTTCTTAGATGGGCAATTGACTGTAAAATTCCCTTGGAAATTCTTTAGGAACTATTCTGTGTCAGTCAGTGCAAAATGTTAATTCCAGTCCATAATACGCAAAAGGTCTCAGAGCTGTGTGCTGCATCTCATGGGAAGTGATTTCCAAAGTTCTTTTTTGCATTTTATGCCAGTAATTCAAAGGGACATGACAGTGGTACTAGCAGTGTGCCATGTTCCAAGGACTTTTCTCAGCTATAAGAAAAAAAGACTTGTTTTGTGGTATACAGAATTTAGTATTTTGTGGGCATTATCCTTTTCATCGTCCTTCCTACTGAGGGTTTTTGGTGGTAGACCTTCAACTATTAAAGTAGGGGTTAATGCTCCTTCTTTAGGTTCTTGTTATCTTGGCTATTAATGTATGTCATTTTTAGGCTTTTAGGAGTCACAGGCTTGATGGGCTCCTCGGGCTGGAGATAGTTCCTAAACTGAACAGGGTTCTAAGCAAGCTTGGTGGTCTAATGGTATTTGCTCATGATGTTACTGGTGCCGGAGTTTTGGTCAAGATGATCTATTTGGCTACATCAGTTAACATTACCCATCAGATGGGATTTCACTGGATGCCAGTGGAATGCTGTTTAGTCTGATAAACTGTGTTTTTTCCGGTCACTTGGGGCAATGGCATATTAGGTACAGCAGAAGATTTGCTATCCCTACAGGCTGTTAACTGGTTTGGGAGAGCACCTGTGTCCACTAATGGATGTGTTTTTGGATTAATCCAGTGCTCTTCCCAAATCAGTTCTTTGAGAAGTCCTAGGTATCAGGGGTAAGGGAATAGCAGCCCTGTATTTTCCTGGTGATGGGCCATCTTCATGCTTTCTGTGTTTCTCACACTTTTCATAGAATTTATGGCTAGTGACTGAGGAGGGAGAAGCACAACTGATTCTGTTTTTGCCATCTTGGTACCACTCCTTGGTTTTTTCAGCTCCTTTGGTTAATCAGAGGGGTAGAGTTTGTCTATCCTCTATTCTTTTTCCATCCAGGTCTCCCTCTCTGTCTTCTATTTCATTAGCCTGGAGTTTGGCTTATCCTTTTACAGGGCAAAGGCCTTCCCCAGAATTCAGCTCTTGTCATGCAGGCACCTCTCTTCTCTGTGTTCAGAATCACGTCTCTGGTCATCCGGTAGGCAAGAATAATGTTATTTGTCTGGGATCCTCCAGGTGGATGGGGACTTCATGAACTATTTTTCATATGGGACGATTTCCATATTTGCTTCCATGATGGTGTACTGAGATTTAGAGCTGTATCGGGGTCTGAGATTCTCTTGCCCTTGTCGTCTTGAAGATTTCCATTCTTATTCTAATAGTCAGCCAACCTTCCAGGTTGTGCCTGCTTCATTTTTTAGCTGCTTTGCAGCCTTTCTTTCTTTACGTCTTCAGAATCTAGGAAGTTTCTGCTCCTTCCTCCGCAAGGGTCTTTTATTGGTAGTCATCACTTTCATCAGACAGTTTATGGGTGTTTTTCTGTGAGATTTATGGTTACATTTGGGCTTTTCCTTTATTCCTATTGTAACACTGTTTCTTACATTTGGGAGTAAGATATTGGATTGGTTGTTTATCTCTAACATTTTCGACAGATTCTGGTGCACTCCTTCACTGTGGGTAGACTGCATTAATATCTTTTGTCTCACAAAACTTTCCACTCACTCTGTAACCTCATGCAATCTGAGGCTGACTAGAGATGGATTGGGACTTTCTTCTTCTTCTTTTGATTCACTATGGTTGTTATTTTGTTTACATGGCTTATCAGTTTAGAGAGGTTCCCTGTCTTTCAGTGTACAGAGATTTTCCGCTCAAGGGTCGACTGATTTTTTGATGGAGGTGAGGCTGCTTCTGTGGCCCATTATTCTGATGCATTTATTTTGACATGGGTATTCGACAAATAGCAAATACTGGAACAAGGAAGTCGATGAAGAGGTGATCCTCTAATTACCTCCAGGTAAGTCCATTAATCTGAGTCCATTCATTCTCAACCAGTCATTTTGTACCACCTTCCATCCTAAATGATCTTTGATTTGGGTTTTTATAGAGGCTTGGGGATGTTCCAGGATAACATTTGAGAAAGTGGCAATGCCACCTACAGCGCACTGGTGGGGCCAAAAGAAAATATTTAGGAGGAGCTAGGGCAATGGAGTGCTTGGTTAGGGAGGTGAACTCACCTCAATGTAATGACTGGAACGAGGATAAATAGACTAGAATAGAATTCCTGCTAAGTAGTTAATACCACCCAAAATTCTGATCTGAAAAAACAGATGTCCCTTTTACCCACCAGCCTTTGTGGTTAACAGTTTTCTATGTTGGATTTTTTCCCGATCACGGTTGCCAACATCAAATAATTCCACATACCCTGGACAGTAAACTGTGACTGGACCTCCAATATAAAAGAAACTGCAAATGACCCTGCACCAACATTGGCTGCTGAGAAACATCAAACCCCCTCTCCATGAAGTAAACTAGAGAAGGATGCATGTACAAGCTCTATACCCATGCAGACCAGCAATATCAATCCTTTTCTGGCATGTGTCACCAAAACATGTCTTATCTCCCTTGAAGCAAACGGCAGAATGTCTGATCACCATACCCCATCTCTCTGATACCATTGTAACAGCCTTCACCTCACTTCATTGGCTTCCCATTGAAGTAAGATGCATTCTCCATGTAGCTTACCAGACATATAGCTATAAACCCAGTCCCCTGGGAAAAGCCAAGGTAGAGGGGATTCTTTCCCAGTCCTTCTCCAGATGAGCTCTAAATTTTAGGGACTCTCTACTCGAAGCACTCCATGGTCAACATTCCTTGCAATCTTTGGAAAAGACCTGAAGATTCTGATCTTTGAAAGGCACTGTTCTAGCACCTTTTTATTGCCTGGCCAGCTTTCAAGTCCTTCACCATCTGGATAGATATCCTTTCAACCCTTTCAGAATAGGAGTGTCAACTGTCTAGAGTACACATGCATCAATAGAACATGTGTATTATTTCATCTTTATGTGTTTGTGTGAATGATTTTCTTCAGGTTCCTGGTATCTTGATCATTTACATATTTCATACCGGACACACATTTGCTTTATGTTTCTAATATAATTGGAGAAAAAACACTGAATAAATGGCCCCTTCAACATTAAAATCGGAAGGACTTTAATTTTGTGGTCTTGGCCTTATTCACACTCTCAGACTCCTTTGAGAAGACTCATATTATTTGGGAAAGTGAACTACTGAGCCATTTACTGAATCTCCACAAATTATTTTACAGTGAAGGCTAGCAATGAGCACTGTTTACTACAAGTCTGGTGGAACCATTTAAAGGGCTCCAAACTTAGCCATACCTAAAATTAAGCATATATTAGGACATATCCAGTCGTAGCTGCACACATAGTTGATGGTAAACACTTAAGAAATCAATGCAAAGGATTTCATGTGCCAGAATGCACATTTGAGGAATGGTGAAAATGTATTTCGATGCTCCACCTCATTAAAAAATGTTAGAAGGCTGTGCTCAGGAGAGAGGAACTGCCGTTGTTTTTTGGGTTAGTCGAACGCACTAGAACTTGTGATTACACTTTATCAGAGCAATTTACAACCAGCAACTTTTCTCCCCCAGAATCTCTTCCCTTCTTTGATGAGTCATGTAAGAAATTGGGTTGTTCATTGACTAGTGTATGAGCCATGGTCAAACAGCAAAAACAATCCTTGTCAGGATGAGGCACAAGCCAAACCTATATTAACTTGTGCTCAACGCTCTGGTAGCTTAGCACAGAACAGTCAGGCTTAAATTAGAGGAAATGTGAAAAGTATTTGTGCAACACTTAAAACTGTAATGAATTGAAAACATCATGTATGTCAATCCAGATTAGAATAATAGCATGCTTTTTAATAAATAGAGCAAGAGCAAAACAAACAACAAACATCACATTAGTAGAACTAGAGATAAGCATTTTTTTAAATGTTTGTGACAACAGCACCAAAACGCACAAAGCGCCAACTGTGGATATCTGGTTGTGCCAGACTGGGACAAAGTCATAGGTTCAGGCCAACTATGATGGAGCATGTACCAGTTACAGGGTCAGCTCAACAAAGTATCATAAATCCTGGTCTGTGGAGCTTTGTGTTGTTTACTTGTGGATACAGGTTTGACTTTGAATGTGGATAAATGTGAGTTCCATGAGACAAAGTTAAATTTCTTTGGCCATGTCTTTTTTGATGGGTGTATGACAGTTGACCCTGCTAAAGTACAAGTACTGTCACATGCTGATCCCCCACAAGATGTTTCAATGATGCATAGGCAGCTACTGTTCCAGATGTATAAAAAACTGTAAGTGCTCCATGGAGGGACTTAATGAAATTCATTGACCACACGATTGTGAGAGTTGTAAGAAAATGAAACAAGTCATTGAGAATGCTACTCAAATGGCATATTTCAATCTGAAGCTTCCTACAGAGCTTCGTGTGGATGCTAGCCCAGTTGGGTTAGGTGCCATCCTTGCACAGCCCAGCAGACACCCAAGTGCTCAAAGACATATTGTGGCATATGTGAGTAGGAGTTTGCCACAAACCGAACATGCTTATTGTGAACTTGAAAAGAAAGTTTAGCCTTGGTATGGGCTTGTGAACATTTCCATGTATTGCTGTACAGAAAGGCTTTTGCGCTGGTCACTGATCATCAAGCATTACAAACTAAATTTGGAAATCCAAAGCCAGGATGTGCATCATCTGGGAAGGATCAGAATCCTGCTGACTACTTTTTTAGAGTGCCTATGGAAAGGTCATGGTAGTCCATCTAAGGCAGTTGAAGCCTATATCAATTTCATTGCAAAATCAAGCACACCAGCTGCCATTTCATTAAATCAATTATTATTTCCATGATCCATGATAGTGATATGCTAAAGTTGAAAGATACAATCACACATCAGTCATGGAACCAACACTTTGAAACAAAGGAGATAGTGGAGCCTTCCTAATCAACACTAACAACCTCTCACCAGTGATAGTGAACAACAAAAATGCCGTAGAGTAGCTGTCCATAACTCCGGATGGAATCATACTGTGAGGGTCAAATATCCTGAGTTCAGTGAGAATAAGGCAGAAAATGATTAATGTGGCCTACGAAGGACATTATGGAATTGTTGCAACAAAACGAGCTCTTCGCTTCAAGATTGGTTTCCGTATTTCTGCCCTACACTATCCAACACTAGCCCTACTTTTGCACTCACTAGAAGTTGGAATAGTACTTTTTACCCCTACGCTATCCAACACTTTCCCTACTGTTGCACCCTCTGGATTTGGAATAGTACTTTTAACCCCTACGCTATCCAACACTTTCCCTACAGTTGCACCCTCTGGATGTGGAATAGTAATTTTAATCCCTACGCTATTGAACTATTTCCCTACTGTTGCACCCTCTGGAGATGGAATAGTAATTTTAACCCC
This sequence comes from Lissotriton vulgaris, assembly GCF_964263255.1. Classification (NCBI taxonomy): domain Eukaryota; kingdom Metazoa; phylum Chordata; class Amphibia; order Caudata; family Salamandridae; genus Lissotriton; species Lissotriton vulgaris. The sequence goes on from NC_141685.1 coordinate 1,433,775,034, forward strand.
TACGCTATCCAACACTTTCCCTACTGTTGCACTCTCTGGAGTTGGAATAGTATTTTTTACCCCTACGCTATCCAACACTTTTCCTACTGTTGCACACTCTGGAGTTGAAATAGTAATTTTAACCCCTATGCTATCCAACACTTTCCCTACTGTTGCACCCCCTGGAGCTGTGATAGTAATTTTTACTCCTACGCTTTCCAACATTTTCCCTACTGTTGCACTCTCTGGAGTTGGAATAGTAAATGTAACCCCTACGCTATCCAACACTTTCCCTCCTGTTGCACTCTTTGGCGTTGGAATAGTATTTTTTACCCCTACGCTATCCACCACTTTCCCCACTTTTGCACTCTCTGGAGAGGGAATAGTAATTTGTACCCCAACGCTATCCAATATTTACTGTTTTAGTTAATGTAGTTAATGTAGTGTATAATTTATTGAGTTTTTTTATTTGTTATATATAGTTTTTATATTTTTATTTATATTATTGATGTATGTGTTTGTATATATTTATAATTTATACAATGTTTTTTTAACAATTTTTAAATTATAATAATTAATTGTAAGTATATATATTTTATTTTTATATGTATATGTTTAATTTTATTTTACATTATATGTATTACTTATAATTTTAAACATATTTTTAATTATGTTTTTTAAATATATGTAATATTTATTTTATTTTACATTATTTGTAAAAAAAAAAATGTAAACGACATTTTTGACAACAATATATTTTTACCAATATTTTTGTACTAACCATAATGTTGATAGAACTTCGATATTCTTGACATCGATATTCTGCCTCCGATATTTTTGACATTGTTCTTTTTAACGTTGATATTCTGTCAGTAATTCCCCTCTATTATCTCCTCTTATGTGTAGAAGAAGACTTCCTGTGAAACTCCACATGCCTTTCCATGGTGGCGTAAAGGCTGCTCTCCACCTACATACTAATGTGGATAGCGGTGTCTAGCAGACACCGCCACCATATTAAATCCTTTTCCGCCCAGTCGACTCGTCGACTGGGCGGAAAAGCGGCGGACGGTCTTTACGTCTGCCGGGGTCCCCCCTCCATATTAATATGGCAGGGTGAACTGGGTAGCGGGCAGGGTTGGATGTAGAACAGATCGCCACCGCCATGCAGGCAGTGGCAATCCGCCCTACATCCTAATGGACCCCTAGGTCTTGAGTCCCTTCCTGAAGTGAGTCAGTAATGGTAAAGTACGGAAGTGGAGAGTAAGGGTGTTCCAGGATTTGGCGGAGAGGTGGTAGAAGAAGCGTTCTCCTATGCTGCAGTCTCAGATGTGAGGTGTTTGTATGAGGTGAGTGGAGCATAATTTCCTGGGAGGTAGGTGGAAGTTCAGGCGGTGTTTCATGTAGGCAGGTCCTCAGTCATGGAGGGCTTTGCACGAGTGGGTCAGTAGCTTGAATTGGCATATTTTCTGGATGGGGAGCCAGTGGAGAAATTTGAGGACCTGGATGATGTGGGTCCACTTGGGCTGGTTGGGTATCAGTCTGGCTGCTGCTTTTTGGATCATCTGGAGACTTCTCATCAGTTTGGCGCTGGTTCCTACTTAAAGTGCAGTGCCGTAGTCCAGCCCACTGGTAATGAGGGCCTGCGTCGCTGCTTACTGTGCTGATGGGGAGCCACTTGAAAAATTTACGGAGCATGCTGAGAGTGTAGAACCAGGCTGAAAACATCTATCTGATAATAAGCAGTGCAAACAAGATTCCCTCTTGGATCCTTTTTATTTCATTTTCAAGTTGCTATGTCTGCATTGGTAAATCTGGATGATTCTTCTAAGGGATTTTTTGGCAAATGGATTATCAGACTGTCCACATTCACATTAAATGGGAAGCAGTAACTGACGTCCCTGTGTTTATTGTATTAGAACAGAATTTTCAGTACTGCATTCTGATTTTGACCTCAGGCCTGCAGCTCATATGTTTTTTCTTAGATGGGCAATTGACTGTAAAATTCCCTTGGAAATTCTTTAGGAACTATTCTGTGTCAGTCAGTGCAAAATGTTAATTCCAGTCCATAATACGCAAAAGGTCTCAGAGCTGTGTGCTGCATCTCATGGGAAGTGATTTCCAAAGTTCTTTTTTGCATTTTATGCCAGTAATTCAAAGGGACATGACAGTGGTACTAGCAGTGTGCCATGTTCCAAGGACGTTTCTCAGCTATAAGAAAAAAAGACTTGTTTTGTGGTATACAGAATTTAGTATTTTGTGGGCATTATCATTTTCATCGTCCTTCCTACTGAGGGTTTTTGGTGGTAGACCTTCAACTATTAAAGTAGGGGTTAATGCTCCTTCTTTAGGTTCTTGTTATCTTGGCTATTAATGTATGTCATTTTTAGGCTTTTAGGAGTCACAGGCTTGATGGGCTCCTCGGGGCTGGAGATAGTTCCTAAACTGAACAGGGTTCTAAGCAAGCTTGGTGGTCTAATGGTATTTGCTCATGATGTTACTGGTGCTGGAGTTTTGGTCAGGATGATCTATTTGGCTACATCAGTTAACATTACCCATCAGATGGGATTTCACTGGATGCCAGTGGAATGCTGTTTAGTCTGATAAACTGTGTTTTTTCCGGTCACTTGGGGCAATGGCATATTAGGTACAGCAGAAGATTTGCTATCCCTACAGGCTGTTAACTGGTTTGGGAGAGCACCTGTGTCCACTAATGGATGTGTTTTTGGATTAATCCAGTGCTCTTCCCAAATCAGTTCTTTGAGAAGTCCTAGGTATCAGGGGTAAGGGAATAGCAGCCCTGTATTTTCCTGGTGATGGGCCATCTTCATGCTTTCTGTGTTTCTCACACTTTTCATAGAATTTATGGCTAGTGACTGAGGAGGGAGAAGCACAACTGATTCTGTTTTTGCCATCTTGGTACCACTCCTTGGTTTTTTCAGCTCCTTTGGTTAATCAGAGGGGTAGAGTTTGTCTATCCTCTATTCTTTTTCCATCCAGGTCTCCCTCTCTGTCTTCTATTTCATTAGCCTGGAGTTTGGCTTATCCTTTTACAGGGCAAAGGCCTTCCCCAGAATTCAGCTCTTGTCATGCAGGCACCTCTCTTCTCTGTGTTCAGAATCACGTCTCTGGTCATCCGGTAGGCAAGAATAATGTTATTTGTCTGGGATCCTCCAGCTGGATGGGGACTTCATGAACTATTTTTCATATGGGACGATTTCCATATTTGCTTCCATGATGGTGTACTGAGATTTCGAGCTGTATCGGGGTCTGAGATTCTCTTGCCCTTGTCGTCTTGAAGATTTCCATTATTATTCTAATAGTCAGCCAACCTTCCAGGTTGTGCCTGCTTCATTTTTTAGCTGCTTTGCAGCCTTTCTTTCTTTACGTCTTCAGAATCTAGGAAGTTTCTGCTCCTTCCTCCGCAAGGGTCTTTCATTGGTAGTCATCACTTTCATCAGACAGTTTATGGGTGTTTTTCTGTGAGATTTATGGTTACATTTGGGCTTTTCCTTTATTCCTATTGTAACACTGTTTCTTACATTTGGGAGTAAGATATTGGATTGGTTGTTTATCTCTAACATTTTCGACAGATTCTGGTGCACTCCTTCACTGTGGGTAGACTGCATTAATATCTTTTGTCTCACAAAACTTTCCACTCACTCTGTAACCTCATGCAATCTGAGGCTGACTAGAGATGGATTGGGACTTTCTTCTTCTTCTTTTGATTCACTATGGTTGTTATTTTGTTTACATGGCTTATCAGTTTAGAGAGGTTCCCTGTCTTTCAGTGTACAGAGATTTTCCGCTCAAGGGTCGACTGATTTTTTGATGGAGGTGAGGCTGCTTCTGTGGCCCATTATTCTGATGCATTTATTTTGACATGGGTATTCGACAAATAGCAAATACTGGAACAAGGAAGTCGATGAAGAGGTGATCCTCTAATTACCTCCAGGTAAGTCCATTAATCTGAGTCCATTCATTCTCAACCAGTCATTTTGTACCACCTTCCATCCTAAATGATCTTTGATTTGGGTTTTTATAGAGGCTTGGGGATGTTCCAGGATAACATTTGAGAAAGTGGCAATGCCACCTACAGCGCACTGGTGGGGCCAAAAGAAAATATTTAGGAGGAGCTAGGGCGATGGAGTGCTTGGTTAGGGAGGTGAACTCACCTCAATGTAATGACTGGAACGAGGATAAATAGACTAGAATAGAATTCCTGCTAAGTAGTTAATACCACCCAAAATTCTGATCTGAAAAAACAGATGTCCCCTTTACCCACCAGCCTTTGTGGTTAACAGTTTTCTATGTTGGATTTTTTCCCGATCACGGTTGCCAACATCAAATAATTCCACATACCCTGGACAGTAAACTGTGACTGGACCTCCAATATAAAAGAAACTGCAAATGACCCTGCACCAACATTGGCTGCTGAGAAACATCAAACCCCCTCTCCATGAAGTAAACTACAGAAGGATGCATGTGCAAGCTCTATACCCATGCAGACCAGCAATATCAATCCTTTTCTGGCATGTGTCACCAAAACATGTCTTATCTCCCTTGAAGCAAACAGCAGAATGTCTGATCACCAAACCCCATCTCTCTGATACCATTGTGACAGCCTTCACCTCACTTCATTGGCTTCCCATTGAAGTAAGGTGCATTCTCCATGTAGCTTACCAGACATATAGCTATAAACCCAGTCCCCTGGGAAAAGCCAAGGTAGAGGGGATTCTTTCCCAGTCCTTCTCCAGATGAGCACTAAATTTTAGGGACTCTCTACTCGAAGCACTCCATGGTCAACATTCCTTGCAATCTTTGGAAAAGACCTGAAGATTCTGGTCTGTGAAAGGCACTGTTCTAGCACCTTTTTATTGCCTGGCCAGCTTTCAGGTCCTTCACCATCTGGATAGATATCCTTTCAACCCTTTCAGAATAGGAGTGTCAACTGTCTAGAGTACACATGCATCAATAGAACATGTGTATTATTTCATCTTTATGTGTTTGTGTGAATGATTGTCTTCAGGTTCCTGGGATCTTGATCATTTACATATTTCATACCGGACACACATTTGCTTTATGTTTCTAATATAATTGGAGAAAAAACACTGAATAAATGGCCCCTTCAACATTAAAATCGGAAGGACTTTAATTTTGTGGTCTTGGCCTTATTCACACTCTAAGACTCCTTTGAGAAGACTCATATTATTTGGGAAAGTGAACTACTGAGCCATTTACTGAATCTCCACAAATTATTTTATAGTGAAGGCTAGCAATGAGCACTGTTTACTACAAGTCTGGTGGAACCATTTAAAGGGCTCCAAACTTAGCCATACCTAAAATTAAGCATATATTAGGACATATCCAGTCGTAGCTGCACACATAGTTGATGGTAAACACTTAAGAAATCAATGCAAAGGATTTCATGTGCCAGAATGCACATTTGAGGAATGGTGAAAATGTATTTCGATGCTCCACCTCATTAAAAAATGTTAGAAGGCTGTGCTCAGGAGAGAGGAACTGCCGTTGTTTTTTGGGTTAGTCGAACGCACTAGAACTTGTGATTACACTTTATCAGAGCAATTTACAACCAGCAACTTTTCTCCCCCAGAATCTCTTCCCTTCTTTGATGAGTCATGTAAGAAATTGGGTTGTTCATTGACTAGTGTATGAGCCATGGTCAAACAGCAAAAACAATCCTTGTCAGGATGAGGCACAAGCCAAACCTATATTAACCTGTGCTCAACGCTCTGGTAGCTTAGCACAGAACAGTCAGGCTTAAATTAGAGGAAATGTGAAAAGTATTTGTGCAACACTTAAAACTGTAATGAATTGAAAACATCATGTATGTCAATCCAGATTAGAATAATAGCATGCTTTTTAATAAATAGAGCAAGAGCAAAACAACAAACATCACATTAGTAGAACTAGAGATAAGCATTTTTTTAAATGTTTGTGACAACAGCACCAAAACGCACAAAGCGCCAACTGTGGATATCTGGTTGTGCCAGACTGGGACAAAGTCATAAATTCAGGCCAACTATGATGGAGCATGTACCAGTTACAGGGTCAGCTCAACAAAGTATCATAAATCCTGGTCTGTGGAGCTTTGTGTTGTTTACTTGTGGATACAGGTTTGACTTTGAATGTGGATAAATGTGAGTTTCATGAGACAAAGTTAAATTTCTTTGGCCATGTCTTTTTTGATGGGTGTATGACAGTTGACCCTGCTAAAGTACAAGTACTGTCACATGCTGATCCCCCACAAGATGTTTCAATGATGCATAGGCAGCTACTGTTCCAGATGTATAAAAAACTGTAAGTGCTCCATGGAGGGACTTAATGAAATTCATTGACCACACGATTGTGAGAGTTGTAAGAAAATGAAACAAGTCATTGAGAATGCTACTCAAATGGCATATTTCAATCTGAAGCTTCCTACAGAGCTTCGTGTGGATGCTAGCCCAGTTGGGTTAGGTGCCATCCTTGCACAGCCCAGCAGACACCCAAGTGCTCAAAGGCATATTGTGGCATATGTGAGTAGGAGTTTGCCACAAACCGAACATGCTTATTGTGAACTTGAAAAGAAAGTTTAGCCTTGGTATGGGCTTGTGAACATTTCCATGTATTGCTGTACAGAAAGGCTTTTGCGCTGGTCACTGATCATCAAGCATTACAAACTAAATTTGGAAATCCAAAGCCAGGATGTGCATCATCTGGGAAGGATCAGAATCCTGCTGACTACTTTTTTAGAGTGCCTATGGAAAGGTCATGGTAGTCCATCTAAGGCAGTTGAAGCCTATATCAATTTCATTGCAAAATCAAGCACACCAGCTGCCATTTCATTAAATCAATTATTATTTCCATGATCCATGATAGTGATATGCTAAAGTTGAAAGATACAATCACACATCAGTCATGGAACCAACACTTTGAAACAAAGGAGATAGTGGAGCCTTCCTAATCAACACTAACAACCTCTCACCAGTGATAGTGAACAACAAAAATGCCGTAGAGTAGCTGTCCATAACTCCGGATGGAATCATACTGTGAGGGTCAAATATCCTGAGTTCAGTGAGAATAAGGCAGAAAATGATTAATGTGGCCTACGAAGGACATTATGGAATAGTTGCAACAAAACGAGCTCTTCGCTTCAAGATTGGTTTCCGTATTTCTGCCCTACACTATCCAACACTAGCCCTACTTTTGCACTCACTAGAAGTTGGAATAGTACTTTTTACCCCTACGCTATCCAACACTTTCCCTACTGTTGCACCCTCTGGATTTGGAATAGTACTTTTAACCCCTACGCTATCCAACACTTTCCCTACAGTTGCACCCTCTGGATGTGGAATAGTAATTTTAATCCCTACGCTATTGAACTATTTCCCTACTGTTGCACCCTCTGGAGATGGAATAGTAATTTTAACCCCTACGCTATCCAACACTTTCCCTACTGTTGCACTCTCTGGAGTTGGAATAGTATTTTTTACCCCTACGCTATCCAACACTTTTCCTACTGTTGCACACTCTGGAGTTGAAATAGTAATTTTAACCCCTATGCTATCCAACACTTTCCCTACTGTTGCACCCCCTGGAGCTGTGATAGTAATTTTTACTCCTACGCTTTCCAACATTTTCCCTACTGTTGCACTCTCTGGAGTTGGAATAGTAAATGTAACCCCTACGCTATCCAACACTTTCCCTCCTGTTGCACTCTTTGGCGTTGGAATAGTATTTTTTACCCCTACGCTATCCACCACTTTCCCCACTTTTGCACTCTCTGGAGAGGGAATAGTAATTTGTACCCCAACGCTATCCAATATTTACTGTTTTAGTTAATGTAGTTAATGTAGTGTATAATTTATTGAGTTTTTTTATTTGTTATATATAGTTTTTATATTTTTATTTATATTATTGATGTATGTGTTTGTATATATTTATAATTTATACAATGTTTTTTTAACAATTTTTAAATTATAATAATTAATTGTAAGTATATATATTTTATTTTTATATGTATATGTTTAATTTTATTTTACATTATATGTATTACTTATAATTTTAAACATATTTTTAATTATGTTTTTTAAATATATGTAATATTTATTTTATTTTACATTATTTGTAAAAAAAAAAATGTAAACGACATTTTTAACAATTTTTTTGACAACAATATATTTTTACCAATATTTTTGTACTAACCATAATGTTGATAGAACTTCGATATTCTTGACATCGATATTCTGCCTCCGATATTTTTGACATTGTTCTTTTTGACGTTGATATTCTGTCAGTAATTCCCCTCTATTATCTCCTCTTATGTGTAGAAGAAGACTTCCTGTGAAACTCCACATGCCTTTCCATGGTGGCGTAAAGGCTGCTCTCCACCTACATACTAATGTGGATAGCGGTGTCTAGCAGACACCGCCACCATATTAAATCCTTTTCCGCCCAGTCGACTCGTCGACTGGGCGGAAAAGCGGCGGACGGTCTTTACGTCTGCCGGGGTCCCCCCTCCATATTAATATGGCAGGGTGAACTGGGTAGCGGGCAGGGTTGGATGTAGAACAGATCGCCACCGCCATGCAGGCAGTGGCAATCCGCCCTACATCCTAATGGACCCCTAGGTCTTGAGTCCCTTCCTGAAGTGAGTCAGTAATGGTAAAGTACGGAAGTGGAGAGTAAGGGTGTTCCAGGATTTGGCGGAGAGGTGGTAGAAGAAGCGTTCTCCTATGCTGCAGTCTCAGATGTGAGGTGTTTGTATGAGGTGAGTGGAGCATAATTTCCTGGGAGGTAGGTGGAAGTTCAGGCGGTGTTTCATGTAGGCAGGTCCTCAGTCATGGAGGGCTTTGCACGAGTGGGTCAGTAGCTTGAATTGGCATATTTTCTGGATGGGGAGCCAGTGGAGAAATTTGAGGACCTGGATGATGTGGGTCCACTTGGGCTGGTTGGGTATCAGTCTGGCTGCTGCTTTTTGGATCATCTGGAGACTTCTCATCAGTTTGGCGCTGGTTCCTACTTAAAGTGCAGTGCCGTAGTCCAGCCCACTGGTAATGAGGGCCTGCGTCGCTGCTTACTGTGCTGATGGGGAGCCACTTGAAAAATTTACGGAGCATGCTGAGAGTGTAGAAGCAGGCTGAAAACATCTATCTGATAATAAGCAGTGCAAACAAGATTCCCTCTTGGATCCTTTTTATTTCATTTTCAAGTTGCTATGTCTGCATTGGTAAATCTGGATGATTCTTCTAAGGGATTTTTTGGCAAATGGATTATCAGACTGTCCACATTCACATTAAATGGGAAGCAGTAACTGACGTCCCTGTGTTTATTGTATTAGAACAGAATTTTCAGTACTGCATTCTGATTTTGACCTCAGGCCTGCAGCTCATGTGTTTTTTCTTAGATGGGCAATTGACTGTAAAATTCCCTTGGAAATTCTTTAGGAACTATTCTGTGTCAGTCAGTGCAAAATGTTAATTCCAGTCCATAATACGCAAAAGGTCTCAGAGCTGTGTGCTGCATCTCATGGGAAGTGATTTCCAAAGTTCTTTTTTGCATTTTATGCCAGTAATTCAAAGGGACATGACAGTGGTACTAGCAGTGTGCCATGTTCCAAGGACGTTTCTCAGCTATAAGAAAAAAAGACTTGTTTTGTGGTATACAGAATTTAGTATTTTGTGGGCATTATCATTTTCATCGTCCTTCCTACTGAGGGTTTTTGGTGGTAGACCTTCAACTATTAAAGTAGGGGTTAATGCTCCTTCTTTAGGTTCTTGTTATCTTGGCTATTAATGTATGTCATTTTTAGGCTTTTAGGAGTCACAGGCTTGATGGGCTCCTCGGGGCTGGAGATAGTTCCTAAACTGAACAGGGTTCTAAGCAAGCTTGGTGGTCTAATGGTATTTGCTCATGATGTTACTGGTGCTGGAGTTTTGGTCAGGATGATCTATTTGGCTACATCAGTTAACATTACCCATCAGATGGGATTTCACTGGATGCCAGTGGAATGCTGTTTAGTCTGATAAACTGTGTTTTTTCCGGTCACTTGGGGCAATGGCATATTAGGTACAGCAGAAGATTTGCTATCCCTACAGGCTGTTAACTGGTTTGGGAGAGCACCTGTGTCCACTAATGGATGTGTTTTTGGATTAATCCAGTGCTCTTCCCAAATCAGTTCTTTGAGAAGTCCTAGGTATCAGGGGTAAGGGAATAGCAGCCCTGTATTTTCCTGGTGATGGGCCATCTTCATGCTTTCTGTGTTTCTCACACTTTTCATAGAATTTATGGCTAGTGACTGAGGAGGGAGAAGCACAACTGATTCTGTTTTTGCCATCTTGGTACCACTCCTTGGTTTTTTCAGCTCCTTTGGTTAATCAGAGGGGTAGAGTTTGTCTATCCTCTATTCTTTTTCCATCCAGGTCTCCCTCTCTGTCTTCTATTTCATTAGCCTGGAGTTTGGCTTATCCTTTTACAGGGCAAAGGCCTTCCCCAGAATTCAGCTCTTGTCATGCAGGCACCTCTCTTCTCTGTGTTCAGAATCACGTCTCTGGTCATCCGGTAGGCAAGAATAATGTTATTTGTCTGGGATCCTCCAGCTGGATGGGGACTTCATGAACTATTTTTCATATGGGACGATTTCCATATTTGCTTCCATGATGGTGTACTGAGATTTCGAGCTGTATCGGGGTCTGAGATTCTCTTGCCCTTGTCGTCTTGAAGATTTCCATTCTTATTCTAATAGTCAGCCAACCTTCCAGGTTGTGCCTGCTTCATTTTTTAGCTGCTTTGCAGCCTTTCTTTCTTTACGTCTTCAGAATCTAGGAAGTTTCTGCTCCTTCCTCCGCAAGGGTCTTTCATTGGTAGTCATCACTTTCATCAGACAGTTTATGGGTGTTTTTCTGTGAGATTTATGGTTACATTTGGGCTTTTCCTTTATTCCTATTGTAACACTGTTTCATACATTTGGGAGTAAGATATTGGATTGGTTGTTTATCTCTAACATTTTCGACAGATTCTGGTGCACTCCTTCACTGTGGGTAGACTGCATTAATATCTTTTGTCTCACAAAACTTTCCACTCACTCTGTAACCTCATGCAATCTGAGGCTGACTAGAGATGGATTGGGACTTTCTTCTTCTTCTTTTGATTCACTATGGTTGTTATTTTGTTTACATGGCTTATCAGTTTAGAGAGGTTCCCTGTCTTTCAGTGTACAGAGATTTACCGCTCAAGGGTCGACTGATTTTTTGATGGAGGTGAGGCTGCTTCTGTGGCCCATTATTCTGATGCATTTATTTTGACATGGGTATTCGACAAATAGCAAATACTGGAACAAGGAAGTCGATGAAGAGGTGATCCTCTAATTACCTCCAGGTAAGTCCATTAATCTGAGTCCATTCATTCTCAACCAGTCATTTTGTACCACCTTCCATCCTAAATGATCTTTGATTTGGGTTTTTATAGAGGCTTGGGGATGTTCCAGGATAACATTTGAGAAAGTGGCAATGCCACCTACAGCGCACTGGTGGGGCCAAAAGAAAATATTTAGGAGGAGCTAGGGCGATGGAGTGCTTGGTTAGGGAGGTGAACTCACCTCAATGTAATGACTGGAACGAGGATAAATAGACTAGAATAGAATTCCTGCTAAGTAGTTAATACCACCCAAAATTCTGATCTGAAAAAACAGATGTCCCCTTTACCCACCAGCCTTTGTGGTTAACAGTTTTCTATGTTGGATTTTTTCCCGATCACGGTTGCCAACATCAAATAATTCCACATACCCTGGACAGTAAACTGTGACTGGACCTCCAATATAAAAGAAACTGCAAATGACCCTGCACCAACATTGGCTGCTGAGAAACATCAAACCCCCTCTCCATGAAGTAAACTACAGAAGGATGCATGTGCAAGCTCTATACCCATGCAGACCAGCAATATCAATCCTTTTCTGGCATGTGTCACCAAAACATGTCTTATCTCCCTTGAAGCAAACAGCAGAATGTCTGATCACCAAACCCCATCTCTCTGATACCATTGTGACAGCCTTCACCTCACTTCATTGGCTTCCCATTGAAGTAAGGTGCATTCTCCATGTAGCTTACCAGACATATAGCTATAAACCCAGTCCCCTGGGAAAAGCCAAGGTAGAGGGGATTCTTTCCCAGTCCTTCTCCAGATGAGCACTAAATTTTAGGGACTCTCTACTCGAAGCACTCCATGGTCAACATTCCTTGCAATCTTTGGAAAAGACCTGAAGATTCTGGTCTGTGAAAGGCACTGTTCTAGCACCTTTTTATTGCCTGGCCAGCTTTCAAGTCCTTCACCATCTGGATAGATATCCTTTCAACCCTTTCAGAATAGGAGTGTCAACTGTCTAGAGTACACATGCATCAATAGAACATGTGTATTATTTCATCTTTATGTGTTTGTGTGAATGATTGTCTTCAGGTTCCTGGGATCTTGATCATTTACATATTTCATACCGGACACACATTTGCTTTATGTTTCTAATATAATTGGAGAAAAAACACAGAATAAATGGCCCCTTCAACATTAAAATCGGAAGGACTTTAATTTTTTGGTCTTGGCCTTATTCACACTCTAAGACTCCTTTGAGAAGACTCATATTATTTGGGAAAGTGAACTACTGAGCCATTTACTGAATCTCCACAAATTATTTTATAGTGAAGGCTAGCAATGAGCACTGTTTACTACAAGTCTGGTGGAACCATTTAAAGGGCTCCAAACTTAGCCATACCTAAAATTAAGCATATATTAGGACATATCCAGTCGTAGCTGCACACATAGTTGATGGTAAACACTTAAGAAATCAATGCAAAGGATTTCATGTGCCAGAATGCACATTTGAGGAATGGTGAAAATGTATTTCGATGCTCCACCTCATTAAAAAATGTTAGAAGGCTGTGCTCAGGAGAGAGGAACTGCCGTTGTTTTTTGGGTTAGTCGAACGCACTAGAACTTGTGATTACACTTTATCAGAGCAATTTACAACCAGCAACTTTTCTCCCCCAGAATCTCTTCCCTTCTTTGATGAGTCATGTAAGAAATTGGGTTGTTCATTGACTAGTGTATGAGCCATGGTCAAACAGCAAAAACAATCCTTGTCAGGATGAGGCACAAGCCAAACCTATATTAACCTGTGCTCAACGCTCTGGTAGCTTAGCACAGAACAGTCAGGCTTAAATTAGAGGAAATGTGAAAAGTATTTGTGCAACACTTAAAACTGTAATGAATTGAAAACATCATTTATCCCAATCCAGATTAGAATAATAGCATGCTTTTTAATAAATAGAGCAAGAGCAAAACAACAAACATCACATTAGTAGAACTAGAGATAAGCATTTTTTTAAATGTTTGTGACAACAGCACCAAAACGCACAAAGCGCCAACTGTGGATATCTGGTTGTGCCAGACTGGGACAAAGTCATAAATTCAGGCCAACTATGATGGAGCATGTACCAGTTACAGGGTCAGCTCAACAAAGTATCATTAATCCTGGTCTGTGGAGCTTTGTGTTGTTTACTTGTGGATACAGGTTTGACTTTGAATGTGGATAAATGTGAGTTCCATGAGACAAAATTAAATTTCTTTGGCCATGTCTTTTTTGATGGGTGTATGACAGTTGACCCTGCTAAAGTACAAGTACTGTCACATGCTGATCCCCCACAAGATGTTTCAATGATGCATAGGCAGCTACTGTTCCAGATGTATAAAAAACTGTAAGTGCTCCATGGAGGGACTTAATGAAAATTACTGTTTTTTTTTCATTGACCACACGATTGTGAGAGTTTTAAGAAAATGAAACAAGTCATTGAGAATGCTACTCAAATGGCATATTTCAATCTGAAGCTTCCTAAAGAGCTTTGTGTGGATGCTAGCCCAGTTGGGTTAGGTGCCATCCTTGCACAGCCCAGCAGACACCCAAGTGCTCAAAGGCATATTGTGGCATATGTGAGTAGGAGTTTGCCACAAACCGAACATGCTTATTGTCAACTTGAAAAGAAAGTTTAGCCTTGGTATGGGCTTGTGAACATTTCCATGTATTGCTGTACAGAAAGGCTTTTGCGCTGGTCACTGATCATAAAGCATTACTAACTAAATTTGGAAATCCAAAGCCAGGATGTGCATCATCTGGGAAGGATCAGAATCCTGCTGACTACTTTTTTAGAGTGCCTATGGAAAGGTCATGGTAGTCCATCTAAGGCAGTTGAAGCCTATATCAATTTCATTGCAAAATCAAGCACACCAGCTGCCATTTCATTAAATCAATTATTATTTCCATGATCCATGATAGTGATATGCTAAAGTTGAAAGATACAATCACACATCAGTCATGGAACCAACACTTTGAAACAAGGGAGATAGTGGAGCCTTCCTAATCAACACTAACAACCTCTCACCAGTGATAGTGAATAACAAAAATGCCGTAGAGTAGCTGTCCATAACTCCGGATGGAATCATACCGTGAGGGTCAAAAATCCTGAGTCCAGTGAGAATAAGGCAGAAAATGATTAATGTGGCCTACGAAGGACATTATGGAATTGTTGCAACAAAACGAGCTCTTCGCTTCAAGATTGGTTTCCGTATTTCTGTGAGCAGGTTGAAAAGGAACCAAAGGCCTGTCATCTATGTAATAGCCTTTCTACAAAAGTTACTCAACACATCCTAAAGAGCTCCACAAGAATGCCTGGAAGAGAGTATCTATTGACTTTTTCAGTCCGCTTGACAATGGACATCACCCAATGGTGATTGTTGGCGAACACTCACAATTTCCATTATTTGAGGATCTCTCATCTACCACTCAAACCGAGTCATTGGAGACTTAGGGCCTCATTAGGATGTCCGGTGGACCACCACCGGCATGCCATCGGTGGTGATCTGCCCAACATCTAGAGAACCAGTGTGACTGCTGGATTTTGATAGTGGCGGTCAGAGTATGATGCTTGGGGGTAAAGACCACTGCCTCCAACAGGGTCAAGGAGCAATGTGTCGGGCAGTGGTTGGACAGTAATCCCTACTATGAAGGCAGTAGGGATTATGATATCCATTTCCCACAGCCTTTTCATGGTGGTCCCACTACCATGAAAAGGATGCTCAAAAGAGACTTTTGGAGCCCCTAGCCGGGCCCAGTGGGCATCCGAAACATGGCAAGGAGGGCATATGTGGTGCCCAACCAAATGTCCATGCATCGTGTACCAGGCACATTTTGCATGGATGTTTAAAAACATGCCTTTTTACAACTGCACCCATTTCCAGGCTGCAGCACAAGCTGCAATAGTAAAAGGCATGTTTGTGACTGCCTACACGGTGATCACATCATATTATGGTGTGTGGAGCCACCAACTCCTTGTCGGCCGGTCTTCATCCCGCTACGCTGGTGGACGGATGCTTGACCAATAACCGATATCGTAATGCGGCCCTAAATGGCATCTTTGCAACATGGGGTGTTCCAACCACATTGAAATCTGGCAATGGGCCTCCATTTAACAGTGAGTTCAAAGATTTCTAAGAGCATCTGAATGTAAAGCATAAGAAGAGCACATCTCTGGCTGCAGACCAACTGACTTTTTGAGTTATTTCCGAGTACGCTAAAGTAAGCTGTACAGAGTGTTACTCTTGAAAACCTTGATATAAAATCTGCTAAATTTTACCTTAAGAGCTTATTGTTCAACACCTCAATCGACAATAGGTGAAAGTTCTGTGACATTTATGTTCAGGAGAACAATGACAACCAAGATACCTCAGTTGACCAATCAGGATTACAAAGGCAAGAACACAACTCATGAGAAGGACTTGGTTCATAAACAAAAGACGAAAACGTATGCTGACAAAAGACGACATGAGAAGAACATTGTCTTTGAGAGAGGAAAACTAGTGCTGGCATGTCAGATGCGGAAAAGAAAATCTGAAGCTGCATTTGATGCAGAAGCTTTTGAAGTGGTGTCTTCCAATGGAAACTTAGACCCTGATTCCGAGTCTGGCGGTCCAAGGCCTGACAGACTCGCTGGGCGCAGTGGTAGCTGTCAGGCCAATGCCACACCTGCTGTCTGACCACCCTTTTAGGACTTTCGCTGTCGGACCGCTATTGCACACTGGCAGTCCGCCGGCAGTCTGAGTGCTGCAATATGCTTGGTGGTGCCCTGAGGTACCGCCAAGCATATTACAACTTTCCTCACCACCAGCAGTGTTATGGAGGTTCTTCCTCCATGTAACTGTTGGTAGTGAGTAAAGAAAGGGTGGCCCCCCTTGCCTCCTGGACACAGGGTTGCATGCAGGGGGGACATGTTGTGCCCCTCTGTAGATTTGCACCCCCTGTCCCTGCACAGGAAGGAATGCATGATATGGTGCCTTTCTTCCCGTGCAGGAACGTTCACTAGCAGACCCACGGTGATGCTATTTAAGGCTCACAATGAGCCTTTAAGAAGTGTCTCCACAGGACCACGCTGCCCACCTGCCAGACCCCAAGATTACTTGTAATATGGTGGGCAGCAGTGATTTACGGCAAAACATATATTCATCCTCATAGTGACCGCCCAGCGCCCTGGGAAGTCTGTTATGAGAGACTCTTCTCACTTTCAGCATTTAACTCCCTGTTCATCACATCTACATGTTGTAGGAGAGCTTTGTTTTGACACACCAGGACTGCTGTTGCCTCTCCACTGTCAAGCAGATCCTGGAAATTGATTGTGATAGTTCCCAGTTTTCAATTGCAAGATCAGGTCGAACAACTAAAGCTCCAAAAAGATTAATTGAAGAGATTTAATTGAAACATATATACATAAATACACACACACACACACATATTTATGTATATATATTCCATTCCTATCGCCACCTACCTGGAATTAGTCTGTGCATTCTGGGTGTTGCAGTCCGGCGCTACACGGTAGGCTGCAACAGGTGGTGCATCATCGACATAGGGGGCGGAGCTTACTTTCTTCCACAAAGAGGACGGCAGGTTTAAACATTATGCGAACTTGGAAGCTGTGTGAAGTTCTTGGGCGCTGAGGAAGGCACCATTTGCCGAAATGCATCCGCCTATTCTTTGCCAATAAAGCTGCTCCCTTGCTGTTTTTCCCCTAACGTGGTGTATGCTCCTTTTTTGCCAGAAGGGGTTTACAGACTATATATCTATATCTATATATATATATATATATATATATATATATATATATATATATATATATATATATATATTACCTACTGGCGATAGCCAGTAGGTATATATAGTTAGGATTTTTTCTCTATGGAACTTTTGAAAATTCTATGCCTAATAACTTTGGCGTTTGTGGACGGAATTGGCTGAAATTTTCAGGAAAATGGCACATTTTGTTTCTGAGCAGCTCCTGGAAATTTGGGGGGGGTTCGTCAAGGGGGGGCCAAGAAAAAAGGGGGGTCCCAAAACGCGTTTTTCCCATGTTAATTTCCATAGGGCGGTTGGCCTCACTTTTAGCCCAAACGGCTGAATGGATTTCCACGAAACTTGGCAAAATTGTAGGGACTGTTAGCCCGATGTGCCTTTGCTAGGTCTCAATATATGTGCTTCAGTGAATTTTGAGAAATTAACGTTTAAAACAAGATATATATCTGTAACAGCGCTCCGGGCAGCGCTCCGGTTCGCGAACTTTTCGCGTATCGGAACTTTGCGAAGCAAAGCTGATTGGCTCTCCGGTGTCTGTCAACATTCTAAACAGTCCGGAGCGGCCGCCATCTTGTCTCTCGGTAGGATCGAGAGACAAGAGGAGGCCAAAACAAAGGGGGAAATGAAGGAAAGGGGGCAAGGTAGACCCCTTCTGACCCCCTAGGATTGATGAGGGGGATATTATAGAGCCACGCCAGGCGCAAAAAAAAAAAAAAAAAATCCGATTTTTTTCGCCGTAGAGACGCGTCTTGGTACGCAAACCGGGCAGCTAACAGGGCAGCTAACCGGGAAGCTAACCGGCAGTGTAACGGGAGTCTGAGGAGTAGCTGATTGGCTGTCAACATTGTAAACAGTCCGGAGCGGCCGCCATCTTGTCTCTCGGTAGGATCGAGAGACAAGAGGAGGCCAAAACAAAGGGGGAAATGAAGGAAAGAGGGCAAGGTAGACCCCTTCTGACCCCCTAGGATTGATGAGGGGGATATTATAAAGCCACGCGGGGCCAAAAAAAAAAAAAAAAAAAATCCGATTTTTTCGCCGTAGAGACGCGTCTTGGTACGCGAACCGGGCAGCTAACCGGGCAGCTAACCGGGAAGCTAACCGGCAGTGTAACGGGAGTCTGAGGAGAAGCTGATTGGCTGTTATCATTGTAAACAGTCTGGAGCGGCCGCCATCTTGTCTCTCTGTGGGATCGAGAGACAAGAGGTGGAAAAAAAAAAGGTGTAAATGAATGAAAGGGGTAAGACAGACCCCTCCTGAACCCCTAGGATTGATGAGGGGGCTATTAAAGTTCCCTGGGGGGTGAAAAAAAAAATTCGATTTTTCGCGGTAAAGGTGCTTCCTGGTACGTTAACCGGGCAGCTAACCGGCAGCGTAACGGGAGTCCGACATATTGTGTTTTTTGAACGTTTGTGATATGTGCACGTGTGGATTTTGTCTAATTAAGGTTAAAAAAATATATATATATATCTTTAAGCGTGTTCTGGCGCGCTTACGTTTTGGGTTTGGTTTGCGCTGCAGAGACGATACGTCACGGTTATGCGATGCATCATGAGGCGTCTCACGGGCTACGTGATACGTCACTTAATAAAGAATATATTTTACAGCTATAGATATTAGCTTTTAAAAAACCAATGAAATTCACAGAAAAAACCATAGGTTATAGACCATATATAGTTAGGAATTTGCATTTACAAAACCTTGAAAATTCACTGAAAAAACCATAGGTTATAGACCATATATAGTTAGGGATTAGCATTTAAAAAACCTTATTTTATTTGCACAAAACCATTGAAATTCCATATATAGTTAGTTGCACTAACTATATATCGCGGACCCGCAATCCACTGCTAATGATGTCACATATTACATCATTCATGACATGGTCAGTGACATCACTGATGACATCACTGATGACATCTCAAATGACATCACTGATGACATCACTGATGACATCTCAAATGACATCACTGATGACATCACTGACATCTCATTTAACATTACTGATTACATCACTGATGATATCATTTATGTGATAATACATCTTCAGACTGTAATATAACCTTAGATACACTCAGTGTAAACAGGCACTCACAGACTGTCACACATCCATGGAGTTACTCACACACCTAGTCAGTCATGCAAAGAATCAATCACATCTCCATTTCCTCAACTATACAGTTATACACACCTTACTTATTCAAACATATACTAACACATATTTACTCTCTTATACAATCCTTGATACAAGTTCACAATGATTCATACAGCCACTCTCACATTCACTGGCTCTTATGTTCAGTTATTTATATATGTCAACTCTCACATGGAGTGTGTTTTACATATGTACTTACTTTGACATGTAGAACTGAGATATCCATTCACTCACCAATATACTCATGCACACAGTCAACTGTCCATACAGCTGTTTCTACATGCACTTTTGAACCCATACACCTAGGGAATCAACTGCTCACACATCTATGCACAGAGTTATACACCTCCCAGCCACCCACACACATACTCAGTCTCCCATACAAATACTTGGGCAACCATTCAATAACCCATATAGTTACTGATATAGCTACTGATTTAAACATGCAGCAGTTTACAGAAGAACATAAATAATGATTGCCAAATTAAGACACTTTAATCACTAACCCATGCACTCAGTGAGACACATTTAATCATTCTCTCATACAGTCAGTCATGCACCTACTAAATCCTTCATCCAGACACTTATACATCCACTCATTCTTCAATATGTAAGACATATTTTAACTTTACAGAAACATACAGTCACTGGGTGTTGTCATCAGTGATGTCATCAGTGATGTCATTTGAGATGTCATCAGTGATGTCATCAGTGATGTCACTGACCATGTCATGAATGATGTAATATGTGACATCATTAGCAGTGGATTGCGGGTCCGCGATATATAGTTAGTGCAACTAACTATATATGGAATTTCAATGGTTTTGTGCAAATAAAATAAGGTTTTTTAAATGCTAATCCCTAACTATATATGGTCTATAACCTATGGTTTTTTCAGTGAATTTTCAAGGTTTTGTAAATGCAAATTCCTAACTATATATGGTCTATAACCTATGGTTTTTCTGTGAATATATATATATATATATATATATTGTTTAATATATATATATATATATATATATATATATATATATATATATATATATATATATTCACTGAAAAAACCATAGGTTATAGACCATATATAGTTAGGAATTAGCATTTACAAAACCTTGAAAATTCACTGAAAAAACCATAGGTTATAGACCATATATAGTTAAGAATTCGCATTTACAAAACCTTATTTTACTCACACAAAACCATTGAAATTACATATATAGTTAGTTGCACTAACTATATATCGCGCACCCGCAATCCACTGCTGATGATGTCACATATTACATCATTCATGACATGGTCAGTGACATCACTGATGACATCTCAAATGACATCACTGATGACATCACTGATGACAACATCCAGTGACTGTATGTTTCTGTAAAGTTAAAATATGTCTTACATATTGAAGAATGAGTGGATGTATAAGTGTCTGGATGAAGGATTTAGTAGGTGCATGACTGACTGTATGAGTGAGTGATTAAATGTGTCTCACTGAGTGCATGGGTTAGTGACTAAACTGTCTTAATTTGTGCATCATTATGTCTGTTGTTCTGTAAACTGTTGCATGTGTTGATAAGTAGCTATATGAGTAACTATATGGGTTATTGATTGGTTGCCCAAGTATTTGTATGGGAGACTGAGTGTGTGTGTGGGTGGCTGGGAGGTGTATGACTCTGTGCATAGATGTGTGAGCAGTTGATTCACTAGATGTATGGTTTCAAAAGTGCATGTGGAAACAGCTGTATGGGCGGTTGACTGTGTGCATGAGTGTATTGGTGAGTGAATGGATATCTCAGTGCTACATGTCAAAGTAAGTACATATGTAAAACACAGTACATGTGAGAGTTGACATATATAAATAACTGTGCATAAGAGCCAGTGAATGTGTGAGTGGCTGTATGGATCATTGTGAACTTGTATCAGGGATTGTATAAGAGAGTAAATATGTGTTAGTATATGTTTGAATAAGTAAAGTTTGTATAACTGTATAGTTGAGGAAATGGAGGTGTGATTGATTCTTTGCATGACTGACTAGGTGTGTGAGTAACTCCATGGATGAGTGACAGTCTGTGAGTGTCTGTTTACACTGATTGTATCTAAGGTTATATTAGAGTCTGAAGAGGTTCATCGTATTATCACATGAATGATATCATCAGTGATGTGATCAGTAATGTCATCAGTGATGTCATTTGAGATGTCATCAGTGATGTCATTTGAGATGTCATCAGTGATGTCATCAGTGATGTCACTGACCATGTCATGAATGATGTAATATGTGACATCATCAGCAGTGGATTGCGGGTGCGCGATATATAGTTAGTGCAACTAACTATATATGTAATTTCAATGGTTTTGTGTGAGTAAAATAAGGTTTTGTAAATGCGAATTCTTAACTATATATGGTCTATAACCTATGGTTTTTTCAGTGAATTTTCAAGGTTTTGTAAATGCTAATTCCTAACTATATATGGTCTATAACCTATGGTTTTTTCAGTGAATTTTCAAGGTTTTGTAAATGCTAATTCCTAACTATATATGGTCTATAGCCTATGGTTTTTTCAGTGAATATATATATATACATACATATATAAACATATATCATCTGTATATCTATATAAATACAAACATAAATGCATGCATACATATACTTATATGCATACAGATGCATGTTATTTACATGAAAGTTGAAAAAACACTAATAAAAGCAAAGCTAAAAAGCCACCTCATTACAAACAGAATGGCTTTAACTTAAACGAGGGCGAGATCTATTGCATTTTCAATGCTTGTTTACTTTGGTTCCATCAAGAAGGCATTCAGATGTGTCACACATTTGCCATAAATTCTGAATGTTAGCACTCTAGTTGCACATTAGATCACTGTAGTAAAGCTACTGCTCACCAGGGACGTCTGCTGCTGGTATTCAAAGTGCATGTTTCAGTCTGCATGTCAGAATTTTTTTAATGAAATAGAAGAGGATTTGAGAAGTCACTCAAAATGATCCCTAATTTTTCTTTCTGAAGCACTAATCATACTTTCTATGGCAAAATTAACCCCCTCATGTTGTTCCTTTTTAAATTGAGTGTTTTCAGACTTACCACTTCATTCCAATCAAGATGGCTTCTGGTGTGCCATACTTTTGTCATAAGTAAGACTGTTAGCGCTCTAGTTGTTCTTTAGAACACTCTGGGACATTCTGTCATTGGGCTATACTTGGGGTACATCTGGGTGATATTTGGGCTACATTTAGGCTCTTTTGTCTCTGGTGGCCATCTTGGGAGACTGTATGTCAAAAAAAATTTATGAAATTGAAGAGGGTTTGAGAAGTCACTCAAAATGTGCCCTAATTTTTCTTTCTGCAGCACTAATCATAATTCATATGGCAAAATATACCCCCTCATTTTGTTCCTTTTTAAATTAAATGTTTTAAGAGTTACCACTTTATTCCAATCAAGATGGCTTCAGGTGTGCCATACCTTTGTAATAAGTAGGACTGTTAGCGCTCTAGTTGTTCTTTAGAACACTCTGGGACATTCTGTCATTGGGCTATACTTGGGCTACATCTGGGTGATATTTGGGCTACATTTGGGTTCTTTTGTCTCTGGTGGCCATTTTGGGAGACTGCATGTCAGAATTTTTTAATGAAATAGAAGAGGATTTGAAAAGTCACTCAAAATGTGCCCTAATTTTTCTTTCTGCAGCACTAATAATACCTTCTATTGCATAATATACCCCCTCATTTTGTTCCTTTTTAAATTAAATGTTTTAAGAGTTACCACTTTATTCCCATCACGATGGCTCCAGGTGTGCTATACCTTTGTAATAAGTAGGACTGTTAGCGCTCTAGTTGTTCTTTAGAACACTCTGGGACATTCTGTCATTGGGCTATACTTGGGCTACATCTGGGTGATATTTGGGCTACATTTGGGCTCTTTTGTCTCTGGTGGCCATTTTGGGAGACTGCATGTCAGAATGTTTTAATGAAATAGAAAAGGATTTGAGAAGTCACTCAAAATGTGTCCTAATTTTTCATTCTGCAGCACTAATCATACTTTCTATGGCAAAATATACCCCCTCATGTTGTTTCTTTTTAAATTAAATGATTTAAGAGTTACCACTTTATTCCAATCAAGGTGGCTTCAGGTGTGCCATACCTTTGTAATAAGTAGGACTGTTAGCGCTCTAGTTGTTCTTTAGAACACTCTAGGAGGCTGCAGTAGAACACAAAGGAATCAACTGACAGTTTCTGTCCTTGTTGGATGTACATGTTTTACTGAGAATGTCAGACTTCATTTTCACATGACTGAGAAAGATAATGTGAATTTACAGAAAATATGCTTTCAGTTTAGCTTATAGATCCCCTTCCAAACCACTGTGGGAAAATCATGAGATATTAGTTTTCTTTCAAACAATATTCATGATATCACAGCAGAAGGTTTTTTCACATGGTAAAATCCCCTTAGAACCCACCACAATTCCTAAAACGAGTATGGTACCATCAACAAATGATTTATAATGTAACTAAAGTCCTAAAACCCTCTATTAACTACAATGCTTTTTAATGAGGTGCTATCATGTATATTGGTCCCAAGATGGCTGCCAACACTTCTTGGATGAAGTGCTGACAGCCAATCAGATCAGATGTGTGGTTAGGCTCCGCCCAGATATATATCTTTTTTTGAACCTAAATTACTCAAAATCCACTGGAGCACATATATTGAGACCTAGCAAAGGCACATCAGGCTAACAGTCCCTACAATTTTGCCAAGTTTCGTGCAAATCCATTCAGCCGTTCAAGCTAAAAGTGAGGCCAACCGCCCTATGGAAATTAACATGGGAAAAACGCGTTTTGGGACCCCCTTTTTTCTCGGCCCCCCCTTGATGAAACCCCCCCAAATTGTCAGGTGCTGCTCAGAAACAACATGTTCCATTTTCCTGAAAATTTCAGCCAATTCCGTCCACAAACGCCAAAGTTATTAGACATAGAATTTTCAAAAATCCCATAGAGAAAAAATCCTAACTATATATACCTACTGGCGACTGCCAGTAGGTAATATATATATATTAAACAAAAGTAATTTTTCATCACAAACCACCGGCAAGGCAGCTGAGCAGAATATCCACGCGAGTCTCAATCTTCATTTGGCAATATTTAATGGAAAGGCAAGTTCATCAAATCTGACGCGTTTCGGGCGTCCGCCCTTGGTCACAGATCGTCAGGCAAGTAAAGGAACATCCCTTTTAAAGGGTCCATTGCACAAATTACAATTACCATTTTTTTCTTTTTGCAACACCATGTGATTAGAAGCATTAAAACTGAGAACATACTACATATATTTGACATAGCTAGTCTGTTTTCCAAACCATCATTTGATATATGTATATATACAGGTGAATAAAAGGAGGTATTGATGCATTATTTACATTGTGTTGCCAAAGTTTACACTGACATTAACATTTTTATAAAATTGTAAAATTTTTGTCGTTATTTTAGAATTCAATATCAAACAAATATTGATAACGCCCATTTGTGGTGGCGCATGATACCTGCATAAATATATATATATATATTACCTACTGGTGGTCGCCAGTAGGTAGTTATAGTTAGGACCTATTTTCCATAGGAAATCCGCATCATTCTATTTGGAATAAGTTTGGCGCCGGTTGACGAATCTTCGCTAAATTTTCAAAACTGGTGGGGCGCTCAGGTCCACTCCTATCCTGAAAGTCTTGGGGTGATTCATGAAGTGGGGGCTGAGAAAAAAGGGGGTCCCAAAATGTGTTTGCCCCATGCAATTTTCCACTGATACCGTTCATCGTGGTTATAGCCCGAACGGCTGACCGGAATTACACCAAATTTGGCAAAGTTGTAGTCCTTGGTTCAGACTCGTGCCTTTTGCTTATATGGTGTAAATCTGTTCAGTAGTTCCTGAGAAAATTACAATTAAAAGTACATATATATCTATGGTCTCGTGGATGCGCGGATTATAAGCGCATCGTCCCGATCACACACAGAATGCTGATTGGCTGTCAAGTGGTTGTCAACATTCGAAACCAGGAAGTGTTGGCAGCCATTTTGTGCCTCGGAAGAAGCGAAGATCTAGAAATTAGTAGAACAAGTGTTTAAAATGTGTAAAGGGGGCAGGTAAGAAATATTTTGACCCTCTAGACCTGCTTAGGGGGGTCCCACAAGGACTCCTAGGGCCCAAAAAAGATTATTTTTTTTTTTTTTAAAAACGCAGAAATGTGCGGTGGGTGCATGAATCTGCCGTAAAAAAAATAAAAACGAAGTGCGGGCTTCTGTGCTTGTTTAAAAATTAGGTACATGGGAAGGAGAAATCCCAGGGTCTAAAATATTGCATTTGAAGCGGGGGCCGAGAAAAAAGGGGGGTCCCAAACATGTTTTCTCCATGCGTTTTTCCATAGGAACCGTTCATCACGGCTACAGCCCAAACGGCTGAAGCGAATTACACTAAATTTGGCAAAGTGGTAGTCCTTGGTTTAGACTAGTGCCTTTTGCTTAAATGGTGTAAATCTGCTCAGTAGTTCCTGAGAAAATTACAATTAAAAATACATATATATCGGGGGCGTAGTTACAGGCCGACCAAGGCATAGCCGAAGAGCTCTGTGAACAAGGCAGCTTCATTGCTTAAATCCGATCATTAATCCGGCGAAATTACACCTCAAGAAGCTGATCCAGAGAGGAGAAACCGAGAGTCACCGTCCGCCACCACTCCGGACCAGATCCGACGCGGGAAGCCTAGCTTGATACATGATGAAAGTGAGGGCCCTTCCACGTCCCGGACACACCGGGTTTGCGCTACACCACTGCCCAACCGGAAGTACCCGCGAGACGGGGGCGATCGCCTGAAGTCGCGGCAAAAACAAGAACGAGCTGCGGGAGGGATATACACGGGCAGCGGAGCAACACATGGGGCACAACTGACTCAACACCCTACGGCATTCTTGCCTACTGTCCCCGTGGCCGCCATTGGCACCGGAGGGGCGGTGTGAAAAGCCCCAAAGACGGCGCAACGACAGCGCGAAATACAGACTGGGATAGGGAGGCATGTCAACCGCCTTCTTGGCGCACTTTGCTTATCGCGCTCATTCTTGCCCCCCTCCACAGCCCCTCTGAAGCACCAATACTCATCAGGGCACTAAAACCTACGAGGAACCGGTGCAAGGCCCAGAGAGATAAGGAGCTGCGTGCGATGTACCGACCGGCAGACACCAGGCACTCCACGCTAAATTCCTTGAATCACCTCCCATAATGGCAGTGTGAGGTGACGCCTGGCGAAGAAACCGCCTTCCCTAACAGACGAACAGAGACTTTTTGCCGGCACCAGTGCGATCACGTAGCACCCACAGCCAAAAACAACGAAACATGAAACATAGTATGTAGCTTTTATCTTAAAAAGAAGGAGAACTGCCACACCTGATGGGCTACAAGGCGCTTGGGGAATAGAATATCTGCCGATTCCAGTGCAGTAAGGGAGACACTACAGTGACACCAGTGTCGTGCAAATTTGATTGAACGCACCAACATAGCAACATACTCCGCAGTGACGCAGGAACTCTAGGACGCAACGCCATTTTGTCTCTCGCACCTAAGCAGTCAATCATCGTGCATCAAGCCACCATCCGCACTGCCTTAGGCCCCGGGACGACTGAAATACTTGAATACTGCCACATGACCGCCTACGCCCAGAAACAGAGCGATAAAAAGAGCCATGGCGGGAAGCAGACCAAGGAACAACGCGGCACAGACAAGACTCGAAAAATATGCCTTTGATAAGACCACCGCGCAACAACCAGAAGGACGGACTTCCACAGGCAAGGGCCCGGAGGGGGACGGCGCCAAGAAGGTGATGTTAGAGGACCTAATGTAAATGTTGTCTAGCGTGCAGACGACGGTGGGATCCATCTCTACAGACATTGGCCTGCTGAGGGCAGACTTGCACAAAATGACGGAGCGGGTGGCACAGGTGGAAGTGGTCACAAAATCCTTGGTGGTGGACACCTCCGAACTACAACTGGCAATGGAACGCATGGAAACAGTCACCAAGAAACTGCAGGAGAGGCTGGATGACCAGGAAGGACGCTCACGGCAGATTAACATACGAATCCTAGGAATACCAGAGTCAGAAGGCAAGCAAACAATGCATCTCTACGTTGAAGACCTAATCAAGACAAAGTTACAACCAAAGGGTCTTTCCCACTTTTTTTTCCGTTGAAAGGGCGCATAGGGTCCCCGGTGGAGCACCGAAATCGGGGGCACCGCCGCGGCCAGTATTAGCCGGACACTTTAACTTCCGTGACAGAGACGCCAAACTCCAGACAGCAAGGGTCCCACCGCCTCTCAAAATACAAAATTCCACCATTGCCTTCTTTCCAGATTACACAGCCGAAGTGGGCCAGCGTCGGAAGACCTTTACAGATGTTGAGAAAGCCTTATGGGCGAAGGAGTTGCCCTATTCCATGCTCTTCTTGGCGAAATTGAGAGTGGTTGACAATCACAAAGCATGGTTCTTCGACACTCCTGAAGCGGCACGGGAATGGCTGGACGGTTGGAGGCGAATGGAGGCCCCTCGGCGCACAGGCAGAGGACAGCGCGATCAAAGAACAGAGAACCAGACGAGTCAGCAGACATCGCCCGGACACAGCCAGGACATGTTCTCGGAGGCGGGTCTGGAAGAGGGTGAACAACAGCCCGAGTCATGAACGCCCGGCTACATTGGTAATGGCGACAATCATTTAACACAGTAAACGTACTGCCCTTGGACTCCAATCTGAAGAAGGCGGAAGAGGGCAGATGGGGCCGCTGCCATCACGGACCTACTTACCCCCACAAGCAAGTACAATGGGTTGGGATGGGACTATGCACTCTGCTAAGTTGGGGAGGCGAGCGGTTCTATGTCCGTATAGCAGGGAGGCAGCGAGGGGGATGGGAAGGGAGAGTTCAACTGTTTTAGTTAAAGTTTTACGCGACAGGGCACGACACAACCAGGAGCACACGCACCCCGCTCACAGAGATGCAGGACACACAGCACGGTTGGGAGCAGCACAGAGGCCCAAATTCAATACACCTCACTATGTCACTACACTCACAGGAGACCGCTTCTAGCGGCGTATTGCAACAGACAGTTGCCCCACCCCTGAAGATATTGACCTGGAACGTGCGGGGACTGGGCGATAAAATCAAGAGAGGACTAGTGATGCAGGCCCTCAAACGCCACAACCCACATTTGGTGCTGCTGCAAGAGACGCACCTCACAGGCAAAACTTGTCAAACACTAGACCGCAGAGGCTACAAAATGGTGGCGTACTCAGAATACACTTCTGGTTCTAGGGGTACAGGTATCCTTTTGAAGAAGACCTCTCCATTCATTCTGTTGCGCCACACGACAGACGATCAGGGCCGCTTTGCTGCGGTACACGGGCAGTGGGAGGGTCGACTTCTAAATATTGTATAAATTTACATCCCACTGGCACTTCTTACAGTGGCCCTGCCAGCACTAGGAGAATTTCTGCTCAATCTCCCGGAGGGAGAGACACTCCTCGGCGGAGATTTTAACGCAGTGATGGATCCCACGTTGGATAAATTTCCAGTCAGGACACTACACCCGGTCCCACCAACCTACAAGGTTTCCTGCAGGCCATGGACTTGATAGAACTCTGGCGCCAAGGACACCCAACCGAGAGACAGTATACCTATCACTCAACAGTACACAATAGCCTATCGCGAATTGACTACTTCTTGGGGATGGGAGATGGAATGCAAGACATAGACACTGTCGAGATCCTGCCCAGGGGAATCTATGACCACTCTCCGATGGTGTTGGCACTACGCTGTCGGGAAAAGATCCGCAGAAGAATTTACCCCATATATCCTAACTTCCTGAAAATCCCGAACATCAGAAAAGATAGGAAAAAAGCGACTAAGCATTATTTTGCTGACCCTGTGGGAGGCATATAAAACA
The DNA here is from genome assembly GCF_964263255.1 of Lissotriton vulgaris. Lineage (NCBI taxonomy): Eukaryota > Metazoa > Chordata > Amphibia > Caudata > Salamandridae > Lissotriton > Lissotriton vulgaris. The sequence continues at coordinate 1,433,804,309 of NC_141685.1, forward strand.
GTTCTTCGTGGGCAGGCAATTACCTCCATTGCGGGACATAGGAAAACACAGAGTCAGGAATTTGAGGAATTAGAACGTTCCTTGCATACAGCTACTATAGCCCAGACGACAGATCCCACGACAGACACAACTCACACTTTACAGCTATGCCAGCAGCGATATAGGGAACATCTTAGACTACAGGTACTGAATAATATATCGGCTACGGCCCACAGAGTATATGAAGTGGGCGATAAGGCAGGGAGGATGTTAGCCTGGCTAGACAAGAAAGACGGGAGCAAAAGAGGCATTCAACAGTTACACACCAATATGGGTCAACTACAAACACACCTTGAAGAGATTGTGAATATCCTTGCAGATCACTTCGAGGAAGTATACACCCCAGTTCTGGAGATCACAGAACATGCTGACTTGCATTCTATCCAACACATAGAGATCCAAACACGTACACCAGAAGCGACCCAAGACTTTGAAGCTGACCTCTCTGTTGAGGAAATACAATCGACAATCCACGCGATACAATCAGGGCAAGCGGCAGGCCCGAATGGGATTCCCATAGAGTGGTACAAGCTTATGTCGGACACACTTGGCGCGCCCCTGCTAGATATGTACACAGAGAGCCGAGAGAAGACAAAACTCCCCATAGACCAATGGACAGCCACCATAGTGGCAATCCTTAAACCTGGCAAGCCACCTTCAGCATGCACGTAATATCGCCCGATCTCTCTCATCAATGCTGAAGCCAAAATCCTTGCGAAGGTGCAAGCCACGAGATTGTTGCCCTATCTCACGCTATTGATACACCCCGACCAATCGGGCTTCATGCCGAATCGGAGCACTGCCCTCAACCTCAGGCGAGTACATGGGGGGATGGCGCGGGCTCCGTCGCTAACGGAACCAGCTGTGATCCTCTCGTTGGACGCCAAGATGGCATTTGATATGGTTGAATGGGGACACCACTTTGCAGTCCTGACACGTATGGGCTTTGGCCCAAAGTTCATAGCTTGGGTACGTCTTCTATACGCTAACCCGATTGCACATATCACAGCCAACGGTTACATCTCCCGCACAATTCATCTGGCGAGAGGGGCTCGACAGGGCTGTCCCCTCTCTCCCTTATTGTTTGCCCTGGTCTTGGAACCACTGGCGACACTGATCAGAAATACACCGTTGTTGAGAGGTATTAACTGGAGAGAGGGATGGGAGGACCGCGTGTCCTTATACGCCAATGATATGTTGGTGTACCTTACAGACCCAGAAAGAAGTATCCCAGCCTTGTTGGCCTTGTGAGACGACTATGGGACGTCCTCGGGATATACTATTAATTGGTCAAAGTCTATCCTTTACGTACTAAGGGGGCCCGCGCCACAGCTCGGTATGCGATGCCCGCTGCAACTGGCCACATCATCCTTTAAATACCTAGGTATTCACATAACTGACAACCAAGCAGATTTTTTCGATAAAAACCTGGCTCCACCTAAGTCCCGGCTCCGAACTGACGTTAAACCCTGGGCTTCATTGCCGCTGACGCTCCTTGGTAGAGCTGCACTTTAAAAAATGATGGCACTCCCAAGGTTCCTATTTGCACTGGAAAACTCACCCTACCCCGTCCCACCGAGGTATTTCCGTCAGGTACAAGCCTTGGTATCCAACTTGCTCTGAGGCAACAAACCGGCACGTGTCCCTCAGGTCAAACTGACCAAGAGTTGGTACGAGGGGGGGGTTGATCTGCCGAACTTGCAATTATGCTACTGGGCCGCCCAATTTTAAATCTTCAACCAGTGGATTCATACGCCTCGAGATGACCCGGCATACAGGGCAGATAGGGCGCAGCTAGGCACGGACTGTATGCTTTCAGTACTCTAAAACGGAGGTCAGACGGCTCGACTGATAGGACCCACGAAACACACCGTCACGATGTGGCATATGGCGCAGGCAAAGCTGGGATGGAGGGACACCATCACTAAACTCACTCCACTTTGGGACACTAAGGCTTTGGGGCAGTTGAGGAAGAGTAAAGGGTTCACACAATGGGATAACATTGGCATATCCACGGTAGGGGACCTATGGGACAAGGGAACAGTGGTCCCATTCTCCCTTCTCCAGCAACAGTATGATCTAGGCCCAAACGAAACCTATAGGTACGTACAGATAAGGCACGCATTGTTACAGGCGATACCACTGGACAGTGAGGTCCCAGAATATTCCCCGCTGGAGGATAGATTGCTTACGGATTATATGCAGCACAGAGCCACCTCCTTTACCTATAAAAAATTATTGAACAACCAAGCAGACCCTACGCTGAAATTGCGCAAAAAATGGGTGGACGAAATAGGAGACATGGATGAGATGGAATGGAATGAGGCGCTGGCATCCCCGAGAGAGGTGGGAATCTCGGCTAAGCTCAAGCTAGTCCAATTAAAAGTCCTGCACCGTATATACTATACAAGAAACACACTACATAAATTACACAGAGCTCCGCATCCCTACTGTCTTCGGGGATGTGGGGAGGAAGGCACACTGTTTCATACCCTTTGAGATTGCCCACTAATCACCGCCTACTGGCGTCAAGTGATGCGCACAATGTCACAAACACTGGGGGTGTCCTTGACTCCTGAACCACGCAAGTGCCTGTTAAATATCTGGGAGCCAAATGATCTATCCAGGTACGGGCTGATATGGGGTACTTTAGCCATGATGGTGGCGAAACGAGACATAGCGCAAAAATGGGGATCCCCAGAGCTGCCCACGGTGGCACAGTGGAGCAGAAACATGGACCTATTAAGCTGTGTTATTCCAGAAGTGTGCAATAAAGGTCTTTAAAAAAAAACATAAATATCTATGACCTCGGTGGATCAGCGCATCTTGCGAGCACTCTAAGTGCACCGTCCCGATGATGCACTGAATGCTATTTGGCTTTCAAGTGGTTGTTAACATTCGAAACCAGGAATTATTGGTAGCCATTTTGTGCCTCACTAGAAGCGAGGATCTACTAAATAGTGGGACAAGTGTTTAAAAGGTATAAAGGGGGCATGTAAGAAATATTTTGATCCTCTAGACCTGCTCATGGGGTCCCACAAGGACCCCCTAGGGTCCCCCCCAATTTTTTTTTTGGGGGGGGGTAAACTGAGAAATGTGCGTTGGGTGCATGGATCCGCCCTAATAAAAATAAAAACGAAGCGGGGGCTCCTGTACTTATTTAAGCATTAGCTACCTGGGAGGGCCAAAGCCCGGGGTCTAAAATATTACATTTGATGGGGATCCAGAGGGGCCCTGTAGCCCGGGGACCGCCATTCCTCGGTGCTACAAAATAAATGGGTGAGGGAGCTCAAAGGTCAGTCTTAGCCCAGGGATTACCACCTTCCAGGGGTTTTTATATTTTGGGAGGGGGGCCAGGTGGTCTGCATTCTGGAGCAGTCGAAAGCCTTGGGGAACACCACCCCCCAGGAGCGGCTCCTGCTGTGTCTCAGGGTGTCTACCCCGGGACACTGCTGTTTGCTATGGCAGGGCGGGAGTCGAGGTTCCTTTTTTGTCACAGCAAACTTGAGGGTATATTAACAAGTGCCATTTCACAGCAATTTTTGTAAAAAAGCCAAAAATGCGGTGAAAATGATATTGCCCTAATTACTAGGTGATGCTAAGATGCATTAATGCATGTTAGCAGCCGGTTTGCTAAGGGCTCGCCTCTTATCTCCAATGAGTTGCAATGTAGTTGTTGTCAGTGGGAAGGTAGGTGTTTCTATGGGAATATAAAAAGGAAGAGGGAGGTATGACAACAGCGTTGTATTTACAAGGTGGCCCTGGATTTGAGGACCGATAGGAAAAATCTCAATAGTTGCGGTTTATGTTCAATCCTAACTTCTGTTCTGAAGTAGACTTAAGTATGTTTAACATGCAATGTGTCAGATTTATAAGTTTCTTGCGTCACTATTGCATCACTTTTAATATGAGAAAAGTGACGCGAAAGTGGTGCATGGGGCTTGTAAATCTGCTATGCAGTGTTCTGTCTTAGTGTGCTTTCCTTTCTGTCATGTAGAGGATCCTGGGTAAATATAAAGGTTTCTGTACAGCCATTACCTTTCAGCCCTACCCCCAAATTGCTTGCTTGATGCACATTACATTTGTTAATGTAATATTGCTTTATAAAATATTGTGTTTTCTTTTATTAGAATATTTATAATATGCATTTTTGTATGTATTGTGTGGAAATGTTTGTATATTAAAAAATAAAAGTTGTAATAGTATTTTATTTATGTAACTTTAGTATGTTTTTTGGGGGTTGTTAAGTTTGTACGCAAGTAGGGCTGGTAGTATTTTTGGCTGCACATATTTTAATTGTAATACTTGTTTATTGGTCCATTGTTTCAGTATTTCAATGAATTATTTTTGCATAATAATATTTTAAAATATGTATTGTCTTTATATTTGACTTCTAAATGTCATTTGTGTTTTGAATAATAGTTTTTTTAATAGAATGAACTGATATGTTATTATTAATAGGTTCTTTTATTAGAGGGTTGTTAGATTTGTGAGAGTCATAGTCATAGGATTTTGTCATAGTCATCGGATTTTGTAGAGCACAACATATCACCCGAGGGTCATAAAGCGCTTGCCTAAACCCTGAGAAACGTGAAGGGAAAGAGGGCGAAAAGAGTGCTAGAGAAGGAAGAATGGATTAGAACAGCCAGGTTTTTAGAGCTTTACGAAATAGTCTGTGATTAGTTTCAATGTGTAATTATAGTGGAAGAGAGTTCCACAGAGAGGGTACAATATAAGAAAAAGATCTGCCCCCAGTCCTAACGGTATGAATCTTAAGAGGGGTAAGGAGATATTTGCTGGTGGACCCTAGAGTTCTGGTAGATTGGTACTAGATGAGTTTTTTAGCAATGTAGGATGATCCGGTCCCATGGATATGCGTGTGGACCAGGCAAATGATCTTGAAATGGATGCGTTTCCTGATGGGCAACCAATGGAGAGTTCTCAGACTAAGGGGTCGATTAGGATCGCGGACGTAAACATGTTCCGTCCGCCGAGGAAGGTGGCAAGATACTCCGGACCGGTCAGCGTATAAACCGCTATAGCGATTAGGATAATATATGAACGAAACACCGATCGCGGCGGACGGAGCACACCAAACCCCGTCCGCGGCGGTCAGAGTACACCTGAGACCGCCGCAAGCGGACAGAACCGAAAAAACACCGACCGCCACGTAAGCACATGACCGCGAGAACATCCACATCTCCCGCCATACCTGCGTAGTGTCCGCGTCTGCGATTAGGATAACTCTGCAAGTACCCCGGTAGGCACCGCGATCCACGTCCGCTGCGGTAACAATGCAACGAGAAACCGTGCTTCACAGCGGAAGGCCAACACGAACAACATCCCTACCGTCAAACCAATGCCAAACAGTGCGACGGAAGTTAATACCAAACACAGGAAAATGAACTACCACCCACCTGAAAAATCAAAACCAATCACAAGACACAATGACCCACCCTCAAGTACCACATAATGCACACCAGTCAACACACCCACCTAGCACCTGACTGCCAATAACCATTCAGACAGGACCAAGACACAGACTATAAAATAACTCCCACCCACTCCCGAAATCCTCTGCATCACAGCATAGCTGCTAGCAAGAGACACAAGAGAACATACAGCACACACCGATAGAATACACATAACCACCACCCAAACACACCCACTACACAAAGACCCACCACACCATTCCTACACACCACACACCTGCACCTCCCAACTCACTCAAACCCACACCCCGAGCACCACACACCATGGCACCAAAAAAAAAAACCAAATTCACAGACACCGAGCTAAAGGTAATGGTGGATGAAATCATCCATGTCGAACCCCACTTATTCGGGGCCCTAGTGCAGCAGACCAGCGTAGCCAGGAAAAACCACATGTGGGACAGGATAGTCACCAGGGTGAATGCGTCTGGGACCATGCCGAGGACCAAGAAGGAGATTCAAAGGTGGTGGCATGACCTCAAAACCCGTGTCAAATCAATCCGTGCCAAAAACCATCTCCGGGCACATCACACTGGCGGTGGAACCCCCCCGGAGCCCTTACCCTACACCGACTGGGAGGAAAAGGTGCTGAGAATACTGCACCCAGAGACCCTTGAAGGAATTGAGGAAGGAGAAGAGGCTGGTAAGTACAAATCAAGCACCACGAGCACAACAACATGGTGTGCCTCACACAACTCAGAAGACACATCTCCCAGACCCCAACCCATGCATGCAGTCCACATACTCACCAACGTCTAAACCACTCCAACAGGCCCCCATGTCCATAGGGATGGCGGTGGTGGTGGGTGGGGTGTGTGAGAGGTCACTAGTCCAACTCCCAACAGGCCCACATGCCATAGGGATGGCGGTGGTGGTGGGTGGTGTGTGTGAAAGGTCACTAGTCCAACTCCCAACAGGCTCCCATGTCCATAGGGATGGCGGTGGTGGTAGGGTGGGGTGTGTGAGAGGTCACTAGTCCAACTCCCAACAGGCCCACACGTCCATAGGGATGGAGGTGGTGGTGGGTGGGGTGTGTGAGAGGTTACTAGTCCAACTCCCAACAGGCCCCCATGTCTATAGGGATGGCGGTGGTGGTGGGTGGCGTATGTGAGAGGTCACTAGTCCAACTCCCAACAGGCCCACATGTCCATAGGGATGGCGGTGGTGGTGGGTGGGGTGTGTGAGAGGTCACTAGTCCAACTCCCAACTGGCCCACATGTCCATAGGGATGGTGGTGGTGGTGGGTGGGGTGTGTGAGAGGACGGCACTACAACTCCCAACAGGCCCCCATGTCCATAGGGATGGCGGTGGTGGTAGGGTGGGGTGTGTGAGAGGTCACTAGTCCAACTCCCAACAGGCCCACATGTCCATAGGGATGGCGTGGTGGTGGGTGGGGTGTGTGAGAGGTCACTAGTCCAACTCCCAACAGGCCCCCATGTCCATAGGGATGGCGATGGTGGTAGGGTGGGGTGTGTGAGAGGTCACTAGTCCAACTCCCAAAAGGCCCACATGTCCATAGGGATGGCAGTGGTGGTGGGTGGGGTGTGTGAGAGGTCACTAATCCAACTCCCAAAAGGCCCACATGTCCATAGGGATGGCGGTGGTGGTGGGTGGGGTGTGTGAGAGGACGGCACTACAACTCCCAACAGGCCCCCATGTCCATAGGGATGGCGGTGGTGGTAGGGTGGGGTGTGTGAGAGGTCACTAGTCCAACTCCCAACAGGCCCACATGTCCATAGGGATGGCGGTGGTAGTGGGTGGGGTGTGTGAAAGGTCACTAGTCCAACTCCCAACAGGCCCACATGTCCATAGGGATGGCGGTGGTGGTGGGTGGGGTGTGTGAGAGGTCGGCACTACAACTCCCAACAGGCCCCCATGTCCATAGGGATGGCGGTGGTGGTAGGGTGGGGTGTGTGAGAGGTCACTAGTCCAACTCCCAACAGGCCCCCATGTCCATAGGGATGGCGGTGGTGGTAGGGTGGGGTGTGTGAGAGGTCACTAGTCTAACTCCCAACAGGCCCCCATGTCCATAGGGATGGCGATGGTGGTAGGGTGGGGTGTGTGAGAGGTCACTAGTCCAACTCCCAAAAGGCCCCCATGTCCATAGGGATGGCGATGGTGGTAGGGTGGGGTGTGTGAGAGGTCACTAGTCCAACTCCCAAAAGGCCCACATGTCCATAGGGATGGCAGTGGTGGTGGGTGGGGTGTGTGAGAGGTCACTAATCCAACTCCCAACAGGCCCCCATGTCCATAGGGATGGCGGTGGTGGTAGGGTGGGGTGTGTGAGAGGTCACTAGTCCAACTCCCAACAGGCCCCCATGTCCATAGGGATGGCGGTGGTGGTAGGGTGGGGTGTGTGAGAGGTCACTAGTCCAACTCCCAACAGGCCCACATGGCCATAGGGATGGTGGTGGTGGTGGTGGGTGGGGTGTGTGAGAGGTCACTAGTCCAACTCCCAACAGGCCCACATGTCCATAGGGATGGCGGTGGTGGTGGGTGGGGTGTGTGAGAGGTCACTAGTCCAACTCCTAACAGGCCCACATGTCCATAGGGATGGCGGTGGTGGTGGGTGGGGTGTGTGAGAGGACGGCACTACAACTCCCAACAGGCCCCCATGTCCATAGGGATGGCGGTGGTGGTGGGTGGGGTGTGTGAGAGGTCACTAGTCCACCTCCCAACAGGCCCCCATTTCCATAGGGATGGCGGTGGTGGTAGGGTGGGGTGAATGCGAGTGGCCACTGAAAAGTCATCAATATGAAAATAACACGTAATGCCCACAGTACTCATCTTCACAATTTTGTTTTACAGGTGATCATAATCTCACAGGTGGAACCACCACCCGGCCTCCAGACTCGCCTCACTCAGGACTCTCTGGGGACGATTGCACAGCCAGCTCCGGTGCGGAGGATGGTGCAGGCACAAGCAGGCAGCCAGGGCCATCTGGCTCCCAGGTGATTCCAGCACCGACTACTACGGCCTCTGCTATTCCCACCACACCAGCCACTGTGACCTGCACAGCCAACACCAGCACCACCACCACCACCTCCACCACCACCAGTACCACCACTCCTGCCCCTGCCACCCTGCCTAACCCACCGCACGACGCCGGGCCTGCGCCATCCCAGCCACGCAGGGAGAGTGTGCGGCAAACCAGAGAGGCGAGGCCACATCAGGCAGGCAGGCGCACAACGCAACGACGTTCTGAGGAAGGACACCCACCCAATGCCGTGGCACAGTCATTGGAAGCCCTAGCCAGGGTCCAGGAAAACTACGAACGTGGGCAGGCACAGGCAGATCGTGCCCACCAAGACTCAGTTAAGAACACCGAAATAATGCGGGCCATTGAGAGGCGGCTTGGCCAAATTGTAGACATCATGTCCCAGAACACAACCATGTGGATGGGATGGATAGCCCGCAACAACACCCCCCACTCCCCCCTCAAACAACGCCACGGGCAGCAACACCACCGCCACCGCCACCTGCGCCCCTGGCGATGGATGTGGAACCAGAGCAGCCTGCGCCCCCAGCTGACTCCGTCCCCACTCAAAGACGGAGGGGCTGGCCTAGGCTGGAAGTGGGCGAGAGCAGTGTGGATGCCAGCCATTCACCCTGCCAACTATCCTGTCCCACCTAGCCAATCATTGGCACAGGCCTGCTGCACTAGGCAGACACCACCCAATGTGGTGTCAGCATGGACATTTCATCTGCCATTACCTTTAACTCACACTCCTCCACCCCTTCACTCATTTGTAAATATGCACCAACACCAATGCACAATCTGTAAATAAATACCACTTACTCACTCAATGATGTGTTGCCTCCATGTTTATTCACATGATTGCATCAGGAACAGATGTTACCAGGTTCAGGGATCCAAGTCGTACATAATCACGCCGCAGCGGGAGTGACCTAGGGAAAAACAGAAACCGCAAAGACACGTCAGGAAACAGATTCACACTCATCACAACACACTGCAGTGCAACATTCCACAAACCACACTCATCAAAAAATGATTGGATGAGAGTACACACATCATGGAGACTTGCATGTCCAAATAAATAAACACACACACACACATGCATAAATCACATAGCAGAACACACAGATGATGCACACCACAATGACACAACACCAGCAAACATACACAGGGCATACACAACCAGCACAAGAGGTGCACACTCACATTCAAGGGAAGTAGCGATCAATGAGCTGGAGCCTCTGGTCCACACCTTCCGCCTCACCACTATCCTCATCAGTCGACATGGGTGGGTTGGGAGGCCGAGGAATTTGCTGTTCATCAGGGTCCAAGAGCAGTTCAATGGTATTGCGCACAGCCAGGTTGTGGAGCATGCAGCAGGCAATCACGATCCTGCATACTTTGCCTGGTGAGTAAGGCAGGGCCCCTCCGGTCTTATCCAGGCACCGAAACCTGGACTTCAGCAGGCCAAAAGTATGTTCTACCACTCTGCGTGTCCTTCCATGGGCATCATTGTATCGCATTTCTCCCGCTGTAGTTGGATTGCGTATGGGACTCAGCAGCCAAGGCCTGTTTGGGTAAGCCGAGTCGCCTATGTTGGGGGAAGAGAGAGACAGAAACATCACAACCAGAATTGGTGGCCACACCATGCCACACAGATATCACTCCTGTCATCACAGCATACTCACCACCAAGCCACGCTTGTGCCGGACGCAGATTTGCCATCATTTGGGGGACAATGCTGTTCTCATGATGTGGGCGTCGTGTGCAGAGCCTGGAAATCTTGCACACACATGTGAGATTATGTTGTCGGCCTGGCACACCACCTGCACATTGAGGGAATGGAAGTGCTTCCGATTCCTATACACCTGCTCACGTGCCCGTGGTGGAATGATAGCGATATGCGTGCCATCAATGGAACCAAGAACGTGTGGTATCCGACCCTGTGCATAGAAGTCTGCTTTGACCGCTGCCAACTCTGCCGCCTGTGGGAAATGAATGTAGTCATCCTTGTACAGCATCATGGCTCTCAGTACATCCCGAAGTACCATGCTGAACATGGACTGTGACATCCCCCCGGCATGCCAACTGTGTACTGAAAGGTGCCTGTAGCAAAAAAGTGTAGTGCCGCCATCACCTTTGCTGTGGGTGTAATGGAAGCTGGATAGGTTCTTCGCGGCTGCAGGTGAGGAGACAATTGGTCTACAAGTTCCATCAATCGACGTCGATCCAGTCGGAATTTCCTGATCACCTCCTCCTCAACCATATTCTCCAGCACAGTGTATGGGCGATGGACATTTGGAGCCCTCCTGTGTGGGAGTAGATGGAATGGAAGTCAATTCACATACAACGCATGTCTGTGCAACTCACTCACATGTCAACGAACTCTACCAACAAGTAAAATGTAGTGTATAATTGTCATATGTGTGACATCTCTGATTGTCACTACAACATGGATTGACGTAGCAACAATGTGCAGCCACTAGCAACATGATGTGTCTCAACATGTGCAATGCTACTTAGTCTCAGGTCAACATTACTGCCAACAAGACATGTGACATGACCCAAATGTGTAGGTGCCACATCATATACACACATGCAAGTGCATGCACACAAACCAAAAGATACACACACAACATTTCATCATGCACCAATGGCAACACCAATAATGGTGGGCATACGTACATCACATGCATGGTGACACAATAGGCAACACACATGCACTGAACACATGTGTACCCCCACCATAGTCATTGTCTCACATATACCACACACTGACAACTGAATCAGAATGTGCCGATACATCCAGAATGTACTGTGTAGATGTGAGGTACTACAAACTTGTGTAGGGAAATACCCGATGTCGACATGCACATGTGATGCACATTTTTGGCACACCGATGGGCATGGTATGGACACACATGGGATAGAGCATGACATGTGACGTCACGCAATCACGCACACAACCGTCATCACGCAGCTGCAGACAATAGAACAAGGTGCATCGTCAGAAAAGATACAATCATTGGCGCCGCCATGGCGGTGCACTGCTTCCGCTGTTTACGACTGGGCATACGCGGCCTGCGTTCCCTCTTCCCATTGGCTGCATGTGCACGGTCCGTCACGGTCACACACCGGCAACTGCATGTGCTAGGCTCCGGAACGGATGCTTCACTTGCAACAATGTTCAATCACTGGCGCCAACATGGCGGGGCACGTATTCGGCGGGGGAGGTGCAGGCCAACACATCCTTTAGCTGATGTCAATGGACATGGCAGGTCATGACCCCCCTTACAGTCACATTGCATCATCCACCGTACACCGGCCGGCCCAGCCCGGCCCAGGACCGCCGTGCCGGCTACGTCAACCACCGCCGTGCCAGGCCCCGTCCACTACCCCCATGCCAGGCCCCGTCCACTACCGCCGTGCCGGCCATGTCAACCACCGCCGTGCCAGGCCCTGTCCACTACCGCCATGCCTGGCCCCGTCCAATACCGCCATGCCAGGCCCCATTCACTACCGCCATGCCAGGCCCCGTCCACCACCGCCGTGGCGGCCATGTCAACCACCGCCGTGCCAGGCCCCGTCCACTACCGCCATGCCAGGGCCCGTCCACTACCACCGTGCCGGCCATGTCAACCACCGCCGTGCCAGGCCCCGTCCACCACCGCCTTGCCAGGCCCCGTCCACCACCGCCGTGCCAGGGCTGGCACTGCGGTGGTGGACGGGGCCTGGCACGGCGGTGGTTGACATGGCCGGCACGGCGGTGGTGGACGGGGCCTGGCATGGCGGTAGTGGACGGGGCCTGGCACGGCAGTGGTTGACATGGCCGGCACGGCGGTAGTGGACGGGGCCTGGCATGGCGGTAGAGGACGGGGCCTGGCACGGCGGTGGTTGACATGGCCGGCACGGCGGTGGTGGATGGGGCCTGGCACGGCGGTGGTTGACATGGCCGGCACGGCGGTCCTGGGCCGGGCTGGGCCGGCCGGTGTTCGGTGGATGATGCAATGTGACTGTAAGGGGAGGCATGACCTGCCATGTCCATTGACATCAGCTAATGGATGTGTTGGCCTGCACCTCCCCCGCCGAATACGTGCCCGGCCATGTTGGCGCCAGTGATTGAACATTGTAGCAAGAGAAGCGTCCGTCCCGGAAGCATCCACATGCGGGTGCCGGTGTGTGACCGTGACGGTCTGTGCACGTGCATCCAATGGGAAGTGTGAACAAGGCCAGCGTATGCCCAATCGAATGTAGCATATGCTGTGCACCGCAACACCAGGGCCAGTCATTGGCCCATTTCCAAACACGCATCCAGGGCTGACCAATGGATGGCGCCGTATGCCACTGACATGGCCTCAGGGCCCTATATATGTGTGATGTGCAAAAGCACACATTCTACTATGACCACCAACTGCTGCCTGTGACCATCACCTCCACCTGCTGCTGCGGAGCTGACCACCGACTGCCGCTCTAGTGCCATACTCCGTGAACTTGCCATGTCGAGAGTCAAAGACATCCGGTCTCGTCCCTTCACCGCTACGGAGCTGGATGTCCTCGTGGACGGTGAGCTCCGCAACTTTGGACGGCTGTACGGCGCACCCGGACAGGTGGTAAGTGCAGTGGGGGACATGTTGGTGTGCACGAGGTGGTCCATTACACCTGGCCTCTGAAATCTTGGCGGTGTGATGTGGGCCCAACACATTAGTCGAAATGTGCATGGCTGCTGAGAGATACGTGTTGCCCCTATCTGTGTGACTGGCCAACTGTCCACTGACTTGAACCCTTTTGTCTCCCATCATGGTAGGTCAAGCTGCACCTTCGCAAGGACGTGTGGAGGAGCATTGCACGTGATGTACGGGCAGTGGGGGTGTCCAATAGACGACATACACACTGCCACAAACGCTGGGATGACATTTCCAGGCTGAGCAAGAATGTAGCGGAAGTGACACTAGGGATGATTCCAAGAACGGCACGTCTGGCCCGACGCTCAATGACCCCTCTCATGCACCGTATCATTGCTGTGATGCATCCTGACCTGTCCGAGCGGCTGCGTGTGGATCAACAGCAAAGTAGCGGTAAGCATACTGTCAGTGTTTGTTGCTTGTGAGTGCAATGCATGTATTGTTGCCCAGACACATTAGTGACTTCCGTGTAGCGTATGTCTCGTTGCAATGGCATGTTGGTGACATTGGCGGAGTCAAATGTCACGTCCAGGTCCGGCATGTTGACACAGCCACTCGCTACGCAGTTCAGTGCACATGCTGTAGTGGTCGGTCACCCCATGGCAAGACTGGTGTGCAGATGTACGTGCTCATGCCCTGTCAGCATGCTGTACATGTTGCACGGCCAACACCACTTATTTCATGTGAGGATGAGTGGTAGGGGTGGCCCGTGTGCAGGTTGGGGGATCAATGTACTTTGTCATCAATGGCATTAGGGATTCCGTTGCAGTACTGTACGTGAGTGTGCCCATGACTTACACCAATTTTATGTGCATTTCAGCATTGGCAGAGGGCACTCAGCCACAGCCGGAGGAGATGATTGGAGGCAATGCATCCGGATCAGACGTCGCGCGCACGCAGACTGACACAGAAGAGGCCAGCGCCAGAGAGGGGGACAGGACCGTCCCTGAGGACTCGCATGTGGAGACAACATCGTCCTCATCTTCCGACAGTGTTGGTGAGTCAGCACTGTTGTCACAGACTGGGAGTGGGCAATCAACACCTTCGGTCGGGACACAGCACACAGGACCCACCCTGCCGCCAACTGCACCATGTACTGTTCGTGCACGCAGGAGTAGGGGGAGCAGAGTGGCGTTCGGTGTCGGCACCGCTGCCCCAGCCTCGGTGAGCCAAAATGCTCTTTGTGCTGAGGCTGTTGATCTGCTGCGACAGCTGTGTGTGGGGCAGACCAATATGATAAATGCTTTCCAAGACCACGATAGGAAGTTGGGGCAGGTGGTGGCATTCATGGAAGGGATGCATGGCGATCTTGCTGGTCTACACAGGACAGTTCAGTCATTGGCTACCAGTGTGTCATCTGCCATTGTACAGTCGCATGGACTGGGTGCTACTTCTGTTCCCCCATCTACAACACTGGATGTCTCAGGGGGGAGTGAATATTCTGACCAGGACTCAAATACAGGTTATTGCACTAGAAGCAGCGTCAGCCATCAGGTCAAGGCACGGAGGGCTCAGACACCATCCCCTAGGTCAGCAAAATCTGTTCACAAAGACAACGTCAGAAACACTGGAGTACACACACGGGATCCACAATAGGGGTTGGGTGAAATGCCTTCACATGCTACACAGGCAACCCACACAAAAGGTACTCCCAAGGCAAGGGTTACTCCCAGTTCCATGGACACTACCTTGGACAAGGACAGTCAGAAGACGAAGGCACCTCATGAGAGCAGGGACGCTCCCAGGGACAGGAACACTAGGAACGAAGGAGCCAGTCCCAAGGGCAGGGACACTAGGAAGGAAGGAGCCAGTCCCAAGAGCAGGGATACTAGGAAGGAAGGAGCCAGTCCCAAGGGCAGGGAGACTAGGAAGGAAGGAGGCACTCCCATGGACAGGGAGACTAGGAAGGAAGGAGGCACTCCCAAGGACAGGGAGACTAGGAAGGAAGGAGCCAGTCCCAAGGGCAGGGAGACTAGGAAGGAAGGAGGCACTCCCAAGGACAGGGAGACTAGGAAGGAAGGAGGCACTCCCAAGGACAGGGAGACTAGGAAGGAAGGAGGCACTCCCAAGGACAGGGACACTAGGAAGGAAGGAGCCACTCCCAAGGGCAGGGACACTAGGAAGGAAGGAGCCACTCCCAAGGGCAGGGACACTAGGAAGGAAGAAGCCACTACTAAGGGCAGGGACAAGGACAGTCAAAAGACAAAGGCACCTATGAAGAGCACGGACACTCCCAAGGGCAGGGACACACACAGGGAGAAGGTGTGTTCTGGGGATAGGTACACCACAGACGACAAGTCTGGTGACAGGAACAGGGCACCATCCAGGGAACAGGGAAGGTCCACAGACAACATTCCTCCAACGGAAATGGAACATCCAAGGGACAAGGCATCTCCCATGGACAGTGGCGCTATCAAGGACAGGCATACATCACCCCTTGATGCACTGAGGCTGCTGTTGTTGAGGGAACCGAATACAGATGTCTCCGCGGTGGAGTCACCCCTTACCTCCACTCCCATCAGGGCCCGTCAGGAGCGGAGGAAGGTGGACCCTGTAGTAGCATCCCCCATGACACATGTTGCAGAGGCCAGAAGGCAGCCACACAGCAAACGACAAGCAGGCTCCAGCACGTCCCCAGAGAGCATTCCCCCGGCAGCAGATGCACCACCCATGGTGGGTGATATTTCTTTTCAGTCCGACCCACTTGCCAGTCCTGTCCTGTCCAGTGTGCAGTCACATATCCCCAAGAAACGTAGACACACAGCATTAACACATGCCTACCCCAATGTCGGTCAAGTGCAACTATCCCCCGCTCCCAGAGCCACCCTGCCTCCTGGCCCATACAGCCCTGTGGCTCATCATTTCAGTGGTCCCAGTGGCACAGCTGCAGTTGACTCGCATGTGTCAGATAGTGGCACTGTGCTGTTGTTTGCTGTCATGCATCATGTAGTAGCACTGTATCAGTTGTGCCCTCTCCTGTTTGTGGTGCTGGCAGTGTGTCTGGGTCTATGGCCCATGTGTAGTCACTCGAGCTGTGCCAGTGTGTCACACTCCTGTTTGTGGTGCTGCCAGTGTATCTGGGTCTGTGGCCCATGTGTCAGTCACTCGGGCTGTGGCTGTGTCTCACACTCCTGTTGTGGTGCTGGCAGTGTATCTGGGTCTGTGGCCCATGTGTCAGTCACTCGGGCAGTGGCTGTGTCTGACACTCCTGTTTGTGGTGCTGGCAGTGTATCTGGGTCTGTGGCCCATGTGTCAGTCACTCGGGCTGTGGCTGTGTCTCACACTCCTGTTTGTGGTGCTGGCAGTGTATCTGGGTCTGTGGCCCATGTGTCAGTCACTCGGGCAGTGGCTGTGTCTGACACTCCTGTTTGTGGTGCTGGCAGTGTATCTGGGTCTGTGGCCCATGTGTCAGAGTCACTCGGGCTGTGGCTGTGTCTCACACTCCTGTATCAGGTGCTGGCAGTGTGTCTGGGTCTGTGGCCCATGTGTCAGTCACTCGGGCAGTGGCTGTGTCTGACACTCCTGTTTGTGGTGCTGGCAGTGTATCTGGGTCTGTGGCCCATGTGTCAGTCACTCGGGCTGTGGCTGTGTCTCACACTCCTGTATCAGGTGCTGGCAGTGTGTCTGGGTCTGTGGCTCACGTGTCAGTCACTACATCTGTGGCTGTGTGTCACACTCCTGTTTGTGGTGCTGGCAGTGTGTCTGGGTCTGTGGTGCATGTGTCAGTCACTCGAGCCGTGGCTGTGTCTCACACTCCAGTTTCTGGTGCTGGCAGTCTGTCCGATGCAGGTACTTCACGCAATCCACCTGATAGTGTGATGTGAGGTGCTGTTGACTTCACTCACATGTCATTGGACATGGTGTGTACATTGTCCATTGTAAACAGTCTTCCACTGCTGTGGTCCTTGGGACGGGTTCATTGTGATTCGTACTTGTGGTGCCTCAGATGTACCTGCTCTGGTGTCCACAATGCCCTGTTGCTGTTCTGATACTGCATTGTGCCCTCTCATGTGCTGCCTCTGATGTACCTGCTCTGGTGTCCACAATGCCCTGTTGCTGTTGTGATACTGCTGTCTGCCCTCTCATGTACTGCCTCTGATGTACCTGCTCTGGTGTCCACAATGCCCTGTTGCTGTTCTGATAATGCTGTCTGCCCTCTCATGTGCTGACTCTGATGTACCTGCTCTGGTGTCTACAATGCCCTGTTGCTGTTCTGATAATGCTGTCTGCCCTCTCATGTACTGCCTCTGATGTACCTGCTCTGGTGTCCACAATGCCCTGTTGCTGTTGTGATACTGCTGTCTGCCCTCTCATGTGCTGCCTCTGATGTACCTGTTCTGGTGTCCACATTGCCCTGTTGCTGTTCTGATAATGCTGTCTGCCCTCTCATGTTCTGCCTCTGATGTACCTGCTCTGGTGTCCACAATGCCCTGTTGCTGTTCTGATAATGCTGTCTGCCCTCTCATGTACTGCCTCTGATGTACCTGCTCTGGTGTTCACAATGCCCTGTTGCTGTTGTGATACTGCTGTCTGCCCTCTCATGTGCTGCCTCTGATGTACCTGCTCTGGTGTCCACTATGCCCATGCTCAAGCCTGCACTGTGATGTTATCCCGATTATGTGTAAATAAAGTAGTCAATCATGTGTCGTGGTTTGTCGGAGTCATTCCTGCGTGTGTGATGCAGGTGTTTATTTGTATTTGCTTCAAGTCAGTGGGTTCAGATACATGACACTCCCCCCTCCCTACGTCACGACCCTTGCAGGTGCTCCCCTCCACACGAATCAGTGGGTGCAGATACATGTCACTCCCCCCTCCCTACGTTACGAACCTTGCAGGGGCTCCCCTCCACACAAATCAGTGGGTGCAGATTCATGTCACTCCCCCCTCCCTACGTCACGGCCCTTGCAGGTACTCCTCTCCAGACAGCGAATGGTTTGTAGTAAGCATGGGCGGAAAATCCGTTTCGCTCGCGGATTTTGCGGATTTTCGGTAAATTCGCAATCCGCGAGATTCGCGAATCTCCCGCAAAATCCGCAAATCCGCGAGCAGCGGATTTTGCTCGCACTGTTCGCGTGAGTTCGCGGCTTCCCAGTACAACTTCGCGCCCCGCGAATAAGTGCAAAATTGCAGAAATACGATCTTAGCAAAACTGAAACTACTTACCAGGTTCAAAAGTTCAGGCTCATCATTAGTAGCCATTTCCTGTAGTGCTTCCTGAGGGGCCCCTCCAGAGTTCAGTTGCCAGTTGCAACTATTATGTGACCCTGCTCTGAACCTCAGAATAGTTACACATATGCCACAAAGGTCCTGAATTACAGCTAAGGGAGACAAGCAGGAGCCAGGCTGGAAGTTCAAATCCATTAATCAGCCCCTAATTCATTATTGTCAGTTGGGGCAGGGCAGGTGTTGTAACTAATTTTGCAACAATGAAAGCACTTAGCAAGTGCAAAAGATCACTAATCAGGAAGCACTAAGGAAGCAGGTGCCAGCTAAAAAAATATTCTGTGACACATTAATCAGCCCCAAATTAATTCAGGTCACTTGAGGCAGGGAAGGTGTCCTTGCGTTGCCACAATAATGTACACTGACTGGACAACCAGAGGGTGCTGTGATGAAACAGAGGGTGGCATGGGTGGGCCAGAGGGTGGCATGAGTAGTCAGAGAGTGGCAGTGGTGACAGAGAGTGGCAGTGATGAAGAAGAGTGTCCCAAACAGGCTGGACACGTAGAAACAACAAGTTCGCGAAACTTGCGACCCGACAGGTAAGTTCGCAATTTGCGACATTGTACAAAACCCTCGCGAACTGGCAGAAACCCGCGCAAACACAAAAAAAATAAAATCCGCAAATTCGCGAGAATTCGCGGATTTTGCGGATTGCGAGTTCGCAAATCCACAAAATTCGCGAACACGAGATTCGCAAAATTCGCCCATGCTTAGTTTGTAGCCTACCTGCGTCGTCCTCGATGGTGGGCCAAGACTAGGATGTGGTGGATCGCGAAGAGTATCGGGTAAGCGTGTAGTGCTGGGTCCATGTCGGCGAGCAGCTCGTGGTGGGTATGTTCGCTGTGGGGCATCCGCAGTGTTCAGGCAGGTTGTTTTTCCGCAGCGCTTTTATGTGTATTTTCCGCCATCTTGATTTGGAGGACGGTCCTAGACGTCAGTCCGTACGGCGGAGTCTCTGGATTGGTTACGTCCGCCGCCTGGTCGGGTGTAGTTGGGCGGCGGAGCGTGATCTTCCGTCGCGGATGGATTTTGGCCCATCTTTCCTATCCTGATCTGGCGGACGGAGTGTCTGCAACGGGCGGACGCAGAATAGGCATGTTCCGCATTCTCCGGGGCTGCGGAGGCACTTCCGTCCGCCATCCTAATGAGCCCCTAAGTGCCAATGGGGTCTGAAAAGGTAGGTTTAGTACAAGTCTGGCACCGTATTTTGTAACACCTGGAGTTTGATGAGCAGCTCTTCATTGATGGAGGCCATCAGGGCTTTTCCATAATCAAGCCAGCTGATGATGAGTTCCTGACCCAGCGGCATCCTAGTTTCAACTGGGATCCACTGGAGGAACTTACGAAGGCTACGCATGAGTCCATAGCAGACTCCTGACAGATGATTAACATGGTCTGCCATGGAGAGGTTGTTATCAATAAGCGCCCCTCGGTTACAGACTACTGATTTGGAAGAGGGTCAAGGGCCAAGAATTGGGGACCACCAGTCATTGGACCACAAAGCTTGTGCTTCCCCAAATAGAATAATCTCAGTTTTATTGGCATTAAGTTGCAGGGGATTACTCTGCATCCAGATGTTGATTTCGGTCATGCAGTTCATAGAGCGGAGTTTGGTGTCCGTAATGTCAGTGCCAAGGGTGATCAGTATTTGTTTGTAGTCAGCATACAACAAGGTATCAAAACCATGCAATCTAATCACTCTGGCTAGAGGTGCCACATATAGATTAAAGAGTTTGGGGCTCAAAATGGAAACCTGGGGAACTCCCTTGTCTATCAAATGACTGCGAGAGACAAACGGACCCATGTGCATCCTAGAAGACCGGTCAGCCAAATTACTGCTAAGCCAATTCAAGGCGATGTCCCTGACTCCCATCTCCCACAGAAGATTCACAAGCGTTCGGTGGGAGATGGTGTCAAAAGCGGCCAATAGATCGAGTAGGACCAACATGGCTGATTGGCCTGAGCAAGTCTGACGTTGTCAACTACCTCTATCAATGTAGTTTCCGTACTATGGGCTGCTTGGAATCCAGATTGGGAAAGGTCACGCAGTTTATTACTCTATAGGAAGGCTGAGAGTTGCCTGTAGATTAGTAACTTCAGTTTCCAGAAAAATGGGAGAAGGGAAATGGGCCTGTAGCTGTTCAGTTCATTAGGGTATAGAGTAAGCTTTTTTAAGATAGGTTTGACCATGGCCATTTTCCATTTGGTGGGAGCAGTTGAATGAATTGTAAAGATCAGTGAGACCTGTAAAAAGAGTTGGTCCAATAATGGACAAAATGTGAGGAGAGACTGAATCGTCAGGCGACCCGGATTTGATCTTAGCGAAGGCAGTACTTACATCCTCTAAGTAAATCCAGTGAATTTTGTTAAAAACATGGATTGCAAAGCTGGTTAGGGAAAAGGCTGTAGATGATGTAAATGTTTGCCACAAAGAAAGTGGACAACGTGTCCACCCAGTCCTGCGAGGCAGGGTGTTGGAGCTGGCAGGATGTGGGGCTGGTGAATTCCTTTATTATTTTATAGAGTTCTCTGTGGGAGTTAGAGGCCTTATTTATTCTCCTATGTAGGTTTTTTTTCGCTCTTACAATATGATTAGGGCTCCCGGTTTTATGGTAATAATTTGTTTGCTATTTCCGTCTGTATTTATCCATATTTATTTTTTTCTAATTTTATCTATATTTATCCATATTTATTGTGGGTTTTGTGGAAAAATTAAGCTGAAATTAGTGTATTTCCAAATTTATTTAACAGATAAATATGCACTGATGCTTGAATGTCTGCCAGGTTTCAGTGCTGTGAACACCCGCAGACGATAAATCAATGCACTTATATGAAAATATGCAAATTTCAGTATCAACCTTGTGCTAATCTACTGCTGTTAAAACCTCTTTACTAAAATTCCTTTTTTTTACACCCCCTTGTCTATCAATCCACACATCTATTGGCCTGGCAGTCATGGGAGACAGTATTTAGAAGTACTCAAAAAGCAACCCCATTTCCGTTTTTATCCATATTTAAAAATAAATACAGACAAGAAAATGAATGCTTTCTGTCTGCATTTATCTGTAAAAATCTGTAAAAATGGAAAGCAGGGAGCCTTTAATATGATCAAGATAACATCTGTGAATATGCTTATAAGATTACCTGTCCTCAGTACTTTTGAAGCTTCTCCATTTGCACTCAGCTTTCCTACTAGCTAGCTTATCACTTTTTAAGGCAGCTCTACACCAAGGTGAAGTTTTGTGATACGTTTGCCTATAGTCAAAGGAGCAGTGATGTCTAGGGCGTGAACAATAACCTTTTCGAAGGTATTGAAAGCAAGATTTAAGTTGTGTATGTCAGTCAGAAGCGGTGTACTAAAATTATGAGAGAACGTGGTTGAACTGATTTTCTTCCAGGGCCTACTTCAAATCTGTTCATTACAAACACTGCTGCACATAGGAGCACACTGTAAAGAGAATTTTAACAGATAATGGTCTGACCAAAGGACTGGAATTGGGGGCTCCACTTCAATATAAGGGAAGTTGGTAAAAAGAAGGTCAACTGTATGACCAGCTAAATGAGTGGGTCCAGCTACCAAACGGTGAAGTCCCAAACTACTCAAAATAGAGATCAGTATGCTGGTATTGGTGTTGGATGAGAGTTCGGCATGGAAATTGAAATCCCCAATTTAAAGGAAATGGTCAGCCGCAAGTATATGAGGCGCGATAATCTAAATCAAGTGATTGGTAAAGCTCTCTGATATCCTTCGGTATCAAGTTCGCGCTATATAAAACTTTATAGAAGAATGGTTTCCAAGATACTAATCTTGGTATGGGCCCTAAAAGCAACCGCTACGCCA
This sequence comes from Lissotriton vulgaris, assembly GCF_964263255.1. Classification (NCBI taxonomy): domain Eukaryota; kingdom Metazoa; phylum Chordata; class Amphibia; order Caudata; family Salamandridae; genus Lissotriton; species Lissotriton vulgaris. The sequence goes on from NC_141685.1 coordinate 1,433,826,563, forward strand.
CCGCCTCTCTGGTTGCGCCTATCAAGTCTGATCAGCTCATAATGAAAGGGGAAAGCAAATGCAATGTCGGGGAGAGCAGACTTGTGGAGCCAAGTTTTAGTAACAAAAAAGAGGTGGGTTTTTTGGAGTCTGGTAGGCTCCATATTTCAAGAGAATGCTTGGGGATTGAGCGGGCATTGCCACAAAACCAGGTAAGTTGTTTGGACGGGTCAATCTGGTTTCCAGCGGAAATGATTGAGCGAGTTGTGTAATAAGAAGGAAGTGCAGTTAAAAGATTTCCAACCTTATCAATGGAGGGATATACAGACCGGGAAGATGAGGTCAAGCTCTCACAGAAACTAGCCCTGTTTAAGACTCTGAGGGCCAGATGTAGGTAAGTATATTTAATAGACTCATAAATACCGAATTTTACCGATTCGGTATTTATGAATCAGTAAAATTGAAGGAGGGAGATTTAGGTAAATTCGGTATTTGAATGACAGAATCTGTAAAAATCGGTATTTACCGAATCTGTAAATACCGATTCGGTAATGCCCATTGATTCCTATGGGCCTTGAAGCCCATAGGAATCAATGGGCATTACCAAATCGGTATTTACCGATTCGGTAAATACCGAATCCTGCAAGGGTGCAGGGGGTGTCACTTTGACACCCTCTAGCACCCCAAATACAGGCATGTGTGCCATGTGGCACACAGACATGCCCTAAGGGCATGTCTGTCTGTCACATGGCATAGGTGTGCATGCACACATGTGCATGCACACCTGAATTCGGTATTTTACCACCCAATTGGATTGGGTGGTAAAATACCGAATCTGTAAGGCCATTGGGACTCAGAAGAGTCCCACCTACATCTGCCAGTTACCGAATAGGTAAAAATACGGATTCTGTATTTTACTGATTCGGTAAATTTACCGATTTGGTAAATTTACCGAATCGGTAAAATTGGCCACCTACATCACAAATACCCATTTACCGGTCGGTAAATGGCCTCCTACATCTGGCCCTGAGTTCTTTACTTCAATATTGCAATAAAGCCATGAGTGTAGTGAGCAAGTAGGTATAGATTTCAGGGTATAAGAGAAGCCGTAGGAATAACGGGCAGAGTGTTCGGCATCCGGTGAAGGCCCGGCATGGACGAGCGCAGAGAGGCTTGCCTTTGGCGCGCCTATGATACGCCGCCGGTGCGTCAGGGCTGAACCCTGACTTGTATGGAGAAGAAGGGCGGGGGAGAGACACAGCAGCAACTAGAGCGCTGACTGGATAGTGAGCGTCAGATCCAGTGGGTGTGGAAAAGGAATTAGCTTTACAAAAGGGGTTGGTGATGGAGGGAGCATCTGAATCAATCAAACACTTCACACCCAGTCAAAAGATCTGGGTTTAATCCATCACCGTTCTTTAGCCCACTCTGCCACCCCAGTTCAGACATGGCTATATGCATATCAGTCTGACCCTGTGCCTCATGGGAACAGTCCAGCCTGAACTGCCAAGCCATGTCTTCCCTGGACCGGAAACAAGCTTCCGAGGACCGGTTTCTGGCATTCCAGCCGTCTTCAGCCCGGCTTGCTTGAATCCAGTGGCAAAGTGAGCAAGGGACTCACGGCTGAGCATACCCTGCCACACTTATGGCCGCCAAAAGTGGTACAAAAGGGGGTGGTGATGGACGGAGCATCTGAATCAATCAAACACTCACACCCAGTCAGAAGATCTGGGTTTAATCCATCACCGTTCGTTAGCCCAATCTGCCACCCCAGTTCAGACATGGCTATATGCAAATCAGTCTGACCCTGTGCCTCATGGGAACAGTGCAGCCCGAATTGCCAAGCCATGTCTTCCCTGGACCGGAAACAAGCTTCCGAGGACCGGTTTCTGGCATTACAGCCGTCTTCAGCCCGGCTTGCTTGAATCCAGTGGCAAAGTGAGCAAGGGACTCATGTCTGAGCATACCCTGCCACACTTATGGCAGCCAAAAGCGGTACAAAAGGGGATGGTGATGGACGGAGCATCTGATTCAATCAAACACTCACACCCAGTCAGAAGATCTGGGTTTAATCCATCACTGTTCTTTGGCCCACTCTGCCACCCCAGTTCAGACATGGCTATATGCAAATCAGTCTGACCCTGTGCCTCATGGGAACAGTCCAGCCCGAACTGCCAAGCCATATCATCCCTGGACCGGAAACAAGCTTCCGAGGACCGGTTTCTGGCATTCCAGCCGTCTTCAGCCCGGCTTGCTTGAATCCAGTGGCAAAGTGAGCAAGGGACTCACGTCTGAGCAAACCCTGCCACACTTATGGTGGCCAAAAGCGGTACAAAAGGGGGTGGTGATGGACGGAGCATCTGAATAAATCAAACACTCACACCCAGTCAAAGGATCTGGGCTTAATTCATCACCGTTCTTTAGCCCACTCTGCCACCCCAGTTCAGACATGGCTATATGCAAATCAGTCTGACCCTGGGTCTCATGGGAACAGTCCAGCCCGAACTGCCAAGCCATGTCTTCCCTGGACCGGAAACAAGCTTCCGAGGACCGGTTTCTGGCATTCCAGCCGTCTTCAGCCCAGCTTGCTTGAATCCAGTGGCAAAGTGAGCAAGGGACTCACGTCTGAGCATTCCCTGCCACACTTATGGCGGCCAAAAGCGGTACAAAAGGGGGTGGTGATGGACGGAGCATCAGAATCAATCAAACACTCACACCCAGTGAAAAGATCTGGGTTTAATCCATCACCGTACTTTAGCCCACTCTGCCACCCCAGTTCAAACATGGCTATATGCAAATCAGTCTGACCCTGTGCCTCATGGGAACAGTCCAGCCCGAACTGCCAAGCCATGTCTTCCCTGGACCGGGAACATGCTTCCGAGGACCGGTTTCTGGCATTCCAGCCGTCTTCAGCCCGGCCTGCTTGAATCCAGTGGCAAAGTGAGCAAGGGACTCACGTCTGAGGATACCCTGCCACACTTATGGCGGCCAAAAGCGGTACAAAAGGGAGTGGTGATGGACGGAGCATCTGAATCAATCAAACACTCACACCCAATCAAAAGTTCTGGGTTTAATCCATCACCGTTCTTTAGCCCACTCTGCCACCCCAGTTCAGACATGGCTATATGCAAATCAGTCAGACCCTGTGCCTCATGGGAACAGTCCAGCCTGAACTGCCAAGCCATGACTTCCCTGGACCGGAAACAAGCTTCCGAGGACCGGTTTCCTGCATTCCAGCCATCTTCAGCCCGGCTTGCTTGAATCCAGTGGCAAAGTGAGCAAGGGACTCATGTCTGAGCATACCCTGCTACACTTATGGCGGCCAAAAGCAGTACAAAAGGGGATGGTGATGGACGGAGCATCTGAATCAATCAAACACTCACACCCAGTCAAAAGATCTGGGTTTAATCCATCACCGTTCTTTAGCCCACTCTGCCACCCCAGTTCAGACATGGCTACATGCAAATCAGTCTGACCCTGTGTCTCATGGGAACAGTCCAGCCCGAACTGCCAAGCCATGTCTTCCCTGGACCGGAAACAAGCTTCCGAGGACCAGTTTCTGGCATTCCAGCCGTCTTCAGCCCGGCTTGCTTGAATCCAGTGGCAAAGTGAGTAAGGGACTCACGTCTGAGCACACCCTGCCACACTTATGGTGGCCAAAAGCGGTACAAAAGGGGGTGGTGATGGACGGAGCATCTGAATCAATCAAACACTCACACCCAGTCAAAAGATCTGGGTTTAATCCATCACCGTTCTTTAGCCCACTCTGCCACCCCAGTTTAGACATGGCTATATGCAAATCAGTCTGACCCTGTGCCTCATGGGAACAGTCCAGCCCGAACTGCCAAGCCATGTCTTCCCTGGACCGGAAACAAGCTTCCGAGGACCGGTTTCTGGCATTCCAGCCGTCTTCAGCCCGGCTTGCTTGAATCCAGTGGCAAAGTGAGCAAGGGACTCACGTCTGAGCATACCCTGCCACACTTATAGCGGCCAAAAGCGGTACAAAAGGGGGTGGTGATGGACGGAGCATCTGAATCAATCAAACACTCACACCCAGTCAAAAGATCTGGGTTTAATCCATCACCGTTCTTTAGCCCACTCTGCCACCCCAGTTCAGACATGGCTATATGCAAATCAGTCTGACCCTGTGCCTCATGGGAACAGTCCAGCCCGAACTGCCAAGCCAAGTCTTCCCTGGACCGGAAACAAGGTTCCGAGGACAAAAAAAAAAGCGGTACAAAATGGGGTGGTGAAAAGGAAATAGCTATCATGTACAGCGTCCCTCCGCTAAAAAGGCACAAGACGTGGTGGAATGGGGACAGCACAACAAAGAAGAAAAGAAGAGGAGGGCAGCGCTGAGGGCAGCCCGTGAGTAAAAAATGTTTACAGTGCTAAAAACAACCATTAAAACAGAGCTGCATAGTACTGAGGGCTTCTTTTGGATAACAACAGTTTTACTAAAATAAAACAATGATAAGAGCAGAGCAGATCTGCCAAGTTTAAAAAAGACTAATAGGGTGCGCTGAGTGTAAGGAAGCATGGTGTCTAAGTTGCCGAAGCCTTTAGTAACCAGGTTTAAGAAGAGAGAATAGTGTTGGAAGTATTTAAAACCATATATGTTTTCTAAAGAAATGTTAATCATTTAATTGTGTTAATTAATTAAATCATATATTATTAATTTATAATTCATACGTTATATTCTTTTACTTTTGATTTTAATATTTTGTGTTTGAATAATGTATTTTCCAGTGGCATTAATTGATATTTTAATATAAATATGCTATTTTATTGGTGGCTTGCTGGATTTGTAGGTTGGTAGGAAGGGAAGTTTTTTAATCTTTTTTAATTATTTCATAGTGTTTGGAGGCTGTTTTCCAGGGTAGTAGTTCCTCATTGCAGTTCTACTGTGTAGGAAAGAACATTTATTAAACTACTTTTTAAGGTGTGTTTGTGGACAGGGCAGTTTTTAGGTTAATTTGTTTAGGTTGGGATGGTTTAAGATGTTTAGTTTGTTAGCCTTGGGAAATATCGTTAGTTTGTATATTGACTGTGATATGCCTTAGATGCAGATTACGATGTAGGTCTGAAAGGCTCCGATCGGCACTTGGATTTTCCTAACCCGTGTCGGAAACTATCTTTCCGACCAACTCAGAAACATTTCTGACCGACAAATTATGATGGAAGGTAACCGTTCAGTCATTCCGAATCGATTCCGACTGGCATTTAGTGACTCCGAGTCAGTCGGAGACAAATCGTACAGCTCTATGGACCGAGTTTCCGACCGACATATTACGATAATGGATTCGGACAGCCTTTCCGATTTGGTCTGTCTCACACAGAATGGCTGTTGGGAACTGACTTTGGGGGCCCGTAGCAGGCCCTCCTTCACCCTGAAGCCTTTGTTTGGGGGCAGTGGGGGCACCCATAGGTCTCCTCTTTCAAACCATGCACAGTGTGGTAGGCACCATGGGTTGCCTGCCAGAGGGTATAAGGTTTTCTGCAACCATCCCATTTTTCGATGGGAGTCTGTGTTGTCGGTCGGAACACAGGCTCCAATTGAAGTAAATGAGAGACTTTTTGAACGGTGTTTGGAACCGTCAGAATCGGTCGGCTGGACTCACCAAACGCGAGTCGGTTGGAACCTATTCCCACAAGGAGTTAGTCAGATTGCTTTCCGACTGACATCGTAATGAGGCCCTTAATGTGTGATGTAATTTTGTATGTGTAGTTTAGAATATAAGTTGCTAAAAACATGAATGTGTGGAGGGTCAAGGGGAATATTTAACGACCTGTCTGCTCGCACCCCTACTCTCAATATATAACACATCAAGAGCAGACCAGGTCTAAGAATGGCGTGTAGCTATGCCGGAGACCATGAAGCAGTCAGGTGTATGTGTGTACACATGTTACTGAGTGAGAGATACTAGGACAATGGCTAGGACACGTCCCATCAGACCACCCTCATGGTGGAATATCATCATGTGGGAGGTGGTGGTCACTCTCAACCTCGTCCGACCATATAGTGCCGGGAATCAAAGCTGAAATTCTAGCCATGATGTTCATCAAAACAGTGAAAATAAAAGATGAAAATACAAATAAAAGTGCAGTGCTAAAATAATCGTGATGGATAAAAATAACTACTAAGACTCAGGAAACGTTCAAACTGAAGTCTAGGTGTCAAAGATTAAAAACACGCCGAGTAGTTGAAGACTGAAACTACTCAATGGCGCTGTGCAAAAAAGGGTCGACATGTTTCAGCCATTAGGGGAATTACCCCAGCTTTCTTCAGGACCTATAGTGTGGAATTGCTACTGCAACTGACCGTGAATTGTGAACTCACAAGTAACATAACATGTACATATCTACCAGGAACTTGACATTCCAATGTTCACTGGAGAAAGAGACGTAACTTGTTCCTGTCAAGAGACATAAAAATATATATAATAATACTTCACCAGTACAAGGTTAATCACATACATCTGCATGAATACACAATCGCCGTACATTCAAACACACTTGCGCGAATAATTTGCATTCCGCATAACACAAAAAAGCATAATAGCTTAATCACACAGAGGCATTTCCTCATAGTGATACTCACCCAGCTTTATGTGGGTGAAGACCTCACCTCGCCGGGCAACCGCTCGGGAGAATGCGGCCCCGCTCTGCAGTGTAGAAATAGGACATAGTTACTACACAATCTATACTGTGCCCAGCCAAATTACTCTACACCTAAACCCAACAAACGTGTGATAGACACCCATCTGTCCGACCAAAAGATTACACACACAGAGATATTTCCCATGTCCCCAAGATGCAGTGAAGTCAATGGTATGCGCCTCTGACTCACTAGCTCAGAGGTCCACTGGAGGACACTCATTTACAAGACATGAGTCAGATATATGAGGGATCTTAACTATAGATGGATGTTGTTAGAGATGGGGAGGAAGCTGATCAAGACTCCAAACAAGACTCTCTGAATGAGTCTTATTAGGTTATCCCTGTATGACCAACGTTTAGTTTTCAGCATCCTGTGAGCATTGTCTCAATGATACAAGACCTATCTGGACTACTTCAGATCTTGCCAACTCAAAAAAACTAACTAAGTCACAGCAGCAAGGGCGTCTGACGTCTCACCCGTCCGTCGGTGCCCCACGCCATTCTTAGACCTGGTCTGCTCTTGATGTGTTATAGAATATAAGTTGCTCAATAGCTTTATGGCAGATAAATTGACCAAATGCAGTAGAAAACCCCCTGAACCTCCAAGGTTGTTTAATGAGATCTGCTCCAAAGCACACAAGGTGCTGTGGGTGGCATTACAAAAGACCCAGAGAGATAAGGATGAAATCATGAAAGCAAGGAAGTACTATAGAATGACAATTAGAGAAAGGAAGCGCTTTTTGGAGGACAAAGCTTGGCAAGATTTAAAAAACTCATCGTCCTTAAAGGACTCCTGTGCCTTCTGGGAGGTGGTAAATTCTGTTCCCATGTCGGCTGATGAAATGCCCAAAATAGACACTGTAGTTCCAGCCGAAGCTTGGGCTAACCACTTCTCGGACATTTTCTCCCCAGAGCCAAAGATAGTTGACTTATTGCCGGACACAGAAATTGCTTGTGATATAGGAGTTGTCCGTGCCTTACGTTACTCAATTGAGGTAAGCGAGGTATTGCTAGCAATAGAAAATAGTCACCCAGAGAAAGCCCAAGACCAAATAGAATTCCTGTGGACCTATATAACTATGTACCAGACTTTTGGGCCCCATTAATTACAAATGTTTTAATAGCCGCAATAGTTGGCCCCCTAGACCAGACCTGGCAAAAAGCCATTAGAGTGACGATTTTTAAAAAGGGGATAAAACCAATCCCCACTGCTATCGCCCAATTTCCCTGCTCGATAGTTCAGTTAAAATATTGGGCAGAGTAATTTTGGCCAAATTAGAACTCTGGGCATTGGAACATCAGCCGCTTTCAATTTACCAATTTGGTTTCCGCCCAAGACTTGGAACTGTAGAACAATCTTTAAATCTGGTCTTAATTGTTCAAAAGTACACTAAAGCACAACATGGCTGTGTCCACTTAGCATTTATGGACCTAACCTGTGCTTTTGACACAGAGAATCGCAGCCAGTTATCATCCATAATGTTAAAAATGGGGATTGATGGAGCAATTGTTACCCTGATCAGTAGGTTTTATGAATATACCTCAGCCTCAGTACGCTATAATAATCAGGGAGATTTGACTGAAGGATTCTCTTCAGATATTGGGGTAAGACAGGGTTGTGTCCTTGCACCATTCCTCTTTTTACTATATATTAATGAGCTAGGAGACCAACTATGTAAGGTGGAAAAAGACATACCAAAATGTAATATGTGCCAAATCCCTGTTCTCCTGTATGCTGATGATGCTGTCCTGATAGCCAGGACAGCAAATGGCCTACAAGTGCTGTTAGATTAATTCAATGATTTTATGAACAATCTAGGGCTGAAAGTAAATTGCACAAAATCTTTCATCATTAAATCTGGCCTAAAAAAAGCCAAATCTATTTAGGGGTACCATTTGATGCTGATTTTAATTGGAAACATGTTTAAAATATTAGAAAGATGCAATTTCAGAAATCTATTCATTCCATTTTTAGATTTGTTAAAAGACTGGGACATAAACCGGTTAAGGAGCTTTTATGTGGTTACAAGCGTAAAAGCATCTGTGTAGTAACCTTTGGGGTCGGGGTGTGGGGACATGTAAATTGCATATCACTCCAAGTTGCAGAGAACAAGTTCCTAAGAAGACTCCTCTCTGGGCCACAGTGTTCTGCCATTTCTTTTTGTCACAAGGTACTTGGTATGACTTATCTGAAAGACTACATAGCGATTCAGCAGTTGTTGCTTTGGTTAAAAACTTGTAAGTACCCAGAGGCTTCCCTCTGTAGGATAATACTGACAGACTGCATGAAGCTGGATAATAGCTTAGACATACCCTGGCTTAGGTATGTCAAAACGTTTTTTGCTAAAATGGGTGTTACAGAGTATTATTCAAACCCCTATATGCTCAAAAATTTCTCACCAGTCACTATAAAGTCACTTTTTTATTAAAGCTATGTCAGGGTTGGGCCTATATGCAGTATGACTGGTGAGTCAGAGTGCCTCTCGCATTTGCAGAGAGAGCCTGGCCTGCACTTGCGAACTGACTTAAATGAAAGAAGGACATTTTTGCTGACGAGTTTGCATTTAAAAACAGTACATTTTCTAGCTGCCTTTCCTATCCAGGGCACGTGGTTTGTTTCACTCCCTGTTTGTCCGTGTGACAATCGTTCACCTCTAAGCACTTTGCAATTTATTCTCTTTGGTAGTGTTTACACCCCCCAGAGGAAGCTGTTTATTCACCCTTTATTACTTGCTGCAGGGATCATGAATAATAAATTGTCAATTTAGTTTTTACTCTACCTAGGAACAGTTGAGATCATACAATATATTTTAAATTACCTTTGTACTGTTTTTAAGATTCGTAGTAGATACTGATCATTTTAGAAACCTGTAAATTTTGTGTATGTGGATGTGTTGTTTTTTTAATGAAGTTGTGTTCGTTCAACTTTTTTCATGGCTCTTTTAGACTCAAAATAAAGTATTTCTGATCTGATCTGATGTTGTTAATTTGTATTTCTCTATGTAATTTAAGTAATGTTTTATTTTTTTGTAGGTATTGTTTTATAGGTTCTTTATTATCTTAAACAAATGATTTTTCGATGCTGTTACTGTTTTTGCTGCAATATGAAGAAACAAGTTGGGCTAGTTTACCAAATTAAAAAAAAAAAATTCTTTGCTTTCACAGGTTTTTGAAAAAGTTTAATATGTGTTTTAAAATGTTTCAAATTTTGACGGTTTTCCATTAATTTTACATGGCTTGGACTATGTTTGATTTTTTTTATGTAATTTTTTTTCTTGGAATTATATTTTGGAGTTTACCTATTGGATTGTTGAAAAAGGTCTTCTGAGGGGGCGTGGCTTGGACGGCAGAGCTGATGGCTGCCTGATCCTGCCGATGCGCCGAAACGGAGACCAGCGAGACGGATAACTAAACTTGTAACCAGCTGAACGGAGAAAAGGAGAGAAGTTTCAAGCATCAGAAGCCTTGCTCCACCTAATAAGCCCTGAGGCGAGAGACGAGACGCCACGAGAGTGAAGCAAGGAACACAGAATACAAACTCTGTGGAGAGGAGCCCTGGATTCAAGATGGCGACCGAGGCAGTAGGAGTTTAATGAAGGGAATGGCAAAAGAAACATACTAACGTATGCCTCTAGCAGTCTCGGCCAACACCTCTTGCAGCGTGAGCCCTGGAATCCCCCCTGTGCACGGTGGGGGTGAAAGGCTCCCCAAGGTGGAACAAGTAAAGGAAGGGAGTACGGCTGCGGACTTTACCAAAATTGCGCCTGCACAACAGAGATACGGTATGTACCCAGAGACTGCGGCTATCAAGTAGGGACAGCACAGCCACCTCAGGGAAGAGGAAGTTTGTGGGGTAGAATGCAAGACGCGCTGAATGAGAGAAAGTGAGTGGTGCCGCAGATACCGCTACTGCCAGCACGGTTTCAATTGAACGAACTGCTACGGTGAGGAAAAACGAAAGCTAAAGCTACTCACCCTGAGGACGGGGGCCGGAGGCCAGGAAGGGAAAACAATCAGCGGACTAAAGGCGTAGCCTGCAAGCCCCGAGAGAACAACAAGACGCTCCGAAAAAAGGGGGAGGAGATGATCTGTGTAATGGCATGAAGGCAGCATCATTTCACCCGATCGCAGTATTCTATAAACGACCCTCCTAGTCCTAAAAGAGCTGCATGAATGGTGCCCATTCCCATCCCAACCGCACTCGCCGCACCAATCAGGTCAACCAGACAATACAAGCCTGCCGGGTGAGCCCAGCGGGGGCAAAAAAGTGAGCCAAGCAGATGACCGGGCCAACACAACCGCAAAGCTAACGGAGGCCCTTCAGTTGCGGTCATGGCATAGGGCTCAAGACATGCGGTGCATTGGAGAACGAAAGTGAAAGAGCTACTTCCTAAGGGCGGTGGCTGAGGACAAGGCGAAGGACAAGGGGGAACCAAACGAAGAGCCTTGGCACAGACCACAAGTGGCGAGGTAGCCACAAGAGACCACAAACTAGGGGACACAACACAGGTGCTCAAAGGCACCCCGGGACACCAAGGGAAACGTGCGCTCACCAGCACAGACTGTTCTAGGGGGAAGTGTGCAGAGCAGAGCATAGGAGGAAGGCTCCAGAACAAACAAGAGGGGTGCCACTCCACTCTAATCCGGTCACAGGAGTAGAACTGACCAACACCAATGAAGCAAGCTGAAGCTAACCGAAGCTAACTATGCGCAGGGACCCGACCCACCCAAGCAAGAGCTCACCAGAGCTGCTCACAGCAGGCCTCCGGGGGTCACAGGAGGGGCCACAGGAGGGGCACAGCAGCCCAGGCTCAATGCCCAAACCAGCTAGCTCACAAGAAGCATCATAATGTCAGAAAGCGAAATGCGGCTCCAACAACAGCAACTGAAAAAGAGCAAGAATGAACCCGGTCCTGCGGACATAAGCAGTACGCTTAAAATGATACTAAAGAAATTGATAGAAGTACACGATCTGGCAAAGACCACAAAACTCACCATGGACTCAATACAACTCGAAATCGTGGCGATAAGAGCAAACCTAAACGCAGTAAATATTAGACTGACAATGGCAGAGCAGAGGATCAGTGAAGTGGAAGATCACTCAAACAAAGTGGGCAGAGAGGTGATGATGATAAAGGAAGCTACAGGTGGTCTACTAAGGCAGTCAGCTGAGTTGGAAGACAGAAGCTGCAGGGGGAATATTTGCATTTTGGGGATCCCGGAGGGTGCAGAGGAAACTGCAGAATCCTACTCAGCCTTCCTAGAGGACCTAATCCCTAAGATCACCAACTTAAAATTCCACCACCAATTTGAAATAGGCAAGGCTTTCAGAGTCTCGGCCTTCAAGAACCCGGCGTCCAACTTTGCCCGTCCCATCATATGCAAACCACTGAGGTCTCAGCATACAGAGGACATTTTCAACTACGCTAGGAAAAACCATCAGATAACCTGGAAAGGCCATAAAATCATCCTCACCCAGGACTATTCTAAACCCACGGTGGACTCCAGGAAAGGCATGCAGTTCTCCTTCCTAGGCCCCGCAAAATTCAAAATAACAGACAGGGGCAGAAATCACTTCTTTACGGAGCCAAGGGAGCTGACGCGATATGTTAACAGCACAAAGGCCCAGAGCATGGATGTCTCTCAACAAGTCTTGGCAAAGAGAGGCCCTTCTCCAGACCCACCAAGCGGTGAAGGCAACGGAAACAGTGGCCAATGAACCATGCATGACCTACATTTTCGACCTCACATTCCCCATCTACCTCAAAGAGTCAACACACCTACCTCACTAGGTCCAACAAGCCTGGGTAACAGAAGGCCCGATACAAGTGGAATATCGATTGCATGCCAAAAGGGAACAATCTTCCGATTGAAGGAACTTTTGACCTTTTTTTGAACCCCAGAACTTTTACAGAACGGTAACATAAATGACCAGGTCTCTGTGAGGCAGAATGGCGATCCTGTCATCGCACCGCCTACAAGCAAGTGTGGGGGGGGGAGGAGAGAGGGGAGGAGTGGGGAGGGGGGCTCTCCAGAAATTTTGTTCTGTCTTGCTCTTTTTCTGCCTTTGCTATCTTTCAAGACTTCTCTGTCTCACCCCAAGCACAACTGTGGCTACACTCCAGAGTATGCACACACATCCAAACAAACCTTAGAGCACAATGCAGACCAATACCCACTAGTAGAACACCATGTACACGGAAGCACACACGAGCCCGAGGGCTAGGGAAGCTCACCTAGAAGGACTACACTAAGCTTACCATACAATGACAGGTAATAAGACACTCAATCTGACCACCGATCTTAGCGTAGTCTCCATAAACGTCAAAGGTCTGAAACACCCCATCAAGCGTGGGAAGATAATAAGATACCTGGAAAGAACAAAAAGTGACATAGTCTTATTACAGGAAACTAAACGCGATGCAGACGACATAAAGCTTATCAGAGTCAATTGGATAGCAGACACAGTTTGCTCACCGGCGGTCAAAAAGAAACGCTGGGTGGCCACGTTAGTGTCCAAATAATCAAAGATCAGGATAGAACCACACTCCATGGGCAAAGAGGGTAGACTCTTAATTACTAACATGTAAAGGGGGAAGAAAGGTTCCACATAGTGAATATGTACGGCCCCAACACGGACTACCAAATCTTCCGGGAGGTGCTTTTGGAGGCGCTACACAAGCTACCTAAAGACAAGCTAATAATCATAGCAGGAGACCTGAACATCCCTTTAGACCACACCCTGGACAGACAGTCAACGACCCCATAGCATAGCACGTGCTCACATACTACACTCCAAAACATTTGCATCAGGTTTAACCTCAAAGATGCATGGAGATTTCAACACCCTGACACAAGAGACTATACCTTCTATTCCTGCCCTCACAACCCCTACACCAGAATTGACTACATCTTGATATCAGGGACTTACTCACACCTAATAGAACACTCAGAAATAGTCCCTAGACTAGTATCATACCATTCGGCCATTAACCTAAAACTAAGCGGACACCACAATGAAGACCCCATAGAAGGTGGCGCTTTAACAAGGAAACCATCTTCAACCCAGAGTACAGAAAGGAAATAGAGACGGCCATAGAAAAATAGATAAGCCACAATGATATCCCGGAGGTCAGTACTGAGGCCCTATGGGAGGCCTTGAAGGCGACAATCAGGGGCAAACTAATAGGTATCAAGGCGAGAATAAATAAGAATACGAACATACGTACAGACCAGCTAGAAGTGGAGATAAAAAAAGTAGAACTAGAACACTCACAGCACCCAAAGAACGGAACTCTCCTTAAAGCTCTCACAAAACATAAATATGAGTACAATGAAATCCTGAGTGAAAGGCGGGACTCTGGTTCAACAAATGCAAAGCACACAGTCTGTGTGAGTCTAACAAAGCAGGGAAACTACTCGCTTCGTACCTCAAGCACAATAACACACGCTAGGAACAAAACTCACACAAGTCACAAAGACATACTCAACACTTTCCAAGAGGTCTACACCGACCTATACAACTCAGAACAAAGCTTTAACCAGTTAGAATGCACCAGATACCTAGCAACCTTAAATCTCCCCAAACTCGGCCCCTCAGAGGCAGCAACACTAGGGCAGAACATCACCGACCCCGAAATTGAGAGAGCCATCTTCTCCCTTAAAAGGAATAAGGCCCCCGGCCCGGGAGGCTAATCGTAAGACTTCTACAAGACGTTCCAGAGACAACTAATACCTTCTATGAAGAGGGTTTTCAATCAAACAGCGAATTCAGGGACAGTCCCCCCTCAATGACGGAGGCAAACATTATAGTCATCCCCAAAGAGGGCAAGGACCATACACTTCCAAAAAATTACAGACCCATTTCCCTAATTAATGTGGATTGTAAAATCTATGCCAAAATCCTAGCGGTTAGGTTAAACTCTCTCCTCCTCAAACTCGTCAGTAACACCCAAGTCGGTTTCATAGGCAACCGCTTGGCTAGTGACAACACGCACCTTTTCTGCCACATCCTAGAGCAAACTTCCACTAAAACAGAGCAGCAGTGGCAATTGCCCTGGACGCAAAGAAGGCTTTTGATAAAGTCTCATGGGCTTTTCTGGAAGAGTGCATGCGGGCCTTCAACCTGGGTGAGGCCTACATTAAGATGACAATGGCCCTCTACCAATCACCCTCAGCGAGCATAGCGATCAATGTCTCACTATCGGGCTCTTTCAAGCTAAAACAGGGGACCGGACAAGTCTGCCCTCTATCGCCCTCTCTGTTCCTTTTGGCCTTGGAACCCCTTATCCAAGGGATAAAACTAAATGAAGACATCGTAGGGGTACAAATCAAGGACACAGTGGTAAAAATAGCTACATACGCAGACGACATCCTAATAGTAACCGAACAACCAAAAAAGTCGATAAAGGCCCTTATGGGCTCAATCGCATAGTACTCCACCCTATCAGGCTACAAGCTTAACAATGACAAATCTGAATGTAAACCCTTAAACATTCACTGCACTCGAGATGCGCTGGAGGACTCCGGTTTGACCTGGCAGAAAGGCAGCATTAAGTACCTAGGCATATTGTTCGGAGCAGACCTATACAATTCCCTCCGCCACAACGAAAAAGCACTACTAGAAAAGGTAAAAAAACTTTTAGAGACATGGAGCCCTAAATTTATCATATAGTGGGGAGAATAGAAACCATAAAAATTATGATCACCCCAATGGTAAACTATCTGTCAAGCATGCTCCTGCTCCTACTAACAGACGATTTCCACCGGGAAATCGATAACATGCTATCAAAATTCAAATGGCAGGACAAGAGGGCTCTGATCAGCATCAAGTAATTGAGACTTCTGAAACAACAGGGGGGCCTAAATCTGGCGGACTTCCAAACCTACCAGCTAGCTTTCCTGGCAAAGCAGGGTTCACAGTGGGTGTCCTCTTCGCAGGCATACTGCCCAGTTTGGCTTCAGGTGGAGAGAGCCATACTAAACAATAGACAACCCCTCACCCTGCTCACAATGAACACCTACCCCACCACATCAAAACAGATTTTTAAAAACATCAAGATAGCTGTGCAAAAAGTAGGCAAAAAATGGGGACCAGTATCAGGGGCTCCAAATCTGAGTTGCTATGGGCAAACAGCAGAATCAAATATAGGGGAAAGAGCCTCAACTTCGAAACATGGATAGAGAAGGACATCTCCTTTTCGCACCAATTAGGCAAAGGCCAGGGCCCCATCACATTCTCCGACCTGAAAAATAGCTTACAACTAGGGGACATAGACCTATACAGATTTCTAAAAGTCAAGGCAGTCCTATCAAAGGCCAAACTCCACAACACACTACCCTCGATCTTCTAACCTCTGCTGGAACTGCAATACACACAAGGGGGACTTAGCACACCTAATCTTCCACTGCCCTACACTTAAGATCTTCTGGGGAAGGGTGTTTGACTTTATAGACAAGATCTTTATGCGCAATTCGAACATGGACTTTATCTCGATTGTCAGAGCGGGTATAAGATCAGACCTGGCATCGGTGCACGCCGATATTCTCATGGACCTCCTGCTGTCAGTGGCGGTTAAAACAGTCTTGAATAACTGGAAAGACTCAAGCAAAGCAACCTTTCAATCCTGGCTAATCTGAATTACTTAATTGAGAGGAGCGGACAGTCTCGCATTGCAGTACTCCCCGTGGAAGGCCTCCACCAGAGGGATGTGGGAGACCTTGGACAGATTCCTTACCCCCCACAAACCCCCATATAGGGCCAGTCTAGTGGGCCTACCAGTATCCTTCTCACCGCATGGACGGAGAGAGCCAAGGTGGCTACAACGGGGTTTGGTCCGCTCCTGCGCAGCATGCCGTTGGTTGTGATCTTGGCTTTGTATTGTGTTGTTGCATAGGCTGAAACTGCAGTGCTCTATATCCTGGGACATACTATCCTTTCTCCTCTTAATTTCTCCCCTTTCTCCTTTTTCCCACTGGTCTGTTTTCTGTCCTTTCCCTTTTCTATCACCCGCCTAAGAGTATACCAGACCACTGCAAGTTATTTATACGATTGTTTTGTATCACTTGTAAAATTCCAATAAAAATGTTATAAAATAGAAGAAAAAAAAGAAAAAGATCTTCTGCGACTCACTTGTAAATGAGATGTTGTTTTATTGTTTTGGATATTTGTGTTTTATTACATTATTATGTGTATTAATGTGTATATAATGCTACCTGTGTATTCTTGAAGTTTTGTATTTTTTATTGGAATGTTTTGGATTTCATGAATGTATGTTTATTTACGTTGAAATGTAATAAAAACAATGTATTTTTATTGTAAATTATTTAAATAAATATGTTGCTGATTTTGTTGGTGATTGGGTTATTTTATGCTTGTGGTAAATTTGGTCTTTTTTATGATTTCTATGAATCGATGGTTTCTTACAAGTGTTCAGTTTAAGAAATGGTGCCACCCTTCCTCAGCACTGTTTTGTTTGGTTTCTTGTGAAAGGGTATTATTGAACATGTTTGGAACTTGGGTTGGTGTCTGTGTCCTGGTTGGTGCAGAAGACACCTAACCAAAGTGTCTTCGAAGTATCCAGTAAGTGGTGATAGTTGTTGTTCAGGTGTTTAATGGAAGGCCATTTCTTTGAGTAAATAATGGTGTTTCCTTTTGGCTGTAGTTTGACTACTGTGCTATAATAATTATTATTTTCATTTTAAATGCAAATTGTGCAATTTTGGATTATTCTATGATTTCAGTTGATCTTTGAATTTGCCTCCATAGTGCTTAATTAAAGTGGTAATATCATCATTTTGTGGACCTGTGTGGGTATATTTTAAGGAATGTGTTTATCATGGCTTGCTCCAAATTCTAATGGTAGATTTTGTGGGTCATAGTTTGTTCTTCATTTAACTACTTTTAGTAATCATAATATGTTGAAGCTTGTTGTTTGGGAATATGTATATATATGGAAAATATAAGGCACCGTTAGTGCTGTGATATTGACTGTGAATGGTGTGAATTTGTGTGAATGGTGGGAGGTGGTTAGTAGTAGCAAAAATAGTTATTTATCATTATTTTCAATATATAGCTCTTTAAATTTTAATAATATTTAAAACAAACGTCACATTGTTTATGAATTATTAAATTATATTTATTAATATCTTATTTATTTTTAATATTGTGTATTATATGCCTGCATTATGTCTTTTTTCTGTATGTTGGTAGCTGTTTTTTTCAATGGTTTCTGCTTATCTTTTTGAGCGCACTGGCATAGAGGAAACCTAAGGTCATTTAAGTTTTTTTATTTAAAGTTAAATTACCTTTATTTTAGTAAAGGTTATTTTTTATTAAAATCATTTTGTTATGCAATTTTAGTAACTTATGCTTTAAGTGTATTTTTGGTGTACTTAACTTTTTTATGATCACATTTTTAATGCTTTCTTAGCTGTAATTTCTTGTGGTTTTCAGACTGCTTGGTTTTTTGTTTCTTAATGTTTGCTCTTACATTCTTCTTGAGTCTTGTTATTTGTATGCTATATATATCATTTTAGCAGTACTTATTTGAAGTGTTTAATAATTTTAACTTTTGTTAACAGTATTTAGTTATTTTAGGCAATTTGAATTTCTATGCACTTCTAAGGTGTTTCTTTTTCATCTAGGTGAAATCCATTACTGTTGATGTTTCCTCAGACAGAGTGACACTTTCCAGTGTGATAACTTCTATTGCAACAATTTGTTACATGTGTTCTTCCACTCTTAAAACAATTGTTCAATTAGGAAATTGTTACTAGTACCTAACTGTTTTGCTTTTGAATTTTATTGGTTAAATGTTTAGTTACGGTTGGATTTTAACTTTTACCTTTCATTGGAGATGCCCATTTAAACAATGGTGTTAACTATGTTTGTATTCATTCTAAATATATTTCTATAATAATATATATATTTTTATTTTTTTGTTTATTTTAGCAATATTTTGGTTTACAATATTTTTGATATGTTCTTTATGTGGTGTTTCACTGACAGTATTGTGTAGGTGAAACATGTATACTTTCTATATATTTGTGGTCTATATTATATGTTTTTCTTAAACTTGTACATCAATATTTGTGTAGTTGATATTATGGTATTGCTTGTTCAGTGTATAGAAAGTTGATATTACTGTTCTCAATATTTTTATAATTGCATTTTTGTATCTAGATATTTTTATGGTCAATAGTCTGTCATAGAAGTGTGACAGCAGCACCCAAGTGCGAAGTGCTCTCTTTTTAGTTACAAACCGCATATCCATGCAGCTGTGATCCTCTTTGCCGCCTTTATGTGGCAAGCAGGACTCTTCAGAGACATCATGTTTGTAACTGTAATGATAAAACTTGGCAATTTTCCCCTCTCCTGGTCCACCTTCCTTCTCATTCTTCTAAGGATGAAAGTGTACCAGTGCAGCTGACAAGCAAGGGGGCAACTGTAAAAATGGCCCAGATTCATCTTTTCACATTTTTCAATTTTAAATGCAACATATCTACTCCTTCCCAGTGGCAAGTCAAGTGGCGGTGGAGCATTAAATACCCCCCAACTCTGGACAATGTTGGTGGGGCATAAATAACAGTGTTAGTGCTTGGTTGACCCTGTGGGGGTGAGGAAAATATGTACAGCATTATTCCTCTGCTCTTGGAAAATGTAGACGCATAGAAAACCCTTCCGGTACTTAGGCAAGGCTGGGTAAATCACCTAACTGCGGGGTATTAGGTGTTGATGCCAGCCGTGCCTAAGTGTACTTCCCCTTCAAAATATATATATTTTTTTTAGAAAGGACATTTTATTTCTGTCGCCTTTGGGCAAGATGAATTGTACATTCAGGGGCCAATTACGATGACGGGTGGAAAGCCTCCTCCTGAAAGTCGGATTCTCTTCGAAAGTGTTGGTCTAGAGTCCGCCCGACCAATTACGATGTTCACGGTAAGAATGTAAACTGCGCGGTCATTTTGAATCGGTTCCGTTCGTGTTGGTCGGAACCGCATCGTACAGCTTTATGGACAGTGTTTCCGACCTCACAATTATGATGTTGATTTCCAAAAGCCTTTCAGAGTTGACCTGTCTGACATGAAAACGCTGTTGTAAAGTGACTTTGGGGGCCCCTATCCAACCTCCGGTTGGGGGTTGATGGGGTACCTAAGTGACCCCCTGTAAAACCCTGCACTGTGCGGCAGGCACAATGGCGTGCCGGTGACAGGGTTTAGAGTTTTCCACACACACCCCATTTCCCCATAGGAACCTGTGTTATGTCTGGTTGTTGGGCAGAACACGGGCACCCATAGGAAACAATGGGACTCCGACCGAACAGTGTTCGTCGCATCGTAATCAGGCAGGCGTAACCACCGACTGCAAATCAGCTGGTCCTGAGTCAGGGTCAGATGGAAAGTTTTCCCATGACATCGTAATCGGCCCCTCAGAGATCCAAGTGGCTTGTAGACAAGTTAAAGGATGGAACAAATAACAACTCTCTGTACTTGAACAAAACAGTGAGAGATCCTCATGGGGCAAGGCTGAAGGAAGCCTCCCTGCACTTTGTAAAGCCAATACTGAATATTCTTTATCCTTCACATTATGGTCAGTGGTATATCAGCAGCTGTCAGTTTCCAATGCCCTTTTCTCAATTAGGCACCAGCATACCTGTCAGCTTTTTTTCTAATTTTCATTCTAAAGATAAACGGTCTCCTTAGACAAGAAGAGATCCAAAAACAGGTTCTTGACTCCCAACCCATGGCCAAGGCAGGATAAGGGAAGGCTTGAAAGCACATCCTAGCCATACCAAAGAACCAGTGAGTACAGATACATTTGTCAGCGCCTTGTATCGATGAGGTATTACTAATGAGTAAATGTATACTTTCTCTTGGAGGGTTCCATGAATATTTATTTAAATGGAGCCATAGTGACTCTGTAGTGCTGACATATTTACACTTACATTGAAAAATCACTTTTTGGATTGTCAATTGCTTCAGTTTCATTTGACAAATACTTTGGAATCTTTTTGAAACCGTATATACACATTCAAGACTGCTCATGGGAAAATTGATCATGGGTGAGAAAATATAAGGGCTTCTCTAGCTCACATTGCATATTCTAGGCCAAACAGCAGGTCCTACTGCCATATGCTTCTAAAGCGATTCTTGTGCTCTGTGTTTATGAGGAATCCATTAGGTTTGTTCTTTGGGGCCTGGAGTACTGAGGGGAACCTTGGCAGGTATTGTATGTTTTTCTAAAAGAAAGTATGTTTTCTTACATGTCAGCTGACTTACTGTAATTTCTTGAAGTGTAATAATGTTGAAATGCACTTATTTCAGAGTTAAATGTATGTAACATTCTATGACACACCCAAAAGCCCTGACTGTTTATAATTGGGTACCCTACAATTTACCAATAGCAAATGTGGTGACATACTGTTTTTATGGGTTAGCGTCTGCTGACATGCACTCCATTAAAAGTGTCTCATGTCTATGGGATCTAGTCTGCATTTAGGTATTTGTTTTCCCTTTAGAGGTGGTTTCCATTGGTTGTTCTACCAAATATGTTGCATACATTTGTCATTTTGTGAGCAATTTATAGTTTTTCATGTATTAAAGAATTTCTGTCCGTTTCAAAAGAAAAGGCATTGATTAGACATTGAATTATTGAATGTTCGTTTCTGTGTTGCTGAGCTCTGATGTTTAAGGCCAGATCACCTCCCTAAGGAAGCCTTGGACTATTTCGCTTTACTACCCTGAGAGTCATGTGATAAAAGAGATACATACCTTCCAGATAGGTGCTCCACAATATTAGTACCGCAGGAACCAAGAAGTAACAGTGGTTTGTCACAATATGGGCCCACTAGCTTCTAAATGCCTTGGGACTTCCTAAACTGTATTTCTCATTTTTGATATGACGGTGATATTGATTTGACTATCCCTCATTTATCATTCCACATCCATAGTTTCTTATCATTCATTTACCATCTATTCCCTCATCCATCATTCCTTAATTCTCAGGGCTCCTCATCCCTACTCCTCACTAAATAGTCTTTCTCCTCATTTCAAAGGAGAAAGAAAGAAGTCCTAAAAGGGACACAGTTGTCCATTTTAGATTATCCTCAACCCTCATTCATCATGCCTCACTCCTTAATGCTGATGCCTTGGTCCACACACCTCTATCCTATTCCTCCCTCAACTAGTGATTAGCAAAAGTGCTGGTAATATTAGGTGTGCCAAATCTAGACAAGCATTCCATGCTGGCAGTTATTTATATAAACATGCAATAGAAATTTGACTTTTCCATTGTTCATTGGATTTATATGATTTCTGCCTTCAGAAACGAGATACAAAAGTATTTTACAAATACCGTAGAATCAATAGATGAGGGAACAATATCCTGGAAAGACATTGAAACATGCAACGTCTGGGCATAGGGTATTTGCATCGCCTCAATCCTTTGTGCTATATAAATAAACTTAAACCTACACTTCTTAGATGTATTACTTAATATATATACAGCATTATGGTTGTCCTATTATTTTCAGATCATACATTAACCATTATTTTGAGTGGTATCAATACAGGGTCATTGACTAACTTATTGAGTGTACTCAGAAGATGGGAAATGTTTACTGTTTCGAAACAAAGTAGAGAAATGGGGCAATATAAAGCTGTGCAATAGGTAGGTGGATATACCATTGAATATGTTTTTCAGCATGCTAATCAATTTGCTTTAACTTATTCATTATTTTTAACTTCATTTAAATGTAATTTCTAAAAGCCTGCACAGAACCATTTGTATCAAGTGCTTAGAGACCTATAGGTGATAAATGCGCTATATAAATTGAATAAATAAATAAATAAATCTAACAAACAAACAGTAATTGCACTAAAATCTTCTTTATTCTAGGCTAAGTTGCTAATATCAGCATTCTCACTTATCACTAGAGGTGGGAAAAATGAAGGTATAAAGAGGGACAGCTGAGGCATGAGGAGTAAAAATGGGCAGCTGGTAATGAGGGACAGAAGATAATGAATGAGGGACAGTGGGCGAGGAATGGTGAATGAGGGATGAGCAATGATGGCTGATGAATGACCAATGATTGAAGAGAAATGAAGGATGAAGAAAGACAGATAAAGAATGATTGTTAGACCTGGTATCAATGGCGTGGGTCTCCCTTCCATTTTTGCTGTTGCCTCATGTATTTATGCTGGTGTTAGATGCTTTGGGCACTGTGCCACTGCTGTTCAGTGCCACAGTGCAAGTGCTCCCCATTGCTCCCTATTGTAAATTAATGTATTAATTGGTGATTCCATGAATGACTGTTTGGTTTACTTGTAAAACCCTAGTCCAGTGCCAGGCAAGTGGAAAGAGTGGGAGGAAGCACAATGCTCCTCTCCAGCCATTCTCTGTGGTCAGTACCCCCTTTTAGCGGGTAGGGATTGACATTGTGGGGCCACTGGACCCCAAGACAGCCATGGGCAACAGGTTCATCCTGTTCTTGGTGGACCAAGCCACCCGATACCCGGAAGCCATGCCTCTGAGGACAGTGACGGCCCCCATGGTGGGACGAGCACTGATGGGAATTTTCTCATGAGTGGGATTCCCTCGCAAGGTAGTGTCTGACCGGGAAACCAAATTCATCGCCAAGTATATGAAGTCCCTGTGGCAGGAGTGTGGTGTAACTTACAAGTTTACCACTCCTTACCACCCCCGAGGAAATGGGTTGGTTGAAAGGTTTAACCGAACCCTGAAAGGCATGATAATGGGTCTTGAGGAACCCATGAGGCATAGGTGGGAAGTCCTCTTGCCATGCCTACTCTTTGCCTACCGTGAGGTGCCACAGAAATCTCTGAGGTTCAGTCCCTTTGAGCTTCTCTATGGACACCCAGTCAGAGGGCCTCTGAGTCTGGTCAAAGAAGGCTGGGAGCAATCTCCCAGGAAACCTCGACAGGATGTATATAGCTGCATGCTGGCCTTCAAGATTCAGACTAGGCGTTTCAGGCAACTCGCTGAGGCAAATCTGGAAGCCAGCGCGGAGGAGATGAAGCGCTGGTATAACCAGAATGCCACTCTGGTAGAGCTTCAACCTGGCCAGAAAGTGTGGGTCATGGCCCCAGTGGAGCCTTGCGTGCTCCAGGATAAGTGGACCAGACCGTTTGAGGTTGTGGAGCACAAGAGTCCAGTTACCTACTTGGTAGACTTGTGGTCTCCTAGGAACCCCTTGAGGGTCCTACATGTCAAACGCCTTAAGCCCCACTTAGAGAGGTCTGAAGTGGGCATGCTCCTAGCAACAGATGCTGGAATGGAGGAGGAGACTGAGCCACTTCCTGACCTCCTGTCTGCAACAGAGCAAGATGGGTCAGTGGATGTTGTTAACCTCTCTTCCACCCTAACCCATGAGCAACAGAATGACTGCTGCCAGTTGCTGGGACAGTTTTCTGATCTGTTCTCCCTGGTTCCTGGTGTCACAGATTGGTGCTTCCATGATGCGGACACAGGAGACAGCTTACCTGTGAAGCATAAAACTTAAAGGGTAACTGACAGGGTGAGGGCTTGCATCAAAGAGGAGGTCTCAATGATGCTTGCACTAGGGGTGATTGAGTCCTCTAGCAGTCTTTGGGCCGGTCTAGTGGTCTTGGTCCCAAAGGCTGCAGCGCCGGGTGCCACACCCGAACTCCGGTTGTGTGTGGACTACAGAGGGCTCAATTCAGTCATAAAGACTGACGCACCACATCCCCACAGCTGATGAGCTCATTGATTGGCTAGGGGCTGCACGGTACCTCAGCACGTTTGACCCCAGATGGGCATTTCCAGTTCTGCGTTATGCCCTTTGGGATGAAGAATGCCCCTGCCACCTTTCAGAGGTTGGTTATCCAGGTGTTGGTTGGACTGGATGAGTTCAGTGCCGCCTACCTGGATGACATCGCAGTGTTCAGTGCCATTTAGGAGGAACGTCTGCGCCACCTCTGGGAAGTGATGTTGGCGATGCAGAAGGCAGGCCTCATGATCAAGGTGAGTAAGTGCCAGATCGGGCAGGGTTCCGTGGTGTACTTGGGACACCAAGTTGGGAGCGGCCAGGTGGCGCCACTACAACCCAAGATTGAAACCATCCTGGCTTGGGAGCCTCCCAAATCCCAGACAGAGGTGAGAGCCTTTTTAGGTGTCACCGGGTATTACAGGAGGTTTGTCAAGGGGTATGGCAACATTGTTGCACCCTTGACAGAGATGACTTCCAGGAAGCAGCCCAAGAAAGTGATTTGGACTGAAACCAGTCAGAAAGCTTTTGTAGCCCTGAAAGCTGCCATGTGCATTGCGCCCATGCTCATGGCACCCAACTTCTCAAGAGAGTTCATCATTCAGACAGACACTTCAGAGCATGGTGTGGGGGCTGTTTTGTCACAGATGAATGAGGAGGGCCTAGATCAACCTGTAGCCTTCATCAGTAGAAGGTTTGGTGCTATTGAGCGTGAGGCATTTGCTGTGGTCTGGGCACTGAAGAAGCTGATACCATACCTGTTTGGGACTCACTTCCGGGTTCAGACATACCACAGGCCCCTCAGATGGTTAATGCAGATGAGGGGTGAGAATCCAAAGCTGTTAAGGTGGTCCATTTCCCTACAGGGTATGGACTTTACGGTGGAACACCGCCCTGGTATAGAACACGCCAACGCTGAAGGTCTGTCCAGATTTTTCCGCCTTAGTGATGAGAACTCCTAGGAGTTAGGGTAGTTCTCCCTACATTTCAGCTGGAGGGGACACATGTTAGACCTGGCACCATTGGCGTGGGTCTCCCTTCCATTTTTAGCTGGTGTTAAATGCTTTGGGCACCGTGCCACTGCTGTTCAATGTCACAGTGCAAATGCTCCCTATTGTAAATGAATGTATTAATTGGTGATTCCATGATTGGCTGTTTGGTTTACTTGTCAGACCCTAGTAAAGTGCTCCAGGGGTGCCCAGGGCTTGTAATCCAAATGCTGCTAGTGGGCCTGCAGCACTGGTTGAACCACCCACAGAAGGAGCCTTGCAAAATGTGTCTAAGGTGTGTCTAAGGTTTGCCATTGCAGAGCCTGCATGCAGTCTGGTACTTTCATGCTGACTGGGCAAGTGCACCCACTTGCCAGCCCCTAAACCTTCCCTTTTCTTCATATCAGGCACCCCTATGGTAGGCCCAAGGGTAGGGTGCATTGTAAGTATAAGGTAGGACATGCCCTGGTGTGTGTGGCATGTCCTAATAGTGAATACAGCCATTTTAGTTGTTCACTATTTCAAGGCTACCTGTTCTCCATAGGCCAGAATGGGCTGTTAGAATTGTTTAGTTTAGTTTAAAGGAGTTTGTAAAGCGCCTGGTGACGCCTCCCGGCGTGTCCCCGCGCTGTGGAGAGAGAGTATAATAGTAGAGAGAGAAACCATTCACACTGTAAAGAGGCAGGTTTTCAACTTCTTCCTAAAAGAGGATTCATTACTCTCCAGCCTGATATCCAGAGGCAGGAGGTTCCAGTGCTTAGCCGCTAAGGTGCGGAATGATCTGCCCCCCATTCTAGCTTTTTTGGGGCACGCAGTTCTGAGCAGACCCATTCCTTTGGATCTGAGAGATCTGTTGGGTTCATACACAGATACCAGACCCGACATATAGGCCGGTGCTCTGTGATGAATTATCTTATGGCACCAGAGCATAGCTTTATAGACAATCCTCTTACTGATAGGTAGCCAGTGGAGGGCTGCTAGAGAGGGGCGTGAAGGGGCTCGGCGGGGAAGCCTTAACACCAGGCGTGCTGCCGAGTTTTGTAAAACCTGTAGTTTTTTAATGTTTTTCTCCGATGTACCCATGAGCAGCACATTGCCGTAATCTATACGGGACGTTATCAGTGCCTGCGTCATGGTACGCCTGGAGTTGATAGGTAGCAGGTCAAGGGTGCGATTGAGCGAGTGTTACATTTTATAATCCTAACTGACTCAGAAAACACAGTAGAAATTCGAGTTTAGTATACCTGAACTCAGAATAATAAAATACATATTTTAGTAAAGTTGGTTTTAATATACTGTGTTTGAAAATACCACTTTTAGAAAGTAGGTATTTCCTTGCCTAACCTTTCCAGCCTGCCTCTGCTAGGTTGTGTATTCCTTTGTCTGGAGTCTGTGAGTGACAGGGCTGGGGGATTTCAGGAGACAGGCTGGGGCAGCACAGTGGTGAATAGAGAGATCTGCATCTAGATAGGAGGGAGGAGTTGCACCTGGGACCTGAATAGTGCTGGGCCTTCCCTCTTCAATGCTGGCTCCACCTCCTGTGGAGCAGCTGATGTCTCTGCCCTGCACACTGAAAGAGGAGAAGGAGTCCTGTCAACAAAGTGCTCCAGGGCTGTACTTGCCTTCTACAATGCTGGCTCCACCTCCTATGGGGCGTCTAATGTTTCTGCCCTGCTCTGTGAAAGGAAAGGAGAAGTCTGGTAAACAGAGTGCTTCAGAACTGGTTTGGACTGGGCAAAGGCCCCTCTCCCCTCAGGGAGCAAAGGATTTTGGAGTATAAATATTGGGACCCTGATCCAAAGAAATTAGATCACTTTTGGACTACAAGAAGAAACCTTTACTGAGGAGAGGAACCTGAAGAAACTGAGAATAGACTATTCCCAAGCTGAAGTGCTGCTTGGGGGATTGGCCTGCAGTGGTTGCCTTACTGCCAAAGGAAGGAGAAAGGAACTTTGTGTACTTTGCTTTCAACTTGTTCTCCAAGGGCTTGGAAAATAGCTTGCCTCCTGCTGAGGTCTCAAGGACAACAGACTTCACCCACCAGCTCCCCAAAAGTCTTCCTGAAGTGCCTGCAGTAGTGCTGGACTTTGTGGAGGAGTTGCGTGTTGCAAGGAGCTGGAAGCGCGACTCAAGATCGAGAAGCTTGTCACAGAACTGCCGCTTCACAACACGAAGCGCCCCGCATCATCGGAGAAGAGAAGCGACGTCGCAGCAGATGCATCGCCGGGAAGCATGTCGCAGGAGAGAAGGGTCGATGTTGCATCAGACGCCGCCGCATTTTTGAGAAGCGCGTCGCAGGGCCTGCCGCGGCTCGCATCGTTGTGGAAGCAACTTGCATCGCCAGTAGAGAAGATCGACATTGCCGCATCGCTGGGAAGCTTGTCGCAGTGCTGGTTGCAGCTTGCATCGTGTTAAGTATCTCTCATAGCCGGAGAAGAGGTTCGATGTCGCCGCAGACGCGGCCTCATCACCGGGAAGCATGTCGCATCAAGGAGAGAGCATCATCTTTATTTCTTTGCACCAGAACTTTGCCGCATTTCTATCGCTGCTCTATTGCTTGTTGTTGAAGCACATCGCATCATAAGGTACATTGACGCAAAGTGTTGCAACTTAAGGATTGAACTTAACTAAGCTAAAACTAACATCTAGAAGTAGAGTATTGTGGATTTTTGTCATTTATTGGTCTTGTGGTAACTCTATATAAAGTATACTTATGTTTTATATAAAACCTGTGTGGTGTCCATTTGTAGTGTTGTCACTGGGTTGTGTATGTGGTCACAAATGCTTTACACACTGCCTCTGAAATAAGCCTGTCTGCTCGTTACCAAGCTACCAAGGGGGTGAGCAGGGGTTATTTTAAGAGTTTATCCCCTTTACCCTGACCAGAGGCAAGACTCCCTATTTGTCACAAGTACCTACCTGTGCCAACTAGAGATCCCCAAATCTAACAATGATGATGAGGCTTTATAGACTAGGAATGTGGGATGATGGATGAGGCATAATTGATGAGCTGCGTGATAATGTATGAGGAATGATGATGAGAGGAACTGGGTGATGGGTGAGGTATGATGGATGCTGGATGATGGATTAGAGATAACACGTGATGAATAGGGAATAATGTTAAGAGATGATGGATGTAGAATAATGAATGACGAGTGCTGGATTTGAAATAGTGGGTGAAGGAAGTTGGATGAGGGATGATCATTACGATGAGGGCTGGCTATAATGTATGATGGACAAAGACATTTGACATTTTGACATTTGACATTGTAAACCTATTGTGTAGTTAATAAAAACCCTAACAATCAGATAAAAACATCTGTTGTTTACATTTTCTAAAAGGTTTTATGCAAGAGGTATATTGTGAAACAGTTAGGTGAAATAAGCTTAAAGGGCTGGACTCCAAGCATCTAATCAGTGCACTGGTGCCCCAGTTTGGCTTCTTCTTTTAGCGCTCGGCCAGTGCCGCTCGGGCTGCATAGGATGCTGTTGGTTTTTGCCCTTCTATATGGACTGTCGAAGTAGGCAACAAAAGTTGCTGCCTGAGTGTGTTAACAAATTTTGCACATCTCGCCAATGCCCAGGGAGCAGAGTGATTAACACAAATAGAAGATGCTTCCAGACACGTTTCCACCCCTAGGACCAGGCACACTGGTCTCATTAATGGTCTCCTCTGATGTTTTAAAGCTGGGCAGCAGCATAAAAAAGTGTAGCCATGATTCATGTGGATAGGTTCATAACCTGCAATCACTTTTGTCTCTATTGCTACCCCAGGAAGGATTACAATATTTTATTGGCAGAGCTAACAGTCACATTTCGAATATTTGCTGGCGGGTTTCCACATTTATGGCTTCCAGGAAGTACAGTTGGTGTTTCTAGCAAGTCTAAGAGTCATTTAGGGACTGTGCCAATGTCGAATTGGCTAGTGTTAGTAGGTCATGATCTCTTGAGGTCACCTTTAGTTGCCAATTGATGGCCCTTTTCCTGATAGTGAAGGGAATGTCCACAGTTCTTCAATCTGGAGAGACTTTATAGCCTTTCTTACCTGGGTGTGACAAGGATTGTCTAGAGTTTCAAAAATTAATTTTAAGTTGAATTTCAGTGATTGGTGATTGTGTGTGTCCTAATGTAATATTTCAGCATGGCTGCTTGGCCTTAGATTAGAGCGACCGGCACATTGTGGTTGGTGGAAAATGTTCTTGTATGCTCTACAATGGACTCGCTCCAGGGCTGAGTCTAGGGCCCCTGGGTAGGCAAAGTGGCCCTACTGTAAGCCTGTGAAAAAGGTTGCCTTCATTACCTTTAGAATTGGGGCCACCGAAGCACTGCTTCGTTACCGGTTCAATTGGCCGATCCAGTACGTGATTGCGAAACCTTTCTTTAAATCACATTTACTTGTGCCACTGCTGTGCTGTTTTCACTAAACCAGATGCCAAGATAATTGTACTTCCTTGTTGTTGGGATGATGTTGCAACCTAGGTCCCAAGAGATGTTCTCGTTTGTTCCTGCATCTTCCAAATATAAGGACTTATGTTTTTTTCAGGTTCACCTGGAGATGGAGAGCCAGACGGGAATGTATTTGGGGAATTGAATACCCACTGTAGACTGGTTTTAGTGCGATACATAATCGCTAGGTCATCCGCGTATTGGATTATTTGTTGCTTGATGTTACCTAGCTTAGATGGAGCCAGACATCTTGGCGTCAAGGTTCTTCATAAATCGTCTGTGTACAAATTAAACAGCAGGGGGGGGGGCCAAGTCACACCACTACTTTAGGCCTCAATTTCTTCTGATTTTTCAGGTGACCGAAATAGGCCCAGTTTTCACTCCGACCCATGTCATTGAATATAGTGAGGTTATAGCTCTTAGCATTATAAAGGGTATGCCCCACGCATGTAGCTTACTCCATAGGGTTGCCCTATCTACCCTGTCAAATGCCGCACTATAGTCAATAAAGCTGCAAAAGAGCGGTAGGCGGTTGTTTTTTATGGCTTGGTACCTCAAAAAAGATAGTGCTAGAATGCTGGTCACAGTTGGCGCCCCTGCTCTGAAGCCAGACTGGAATAATGGTAAAATCTGTTGCTCTTGAACCCACACCTCTAGCTTCTCCAGGAGGGTCCGTGCATATGCTTTGGCCTCCATGTCGAGGAGTGCAATTAGACTGTAGTTTGAAGACACTGAATGGTCCCCCTTTTTGTATATGGTGAAAATGGTGGACCCTCTCCAAGTACCAGGGACTGTCACGGGTTGGAACGCACTGTTGAAGAGTGGAGTCAACATCCTTGCCCGGTTGCCAGAGGCACATTTAAACAGTGACGCTGTGTAACCATTAGGACCAGGAGCCTCATCCTTTCTCATCTGCTTGATGATACGTTCAACCTTCCTGCTGGAAGTTTGTTTGGATACTGTAAGTTATCTCTGTTCATAGGCCAGATAGCTGGCTCACAGTAAAATCATCAGTGGAGGAGATTTCATTATTGACCGTAGCCTGGGACTGAATGGAGGCCAACTGGGGAATCAGGTTATCGATGTATAATTCTGTTACATGCCTGACCCATTGAAATGATACAATATACGAAAGGTGTGCATCACACAATTCCTCAATGTTTTTCACAACTGACTGTTGTCCCAATGTGATTGCACCCTATGAACAGTTGATCTAAAAACGGAGGTTAAGTACTGAAATGTCAACATCTGTGAACATGAAGAAGATCACAGGAGTGACGTTTTCCAACATGAACGGCTTGAAAGAACAGGGGATTACAATTGACTTTTCCAACGAAATGCGAGACTTTCAATTGTTAGGTGAAAATGTTGAATCATTTTAATGTGCAATAATGCATTGGAATTCATGGTATTCATGTGTCCAGTAGGAATAATATTTCGTGCAGGTTTACCCTTTTTAGGTCTCGCCTGTCGATGCGCATGCGCATCGAGCAAGCGAGAGTATTGGGACTTATCCACTCTTTATCCACACTGCAAGGAATCGTGGCGATTCCTTGCAGTGCCCGTGACTTTTAAGCTCAATGCGCATGCGCATTGAGCTTAAAAGCGCGTGCACATCAGTTCCCTCAGCCGCACTCCGCCCCCTCCCCTTCCTGCCGTGTCGCATTTCTCCTCCCCCCTCCCCTCTCCTCCGTCCGTCTTGTTTGTTTGATTTAACCCGCTCCGCCCCCTCCCCTTCCCGCCGTGTCGCATTTCTCCTCCCCCCTCCCCTCTCTTCCCTCCGTCTCGTTTGTTTAATTTAACCCGCTCCGCCCCCTCCCCTTCCCGCCGCCTCTCCCTACCCGTCTCTCATCCCCGTTTCCTTTGTTTCCACTCTCGGTACAACTCTACCCCTTTCTGTTTTACTTCCCAGTGCTCGCTCCCTTTCTTCACTTCTCCACACCTTCTGGTCAGGTTTTGTGTAAATTCCCTTTCCCCGATCTCTAAATTTCTCTGCTGGCTCCACTGGCAGCGCCTCTCTGGCCCCTTTCCCTTTCCTCCTCTCAGCTGCTCCCTACTCCCCCCCCCCTCCATTCCTGCTCTTACCGCTGCTCTCTCTGCCCACACCCTTCCGTCTCTCCATCTTCCCACTCCCTCTGCTCCCGCTTCTGACAAAAACAACACCGCCGCTGCTGCCGTGAGCAATTCACGTATTTCCGGCTGTTTACTTCCCCCCTCACTGTTCAGCGTATTGTTGTATTCTCTTCAGCTTCTTAGCCAAACTACATCAGACTACCTTGAGGGAAAATTGCTTACGAGAGATATTGAATTTTCCCTGCTCCCTCCAGTATTCTATTATTTGGACAGCCTACGCCCACTGTTATTTACAGGATACAGCTAGCTATGTTAGCCTCTTCTAAGGGGCAATGTAAATACTGATACTTGTGTTCTGTCATTTTTTCTAT
The DNA here is from genome assembly GCF_964263255.1 of Lissotriton vulgaris. Classification (NCBI taxonomy): domain Eukaryota; kingdom Metazoa; phylum Chordata; class Amphibia; order Caudata; family Salamandridae; genus Lissotriton; species Lissotriton vulgaris. The sequence goes on from NC_141685.1 coordinate 1,433,858,828, forward strand.
GTACAAAATCCATTAAAAATATTTAGACCACAAAAAGTGCGTAAAATTTCAAATCAAAAACCATTTTGTTGCTTACTGGTTATTAGACGATCACCAATGTTTTTTATGCATCCTTTTTCCTGTCTAACTAGAAATCACAAACTAGACCTTGTTCACAAAATAATGTGCATGCTCATAATCATTCTTGAATTACCAGAAGGTCAATACAATATAGTATCCCGTCACAGTCTACCACCAGCAGTGAGAGGTCTAGTTACTGCTTCGGATTGGATCAATGGGGTTACACACGTCTCTGCGCGATGATGTCATTTTGTTACTCTCTTTTGATGTGGACTCTAGGAACAGTCCTATTTCAGGCTTAAACATCTGATGTCAATTCACTGAAGGTGTATGAAACACGGTGTCCAGGTAGGTAGCATCAGACCCCTTGATGAAATATGGCGGGAACAACTCTTATTTACCTTTACATTTATTGACTAGTGCTACAGTATGTTTTCTTGAGCATAGTGTTAAAGCATTTTGCAAGTAGCAACTATTATTTTTTGCAGTTACTGATATTTGCGCGTCCACAACACTGTACGCAGAACAAGAACATCTGGGGGCGCCGCCATGCTTTCAATAATCTCCAAATTCTCCACGGACCACCCTCCGGCGTCCGCCCCCTCCCCTTCCCGCCGTGTCGCATTTCTCCTCCCCCCTCCCCTCTCCTCCGTCCGTCTTGTTTGTTTAATTTAACCCGCTCCGCCCCCTCCCCTTCCCGCCGTGTCGCATTTCTCCTCCCCCCCTCCCCTCTCTTCCCTCTACAGTTCTGCTTTTGCTCTGCCGGTGTTTGAGCACACGCATTCTGGGATGAATGTATTACATACATGGGGGGCTTATGTGCAAGCCTCTTGTGCCGCCGGTTCGTCACCTTTCCCCACATTACAAGAGACCCACCGGCAGCGCAAGGGGCTTCTAAATAAGCCCCATAATACCTTGGCCTCGTGCGCTTGTAAACTCACTTCGCACCATTTAAGCTGCATGGGACGTCCGAGCGTTAGTGGCCTGGGGAGTTTGGTGGCAAACATACATCACCCTCAACCCCTCACCCTCACTCACTCACCCTCAACCCCTCACCCTCAACCCCTCACCCTCAACCCCTCACCCTCACTCACCCTCAACCCCTCACCCTCACTCACCCTCAACCCCTCCCCCTCAACCCCTCACCCTCACTCACCCTCACTCACTCACCCTCAACCCCTCACCCTCACCCTCAACCCCTAACCCCCTCACCCTCACTCGCCCTCACCCTCACTCCCCCTCAACCCCTCACCCTCAACCCCTCACCCTCACTCGCCCTCACCCTCACTCACCCTCAACCCCTCACCCTCAACCCCTCACCCTCAACCCCTCACCCTCACTCACTCACCCTCAACCCCTCACCCTCAACCCCTCACTCACCCTCACTCTCACTCACCCTCACTCACCCTCACTCACCCTCACTCACCCTCACTCACCCTCACCCTCACTCACCCTCACTCACCCTCACTCACCCTCACTCACCCTCACTCACCCTCACTCACCCTCAACCCCTCACCCTCACTCACCCTCAACCCCTCACTCACCCTCACCCACCCTCACCCACCCTCACTCACCCTCAACCCCTCACCCTCACACAGTGCAATAGGTCTCGGAGCATTTGAGTTAGAGCTTTTAGAAATGTTTATGGCTTTTTTTTTTTAATTCTTTAGCATTGGCTACAGGAAACAAAAATGCTAAAGATTTACAAAAAAACCCATAAACAATTCTAAAAGCACTAACTCTAATGCTGCGAGACCTATTGCATTTCCAATGCTTGTTAGTACATGGTTTGGGTACGCGCTAACCAATGGTAGTATGATATGATGAAAGGTATGCTGGGATATGCCGTTTTTAGACGCAGGAATGTGAACTCGGGAAAGTGAGAATGGACACGGAATCCGTGCCAGAGTTTTGTAGCTGCGCTCATGATTAATCACCTGTTGGCAATAAACAAAAGGGAGATATGTAGCGAAGCACACACAGAGCACTTGATGAGGGCTCCGTTTAAATAAAAAAGTGTGCTTTGGCACACCGCAGGTATGGAGAGGCACAGTGGGGGTTAAGAGTTCTACGGATATGACCCAGCGTTGATGAAAATGTGGCATTTTTAACTAGATTCTTGTCACGGTATGTTTGAAATATAAATGAACGGATAACATTCGGGAAAAAGGTTTAAGGAAAGAGGGGATTGAGCAGGGTTGTTTGCTATGCGGGGGTAGAAGAGAGACAGCACTTATAAATAAGTAAGGGAGGTAGATTGGGACATGAATAATACACAAAAATGGGTAACGTTTGGAGGCAAATCGATAGTGATGTTGATTTGCAATAGTTAACCTATTTTAGTCTAACTGTTCCGATGCAGTTCTTTTAATAGAAATAAGCAGACTAATCATGCACATTGATTGTGATGTTTGATTATTATTTTTTGCTTTGTAGATACCCCTGATGAAGGGAATTGTCATTCCCGTAATGCATTGGGTGATTGGAATAAATTTGTGGCATGTGGAAACGTACATTCCTTTCTTGTTTGCGTCATCATTGCTGTACTAAAGACAAATGAATAAAATAAATCGATTACAATATTGAAAAAAGTGATTAAAAATAATGATATAAACAAGGAGTACGAAGAAGAATAAGTGAATACTTGATTTATTGGATTCAAATAGTCCAGGACTTGGCTGTGCAGCTGGAAGGGTTCCCAAAATGTGGTTCCTCTGTGTGAGTTTACATGCCTGACCCAAGCAGCTTCTGAGATGCCGTTCTCCCTTGATTCCTTTCAGCTCTTTAGTGTGGAAAACAACCTTAACAATGCCGTCAAAACACTGCAATACATTTACATCGCTGTTTTTACAACCCAAGTTGTTACAACGACTTGCACTGGAGGGTACTCTAGACTAAGGAATAGTGTGATTTACTATTCCAACACCTTCCCTACTGTACGTAGACTAGAGTTGGAATAGTAAATCACACTATTCCTTAATCCAGCGCAAGTCGTTGTAACTTGCGTTGTAAAAACAGCAACGTAATGTACAGCGATATAAATGATCGCGTTGTATCGTCGTACATCACATCCCTTTAGTCACATGTTCCCAGAAGCGTGCCTGATTGAGTCTTTCAGCAGCAGTAATATGATTGCCAAATCCTTTTGATTCCTTGTCTTTTTATGTTCCCAGACTGTTGTCTTTAGGGTTTTTCTCTTACGTTTGACTTCTGCTGAATTTATTGGGAGTTTTTATTTGTTAGTCCACTGCAGCCTGCAAAAGGCCCTTCTTTCAACAATGATGGCTTTATCATAATGCGTTGAGATTATCTGGCCCCCAGTTATGCATTGCGTCGGACCTGACTCCTTCACCTTTCAGCTAGTATCTGAGTTCCTCCACAGACTTCTATCACCACTGGAGAGCCAAATCCTGTAGCTTCAAATTTGCAACAGACGCCTCTTTGTTTGGCCAGGTGATGGTTGATGCTGGGTGCTCTAGTCTGTTTTATTCTTTTGGCTAGGTTTACATTCTCCACTCCTGTTGACTAACCCACCTGCCTGCTCTTCACGGAGCTTTGTACTAGGAGGTTCAAAGATCATTTTAGTGGGTTGTGGTCACTTTCTGACCTTTATGTGATTTCAGATTTCACTATTCACGTGGCTAGGTCCTCTGAAAGGGAGACCTTATCAATAGCTGATCGGCCTATGCATATTGGGAGAAATGAACGTTCCTTCTCGTTTACTAAGATCTCACTTTGTGCTGATGCAGTTTGTAGGTTGACAGAAATTCCTGTGTGATATGCTTCCCTGTCTCCCAGACGACGCTGACAGGTGGCTCCCCCAAGCCACTGATATTGAATTCACCCATCATTATGATTTCATGCCTAAGGAGATCCAGAATGAGCAATTCTGGATTGTCCAGTAGTTGTTGGATTATCACCAAAGTTTTTTTGCAGCGTTGATGTAACAGTTGACCAGTATAAGATCAGTGGCTTTCTGATTAAGTTTTAGGCCTCTGATAGAGACTGCTTGGGCCGCCTTGCTGGGGAGGACCAAATTGGTGGCCTCCAAGTTGGTAGTATGCTCGATAAAAATTGATAGGCCACCTGACAGGCGCCCAAACTGACTTTCTCACTGTGCAGATGTAAAAACCTCAGAAACCTAGCAAAGACGTGGAGGCAAGCTCCTAAGTCTCTTGGAGGCAGGGAATGTCATTTGTTTCCAGGTAGGTCGGAGCTTCCTTGTTCGACCTGATACTCTTTAGACCAGCAACATTCCAGATGAGTACTCCTAGTTGTTTATTTTGTCCTGGGGTCAAATGAGTATGGCATCTCACGGGGCTGGAGCTTATATCTGTGTCTTTTAGGTTTGGCTGACACCAGGTGCCCCAGCATCCTATGTGTGTCTCTTTGAGAGTCAGAATGCACCTCCCTCTGATTGTGTATCCAGACAATTGTTAGCACACACAGACCCTTTGGTTCGGAGCCCCAGCCCTCTTTGACTCCAGTTGTACCCTTCAGCACACTTGGAGTTTAACTGGGGTGTGGGTTTAAGAGAACATATGGTGAGGGTATGTGTAGATCAATGCCACATTCCACAAAACATTTCTGTTTCTGCCCACACTCTGTCTCTTTTAGCCGCTAACTTGCATATCAATTTGGTTACTCCCCCAGTTGACTTTAAGAGTGGTGGCTCAAAACTTACCGGGAAACAACCTTTACAATGCAACTTTTACACCGCAATACCATTACAACGAAACTTTTACAACGCAACATCCATTACAACGCATGCATTTACAACGCAACCATTACAACGCATGACACTACAACGCACACCACTACAACGCACACCACTACAACGCATGCCATTACAACACAGTCATTACAACGCATACCATTACAACGCATAGCATTACAACACATAGTACCCTTACACTATCCAACACTTACCCTGCTGTTGCACCCCCTCGAGTTCGAATAGTAATTTTTACCCCTACACTATCCAACACTTACCCTAGTGTTGCACCCCCTGGAGTTAGAATAGTAATTTTAACCCCTACACTATCCAACACTTACCCTACTGTTGCACCCCCTGGAGTTAGAATAGTAATTTTTACACCTACACTATCCAATACTTACCTTGCATGCAATGTAATGTTATGCGTTGTAATGGTATGCGTTGTAAATGTAGTATGCGTTGTAGTGGAATGCGTTGTAAAGGTAGTTTCAAAGAATTCGTTGTAATGGCATGCGTTGCAATGGTATGCGTTGTAATGGATGTTGCGGTGTAAAAATTGCGTTGTAAAGGTAGGCGTTGTAAAAGTATGCGTTGTAACGTCATACATCCAAACTTACCCACTCAAGGTCCTTCAAGGTTATATATGTTAACACAGGGACATGACTAAACAGTTGATGCAGGTTTCCTCTGTAGAGGGTGTCCATAGGTCCTTTTCGGGTGTATTGAGGAATAAAGAGCAATTCTGATGGACCAGCCTTTCATCTTCTCTTGCAGAGTGGATGATGGGCTGCTGTGTTTCAAAATGAGCAGTAAGGGGACCTCTGCTGGCCAGCCCCATTTGGCCTGAGTTGTTGTTACTAATGGGCCCTTTGTGCACACTCCCATGTAGAAGACCAATTAGAGTCTCCCAGCTGTTAGTAACCAGTTGTAGCACTGTGTTCTCGATGAGCTGTGACAGTCTTTTGCTGCCTGTCCACAAGGGCTCAACTGCATTCCTGTCATTTGGAGGGCATCTGGGAGAGCCGGTCAAGTTGCAGACTAATGTTGTTTTCAATCAGAATGCGTCCCTTGATCCGATACTTCTCTTTGTGGTCCTTTGAGTCCAACTGGACTAGTTGTTTTACCAATGATTGTGGCAGGAGGGGCCACTTGTCCAGCTACTGGACCCACCAAGAGGTCCACAGGGGGTACTGCGCTGGAATTTAGGGGCAGATCTTTTGACATGGTCAGTGGGGAAAATATTGGGAAACATTTAACTGGACTCATGTCCTCCTTGACTTCAGGGGTTTTAGGCAGTTTTTGCATCATCGAGGCAATTTTTAGTAAGCGTTGTTTCTAGGTTTGATTCTTTAGCCTTTTTTTGCCCTCCCTGATAGACTAAATGGTGATTGAGAAATAAGGACTGATGTGCTAAAGGAGTCCTGATGTGGTCCCCTTGCTTCTGAAGGCTCTTTTGTGGAAGCTTAAGACCCCCTCCTCTTGTTGCCTCCCTGGCTTTCTCTCGAGTTAGTGACTGGTGAACTGCAGATTTCCTGTTCTAAAATGTGCAGAGGTAGCATTGCTAGTTTTTGAGCAGTTTGTGGTGTATCGTAAGGTAAGGATGATTTCATTATGGACCTCGGGAGAGGGAGGGCATGATGTCTTGACCTGTGGCACTGTTCTCCATGCATTTGCCTTGATTGTACCCACTAATGCTACTAGTGACTCTTGTAAGGAGCTTATGTGGTCAATGATTGGGGAACATGGGCAGGGTTTTTCCTTTTTGAACTCAAGGCGATTTAGCTTAACCCCAATTTCTGCTAGGTGAGTGGCAAATGACTGTATCAGATCCAGTTGTAGCTCCATTTTGTTTTACTGCCAGAGAAGAGCCCTCGTAATAGTGCCGTGTGAGGCTCTTATTGCCACCAATTCTTATGTGCTATGTTTGGACATTATGCCTGGAGCAGACCCAGAGATCTTCTCTCCTGTCCCCCGCCCCACTAACAGAGTTTGCTCTAGGATTTCATTTATTTGAACTTCTATATTAGAAAGGAATCGATCCACTAGGTGCCCCAGTTCCTGGTCCATAAAGCTCTCCCTTCTAGGCAAGGTGAGAGAGCTATTTGTTTTTTGTGGTGGTCTTCTGATTTTCTGGGCAGTAAGTGGTGGGCTCGTCAGCTCTGGGGACCACTCAAGTGCTCAATAGACGTGAGCGACTATGGTCATTCAGTTTGGGTTCAGTTTTGACCCTGATGGTAATGTTGAGCGCATAGGGTTGATGTCCGTCAGCTCCCCAATATTGCCGCTGTGCCCATCAACAGGAGCTAACTTACTTGAGTGGGCTTGTGCTAGTGGCTCTGTGGTTGATTTTGTTATAGGATAGCTGTCTGTCAAGCTGGGGCATGATTTAGATCTTAGTATTCTAGATTCTCCCACAATCACTGCTTCATTGGAAGGGAGTTTAGAGGTGTTGAGGGAGCTACTGGCTAGGCTGCTGATTCGTCTATGTAAGTGCCTCAAGCAACTGGATCCGTTGTGATGTGCCAACCGATCTTCTGGCCCCTCTTGCACTGCATCTGAGTCTGCTTCTGTGACTTTATGAAGGAATAGCCTAATTGTGTACTTTGCAAAAAGGGTCTCCTGGATCGGTGGAGGATGGCAGCTCCAGCTTGACTCCACCTGGCCAGTGGCTACCGGGCAGGGAGAAGAGAGTGTGACCCTGTGTGGGGACTGGTGATTCTCCAGCCCCTGTTTACAAGCTGAGTACATCTGTCTTGTCATCTTCTGTTTGGTTAGGCTTATGAGCTTGAGCTATCTTTGTATGGTTTATTAGTTATAATTCTTATTTGCTTTCCTTGATAGATGCTGGTGGATATTTAACCCCTTCCATGCTGATGACGAACCCCAGCCGTCATGCACTACGGTGCTCGTGTGCTGATGACGGCTGGGGTTCCTCACGGCCCGCCCCTGTTCGTGCTGTTTACAGCACACCAGGGGAATCGCGGCCGCATGGAAAGGGTTAATCTTGATCTTAAATTGGCTTGCTTTCCTGACTGCACCTCCTCACCTCTTGGTAGTTTGCACTACAGCGGGGGGCAAGAGCACACAGCTGACGATCTTTGCTAGATCTGTTGAATGGACCACTGGGTGCAGTGCAGTACTTGCAATTATAGTACGAGGTGGGGGATGTGGTTCAGGGGAAGCTCAACCAGGCCGCAAGCTGCACCCACACTAGGTGGGACGCTTCTGCAGACCTTGGGGTTCAACCTCTCTCATGTAACCTAGCCCACGATACCCGCTGTATAACACCTGCATAAGTAGCTAAGGATGGAGTTCCAACGCCAGATTTATTGGGCTACCTGCCCCGGTAACACTTTGGCCCTTCTTGTTTAATGTGGTACCCCTTCCATGTTGGTGTGCCAGTTCATACTCTGGTCAGGTCTATCTGGGGTCAAGCCCGGCCTCTTGGTTCATGATCTGAGGGTTTGTGGGAGTATTGAGAGGGCACTATACTCCAGAAACTAAGAGCTGTTACTGATGCTGGATGGGCATCCTCCAGCACCGTGTTCACAGAGTGCTCAGTGTTGGCTTTGTCGGCTGGTGGAACATGTGGTTGATGTGGTCTGGCTTGGCAGGGGCCTGCAGAAGCTGGGGAGCTGCGTGCTTTTCAAGGCACTTCAATGTGGAGGCCCACCGAGACTCACCTTCGCTTGCTCCAGTAACATGATGCTGCAGGATCATCCCACTGTGCCCCACTGCTCACTTCACTACCCAGCTTTCCTCCTTCTGGTGTGTCACAAGTGTGGGGAAATAGCGAGGGCAGAAGCAGTAGCAGGAGGGCAACAGAAGCAAAGGTGAGTAGCAGCTTGCAGCAGCCGCTTTGGTGGTGCCACAGCCCCCCAGCACCTTGCCTCACCTCCCCCCTCCTCGCATCCTCACAACACTCCTCCTCTTGTTCTGGTGGCCTCATGAGACTTGGCAAGATTAGGCAATGGTTGATGGATGGAGAATGATTGATGATGATTGAGGAATGATGGACAAGGAATAAGTGATGTGGGATGATGGAAGGTATGAGGGATGATGGATGTTAAATGAGGAATGGTGCATTTTGAATGAAGGAAGCAGAATAATGGATAAGGGATAATGATGAGGAATGATGGATGATGGCTGATGAATGAACCCAATGTTCATTTTCCAATTTTACTCCCCTATCTCAGGTGTAAGTAAAAAAACCTGTTATCCAGTGCGAAATGAGGTTCCCCAGATGACCCCTGCTCCCTAAAGTGTTGCACCTTGCAACTGATATTATTTCAGTGTATCTCACACACATTTTTAATGAAATCATTCACACAGGTATATTTTCTCAACCATGGAAGAAAGCAGCCATCCCCCCTATAAAAAAGGATACTCTTACAGTGTCCGATCCTACAAATTATTGCCCTATTTCCCGCTTGCCGCTGCTAGCTAAAATATTAGAAAAAGATCTCAATCAGCAAGTATCTGCTTTCACTAACGAGAACAGCCTTTTAAATGATTCTCAGTTTAGTTGTCAGAGCCAGCACATTCCTGAAACGGCTCTCATAGTGGCCACTGAGAGCATATGAACTGTCATTGACAAGGAAGACAATGCTGCCTTGATACTTCTAGATCTCTTGGTGGCCTTTGATACTGTTAATCATCACATTCTGATAAACCGTTTGTATGAGTTAGGTATTGGAGACACCGCCCACTCTCTATTGACATTCTTCCTGGCAGACATGTCACTCTAGAAAACATTGCCTCCACAACATATAGCCTTCCTTATGTTGTTCCTCAGGGGGCTTCATTAATCCCCACTCTGTTAATTTTGTACATGAGTCCCTTGCTCAAACGTGTCGGTCACAAGATACCTGGTCCACACAGTTTCCCAATTCCGAATCTGTGTGGAATACATTACATCTTGGATGGTTGAGAACTGCCTGAGACTAAACTCAGGTAAAACTGAAGGCCGGATTCACAAAATTAATCTGAGACAAAATCCTAACTTTACGACTTTCGGTATTCACAGACGGCATTTAGGAGTACTAAAGTTAGGATTTTGTTCCAGTTAAACTTAAGTTTTGGTCTTAAATTAAACTTAAGACAAACTTAAGTTTAACTGAGACAAAATTCCCAGCCGTAAATTAGGATTTTGTCTCAGTTAAACTTAAGTTTGTCTTAAATTTAACTTAAGAACAAAATTTAAGATTAACTGAGACAAAATCCTAACTTTAGTAGTCTTAAATGCCTTCTGTGAATACCGAAAGTCGTAATGTTAGTATTTTGTCTCAGATTACTTTTGTGAATCGGGCCCTGAGATTTTACTCTTCAGCAACAACACCAATTTCTGGTGCCCGGATTGGTGGCCACCTGATATGGGTCCAGTCCCGTCCACAGTGGAAAAGGTTTGAAATCGGAGTGTCATTTTTGACAGTTAACTCTCTTTTGAAAATCAAACCAATCACATAGCCTCCTCAGTGTTCTTCCTTTTGAAGTGCTTGAGGAAAATTCTCCACTACATTCCCACTAATCTTCAAAAATCGGTTATGTCTGCATTTATTTCATCCATCCTCGAATTTTGCATTCGCCTATACATCGGTTTGCAACAAAGTACGTTATTCAAACTTTACAGAATGCTGCAGTTCACCTTGTCGTTGGTCTTCCTAAATTTCACAAAGCGTCCACAGCACTGAGCCAACTGCATTGTTTGCCTATGAAAAAAAGGATTGCGTTTAAGGCCTTATGTATCGCCGTTAAGGCATTACACAAAACTGGACCGTGGTCCCTTAGTCAGCTTTTTCGCTGGTGAATCCCTCTCAGAGCTCTACGCGCCTCAGTCATGAAAAACATTGAGGTTCCAAATTTCAGACTGGCCTGTTGGTACAGAAAAAGCTTTGTGACCTGTGCTGCAAAACTGTGGAATTCCCTTCCCTTTGATATGAAAAAATTCTCAGAACCTTCTGCATTTTGGGAAAGTGTAAACACATGGCTCTTTAACAAATAGTGGGGTTCTCAGGGACTTAGACACCCCGTAAGAACACTCTTGCTCGAGGCAGAGCCAAGACACCTTTGGGTATTCAGGTGCTATATGAAACTCAATAACATAACATAACAAGGATAATAGATAATGGAGGATGGATATTTACTCAAGGATGTTGGATGATTAATGAGAAATGTTAGACTCAAGTAGGATGAGAGATTATCGATGAAGACATGATGAGGGATGCTGGAGGATGAATAAGGAAGAATGCAAATTAGCTGATAGATCCGCTCTAAAAAATTACCATCTAGCATGTCGAAAAGTTAAAGCGGAGTATGTCTCCAACTCCATTTCTAACGCGTGTAACCGCCCTAAAACCCTTTTTGCCATGGTAAAAAAGTTAGCTGGCGCTGACGTTTTACCTATCCCTCTTGTTCTTGGGGAAGTTCAGTTTAACGACATCGCGGACTTTTTCATCACAAAAGTGGAAACTATTTATAATTCTCTTTCAGTCCCTCCCCTTTTATGTAGTGGATAGTCCATTGGAACGGACCTTAGTAACGCTCCTACTGGAGTCCTGCTATCTGAGTGGACTCGGCTGGATCAAATTTCCTTCCTTAGCTGCCTTGAAAGGGTGAGATCTCGCTCCCCCGAGGATCCTATTCCTGTTGTAGTTTTGCGACAGCTTTCTATGGACTCCCTCTTGGTCATTAAAGACTCACTTAATGCCTCGTTGCGCGAGTCCACAGTTCCTGCTGACTGGAAGAGAGCCATGGTGGTTCCCTTGCTGAAAAAGACGGGGGCGGACCCCAATATCCACTCTAATTTCCGCCGTATTTCCCTGTTGCCTGTGTTTTCAAAGATTCTTGAAAAATACGTTACCATCCATTTGACTTCTCATATTGAGAAGGTGGGATATTTACATCCTTCCCAATCAGGGTTCCGTACGTATTTTTCTACCAAAACGGCCCTTTTAGGGGTAACAGAGGCCTTGCGGCTCCGCCTGGATCGGGGAGAAACTGCGGCACTTATCCTATTGGATCTAAGTGCAGCGTTTGACACGGTGTCGCACTCTATTCTCCTTAAGGCGCTTAGAATCGCGGGAGTGGTAGGACCAGCTTTAAATTGGCTAGTCTCCTTCCTGAACCAGCGCACCTTCCAGGTTTGTTCCCCTAATTGCTCTTCCTCTGTTTGAGCATCTGCGTATGGGGTCCCCGAGGGGTCCACGTTGAGTCCAATGCTCTTTAATATCTACGTGAGACCCCTGGCCTCAATAGTGGAGGAGGCTGGGCTAGCCCTGTACTCCTACGCAGATGATACTCAAATTATCTTTACACTCTCCTCGGACAAGGACTGCTCTCCCTCCACTCTTCAGCTAGGCCTGAGTCGGGTGGCTGAATGGATGCAGGCTAACCTCTTGAAGTTGAATGGGGACAAAACTGAGGTGGTGATATTAGGTAAGGACAAACATCTCTGGGGCCCTCAACATTGGCCCTCAGAAATGAGTCCGCTATCTCAACCTGTCCCCCAAGTGCGCAACTTGGGCTTCATGTTCGATTATTCTCTATCTGTGCGTCAACAAGCAGTCAGTGTGGCAGCCACCTGTTTTACCATCTTAAGGTGGCTGCGGAAAATCTTCTGGATGCTCCCAGCTTCTACCAGACGAACCGTGGTCCAGGCCCTTGTCATCTCTCGCCTGGACTACGGTAACGTGCTTTACTTGGGTGGCAGCTAGGAGATTTAGAGGAAGCTTCAACTGGTACAGAATTCGGCTGCCCGTCTCCTCTGCAGTGTCCCAAGGAGATCGTCGATCTCCCCTTTCCTTCGGGACTTACACTGGCTGCGGATAGAGAGCCACATATAGTTCAAGGCGCTCTGTTTCATGTTTAAAATCAAGTCGGGTTTAGCGCCCCCATATCTTCTGTCCCGCGTCCACCCTTGTGTTCCCCGCCGTTTTCTCAGGTCCTCATCGCTGGGTAATTATTCGATCCCACGGATCAGACTTGTTAGAATGGGCGGTCGCTCCTTCGCTCACCTTGGTCCGAAGCTCTGGAACTCTCTTCCTGTGACATTTAAATTTGAATCTTCATTTGCCAAGTTCCGTAAGGACTTGAAGACTTGGTTCTTCCCTCAATAAGCTGTCTTTTGACCATCAGGCGTTGTCATCTTGGCGCCGGGAAACCCCACGGTGGGTAGCTGTGCGCCCTATAAATTTAATTACATACATACATACATACATACATACATACATACATACATACATGAATGATAATTAAAGACTGAGGGATTATGGATGAGGGATGATGGATGAGGAATGATGGATACAGATATCCTGAAATTGATGCTGTACATGCCCCAGTCCGTGGCTTTGTTTTCAATGATCCTTATTTCTGTTGCATTGCACCAGACCTACAAATTCCACATTGAACTGGGTTTTCAAACAAACTATTTGAATTGGTGGGAGGTGTTCTTGAAGAGGAATAGTCATCTGATAACTGAACACTTATTTGTCCTATACCTCCACTTCCTACACTTGTTGGTTTGATCTGCACACAGCATTAACTAGCAGACTGATATGACTTTTTGTTTACAGCTCTACTTTGGCCCATAGCTGACACAAGAACCATAAATGCATTGTTCCTGTTGTTTATTGGCAACGCTACGTTTGGCATGATCGTCATGAGCCTGAATAATGCAACCCTGCATGCATACTGGGATTTGCATCCCCATTTCTCTATATATAATCATTTAGCGTATTAATGATCCAACTGAGCTTGAACATTACATTTACTAGTCACTACTTCTTCTTGAAAAGGGCTCTAGGTGCTTTACATAGTTTTTTGGGTGAATGTCACAGAATGACACTGACTCATTGTCAGTGAAATTGCTCTCCCCCCCTCGCAGCTCCACCATTAAGTGAGGTGCCCCTGCCCCTGCACTCTTGAGTGTTGGTGATCGAGGCCCTCCTCCACCTGCAGGTTTCCCTGCGCCTCATCCCTGGTGGTCCAGTGGACCTCTGTCTCCTTTCTTTCTTTCTGCTCCTTCACTTGTTTTTCTCCCCTTTCTATCTTTCACCTTTCTGCACCTCTGCTCTTTTGCGCCTTATTTCTGCCCATTTTCCCTTTCTCTCCCTCTGCTCCTTCACTCGTTTTCACTCGTTTCCACTCGTTTTTCCCCTTTCTATCTTTCACCTTTCTGCTCTTTTCTGCATCTCTGCTCTTTTGTGCCTTATTTCTGCTTATTTTCCCTTTTTTTCTTTATCCCTACTTTCCTCCCTTTTCCTTTCCCCGCCGCTGCTGCCCCCGCGGTCCCTCCACCCCTCAGTGCAATCCAGCTCCCCTCCCCGCTCCCAGCTGTCCAGCCCTCCCCGACCCCTACTTAATGGCGGCCACTGCGGGGACAGGCGAGCAAGACCACTGATTCATTGTCAGTGAAATTGCTCTCCCACCCTCGCAGTCCACCATTAAGTGAGGTGCCCCTGCCCCTGCACTCTTGAGTGTTGGTGATTGAGGCTCTCCTCCACCCGCAGGTTTCCCTGCGCCTCATCCCTGGTGGTCCAGTGGACCTCTGTCTCCTTTCTTTCTTTCTGCTCCTTCACTCGTTTTACTCCCCTTTCTATCTTTCACCTTTCTGCACCTCTGCTCTTTTGCGCCTTATTTCTGCCCATTTTCCCTTTCTCTCCCTCTGCTCCTTCACTCGTTTTCACTCGTTTTTCCCCTTTCTATCTTTCACCTTTCTGCACCTCTGCTCTTTTGTGCCTTATTTCTGCCCATTTTCCCTTTCTCTCCCTCTGCTCCTTCACTCGTTTTCACTCGTTTTTCTACCCTTTCCATCTTTCACCTTTCTGCTCTTTTCTGCATCTCTGCTCTTTTGTGCCTTATTTCTGCTTATTTTCCCTTTTTTCTTTATCCCTTCTTTACTCCCTTTACCTTTCCCCGCCGCTGCTGCCCCCGCGGCCCCTCCCCCCCCCCCCCCCCCCCCCAGCGTGACCGGCCCAATCCAGCTCCCCTCCCCGCTCCTGCCTCCCAGCTGTCCAGCCCTCCCCGACCCCTACTTAATGGCGGCCACTGCGGGGACAGGCGAGCAAGACCACTGATTCATTGTCAGTGAAATTGCTCTCCCACCTTCGCAGCTCCACCATTAAGTGAGGTGCCCCTGCACTCTTGAGTGTTGGTGATCGAGGACCTCCTCCACCCGCAGGTTTCCTTGCGCCTCATCCCTGGTGGTCCAGTGGACCGCTGTCTCCTTTCTTTCTTTCTGCTCCTTCACTCGTTTTTCTCCCCTTTCTATCTTTCACCTTTCTGCATCTCTGCTCTTTTGCGCCTTATTTCTGCCCATTTTCCCTTTCTCTCCCTCTGCTCCTTCACTCGTTTTCACTCGTTTTTTCCCCTTTCTATCTTTCACCTTTCTGCACCTCTGCTCTTTTGTGCCTTATTTCTGCCCATTTTCCCTTTCTCTCCGTCTGCTCCTTTACTCGTTTTCACTCGTTTTTCTACCCTTTCCATCTTTCACCTTTCTGCTCTTTTCTGCATCTCTGCTCTTTTGTGCCTTTTTTCTGCTTATTTTCCCTGTTTTCTTTATCCCTTCTTTCCTCCCTTTACCTGCTGCCCCCGCGGCCCCTCCCCCCCCCCCCCAGCGCGACCGGCCCAATCCTGCTCCCCTCCCCGCTCCCGCCTCCCAGCTGTCCAGCCCTCCCCGACCCCTACTTAATGGCGGCCGCGGGCTGCGAGCGCGCCGCTGGTGCACCGAAGGCGCGTCAAAGGCAAGCACGTCTGCGCCCATCTGCGACCCGTCCACGACCAGCACCAGGAACCCTGGACCTCCGCCCCGCCAACGCTACGACCCAGCTGCACTCCACGCACTCAACCCAGGCTGCAACAACAACTGCAAGCTAGCATCACCAGCCGACACCCATGGACCCTTCAGCTGTCACCGCTGCCGGCACACCTGCAGCACCGCCAAGAACACGGATCCAGCACAACCCGCCCACAAGAACACAACCGAACCAAAGACCCTGCAATGCATCCTCCTCAACGTCCGATCCCTCCACAAACACGCCACAGAAATCTGGGACCTCCTCGACAGCACCACCCCAGACGTAGCATTCTTCACCGAAACCTGGACCAACACCACCTCGGGACCGGACATCGCCATTGCCATCCCCCAAGGATACAAGATCTCCAGGAAGGACCGCCTCACCCACCCAGGAGGAGGAATCGCCATTGTCCACAAATCCAGCCTCCGCCTGAGCACACTCCCTGACGAGTCCACAGAACTGATGGAACACCTTCACTTCAAGATACTGGCCAGCTCCACCGCCGCCCTATGAGGAACCCTCATCTACCGACCCCCTGGACCCCGCGGACCCTTCGCCAACTCCATCACGGACATTATCTCCCTGCAGGCCATCGCATCCACCAACTACACCCTGCTGGGAGACCTCAACTTCCACCTCGACAATCAACTGGACCCCAACACCACATGCCTCCTGGACAACCTCCACAACATTGGACTCCGCCAGATCGTGACCGAGCCCACGCACTCAGCAGGACACACCCTCGACCCCCTCTTCACTACAGGAAACTCCATCACCTTCAGCCACACCACCGAACTCCCATGGACCGACCATCGTTGTGTCCACTTCACCTTCAGAACACCCACCATCCACAGACACCAGCACCTGCTTCCACAAAGAAACTGGACCAAAATCACTGATGACCAGCTCACCTCCTCACTCAACAACTCCACCCCAACCATCACGGAAAACGACGAACCCAACACCGCAGCCCGAACCCTGCATAGATGGATCTCGGACAGCACCAACACCATAGCCCCCCTCAAGAAAAACAACAATACCCATGCCAAGAAAGCCAGATGGTTTACCACCGAACTTCGAGAGTCCAGGCGCACATGCCGCCGCCTTGAAAAGGCCTGGAGAAACACCAAATCCACAGAAGCCCACAACAACTTCAGAGCCGCCACCAACGCCCACCATCAACTCATCAGAGAAACGAGGAAAAAAGCGATTGAAGACAGAATCTCCACCCACGCACACAACAGCAAGGAACTCTTCAGCATCATCAAGGAGTTCGCCCAACCCACCAGCGACTCTACCGACATCCCTCCCTCACAAGACCTCTGCGACAAACTCAGCATCTTTTTCCACCACAAAATCAAGAGCATCTACGACAACTTCGACGAAGACAACCAACACACTGAACCCCCACCAACCACCCCTGACACCCGGAAACCAGCGATTGATGACTGGACAGCCCTCACCACCGAAGACACACTGAAGACAATGAAGTCAATCCACTCAGGGCCCCCCACGGACCCCTGCCCCCACCACATCTTCAACAGAGCCGCCAACACCATCGCACCCATGCTCCGCCAAACCATCAACCGCTCCCTGGCGACCGCCTCGTTCCCCGACGACTGGAAACATGCCGAGGTCAACCCCCTCCTAAAGAAACCCTCAGTGGACCCCACCGACCTCAAAAACTACAGACCCATCTCCCTGCTCCCGTTCCCAGCGAAAGTTATCGAGAAAGCCATCAACAGCCAACTCGCCACATTCATTGAAGAACACAACATCCTCGACTCCTCCCAATCCGGCTTCAGAAAAAAACACATTACGGAAACCGCCTTCCTCGCCGCAACAGACAACATCCGCACCTTACTGGACAAAGGAGAAACAGTAGCCCTCATCCTCCTAGACCTATCAGCGGTGTTCGACACAGTCTCCCACCGCACCCTAATACGCAGACTCTACGATGCAGGAATCCAGGACAAGGCCCTCGACTGGATCTGCTCCTTCCTCTCCGGCAGGATTCAGCGGGTCAGACTCCCCCCTTTCCTCTCGGACCCCACACCTACCACCTGCGGAGTCCCCCAGGGCTCCTCTCTCAGCCCGATGCTCTTCAACTTCTACATGGCTCCACTTGCCCCCATCGTCAGAACCTACGGACTCAACATCGTGTCATATGCAGACGACACCCAGCTCATCCTCTCCCTATCCAACGAGCCCAACACGGCCAGATGCAACTTTCGAGAAGGCATGGAAGCCGTCGCCAAATATATGAAAAACAGCTGCCTACAACTAAACACCAACAAAACAGAAGTACTCATCACGGGCCCAAACCCCGACGCCTGGTGCGACACCTGGTGGCCCACCGCCCTCGGAAACCCGCCAACCCTCACAGACCACGCACACAACCTGGGAATCATCCTGGACTCCGAGCTCAAAATGGACCGCCAGATCAACTCTGTCTCATCTTCCTGCTTCCACACCCTCCGCCTCCTTCGTAAGACCTTCAAATGGATCCCCCTCGAACACCGAAAGACAGTCACTCACGCCCTGGTCACCAGCAGACTCGACTACGGCAACGCACTCTACGCCAGAATAAACAAAAACTTCATCCGCAAGCTACAGAACATCCAGAACGCCGCCGCAAGACTGGTCCTCAACCTGCCAAAACACTGCCACATCTCCCAGCACCTGCGCACACTCCACTGGCTCCCCGTCGAGGCGAGAACTACCTTTAAGATGCTCACCCACACACACAAGGCCCTCCACGGCACCGGACCAGCATACCTGAACAGCCGATTCAAATTCCACGCACCCCAAAGGACCCTACGATCAGCCCAGCTTTCCTAAGCCGTGGTCCCCCGCACCAGAAAGACCAGATCGGGAGGTCGCTCCTTCTCCTTCCTCGCGGCCAAAGCATGGAACGCCCTTCCGCTCCACCTCAGACAGACAACATCGCTCCCCATGTTCGCAAGAAACCTCAAAACCTGGCTCTTCGACAGACCCCCTCCTTGATGAAATGGAACCTGCACCCCCCCACCCCTAGCGCCTTGAGACCCTTACGGGTGAGTAGTCGCGCTTTAACAAACTCCTGATTGATTGATTGATTGAATCAATATTTATGTGGTAGGTACATATGAATAAGTATGCTGCAATGCTCTTTATTATCCCTAGCTTGAATTGTTTGGCTTAGACTAAGGAGGACAGTGTAATTAAGGACTTATGAGTTGTTTAACCCCTTCGATGCTCATGACGAGCTCAGCTCGTCATGAGGCACAGTGGAGCTGTGCTTATGACGAGCTGAGCTCGTCATGAATCATGGACTATTGGAGCTTCCAGCACAGGAGGGGAAAACCCTTAGCAGCCAAGGTGTTAATATTTAACATAAATAAGGCTGCATATTAAGGAGTCTGGCTGAACCCCTACAAGTTGCCTGTGCATGTTCTTTTGTGTTGGTCTCCACTTGTATTGCCCTACCACCTCTTTCTGATCTCATCGTTTATGTGTGGGATGATGGACGCAGAATTAACCCTGCCAAAATTCAGACCCATATTGCCCTGCAAAAAAATGAGGTTTGCAGACCCTGCCCCAGAACAAAGGCCGGACTGGCAGTAGTGGGCACTGGGCGTTTTTCTAGTCGGCTGGAAGGGTGGGGGCTGGGTTTGGACTGGTGGGGCAGTTTTTGTTACTGGCACCCAGATATGCGGCATTGCCGCAATATTGGTCCCCTGAAACAAAAGAGCAGCAGCAGTGCGTCCCAACAGTACCCCGCCCCCATGGGCCGGTCCGATGTTAATGCCAGGGCTGGTTTGCATTCCCAGTCCTGCCTTGCCCTGGACCAAATTATCTCATCCGCAATGATCTCAGGCTCATTGTCTGTGAACCTGCGTGTTCTTGCTCTAAGAGTCTTGATTGCTTATGGTATGTGTCTTGGTGTCCCAGACATCTGTGTGTATCATGGGCTGTTCCTTGGAGGTAGTTGTTCTTTTGTAAGTGATGTACTTGGTGTTGCTCATTGCTTGATGCTATGCAAGTGTGCACCGTTGCAGAATTTTTTTTATCATAATAAACTTTGTGGCACACAGTAAG
Organism: Lissotriton vulgaris; assembly: GCF_964263255.1. Classification (NCBI taxonomy): domain Eukaryota; kingdom Metazoa; phylum Chordata; class Amphibia; order Caudata; family Salamandridae; genus Lissotriton; species Lissotriton vulgaris. The sequence goes on from NC_141685.1 coordinate 1,433,878,478, forward strand.
TGTTCTGATACCAAACTCTGGGGTTTTTCAAATTTGGTAGACTTGGTTGTAGCGGAAAACAAATTTTTGCGAGGGTTAGTAATGGCCCCGCAAAGCACACCTATAATCCCATTGAAGTTGGACCTTGGTAGGAAAAGCATCGAGGATATAGCCCGATTGCGGCCATTGTTGTATTGGAGGCGCCTGATGGTGACCCCTCAGTTGGCCCACTATGCCGCAGCATTGTCAGATGTTGTTAAGTTTGACCGCTTCCACTGTATTGTTTGGCTGAAAGATCTGCGGGGCCTACTGGTAAAGCTAAAACTGGATCATCTTTGGGGTAACAGGGATGTGGCTTGTTTTCCGACAAAAGCAAAATTGAAAGAAATATACTGGGAGATGCTGTATTCCACAATTTATTGCACTGGGCAAATAGCCAAACTGTCAGCCCGCTTTCTGGACATTAAAATGGTTCCATCTTGTGAAGCCTATTGGGACATAATTGAAAGCCCGCGTGACAGGAAGCTATACTTTCAATTTCGAGTTGGAACACTCCCAGTAAATGCTTTTAAGAAACATTGGATTCCACCGCAGGATGAGCACTGTTACTTCTGTAAAGACCAAACAGAGCATATTTCCCATTTGTTGTTTTTTTGCCCCTTATATGTTAACCCACGCCGGAAATGGCTACGTCCAGTTTGTCTAAATATTGGCACTCGCAGCCAATCGACTGCACTTAGAATATTAGAATCAGATTGTTCTCCGCTGTTTGCGATTGCTGTAGCAAAATTTCTTGGATGGGCATGGGTGATTCGCACTCGCACTTTGTTAGCTAATGTGATATAATGAAATATGGCTATCATGTCCACATTGTTTTAACAAATGTTATGAAATAAGCAAGTATTTTATCTGTAAAGTGTTTTCGACTGTCAATTGTTTAATAAGTATTTTACTGTGATTATTTTTAGACGTAGTATTTATTTGTATAATGATTAGGGAGGTAATGCTTTTATGACAAAATGTCGAATAAAGCTTTGAAATTGATACCAAACGTGCATGGTTTGCTCATTAGTCTTCTACACTACGGGACTGTAAAGTTTGCACGACAGGCCTTTGTGCACCACACCAAGGGGCTGATTATGATGTAGGGTGGATTGCCACCGCCCGCATGGCGGTGGCGATCCGCCCTACATTTCCCTCCTCCCGCCACCCATTTCTCCCCCGCCATGTTAGTATGGCGGGGGACCCCGGCAGATGGAAAGACCATCCGCCGGTTTTCCTCCAGTCGACCGGGCAGAAAAGGGGCTAGATATGGTGGTGGTGTCTGCTAGACACTGCCAATCATATTAGCACGGGTGCGGGAAGCAGCCTTTCCGTGGCGGCGGCCACCATGGAATGGCATGCAGATTTTGCTGTCGGGGTCCCTTTGCAGGCCTCCGGGGTATTAGGGTGCAAATGGGGGGGACCTATGGTACCCCCTACATTGTCATGGACAAGGTGACAGGCACCGTGCGGTGCCTGTCACCTTGTGCATGACAATGTACACAGTGCCTTCCCAGCATTGTGGCGGCGGTGCTGTGAGCACCGCCCGCTACAATGCTGGGAATAAAGGATGCCACCGCCACAGTGGCATCCTAATTGCAGGTGCGGGACCGCCGCACCACTGGCAACCGGTCCCAGCACCGCCAGGGTGGCGGGCAGACGAAAGTCCGCCCGCCATCCTAATCGGCCCCCAAGTCTGGCAATCATGTAAATGCCATGGCAGGTGCATGTTTGCAAATCTGCTGGCGGTTTGGACCTCCTCAAAGGACTGTTTGCTAGTGAACATAACTTTTTCCCAGTTCATGAAGCAACAACATTATAGAATGTCTTAGACCATTAAATATGGTAGATGGTCAGCTGCCACCACGATCTGCCATGGCAGTAGCACGTCGGCCAACTTTTCTAACTACAAATGAAACCAAAACTATCTAAGAGGTGCTCACTTCTGTATATTATTTGTATCAAAGAGGAGTACTCTCTCTAGAGTAGATTTGTGGTTTACTGTTAACATTGAATTACATTAAAAATTACTTTTGTTGTTGCTTTAAGCAAGACTTAAACACCTATGGGCATATTGATCATATTTTTGCATCGCCCGTGCGCCACGTAAAATAACCCAAGGGTGATGCAAAACAGACAAGAGATTTTCCAAGCCACACAAGACCACCTTGTGTGACCCTGCGTTTCTTTGTAAATCTGGAGTAATGAAAGGCAACTCTATTGCGTTACTCTGCCGTATGACGGCGTTCCACGGGTCGAGCGTGGTTGTTCCCATGCATCCACCCATGGGATTTGGAGCATGCCCAGATTTACCGTGAATGGTAGACCTTTCCAGGGGAGGTGTAACAAGGAGAAATGTCTTTGTTTCTCCTTGTTTTTTTCTCTTTCTATGCATACTGCTTTCTGCAGCACACATAGAAAGAGAAAAAAGCCTCATATGAATATGTTCATGCAGGAATGTGTTCCTTCCTGCACAAAAACAATCCTGACTCAAAACATGGCTCTTTGATTAATAATTCATTTATTTTCTTTCCCATGGTGCAAGGGTGCCTGCATAGCAACTGTGCAGCCAAACGTGCGCCAGAGCTAGGAGAGAGCAGGATTGGGCCATATCTTGATAGATATGGTGTATTCCTTCTCTCCTCTCCCTTTCATGCAGCGCAGGGTAGCAAGCTCGTTTGCTGCATTGCATTGCCTGAAAAAATTATAAATATGACTCTCAGCATCTTACCATGACGTCAGTCTCTCTCCGCCCTCTTCTCAGCACAGTGACCCTTTCTTCTTTCAACTGCTATGTCGTGTTTGCCAGGTCCGACCCCCTGAAGATTGGCTCTTTTTCATTTTTAAATATGACTTTGATAATTATGAGAGCATATCACGACCGTATAGTAGAAACATTGAAAAGTTACAGTGCACATGAAATCCTGTTCAATGATAGTTATTTTCTGCTACGAAGACTTGGTTGGGGATTAGCCGGTCTCTTTTTTGTTTGCAAGCCCCCACAGGTGGCATGTTCAAATGTTAAGTTGCAGTAACGTTTCATTTCCAGTTCTTTTTGCCATAAACCCATACACTGAGATGTTTAAGCAATGGCTAATGAAGCATAATCCTGTTCTTAAACCATAATCAGCAAAGTAAACATTCGGTTCCGGAAGTTGCTTTGGCAGTTCGCATACATTAGCAGGGCAGAGGACTTGTCGGCGATGCCCCCGAACAAGACCTCCATATTTTCCATATGTAGGCGCTACTCCTATCAACCACTGTTGACATTGTAGGATTTTGTTGCATTCATAGGGGGTGACAGCTATGAGTAAATATGTGCCACATTATGAATAATAATAACGACAACATCCAGAACAAATAGCGTGTTGCCTGCTCTATTAGCAATGGGTCATTAAAAAACAATTACAACGGTTAAAAATGCTCGGCGCGCCTATGAGCGCGGGAGCCCGCGCGCGCGCTGAGGCGGCGTCACGCCGCGACGCTCTCCATGGGGCCACGGAGTAATTGCTGCTCCTGTGGATTCCTGGATTTGAACTTACAACATATAGACTTAAAAGACGAACTACACCACTGAGCCAAATGAGCCGGTTTCCTACTGGTGCCAGGAGGGATTCTAATTAATTCACCCTGATTTCTTTTTCATTTCCCATTTTCTCCACGCCCCGGCGCGATGACCTTGACAACATTATAGCAGTGTCGTAAATGTGCAAACAGTGCCCGTGGCTTTACAGCAAATGCCTTCCTTTTACTTCTTGCCTGAGTTTGATTTTTGGCAATGTCTGTAAACAATGAAGGGTTGTTTCAGGGTTAATCTGTGGTGGATCCTTCGCACAAGTAGCCAGTCCAGGAGCCTGTGATCGGAATACGCGCAATCTTAGTGAGGGCTTTTCTGTTTCAGGGGTTGGCAATGCAAATTTCAAATTTAAAAAACAACCATGGAAATGATGCATTTTGATTGGCTCGTAGCTGTTTAATAAATGGCAGGGAGACTTGTACCCATCGAGGTAGTAAAACCTCAATACAGGCACAATCCAATAATCACTGGACCTGTATATATAACACTGTGAACACTGCAGAGTCAAGAGGCAATGAGGCCGATATACAAAAGCATTTTCGTGTACAGGAGTACTTAGTCCTTCATGACTTTGTGAATCAGTCCAGTCTGTCCAATTCTCTATCAGTAAAAGTGTTAATTGAGCACAGTCCTTTCTATTTGCAATACGTGTCTATGAATAGTTCCTCTATAGTCACAAATTATTCACCTTTTAGACGTTTAGGGGTCATAAACAGGGTGGGACTGGGACAGAAAATAGGCCCAGACACCAAAATAAAAATTGCCCCCATTAGTGAGGCAGAGAGCAAAAAAAAAAGTTGCCCACGTGTGCAGATTTTAACTTGTATAAATACACTGTAGGACTGTTTTGAAAGGAGACTGCATGGATTTGAGCTTTCTGCATGCAATATTTTGTTTTAATATCAGGGAAATCAACATAGCAGACCAGAAACAGCCAAAAATCAGCCCACACGCTGGCTTGTCAGACCAGCCTATCACATTCTGTCTTATTGCCCTATCGGCCCGGCTGACCCTACCCACAAAGAAATGTAAGTGTCTGTAAAGAAGTACTGCAGGACTACTGCTTTGCCTACTCCAAAACGCCTTTGTGAAAATATCTCAATATGTCTAACGTCCAGGTGCAAAAAAAACATTTATACGAATTGAAGCAGACAGAAATGTTTTAGTCTTGTATTCCTTCTCTCTTTTTAAAATATTTGTTTCAGGTGCATTGGTTTTTCTGCAAGTTTGTGGACCCGTATATAGAGAACATACTTTATGGAGCATGTAAAATGCAATTTTCGTTATAAAGAGTAAGCAAAAGTTGGAAGAGTGTAATAATAAACATTACATCAAAGTAGAAACATTTTCTTCCGTTAAGGCAATTTTATTGAGGCAGTAATCTTAGCATCCTATATTTCTGAGGACATCTCAAGGGTGGCAGGAAAATTATGTTTGCTCCTGCATTACGGATATTTTGACATAGATTCCGAGCAACTCAAGACCATGTATTGCGGCTTAGGAAGCCTTTAGCGATATCAATGCTGCACAAATACTTAGGTTGTTTGTTGCTTAGTTTGATTATTTGCAGTGTCAGCGATGCATTGGCTCCCCTTCTCAAGGAGGTTACCGGTGGCAAACCTACTGGAGGCCCCATTCTTTTTAAGTTCAGAATTTTTTTATTGAAAAAATAAAAGTGTCATTATACAATGCAGAATATTAAATTTCTGTCACTACACTATAAGTCCATCTCACAAAGATTAGACAAATCGGATCGAAAAGTAGACAAAGAAAAAGTAAAACAATTAAAGTGGAATATGAGCAACATTAGAATATAAATAGCTTGAGGAACGTTTGGGAGTGTCAAGGTGATTTAAGGACCTCCTGCTGGAGTGGCTGTGGCAGGGTGAATCATTTAGCGCTTGCATCAATATAAATTGTAACAGGTGACCATAGATGTAAACGTTTCGTTGCTAAGTGTATAGGATAAACAAAAGAGGTATCTAATCTATGGTAATGACACATGGCATACCACCAAGCCTTATAGGAAATCTTTGTAAAATCTTTCTAGTTTGTGGTAATTTGCTGAAAAGCAACCACAATTAACATATCAATGATTTTGGTATTCTTTTTAAAAAAAAAATATTTTTATTCAAGCCCCCCCCCCTTTTTTTGTAGAGGACAATTAAATTCAAACATAAGAACATTTAATATGAAAGGATAAAAACAAAGCATACAGTCCATAAAAACAAAATATACAGTGTACCTAGAAAAAAATCAGAAATGCAAGGTAAAGGGAGTAAAAGAAAAGGAAAAAGCAAAAGAAAAGGCATTATTCATAAACATTTCATTCACTTTCCAAATTACCCCGATTCCCCCTCCTTCCACCTTTGTGTAGGCTCCCATATTTCAATTCATAATTTCTTGCCTTTCCTACCCCTCCTTGCATGAATTGCTTTTCCAAGATTTACAGCCTGATTCATGAAAACCGGATTCTGCGATTCTCAATTAGCGATTAACTGCGTATCGCAATTGAGAAATCGCAGATCGGTATTCATGATGTTTTGCGATAAAAAAAGCGATTCGCACGCGGCCGCAAAAACCGTTTGCGATTATCAAAAATCGCAGAAAAATCGCTATTTCCGGCTACATCCGTGTCGGATTTGCGATATTGCAAATAGCGATATCGCTAATTGCGAGATCGCAAAAAGCGAGATCGCAAAATCTCGAGAACGGGAAAACGGGAAGTCGCATTTCGAGCACAGTGATGACATCACAACCAGGAAGCAGCCAGTTCCCACCCCCATTCACCACAGTGAGGCAGACCTCGAGGCAGCCACAGACACAGCTCCTGCAATTCACCTTGGATCACCACTTTCCAACTACACTGCAGCTATGTCTGAGGAGGCAGTACCTGGGCCCAGCAACACCACCGGACGCAAGAGAAAGCTAAAGTTCTCCGAGCAGGAGTTGGAGCACTTAATTGAAGGGGTGGTGGAGAACCACTCCAAACTGTTCGGGAAGGACTCAAGGAGGGTGCCCGAGCAGGAGATACGCAGGATCTGGGTGGGCATAGCGGCCGCTGTGAACTCTGTGGGTGTGGCCGACAGGTCACTCGATGAACTTAAGAAACGGTGGTACGACCTCCGAGGTCGTGCCAAAGAGAAGGTAGCCGAGAGGCTTGGAGAGTCCCTGGGCACTGGAGGGGGAGGACCTACCGTCCCTCCAAACACCCCCATGGAGGATCGAGTAGAAGACACGCTGGAGGCTGAGGCGTGCATCGGAGTCACCCGTTTGGACTCATCCCGCCCCACCCAAGAGATCCAAGGTAAGTGGCATGCGACTGCGACCCTGTCCCCTATGAATGGCCATGACCATATAGCCTCCCATAATGTTCCATAGTCATGCCATCGGTGCACATCAGGTAATGCCCTAAAGCATTGTGGGACATGTAGTGTGGCCACAATGTAGAAGTACCCCAATGCAGCCAGACAGGTCCTAAAGTACGCAAAGCCATAGGCAGTCAGGAAATGTCACCCAGCATGCATGTAGAAACTGCACGTGTGACAGATACATGCAACTAATGAACGTCCACTTCCCCTCACAGGTGGCGCAGACAGCAGCGACAGCGAGAGGCTGCAAATAGATGAGGAAGCACAGGATGATGAGGAGGTGCCGTTACATACACAGCCTCCTGCGTCTGCCGCAGCAACAACCCCTGCAGCCAGGTCCACTACCAGTGTGCCTCCAGCCCCTGCCGCAGGAACAACCCCTGCAGCCAGGTCCACTACCAGTGTGCCTCCAGCCTCTGCCGCAGCAACAACCCCTGCAGTCTGGTCCACTACCAGTGTGCCTCCAGCCCCTGCCGCAGCAACAACCCCTGCAGCCAGGTCCACTACCAGTGTGCCTCCAGCCCCTGCTGCACCAGCAATGCCTAGCTTGACTCCACCATCAGCTGGCGCAACAACATCAGGTCCAGTGACAGCGGCGACACAGCGGCCACCCACTGTGTCAGGCCAGCAGAGCAGGCGTGGCAGGTCTCGCCTGCAGACCAATGCTCCCAGCACCAGGAGGGGGAATGGACAGCGGCTGCTGAGCATGAGTGTTGAACGTCGCATGCTCAGGATTCACCAGCTGCAGGTATGCCGGCAAGGGGCCATACAGCTTCAGCTTTATAACATTGGCAGCAATGTGGCAGGTGTGGGGGACCGGATGGACCGCATGACGGCAGCCATGGCAGGTGTGGGGGAGGGGATAGCCCGCATGACTGCAGCCATGGAGGCCAACACAGCTGCAATGATTTTGCAGCGCAACACAGCCCGCCGCCGCCACCGTCAGCTACTGACCCGGCTGACGGCTTACACCCGGTCAAACTATGTTGTTGGCAATGCCACCTCGCAGCTATCGCGCCGGTCCCTGGCGCAGCAGCAGCAGCTCATTCAGTGCTGCGAGGATGTGGCCAGGGTACTTGAGCACCTGACCACTGCCGTGACCGCACTTCACCCTGCTCCACCTGCCACTGTCGGGGGTGATGATGCCAGTGAGGGGACATCAAGTGTGAGCAGCCACTCTGCCTCACACGTAGGGGCGCTGAGATGCAGCACCAGGCCCACTGCAGGGACACGTGCAGAGGCTGAGGAGGAGCCAGAGAGGCGCGCGGGTGCTTCGCGCCGGAGGCGCACCTGACTGAATAGTACTTGTACAGGCACAGGCTGAACATAAGCCTGCCCTGTGTATTGGATGCAGCAGTATGCTGAAATACTGTTTGCATTTGAAGGATGGCAACTGGAACCTTTTTTGTGATTCAAACAATAATATTTAATTTAGCATCCCACATTGGCGTTGTGTCATTATTTTTTTTTAATAGTTTTTAAAACCTTTATTCAAAAACAGTGCACACAGCTATTTAGCCTGACATCCCGGAGGCAAGGCAGCATTTTGAATCAGAAAAACAATAGTGCAAGAATCAGTACAGCAGAACAGTGAAGGTTGATTTTACTTTTTATAAGAGAAACACAGAGAAATAAGGAATGAAGAGAAGCGCCAGATCAGGCGCAAAGACATAGGCAATGGAGTATGAAGATCGGTGAGGCGTTGTAGGGGGGTCGGGGGGGTATATGGAGCACAAGTATGAAAACAGGAAAAAAGCCAGGAGCGGGGAGGGAGGAAAACACAGGATAGCATATATACAGCATTGCAGTTGGCATCACAGGCTACGGCGACAGATGTTCCTCCAGCGAAGCGGGTTCTGGGGGTATGTAGATGTCCCCCTGTATGCATTCCAGGCCCCCACAATTTCTGCCACTTTTTAGGTTTACCCCTGGCAACATAAACGGTCTTCTCCCTAAACATACACCAATCCATATTGGCTTTCCATTGTACAACCTTAGGAGCTGCCGTAGCTCCCCATTTCTGCGCGATGTCACGTTTAGCCACCATGTTGCCAAGGGTTACCCATTGAGTCTGGGCCACGTTGTGGTCCGTCGGATCCCAGATGTTAAGGAGGCACCTCCTGGCTTCCGCATTCACTGCTACCCCAGTCACCTCACCCATGATCGAATGCACGCGTCGCCAGTAGGAAGCTATTGCGGGGCATTCCCAAAGGATGTGCATGAAAGTGGCAAGGGCACCACAGCCACGACGACAAAGCCCATCCACAGAGTAGCCCATATGCACGAGTCGGGGACCAGTTACATTACATAGACCCTGTGCAGGATCTTAAGCTGCACCAGTCTTAGACGGGAAGAGATGGCAGCCTCCTTAGGGGAGGATACCACACTCTGCCAGTCCTCATCATCAATTTCCAACCCATCACGCATCCACTGGTCCCTCACACCCAGGAGGAGGTCGGTACGGACATTTATGAGTTTTTAAAGGACAGTGAGATGGCGCTGTCCGGCATATGGCTGTCCAGCACCCTATCCTCCAATGGGGAGCTGTCCGGGATCGCCCCCTCCTCCGGTCTGGCAGACAGCAATGCGTGCCGTAACTGGGCATACCGGAAAAATTCCGAGTCACCCAATTGGAATTCTTCCTGTAACTGGGCAAAGGTCTTAATCTCGCCTCTCGACAACATGTCTTCCACCCTGGAAATGCCTATCAGGTCCCACTTGTCAAAACCCTTGGTATGCCACAGTGTGCCCAGGATGTCCGAGTCGTATAATGGGGTCAATTTAGTCAGTCTATCTTTCCATCCCTGAGCCTTGGTAATTGCCCTCCAAATATGGACCGCGGTTTTCGTTGGACCCGACATCCGCCTATCAAGAGACCTAGAGTAGAGCGCCCTGTAGTAATTCCCGCCGCCCAGAAGCCATCTATCCATGGCGTATCCAGGGTTGTTTTCCGGACCATACAGACCGTGGTTGATAGCCGCTAGCTGGGAGGCCCAATATTACCTTCGCACGTCAGGTAACGCTAACCCCCCATCATACCACGGGAGCATGAGCTTCGTGATAGCAATGCGGGGTCGGCCATCCCAAAGCAAGGCGCGTTGCAGGCCCTCGATCTCCCGGAAGTACCGGGCTGGGACCGGATCCTGAGTATTTTGCAGGGCATAAAGGAACCTAGGCAAGGACATCATTTTAAATAATGCCGCGCGCCCAAGCAAAGAGAGCGGGAGTTTGCGCCATCCCTTAACGTCTCGCCGAAGGCGGAGAAGAGGGGGAAGCAGATTGTGCTCATAGCGCGCCTTCGCATTGCTGGAGATATAAATCCCCAAGTACCTGAAGCCCTGGCTCGCCACCTGGATACCGCAGCCCCTAGGGAGCCGCGGTGATCCCCCTTTCAGGACATACAGGTGCGACTTGGTCCAGTTGATAACAAGGCCAGATACCGACCAAAAATCCGCAGCACATCACAGGCCACAATAAGGGATGTGCAGGGGGAGGTGAGGTACAGCAGAATATCATCTGCGTATAGAGAGACTCTGTTCTCAAAACCAGGGGCCCACCTGATACCATGCAGATCCGGATGAGTCCGCAACAGGGCCGCGAGTGGCTCAAGCGCAAGTGCGAACAGGAGAGGCGACAAAGGACAGCCCTGCCTGGTGCCCCTACGAAGAGCAAAAGTTGCCGAAACACGGCCATTAACGGTAACGTTAGCCAGCGGTTCGGCATATAGAAGCTTAACCCATCCCACGAATTCCGGGCCAAAACCGAGCTTCGCCAACACTGCCCACAGGTAACTCCACTCAAGGGAGTCAAAGGCCATCGTGGCGTCCAAGGACGCCAGGACAGCCGGCTCCTCAAGCGTATGGGCCCTAGCCAGGGCACCGTGAAGTCTACGCAAGTTAAGAGCAGTGTTGCGGTGTGGAATAAAGCCCGACTGGTCCGGGTGACTAAGTCGCCGATAACGCCAGCGTTGTGTCATTATTACATTTTGCATGCAATTGTGATTTGTTGGGTGAGGGGAGAGGGTGCACTAGAAACTGTTCATTGTGATGTGGTTGGGACGTCTGTGGCCTTCAGCTGGGTTCTCCCCGCGTGCATGGCGCACATGTGCAGGTGGCCGGTCGTCCCCTTCCGATTCACTGCCAGAGATGTCGACAGGTATCCGGCGCTTGGTAGCAATGTTGTGTAGTATAGCACACACAGCCACAATGCGGCAGCACACTTCAGGACTGTAGTACATGGCCCCACCTGTCTTGTGAAGTATGCGGAATCTGCTCTTCAGTAGCCCAAAAGTTCTCTCAATGCAATTCCTTGTGCGTATGTGTGCTACGTTGTAACGCCGTTGCTGTGGTGTAGCAGGGTTGAGGTATGGGGTGAGGAGGTATTCACGCAGGGCGTAGCCACTGTCACCTGAATGAGAGGAGCAGAGGGTGAGTGCCTGTGCAGCGCAGCTACTTCATCGCAGTGTGACATTGTGGGCAAATTGTACTTACCAAGTAGGTGTCCTTCCCCGAAGTCTCCCCTGGCCAGTCGTGTGTGGAGGCCGCTGTGCCGGAATATGAATGAGTCATGTGTACTCCCCGGGTACTGTGCCACTACGTCCGTGATGTATGTCTTTGCATTGCAGACCATCTGGATGTTGAGGGAGTGGTAGGACTTGCGATTGTGGTACATGTACTCCGTTGCAGCTGGTGGGCAGATGTGGATGTGGGTACAGTCAATGCATCCTATCACGTGTGGGAAATGCGCAACATTGTAGAATTGAAGCTTGGTCTCATCCAATTCCTGTTGGCTTGTTGGAAATTTGATGTGGTGGTGTAGCTGGGTCAGCATTGCGTCAAGGAAACTCCCTAGGCAGAGGGACATGGTGGGCTGGGATATCCCCCCAGCAGCCGCAACTATCCCCTGGAAGCTCCCGGAGGCCAGGAGGTGCAGGCTACACAATACCTGGACATGTGTTGGCACGGCATTGGTCCGCCTTGTTGGGTGCTGCATCAGGGGGTCAAGGTCCTGAATTAGCTTGATGATCATTGCCCCATTCAGCGGTACTTTGCGTAAATTTGCTCTCTGGTTTGGCCCAGCAGGATGACCCGCTGGCGGAAGATCCTTGCCTGGATTCTGCATCTCCTCCGTGCTGCTCGCTGTAGCCTTCGCCGCCTGACCACCATGTACATTCCTGGCATTGTGACGCTCCTTATGCTGATGCTGCTTCTCCTTAAGTGTGTTTGGGCAGGCCAGCACCAGCTGCTGATAGGCCAACGGTGTTTCAATTTTTTTTACTATGGGTTTGATGGTTACCACCTGCTTTGGGTTGTCCTTAAATTGCGCCTCGCAAAATGCGATTTTGGGGTTTTTCGCTAATTGTGATTTTTCATGAATCCCGATTGCGAGGAATTTGCAAATTCGCTATTATTTTAGCAGAATCCGTGATTTCTCGCTATTTCCGAATCGCAAATGGTCTACTGCCAGGATTCTGCAAATATTTTAGCGATTTCGCAATTCTGTGTTTGTGAATTCGCATTTTCATGGTGAATTCCGATTATGGGAATTGCGCCCGCAATAGCATTTTCGCAGCTATTGGGAGCTCAATTTAGCTTCATGAATCAGGCTGTATATGCTATTAACAGCTTGGCTAGCCATTGATGAAACGTCGGTGGTATACGGTCCAGCCATGCTGTGGCAATGCACAACCTTAATACAGCCATAGCCACAAAGACAAACAATCCATACTGTGTCTGACTATCATTGTCATGTACTCCAAGTAACACCGCTCCCGGTGTTAAATTAATCTCTATCCTTAACGATCTCTTAAGGAATACCTCTATTTCATCCCGTGTTGTTCTTAAATGGGAACATGTGCAGAACATATGCACTAAGTCCGCCTCCAAACTATCGAACCTAGGACATGTAATACCACCCGTACCTCCCCATTGCGCTATTCTGGAAGGCATGTAATACAGAAAATATAATGTTTTATATTGTTGCGCCTAAAGTGGTGCAGAGCATAACACTTTCTGCCCCAATTCCAAAGACCTGTAAAAATACTCCTTTTCTATACCTATCTTCTGTACCCACTTATCTTCATACTTTTCCAGATCATCTGTTTTATCTTTTATCAGTTCTGCGTAAAATCTCTTAATTGTACAATCTGTACCCTCCTGAATAATATCCAAGATGGAATTCGCACCAAATCCCGCTGATCCACCCCTTTTTGTTAACATGAAGCTTCTAATTTGCAAATTTTTAAAAAAGTGGGTTGAATGTAGACCATATATTGCCTGAATACCATTGAACTGCATCACCCCGTGCTCCCAACACATCCCCTATTTTACTTATCCCATGTTTCCCCCATTCTGTAAAGACAGCATCTCCAAATATATCGCATGGAAGTGTAGCATTCTTACCCAACCTAGTGTACGCATTATATCTACCTAAGCCATATTTCTTTGCAAACGCCATCAAGATCTTATGTGCTGCTATCACAGTATTACATTTAGTCCTTTTAAAATAACTGTGTTCAGTAACTTTCAGAAAGATATTCTCTGCATCTGCCCCTAACACCAAGGCATAAATTACTAAGGTTCCTATTTCGTCTTGCCCTTCCATTTCTGCTCCTCCCAATAACCCAGTCATGTACTGTAGGGATGCTGCCCAATAGTATAGTCTTAACTCGGGCAAAGCCCATCCACCTCTTTCCCGAGCGAGTGCCATAAACCTCAAAGCTCTTCAGGTTTTTCCGTGGGACCAAACACAGCGATTTATCATATGTTCCAATATTTTAAACGCCTCAAACAATAAAGCAATGGCCCTAAATAAATAAAGCACTTTCGGTAGAAAAATCATTTTAACAAAGTTAGTTCGACCTTCTATTGAAAAATGTATGTTGTATAATCTGTCTAACTCCTTCTTAACTTTATTTATTACTTGTGTTAAGTTTGCCTCTACTGGCGTGTCCAATTCAGCCGTTAATGTTACCCCTAGGTATACTCCACTCTGCACCACTCGAGGATCTGTACCTTCTACTTCACGGTTTTTAATAATCTGAGTCTTAGAGACATTCAAGGCGTAACCAGAGACTTCCCAAAATCGCCGCGCTTCTGCCTCCACCAGTCTTATAGCCTCTGAAGGGTTAGGAGTGATGACCGCGACGTCATCGGCGTACGCCAGGATTTTACACTGTCCCCTATAGGTATTTAATGGGGAAATATTGTCATTTAGGTCCATACGCTGTATAAAGGGATCCATGTATAACGCAAAGAGGAGTGTGGAACATGGACATCCCTGTCGTGTTCCCCTTTTAATCTGAAATGGGAGTGTATATCCCGCATTTAACCGTATGCGAGCAGTAGGGGCTACATATAATGCTTGTAGTGCTTTCACCAACCCACCCCCCAAGACCAGCCCTCTCCAAGATAAACCACAGGAAGTTCCAGGAGACCCGATCGAAAGCTTTTTCAGCGTCTAAAAGCATCACCGCCATCGGGTCTCCTGCAGCTTCCGAGGCATCAAAGAGGGTTATAACCTTTCGGGTGTGGTGTGTGGTACCTCTCCCTGGTATGAATATCCCAAAAATTCTTAATTCATTCAGTCATATATATAATATAAGCCTCGTCTTTTAATAACCCTCTCTCGAATGTCAATACTCGATCCGGGCCTCTAGTGGCTGCAGTGTTTAATGTATGAATCAGAGGGTTGTGATCAGAGATTATCCGTGGAAGTCTTTCAATTTTAAGTGTTGATAGCAACGAGCTCGAGGCAAAGAAGTAATCCAATCTTGCACATACTTTGTGTGGGGCAGAGTAAAAAGTAAACCCATGATCACTAGGCTTTAATTTCCCCAGTACGTCTAAAATAGCATTATTCCTGGCGAGATTACATATTGCACGACAGACTCTTTTTTACTACCCTGATATCCACCGCTAAGACCTCCGCTGCCTGCCCCGTTAATATTAAAATTCCCGGCAATATGATAGTAGGGGACCAGGTGGCTTGCTCCAAATCCAAGAAATCAAAAATATCCGGGTCATCTTCTGTCAAACCATATATACTACCTAGGGTAATCCACTCTTTATCAATTTTGCATTCTGCAAGTACCCATCGACCCCATTGATCCTCAAGCTTTCTCCTTACTATGATATCCCTCCGTTTAGACAACGTTGCAAGTCCTCTGTTTCTAGCCCCCTGTTTTGAGTATGCAAGTACTTGATAGCCCAGCTGGTCTAGCAAGTATCCCCTTGCCGCCTGTATATGGGTCTCCTGTAGGCACACTAGATCCACATTCAGAGATCTTAAGAATGTAGCCACCCGCTGCCTCTTACTTCGGTCATTTAGCCCACAGACATTTATCGTAATAATTCGAGTACACATTAATGCACATCCAGTAATTGTCCCAACCAATCTTCCATGTTACAAAATAGCCCCCTACCATTCCCTCCCTCCTTAACTACTTCCATCACCACCCTCACCCACGTGCTGCCCCCGTGTAATTTCTTATACCTCAATCTTATGTTCTCTCCCTGCATTCAAATTCCAACCAAAATGCACCCTGCCCCGTACCCCGCCCCTCCCCCACTTAGCTCCCACCCACCCCTTACAGGCAAATAGGTCAATCCTGACCTATGCGTGACAGCTATAGCCCCAAATGACAGCCACCCCTGCTCCAATTTTACACCATCCTATGCTTGCAACGATACTGCTGTGGCTACTGCCTCTACTCCTACCCATTAACCATATCATTTCGGCTTATTCGACTTATTGATAAACCTTCTGTTTTGTCTGCCTCAAGGCAACCGTCATATTTTTATGTCCTCCTTTCCTTTCTTTTATCCCATTTAAGTATTCCTGATCTTTTCTGAAAAGAAGACCTTAATCTGGCCACCATCCACCACTTTAAGACGGCAGGGAAACATCAGATAGGCCTCACAGCCCAGTTTTTGGAAAGGGGATATCATCTGCCTCATCCGCCACCTCCTTTCCACTGTCGCATGGCAGAAATCTGGGCGGGCGAAGAACATACTGCCATTATAGGAGCGTCTGGCCTCCGGCTTAGCCCTGTCCATGATCTCCTGTCTTAATAAGAAATTCCCAACATAAATCAGGATTGCCCTAGGCTTATCAGTAGCCAGACCCTTCCTCTGCACATGTGAGAACCTGAGGGCTCGTTGTACCTCAGTCCCCCAGTTCCAAGCCGCTAACTCTGGGAAAGCCCCCTAAGCAGACCAATAACAAATGCCCGCACATCCTGCCCTTCCAGTCCTTCTGCCACCCCAAGTAATCTAACATTAAACCGCCTCTGGCGGTTCTCATAATCCTCGAGTTTCCAATGTACATCAGCTGCCATTTTTTCTTGGTCCTTTTTAAAGTCATTCCATTTACCAACGTCTTCCTCGAGTCTCTCTGTTCTTGTTTCTACCTCCGTGACCATTGCAGCCAAATCTGTATAAAGTTTATTCACCTTCCGTAATGATCCTTGTATCTTTTGATTGGCCTGCTTAGCCCTCCGAGATTCATTCCTGGCCTCCCCCTGCATCTGCTTCAAAGTAGCATATAGCATATCCATGGTTTTTGCTTGCGCTGGGGAATGAATCGGCATCTGAGAGGAGCTGTTACCTCCCTCTTGATACAGCTGAGATGTAGCCGAGTAATCCCAGTCAAGTTTTTTACTCACACTCTAGATCTAGTGCGAAGTTTGTTTTTCAAATTCTTCACTCTACGTTTAGTGCAAGGCTTATAAGCTTCCTCGCTATCAGGTGTCGATACTTCAGATTTTGATTCTAGTTCTGAGCTCCCAACTTCACTTTCCGTTAATAAAACAGATGCCTCTTTGTCCTCATCGTCTTCCTCATCCTCATTGTCATTTACGGAAAAGAAGCAATCCTCACTGGGAGACCCCGGATTAAATATTGCACAGGTCACTCCTTGTGATACCACTAGCGAGTTATTATGTTACCCAAGGGCTGTTCCTTGATTTTTATCTGTGGCTGCACCGGATCTCAGGCCATTTCCCTGGGGGTCTCATGTTTCCCCTTAGATTGTAGGGGAGACACAAATACACCAGTATTCACTAGGGGATTATTCTGCAGGCTAGATGCTTCAAAAGAGTCCTCATCCTCGACGATGCTCTCTGCCCCCTCCGCTACTACTATGCCTGAGCTTGGAACCGCGTTACTCACATTGTTCGTTTCAATCGCATCATTCGCGCAGGCTTCCCAGAGCATTGTTCCTCGCCCACCCACAGTCCCCTTACCGCATAGAGCATCGTACTCAGCATCCTCAGCGCAACATCGAAATGTGCCGTTTGAGCATTCCGTTCAGGGACCTGTTTGCTCTGCTCCGCCAGCGTCAGTTTCAGCAATGCAGTGGGGAGAGACTTCAATCGCGATGCCTCGTCTGCCATCCATGCGTCATCCTTGCCTGCGGCCTCCTCCATTCTATGGTCATTGTTGAAGCCCGTCCTCGGCTCTCCCACGGCTCTAGGATTCCTGCTCGCTACGAGAGCTGACCGTGAGGGGGAGAGTGCTGGGGCCTGTACTGTACCAGACCTGCAAAAGACTCATGCAGGGTAGGTTGCTGCATATTACCTTCTTTGTTCAAGGCTTCACTTTTACGGCGTTTAGCACCTTTTTTACTCGTCTGAGTTTTCTCTTTCTTTTTCTTTTTCTTTAGGTTTCTCGTTATGGGCGTTTTCTCCATCTTTGGTAATGTTATTGTCTCTCCTCGCGTTTCTGCGGGGTTGGGCCATCGACCTTAAGTTTGTATTCGTCGTCGCCCCACCAGGATCACTAGAGACAGCCTTGTCCCTCTCTTTCTCTTTCTATGTCTCCTTCTGGGGCTTAGGACCTCGATGGGCCATATCTGGCATTGAATACCGCCGCCAGGGTATAGAGCACCACTCCTCACACAGTCGGTAGACCGGCCAAACAGAAATAGCAGCTTGGGGTTACTCTTAAGTATCAAACAAGAAAACGTTGAGCTAAAGCCAAAGAATATTTCATACTAATGATTCCGGGCAGCATACATTAGCAGCAATTCTCAAAAATGTCACGAATCCTCTAGGAGCGAGGAGTAAGGAGAGGAGTGACTACCTCCTACGGCCTGCCAGCGACCATCTTGCATGATTTTGGTATTCAACGTAAGATTTTCCCAAATATGTGACAAACTTCCTAAAAAAACATGAATAAAGGAAAAAGTAAACTCAGTACCATAAATTCGGTTAATTTGGGACCAGACTTGCTGCCAAAAGGTGTATACGCATGGGCAGTAAAATAACATGTGGAATAAATCAGCATTTGGAAATGAACATGTCCAGCAGGTATTCGGTACAATTGAAAAGGTTTTACTTAGAGTAGCAGGCGTGAATACAAGTCTATTATACACAAAGAACAGTGTTTGTGTTGTGTTGGCTGCTCTGGCAGATTTTCGTATTTTGATCCATATGTTAGCCCAAAGTGATGGTGGCCAAGAAGTCATGAGGTCGTTCTCCCACAGTTTTTATATGTGGGACTTCGGTCTGTCTGAGTTAGTGCTTTGTAGATAGTTATAAATAGTGGAAGCCTTGGGCTGAGACTGTAACAAAGTGTGGAGGCATGAGGAGGTGTCTAGAGTGCTAGGGGTATCAGTTACAGTAGAAAGTTGGACATATGTATCCATCACTGCCTCCCTGAGTAGGCTTTATTTATGAATGAATGAGGCAGGTAGGTTAAATAATGTGCTAAGGGAGGTGAAGGACAAAAAGTCAGGACCAGAGAACAATTGATGAACCCATGATAGTCCCCTCTGTCTCCAGGTTTTTTAATAAAAAGGCTTGTTACGAATGAGCCGGTTTTTGTTGTGCCAGATTGGTGAATTGAGAAAGGAATCTAAGGTATTATTAGTGGAATTAAAAGTTGACTCCAGGAGCTTGTAGGTAGTCTTAATTATGGGGGTGGAGAGGGACTGAGGTTTGCGTGAAAAAGAAAGATATTCACTAAAGGAAAAGGTAGATAAGAATAGACCTTCAAGTGAAGTCCAAAGAGGGCATTCATCTTTGGATGCCCCATTCTTGTGATGTCTGTTTCTTTCTAAGGGCCTGACTGCTCCTAGGCTGTGGTGCCCTACAGTTTTGCTGCTCCCTGCGATAGTGTGGGCTGGCATACTCGATTTTGAAGGTGCAAAAGAGCAGAGCTTGTTGTGTCAAACCTCCCAGCCTCGTTCTGGATCATGTTGAGTCAGGCAGAGTTGAGGTAGCCAGTTGTTGCCTGTGACGACCGCTAACCATAGAACATGACAGCATCACAAACAAAACACCTACCTGGGCCACGTGCATGGCTTTTATGGTATGGGTGTCAGAAGTCAATGCTTACTCTTTTTTCCAGGGTTTTATATAGCACAATCTCAAATCAAACATATCAGAATTCTTTACATGAGCCCTGGTTACGTTACAGAGGGACAATTTCATTTTTGGTAGGGATAGAGAGATTAAGCTGTTTAACAAGAATCACAGGATGTTAAGCGTCATTGCTCAGACTGGAACCTGGTTCGCCAGGTTCGAGGTCGACCGACCTAGATGTTAGGCCACATCCTCTCCTCCTACTTCTTCCTATTAGACGCAGAGGGCCTTCAGTTGAAATAAAGTGTTTAAGATAAACAAGTGAGTCTCAAAGAAGAAATAAATATGATAGTCTTGGAAAAGAACATGTCTTTTGGAGTTGGACCTCTCTGCATGGTTACCCCTGATAGAGTGGAAATTAAAATTGCACTTTTAAAGATGAGCAAAACTGAACATGGCACGTTTTGAGAGAAAAATAAATAAACGTGTGAAAACTTCACGTTATAGAGAATGATGAAAACAAAGAAATGTAGTTACTGTATCGCAAAAGCATACAGAAAAAGTGGTCTAAAGGATTTCAATACATAGGTAGTAAAGTATTAAAAGAAAAAGTCATTTGCTTTCTTAACGTGTGTTAGAAATGTGTATATAGTAAATTCTCCCATTGTTGAGTTTACGACTAATCAGTTTACAATTGCAACTACATAATAGAATAACAAATGAGATTTATGAATTAGTATGATTAAACCTTAAAATTGATAGTGAATTTTATAAAATACTTATATATTTGTGAAAACGTGTGCACCGAAATGATAAAAAGAAAAAATCAATGCTACACCTTTCTACTAAAAGATGCATTAGTGAAACTCTTATGCCCACATGCATCATTGAGAATTGCATTCGCAAACGGTGCGAATCGCAATTTTCGCCCGTTTGCGAATGCAATTCTCAAATTTGGGATACATCATGCTTTTCGCAATTTTAGGAATCGCAACGATGTTGCGATTTCTAAAATTGCGATTGCATTTAAGAAATCACAATTTGAGATTTCTTAAATGCTATGCATGATCATTTTTAATTTGCGAATTCGCCAATAGGAAGGGGTAAATTAGCATGAAGTTCACCTTCATGCTAATTTGCGAAAACTTTCAAAAATGCACAAAAATGCATTTTTGAAAGTTTCATGTTACACACACACATGTCCTTGGGACATGTGTGTGTGTGAAACTTGCACTTAAAGTTACATTTCAGGGGTGCAGGGGGGGTCCTTTGGACCCCCCTCTGCACCCTTGAAAATGCATTCACAAATTGCGATTCGCAAAATGCTAATTGCAATTTGTGAATCCCTTCCCATTCATTCCTATGGGCCTCTTGGCCCATAGGAATCAATGGGAAGGGATTTCTTAATTGCGATTCGCAAATTGTGAATCGCAATTAAGGAATTTTAGAAATCGCAAATAAAAATGCAATTTTTTGATGCATAGCAATTTGCGATTTCCCAATTGCGATTCCTTAATTTTCGCAATTAATAAATCGCAAATGCTAACTTTGATGCATGTGGCCGTTAGAGAATGTTCTTTACACATGTGCTAATAATAATTTCTTGAAATTAAATGTTTATTAATATTTTAAAGTGCATTTACGTGCTGGTACCTATAAACGTGGTAGTACCCTCATTTCTAATAAAATGAATTTTGACTATATACATTGTTCTCAAGTGCATCAGAAATTTCATTGGAAACTCAATTTATACATTTTCTGTATAAATATATGTTCATAATTATATGTGTCATTGCAATATATTAGCCTAAGTTAACATAGGCCAAACTGTACTCATGAAGATTTTGCTTTGCTATGCACACTGTGCATGAGAAAGTCACTCAATGTAACGTTTGACTGTGACACGTTCTTTCCCCTCTTGAGATTCTCATGTGTTGTATAAAGATTTTGTTACATTATGTTACTACTTCTAGGACACTTGCCTGGGAAATTGCCCTTTAGAACTCTACAATGCGAGCTAGCTAAAGGGGCATTTTTTAACAATTGATTTAACAGGATGACTTATGGACTGTGTAAATGTTCCACCTATTTCCTCTGCATTTTGTATCTTCTTTATGTCATGTGATCTGTATTTTACATGAACTGACCAAGGAACTGAGTGGTTTGATCAGATGAGATGATATCAGGTTGTGTCATCCCCAGAAATGCTAAGAATATAATATTGTCTGATGAGAAAGTTTCAGGGGATTAATATTAATCTTTTTTGGAGAGAGACTATTGTGCAGCTGATGGTGGTGATGGATAGCTGCTAATCTGCATGTAGGCAAATTGGGAACTGACTGATGACATTTGCATAACTCTTGATGTGCAGCTTCCTTTATACATTTGCTCATAGGCTACATGCTCACAGTGGTCCTTTCCTTCTGGGAATCACTAGGACAAGCATTTCACGTTCTTTCCTGAAATTTGTTAGCTTTGGGTGTTGATCTATTTTGCTATATGTTTTATTCATATATGATTGTGCCACCCACTTAAGTAACCTTTTAAAGGAGTCAGGCCTGCCATTGCAGCCTGTGGGTGCTCTTCCCCAGCAGAACCGATACAGTGCGACGCATCTCGGTGCAAGACTCCTCCGCTTCATAACCAATGCATCCCTGATGCATGACTTCACATCACAGCATGCAGCCCTTCAAAATTGCTGCTGCAAGATGCATCTCGATATAGCACATCTCATTGCCACCATAGCTTCTCGGACCCGCCTCTACATGATGCATCTCCATGTACAGACTCACAACACCACTGCAGCTCCCTCTGAACCACCATTGTAAGATGTATCTCCACACAAAGACCTTGCATCCTCTATTATCCGCAGTCATTATATGACATACACCTTTCATCTCTGGAGTATGATTGGTTAAAAGAACATGAGTTTACTATAGCCATTGTGGTGAAATTGTAATAGTAAGTATATCCATTTCGCACTACATGGTTGTAGATAGATTTATCTAATGCACACCAGACTAGATCCATGACTCACTAAGCAACATATACAATTGGTGACAGAACAATTTTTGTCATTTTTGGGGTCTCTTTAACTTCAGATTATCATCTGCCCTTAGCTTTGAATTGGGAGTAATCCACTGGGTTCCTATTTCATTTCAGTTTAGTTTTTTAACAACTGCTCAAATATACAAATATTAGCTTTGTACCTTGTTTGGCAATTATTATATTGCCATAGCAAGTAGGGATGGTTTGTTTTTTAGGAATCTGTTTTGAATTTATTGAATAATTCTGTCTTAAATTGATTTGAATTGGTCAAATTAATTATGTTATAAATGACGTGTTGTTGTTGGTGAAAGACAACTTTTTAACTTATGTAATTGATTATGTTTTTATATCTTTTAACTGTATATTTCAGACCGAATTTGTGGCTCCTGAAGAAGGCGTCCCCTGTAACGCCGAAACGCGCGTCGAGAAAATATTGATTGCCACTCCTTGCTTTTTTAAATATTATGGGACTATTTTGTTGTAAAATTGTATAATTTGTTTTTCCTTGGTTTTTGTCTAATTGTATGCAATGTTGATGTATGTAATACTTGGTTTTAATACGAATACTAATTAAATGAAATACAGTTTTTTGTATCTAAGTGAATTTGTGATTCCTTTTTGCAACTACCCTTCCCTTTTGCTTGCCATGATTATGCTATGATATACACACTGTCTAGTCAATAGTACCCCATGATTTCATTCCCTCTTTGACAGCAGGTGAGCTGTAGTCTGGTTTAGATAGCAGAACATCATGTACCCCCATTATACCAAAAGGATATAGTGCTAGGTTAAAACGATAAGTGCCCCCCCTTATCAGGAGGCTCTGCTCAAGTCACTCAACCGAGGGCACACATTTCCCGAGATGTGGTGGCTAACATGCGAAGAGTGGTCGTGTCCACTTGCCCTCGATTCACATCTCCTGGTCCTTGACCATCTGCTCCTCTTAGACTCATCCTCCTTCCTACTTGGTGCGCTCCTCCAGGTTCTCTCTGGTCCTCCACAAGCTTACAGCATTGGTCTCCTCTCCTCCGTCCATCACATTGCTATTGGTGTATTCCTAGAAGAAGGGAGCTCCACCTTCATAGTCCCTCTTCGCTTTTAACTGCCCCTGTTCCTCCTGCTGACTCTGCAAAAGTATTACAACCTGTCTTGATTTCCTCCTTTTTTCTTTATGATACATGGATTGTATACAGGACTGTATCCGACTGTAAATATTGTTCACCTTATACCTTTTGATTTTTTTACATTGATTAAATCAGTATCCGGCTGGGTACTTTTTGGCTTATAGTACACATTGTTGTCTATATTTCATTACTTGCTTGTTTTGTATCTAATTAAGTTAAGGACCGCTGTTGCCCTGTAATACTGTTACCCCTGGTCCTTGACTACCTAGTGGGTTCCCTTGTTCTTTGAAACTGGACTCTGCAAAAGTGTCACTTCTAGGATGTAGGGGTTTGACTCCCCCCCCTTCAAATTTTGTATTCTTTTAGTTTTGAGGTGGCATTGGCAAGGAGCAACGGTGTCGACGGGGACCTAGCGTTCACAGGTATGTTGTGCACCCCACCAGGCCCCTTTACACAGGATCTGAGTATCAGTGTATGTCCTTTTCTGGCATCCGAGTGTCATCATAGGGGGTTTGACTACTGGCTGATGTGTTAGTAAAGTAGGCCTTGGCTAAATGGTAGGGTTCTGAGAGGGATGCTTGAGAAATTCCGAGATCCTGGAAGAATGATGGAGTAAAGGCTAGCAATGTTTTTGTGATGGTACAGGTAGGGATCTCTCAGGGTCAGGTAAGTGTCATTTAGGACCAGTCAAGGCCAGCAAATGTGACCTTTCATGGGCCGAAGGAAGCATAAGGGTGCCCGTGGGAAGGACAAAGTGAATTGGAAGGGGTTGAGACTAAGCACCAGCAGAGTGGGTTTGTGCAACTACAGAGGTGATATGAAAGCCACTTGCGAGTGATTGAGGGCTAGTGGAGAAGCTGGGTTGCAGCCAAGAGCTTCCAGTTGTGGCCTATTTCTTTGTGGGAACTTTCTAAGGGTTAAATGAGAGTGTCTCAGAGCTGACTTAGGGTCCTTAAGGGCGAAGACTGACTTGTTTTGACTAGCTTTAAATTTCTTATGTTGGTTTTGGGATTTTAACTGTAAGCTGACAGTATAGTCGGGACAGAAGATCGTCTCTGAGACCCCACTGAGGCCATGATAAGGGATCCTGAGAGGTAACAGGGGATTTGTGATGACAAGTGGATGGCTCTCTTTGCATCCTGTTGATGTTAACATAGTACATGCTAAGGGACTGCCACAGAATTGAAGCAGAAATAAGGGACTGGATGCCCTGCATAGGGATCTTTGGGAAGACAAATGCACTCTGGGTGTTGATAAAAGTTTCAGGATTCAGACCCTGCCACATCACTTTGAGGAGGCCACTGTCCTCATTCGCTTTCCATCCTGTACCATTTGGAGCAGGAGGACCCTGAAGTAGTTTCTTTTTCATTTGATCTTTCTGATACACAGTCAGGGGCAGAAGCCCTTCCTGCCATAACACTGTCTTCAGTTCACTGTCTCAATGTGTATTGTGTAACAATGGGCCACTTCCCCACGTTTGACTTTCTGCTGCCCATCATTTACCTTTTCTATGTGAAAGGCAAGCTTGCATTGTTCCTGCGTATGTTGGTTCTATGAAGTCAGTGAGGAAATCACACCTGTCTTTGTAGGAAAGCATTTGCTGATATTGCCCATGCTAAAGTGCCTGTGTTTGGTGGGGGATGCTTGCACTAAGATGGGCTAAGCAGTAAATGTTTGTTGTGTGGTAGAAATACTTGTATCGATGATGCCTGGACTTCAAATGTTACTGGGCATAGTTCAAGGATAAATATAGGAGGAGTATGTACCATGATGCACATCTTTGAGTTTAGCCTCAAAACCACACCCTTACCTGTAACATGCTATGCCATCAGTTTCAACCTTCACCATTAATGTGGCTGTACTTAAAATGTTTAACTAGAGTATCTCTTTGCACAATGGCCAGCTACGAATTCATAGTCTCTTTAGCTGGGGACCGATACTATAAATTCAAAACAGAACATAACTTTGACTACAGATTAATTTTCACTGAATATAGTTGCTTAATTACTCTGGAGAAATGTTTTTCGCTTTGGATGAACATTTAAAAATCTGTTTTTGTATCCACTTTCTTCCTTTACCTTTATAATTATTGCTGCCAAACTTGATATTGTATTACTCTATAATCGATTGGTATGATGACTACATGGTGTTCAATAGCAATTCTTTCAATGCTCAATTGCAATTTATGTATGTTTATATAGGAGGATTTATGATTATACCTTTCTATATAATGCAAATCAGTGTGATATGTTGGGAAAACTTACACTTTAAAACATTGTTGCATAGTACTCTTGTGCTGGACTTTGCATGTGGCCTTATGATCGCTATATGATCTCTTGTGGCTTTGTGAGGTGAGGTATACATGTATATATCTAAACAGCAGCCAATGTAACTGGTACACTAATTTTGAAAAGTTTGTGAACATTTGTCAAATGGCACCGAAGTTATTAGCAATACAAAAAACACTTTGTCTGAGGGAAAAATTGGTCCTAACTCTAACTACTTACTGGCTATTGCCAGAAGGTAATCTGTGTGTGTGTATGTTTATACGTACACACACATTACAACAGTTATAGTTAGGACCAAATTTTCCCACAGTCAAAGTGTTTTTTGTTTTGCTAGTAATTTGGCGCCATTTGATGTGCAAGCTACACGAGCATTCTAACATGATCCTAGAAATGAGTAATTTGATATTGAAGACCAACAATTTTTTATTGGAGGGTGAGTGGTTCCACCAGATTCATGGCAAGGCCATGGGTTCCAGGTTTGCTCCCTCTTTTTGCCAACCTCTTCATGAGGTGGTTTGAGAGGTAGGATGCCTGGAGCAAGAGAGCGGGTAAATGGATGGGCTTGAATTTATTTTTGGGTCGTTTCATTGATGATATTTTACTAATCAGGAGAGGAACAAGCCAGGAATTAGCAGAGTATTTTGAATTTCTGAATCTGAATGAGCATAATGTCAGATTCACCATGTGTCACCACCGTGATCACGTAGAATTCTTAGATATTCAGCTGTTTATAGTGGAAACAGAATACATAGCAGGTTCGGTTGGAAAAAATGCCACCAATTCTATTCTAAGAGCCGACAGTGCACATCCTCCTGCTGTAACTATAGGCATTCCCTTTCGAGACATGGTGTGGACTCATAGGAACTGCAGTATAGATGGTGATTTTGAAAAAAGATTTACTGATTTGCAAGGAAGATTGTTATCTAGGGGTTACACGAAAAGGAGTTTGGAGAGAGTTAGGAACAGGGTGCGTACACTCAAAAGAGAAGACAAATTGACTCAGAAACAGAGGGAACAATCTAAAATGCAATTAGCGTTTGTCTCTAATTTTAGTACTCAACACAATAAGGTATACAAGATTTGAATAAGAAGTGGAATCTACTCAAAGGAGTTCCAGGTTTAACAAATATTATTATGGACAAACCGGTTGTGACTTATAGGAGAAGTCCTAGATAGGGAATTGTATTATCAGGAATTATCTGGAACCCACAGAGGACTCTTGGTGGAACTGGCTGCCGGGGCAACCAAAAGGTTTTTATACTTGCGGATCTTGCAGCATCTGTGATCGTGGCATAAGTCCCATTAAACATTTCAAATACAATACCAGCAGGTAGTATCACAATCATGAGTTCATTAATTGTAACAGCTGTGGGAATATTTATGTCATCGCATGTGAGTGTTGCAAAGTTTATGTAGGAAGCACGACAAGAGAACTCAAAATCAGGATCCAGGAACACTGACATGCAATATTGATTGGCGATGTAAGATCCCGATCTATCATCATATCAAGGACAACCACCCCACTAAAACTAGTGTCAAATTCCAATCAATCCAAAGAATCACTCCCAATGTCAGAAGGAGGAACTGGGAACTCCAACTCAGGCGAGAAGAGGCCAGGTGGATTAGTAGACTTAGATCTGTGGAACAGGGATGAAACATTGATAACGAATTTCATTACTTCCTGTAAAGGGTGTCTAGAGATATGGGAGGTCTCCTTGGGGTAGCAGGCCAGATTGTGAACCTATGGAACATGATGACTTCTGACTCTGGCCTAGGGGATTTAGACCTGTGAGGCTATATGGAGTGTTTTGCCAGGTTACTTTTGAATTGCAACTCTTCTGTTGGAAAGTGATTAATAGGATTGAGATAGATTGGATTATGAATGACTTGTGTGAGTAAAACACAGATTCTTGTAAATTCATATGGACCTTAGGGTGTAGGGGTGCCGTTGTTTTGGAGCCGTGTGCTTCAGACTTTACACCAGTAATGAGGGACATATAGGGAGACCGGCAGAGATTTGGGTGGAATTATTGTGCTAAATAAGGGAAGATTGAATTACCAGTGACAGGAGGTGGTTTGATAATCACGCAGGCCACCCCTGCAAATGGGCAGCAGAGGATGAAGGTACAAGAGTAAGAAGGGAGGCTGTTGTAATAATATATAATGACCACACATTTATAGGGGAAACGAGATGGCACACCCATTGCGCCCCTTTAGAAGATTTTAAACAGAACGCGAACATTTCACGATTCAAGTAAGAACGTTGGTCACACCCCGAATCAGGCAGATCAAGTATTTGCTGAAGCTGGGTGAATTGTGACTGGTTAGTAGTATGTAGGACCAGAGAGGGAGCACTTTGGAAGCTTTCAAAGTAGTGAACTAATTGAGTTCGCATGCTGGCCACTCTCAAGAACAGGCAGGTCGGGCATTGTGACATTGCATGCGCGTTATTGGCTTTCACCATGGAGGACCAGAAGAGGGAACATCCTTTGAATATGCTAAACAGTGGCATGGAAAAGAGATGAAAAGAGATGTTTGCGTTTTTTTAAACAGAACACGGACATCGCACGATTCAAGTATGAACTTTGGCTATTCCTAGAATCAGGCGGATCAAGTATTTGCTGAAGCTGAATGAATTGTGATTGGTTAGTAGTATGTAGGACCAGAGAGGGAGCACTTTGGAAGCTTTCAAAGTAGTGGACTAACTGAGTTTGCAAGCAGGCCACACCCAAGATCAGGCAGGCCAGGCATTGTGACTTGCATGCACGTGATTGGCTTTCACCATGGTGGACCAGAGAGGGAACATGCTTCGAATATGCTAAACATTGGCATGGAAAAGAGATGATTTGATTGGCCAAGAAGCGGTTGAAAAAGTAGGAGGTCAGAGGTGCTGGCTCATGGCGGGATTTATCAAACCAGCTGGGAGAGAAGGCGTGCTGGATTTGAACGCGCTACTAGTCAGGTGATAACAGGGAACGGGAGGTCTGCTGGGTTTGGGGCAGCGCCGGAACTGCTTAACGGGAGAGACGGTTTTATTCCTTAAACACGGTAAAGTACAATTGTTTTGGTTAATATACCATTCAGAAGGAAAGCAAACTGGTGGGGGCGATTAGTAACAGGATTTTAGGAGGGGGGGCTCTAAACAAAAACCCCACCCCATTGTCGACATAATGTTAAAAGCTATGATTGGACATAACGCTTTATGAGTAGTGTCATAGGATATTAATATACGAGTCGAACTTGACTGCACATCTGCATATATATTTTTTGCATTATGGAGGGGTGCAGGTACTGTGTTTAGTACACCTGGGTAGACAGCTACATTGGGGCATTGGCACAGTCCTGGGCACACGTAGTGAGGATACAAAAAGAGGGCCTAGCGGTAGTCTGTATTGGCAAAGTATTCTGAGGTCAACACCAACGTGTTACTTAAGCAATTTTAATCAGAACAAAAGTCATGTGGAATCAAACAATCAGCCGACACGTGTCTCGTCACAACGCGTATGCTTGTGACTATTCAGGGCTGCTGTGTTGATCGAAGTCCTGGATAGTGGCCCCTCAGTGCTGGTGAAAAGTCTATCCGGCCTGGGGTGAAGCGATGAGCAGAGAAAGGCGGTGCGCCAGCCTCGGCTCGTGGGTGCGTGGAGGGGGAACTGTAATTGAGTGTGCAGAAATTATGGCGGGTACGCCAATGTAGGAAGTCAAGTCGGTCTTAAAAGTGAGCTTGGATGCGGGTTGCCATAATGAGCTTGGTCAGGCGGAGTGTGACCGGGTTCCTAGATAGGTCAGGTGCACGATACGATATGGAGGTGGAATCGACATTGGGTCGTCCTTGTGACCATAGCACCACAGATCGGTGCACTCGCCTTGTGCTACACACTCGCATCCCAACTCGCCAGAATTTCCCACATTGGTATCGTGCACCTGACCTATCTAGGACCCCGGTCACGCTCCGTCTGACCAAGCTCATTATGGCATCCAACATTGGCGTACCCACCATTATTCCTGCACACTCAACTACAGTTCCCCCTCCACGCACCCATGAGCAGAGGCTGGCGCACTGCCCTTCTCTGCTCATTGATTCATCCCAGGCCGTATAGACTTTTCAACGGTACTGATGGGCCACTATCCGGGACTTCGATCAACACAGCAGCCCTGAAGAGTCACAAGCATACGCTTTGTGATGAAACACTTGTCGGCTGATTGATTCCACATGACTTTTTTTCTAATTAAAATTGCTTAAGTAACACGCTGGTGTCGATCTCAGAAAACTTCGCCACTAGAGACTACCGCTACTCCCTCATTTTGTATCCTCACTTCGTTTGCCAAGAACTGTGCCAATTCAACAAATGTGGGTTCCTGACTCACAAAACAACGGGGGTTAATGGGTAGTTCCCCCGACCTGGCAGCACCGTTTACACTCAACTGCACACAAACCCAGAAATGCATAGTTGTCTGAGCGCCATTCTTCATGTACATTCCTAAAAACCCAGCATCCCTGTTCTCAGCTAAGTTGGGGCAACTCGCCCAATTGTAATGAGCTTGGGACATGAAAGTGTGTGTTAATTTCTATCACACACACAGACATATATATTTATTGTTTGTAGAAAACCTCCTGAATAATGGGATGGATGGAACAGGAAATTTGGTGCAGATTATCAATACATAATATCAGTAATTTTAAGGGTACTGGTTACTGTTGCTTGGGAGGTGGATTAGTGAATTGGATCAGACAGGACCATTTACATTAAAGGAGGGGAGTTATGGGAGACTATTATTATATTCGACTTTGTAAGATGGAATTGAAGGGTTCTGAATAACTGCAATTATAATGAATTTGCATTTACTGCTCAACTGTGATTATAATGAATTGTATTAAGATGGGATGTTAAAACATGATATGTTCTCACAAGGCAGTCGTGGGCACCAGGTGCACAGTATAGAATTATTGTTATGTTGGTACAAGGGAATTTTATACCCTTGGAACCAGGGTGGATTCAAAGATTGGATATAAGAAGGCATTACTGTTGAAGAATTGAGTTAATGTAATAATTGTGGGGACACTGATGAATTCTTGTTTATGAAAAAGTAGAACACCAGTTATTTGTTGCATGATATATTGTGTTTTCTTTTAATTGACAGCCCTGATGATGTCCAAGTGTGGATGAAATGCGTTGGCTGATTGATGTGTTACTATAATGTGTGGATCTAACAATTTGAAAGGTTTTTGAAATAAACCACAGAGCTTGAAATTTATCAAAGATTGCCTATGAACCTTTTTTTGTTGTTGCACAAAACCATTACTTGAATAATAGATTTGTGAACATTGTGAACCGAGGCGCTCCTTTCAGGATAGGTTATGAAATCTGCTCAGTAGTTTGGGAGTTATTAAAGAAAGAAAAATATTGATATCTAGGGAAGTGGATCCTTCGTAGATATTCCCACGAGGCATGAGCGGATTCGGGAGCAAAAGTAAGGCCCCAATTGGCTGGCTGCAACCTTAAAGGAAAGTTGCAGCTGCCATTTTGTTTCTCAATCAGCAGGGAATGGGGGTGGGGATAAAAGTGAAAAATAGCATCAGAGATCAGGATAGAGATATCCTGACCCCTTAGGATACATGGGGGGGGTCTATTGCCCTTTTTTAGTGGCCAAACTGTGAATCCACAGATATACACTATGCTCAGGAAAGGCCCCAGTACATGTGTAACGTAAAAAAAAAAAATGTAAATTGATACTTGTATAGCGCACTACTCACCCGCTAGGGTCTCAAGGCGCTTGTACAAATACCGCTGTGGAACCCATCCTGGCTTTCCCGGTGAGGCGTCCACCCCTGGGCACCCCAAGGTGGAGGCCAGGCATCCTTAGCGTTGTGGGGGCCGTTGTGGAGATTAAGCAAGCTATTGCCCAGAGTTGCAGAGTGAAACTCCATGATTGGAATAGGCACAGAGGCGAGAATTATCAGGTCCATGGAATTTTTGAGCCCAAGACCCGCCAAGGCGGGGAATTGAACCCTGGTCCCGGGCTAGACCTCTGCATCAGGGTCTGCCGCTCTAATCATTGAGCCACACTTCCCCACATGTGTGTGATGGATCCGTGGACCGAACCCCAGGGGAAATAAAAAATACACCCACTCACACATCAAACAGCTATGTGCGGCGTGGGGTTGGGTGCATGCGTGGGGGTAAGCCACAGGCCCTGCAGCCAACCCTCATTGCGCTCAGTGGATGTGCATACGCGGCGGTGGTTGTATTAATGGTTGTATTAATGTGCGGTAATTACATTTTACTTTAAGTTAGAAAACATAGAAATTCTGTGAAAAAACAAAAGTTTACAGGGTCGTTGCAGTTGTGCTGCCATTTTACCCACTCAAAACCATAGAAATTAAGCAGTTATAGTTATACTTCTAGGTATACTTATCTGAAGAAACTATAACTTGTGCCATTAAGTAACTTTAGGCCACAAGTTATAGTTTCTTTTCATAAGTATATCTATAAGTATACATCTAACTGCTGACTTTCAACCTGTTCCTGTAACCGTTGCTTATTTCAGAGAAGAAAAATATATATATATAAAACAAAACCCTTTCAGGCATAAAGTGACACATAAATTATACAAAAAAGAAGCAGAGAACTCTGGGTAGTTCTCAAGTTTAGGTGGAAAGCAGCTCCTGTATAGAGCACTCTCAACACCAGGCATGGACAGCACTGTGCTAATCCTATGGGCTGCTTTCCACCTAAACTACCCAGAGTTCTCTGCTTCGAGGTCAACTGCTCTAGCCGTTAGGCCTCATCCCGAGTTGCCCAAGGGCACCAAAGAAACTCCTCCCATGCATCCATTTAGTTTGGTCCTATGGCATGGTATTTATATATCTTCTGTTTCTTGTCCGGTGTGATTGTACCTCTTATGATGTGAACAATAAAAATCTACATAAAGACTCTTTTTATGCAAAACGAACATGTTTTAAAAAAAGTTTCTCGCTGGCAGACATCTGATCATCTGCTCTGTGCTGCCTGCAGAGACTATAACATGACTGTAAGTATTATAAAGTAACTTTATTGCATGCTTTATTTTATAAGCAATGCATGGAGCCCAGGAATTAACCCTTTCGTTTTAATAATTGCATCCCATATTCCTGTGTATATTCTGTTGTTCTTTATGTGCAACACCCAAGCAAATTAGAGGTGTCCTTTGATGTTTTCAAAAGTAACCAAACCCCGATTTCATTTCAAAACACCAATGAAGCTGCTTTCTTGTTCTTAACTAATCATGTGTAATTTTGACTTTATGGGGCGTCCTGTCATGAGCAGGAACAAACCATTCAGCACATTTCGGACATTTACATGTGCTATAAAAACATCCCTTCTCGGGAACTCAATTACCCGTCTCTGGTACCATCTGCATGGATAGATTCCGAATGGCTCATTTGAAAATTCATTTTTATTGTAGCAATGCAAATCTGCCACGCTACAAGTAGCACAAGGATCATATTTTACAATAATGACTATTTTGTGAAGTGTGTTTTTTTCTCTGTTTCTCTGCAAGTGTTCAGCTGATGTTGAGTACCTGATAATTTTACACCAAATGAATTGGTTGAACTAATCGAATGGATGTTTTATAGTGCCAGTGTCATCACAAAACTTAACATACATGGAGGCCAATCAGTCCAGGATCTACCGAGTAAGGGATTTTTTAAAAATCTTGTTATTTCACTGCAACACGCGTTTTCTCAGGGGGGTCGCTACCATTGGTGTAGCAGGCGCAGTGGCACCAGGGCTTAGTGATCTGAGGGTCCAGTTAAACACAGATAATTAATGTATCTTACTGGCTCAAAAGCAGTCAAAGGGGCCATTTTCTTTCCGTGCACCAGGGCCAATGCCATCTTTGCTACATGTGTTTTGCTTATTCTAAAATACATACAAAAAACTAGACAAGTGAAAGAAGAACCTAAGCATGAGAGAGACAAGTAAAATTCACACCAGGTCCCAGATTACATATAGGGTGACTAGTATCGGGGGCAACCTTAACTCAGTGCACCCCTCTGCAGACAGGACAGTGTGTCTGATTATACTTAACTCCTTGGATGCTGATGACGGAACCGCTCCGTCATCAGCTGCGGGTGCACTGTGCTGATGACGGAGCGGTTCCGTCATGGCCCGCTCGGAACGCCTGCGCGGCGCGATTTCTCCGCCTGCGCTGGACGTTCCATTGAGCGGGGCGGGCCATGACGGAACCGCTCCGTCATGAGCACAGCTCAACCGAGGCTGGTGACGGAGCGGTTCCGTCACCAGCAAGCGGGCGCCCCGCCCCCTTAGCACTGCGGCGGAATAGCCGCCGCAGTGAAGGGGTTAAAAAAGTGCTGTTCTCAGCGCAGACGCGCAATGTCACACTTCACACCTGCGCAGAGGAGCGCAATTAGGGGAAGATTTAGGGCAACTAGAAACTGCAACTCTGTGTTTAACTGGGGGCAGACTAGCCTCTGTTTGAGGTGTGGGAAAGGCCGCACCTTGCAGACAGAGACAGTGCATTATTTTACCCCCCTGCAGGGGTCCAGCTTTGGGGGGGGGGGGCTCTGATCCCTTTAATCTGTCTGTAGGAGTGTCCTCGTGGGTTTGCTGACTTTGTGCCACCTGGACGTGGCGCACAGTGAAAGGACTTCCCAGTGGCTTCTTTGATTCTGTGTCCCCGACTGTAATACAGAATGATTGCCAAGGCATACTGTTCCCTCAATTGTATGGGGTTACCCCCTCATGCACATGAGGAAATGCCCCGTTGAGATACAGCCACAGCAAACTATGTGTCAGTGAGATTCATATAAGAGAAGGGGCCATACTACCCTCGCAATCCCATCTATAATAATAAACTACCAGTTTGTCAGTGTTATCTTCAAAGGGATGTATGTCGTTACTACGCATGCTTTTACAACGCATGCCTTTACCACGCAGGTTTTACAACGCAAGTCGTTACAAGGACTTGCGTTGGGGAGCGCTGGATAGTGAATGGTTTAATTTACTATTCCAACTCCAGTCCCCGTGGATAGTAGGGAAGCTTGTGAATAGTAAATTAAACTATTCCATATCCTACTGCGCCCCCCAGCGCAAGTCGTTGTAACGGCTTGCGTTGTAAAAGTTGCGTGGTAAAGGTACTGCGTGGTAAAAGTTGCATTGTAAACGCTGTTCCCCTCTTCAAAGAATGTCCCCTGATTTGCATGATGTTGTAGCCCCATGCAAAGGAAGGGCTCACTGTGCCTCTGCCCCCTCGCCATATTATGGACACAGGAGCACAGGCAAACAGGCCCTTGGGAGGCGCATTGACAGTGCATCACAAAAAGGTCAGTGTGCCTCCTTAAACCGGCCCTTATGAGGGACCAAAGGGGGTCCCATGGATACCCAGACATCCCCTTGCAGGCATTTGCAGTCACTTACTGCACCTGCCTGTTATGGGCTCTCTCTCCCTTGTTAAACAGGTGGCGGCATTCCACTTGCGGTGTCAAATACAGAGCAGCATGTAAACAGCCGCTCTGTATTTCACTGAATGCACTTCCCCCAGCGCAGCATAGTTTTGTGGCTGCCCTGAGTGCAATGCATGAATTGTAATGTTTAAAGGTGTGCCATGGTGCAAACAAGGACAGTGCACCCTATCTTCAATACGGGCCTATGCTAAGGACCTCGTTTATGCGCAAAATATCCAAAATGTTAAAAATAACCCACGCCATTAAAGTGCTTTCAACAGGGGTTGTGTCCTGCACACAATGAAATGAGGACTCATCTCTTGTGATTAATAAACCATCCAGAACACTCAGCCAGTTTCCCTTTGAGCTGAGAGAGAGAAATAGAAGCAGAGACTAGTCACAAAGTGCTACGGCAGACTTTAACATGCTGATATGTAGCGACAAATACAATAGGCCCTGTTTCTGCATTGTTAGGAATGGAATTAATCTCCCTTTCGCTCTCTTACTACTGTTTTGTTCCTATTAAAGCTCATCAGAGACTTCTGTCATTTTTCCGATCAGCGTTGATAGCAAGCTCTGCTAGAAAATCAGACATTTGAGTTGAGCAGACTGAGAGCTCTAATAAGAGCGAAACACAGGTGTCCGGAACTGCGTTTATTCATTCCAGGTTGGCTTGGATAGCATTTTACTAACCCACTGCTGCAATACAGTGCTTGGAACGGTAAATGCTCTGTCACTTTTCTAGCTTGGTGTGAGTGGCACTGTGCTAATCACGCGCTTAAAACACTCTGCTAGTGAAATAGGCATATGAGGTGACCTGATTTAAAGCGTCAGTTGCGTTGCAAAATGCTCCATTATAAAGGAAGTTCTCTTCCTCTAAAACTTGGGAACTATCCATTTATCCCTACTTCTTCTTTGCATAATTTATAAAGCACGTTAAGCCTGGAAGGGCATTGTTTGTAGGTAGGTAGGTAGGTAGATAGATAGATAGATCGATAGATAGATAGATAGATAGATAGATAGATAGATAGATAGATAGATAGATTTTATTTTATGTTGGGATTTTATGTTTTTTTTACGAGTTGGAGGAAGCTCCTGAATTACCGATTATGAAACAAACTAGAAAAGAAAAGAAAAGTTGAAATTATGGTTAGCTCTATAAACTTTAGCTGGTACATTTGCCATACAAACCATAGCTCATACACCAAATGCAATGATCATGACAACAGCCTTGATGTAACAGGTAACTACCCAAATGATATAACTAATACCATTAGTGACATTACATATTACATTACCAGTAGAAATTAATAATTACATGTGAGGGATACGGTATGATCTCCTTGTTTGTGTATGTGTTGAAATTTAAATATATGATATGATGTCATAAGCTTTACACTTGTGGTATTCCACTTACATCTTAACCTACAATTATATAATCATCCAAATATTGTGCCTACAAAAATATAATGGGTAAAAATATTGAAGGTAAGTATATTTTTAAAGATGAAATAATTTTTACTTTTTAATTATGT
The DNA here is from genome assembly GCF_964263255.1 of Lissotriton vulgaris. Classification (NCBI taxonomy): domain Eukaryota; kingdom Metazoa; phylum Chordata; class Amphibia; order Caudata; family Salamandridae; genus Lissotriton; species Lissotriton vulgaris. The sequence continues at coordinate 1,433,915,194 of NC_141685.1, forward strand.
TGTATTATTTTATCACTTATGTTTAAATACTTTGGCCTAATACGGTATGAAGTCAATGGGGAATATATATAAAACTTTCCCATTTCCTGAGGTGTCTGCCTTGGGTGCATCGTAGCACCCCTTGTTTTTAGGTCTCGTAGCGAAAACAGCGCGTAAGCGCTGTGTCTCGCCAGATATCTTTTGTTGCTGACTGTGCTTCCCAGGAGACAGTACCGGCCGCGCGCATTTCCTGTTGAAGGAGGCGATCTCAGCGGGCCACGCGCTCGCGAACGCGCTCAGCTGCTGTCTCCTGGGAAGCTCCAAACACGCATGCGCATACACGCAGACACACACACACGCATACACAGAGACACACACGCATACACAGGCACACCCCCCCCTCGCCGCCGCACCTACACACACTAGCGCACCTACACGCACACACAGAGACCCCCCACACACACACCAGCGCACACAGACACATGCGCGTACACCCCTCCCCTCCCATCCCCTCCCACTCACCGGGCTGTTGCTGGGGATCGGGCTCCTCTTGATGGGGTGGGTCTATTGATAGTACACCGGCTCTCCCTGCATCACCTCCGGAAAACGGGACTCCCAGCTTCCGCTCCTCTTGATGGGGTGGGTCTATTGATAGTACACCGGCTCTCCCTGCATCACTTCCGGAAAACGGGACTCCCAGCTTCCCAGCATGCACCGCGAGCAGGGCTCCCCTGGCGCCGCCTACGTCCTGGCTGAGGGAGAGATCAGCAGGCCTGCCTGAGGGGGAGGAGTTTTTGTTTCTGCCCTACTGCGGTTTAAATCATACTTGGAAACAAGAAAAGGCTTTTCCAATCTTTATTTAAAATACGAACATCTCTAGTCAGGAGAGGTCCGACTGCTGGGCAATGGTGCTTTAAAAGTAGAATCGGGCTTGCCAAGTCTACGGATGCTGCTGGGAAAGAGCGAACTGTGAACCTCATACACAGCCCAACGAGGCTGCAAATGTGCCTCCTTCTACCTCTCATGCACGTGCTGGCGTCTGACAGCAGGGAATAGGCTGCTGTGGTGATTCCCACATGGCTGAAACTCGCCGTCATACTTTTAAAGGGGGAGGCAAGTTGTGCCCCCATGCGATGGCCTAGTATGTTGTTCATTTATACCCTCTTGGCAAGCTGTGTTATTCCCAATGTGCAATACACACCTGTTAAGAATGACCTGTGTCGTCCTGCGTGATCCGGCGTGGCAGGGCTGGTCTCTGTTCTCTTCCAATGCTTGGTGTTTACCTGGAATTACTATGTTGTGTTTACAAATGTTCCCCTTGAAAATATGACGGATCTGTGATCTCCCTGCACATGCTTACCCTGCAGATGACTGTCTCCTCCCTTTCTTGACTGCGTGCAAGGGCTTCTCAGCATGTCTCATGCAGGATCGTCAAGGTGCTCCTTCCTGCACATACTCTCTTAGTTTGGCCACCTACATGTTCACGCTGTTTGCGTTTCCCATCCCACATGTCTGCGAGAGTTGTCTGTACATTTTAATTGTGCGCGTACTGCGTGGGTTGTGACGCGCTATTTATACATTGTGCTTGCTTTGATGTTGTTGCATGTGTTAGTTTTTAGCTGCGTAAGAATTCTTTTGGCGATGCCATGGACTTTATAATCCTAGTTCTTATCTGTTTTTATGATTGTAGCAAATGTCTGAATGAATTGACTTACATTTATCATCCTGGCTTAACCTATTTTATCTTAACTGCAATGGTTTTAATTAACTGCGCAAATACAGATTTTCATCCAGCTACAGTGTGCTTCTTCTGATCTCCATCCTTTTGCTAGATGTTACTTTGGCCCGTCAGTTACATGCTGTCTGTGCATACCCACACACACATACACACCCGTGCCACCCTCACTCTTCTCCTGCACAGCTTCCTTCACTTTACCACTACCTTTACTTTAGCTTGATCTGGTCACTCCTCCACCTGTGTCTGCTCCATATCCGCCCTCCACCTATTTGCCTACGTTCCTCACCCTGTACTCTCTCTACTCCATGCGCACCCCCGCTCCACCTGAGTCTACTCACCAGCACATTTGTCTACTTCACCCGTATAGCTGCTCCACCCAAACAACCCCTTCCACCCGTAACTTCCCACTTCTCAACGTCTGCCCTAGCCTCTACTCTGGCTCTCCCCCTAATTGACCTGTTCCCACCCACCGGCACTCTCCCCTACTCCTGCACACTCTACCGCTCTATCACTCCACCTGCACACTGCACCCCCCTTCTCTCCACCTTCTTCCTTCTGCCTCCCAACAAGTGAATCCCCTCTACTCCACCTGTAACGCTGCTCCGGCTGAAGCCCCTCTTCTCCTCCACCTGCACCCTCCACCCCCACCTGTTCCCTTCTGCCACGAAACAGGCACACCCTCTACTCCACTTGGAACCCTCCTCCACCTGAAGCCCCTCATCTCTACCAGCTCCCCCTCCACTCCTACAGCACCAGTTACCCTCACCTTAGCTCTCCTCCCTCCACTGTTCTTCTCTCTCTTTGCCCATCTAGTTTCCCTCCTCTCCATCTGCACTACTGACGTAAATAATTAATTTACTCTCTTAATTTCTATGCAGGTAAGTACTTAATCAATAATAACTCAATCAGAATGAAGGAAAACAGAGTCCGTGGTGTAAGAGTTTCTAAGGGTTTTATTCCTCATAAAGGAATCAGGATATCATGTTCTGACCACCACACAGGGTGTCAGAAGGGATAGAGCGCTACATTTTATTAACAGTACATAGCTTATATACTTATTTCATTCCATAAGTAACAGTGCAAGAGGCGTAACAGCTGAGAGAAGACAAGATAACAATATACACGTGGCACATGTACGTAATCAGCGCAGCTGCATGACGTGTAACTGGAGGGGTGCAGGGGACTTGACATTTACACTGACGGAAAGAGACAGAAGTCTGGCATGTCAGATCAACTTGTGCTTCTATCATATCTGATATCTGATGTTTGGGAACTAAGCTATCTGGGCAGAAAGGTCTCTAGAGCAGAAGCTAGTCTATACTTGCTGTGAGTGCGTGTATAAGCGCCTGGGTGTCTGTATGAGAAGCGTGGGGCAAGGGGCCTTCCATGAAAGCATGGCAACGGAGGCTATGAATTACTTGCATAGAGACAGGTCGGCCCTTTAGCCCTGTAGCTGAGGAAGGATGTTTACTGAAGCTAGCAGGAAGGAATGTATTTTCGGGGAGGGAAACAGATAACTCGAAGGTTATAGTCAATCTTGGCAGGCAGCAGGCTGAGCTGAGCACGGAGGGCCGCGCTAGAAGTAAGTCAGAGTTCACGGATACGGGGGCTGCCTGAGCAGAGATTTCTCGGAGTCAGAAGCCAGAAAAGAGGCTCGGTGGCAGAGATTCAGGGCCTACTTCAGCCAGGGCTGAAAAACGTAGGAGTACACTACAAAAAGACGTTGGCATAGCATACTTAGGAACGGACCATCCAACCCATTCATGGTGGGTCTGAAAGAGGACAAGTTGACGGTGGACGCAAATGTGTTTGCGTCTTCATAGCTGGTACAGGAGGGAAGTTACATGCACTTTAACTCGTACATGGAGTCGGTGGGGTACGCGCTAGGGAACATAACTTGACCATAAAATTTATATTACCTCACTACGATACTTTCTCTCCAGCTGCCTCCATTCGCCCTTACCCTCGGCCTCCCACTCAGCCCTCATCCCGCCTCGCTCTTCACCACCTCCCTCCAACCGCACATCACAGCTCTCTACCGGTGCACATCCGTACCCCCTCTCTTTATGTACATCACTCCACACCACCTACACACACAATCTCCTGTGATCTCCCTCTGGTCACACTTTCTTCACGTTATTACCTTTCTCCCCATCGAGGACCCCCCCACACACACACACGCGTACCTACCTGCCTCTCTGTCACCGCGCACTGTCAGTCTCCACATCGCTGGCTCCCTATCGCTTTACTTTCACTTATCAGGCACTAATTCATCTAAATTCTGATGGTGCACAATTGCTAATATATACTGTGTACTTTTTAGAAAAGAACAACATTATAAAAAAGTATATCATTTACAATACTAATAGCTCTAAACATTGTCACTGCGAGACCTATTGCATTGTAAATGATTGTTTTAATAATTTGTTAATGATATTGGTGGCCACCTTGAGGTTTGAATCTTGATTACCAGAGAATAGAAGTTGTACGAACCCCTATTTTATGTTACGCAGATGATGCAGTCTTTTTACTCTTACTGAACACTCTATGCAAGCACTAATCAAAGGTTTAACAAATTACTGTAAAATGAAGCAAGTTATAATCATTGTGTCCAAGACTAAAACAATGATCTTGAAGCCCACTGCCAACATAAAATGTACATTTGCATTTAACGACCATCCTCTGGAATGGGTGGCTCATTTGACTATCATAATGTTCACTTTGACAGCGAGATAAAATGGTCCCAGCATCGAGAGAAGCCCATTTTAATGCTAATATTATAAAGCTTCAGTGAGTTCTGTTGGAAAGTGCAATTTCTTTGTAAAACTATGACTATCATATCAAATGATTTTGAACAATTGTTCTCTGATTTAGAAGAGGCCCAGGCATTATTAAAGGAGATTTCGGCAGGGTCTAGTGCTTGAACACCGGCATACTTACAGATTCACCAATAGCAATATGAAGGGGGCTCTCCCCCTGGATACAAGCTGGGCTAGTTGGCCTTTGGAGTGGTCTTAAGGTATCGCTGGATATCTTGGGGCTGATAGCATCTTCAATGATGTACAGACAAAATAAACATCGAACATCGAATAGATTTTTTTCTTACCTTCAGATCCCTTCAGATACAAGAGGCTGGCATAGGTTGTAACCCTTTTTCAGATCATGCTTATGCTGGGGTAGAAATGGCGCTCGGGGAGGAAGTAGGGAGCAACCCAGGTGGCAGCTGGATCGTCTCCTTTAGCAAAATGAGGACTCGGTTAAAAGGTTTAGAGAGTGGATCCTGGAATCTTTCCAGATCAATGAGAATACGGCAGCCCCCTTCTCAGTATGGGGAGGGTTCAAGGTAGCAGCCCGCGGGCAGATAATAGCCTTTACGGCTGCCCCGTCCAATACACGGAGGGCTAAGATAGTTAAATAGCAAGCTGAGGTGGATCGGGAATACGCTCTCCAACTCCAGCTTCTCCCAAACCAATATGAGCAGGCAAGAACAGCGTTGAGGTACTTTTTTATTTTAGAAGAGGTTTGCAACTCCCAAATATTCCAACAAAGGGTCTATGAAGAAAGCCAGTTAATCAGCAAATTATTGGCAAATTCCACAAGGAAAAAGCAAGAATTAGCTACAATATCTAAAATTCTAGACCCCCGGACTGGTCGAGACGTAGTTAATGGCAGCTATATTTCACAGACTTTTGTTGATCACTTTCGCCATCTGTACTCTACTGAATATTTAGTGGAGGAGGAGCTAATCCAGGTGTATTTCATAAATATGAATGTTCCCAGACTCTCATATAATCGGATTAGTGAATTGGGGTCCGAACTGGATGCCACCGAAATTTTGGCAGCCATTAAAACAACAGCCGGGGCGAAAGCTTGTAGGCAAGACGGCTTCCCTATCGAGTTTTATAAAGTTTTTTCAAAGGAAATAATTATCCTCTTACAAAATCTGTTTAACTTTGTTAAAAAGGGTGGTACTGTTCCAACAGTTTTTAAAGAAGCAATAATAGTTTCCTTTGTTAAAAAAGATAAAAACCCAGTAGATGTGAATTTATACAGGCCCATTAACCTTTTGAATTCAGACTATAAAATCTTAATGAAGGTATGGGCAGAACATTTTTTATTTGCCACCCAAGAGATAATCCATAGAGATCAAATTGGCTTCATAGCAGGTAGATCAATGGCAGCTAATACTCAGTTTTTAATACATGCATTGGATTATTTGAATACAAACTCTATCCCGGCAAGTATAGACCCCGTGAATTGGAGAACCCTGTTTGTCACCCTTGGTCGGTTTGGGTTCTCTGCTCAGGTAATTAATATGCTACGCAATATCTACCAGGGGGCCACGGCTCAGGTCATAATAAATTCAAATTGTGCAGGAACCATGAGAATAAACCGCAGAACAAGACAGGGCTGCCCGCTTTTGCCATTACTATTTACTTTTTTTATAGTGCCTATGGTTTTAAAGATACAAAATAATGCTGCTATTAAACCACCGATCCCTGGCATGGCAAAGGCGGTGGCGATCGTTACGCCATCGTAATCACCTCCTTAATTTTCAATTCCAATCTGAAAGAAGCAAGCATGAAGTAAGATACTTAGATACAACTGTGACAACCTTGGAAGTCCAGTTTGAGACACAACTGCACCATAAACCCACTGCAGCCAAAAGCATATTAGAGGCACAGAGTTGCCATCAACCAAGACCTAAATGGGGCATTCAATTCAATTCAATTCAATGTTTCTTTATTCGGCATTTAAAAAGTACCACAAAAGTACATAAAGAAACTGTTAAAAAATCCTTATAATACAATTCATTAGCCCGTAGATAAACAATTGGCGAACAAGACATTAAGCACCGCCCTCTTGAGTTCCTTATCCTTACAGAGATCTTAATAAAATTCATTATACAAAACAGAGTGTAGGGATCATTAGCCTTTTGCAAAAACAGTAATGCTACCTTGGCGTGTTTAAACTTTGCTTTTTTTAAAATTCCCACTAGAAACTTGCGCCTGGGTAGCGTATAAAATGAGCGTAGCAATACAAAATTAAGGGTATCCTGCAGAGACCTATTGTCGCAGCCGCAGGTACCCTTCTGCTCAACCGTTAAAGTAAAACCTGGAGGATCAGCCAGTATATGGTGCAAAAGGTTGAGCCTAAAACGAGTCATATACAACCTGTCCTGTGCATTGTGTGTGAGGGCAAGATAGGGTTCCATACCTTCCTCTATTTTCAATAATCTGTAAGCACCAACTGTGGGTTTTCGTTCTTCTGTGGCAGCCCTACAAGCGGCTGCCTGTTTCCCAAATTTTTTTTTAACTCTCAGTTTGTCATGGGCGGTGATATTTTCCGGATTGGTAAAGAGATTCTTACAGCCGATGCCCTTGAATGTACCCTTTACATATTTTAACTTAGGGATACTCATTCCTTTATCCCTTTTCAGGCAATCTGTGATGATTTGTCTGGTTAGATCTGCCTCTGAATTAATCCAGATCTTCAGCCAGGCTATGAGAGGTCTGACCTTTATTTGGTCTTCAATATATGCCTCTCCGAACTCTTCGTGTATGATATGGGCAGGGATGCTTTGTGAGGTTTTAAGTACTTTTCTAAAATATTTATTTTCCTCTGCCTGTAGCTTTTGAATATTGGCAAAAACCCATACTTCTGACACATAAACCGATTTAGCGCAGCTGATCGATCTGTACAAGTTCATAACATGTTCAGGCGACCACCACCTTCCCAGCCTTCGGCCATAATCCATTATTGCCCCGGTTGAGGCCACCAATTTTGAACGGTGTTTTTCCACTAGGAGTTTGAAGCTTAACAACCCGTCAAATAACAAGCCTAGATAAGAGAAGGACTGAACCTGTCCTAGTTTACGGGTGCCTTTCTTGTAGGAGAACTTCCTGCAAGGTTTGACCCCTGTCAGCATAACATAAGATTGATCCAGGTTTTCAGATAGGTCTTGTGTATTCATAAAGCTGACAAACCCATCAATCAGCCTCTGGAGAACCTTAGGGGTGCGGGCTAACAGCACCGCATCATCCGCATAAAGCAGGACAGGGACCGAATGGGAACCTACTTGGGGGGAATCTACTCCGAGTTTACCTAATTCCCTGTCTAAGTTGTTAATGTAGAGGGAGAACAGAAAGGGAGCTAAAATACAACCCTGCCTGACCCCACTATTACATGGAAAGGGTGATGTTGTGCCTCCTTTTGAGTTGAAACGCACTGAGGCAGAGGTATTCCAATGCAGTGCTTTGAGTATGTTAACTAAGTCAGGTTCAACCCCTAGGCTCATAATCAGGGCCCATAGCTTCTCTCTGTTAACATGATCGAAAGCGGCAGAGAGATCCATGAGCCCCAAGCAAACTGCCTCGTTGCTGGCTATGGTATATTTGGCAACCAGAAGATAGAGGTTCAAACATTGATCCGTTGTTGACCTTCCCTCCCTGAACCCGTATTGTGTGTCAGTAATAATCTGATGAGTATCAGCCCATTCCGTGAGATGGTTGAGGACCACTCGACCCAACACTTTTGCTGTGACATCGATCAATGATATCGGGCGGTAAAATTGGGGATTGTCCCTATTCCCTTTTTTGAAAATTGGGTCTATTACTGCTGAGGACCAGGAGCGCGGCAGGCCTGTTTCGGCCGCTGTGTTTAAAACTCTCATCAGGATAGGGGCCCACAGCTCCACCTGACTTAGATAGAGATCAGGAGGTATGCCATCTGGGCCTGGCACTTTATTTTTGGATAAGCCTTGAATGGCCCCTACTACTTCTTTCAGGGTGAACTCGATCCTTACGACCCACCGGGAGCCCAGCCCATCGCCCTCGTTATTTTCGCCAGTGTGGTTGTACACATTTTTAAAAAGATTGTGCCATTGTTCTGGGAGAATTGTGTTACATATTTCTGGAGCCTTTACGTCCTGAAAACATGGTTTATTTATGATTTTCCAGAAATCTGTCAAATCCCTTCTGGCCGCTGCCTCCCTTAAGTCCTCCCAGTCTTGCAATTGGGGGCAATATTTCCTGCTTTTTAATGCCTTTTTATATGCAAGCCTACATTGGGCAACATGTAACTTATCCCAGGGTAAGGATTTCAGACTAGATTTCAGGTCTTTATGTGCCCGCGAGCAGTCTTTGTTGAACCATCTGGAGGTGGTATTTGTTGTCACATTCTTAGAGGTCTTTAGTAATCCATCGATGAGGTGCGCCATATCCTCAAATGCATTTACAACCGCGACACCCTCAATTGAAGAGTCGAGACACACCTTAAATGCGTCTCCGCCTTTCACCATTAAAGATTTATAAAAGGGGGCATTCTATATGGTGAACACTTGTGAGCTGGCAGAAACTGTAGATTAGATAGAGCCTTTGAGAAAGAACAAGAAGTGATTTTGTCAAGATTTAGTGGGGGGCATATGTAGGGAATTACCCCCAACTTGCCCCACTCAGAGTAAATCAGTAAGGACAAATTAACAAAACAATTAATATTACAAGTATTGCTGTCTTTTGGCACCCCTTTTGTTTTCCCTTTAAATTAACGATTTATCCCTGTAATTCCGAAAGGCCACTGATGACATTACGGTAATAAATTGCTTAAAGGTACCATCTCTTTTATCGTTCATTCATCCAATACATATTTTGCAAATATTTAGATTCCAAAATATGAACATCAAAATTCTTACTTGCATAAATATATCTCTAAAAAATATGAACTTTTATTTAATTTCTAAATGTACCAATTTCTCCAGCTGTAGCATATTTGGGGCAGGCCTGAGCGTAATTTTAATTACACTGGAGTAATTGTGATAATTTTGGTAGATCCATGTTACTGTTTGACACAGAATTACCAATATTAATGCGATTATGCCCATTTGCATAATTAAGAATAGTATTGGTGTTAAAATCCTACCACAAGATCACATTTACCGAGAGCAAGCAGCTATTTGAGCTGCTGTTTATGTTCGGTTGCATTTTGCGCTATTTCTAAGCGCAAAATGCATCCTTCCATCGATTTTGGATGCGAAGGTGCATGTTGCAGTAAGAAACTAGCTCTAAATGCCGTAAGTAAGTTGGAGGAAAATACTACCCCAAGTGCACATTTAGAGAGTACAAGCAGTTGCTCAAGCTCACTATTCATGGCCTGTTGTGTTTAGAGCTAGATCTTATCACAAAATGTATCCTCACATCCATTTTGGATGTGAGGGAGCATTTTATGTGCTACAAATATAGCGCTAATGCAGAATTACTTTTCTTGCATAATCCCGCTGAATTGTTATCTAACTACGCATATGCTAAACAGAATTGCACGAGTGCCACCTATCCCTAATTTGGCGTCAAGTGAGATTAGTTGTTGGTCAATATTTTCTGTTTATACACTACCTCATCTATGAAATTTCCATTTGCAAAAATTGGTTGGAAATTGCTCATCATGGGCCCGATTCACAGAACTAACTTAAGACAAAATCCTAAACTTACTACTTTTGGTATTCACAGAAGTTAGGATTTTGTCTTAAGTTTGTCTTCAGTCTGTCTTAAGACAAACTTAAGACAAAATCCTAACTTCTGTGAATACCAAAAGTAGTAAGTTTAGGATTTTGTCTTAAGTTAGTTCTATGAATCGGGCCCCAACATTTTTCGAATAGAAAGGAAATTTGTAAACCAACCAATGTACTAATAGGACGGGCCACAAGTAAGGTTATAAAGCGCGACACACTATGGTTGAATACCATCACAGGGCGGGTACCCTACTGGAGTCATCAGCCCTCAAATCTGTGATATGGAAACTTTTTTTTTAAATGCAGCCCATTTTACTTAAAGGAAACTGGTCTGCATTTAAAGATTTTCTTTTTTTTGTTTGTTTGAGAATTGGCAGTGGTCCCAATGGGAAGGAGACGCAAGGAGGTCCCCTTCTCATTTTCAATGGGGTTACCACCTCCTTTGAGGTGTCAGTAAAATGTCAATGTTTTGCTCCTGGATGTCAGTCGAAAAACATTGATAATTACCTTTTCGAATTGCTATTTGGAGGGTACACCCTAATCACGACCTATTACAAATAGTGACTCATTATGCATTTCTAAACCCATTTTGCGATCTGAAAACATTTTATGGCTTTATTGCAAGCGTTTAATGCTTAAAGAGATCTGTTTTGCAGTGGCAAACCCATTGATTTTACAAATCACTGGCTATGTGACTGCAAAATGGCTTTTTAGATCAGGCCCATATTTACGTGCTGTTTTACATATGGAGAATTACACTCATATGGAAATACAAGTTAAATGATTACAAGATGCAAGAGCACAATTGAAGAGCATGGGAAGGGGAAAATATTTATGGGGATAATCACACAAAAGCATTTATTAGTACTGGAAGTAGTACTCTTTTACGCACGACTGTATGAATTCCCCTTGAAACATTCAACTTAGTTTTAGTAAGAGTGCACAAAAGGAACAGTTCTTTTTTGGTAATAATTGTAGATGAATTATATTTGTTCTTCCCATTTTATAGGTTTTGTGGAAAATACACAGATATGTATGAGAATGTCGTAGAACACTACAGGAGTACTACATTACACTTTCCAAATTACCTTTGTGAAGGGGCCCCTATATATGGGAAAAGGGATGAGCTATTGCAAAATCTGTGGGGCAAGCAAGAGTTACTGTGCTCAACCGTGTGGGTTAAGGCCTTTTATTCCTGACGTCCTGGGATCCAACCTACTACAGGTCCTGAATAACAGGGCCAAATAGTACTCCACCCAACACATTACTCTCAGTGGGAAACAACACTTACAACGCAACTTTTACAACGCACTACCTTTTCAACGAAACTAATACAATGCAACATCCATTACAACGCATACCATTACAACGCAACCATTACAACGCATGCCACTACAACGCATACCACTACAACGCATGTCATTACAACGCAGTCATTACAACGCATACCATTACAACGCATACCTACACTATCCAACACTTACCCTACTTTTGCACCCCCTGGAGTTAGAATAGTAATTTTTACCCCTACACTATCCAATACTTACCCTACTGTTGCACCCCCTGGAGTTCGAATAATAATTTTTACCCCTACACTATCCAACACTTACCCTACTGCTGCACCTCCTGGAGTTAGAATAGTAATTTTACCCCTACACTATCCAATACTTACCATGCATGCAATGTAATGGTATGTGTTGTAATGGTATGCGTTGTAAATGTAGTATGTGTTGTAGTGGAATGCGTTGTAAAGGTAGTTTCAAAGAATTTGTTGTAATGGAATGCGTTGTAATGGATGTTGCGGTGTAAAAAATGTGTTGTAAAGGTATGCGTTGTAAAAGTATGCGTTGTAACGACATACATCCCTCTCAGTGGTAATGCAGGTCCAGCAGTCCATGGCTCTTCAGGGGCAGGTAAGTGAAACAAATACACAGGATAACTCCAACTACAAACAGTAACAACAATATAGTGAATGTGCAATCCAATGCTTTCTTTTATGAAAAAAGGAGAATTTTAATGTAACACACAAAGCATAATACGGGCACACGAAAATAACCTCCACCGCCTCCCAAGGTCATCCCGCTAGCGTAGTTCTGGGCAGAACAGTGAGTAACTCTGTCCATCTAGTAGGGTCTGCTATACCCCATTTGATACTAAATGCGACTCCCAGGTGCGACTCATGCTAGCCCTCACAAACAAAGTCTATGTTTGGCCTTTAAAGTTAAGTTAGTGGTTGCTAAGTTCATGCAAATCTTCAGCGGGCCTCATCATCTTGAACAGTCTTACCCAACACGAGGGCAGCTGGCAACTTGCAGGCAACTTCACAGGCTCTGGTGTCAACACACTGAACTTGCCTGCGACTTTCCCTAATGTTGCTTCAGCTTCCTCAGTCTCTAAACGACTGAGTAAATGTCAGACATCCACGCTCTAATCCTTTAGCGATTGGCAAGTGCTCCCAGCAGTTCCTCTGACAAATCGAGTAAGGCTAATGGACCTGGCTCCATGGTGCCCCCATACCAAACACAAGTGGGTCACCCACTTTTGCCCACATGCAGACGGCGGCCCTGCATTCACAGTGGCCCAACACTTCCCGGCACACAGTGGTGTCTACTTTGGCACACACCTGAGTGACAACCAACTTTCGCAGTGGTCCCCCTTCTTGGTAAACAGGTGGTGAAGGGTTAACCAATTTGGAGTACACACAGGTGATGGCCCAAACTTTCACGTTATCCCCTTGACACGAGGGTGACTGGATGTGAGAATCAGATAATTACTCAAACTTAAGCAATGGTGTCAACCGCCCCAAAAAGTCTCACACTTTGTTCACTGGGATCCACTCCACCAGATCCTTGCTGGGCCTCCCTCCCTCCAGGCCCACGCCTCTTCCTCACAGGACTCATTGGTCTTGGACGACAGGCACCTCTAGGTGCTCTCCTTCTCACAAGGCACTCTAGTCTTTACAGTCAGGCAGAAAACTGATGCTCTAGAAACAGAGCAAGTGGTCTTAACAGCCCTGGTTCCAGAAGCAAGAAGTCTTGGCTATCTTCTCTCTCCTGATGACGGCGCTCTTCAACAATGTTTGGACTCATGTTACTACCTTCGTAGCCAAAATTAAAGCACATATATGGTTTAGTGTCTGGCCTTCGAAATTTATGTTGAGGTGTCCACTTCTTTTAAGTATTCTCTTCTCTGCACTGCCCTATGTGAAAGGGACAGTCTGCCACAGCTAGAGTGGCTCCACTTCCGATTAACCCACAACACAGGCCAAGGGAGTTACCGGGGATCACACCTGGCTGCCAGCCACCACTTAAATATGCCCTATAAAGATTCAAAGGACCAAGATTTCCTCTGTATCAATATTCCCTGGTTCACAGTCCCACCTTACCAGTCCCAACATCTACCTAACTATAGTCCTAGGTCCCACTGACCATTAAGTCTTCCTGGAATCAAAGAGACCCTTAATGTGCACAAATGGGGCTGCAGTCCTTTCCTCTCTTGCAAACAAAACAGGTGATGGACCGAATGTGGATCAATGTCACACATTCAACCCAGTCAAAAGATCTGGGCCCAAATCCATCGTTTTTTTGCACTCCACACCACCCTGGGTTAGACAATGGCAATATGCAAATCAGCTCTGACCCTGTGCCCCATGGGAACAGTCCAGTCCGAACTACAAAAGCCATGTCCTTCCCAGAACGGAATCAAGCATCCGAGGACCGGACTGGTTTCGAGGTAACACCTCTCATCAGCCCGGCTAGCTTGACTCCATTGGTGTGGAGTGCCTGGGACCCACGTCTGAGCATCCCCAGCACACTTATGGCGGCAATTGCAAACAAAACAGGTGATGGACCGAATGTGGATCAATGTCACACATTCAACCCAGTCAAAAGATCTGGGCCCAAATCCATCGTTTTTTTGCACTCCACACCACCCTGGGTTAGACAATGGCGATATGCAAATCAGCTCTGACCCTGTGCCCCATGGGAACAGTCCAGTCCGAACTACAAAAGCCATGTCCTTCCCAGAACGGAATCAAGCATCCGAGGACCGGACCGGTTTCGAGGTAACACCTCTCATCAGCCCGGCTAGCTTGACTCCAGTGGTGTGGAGTGCCTGGGACCCATGTCTGAGCATCCCCAGCACACTTATGGCGGCAATTGCAAACAAAACAGGTGATGGACCGAATGTGGATCAATGTCACACATTCAACCCAGTCAAAAGATCTGGGCCCAAATCCATCGTTTTTTGCACTCCACACCACCCTGGGTTAGACAATGGCGATATGCAAATCAGCTCTGACCCTGTGCCCCATGGGAACAGTCCAGTCCGAACTACAAAAGCCATGTCCTTCCCAGAACGGAATCAAGCATCCGAGGACCGGACCGGTTTCGAGGTAACACCTCTCATCAGCCCGGCTAGCTTGACTCCAGTGGTGTGGAGTGCCTGGGACCTACGTCTGAGCATCCTCAGCACACTTATGGCGGCAATTGCAAACAAAACAGGTGATGGACCGAATGTGGATCAATGTCACACATTCAACCCAGTCAAAAGATCTGGGCCCAAATCCATCGTTTTTTTGCACTCCACACCACCCTGGGTTAGACAATGGCGATATGCAAATCAGCTCTGACCCTGTGCCCCATGGGAACAGTCCAGTCCGAACTACAAAAGCCATGTCCTTCCCAGAACGGAATCAAGCATCCGAGGACCGGACCGGTTTCGAGGTAACACCTCTCATCAGCCCGGCTAGCTTGACTCCAGTGGTGTGGAGTGCCTGGGACCCACGTCTGAGCATCCCCAGCACACTTATGGCGGCAATTGCAAACAAAACAGGTGATGGACCGAATGTGGATCAATGTCACACATTCAACCCAGTCAAAAGATCTGGGCCCAAATCCATCGTTTTTTTGCACTCCACACCACCCTGAGTTAGACAATGGCAATATGCAAATCGGCTCTGACCCTGTGCCCCATGGGAACAGTCCAGTCCGAACTACAAAAGCCATGTCCTTCCCAGAACGGAATCAAGCATCCGAGGACCGGACCGGTTTCGAGGTAACACCTCTCATCAGCCCGGCTAGCTTGACTCCAGTGGTGTGGAGTGCCTGGGACCCACGTCTGAGCATCCCCAGCACACTTATGGCGGCAATTGCAAACAAAACAGGTGATGGACCGAATGTGGATCAATGTCACACATTCAACCCAGTCAAAAGATCTGGGCCCAAATCCATCGTTTTTTTGCACTCCACACCACCCTGGGCTAGACAATGGCGATATGCAAATTAGCTCTGACCCTGTGCCCCATGGGAACAGTCCAGTCCGAACTACAAAAGCCATGTCCTTCCCAGAACGGAATCAAGCATCCGAGGACCGGACCGGTTTCGAGGTAACACCTCTCATCATCCCGGCTAGCTTGACTCCAGTGGTGTGGAGTGCCTGGGACCCACGTCTGAGCATCCCCAGCACACTTATGGCGGCAATTGCAAACAAAACAGGTGATGGACCGAATGTGGATCAATGTCACACATTCAACCCAGTCAAAAGATCTGGGCCCAAATCCATCGTTTTTTTGCACTCCACACCACCCTGGGCTAGACAATGGCGATATGCAAATCAGCTCTGACCCTGTGCCCCATGGGAACAGTCCAGTCCGAACTACAAAAGCCATGTCCTTCCCAGAACGGAATCAAGCATCCGAGGACCGGACCGGTTTCGAGGCAACACCTCTCATCAGCCCGGCTAGCTTGACTCCAGTGGTGTGGAGTGCCTGGGACCCACGTCTGAGCATCCCCAGCACACTTATGGCGGCAATTGCAAACAAAACAGGTGATGGACCGAATGTGGATCAATGTCACACATTCAACCCAGTCAAAAGATCTGGGCCCAAATCCATCGTTTTTTTTGCACTCCACACCACCCTGGGTTAGACAATGGCGATATGCAAATCAGCTCTGACCCTGTGCCCCATGGGAACAGTCCAGTCCGAACTACAAAAGCCATGTCCTTCCCAGAACGGAATCAAGCATCCGAGGACCGGACCGGTTTCGAGGTAACACCTCTCATCAGCCCGGCTAGCTTGACTCCAGTGGTGTGGAGTGCCTGGGACCCACATCTGAGCATCCCCGGCACACTTATGGCGGCAATTGCAAACAAAACAGGTGATGGACCGAATGTGGATCAATGTCACACATTCAACCCAGTAAAAAGATCTGGGCCCAAATCCATCGTTTTTTTGCACTCCACACCACCCTGGGTTAGACAATGGCAATATGCAAATCAGCTCGGACCCTGTGCCCCATGGGAACAGTCCAGTCCGAACTACAAAAGCCATGTCCTTCCCAGAACGGAATCAAGCATCCGAGGACCGGACCGGTTTCGAGGTAACACCTCTCATCAGCCCGGCTAGCTTGACTCCAGTGGTGTGGAGTGCCTGGGACCCACGTCTGAGCATCCCCAGCACACTTATGGCGGCAATTGCAAACAAAACAGGTGATGGACCGAATGTGGATCAATGTCACACATTCAACCCAGTCAAAAGATCTGGGCCCAAATCCATCGTTTTTTTGCACTCCACACTACCCTGGGTTAGACAATGGCGATATGCAAATCAGCTCTGACCCTGTGCCCCATGGCATCTCCAGATCCTGTGCTTCCAAAATGGAACCCACAGGCCTCTATGTTCTGTACCACACACAAGCACACCCATGCATCTCAGCAAGCACTGTCAGGTATCACACTCTGTCTGGCACTACACACAATCCATGCAGGCCAAGGGTGAGTTAAGTACCAAGCCACTAAACTTTACACAAGTGGGCCAGTAGGTTCCACTCAGTGACACAGGCTTGTTCACACTGAATAAAAACAGGTATGCTCCTGCTACTTAACGCCAGTTAAGGGTAAAAACTCTCTGTCATCATGATAGCAGCACTTGGTGCACCCATCTCGGTCTAACAAGACTGCATTACCATGAAAGAGGGCTAGGTCATGGCACAAACGCTTGCTCCTTGTTCACCCATTACTATAAACCATTACCAGGGATCCTAGGTAACTGGGGAACTCAGGGCAGAAGTGCATGTTTCTCACCATGCAGGGGATTTTTCCACCCCAAGTGGCTAAAGCAAAAACATGTATGGAGTTTGTGTTTGAAGCCTACATTTTTTGTAAAATGTTCTTTAACACTTGGTAAGGACTGATACATATGTTAATTGTTTAGATTTTGAACCCTGAAGATGGTGTTCTGGTATTGTCTGTATAGATGTTTGTTTGTATTCCACTGGCAAGGAAAGCCTAGGACTAGTAAGAGGATGCTACCTGGTCACCGCAGATACAGTCCCTTTTCAATGCAAGGTAATGTAGCTGTGGTAAGTGGGTCATGTGCTAAAGAGCAACAATAAGCAGCGTATATAAAATGCATCAACTTTTATTCCCATCATAGATAAACTATATATGAGGTAATTTGAAGCTGTAAGGCTCCAGGGAATGATTTCTACAGCTTCTTCATGTACCATGGGGCAATTAAACACACAAAACCGTCAGCTCTCCATTGTACATTAATATATGCAGACTGTAAACAACCAGACATTAAGTGGTAGCCTGCCCCTTTGCAAGCATTGATAAATGCCTCAGTATTGTAATTTGATTATTTGAAGTCTTTAAAAGATAACATGATTATTCATTGGTGAGATAATTTGCATACCGGAAATGGCTTCGACAGATTGTGTTTAACGATCGAGCAAGAGAGGGCCGTAATGCGAAAAGAGAGATTGCAATATTAGTGTTTACTTCACCACTCTTGAAATGCTGCAGTTGAAAACACTGAAGATGTGCTTAGATTGAAACATAAAAGGCAGGGATGGCCATTCTTTCTCGACATTGATTCACTGTAACATTTTTAATAAATTACAAATATCTGAGTTCTTCAGTTTTGTACCACTTAACACTTTCGGCCCGATTACGAGTTTGATGGTCCGTGTGAGAACTACTTGCCATATTATTACTATTTTAGTCATTGGGGGTGATTCTTTAACATTCCCATGGCGGTGCCTGTAAAATAGCCACTGCCATGGGAAAGTCAAAGTAAGTTCCAGCATGGCATGGACTGTGAAGTCCATGCCGTGCTGGAACTGGGGTTGCATGCACACAGAGGGGGAGACATTCATATCCACGCGAGCATTGCATCGCAATGCCTTTACATCGCGGGTATTACAATGACTTGCGCTGGATGCCGCTCTAACCTAAGAAATAGTATGATTTACTATTCCAACACCTTCCCTACTGTACGTAGACTGGTCCTGGAATAGTTAATCATACTATTACTAAGTCCAGCGCCCTCTAGCGCAAGTTGTTGAAATGACTTGCGTTATAAAAACTGCAATGTAATGTACCGCGAACATTTTAATTGCATTGTAACGTCATATATTCCACAGGAGCACAGAATGTGCCCCCCATGTGTGCTTCCATATGGGGTGAGGAAGATTCCTCACCACCACTGTTTTCATGGAGGTAAGACCTCCATGAAATCAGTGGCAGTGAGCAAAGTCGTAATGTGCTTGGTGGGACCGTGGCAGTCCCGCCAAGCATATTGATGCCTATTGACCGCCGCGCTCCCACCAAGGTCAGTTGTCCCAGGCGGCACGACCGGCATGGTCTTAATGTGGTGGCTCACTGTGAGTCTGGCGGTCCAAGGACAGCCAGACTTGTAATTTGGCCCTTTGTGTGTGAGTGAGCACGTTTGTGTGAGAATGTGTGTGTTCGTTTCTAACATGTGCTTGTTCGTGTCTTTGTGTATGTGCTGACGTACCCACGTTTTGTTAGAGTGCCCTTGTGTAGAGGCATTTGAGTGTGTTTACTTCCTTTTCTTATGTGTGTGTATGTGCATTTATATGTAATTGTTTAGGTATGATTTTATGCATATGTCCCTTTGTGAGCTTTTGTGTTAATGTCCGTGTTCCTGTATGTGTGCGTGCTTGTGTGTATATTGTAATTGAAATTGCATTTATATAGTGCTTCCTACCCCTGATGAGGTGTAAAAAAGGCCTTTTTCAGCAAATAGCATGCTACTCCAGAACCCAAAAGGGATTAGTGGTCGATTTGATTCGATTCAATGAACTTTATTTCGATTCAAAGATAGAATCATAAAAGTATAAACAAATTAAAAGGAACATTACACAAATAATTTTAAAAAGACCATACAATTATATTGACATCCATAAAACATATTATATGTCCAAATTAAATTTGCAATACATTTAGATAAAGGAGTCAGGGATATGAACAAAGATTATTGTAAAGTGCATGTGCAATCCATGTGGATACCAATCTATACACTGATCTACTAGATGTATATCGAAAAATAATCAATGGCGTCCAATAATGGTGATCAATATCGATTTCTGATAGTGAGCGCCAGTCTAATAAAGCTAAGCACAGCACTACATATGGCTGGAGTTGATAAGGACAATAAGTATTCATATCCCTCTTTATAATAACGAGATCTGAGAGTTGACAAGACAGGCGTAATAAACCGATTTCTTGGATCTTTATACAGGGTACAAAAAAGAATGAAATGCACAGTATTTTGTGAAACTTTGTTGTTACAGGGGCAAAGGGGTAGTCTCTCACACCACCCCACTTGCTTTGGAAAAGCAAAAAGAAAATGCAGTGTGTTAAGGCGAAACCTTGTCAAGTAAAAACGCCATTGGGCATGCATAATACATGATAGGTAAGGTTGCTGCTGCAGCCTTCCCCTATCATATACCGCATGCTCACTATTTCTTAACATGCCTAACCTGGTGCGATAGGCCTCTTTAATTGTTAGTTTGGTCTCCCTACCAACAGTTTCGGGGTTTAGATATATATGTCCCAAACCAATCTTGTGAAAGGTTTCCCTAACATATAGTAACCATGGGATCTCCACAAGATGATCAAGCTTAAGGCAGTCTTGCAAGATTTCCTTTGTGAGTTTCAGTTCTTCAGAACTCCAAACCTTGCCCCATAGGAGAGACATGGATAGTATCACTCACAAATTCAAGACCCACCTCAGTATGACAGATAATATTTGAGGTACCAGATGGGACAGATAGAAGGCGCTTTATACATTTATTTTCCTTAATTTGGATTTTATTGCAGTTTTGTATCCCCCACATGCCCGCGCCATATGTTGCAACAGGTAGGCATTTTGCTTTATATAAAGTTTTTTGTCTGCAACCGGCTTTTGACCCAATTTACTTGAAAAACGGAAAAGGGCCTCTATAGATTGCGTAGCCTTTTGAACTGAGCTGATATTAGAGGATCCCAACTCAAAGTTTTATTGAATAAATTCCCCAGATAGTTAAAACTGTCGACTTTCACAATAGTTGAGTCTTTCACCATAAGCCTGCGAGATTTTACCCCTTTTGGGCCGCAGACCATGGCAAAAGACTTTGTGAAGTTGACCCTTAGATCTAATCCTTGCATAAATGCTTCAAACGCATTCAAACAGGTTTGCATGCTATTGGCGGTTAGGGTCATTAACACTGTGTCATCTGCATAAGATAACATCGGTATCCGTTTACCAATAACCAGGGGGAAGTCTGCACAGCTTTCCAACAAAAAACCTTCCAGACCATTGGTATACACCAGAAACAGAGAAGGAGCCAAAATACACACCTGGCGGACACCTTCAGTCGATGGAATGGGCCTTGTCTTCTCTCCGCCTGGGCCAAATCTAATCCTCACTGTTGTGGCGGCATTTAGTCTACGGAGAAGGGTGACCAACGGTTCTTCAAACCCCATGGACTCCATCATCTGCCACAGTTTGTCTCTACAAACAGTGTCAAAGGCACTGGATAAGTCCATGAAGGCCAAGTGGATACAACCATGCTTAGCCCTCATGTACTTACCCATATTTAAAGCCAAATTAAAACACTGCTCTGTGGTTCCTTTTCCCCTCCTAAACCCGTACTGGGAATCCACGATAATGCCTAATGACTCAGCCCAGGTTTCCAGGCGTGCCACTATCACCCTTCCCATCAACTTACAAGACGCATCTATTAATGATATGGGTCTGTAACAACAGGGATCACCTTTGTCCCCCTTTTTTAAATATCGGTACCACTACCGCCTCTTGCCAGGAAGTCAGAACCACGACTGCTCTAAATAAATGTAATAGGAGTGGTGCCCACACCTCAGTGTTGTATTTAAGAAGATCCAAAGGGACTGAATCCAGCCCAGGGGCCTTTAATGGGGTGCCTTTACTTAAAGCGGCCTCTACCTCTGGGAGGGTCAGTGAAAGGCTAAGTTTAGTGGTCAATTATTATAGGGAACTATAAAAATTAAGTTGAGTG
This sequence comes from Lissotriton vulgaris, assembly GCF_964263255.1. Taxonomy (NCBI): domain Eukaryota; kingdom Metazoa; phylum Chordata; class Amphibia; order Caudata; family Salamandridae; genus Lissotriton; species Lissotriton vulgaris. The sequence goes on from NC_141685.1 coordinate 1,433,936,738, forward strand.
GTGGACATGTTAGTCTGCTATTTGGATTGAAAATCATAGTGGAGTGATAGAAGAGGGAAGATTTGCATTTATGTAGTGCTCGCTATCCCTTTTGTGGTGTTGAAGGGCTTTTTGGCAGGTAGCACGCTATCCTGCTACGCAAAAAGAATTATTGGGGAAATTAGTTGTCACTGACCTGACAACTCCGATCTGAGGCCGGCTTGTTTTTTTTTACCCGACCTGGAATTCAGGCAGAGAGGAGAAACTGAGTCACGGCACGACCTGGAAGAAGCTGGTGGTGGTGGAGTGCGGCGACCCAGAAGATGCATTGAAGAGGAAGAAGAACAGCTTCTAAGTGCGTGTTTTTGGAGTGAAGATATGGAGAGGGTGAAGAAGCGGTGGAAGAAGGAGCCCAAGGAGCGAGCGGCAAGGCAGATCCTGAGGAATCTGATGCCCAAAGGAAGAAATCGACAACACCGGAGACGTCCAAAGGAGAAGCAGAGTCTCCTTACCGCCAGCTGCCTCTAGAGCCCCGCCGTGTCCCAGTGGGGTCTTGGCTTCTCTAGGTGCGTAAGCGGCTCCTAGTTTGGAGCTGAAAATAACATAGTAGGAAAAGGAGGAAGGGGATTTGAAAGGGAAAGAAAAAGGGAGTCCACCAAAACCAAAACTTTTTTTATACATATATAACCTCTCTATTAAAAATATAACCCCACTAAGAAAAAGAAGGAAAGGAAAAATAATAACTACTGGAAAGCTTTAAAAAGATATAGGAAGAGACAATAGAACCCAAAGTCAAAAGAGAAGGGTTCATACATTATTCCTGGTGACATCAACATTCTTTTTCTCGTTGGACGATGCTGTATTTTTTTTTCTTTCTTTTTTTTCTTTTCACTCAGCTTTATTAACCAACACCTATTATCAGAAGGGATAGCAAGAGGACACTCTACTAATTAACAATCTGTTAAATAAATAAAAGGATGGATCCTTACCTGTATCTTTGTTTCTGTTGAGGGTCCTGGCAGAGAGGAACTCAGAAGAACCTGAAAAAGAAGAAGACGTTGTTAACTATAAAATGGACATTTATGTTACTTTCTTCAGAGATATGTTTACAAGTGCCCCCGGAAATAAAGTGATCAGAAAAAAACGACTTCCTGAGTGGTTGATTGGATGTGAAGACCTACTGTTGGTGATATTAGTATAGGGGAAAATTCAATTAATTTGATCAGTGGGCATGCAAGTTTGTCATTTGTATTGTAAAGTGATAGTGGGGAGATAGGAGAGGGAAGGGTTCGCATTTATTAATAATATTATTATTATTTAGGGTTTTGTAAAGCGCGTAGTAACCCGTAAGCATCCCAGCGCTAAGATCAGGACAATCAAGAGGGTGAACCAAAGGGAGGGGATTATGGAAACAGGTGAGTCTTCAGAAGTTTTCTGAACCGAGGTAGTCTGGTTCAGTCCTAAGATTGCGGGGGAGGGAGTTCCATAGGCGGGCTGCGTTCACGGAAAAAACGCCGTCCGCCAGTGCGAGCCCTCTTCACTCTGACAGTGGTGATTAGGTGTTCGTGGTCAGAGCGAAGCTTTGTAGGGTCTAATGAATTTCTTGAGAATGGGGGGCCTTTATCGTGCAGAAGTTTGTGGGACAGGCAGAGAGCCTTAAATTTGACTCGCTCTCTCACTGGAAGCCAGTGAAGATGTTTCAGAGCTGGCTTGGCCGATGATCTGGCCGGGGTGTTGGTAAGAATCCGGGCCTAGTGTTCTGGATCCTTTGCAGTTTGTTGAGGGTTGCTTCGGGGGCACCCAGATAGATGGCATTGCTATAGTCCAGCCTAGAGAGGATGAGGCCCTGGATGAGCAATTTCTGGGAGACAGGAGGGAGTAGGGGCAGAATTTTCCTAATAGATGTGAGGAGCCCGAAGCAGGTCCCAGCAACTTTTTTGGCTTGTATCTTGAAGGTCAGATCTTTTTCTATCCAGATACCCAGGCTCTTGATCTCGGTTTTGGGAGCTAGGGGTTCGGCCAAACAGGGGGGCCAGATGTTAGGGGGAAGGGAGAGCCCCTTATGGCCAAGGAGTAGGATATCTGTTTTTGATTTGTTGAGTTTCAACGACGAACAGTTCATCCATCCCTGAATTTCTGATAGGCAGCTATAGAGGTTGGATAGTTCCTGGTTGGGATGTGATAGAGACACCACTAATTGCGTGTCATCCGCGTAGCTGATGATTTTTACTCTGAATGGGATGACCACCTCCTCCAGCGGGGACATGTAGACATGAAATAATATCGGGCTTAGTGACGAGCCCTGGGGCACTCCACACTGGAGGAGGGTTACGGGGGAGCGGGTGTCATTCTCCCAGACCTGGAAGGAACGCTGGTCTAGGAAAGATGCGAACCAGGCCAGGGCAGTGCGAGCCACACCGATGTTTTTGAGTCGCTGGAGTAAGACCTGGTGGTTAACAGTGTCGAAGGCCGCACTGAGGTCCAGGAGGATCACTGCCACTGATCCTCCTGCGTCCAAGGTGACTCTGGCCTCCTCCACTGCCGCAAGCAGGGCGATGTCCGTGCCCTGACCTGGGCGGAATCCAGTTTGCGAGTTTCTGAGCAGGTTGTTGGATTCAAGAAACTGCGAAAGCTTTTTGTTGACAAGCTTTTCAGTGATTTTACTGATTCCAGGGAGGAGGGAGATTGGCCTATAGTTGGCCATATCCAGGGGGTCGAGTGAAGGTTTTTTGAGGAGTGCCTTTACAACGGCCGCTTTCCAAGTGGGGGGGGGGGACTATTCCCTGGAGCAAAGATGAATTGATGAGGTCCGTTAGTGGAGGGGCGATCGTAGGGGCCACTTTTTTTTAAATGCGTAAGGGCACCAGGTCGCTAGGGGAGCCGCTTTTGATTGTGGCTAGCGTCGTTAGAACCTCTTTAGTAGTTACCGGGCCGAGAGAATTTAGGTGGGTGGTGGCTGGGTCCGAATCAGTGCCGCCCTCATCGATGAGACTGAGGTCAACAGGAGGTAGGGAGGCAAGAATTTTCTGTATTTTCTCGTCAAAAAATGTGGCCAAATTGAAGCATTCTCCTCAGAGGTGTTGGCGTCTGGAAGTTTCTCTGGTTGCGGCTCTGGGACTTTGAGTAATTCCTTTAAAATGATAAAGGTTTCCCTGGCGGAGCAGGAGGAATTTTTTTATCCTTTCATCGAAGACTGTGCTTTTGATTTTGCGGAGGGCGAGTTTGTAATTTATTAGGGAGGTGCGAACCGCGGCTTTTCTACCCATGGATTTATCCTTTCTCCATAAGCGCTCTGTTCTTTTGCACTCTTTACGTAAGAGGTTAAGATCAGGGGTGTACCAGGGAGCCGGGTTCACTCTTTTGACTCATTTTAGGCTGGTGGTTTTAGGGAGGAGATCGTCCAGTGAGTTGGTGAGCCAGGTGTTGAACTGACCATCCGCCGTGACTGGGTCGGAGGCCGGGGGGGTGGAAGAGTATCCCTAAGTGTAGCGGCCCATTCCTCTGGCGAAGGTTTGTGCCAACGTCGATCCGTGACTCGGGTTTTAAATGGAAGGGTAGGTGGGACAAAGAGATGCCAGTGAATGGGTATAAAGAAGTGGTCGGTCCAGGGAAGGGGAAGAGGAGTGTGGGTTTTGAGGTCAGGGATGTTGGTGAAAATGGGGTCCAGGAGATGTCCTTTTGATGGAGCAAGGATTCGCACGTAAAGCGACTTGCTCTTAATCAAGAACCTCGCCTAACTTGTAATCATAATAATTCAACCTGTTCGTCATTTATTTTGCATTTTCCCCAACACGCGGGTGTCCCTAGGAGGCTTGCCTACGTGTTGTTTCCATATTAAACAAAGCTTGCACTACTGAATGGCTGCTTCGCAGAAATCCAATCTGCGCATGCGTCGGTCATACCCATGTGATGTGACGCACTCGCATTTTGGAGGGATATTGTTGCACATGCGCATTGTTGCAAACATGGCCGCTTGTCTCTAACCATGCTCTCTGCTTGCCACCGCTGCTTATGCATATCTGTCTTTTTGCACTAAACCTTAATGCCATAGATATTATAAAGTAAAGGGGTGCAGTGAAGCTTTTAACGGTGTACAGTGTAATCATTTTTACGTGTGATTCTAATTTGTTCTCGCTTACTTTTCATGTACCGCGTATCTATGGGCCGGGAAACGGGGAGCCGCTCCATATTGAAGCTCTTCTAAACCCTGTCACGTGACATGGGAGAAACCCCACTGCGCAGAAGCTGAAGCAAGCCAGCTGGCTCCCGAAGCACGATGCGCCTGGGAACCCACCTCGAAGATGCTGCAGTCCACCTTGACTGCGCAACATTGTTGCTATATACTGTGCACTTTCATTGTTTTCTATATTCCTATGCCTGGGAACGTGAACTCCAAGGGGCGGGTATGAAAAATTACATAGTAATGATGGGAACACTGAATTATAGGTGGTGACAATGACAAAGTCACCTCTCCTGACCAATCATAATGTGGGAATTTGTCACTTGCAACATTTGTGGGTGGTCTAGGGGTCCCAAAACAGTATAACTAGCTTAGTGTAGCTCAGAGAAATTGTCCGACTTGTCCGAGTAGCAGACCTGTCACTGACCCTACGAACTCTATAGGTGATTGATACAGAGGGCTGCGGAGCACTCTGTCCATACTTTCCACAAAACTCCAAGGGGTGGAAATAGTCTCAAGTGCTGGCGAAGCACTTTGCTGGGGAAATTCGAAAACCCAATCGGGGTTCTTGCCGGATTCTGTGCAGAAGAGGGGGTAACGCAGGCGTTGCATCCGAAGCTGCAGGGGTTGGTCGTGCCCTTTTGTGAGCCCAGTCCTGACCCAAATCCTGAGGGGTATCCTGTCCTGATTGTCCGTGAGCTGTACCTGCTCACCTTCTGGTATTCCTGAATCCTTGAGGGTCCTGTCCCTGATCTTGTCCCAACTGACCCGTGGCCAGGGTTAGTCTTCATTCTCGTTCTAGGTAAATATCCTCCGTGGGTGTCTATCTGACTATACTCTCACCTTTTCCTTTCTTAATAAAGCATTCTTGCCTATGATATTGCTCTATCACCTTTAAAGTGATTTATATGCAACTGATTATTAGTGATGTTCCACTTCTTTCCCTACCTTTAGGATATTATTGAAACTGTCATATTGTTTAGCGTGTTCCATTTTTCCCTTTCCTTTAGTATGGTTGCAGTGAACTTAGTAAGAATAGCATAAGAAGCCTAGTTTAAGTGCACATGTTAGGTCCTTCTCACGTCCCTTTACCCTAGTTTAAACTTGTTTGAATAAGCTTGCTCTTCAATACTCATTCCCCGTAGTGTTCCCAATTACTCTAATGGTACTTGCCCTAATCCATAGTTACATTGTGGCATTGATACTAATTATTGATGTGCTGATTTGTATTTGCCTCATTATCTTGGCATATTCATTCTGAAATTTCTTTATAAACTTTAAAACCCATCAGGTGTCTGTGGTCATTTGCCAGTATAAAATGTGGATAAATGTACTAAGTGTATAAGAGTTCTACTCCTTTAGTAATCTTGTCGCCTGTCCACTGCTAGCTCCTGTATCTATCAGGAGTAATGTGCCTGTGGTAAGTCAGGTACATGAATAGTAAGTGGTGTGAAATTCACCCCCGAATTACTCATAGTAGCGTGCAAAGGTTTGTCACCCGGTTCATGTAAAACACTGTTGTCACATGCACGCCAGGGCCCAGTGCGTGGAAATCTGGTAAACTAGTGACCCGGGTGACCTGCGCGCTCTATCAGTAATTTTCTGGTAGCAGAGTTATGGTTAGGACTAGTTAAGATAGGTAGACAGGAAAGTTGATAAACAAACCGTAAAAATAAATGTGCTGCTAAGATTTTTATTGATTGCATTGCTTCAAAATATTGCGCAAATGTTTTGAAAGGATTCTTTATAAATGTAAATGATTTTTGCATTGCTGCTATAAGTATTATATGTAATATTAACAAAATTGTCTGTGAACGTTAAGTGTAGTCCGAATCCCCGGGGAAGTATATAGCTAACGGTGAGCAGAATCCGGTTAGCTGGTGAGGTCACTTGTCGTGAGTTATTAGTGCATGGTTAGGAGAAAACCGGAAGCACTAATTAGGATCTTTTTGTATCTGAATAAGTGATAGCTAATGAGTCCTTTTGTATAAAGCTTCCAGTGTGATATCACCTAGTAAGGGTCGCATGCGGAAGGATTAATAGGGTCTCCGAGGCTTGATTGGTAAGCAAAGTAGTCCGCTGGTGAAAGTCTGACTTAGTATATATCCCAGAAAGAAGTGGATGAGTCAGAGGAGTAGCAGGTTCTATATTGCTCGTGTGGGAGGTTAGGCAGAGAAGTCTATCCGGAGTGAATGAAAAGTAGACAGAAGTGGTTTACTTGTAGTGAGAGAAAATTTTTCTATCTATTTAGAACACTCAGACACAGTGGCGAACGTTGCGTGTTATTAACTAAAATTTGCACTCGCACTTTGGGAAAAATTCAAAGTTTCCGTTACCTTGTGAAGGAGGGAGTCGGTCGGAAGACTGCTCTGACGTCACTCCGTGCCGCGCTGGTATTGGTCGAGACAGCGGGTGTGTAGTGAAGCTGAAATTGTAAGGGAGGGGTGAGTGCCGGAGCGTGAGACCTCGTCTCGCGAAAGGCCGCGCACCCATTGGCTGAAGATTTTACAAGCTTGGTTTTGATTGGTTGCTGCGAGATAGAAGCCGCGCTAGCATTGGGAGCACAAAAGTAGACACAATTAATCAACAAGAGCTTGAAGATAGTTTGGAGGCGTGTATGTGGTATCCGGAATTTATACCTAATCCACAGCATTTAGGCTTCCATAAAGAACAAATTCTACGAGGTAGACCAAACAAAATGTACGGAGTTAAGAGAAAATTGTCCCTTGCTGACAAAATTAAGAACTACTTTAGGAAAGACCAGCCCATTAGAACAAGGGAAGGTGTGATCATTCCTCCGCCAGATACTCCTGCCTCATTCATGATGTTTGATAAAGGGTATCATACTTGCGTGTGGTTAGAGAACTGGGCAAAGTATACTGCAGATGACGGAGTCTTAGCCTTTCCTATTAATGGTTCCTTTAATGGCAGAATTCTGTTCAACTTAAGAACCAGAATGAATGAATTACATCCCCGACCCAGATTAACTCAATACAAAGCGTTATAAGAATGGGAAATCGAAGCCTAACGAGACAGGCCCAGAATGGATAAGGGTTTGAGTAGATGGTATCCCAAAATGCATAAAGAGTCTAAAGAGCAGAAAATGAAACAGTGGAGGTAGAATATGATGGTTGAAGGGCTATTTCCCATGATGGGAGTACCTGAACAGAAGAAAGGAAATTGTACAGAGAAAACCCGCCACTTAATGGCTATGGGAGACTCGGAAGATGAACATCTAGAAGACTTGTTGATGAAAAACCCACCTCCCTATGTAGCAGAGTCAGAGCCTTTGAGTTCACCAAACCCGTTTTCTAAATATCCTAGATGTAGGAGGGATAGTGAGACAGATGGAACGGGTACGGATAGTAAGACCAGTGATGGGGATGGGTTTTGCAGACCTCGTTCTACCGTCCCGAATTACCGTCCTTTTGGAGAAGACCCACCTCGGTTGGTTACTCCGACAGCCCCGAATATTTACCCTACCTTGGTACCCCAAGTATTGCATGTCAATTCTGCAGAAAAGGCTTTGCGAGAGCGAGAGAAGGAAGCCCTGGCTAGACAGCGAGATGATTTAATTCGGACCATAGCTCAGATACATCCTCATCCAGATTCACTGACTATCCCAGTAACTATCGGTCCAGCTATTCCTCTTTACGGGGATAGATTGGCCAGTCCTCAAACTCCTGTTATAACCCCGATGGTCCCAAACGCCAGTGTCCCACCCTCGAGAAGAGAGCCACTCGTAGATGATGATCAAGAAAGTGAATGTGAGTCGGTGGTCTTGATGGATCTGCCCGTAGGGGAACCTGGAACCAGTGTACCAAGGACAAGAAATCAGAGTAGAGCAAAAGAGGTTGTGATTGAAAGCACATCTGGGGTCAGAAGTGCCACGGTAGTAACTCCTGAAGAATTGGACAGATGGACAAAGGAGTTAGAGAAAGAGACCACCCCCCACCCAAAACCCTTAGAAATTTATCGGCTGAGGATAGAAATTGAAGAACTATTGGCCGGAAATGTAGGATTAGACAGGTTAAACTCCTTTAATGAAGAAGAGCTACTGTTCATCAGCAAGAACCTTACCCGAAACACTAGATTACTACATGAGAGATTAATGGACACAGCTGCTGACATGGGAATCGATGTCAGTCGTTCCAAAGTCCTCCAGAAATCCTATAGAGCGGATTTTTTAGACAAAGACTTAGAGAGCTTGAATGTAGTAGGGAAACAAATCCAGATAAAAGAATTACTGAAACTCCTACAGAAATGGGGGGATGTAGAAAAATGGAAAACCAGATGGGCAAAGAAAAAGGAAGACAGTAGGGCCAAGTCCCAAACTTCAGAATTCGTGCTCAAAGAAGTAGATCCCGCAGAAAAATTGTGTCCCATGAGAGAGGTCCCTGGGGGAAAATACGTCCATGTTCCTTGGTCCCGACAAGATATTGTGTCATTTACAAATGACTTTCCAAAATTACGGGAGAAGCCAGTTGACTGGTACAGACAGGTCGAACGCTTCATAAAGGTTCAGAAATGTCTCCTGAAAGACCTGGATGGGTTCTTTGACATTGTAGTGCCTGTAGATTTGTGGACCGAGTGCAAAATTGAAATTGATTGGCCCAATGACGAGTATGCGAGAGACCCCAGAACCGGGGCTCCCTCACCCGAGGTAATGAGGAAGTATGATCAAGTCATACAATACCTCAAGAAAAAGGTGCCCGCAAAGGAAACTGATTGGGCCCGGATAGATAGAACTACCCAAGAGCGCGATGAAACCGTCCACTCCTTTTATGAAAGGTTGCTGCAAGTGTTCAAAACTTACAGTGGAATCGATAATGTGGACATGAAAGACATGACCCATTTCAGTTACAGATTCGTGCTAGGATTAAGGCCCGAAATATCCCAATGGATTCGAGATAATAAAATCAGTTGGCAGGGTAAGCCCATAGATGATGTTCTTAAGTACGCCACGTACTGCGAGGATGAGATAGAAAACAAGAAGAAAGCCCTCACGGAGAAGGTTATGTGGGCACAAGTGAAATTGGCTGAACAGCAAGAAAAACAGTTAAGTAAATTGAATTCTAATAATAATGCCCAAAATGCCAATGCTGGGGGAGGGGGGAAGCCCCGAGTAAAAATGAGTCGGGAAGAGGCTATGAAGAAATTTCCCTGTCACGGGTGCGGCCAGATAGGGCATTGGAGAGACGAGTGTCCACATCTACAGGCCGGTAATGCCCCTGTAAATGGTTTAAATCCACAGGTGCAGAAAGAGGGAACTCGAAAGAACCAGCAACAGGTAAAGCTACCTCCAATACCTCGCGCTCCTAGACAGAATTATAAGAACCAGGGTCAGCAGAATGAAAGGGCTGAGATATGGGAAGGAGAGAATGAAAGAAATGCAACCATTCCACAGTATCTGTTAAATGATTCCTTTCTCTGTGATGATCAAGATTGACGGGGCCTGAGGGGGGAGGACAAGGAGTGCGTACTTGGCGCCTCCTTACCGGTAGACCAGACTGGACCATACATTGAAGGAAAGGTTGAGGGAAAAGACGTCACCTTTCTATTGGACACTGGTGCTACCCGCTCCACTGTGAGAACAGTGGATGTTCCTAACCTACCCCTCTCGGGAGAAGCAATCCAAGTAGTGGGTGTCTCCAATCAGATAATCAGTACTCCAGTAACTGAACCTATGGAAATTTCCATAGGAAATTTCAAAGAAATACACAGATTTGTGGTCTGTGACTCCAGTCCTGTGAACCTATTAGGTCGTGATTTGTTGTGCAAAATGAACTGTACTATCTTTTGCACACCAAAGGGTGTCGAAATTCAGACCCCAGATGAAGATGGCCTGTACAAATTGATGTTAGTCAGGCCGGACACCGAAATTAGACCCCTGTCCATTGAAGACCTTCCTGAAGAATTACAGTCAAAAGTGGTACCTTAAGTATGGGATTTCACAGGAAGAGATGTGGGTTTAATGGCAAATGTGGACCCAGTTAAAATAGCAATAAAGACAAATGCCATATACCCCAGAACAAGACAGTACAAAATGAGTGCAGAAGTAAAGGCGGGAGTCGCAATTGAGATTAACAGGTTGCTTGAAGCAGACATCATACAGGAAGTAATGAGCAGTCCCTGTAATTCGCCCATAATTGGAATTAAAAAGCCTAGCGGAAAGTACCGGGTAGTGCAGGACCTGCGCAAGGTGAACCAAATTGTTGTACCTTGCTGTCCCATTGTGCCAAACCCCGCAGTGATACTGTATCAGATTCCTTGGGATGCGGAATGGTTCACTGTCATTGACCTGTGCCATGCATTCTTTTCCATCCCATTGCATCCAGAAAGCAAGTTCCTTTTTAGTTTTGAATTTGACAGTCACGTCTATGTCTGGAATCGTGTCCCCCAAGGGTACACTGAAAGTCCATCGATTTTCAACCAAATCCTGAAGAAATGCCTTGAATCTTTAGTACTGCCAAGAGAGTCCATTTTGGTACAGTACATAGATGACCTTTTAGTGGCGTCTAAAACTCAAACTGACTGTGTCACGGACACCATTGCCTTGCTGAATCACCTAGGAAAGGGAGGACATAAAGTATCACCAGACAAATTACAGTTCTGTAGGAACTCAGTCAAATATCTGGGGCACCAGATAGAAAAAGGGATCCGAAAAGTCACTACAGAAAGGATCAAGATAATTCAAACAATGGACCTACCCCGGACTCAGAAAGAAGTAAGAATGTTCCTAGGAGTTGTGGGGTACTGCAGGCAATGGATTGTAGGATTCGCAGCTCTAGCCAAACCCTTGATAAAAATGACCAAGAAGGGAGTGGAAGACCCAGTCAGTTGGGACAGTGAAAGCATGTCCGCTTGGGTAAAATTGCGAAATTGTCTGTGTTCAGCTCCTGCATTAGGAATGCCTGATTATACCAAGAACTTCGAACTGTTCTGTGACACAAGAGACAATTGTGCACTCTCAGTCCTGACCCAGGAGCATGGGCTGGTCAGGCGTCCTGTGGCCTATTTTTCGGCCACACTGGATCCAGTGGCTGCTGGATTACCCGGGTGCCTGAAGGCAGTAGCTGCTACTTGCGTCAGTCTAGAACAAAGTGAGAATATTGTCATGGGACATCCTGTCACTGTATATGTTCCACATTCTGTTGTAATCCTACTGACAAGAACTAAGACTCAGTATCTCACACCTAGTCGGCTGACTAAATATGAGAGAATTTTAATTGGTGCTGAAAATGTAATTATTTCCCGGCGCAATGTCTTAAACCCTGCAACCCTGTTACCTGTTCCACTGGATGTAGAAGCAGAGGATGAAATGGAACATAACTGCATTGATTTAACAGAATTCAGCACTAAGCCACGTCCTGATATCAGAGAAATAGCCTTACTTGATGGGGATCATACAATCTTTGTGGATGGCTCATGTTTAAGACATGAGGATGGAGGTCTGAGTGCTGCCTATGCTGTAGTCACATTGACGACCACCCTGGAAGCATCTTACCTATGCGAAGTGAAATCTGTAGAAGTAGCAGAACTCATCGCGTTGATAAGAGCTTGTAAGAGGGGTAAAAACAAAAGAATAACTGTATATACCGACAGCCAGTACTGTTATGGGGTTGTTCATGACTTCGGCCAACTATGGTTACAAAGAGAATTCATGACTTCCTCAGGTACCCCTATCAGAAATGGAAAGGTGGTACAGAACCTACTGGAAGCGATTCAATTGCCCAAAGAATTGGCTGTGGTCAAGTGTGCGGCTCACAGATCTGGAAATGATGATGTGACAGCCGTAAATCGATACGCTGACCAAATTGCCCAGTTTTGTGCCCGACACAAAATGTCCCTCCAAATTGGATTATGGGGTGGTGGAAACAGCTGCCAACTGATGTTGTTTGAGAATGTATCTACATGGGAGGAATTGAGAGACTTACAACAGGCAACAGACAGGGAAGAAAAGGGCAGATGGAGGGCGAACGAATGCCGAATCAGGAATGATGGTGTGGTGGTTGACCCCTATGGTGTGCCTGTACTGCCAGACAGCCTGGTAGATCCAATGGTCAGAATGATACATGAACCAACACATATGGGAAGGAATGCGATGTGTCGTGTGTTTGAAAAAGTATTCTATAATTCAAAGTTCAGGAACCAAGCGGAAAGAGTTTGCCAGAGGTGCCTAGTATGCCAGCAATTCAACGCAGGGAAGAGGACTGTAGTAGAACAAAGTACAATTGGAAAGGCAGTAGGTCCCTTTGTCAGGATGCAGGCAGACTTTATCCAGTTGCCCATGTGCAAAGGATACAGGTACGTCCTAATAATAGTTTGCCTATTTTCTAGATGGGTGGAGGCCTACCCAGCAAAGAAAAATGATGCCTTGACTGTAGCCAAACTGTTACTCAGGGAGTTGATACCTAGGTATGGAATTCCTGAGACGATTGAAACAGACCAAGGTGGGCACTTTGCCAACGATGTCCTAAAAGAACTCTGTACAGCATTTAAAATGGAGCAAAGGCTGCACTGTGCATACCATCCAGAGGCTTCTGGAATAGTTGAACAGATAAATGGCACGATAAAGTCCAGACTGGCGAAAATGTGTGATTCCACCAAAATGAACTGGATAGAAGCTGTGCCCCTTGTGCTGATGAGTTTGAGAAGTATTCCAAGCCGAAAAACAGGCCTGAGCCCCCATGAGGTACTAATGGGGAGAGTGATGCGACAGGCATGGGTACCTGGACACAAACTGCTAAGTATTTCTGATGATTTGATACTAGAATACTGCAAGCAGCTGGGTGACCAAGTGCGTTCTATCTCTCACCAGATTAGAGAGACAGCTGACGACTGGCCCAAGACTCCAGCACATAAACTGAAACCAGGTGATTGGGTGGTGTTAAAGAAACACACCCGGAAGAGTTGCCTTGGACCAAAGTGGGGAAAGCCAAGACAAGTGATCCTTGTCACCACAACTGCTGTAAAGTGTGCTGGTGTACCGAAGTGGATCCATGCCAGCCACACAAAGCGGGTAACTGGAGAAAACGCGACTGAAGCTGAAGGTAGTCCAGCTGAGGAGACTCCCGAAGAGGGTCCGGATCTCGCTGACATCGAACTACCGAGCACAAGTCAAGACGTTGATTGGTTCCCTGCTGACGACCAGGTTCTTGATCCAATACGAACCAGAAAATATTCCTACCTAGATAGTGAGTGGGATAGTGCAGGAGAGACAGCACTAGAGGACGAAGGTCAGGTCATCGAGACTCACATCAAACCTGATCAGGAAATAGGCCAAGTAGGGACAGATCAAGCCATTGACACTCCTCCTGAAACTCCAGACTCTGGAAAGGGTCAGATAGTGGTTAAAGTTGAAGTTCATGCGGAAGAAAATCAAGGGATCGAAGTGCATGAACAGGACCAGATAGATATAGACGAACGTGTTCAGGAAGCAGAAACCAGATCACCTGAAAGTAAAGAACAAGTACAAATTCAACCTGAACAAGGCCAGCTTAGGAACCAGGCAGAAGAAATAGATGAAAGACCTGGAACTAGTCAGACAGGAAGGGAAATAGACACTGCCAAGACCAAAGAACAAACGCGAAGTGAAATTAAGAGAATTCACGAGGAAGGTCAAGTGTCCTCAACCACTGAAAGTCACAAGAGTAAGGGTGAACCCCGATACATCAAAAGATTGAGACTTCGAATAAAGACAGTTGAAGAAAAACTAAAGGACCGAAAAAGGGCTGAAAGTGAAAGGAAAGCAGCCCGAGGCAAGTCTCTCAGAAAAAGTGACAGAATAAAGAAACAGAACAGGCTGTATCGAAGCCCTGAATGGACATACTTGGTGTTGGAAGAAATTGATGAGCCCAACCACAGTGGCAAAAGTGACGAAGAATCCATTGCTGATCAGAGTTCAGACGAAGACACTCCTTGAAATAAACCCGAGTGAGCCTTTGGTGTAAAGAAACAAAGAGGGGTCGAAAAAGAACCACCTGTAAGCTATAATGTCTGATTCAAGTGTCAATGGAAGATCCAGATTTAGGTGTTGCAAAACGTGCTGTAAAATATGCTTATGTAGTGTAGCTATGTTAATAGTGATATGGATAGGACTAACAGTCTTCATACCTTTTATGATAAGTAAAGATCCTAACTTGTCGCCTACCGAACCAGAGACATTAGACACAGAAATTGTACAGACTGAAGAAACACCACGAAGTTTAGAAAAACGTGACAATACAGTTAGCCTGAGACACACATGACCTAAATTAGAAGCATCAGACGAGGGTGGGCTACATTTCCACAAAATGAGAAACAGGACACATTTAAATGTCTTTGCTAATCTTTTAGTGCACTATGTAGAAGCTATGGAAATAGAAGATTGTTATGTCTGCATGAAGCTACCCACTTCTGTGGCTGAAGGTGTGACATATCACCATTTACCCCTGACCTACGGAATTTCCTGTAGTATATTAGCAAGCTTGTTTTATAGAAGCACTTTACAGTACTATTATTCAAATGCTGACGTAATCTTTTCTGAACTTCCTATTAGAGGACACCTGAACCTTGTACATGTCAGAAGCGAGGTAACCCGTTATATGGGAGAATATTTCCTGACTATAGGTGACATAGACTTAAATGAAGCAAGACAAGCTAATCTGACCTGTTCCTTGCAAGAGCAGGAAAAGATGTTTATAAAAATGGCAGACAGAAGGAGGGAAAAGTTTCAGAAAAAGGCAAATGACGTAAAGGATAGAGTCCCTAGGTGGGCAGAACATATGGACAACACCTCACAAGGCGAAGCTACTCCTGCTTTGTTGTTGGATTTTGAACGGAAAGGGAAACTTTGTCTCCATAGAGAAAGGACGGAGTATTATAACAATGTATTTATGGGTTCCAGCGAGTGTGAACATAATTACAAGGTAATTGGAGGTTGGGGTTTCAAAAATGGGTCAGAACCTGTGTTTCCCGGCATTTATTATATATGTGGGAACAAGGCTTATTTCAAATTGCCGGATCACTGGTATGGAAGCTGCTACTTTGGCATTGTCTTCCCAAAAATATACCATGTGAATAATGCTGCTGGAAGCAATGAAGAGACTAATGGCTTAGCGCGTAGAAAACGTGAAAGTGTAGGAGAAATTATAGGTGATATTTTTAGTGCACTGATACCTGGAATGGGGGTAGTTCTGAATACTCACAGAATTTGCAAATTGTCTACAGTAGTGGATCGGTTATCAACTGACACTGCTGCTGGATTTCTGCTGGTCAATACTGAAATGGTTGCGATCAGATCAATGGTTTTACAGAATCGCCTTGCTCTTGACACCTTATTAGCAAAAGAGGGCGGAGTCTGCAGGATGCTGAAGGCGCAACATTGTTGCACCTACATACCTGACAAAAGTATCGAACTTAAGAGATATGTAAAGAACATAACAAATTTGGAAAAGGAACTCAAACCATTAGAGGTTGACAGTGCCTGGACGAGACTGACTGGAGGTCTCTCCTCTATAGGTAGTTGGTTTTCTAACTTAGGTAAAAATCTTCTATGGAAAATACTGATGCCAATAGCTGGAATAGGTGTGGTTGTACTGATCATATTCATCTGCTGTAAATGTCAAAAATGCAAAAAGTACACTGTGAATAAAAAAGGAGTGAAGCGAAATATTGATGAGTTAGAATTAGAAGAATTGAGGAACCAAATCTATAAAAGGGCTAAGAAGCACCACTCTCATAGAGAAGCCGAAAGAAAATTAAACAATAAGTCTGTTGAAATTGAGATGGAAGATATGGAAGAATGAAGTTGGCATCTGTTTCCTTTATAGTGATGATAGTAAATATCATCAAAGAGGGGATTGATGGAGCAAGGATTCGCACGTAAAGCGACTTGCTCTTAATCAAGAACCTCGCCTAACTTGTATTCATAATAATTCAACCTGTTCGTCATTTATTTAGCATTTTCCCCAACACGCGGGTGTCCCTAGGAGGCTTGCCTACGTGTTGTTTCCATATTAAACAAAGCTTGCACTACTGAATTGCTGCTTCGCAGAAATCCAGTCTGCGCATGCGTCGGTCATACCCATGTGATGTGACGCACTCGCATTTTGGAGGGATATTGTTGCACATGCGCATTGTTGCAAACATGGCCGCTTGTCTCTAACCATGCTCTCTGCTTGCCACCGCTGCTTATGCATATCTGTCTTTTTGCACTAAACCTTAATGCCATAGATATTATAAAGTAAAGGGGTGCAGTGAAGCTTTTAACTGTGTACAGTGTAATCATTTTTACGTGTGATTCTAATTTGTTCTCGCTTACTTTTCATGTACCGCGTATCTATGGGCCGGGGAAAGGGGAGCCGCTCCATATTGAAGCTCTTCTAAACCCTGTCACGTGACATGGGAGAAACCCCACTGCGCAGAAGCTGAAGCAAGCCAGCTGGCTCCCGAAGCACGATGCGCCTGGGAACCCACCTCGAAGATGCTGCAGTCCACCTTGACTGCGCAACATTGTTGCTATATACTGTGCACTTTCATTGTTTTCTATATTCCTATGCCTGGGAACGTGAACTCCAAGGGGCGGGTATGAAAAATTACATAGTAATGATGGGAACACTGAATTATAGGTGGTGACAATGACAAGGTCACCTCTCCTGACCAATCATAATGTGGGAATTTGTCACTTGCAACATTTGTGGGTGGTCTAGGGGTCCCAAAACAGTATAACTAGCTTAGTGTAGCTCAGAGAAATTGTCCGACTTGTCCGAGTAGCAGACCTGTCACTGACCCTACGAACTCTATAGGTGATTGATACAGAGGGCTGCGGAGCACTCTGTCCATACTTTCCACAAAACTCCAAGGGGTGGAAATAGTCTCAAGTGCTGGCGAAGCACTTTGCTGGGGAAATTCGAAAACCCAATCGGGGTTCTTGGCGGATTCTGTGCAGAAGAGGGGGTAACGCAGGCGTTGCATCCGAAGCTGCAGGGGTTGGTCGTGCCCTTTTGTGAGCCCAGTCCTGACCCAAATCCTGAGGGGTATCCTGTCCTGATTGTCCGTGAGCTGTATCTGCTCACCTTCTGGTATTCCTGAATCCTTGAGGGTCCTGTCCCTGATCTTGTCCCAACTGACCCGTGGCCAGGGTTAGTCTTCATTCTCGTTCTAGGTAAATATCCTCCGTGGGTGTCTATCTGACTATACTCTCACCTTTTCCTTTCTTAATAAAGCATTCTTGCCTATGATATTGCTCTATCACCTTTAAAGTGATTTATATGCAACTGATTATTAGTGATGTTCCACTTCTTTCCCTACCTTTAGGATATTATTGAAACTGTCATATTGAGTAGCGTGTTCCATTTTTCCCTTTCCTTTAGTATGGTTGCAGTGTACTTAGTAAGAATAGCATAAGAAGCCTAGTTTAAGTGCACATGTTAGGTCCTTCTCACGTCCCTTTACCCTAGTTTAAACTTGTTTGAATAAGCTTGCTCTTCAATACTCATTCCCCGTAGTGTTCCCAATTACTCTAATGGTACTTGCCCTAATCCATAGTTACATTGTGGCATTGATACTAATTATTGATGTGCTGATTTGTATTTGCCTCATTATCTTGGCATATTCATTCTGAAATTTCTTTATAAACTTTAAAACCCATCAGGTGTCTGTGGTCATTTGCCAGTATAAAATGTGGATAAATGTACTAAGTGTATAAGAGTTCTACTCCTTTAGGAATCATGTCGCCTGTCCACTGCTAGCTCCTGTATCCATCAGGAGTAATGTGCCTGTGGTAAGTCAGGTACATGAATAGTAAGTGGTGTGAAATTCACCCCCGAATTACTCATAGTAGCGTGCAAAGGTTTGTCACCCGGTTCATGTAAAACACTGTCGTCATATGCACGCCAGGGCCCAGTGCGTGGAAATCTGGTAAACTAGTGACCTGGGTGACCTGCGCGCTCTATCACTTTGTCATGGGTAGGCTCTGAGTTTACTAATCGGATGCTATAGGACATAAAGTCAAGGAGAAGTTCGGAGGCAGTCATGTCTTTGGGGTCTAGTAGGTGGAGGTTTAAGTCCCCCAGGATTAGGAAGTTGGGAGTAGTGGTTGCCATCTGGGTGACTGTGTCAGCGAGAGCACTAGGGAATTTGGCTGGGGCTCCCGGCGGGCGGTATATCATTCGCCCAGAAAGGGAGGTAGCAGGGGATATCTGTAAGGCAAAGTGGCAGCTTTCGCAGTCGTCTATCTTACCGTCATCGGTTCTGCAGGAGCATTGCTCTCTGTAGATTATTGCCAGGCCACCTCCTCTGCCGAGGGGTCTATTCTGAGAGTGTATTTGGTAGCCCGGTGGTAGAGCGTTGACTACGTCAGAATAAGAGCAGGGGGTGAGCCACGTTTCCGTTAGGAACAAAATGTCGATGTCATGGTCGTGAATCAGAAGGTTAATTTCGTGAGAATGTTTAGGAAGGGACCTGCAGTTCAGCAGGCCGAGTTGTAGGCCGTGGCGTTCTGCAATGTTAGGCACTGGATTGCAGAGGTCACAATTAAAGAAGGGTTTTTCTCCTGAGTAGGTATAGTTGCACTTAGAGTTTTTCGAGGGGTTAAGTGCAAGGAGCCTGTCTCTGGGGTAGGTGAGTCGTCCAGCAGGAGAATTGGGCATTATGACAGGGCCTGGGGCCGGCTGGGCCCGGACGGGCCCAGACGGGCTTGCCTTAGGCGCGCCCGCTGCGCCCGTCTGCTGCGCGTACGTGGGAAGCACATAGCTTATAGGCGGTGTTGGGGGCGTGGCCTAGTGCGAGTGGGCGTGGCCTGAGGTCAGGCTGGGTAATGGCGGCAAATGTGAACAATCGGTCTCCGGCGGCAGCGTTTACCTCGGCTGCGCGGGGTCAGAAGCTGAAGAAAGATGCCCAGGGGAGCACAAGACGAGGTAGGATTAGGTATTTTTTTAAAATAACAATTTGCACAAAGTTAAAATAGCAGCGTTCTGTAAAGCACAACAAACAAAGCACAACAAACAAAGCTCCCGGCTGTGCCTCAGGAGTGTGGCAATCTACTGGTGGGCTTGTATTCAGTCCGTTTAAGTAGGCGAAGGGGGCGTGGCCTAGTGCGAGTGGGCGTGGCCTGAGGTCAGGCTGGGTAATGGCTGCAAATGTGAACAATAGGTCACCCGCGGCAGCGTTTACCTCGGCTGCGCGGGGTCAGAAGCTGAAGAAAGATGCCCAGGGGAGCACAAGACGAGGTAGGATTAGGTATTTTTTTAAATAACAATAATAATTTGCACAAAGTTAAAATAGCAGCGTTCTGTAACGCACAACAAACAAAGCTCCTGGCTGTGCCTCAGGAGTGTCGCAATCTATTGGCGGGCTTGTATTCAGTTTGTTTAAGTAGGTGAAGGGGGCGTGGCCTAGTGCGAGTGGGCGTGGCCTGAGGTCAGGCTGGGTAATGGCGGCAAATGTGAACAATCGGTCACCCGCTGCAGCGTTTACCTCGGCTTCGCGGGGTCAGAAGCTGAAGAAAGATGCCCAGGGGAGCACAAGACGAGGTAGGATTAGGTATTTTTTAAAAATAACAATTTGCACAAAGTTAAAATAGCAGCGTTCTGTAACGCACAACAAACAAAGCTCTCGGCTGTGCCTCAGGAGTGTCGCAATCTACTGGCGGGCTTGTATTCAGTCCGTTTAAGTAGGTGAAGGGGGCGTGGCCTAGTGCGAGTGGGCGTGGCCTGAGGTCAGGCTGGGTAATGGCGGCAAATGTGAACAATCGGTCACCCGCGGCAGCGTTTACCTAGGCTGCGCAGGGTCAGAAGCTGAAGAAAGATGTCCAGGGGAGCACAAGACGAGGTAGGATTAGGTATTTTTTTAAAATTAAATAACAATTTGCACAAAGTTAAAATAACAGCGTTCTGTAACGCACAACAAACAAAGCTCCCGGCTGTGCCTCAGGAGTGTGGCAATCTACTGGTGGGCTTGTATTCAGTCCGTTTAAGTAGGCGAAGGGGGCGTGGCCTAGTGCGAGTGGGCGTGGCCTGAGGTCAGGCTGGGTAATGGCTGCAAATGTGAACAATAGGTCACCCGCGGCAGCGTTTACCTCGGCTGCGCGGGGTCAGAAGCTGAAGAAAGATGCCCAGGGGAGCACAAGACGAGGTAGGATTAGGTATTTTTTTAAATAACAATAATAA
The DNA here is from genome assembly GCF_964263255.1 of Lissotriton vulgaris. NCBI lineage: Eukaryota > Metazoa > Chordata > Amphibia > Caudata > Salamandridae > Lissotriton > Lissotriton vulgaris. Next base: position 1,433,957,048 of record NC_141685.1, read on the forward strand.
TTTGCACAAAGTTAAAATAGCAGCGTTCTGTAACGCACAACAAACAAAGCTCTCGGCTGTGCCTCAGGAGTGTCGCAATCTACTGGCGGGCTTGTATTCAGTCCGTTTAAGTAGGTGAAGGGGGCGTGGCCTAGTGCGAGTGGGCGTTGCCTGAGGTCAGGCTGGGTAATGGCGGCAAATGTGAACAATCGGTCACCCGCGGCAGCGTTTACCTAGGCTGCGCAGGGTCAGAAGCTGAAGAAAGATGTCCAGGGGAGCACAAGACGAGGTAGGATTAGGTATTTTTTTAAAATTAAATAACAATTTGCACAAAGTTAAAATAACAGCGTTCTGTAACGCACAACAAACAAAGCTCCCGGCTGTGCCTCAGGAGTGTCGCAATCTACTGGCGGGCTTATATTCAGTCCGTTTAAGTAGGCGAAGGGGGCGTGGCCTAGTGCGAGTGGGCGTGGCCTGAGGTCAGGCTGGGTAATGGCGGCAAATGTGAACAATTGGTCACCCGCGGCAGCGTTTACCTCGGCTGCGCCGGGTCAGAAGCTGAAGAAAGATGCCCAGGGGAGCACAAGACGAGGTAGGATTAGGTCTTTTTTAAAAATAACAATTTGCACAAAGTTAAAATAGCAGCGTTCTGTAACGCACAACAAACAAAGCTCCCGGCTGTGCCTCAGGAGTGTCGCAATCTACTGGCGGGCTTGTATTCAGTCCGTTTAAGTAGATGAAGGGGGCGTGGCCTAGTGTGAGTGGGCGTGGCCTGAGGTCAGGCTGGGTAATGGCGGCAAATGTGAACAATCGGTCACCCGCGGCAGCGTTTACCTCGGCTGCGCGGGGTCAGAAGCTGAAGAAAGATGCCCAGGGGAGCACAAGACGAGGTAGGATTAGGTATTTTTTAAAAATAACAATAACAATTTGCACAAAGTTAAAATAGCAGCGTTCTGTAACGCACAACAAACAAAGCTCCCGGTTGTGCCTCAGGAGCGCTTGCTACCCCTGATGAGGTGGTGAAGTGCTTCTCAGCGGGAAGCAATCTACTCAGGAACCCAAAAGGATTAGTGGTGAATTAGTATAGGGAAATCTATTAATTTGAGCTGTGGACATGTTAGTTTGTTATTTGGATTGGAAAAGGATAGTGGAGGGATAGAAGATGGAAAGATTTAGATTTGTTTAAATTATTTTTTATTTTTTTGGAGCTCATAGCAATAAGAGGTTTGAGATGAGGAGAGGGGAGGTGGAGGGGAGGAGAAGAGTCAGAGGAAATGGTTTAGAAAGGCTTGTTTGAGAGATCTGAATAGTAAAAGAGATATGAGATGATGCAAGGAGCAGTAGAGATGGGAAGAGTCTAGAAAGGGTTCTTTTGATCATAGTAGTAGAATTGGGTTTGGGATGATTGAGAGTAGAGGTAGAGGATATATTGAGAAAGGCATAGGGTGAAAAATAGGGTAGTGCATTGTAAAGGGTAGTAGAATGAGGTTTGAGATGAGTTAGAGAGTGGACGTAGAGGATATATTGAGAGAGGTATAGAGTGAGAAATAGGGTAGTGAATTGGAGAGAGTAGTAGAACAAGGTGTGAGATGAATCAGAGAGGAGGTAGAGGATATATTGTGAGTGGTATAGTGTGAGATATAGGGTAGTGCATTGGAGATGCAGAATTAGAAGCAAAGTAATAAATATAAAGATACATGACCCCTTGAAGTGTATATATGTATAAGGGAGGTAATATATGTAGATTTAAGGTGTATTTAATAAACTCAGACTCTCAAGTGTTACTGATTTTAAAGTTAATTTATTTGTTTTTATAAAAATTTTTGTTTTTTTGTTTTTGTAATCCAATAGTGAAGCAACAGTGCATGTACTTGTGTGTATATGTGCATGTGCTTGTTTGTGTTGTGAGCGTGCATACGTGCATGTCTGCGTCTGCTTGTGTGCTAGCAGTCAGACTTGCAAAGCTTTCCTCCTACAAGGCCAAACGCATCAATCGGAGCTCGCGCCTGCACCGCCGCTGCCCCGCTTCATCTTTCTCAGGCATGATAGTTCATCTTAATGAGTTCTCACAGGCACCTCTGAAAGTTAAGGTCATTATGTTCTGAAGCTAAACTGTTCCTCCAGTTCCCTTTGACAATTTCACACTTTAAACTGTCATAGACCATCTTTTAAAGCACACCCATTTGAAAGATTAAAACCCATATGGTATTTATAGCCGTGTAACAAGCAGCTAAACCACACTGTAATGAAACAGATTCCTTTGTCTGATAGGAAGAGCCGTGGACAGCGCTAGTCAAACAGCATGCCACGAGCGCGCTCTCCCTCGGGTCTTCCAAAATTACTTGAAAATGTCAGTCTTCGGGATGAGCAATGTTGAACATGGAGTGATAAGGCTGGCTATCTCGACATTCACAATTAAATCGGACGATCAAGATATTTGTCAGTGTTTGCGCTGCAAATTTTAGTGAACAAATGTTGCAAATAAATAACTGTACATTACAAACATTAGTACTGCAATTAGCAAGTCGGGACTACATCGTTTGAGTGAGCCTTCGCTGGTATGCCTTAGAACTGTTGGCTTTGCCAATGTTTGTTAGGACTAAAAACGCGCGGGAGGCTCACTGTGCACCTTGTCGGACTTCTCAAAGGTACCATCAGCTCCTCACTGACAGGATAGGCACCCAGGAACCAAGGGGGGATGCAGGTCTGGTTAAAAACTATTTTTAAAGGTTTTATGTCGCCTGGCATTTATGTAGAAAACCGACTAGATGTTGGAATAGCAAATACAGAAGGGATGCATTCAGCTGAGCTGTGGGTAGAGAGGGACGATTGAGGTTTATCAAGATAAGTAGGGATGTTAACCAGACATCAAGAGGTTCAGAGGACTAAGTGCCATATATCTTATTTAGTCTAAACCCCACATGAAAGGTGCCACAAAGTTGAAAGCCTCTAGACTAGAGTTTGGGTATGACAGTCAGGAGGCGTAGGCAAACAGCTGGGGCAAGGGGTAGAATAATGCATGACTGTGCACGCGCTACTAAAAACACACAAATTAAGGTTAAATGGGGGAAGAAGTATCTGACCTGTGAATATACATTCTCTTTTGCCTGCAGAACGGCAATAAGAGCCTTGGCGTGTGGCACAGAAGCATAATCGGGATTAAAATGATAGATTACTAGCTATGAGACCAAGTGAAGTGAGGGTCAAATAGAAGGCAGCCTCATTATAGTCCTGCCTTTGTTTCCAGCAAAGAATGAAAGGCAAGGCTATAATGAAGACTTCCTTGTGATCCGATTTTAGTATTGCATTAAAACCGAAGGAAAATTGCAATGAAAGCTACATTGGAGGCCATTAACATTATACAACTTTTGTTATTGCAACCTTTTTCTGTCTGAGTGACACGCACTGCGAAAACACAAGCACTAGTAACGCCAATAGGTTTCTCCTACATGAGAGATATTGTCTCTGCCAATGTCTTTTCGTCAGGTTGTACAGCATTGTGGAGTGGAATAGAGGAGTGAGGTGGGGTGGGGTGGAGTGGAGTAGAGTAACTTGGAGTGGCGTAGAGTGGAGTCGACTGGCGTAGAGTGTTTTAGAGTGGAGTAGAGTAGTTTAGAGTGCAATGACTTAGAGTGTATTGGTATAGAGTAAAGTTGAGTAGATTAAAGTGATGTAGAGTGGCGTTGGGTAGACTACAGTGGAGTGGAGTAGAGTCGTATGGTGTAGAGTGGTGTGGAGTGACAGAAAGTGGAGTAGAGTGGCATAGAGGGGCATAGAGTAGAGGGGCATAGAGTGGTGTGGCGTAGAGTGACATGAAGTGGTGTGGAGTGGCCTAACGTGGAGTGGCATAAAGTGGAGTGGCATTGAGTGCAGTGGCATAGAGTGGTGCAGAGTAGTGTACAGTGGTGCAGAGTTGAGAAGAGTGGCGTATAGTGCAGTGTGGTAGAGTGCAGCGGAGTAGAGTGGTATAGAGTAGAGTGGCAAAGAGTGCAGTTGCATAGATTTGCGTGCAGTGCAGTGACCTAAAATGTAGTGGCAGAGAGTACAGGCGTACGGAGTAGAGTGGTGTAGAGTGCAGTGGAAAAGAATATAGTGGTACAGAGTAGAGTAGAATAGAGTGCAGTAGCATAGAGTAGAATGCAGTAGCATAGAATAGAGTGGTGCTGAGTAAAGTGCCATAGAGTGATGCAGAGAAGAGTGGCGCAGAGGCGTAAAGTCGTGCAAAGCAGAGTGCAGTGGTGAGTGGTGAAGAGTAGAGTGGCATAGAGTAAAGTAGCATAGAATATAATAGAGTGCAGTGGGGTAGAGTACAGCGGCATAGAGTAGAGTGGTATAGAGTAAAGTGGTGTAGAGTGCAGTGCTGCAGAGTACAGTGGTTCAGAGGTGTAGAGTGTTGCATTGTAGAGTGAAGTGGTGTAGAGTGCAGTGGCATAGAGTAGAGTAGTCCTGAGTGCAGTGGCATGAAGTAGTTTGGTGCAGTGTAGATTAAAGTGGTATAGAGTGTAGTGATGTAGAGTGCAGGGCATAGAGTGCAGTGGCATATAGTGGAATGGATCAGAGTAGAGTACAGGGGCAAAAAGTGCAGTGGCGCAGAATGGTGCAGAGTAGAGTGACATAGGTTGGTGCAGTGTAGAGTGCAGTGTCCTAGAGTGCAGTTGCCAAAAGTAGAGTGGTCCCGAGTAGAGTGCAGTGGCGTGGAGTACAGAAACAAAGAGTAGAGTGGCACATAGTAGATTAGAGTGGCATTTAGTGCAGTGGTGCAGAGTGGGGCTGCATAGAGTGCAGTTGTACAGAGTAGAATTTTATGTAATGCAGTGACTGTGTGTATACAACATGTCTCACAGAGACAGTGCATGCGCTGTCTAGGCGAAAACTAAAACTAACATTTCAAATGTGAATTCATCATGGTGAGCTTTCCCTCACAAGTCCTTTTGGTCAGACTCACAAACAGAATCCAGCCTCATTTCTAATAATATGACATTCTACTGAAGCGTTATATTTGCACTATCAAAGATTTGTGCATCCATCACAGCAAATAAATGTTCTCTGGTCGCAAATCAGTGACTGTGCAAATACAGTCACAGCTTAGAGGTCCGACAGTAATGCATGAGTACCCTTGTTACATATCAGATTTCTAACTTTATAGCTATTATTTGCGGGGTGACCTAGACTGTGCTCACCTAGCCAATGCTTCCTCTCTCTCACATTAGGGAGTCCAATAGAAAGATGATCCGACCTTGGCATGTCTGTGCAACCTTGTGGAGCATACCATGGTTTTCAGATGGTATAGGTGCAAGACCTATTGTATTATCATGCACCAACAATCAGACGTTTGACTATTCCTGCTTACTGGACTCATAGGGCCTTTGATTTCAAGTACCTTAGGCAAAATATTATACTCCAGCCCCTGGACTGACCTTCTCTGCACTCACATCTTTAAATAAATACATCCCACCTGTTCATACCTGTGGATTATTTGTGAATTCAGATTAACAGCTATAGATGAGAGATATCTAGCATCACCTCTGAAAAACAAGAGAACTCCCACTCTGGAAGGCTAATGATGATCTTACTTGTAAATGAAAACTCATGATAATGGTAAAAATATTCATATTGAGAGGCCCTCATGCTAGCTCACCGGTGGGGATATTTGGCGGAGTGCGTGAGTGAAATAGAAAAAAGACTGACAGGCTGAGTACCAATGGAGTAACGTTATGGAATTAAACTTTGCATTGGCAAGGTTTGCCAATGAATATTGTGAAAAGTTGTTGACTGGATCTGACATGACCCCAGTCAAATTGTCAGAGCAAAACGAGAACAAGTTGTCCACTGTAAAGTAATAGCATGGACTACACACTTGTGTTGGTGAACACATGGACAGAAAATGTAGCCAAGTGATGACTCCTGCAAGAACACCCAAATCACAAGCCTAAACTTTCCTGAAAAAATTAAAAGCAAATGATGAACGCTTCTAAAGCTTGGCTACGCGGCAAACTATGGGATGTAAGACAACTGCTGCCATGACCATGCATTCTAGCAGGCACCATCACTGTCCAGTCCCACTTTTCCCCAGCAACAACACAATCCAAGGACCATGCCACTTCACTCTTTCTGTTCATGGCTCCAGGATAGGCATTCACAAAACTAATGAGGGTCTGTTGGCAAACGCACTCATCATCTGATGTGTGTTGTGTCTGCTTCCTTTTGAGGATAATGAGTCCATGCTGCCAGTAAATGAACATACCCTCATCAACCCCATCTCTCTCATGGCTCCTGGCGTCCTTAAGACCTGTGAGGCATGTGCCATGCTCCATTACCTTGCACAAACCAAGGGTGTGTTTAGGTTTGTTGTACCATTGCTTGCATTTCAGTATAATAGGTTGTGATGTTGTGGGTTCAATGTATTTGACTTGTTTGTCTGGCAAATATATTTAAGCTATACAATATATTGTTAAAGGGTGTGATTTGTTAGAACATTCTGCCCTCTAGTGGTGGAATGTACTACAGTCTTATAGCCCAAAGTAGCGGGCTATACCGACCATTAAAGGCCCACTCCAGTGTTAAAGTGCTGAGCCAAAGGCGACGGCCTTTAACAAGGGAGCGGGACTTTAATGCCGGTATAGCCCAAGTACGGAGGGCTATAAGGCTATTAGATCATTCCATCACTAGAGAGCAGAATGTTCTAACAAATGAAACAAAGGCCTCACAGAGCTAGAATCGATTGAAATCCACTTGGGCTCTGTGAGGCTTATGTTCACAGTAACAGCTGTGAACAAAAGGCCTCACGGAGAAAGGCTCCTAACTACTATTTCTATGTAAAGAAAAGCTTGTATTTATGGTTTATCAACTGCCCCAGCGAATAGCAGAATACTATCAATCCTCATTTGCATTGAGAACAGTGGGGGGGAATCGGATTCTTGTACAAATGCATGCCGAATTGTGTGTGCACGAGAGCCTCTTTCCGTACAATACTATGGACACATTATTGAAAGTGTGAAATGATGACAGGAGGCCTTCAAATGCACTAGAAAGTGATTTACAGTTCAAAACACATGTTAATACTATATCATTTCTTGAATAGCATATAATATATACTAGTGAACTGACGAAAACAAAGCACACAACTGATAATTTTCTAAGATCCTAAGGGCATCATTACTTGGGCCCTGGTTGTCCAGATGGGGCCTGAAACTGAAGTAAGAGTTGGATCCAGATTACGAGATATTTAGTAAGTCAGTTGCTCCAGAGGTATTCACTCAGATACTTCATCTCCTAAAAGCAGGCACCATGTCTGGGTGAAACACTGGATAAAAGAGGATTGCAATCAAACATGGAGACTCTTCACCCACCCTCAGGTCCATCAGCTATTCAGAGAGCTGGGAGGGTGCCACACGTTATCCCGCAGCAACTCAGCAACAATTTCTTTCTCATGTCACATGACATCACTCTCACAATGCATTACTGAGATATCCCCTGTGAGATAATTTGCTTATGTAATCAGTAATCAGAAGTTGGTGCCCAAACGCAATAGGCAGAAGCCCTAGACTATTTCAAGCACCCAGCCAGACCTCTGCTTAGAGTTGAGACAATAAATGGAAACTCTTCTAGAGCAGGTAATTAACAGTCTCATTTGATAAAAGAAAATCTACCAAAAATTAAAATACAATCATTTACATTTATAAAGCACTCCTTTCAAGGAGCTCTCAGGATGACAGAGCTGCTATCTTAATAGCGTTGTCCACGGGTTCGATTAGAGTTATGCAATTGAGGCATTATATATGGGATAAAATACCCTCTGCTGTACAGTATAAGGATATTGCAGTTACCGAGGAGCTCATTGGTCATATAGAGGAACAAGTTCGAAGGAAAAGTTCCTTAATAAGGTTATAGAACTCTGATGTGACTTGAAATATCCTTATCATGTACTGCAGGGGGTACTTTATCCCTTAAAAAAACATGACCACACTATCACCTTGCCCACAAGCCACCTTGATGCACAGCTCTTACATGTGAAAGAGACAGCACGTTTGCAAACATGAAGAATACAAACAGAATCAATAGTGCGGAATTAAACACATCAAAAAAAATTGTTAGCTAATTTTTGAAAAAAGTACTTTCAAGCAGTTGAATAAAAGTCCTTTTTTCAAACAGACACAAGCAGAACAATTATAACCTTTCTGTAATTTCCCAAGGAGTGCAAATATAAATAAGTTGCCATAAATATCTCCTTTCTGTTTGACACTGTAGAGTAAAAAAAAACACGGCAGAAGAAAGAAAAGCAACTTTCCATTGTATTGCTTTAAATAGCTGCTTTAATTGTGCTCCCTGAACTGACCGGCTTTTCCCTCTGCTGCTTCCTCTGGCACCATACATTGTGATATCAGAACTCGACTGTAATAAGCAATTACTGCTGAGTTCTGATGTTATTTTTTTTTTATAATCGGTGACTGTGTGCTTCATAAAGCGCAGATAATAAAGAAATTATAGAGCCATTTTTTTATACAAGAATTGCAGAATCCTATGTTTTTAATATGGTATACTAGGTGTTCAAAACTATCCATATTACAGAACGGCAAGCAGAGGGGTGATTGGAGCCCATTGCTTGAGAATAGAATTACCCCTGCATAATGGAATTAGATGGCCATTTCAATTAAACAGTTACTAAAATACTGTTTTTATATATTTTTTTCTATGTGACATATTTCATTGTGCATTTCTGTTTTCTTTGCTTTTTGGGCTTCTGTAGATGTGAAACCACCCTTTTATCACCCATTGTTGGCAAGTAGTGCTTGGTAACAAAAAAAGACATGAAAGACAGACAGTGATGTTAAAATCAGTATTGTGTGCTATTGCGGCTCACATTGTTCTATACTTTGAACGGCCAGATTATATTTAATAAATAAACTAAAACATTGCATTGTCCAATCACGGTAGCCAGTTTGTGAAATTGAGGTTCACATTTTCCTTTCTGCCTAAAATCAGTTTTGCATAACAGGTACCATTTGGTGGAATCTAGTTGCATCCTCTAGCATACCTGCCAACCTTTAAAAACAATTCACTGTGTGAAAGAGAATGAGGTGAATGGACAGGCTGGAGATGTTGTGAGCTCCAGGGTCCATCACAGCGTAAACAGTCTTGGAGAGGGAGTCCGGGAAGAGGGACAGGACCTTTGCCGGGCACTAGCTTAGCACCCACCGTTGACCACTCCTCCACCAAACACAAACAGAGGTTTCTGAAGGACCTTCTTATGTCTATAGGACATGAAAGGCTGCTTCAGATGCTGTAATGTTTTGTGCCTATGCAGAGCCTTCACAATTGAGCTAGAAATCTCTTCTGTGCAGGGGTTCCCACCTCACCCAGTGTTCACTGTGCAGAGTCGGACTGCCTATTGGGCTGATCTGACAAGCCAGTGTGTGGGCTGTTTTTTGGCATTTGTCAGCCTCTTGAAGGGTTTTCTGGGCTGATTTTTACTGTTAATCTCTCTGATATTACCACAAATAATGCCTGCAGCAAAGCTCAAATCCATGCAGTCTTCCAGGCCTTGCAAAACACTTAACAGGCTGTCTTTTCAAGTTCAGAACTGTCCCAATTTGTAAACATGCGCCACATTTTTAGCTATCTACTTCACAAATGGGGGCCATTTTATTTTGTCGCCCATGCCTATTTTCTGTCCCAGTCCAACTTGTCACTGTGTGGTTGCGGCTCTTCACCAGGTGAACTAGTGACAAGCTTTGACATTGTGTTACATACGATGGCACTGTGCTAGCTGGCAGATCTGAGGCAGGCTACTCCTTTTCTACAGGCACATGGTGATCTGATGTGTGTCTGCTTAAATCGTTTACTGCCCTGGGTTACAATCCTCTGTAAATACACACATTGGCTGAAAATGAAATGTGCTTTGAGTATGAAGGTATTAACTTGATGGAGCTCTGCGACAGCTTAATACCCTGTTCAAGCTTTTAGCCCTTGCCAACATGAGCTCTTTTATTTGAAATGCAAGGATTAATGTATTAGTTTTAGCACTTATAGCGCCTGATTACATATAGCCTTTTAAATTCCGTTCCTTGGACGAATACCTGTGCGTAGGGATCCCAGTTACAAATGGTGCAATGTGTATATCACCCCGTAATTTGCATCCCGCCCCCATCATTACATTCAATAGGTCAAACCTTCCGCGAAATTAACAGTGGGAAAGACCTGATATTTTCTGGGACAAGAGGATTTTAGCGTAGGGGGCGACTACATTTATGTGTTACTTCCCTAGAAGATTAGATGATAATTATTGCATCTCGTAAACCTTTTTCAATATCATTGTGTTGGAATTTACTGAGTGATATGGGGGCATATTAGCAAGAACCTCATTAAAATTATCGCTGTTTTAGCGGCAGGAAACTGCCGCTAAAACGGCGATAATGGGCTTGCTAATATGCGTTATTGAATTCCAATAGAAGCCCAGGTTAGATGTCCTGCACATCTAACCCGGGCTTCTATTGGAATTTTATAATGCATATTAGCAAGCCCATTATCGCCGTTTTAGCATCAGTTTCCTGCTGCTAAAGCTGCGATAATTTTAAAGAGGCTCTTGCTAATATGCCCCATAGTTTTTGCATTCGATAGGGTCTATTTGGAGTTAGGCTCCTAGAATAGAAGGAATATATGGTGATCTTGAAAGCTTACAAGATTGAAATTTCCAATACAGACCAATTAGTAAGAAGTCCTTTAGTGCAATCTGGCATACATTTTTCAATATTCAATTATTTATTAAGATATACAGACATAACAAATATTGTATACATTTAACTTGTATCCTAAGCAGTAAATAATTGTTGGCCTAACTCAACCATGAATGTCTACAGTTCTAGAATATGGCCTCTGTCTCTCTAGTTACCTCAGCACAAACATATGGTAGCAGCATGACTAGTTGGCAGTGTAGCGGGTAGAGAAAGTTCATCCTTGGCTTTCCAATTATAACTCTGCCACGGTGAGAAACAGATTTTATAGCATATGTTTCACTAACCCTTAGAAAGAGCATGTTAACAGCATGCTCGTCAAATAAAACTTACTTAAAATATCTAAATTAAATGATTTGTTAATGATCCTAATTACACTGCTTTTTCTTCACATTTTTGTTTTATCGAAATGACAAGACATAGCAGGATATTCCGCTTGATTTTATCCCCAAGATGGACGAGTTAAGAGAGCATGTGAGTTCTTGCTGAACTTCGATATATCTGAAATACAAACATTTTACGGTCTGGCTTGAAAGCACAGCTGTCACCAGACAATTGTGTAAGAATCACCAGGAACGGGGCTTTGGCTCTTCCCACATGTTGGGAGCCAGGAGTACATGCTATGATTGGACAGATGATGTGTACTTACATGAACATGTGCTTACCCTCCACACATGTTCATTTTGCTTATTTATCCATATGCTTGAGCCTGTACTGTCAGGGACACACATTACATTGTAATGCTATTAAATAGTCTTAGAAAACTATACAACTTATGTTGTTTTTCTCTGGCAGCGACACCAATTTCGAGGAGGGCAGTCTTTAACCTACATGGATTTTCATGTCTGGCTGGACAGTGCAACTGTCACCTGACCTTTTAAACACCACCAATATTATTCTACATTTCTTTGCTTCTAGACAAAAACATATTAATTCCCATGCAATTTACTTGTAATGCTTCACATTATCATACAAAATTTCTTTAAAGCCAGATCTATTGACATTGAAAATGCTTGTTACACTTTTGACAATGTATTTTTTTTATGTAAGAGAAGTCTGTTATATATATACACCGATTACTGTCCTACTCATAGTTCATTGTGTTTCTTACATTTCTTATCTGTAAGTTCTTGCATATTTAACCTCTCTCTCAAAATATATCCTTGTGGGTGCTAGTTGGAATTGAACATAGATATGCTGCTTTCTTGTGGGTTAAGGTTGAAACCAGTTAGATGCTAGCACACTCTGTTTCTCAAACAACCTTTAAGATGTTCAGAAAGTCCCAATTTTAAAGTGAATACACTTATGCTGATAACTTATGAACTGTGGGTGGGAATCTTGGTATTCCCAATATTTTTTGAAGTTTGCAAGAGAAAGCCTTTGCACATCCCTAGCCACAAACTGGACATTTTAGGGTTGAATCAATTTCCACCCTGCATCTAAAGTTTTGTTGCAGCCTTGCCATGTCTCCTTTGAGGTGTTTGATGCGGCAAAGCTTTTCCTCTACAAACGTCCTGTTTCTTCTAAAAACCTGCCAATTTTGCAAACCTCACAAGAGGTATAGAGCCATGAAAATAAATTCTGGGGAAAGATTATTCTATGTAAAAAGAGAATTCTCAGATAAATCCAATTCTAGTGGTATCATTATCCTGAAAACATATTTTTTTCCAGAAAATTCTTATGCAAATCCTTTTTTAAGATACTTTTGCTCACTGGTGAAATGCTGTGAAGTTGACAAAATTGTGCAACCTTCACAAAGAATGCAGTTTGTAAACTTCACACAACTTTACGGGAATTTTTTATTCATGCGAATCCCTACTTTTGTGTTTTTACAGTAATTAATTTTCATCCCAAACTCACAATACTATCCCATTAATTTGCAAAGTGTTATATAGTACAATTGTATATAGATACCTGCCTCATGCTAAACTCTTCTATCTTGAAGAACTCATTGCCTGATCCTGCCCTGCCTGCGGTCACTCAGCAGAGTGCCAGTAAAGTGTGGCGATATACACGGACAGATTTTGGCTGAAATGATATATTTGTTCTTCCTATGGCCTGCACTATTGATTCCACTGAGGCTCATGCCATTGAACCACAGACTTTGTGCTGTACTTCTCGACCCCCATGATGTGTAACAAAGCAGAAGGTTAGCTTTTTGTCACTTATAAATAAACTAGCTTCACCCTTTCCCTTTGCCCTAGAGATTCCAGCACAACTGGAACTCAGGCACCTTTCTTCTACGCCAATCAACGGAAACAAAGGAAGGAAGGAGGAACTGCTAGAGTTCCATTCAGTAGTGACATGTGGGGGACTTCCTAACTGCAAAGACTGTGCAGAATTAATATGAGTAGAGGTGGACATTTGACATATTATTGTATTGCAATATTTATTGAATGGTGAAAAAAGAGTGTCAGTGATTAATATGTCCACTCTAGTCAAGAAGTATTGTAGTAGGAAACAATGTCAGTTTATCCCACCAGCAAAGTGGTTTATACATGAAGAACTGTGACCTACTTTCCTCTAAATAGGATATTATATGAAGCTGGTTTTCACATCTTGGAACCGATTCACAAAGGTAATCTTAGACCTGAAGTCCAAGTTTAGACCTGAAGTTTACCTTTGTGAATCATGTGCTCTTTGTACTGCAAATTTGTAAGTGGCATACTTATGAGTTATGCATGTGCCTGATAAAAAGAACATGTTTCAGAAATGTTGTATTTTCCACTCTTTTTTGTTTTGTCTAAGCATAGTATTTTGTACAAGAAGGGTGCCATAGTGCTAAGGCACACACCTTAGCAGTATGGCACTAAGGTGTGTGCCTGGTGCACGGCAGCTGAAATCAGTGCTGGCGCAAGGGAGAGGGAAGGAGAGAGCCATATCTCTGTAGATACGGCGCTCTTCTGCTCCTCCTTGTCACGCAACGTAGCGCAGCATTTTGGCTGCTGAGCTGCTTTGGGTGACAGTTTTGAAAATCTGCCCCCTGGAATCAGCAGAAGTGCTACATGAAAAGTAATTTATTACAAGTATTTCCTCATCATGAGATCATAACGGTTTAGCAAAATAATGAATTTTTCCCTCGTTATTCTGGTAAGGCTGTGGCTATCCTGGAATCCCACCACTCCTTTGGATAGATGCATGTGATGCCCTAGGGACAAGGGCTCTTCTGCAGACATGGTTATTACACCAGTAGGGGTAACTCCTTCAGGTCATGGCCCATGGCCTTTTTATGTATTGGGGATGGCAGTAAGCTATATCAGAACCTATTTACATTCGTCCACACCCATTTTACCCTAACATGCTTAGTTATAAAAATGTATTTTGTGAAAATGGTGATTATGTGCAGCAGTTCTCATTCCTTCTATTTTGGGATTTCCATCACATTCCATCTTGGGGAATTGCAGTTTCATCATATCATCCTTCTTGCAGGAAATATGAATTTTTCCTCCACTCTGACAGGGGTTGCTTTAATGTGTGATCTTGGATAAGGTGTAGGCCATTTAGCCAGGCTTGTCCCTACGTCCATGGACAGTTTGCATTCTGGGATTTGGAGTTCTGATATTCTCACAAAAAATGTGGGCCTCAGTGTTTTGGCTAGTGGAGAGCTGTTGGTTGGCCTTGCACTGGATGGGGGCATGGCCCGTAGCCTGAACAACTCAGTGTAAAAAATAACGTTTCCCTACTTAGCATCCTGTATGTTCAACATATGGCATTGTCATTCAGCGTTAGAAACGTGGAGAAGCACGTGACATGGCAGCATTATTTCAGTATTTTGGAAGTTATACTTTGGTAAGGGATTATAAATCATGGCCAAGATGAACAGGGTGGGGTTACAGTGCCAATTGTGGAGTGGTCTACGCTTTCATGTGCAAGCTGTGACATCCTTTGATTTTTATCCCCCACCTTCCATTGATCCCTCTTAAATATATTAACATTTCTGTGTTTTCTCTATGTTATCTTTTCGAGGCAGGCAGGGAGAACCTTGCTTCCACTCTCTCCACTTTTTCATTGTGTATTTTTTTATATTATGTGTATTTGTGAGGATATCCTGACACTGAGCAGGCTTGTATGCTTAGTCCTACATATGGTAGGTTAGTTATTTAAAAAGTCAGGTCTTCAGCTTCTTGCAGAACTCAAAAAAGAGAGGAGGATGATTTGATGTGGAGTGGGAGATCATTCCACGCTTTAGGAACGATGTAAGAGACTGACCGTCCCTGATATGGTTCTGTGTATGAGTGGAATGTCTGCTAGTATGAGGCCTGTAGAGGGGAGGTGTCTGCTTGGCTGGTGGAAGGAGATGCGACTCTTCATGTAGGGGGGGCCCAAGTTGTGCAGTGCTTTGAATGTGTGTGTACGGAGTTTGAATTGAGCACATTTGTGGATCAGGAGCAATTGTAGTTCCCTGAAGTGGGGTGTGTGATGTGAGTTTTGTGTAGGAGGTGAAGAGCAAGTCTGGCTGCTGAGGTCTGCATGGTTTGTAGTCTTCTAGTGAGTTGGGTGGTGATGCTGGTACAGAGGGCATTCCCATTTTCCAATTTTCTGGTGGCTAATGTGTGAGTGACAGTTTTCCTTGTGTTGCTTGGAAGCCATTTGAAGATATACATCAGTATATTAAGGGTGTGGAAGCAGGATACAATGACTGCTTTGACTTGTGCCGTCATTTCCAGTTTGCTGCGATTATTATTACAAGGCTCCTGGCGTGGGTTTTGGGTGTGGGCCCGAGTTCAGCCAGCCACCAGTCGGACACCGATGATGAGATGTTCTTGCCAAAGATAACAGCGCACATGTTATTTGCTGTTTATTTTGAGCTTGCTGATCTCTTTAACTTTTTTAAATGTTGTTCTTATGAGGCACTTTTATTAAAGCTTACCTTGCACTCACACTTAAGCTGATAGCCGGTCCCTGGTCCAATACTGCTCTTGGTGCCGTTTGTGTGGAGGGATGTGGTTTCTCCCGCTGATCCTCTACTTCCGGCATTGGTGGGTGTATTTAAATAGCATGCTTGCACGGCCACGCAGCAGTAGATAACAGCGCACTGGCAGGCATAGAGAGATGCTCCTGGAAAAATAGTTATTTGCTGTTTATTTTAAGCTCGCTGATCTTAACTTTTTTTAACGTTGTTCTTATGAGGCACTCTTATTAAAGATTACCTTGCACTCACACTTTAGCTGATAGCCAGTCCCTGGTCCACCGCGGCTTTTTGTGCCGTTTGGGTGGAGGGACGTGGATCCTCTACTTCTGGCATAGGTGAGTGTATTTAAATAGCATGCTTGCATGAACTCGCGCCAAAGGCAAGCCTGTCTGCGCCCGTCCGCGCTGGTAAGTCGCCAGGAGCCAGAAGCTCTGCCTGCTTGCAGGCTGATACCACTCCTAGGCTCACCTATACGTCCTCTCAAATTTTTCAGGTGAGACATAATCTGCCACCATGTCTGCAGCTCATACAATTACTAATGTGGAAGGTCCTTTTGCCTGTTCACATTGTCTTTTTACTTGCTCTGATACCACATCAGGCACACAAGGCAACAATGCTAATAGGTAAAGCATGACAGGGAGGGGTGGGACGGCTAATAGTCTTGCTAGGCCCCACTCTTCAAATCAGGTTTGTTACTGGAAGGGATTTCTGGCAAATGTACGTTCGCTACCTAAACATGCCATTGAACTCTGGGATCTGGTGAGCTCAGAATCCCCAGATATTTGCTTTTTTAACAGAAACATGGCTTAAACCTCCTTCCTTGCCTGATAATGCTCTTGCCATCTCTGAGTACTACCGGATCCCTAGGCTGGACAGAGTAGGGAAAGTTGGTGGAGGGGCTGCCATAATATACAGAGAGGCGTTGAAAATTACAGTGATTGATTTCATCCTGGATAATATGATGCAAATGTGCATATTTAAGATCGAGCTGACACCCCAAGAAACATTAAAGGGCGCTCTTTTTTATCGGCCACCTCGGCCATTAAAAGACTTTAACCTAAACATTATGGAGAAAATTGGCCCTTACATAATTACAACCAAGCACTTCCTGCTACTTGGAGATTTTAATGTCCATAGTGAAGAAAAGGAGAATGTAGAGGCTGCAAGCTTCTTAGCTGACATGGCCACCTTGGAAATAAATAAGATAAATTCTGGGCCAACACATTCTGCTGGGCATACTCTGGATATTATACTTTCCACATCCTCACATATTGTTGCTGATCCTGCTTCCCCATTGATGTGGTCAGATCATTTTAGGATTCCTTTTAGGATCAACGGCAGCATTAGACCCCAAATGCCTGGACGCCCCTCAAATGGTCTTCAAAGGCGCTGGCACAGAATTACATCTGAATCATTTAGTAAAGTTTACATACCCCCTGTTTTTAATTAGCATATGGATGGTACCATGAAACTTAGGGTTTTTAATGATGCCATGAGGGATGTGATAGACAGGTTGGCTCCTATGACACATCAACCCAGTAACTCTCTGAATTAAAGTGAAGAATGGTAAACTGATGACCTACGCAGTGAAAACTCTAAATGCAAACACCTAGAAAAATCCTGGCGTAAATCCCAGCTGGAAATGTAAAGTCAAATTTGCCCTCACTACTTACCAGAAGAATTTAAAAAAAGGACACATACAGATCATGTAATAACTAAACTTAAACAGGCAGGAAATTTGTCAAAGGATCTCTACAAAATTCTTAACTCTCTTACTCATCTTATGGCATGCGCACAACTAGTCACCCCCTCTCAGAGACTGTGTGATAATACAGCTGTATACTTCGATGATAAAATCAACCTGATTTATAAACAATTCCCCCGAAACACCTGCCTGGTGCTACCTACTAAATCCGAATTAGTACCACTAGTAAGTTCAGGTGAAGGTCTGAAACATTTTAAGGATATTGAGGTCTTGCAAGTGGAAGCCATGCAAAAAAGGTGAAATTAGGATCTCCTTTGGATATAATGCCCACCCACAAATTTGGTCTCCTCACCCCTCTCTAGACCACCCCTATTGCTGAGATCTTGAACACTTCGTTAACTGAAGGCAGTGTGCCTCTAGATTGGATGGTTGCCCAAGTACTACCTATGAAGAAGAAAAATCGGGTGCCTGCCGAAGTGCTCTCCAATTACCGTCCAAATCCGCTTCTCCCGCTTATGGGCAAAATGGCGGAGAGCCATGTTAATACTCATTAATGGACTATTTTGAGGCCAATGGCATCCTTGATCCTTCACAGTCTAGGTTTAGATCCAACTACTCCACTGAGACAACTCTCATCGGGGTCACGGATTATATTAAAATGGCCTTGGATGATAACAAAGGAGTGATGTTGGTTTTGTTGGATATAACAAAAGCCTTCAACACGGTCTCTCATCAGAAACTGATATTTCGACGGAGAGAAGCCTGTCTGCATGGGCTGGCTCTCGATTGGCTTGTCAGCCTTTTAGATCAGATTACGCAAACCATCAATCTTGGCCCTTTTCGATCTCAAACTGTGAAGCTTAGTAAGGGGTTGCCTCAGGGCTCTTGTCTGAGCCCTACCTTGTTTAAAATCTATGTGGCCCCCCTTAGTAAAGTCATCCGAGAGTACAGCTTTACGCTGTTCTCCTACGCTGACAATACACAATTACTCCTGTCCTTTGATAAGGAAATGGAGTTAGTCGATCAGAGTTTTGCTAAGGGCATGTCAGCCATAGCAGAATGGATGACGGAACACTTTTTGCAGTTAATTGTGGCTAAAAAAGAAATCCTGCTGTTTGGTGCTGCACTAACTTCCTAGTCCGCTGAGTGGTGGCCGACAGCGTTAGGCCCCGACCCTTCTCCAACCTCGGTGGCTAAAAATCTAGGGGTCGTGGATGTACGATTATCGATGAAGGATCAAGTCATGACCACCGCCGGGACCTGCTATCATACCTTGAGCCTTTTGCGCAGAGTGTTCATGTGGCTGCCCCTCACTGAATGTAGAACCCTAATAAAGGCTTTGATCATTGGTCGCCTGGACTATTGTAATGCTTTATTGGCATCCGCGAACGAGTCTCTTCTTAGCAGATTACTGACCGCCCAGAATATGGCAGCACGCCTAGCTCTTAATAAGCCACCCCGCACCTCCCCATGGCCATCACTGAAATTTCTCCATTGACTTCCAATCCGCCAGAGAATAAAGTTTAAGCTCTGTTTTATCGCTCACAGGGCTCTTTATTGTACAAGCCCGAGCTATATGGCGGATACTGCCTGAACCAGTGTCTCTTGATAAGAAGGCAAAGGGTTGCTGGTGGTTCCTAGTTTTAGGAAAATACGATCTGGAGGTGAAACTGTTGCTTATTTGGCTCCAAAATACTGAAATTCTATGAGGAGGAGGGACCGTCCGCAGGGGCAGCGGCGGTCCCTCCGTGCTAATTAGGATGTGACCGCCACCCTGGCTGTCACATCCTGTATTTTTAACATTGCGGCGGGTGCTGCTTGAAGCAGCACACGCCGCAATGTTAAAAAAACCATGTTTTCCTTTGCGTGCACGAAGCTGCAGGCACCGCGTGGTGCCTGACGCTTCGTGCACGCAAAGGCAGGGGGGTACCATAGGTACCCCCCATGTGCACCCCCCACCCCCTTCACCTCTGGGGGCCCGCAACGGGCCCCCAACGAAAAAAACGTATGCCTTTCCACGGCGGAAATGCCGCCGTGTAAAGGCGTAGGACCGCTGACATCCTAATATGGCTGGCGGTGTCTGATAGACACCGCCAGCCATGTTAGAGCTTTTCCGCCGCGGGCGGAAGGCGACCGCGGCGGAAAACGGCAGACGGAAAAAAGGTCCCCCAGCCATCCTAATCTGCCGGGGGGTCTTTTTTCAGTCCGCAGCGGGTAATCCGCATCCTCCGGGCCGGCGGTGGCTTCCTCCGGCCCGGAGGATGCGGATTAACCGCAATCCTAATGAGCCCCTTGGTTTCGCCCAGAGCGCTACCTGAGAAAAAGCCAGCGCTGTTCGTCAGCCACAGCTCTGAATCACAACGAGAATAGTAACTGTGTTCACCAGCTGCTTAGCTCAGATGCATCAATTAATTCCACAATGTTCATGGTGAACGTGTGTGATTATTTTTCGAAATAGCTCACTGGGTGTTTATGTCCTTGGTTTTCTTTGGTGATTCAGGGGTTTGCGGTAGTTCAATGTTGGATCTATTTGAAGTCTTGTTATTTGGACCTCATGTACCACTCTAGGTGGAAAGTTTTTGTCAGTGATTGTTGAGTGTTGTTGAGGCACCTGTGTTTCGGCTCCAGGTTCTTGACAGCTATGCTCAATATATCCTGTATCTGATAAAGCTATGGTGGCATGAAGTGGATTTTAAGCAGGTTTTCTAAGTGAAGCTCTTCCATGGGAATCCTCATGGCACTGCTAGACGTATTTAATCGTGGTAGACTGGTTTATTTTCCACTTTGTTGTTAAGTGCTCTGCGTCCTCGGATTATCACTTAGCCCTGGTGCTTTTAGATGCGGCTTGACAAGGCGTTGTTTCTTCGGTGCTCTGTTCCTCATTTTGCAGAATGTGCAATGAGCAGGGCTCATTTTCAGCCTCGTGGTTGAATAAAAAAATAAGAAACACACTTTTACTGGACACCTTGTTTTTGTCTCGACTAACCCGTACTCCTCTCATGAGAATGAAACGTTTCACGTGTTGATGACGTGGACGAAATGTTTACACGTATAGTATTTTACTAATCTAAATGTTCTAGTTATTGTAAGGACTAATACAAGTTTAATTCATTTCATTTTCTGTCAGAAAGACGACGCCACCACGCATCCAAGCAAAATAATGTGGTGTTGGTGCAGTGGCACACTTTATTTGGAATGCTTGACCCCTGAACTGGGAAGTACCATGAATGAGCTTTTCTGATTGGCTTAAATCATTCAGCTCTGCAACATTCTGAACAGTTTGGTTGGTGCGGCTGTCTCTCAGTGGCTTTGATAGATGATTACTGTATTACCATGGGTTTGTTAGTAGTGCCCAGCCTGGCGTGTATGGAATGGAGGGCTTGGGCCTGGGTAGTGTTTGGATACCAAGCTCTTGCATGTTTGCAAGATCGGGCAGAAGCATTCCCTGTTCGATCCAGCTTGGACCTTAAGCAGTTGGCACTTCATGATATAGTCTTCTGTTAGATTGGCATAGCAGTGGGCTGGACGTGGCTCTCTACCCTGGCTGGGTGTAAAAATGGCCATGCAGGTGGTTTAGCGGCATTTTGAGGGCAAGATGCATGAGTAAAATACCAACCATTCCAGCATATGTATTACCCACTTAAAACAATCTTGACTGAATGGGTCAAGATAGTTGCTTAAGACAGGCCTTTAGTTTGAGAACCATCCTGTCCTCCCAGGGGCGGATTCCTGCGCGTTGCCAGAGGCGGGCAAGCCAATCCAGGCACGGATGTTGATTAGGCTGAATGTCTAGCTATGGGCCCCATGGGTGCTGGCGAGCTTTAATAGAGCCAAGCCAAGCATACACCAGTACTTTGTCACTCCATAATGTAGCTTCTGAAAAGAATGTAACGCCAAAAGCTGAGTGCATGACATCCAAAAAGGTGCCTCTGTGCTGCTTGTGGCTGCCACCGAGCTGAGCGGCAATTCGCATGTGTCTCACTACAGACCTTGAACGGGAAAGCAATCTCGACGTGACCTCAGTGATTTTTTGCTTGGAGGAGATATAGAGACAGAGAGAGTTGTTCGTGATTGTACGGCAAGTTCGAAGCAGACACAACCTTCATCACTTCTACTTCACCTTTATCCCCTCTTAAATGTGCTGGGGTCCATGCGAAACGTTGGTCGTGGACACTGTGGATCCTACTTTGGATCAGGCCAGCACTGCACAATTTGTGCAAGTTCTAATTGACTTATTTTGAAAATGGGCAGAATTATGCATTCTGGAATGTGAAGATGCAAGTGATGAAACATTCCAGCGTGAGGGCATTCCTAGATCGCTTCTCAGTGGCAATGTGCCACAGTTTGTGTCGGAAATAGGTCAAAGTTTTGTTGGGATTCCATTGTCTAGAACATGGGTACTCACAAACATTTGCCATGGGGCCACAAAGTACGGTTTGTGGTGTGCCCGAGGGCCACACTGATGCCATCAGGGTGTTGGGAAGGGGACTGGGTGGGTCATGGATTGTGTAAGGAGGTTCAAAAACATGTTAAATAAACAGGTAAGCATTTATTTGCAGATTAATAAATGCTTGGTCATTTATTTAACATATTTTTCTGAATATTATGCTAGCAATAAGTTCACCAAGGGGCCCGTATTTAAAGGTCAAGAGATCCGCAAGCGGCCCCCGGGCCATACTTTGAGTGCCACTGGTCTAGAAGCTCACTTCCCTATACCGTACCCCTGGCAATGGCGCTGTTGGGCGCTTTAACAGGGTCTTTATGTGGAGCATCCAGATGGACACGAAGAGTTTCAAAAATTTGAAATCAACAAATTAGTGTGGTGCTACCATACTTCACCTACTGTGGCGGGGGATAGTCCTTTCAAAGTCCTCCAGGAAGGTAACCGATCACGAACGACAACCAAGTATGACTGAGTAGTATGATGGTGCCTTTGCAAGTGGTCAAGGAGAACATAAGCAAAGCTTGGACACAATACAAAAAGGACTATTATCAGAAATATGCAGTGAAAGAAGTGATATTGTCTAATGGTGGTTGGGTCAAAGTAAAAAAAGGTCAAAGGAAGAAAAAGAAGGGTCTCAATACATTTGATGGACCTTTAGAAGTTGATAGTATGGCCAATAATTCAGCCAAGCTGAGTGAAGGACAGATTGGGCACTTTAATAAATTAGTTAGAAGTCAGAATAAAGAGAGTTTTGGTACTGGCAACTAAGGAGCCTCCACTGGTCAACCCAGGAGGTGACACTGGATGTTAATAAGGAAAATATTATTGAGTGCAAGGATGGGAATTCCCACGATTATGAATGGAATTATGATAACAGCCATGTTGGAGTTTTTTATCCCCCTGCACTGGAAGACTGGTGAGAGCTGCAAAGAAATGTAATGATTTTGTTTTTAGTATTTATGGTATAGTATTTTTTAGTACGTATTGAATTCTTTCAATTACCATTTCTTACTTATTTATCATATGAAAATGCATTTAGTGTTGTTTGTAAATTAATTATTGCCCCTCTCTCTGTGTTGTTTTATTTAAGGGGCAAAATATGTTGTAGTGTGCCAGGCACGTCATCACATTCCATCTCTCTCCTGAGCTTTGGAACGTGATGACGTGTCATTCAGATGCTGGAACTAATAATGCAAATTACCATACTTCACTGTGCTCTATTTTGATTGTCAAATCTGAGAGCATCTTGATTCATTTCAGGATGACAGCCATATACATTTTTCACTTGATGATATTTAAATAGACATTAATATCTCTCCACATAGAATAATAATGTTGTCCCATGATAAACTGACATCTTGTTGGCCACTCGCGTCATTGTCATAAGAGCATTGGCGGTCGGTAAAAAACCATGCTTAAATACTATTGCTTTAGCAGATTTTAATGCAATTGAATCTCACAAGTTAATAAGTTACAGGGAGACACAAGTGTTCATGAAATAAACCATTTATAATTTTAAGGCTTTTAATCATATTTTTACATGACATTGGCTGTGTTATTCATGGCAAAAAAAATTTAAGGCTTGCTTGTGCTTGGGCTTGCATGTGCTTAGGCTGTCAGAGCCAAACCAGAACCCTGGCACGACTCTGGCTAGGCTCACTCTCTAAATTTACTGCCTCACCCAGTTCTACATGTTGCTAGAATCACTGAGACATTTATGGTCCACTCATTGTATTTGTAATTTAAAATTCACTTTATTGGTAAGATAGGATTTAAAATTATTATTTTAGAAATGCCACTTTAAAAAGGTTGGCGTTTTCCTGCCTAAAGTGTCTGTGGCCTTTCTGCAAGTGGCCTGCTGCCTGGGCTGGGTTGGCTCTGCTACAAGGGAATACGTAGTGGAGCCAGATTGTGAACAAAAGAGGAATGGGTCTTCCAGACAGGATGGCAGAGGAGGAGTTATGTTCCACCTTTATCATACTTCAAAGGAACCTGCCTACAGCACTCACAAAGGAACCAGACACCAGGGCTGCACTTGTATTTGTTTCACTTGCCAGGTAAGAGCCAACCAATGGGAAAATTGAGATACTGACCAAAACTAGTTTTGAAGGTTAGACAAAGGAGTGTCCCCCACCCCTAGGATGGCACTGGGCATAGGAGTGGCATCCTTGGGATGGCCTGGACTCCACTGCTAACCTGGGAGCCCTGAAAGATTGGCAGGAGGCCATGGGGCCTAGGGAGAGCAAACAAAGGAGGAGGTTGGTTCAGGGAGCTAGTGAAACCAGCTCTCTAGAAGGTGACCCTTTCATGAGCCAGAAGCCCTGTTACAATTGCTCCTGGCAGCTAGAACATACCACCAGGAGTAAAATAGTCACATGATCATTAAAATAGGCCCATTGGCGCCCACGTCATACACATTTAAAGATTTTGACCTTTATCCCCATTGGAGAAACACAGCACGTAGGAATCTACTGCAGTTCTGAGATTTACCCTCAAAATGCAGGAAATTGCCCGAGGTTCAGTCCAATGCTCCACTTTGATTTGTTTTTTTGCCCAGGAAAGGGCGTGCATGTGGCCTCATCATCCCACTCCTTCGATACCAGCTGTCAAATCCCCCAGGCTAATTCCGCCATGAAAGGGGCCTGGGACCCTATCCCTGGGCTCTAAAGAAAAGGGCAGGTACTAAGGACTCCATTGCTGGGACCCAGCAACACACAGTTGGCCTGCAGGGTGCTGCCCTGCCCCTCACTCTGGGGGCTGCAGACGCACGCTATTCTGAGCCTTCCTCCCTGAGGCGGGAGGCACATGAATTTCTGCTCCTGCCCCCTAGACGCAGCTTGGACAGGAGCACAGGGAGTCATCGGCCCACAGGGACATTGGGGCTCCCTCTGCGGGCCCCCTTAGCCTATGCACGGGTGTGCTAGTTGGGACCTGGGCACCAGCAAGGACACTTATGAAAACAAGGGAGACTCAGCATGGAGCTTAATTTTCATATGTTATTTCCCTTTTGGTGACCCAAGGAGGAGCAGGGTCACCACCAACATTCATTTAACACATTCTGGGAAGCTGCAGGAGGCGCCCCCCAGCCCCCAGCCCCCAGGAATACTTTGGAGAAAATTAGCCCTGTGTCTCCCAGGTCAAAGGATGCATGACCTGGAGAAAAGTTGTCATTATTTTCTAAGCATTCTTAAGGCTATAGTGTTTGCTCTACAGCCTGGGAGTGCAGGGACCGCTATGGTTCTTGGTTCTATTGCTGCATTTTATGTGACCTAGGTGTGTAAAATGAAGACTCAGACACATTGTGTTGATTTTTATGCTTTATTAACAATATATTGCTAACCGTGATTTTAGATCAATATTACAATGTTATATTAACATTCATGATAGCACTTAAATATGGTTACTGATTCCAGTGATATGATTGTGATTTTTAACGTGTGCTTATTAGTCTTATGATCTGGTGACCCCTTGTCAAAGCCAATGGGCTTGTCTTATATGTTAATGTGATGACTCTTTGCCAAAGTCAATTGGCTTGCCATATATTTTAATGTGCTAACCCCTTGACAAAGCCAATAGACCTGCTTTATTTAACTTGGCAACACCCTATGTTGTGATGTCAGAATTGGTAGGGGTGAGGGATATTGTGATTTTTGGGAGTGGAGCAGCTTAATTTGGACTCCACCCTCTACATATGTTCATATATTCATATGTAACAGTTTATAATCAATGTATTAAATGGGTTTCTTAACTCATTGACTCATGTGTATTACATTATGGGGCATATTAGCAAGAAGCTGTGAAAAATATCTCAGAGCACGCTTAGCTCAAATATTTTCATCGCTAGCTATCGCTTGAATATATCGCCACGCTAACGCTGTATAAGCAACAATTAGCGCTATGGTGATCTATATCCCAGCGATAGTGGGAAGGAAGGTCCAACATCGTGAGAAAACCAGCGATGTTGAATGGGGAAGGGGGAAAACCTTGCTGATACGACCCTGTGGTCGTATCAACATAATCCACCCCCCATGTTAGGTATTGCTAAGTCATATAAATAGCAGGGGTTACAAAAACCGGCGATGACCCCGGTTAGCTCGACTTTTTATGTTGCTAACCGGGTCCAGGGCCTCCTTGCTAATAGGCGATAGGCTTGTTAGTGGCTGTTTCTCAGGTCTGTTGGTCGGGAACGCCTACTTTGCATGTCATTAGCGATAAATATCGCTGACATGCAAAGCCGGACCCAAACCGGGCGCTTTCGTCAGGAAGCTGTCGCTAACTGCTGTTAGCGACAGCTTGCTGATAGGGCGATAAAAATATCACTGCTTTAGCGTCAAATAGTGCCGCTAAAGTGTCGATAAGGCCCTTGGTAATATGCCCCAATGTGTTATTGTAGATATCTTGCTGTGACATTTTGAAATCACACTGTGGTGTATTTGAGGGAATAACTAATACATGTATTTACACTTATTGTCTATTCATGCTATAATGATGACAGCTTGCTCTCTTATAGTTAATAACAATCTAATGGCTTCCGTTTTGATACTCAAGCTAACTTAGTTTGAGATTAGTTCTTAGCCAAGTATTACACATTTGAGACTGTTAGTATGCTGTTTTTTTGTTGGTTTGTTTGCAGGTGTGTTATCAAGTCCCTTGTAAGCTAGAGAACGGCTCATTATTCCGTACTAGGCTGACAGTAAGGCATGAAGATGAAAAGTTGGCAGCAAGGACAGAGAAATGATGATTAAAGGAGCATTTGAACAGATGTGTAAACTCACTGTGTTGGGATGGGAATTTAGGGGATTGCTGGATCTTGGCAAGTGTTGCAATGTGATTGGCTCTTGACTGTGGGTGTGAGAAATCGATGTTCTGGGACTTTCTATATGTGTTTTTAATGTGTGTTCCATAGCAGTTAGACTAGTGACCCACTCCCAACTTTGAAAAGAGCAGACCTCTGCACCTTTCTGATTTCCCTGAGTGAACATCTTCCTGCTCAGAACTGTGGCACATTTCTCTCTGAGCCTCTACTGAGGTTCACATGATGCTGACACCTTTCTCATTTCCCGTTTAGCCATCCCCTTTACCCTTCCATTACTTAATTTAGCTAGAGATAGTTTCTTTATAGAACACTTTGGTTTGGATAACTTACAATCCCTGTTGTTGACTATTTGCATTCTGTGTTTTATTATACTTAAATGCCGAGTGTTCGGACACCATATTTTTCCTGCGTAATACTTCTTAGAAATCTTTACCAATTTTCAGATTTTTTATAATTCACTAATTTAAGAACAAACGTTGATGGTTGCATACCATCCTCTCTGTCATGTTTGTGGAACTGTATTTGTTTCTTTTAAATGTAACCGGATTCTGATTGCCAGCTCTCCCTCAACGTTTCAAGTTGACTATCGAATGGCCATACGGCCAGTGGGGAATTCTATATGAATACTATACCAAGAGATTCAGGTTTAAATACCCCCCTCCATCAGGGGTCATGACCCAGTAGAGGTAAAATGAGATTTCAGAATGTCTCCCTGGGTATTTCCAACTGCCTAATGTAAATATTTGTAAATTAATGCATCATATTTAACAGTTTGTGTATAATAAATCTGTTTTTCCTGTTTCTAAGAAAATGCACTGACTGGACTATCATTTATTGAGTATTATTATTGCATGTCAGAGAATGACGATTAATAGCCTACACCATCTTCCCTGAGTAGGCCTTGGACTGCTCTTCTTCACTACCCTCAGAGAGCCAAGTGCTTCAATTATGTTCTTTGTTTCCAGTTAGGAGACAATTCTGGGCATATTACTTGTGCAGGACTCAAGTCCTGCTCTACTAATAACCCAGGGGCATATTATCAAGAAAGCTCGATACATTATTGCCGCTTTTATCGGCAGGAAACTGCCGATAAAGCAGCGATAATGGGCTTGATAATATGCTCTATGGAATTCCAATCGAAGCCCATGTTAGATCTGAAGACATCTAACATGGGCTTCGATTGGAATTCCATAGAGCATATTATCAATCCCATTATCGCCACTTTATCGGCAGTTTACTGCCGATGAAAGCGGTGATCATGTATCGAGCTTTCTTGATAATATGCCCCCCAATTTCTTACAGTGCAGGATTGAAATGCTTACATTGCTTGGTTAGTTCTAAAGCCTTTCATTGATTGGTCTGTGCAAATGTTTGTGCACTGGTCTTTCAGTGAGAATTGTGGTGCAAAATTGCCTTCACTGGCGCAAAATGATGGACTACGGCCACTGTTGTACCATCTTTTTAGCTGGACTTTATTACTTTTATTTTCGCTGTAGGATCTCCAGGAGCTCACTTTTCAGGCGGGTTTTGGGCAAACGCCCCTTGAATGTCAAACATTATCTGCCGTGTTTTTTTTTAATCAGGCCAGTTTTCTTGCAGGGGGTTGACCTTGTGCTGTCACATTTGACAGATTGTCCAGGACGCTGATTCCTGGTTCCATGTTTGCTCTGGTTTAACCCTCTTAGCGTGCTCACACACATAGGATGCTGATGAAGCTGATGTGACCTCTGCCTCCAAGTGTACAACCTTGTCTGTCAATAATAATGGGCTCTGCTAGTATGAAGTGTAATATGAATAACTTGATTCACATGCCTGAAGGAAGCCATAAAATAGACTGTCTCTGTATCTATGATGATAGTTTAATGACAAAGGGACCTGCTTTTTGTAAATCCGCTGACAGGGGCATTGCCAGTTTCTGCACTCCATAATGCGTACTAATATTTAGCTAATTTAATAAATACAGATTTCATATAACCAATTCACCATTTAGTGTAGAATTACTATTTAAAATATCTGCTTCTAAAAGAAATGTTGTGTTTTAATAGTTTTTTAAGGTAGCAGTTGATAATAGCATTTACAAAAGCCTTTCTTGCAAAAATCACATTTAAAAAATAGATAAATATTGAATTTATAGCTACCGCGTAGGTGCCAGTTACAGATAAATATATATTTTTAAAAAGTAGGAAGCTTGGTAAGCAACCCCGCCCCCCCCCAAGTTAATATGCATTTATATTTGGTAACAGAGAAACTGAAAACACTACATACATTTTTGCATAAATACAAAGGGCCTATTTTACATCCCATCGCGCCTGTGGTGCATCACTTTTTTTGATACACCAGCAGTGCAATGTCATACCCATATTTACAAGGCCATGTAAAGTCACCATGTGTGACTTTTCATGGTCTTGTAAATATGGCCCCTTTCACGCATTACTATGCATGAAAGGGGCAATCCAAGGTCGTTGCTGTGGGTGTTCTCCTGCAACATCCATGGAACCTGACACATTCCCAGATGTACACCATCTTGTAAAGCTGGGAATGCGCCAGAATCCTACTCTTCGTGTAGGAGTGGCACAACGAGGAGAAATACTTTTATGTCTGCGAGTTTTTTCCTATTTCTATGCAGCACGAATAGAAAGAGGGAAATGCCACCAATTATTATTTTTGTGCAGGGAGGAATTCCTTCCTGCACAAAAACAATCATCACCATAATGCAGGCATCCTTGCAACATGATGCCAGAGTGTCTGCATTGGCGCACGGCTGCTGTTTGTGCGCCGGCGCAGTGGAGAAGAATAGGAATGCGCCATATCTTCTAGATACGGCACATCCCTGCCCTTTTATTTTGACCCACAACAGCGCAGCAGTAAGGTAAGCTGTGCTGCCATGCGTCAATATACACTGAATGAGACCCACAGATTTTAGTAATCCATGCAAATTGTGCCAGCATATACATTTTGGGCCTTATTTACGAGGTTTTGTTGCAGGGCAGTGCCGCAACCCTCCTTCAACAGAAAAGGGCAGGAATGCGCAGTATCTATGAGAAAAGTGCATTCCTGTCCTTTTTCCCTGCGCTGGCGCTCAATAGGCTGCCTTGTGCTAATGCAGGCACCCCTGCGCCATGGTGCCTGCTTTGTATGGGTGATTGTTTGTTGGCAGGAAGGGATGCGTTACTGCCACAAAAACAGTCCCTAGATATGTTTTCCTCTTTCTATGTGTGCTTCAGAATCAGCGGCAGTAGCTGATTCTCCAAGTTGCACCTCCCTAGCTCCAGCCCTGGGATGCATTAGAATCTGGGAATGCTTCAGATTCCATGGGTGTTGAGTGGGAACACCCACAACCAACAACCATGAAACACCCCTTTCACGGAATGCGTGACGCGTGAAAGGGGCATATGTTTACAAGGCCCTGCAAAGCCACTTTACGTGGCCTTGTAAATATGCTGCGGCACTTTGCGCCACCCGTGTGCTTATACACCACAAATATACATATTGTGTTTGTGTGTTCAGAGAGCAATACATTAAACAAGGTATTATACAAAAATAAAAATAAAAAGATGTTAGGAGAGATCGACATTTAAAAAAAGATATATTTTGCTACAAATAATAAACTTGATAGAAAAAGGACATTCTAATAAACGATTTTATCACATGGAACTTGCATGTAGTACAAAGAGTTGCCATCCGATGGCAGTAAAAGCTCAAGAATGACATGGGACTTAGAAAACCAAATGGTGTGAAGCTTCAGATCAACTGGAAAAATCATCAAAATCATCTGGCTAACGAATCTGTGTCCAAGGCGGTCCACATTATATTATATAATAAGCTGTTGTTGTGTTCTCTCCGCACTAAAGTCATTAATGCGTTTTAGTCGGTGACGTTATCAAGCTTCCCTGAACTCGCTGCAAGGCCAGGCTAAGTGACTGATTTTAAGGGAGTAGCCGACTACAGAGCTTTATTTTTATCCCGAGGGCAAGGGCATAAGAAAGAGCAGTGTGAGTTGGGAGACGGTTAATTCAGGCAGCAACTATCTCTGTCCTCGCCTGTTGTCACTGCCGGAAGACATTTTTTTTTCCTCAAGTCTTTTTTGTGTGCCAGCAAACGAGCTGTGCATTAAACGAGCGGCACTGTCCTGGTTTCATCCCCTGAATCTTTTGCGCCTGGCATCTTCGCAGAATAACAGATACTTGCCAGGTGTTCATTTTAGAGAAAAGCAGCAGTGCGGACAATTCATAAATCTACTGCAATCTTACTCTTCGCGCCTGAATGTAGGTACACCACGTCACTAGTGGCAACATTTAGTGGGGTGACCAGGCGTCCTGGATTTGCCGGGACAGTCTCGCTTTTATACCAGCTGTCCCGGCAGATTTCGAAAAATTTGGCTCATGTCCCGGTTTTTAGAGGAGGGTTAACTGAAACCAGTAAGAGGTAGTAGTTTTGGGGTGTTCTAAAGCAGTGCTATTGAGAGGCTGTTATGAGTAAGCACATTAATTAACAGGTATAATGCTGTTTTTTAAGAAATTACATTTTATTTATTTTCTTAATGACTCTTCTGTGTTCCTATGTTGATAACACGTCAATCTGTGTCGCTCCGTTGATGTAAAATTGTAGTCTTTCTTCCATTTTTGCAAAATGGCACTGTTTTTGGTTCTCAAAATCTGGTCACCCTAACATTTAGGCAACACACAGCAGTAAGACAAGGATAACTATACAGACAGGGCACTTGACTTATCCGCATAAAATGCACCTTGGAAACGCGTCTTTGGCACATAATTAGCTTCCATTCATATTTCCGAGCAGCGATAATAAATGCAGGGTCTTTGCGGCTATGATCCATTCCACTTACACTTACGCACATCCGCTAAATACCACTGGTGCTCTGTTAAGCACGCACAAAGCCGCGCGCGCTCAATATCGGCTCCGGACATCTTGTTCCGCCTGTCAGAAATGATGACGATTGCAGGCTAGAAACGTGGCTATTTATTTCTGCGTGGTTCTCCAGAGAAAATCCTTAAGATTCGAAATTTGATTCCGGCGAAGGTTCCTAAAAGCAAATTGAACCGGCGCGGAAAGCAGTTTACTTTCATGGTCAGTGCACCGGCGGTAAAGAACGGTATCGAGGCAAATGTGTTTTACTGAGAGTCCCCAGCCGTGTGCGTTCATATTTTAGCCGGCGAGTTTCCCCGACTGCCTGCTTTCCAGAGGTGCTGTTTTCGAGCTCTCGAACTCATTAATGTTTCTTGCTGTAAAGGTGCCTGGCAAAGCTTTCAGGGTTGGATTTTAAACAATACGCGAACTGCAAAACATAAGGAAAAGTGCTCAAGGTCTATCCATACAGATGGCATTGGAAAAAAAATAGAATGCTTTCTATTTTTCAAGAGAGCATGCATTCTATAATAAGGTGCTTCGCTCCGCCAGGCGGTTCGCGCGACTTCATAAACTATGGTCGGGTAGTTTGTATAAGTCACATTAATTCCCCGAATGGGGTTAACCGCCTCATTTTACGGACCACTGCGTGCCTATAATTTATTATGCCCAAACCACATCTCTATTATCCATTTCTGCGCCGCACCTGCTCCCCTGCGCTACTTTCATGTGTATTCTGCCCCCACCGCACTCCATAATAGGCCGCATAAGCAGCTCGCGCTCCCCTTGCCTGCAGGTTGTTAGCGCCGGGCTGGAGTCGTATCCATTTCAGACTGAATCCTGAAACTGACTGACTGACATTTGCCTTAGCAGTGGCGGAGCTTACTGCTGATAATGTCTGCAGCTGCTGGATTATTCCACATGCATCAGTCTGTCTGAAACTTTTTTTGCTCTTTATGCAATTATGAGAGCTCATCCGTTGGCTGCCCTAATTTAATAGGCTGGAAGTTGGTCAACATGTTTTCCTACGTTGACTGTATGAAGGGACAAACTGGAGTTTGAAGTAACTTCTAATACAGCTAAAAGTTGTAACCTGTGTTGGCATATGCCAAAGGTGGCCACTGAGCCTGTTTGTTTTCCAATAGAGAGGCTTCAGCCTTCAGCAACCCCCTAAACAATTGCCTATTACAACTGATGCTCCTAGGGCCTTTCATTGTGCAGAGCAGGTTGGCTCTGTTTTTACAATGTTGCTAATTTGGCTGTTAGGTTTGAGCACCTTGTCCTAAAAAACACAATCCTTCCCTCACCCCTCACTGCTATCCCTCCTCAAACGACAAAGCCTCTTGTACATGTTCTGGGCTTTATGGTTCTTTGAAAGCATGACTGGCAGGTGTTTCAGTCAGCCATATTTCCTGAAAAAGTCGGTGCTTGCATGACGCCAAGCACGGAAGGTGGAAGAATCCAATCCAGGATGCTCTACCATCCAAAGAGGACAATTCTCCAAATGCTTCTGGTGGACACTGTAGTGCGGTTAGCACTCTAGTGGACGCACGCACGCATCCATGCATCCGCAGGCCAGGCGTGGCCTGCGGGGGTCAATAAAAGGAAGGCGTGCGCTCGGGCACGTCACTTCCGACAGAGGCGATTGTGTGGATTACTGGTTGTCGCTGCGCGTTGCCACCCCTGCGCAAGCGACCGTCCAGGCCTGACCAGGCCCACACATCCCCGCACAACATTGGCGACGAGCGGAGGGGGCCCAACCCTCGCCCGTACACCATACCCTGGGCGGAGCATTCTGCCCACCCTCGCGGTGCATACCGCGTGTCTCCTGGCGCACTGTCCTGTGTCCCGGGAGCCGGCGTGCTCCTTCCTGCATGCCCTCTGCCTGCTACGGGGCGCCGATCATCCGTCCTCGCTGCCCTGCCCTGGGGGAAGTGCCCTGCGAGTGTGCCTGCTGCCTGTACCGGAGACCGCCGCTGATGCCGAGCGGAGCGGTCCGACGAAGCGCACGTAGTGCTGACTACCACGCATCTCGCGTGGTACGCGAGGAGGCCGACCCAGGTGTTCCCCACGCATTTGGGGTGAGAAAACGGCGGAAGTCGCCAGAAAACGGGCTATCCACTACCCTGCCTCACTCCTACTGCGCTAGTGGGCCTGCTGCTGCCTGGTGATGCCCCTGCTGTCGGTGCTTGCCTGAAGGGAAGTCCTTAGTGCCACAGTGACCACCCTAACCCACGGACCACGTGACACACGATCCTGGACAACTGGGAGAGAGACACCTTGCCAAGGTACAGTCTTTGCTGCTAACTGTGGGAGAGCTGGGGTGATTTGGAACTGTACTGCAATAATCCCTGCACACCATCACCATGGGGGATGGAGACGCTGTGGCCCCCATCATCAACATCCCATTCCAGCATGCTGCTGCCGGGGTACTGCCGCCATTCAGTGAGGCGAGTGATCCGCCTACTGCCTCACCCCGCTGGAAGGTCTGGCTAGAAAGGCTCGAGAACTACTTTGTAGTCACAAGGGAGACGGATGACGCGGTGAAACGTTCGCTGCTTCTACACTACGCTGGGGACGAGGTCTTCAGGCTCTTCAAACACCTTCCAAACCCGACGGGAGTGACCACGTATGCTGCCGCAGTCACTGCCCTGAACAACCACTTTGACCCTCAACTCAATGTGGACTTCGAGGTCTTCAAACTAGGGCAGGCCCGCCAGCGTGAGGGTGAGTCCATGGACCAATTCTACACCCGAGTCCGGGAGCTGGCTAGCTCCACGGACGAAGACCAGCCAAAGGCCATACGATGCCAGCTAATACAAGGGTGCCGAGACAAGACTTTGAGGGGTCACATCTTGAGAAAACCAGGAATAACACTGGAAAACATCCTCATTCTGGCTAGGTCACACAAACTTTCTGATGCCAGGGCAACAGCCATGGAGCAGGCTCTACATAAAACTCCCGCCAAAACGGAAACCATCAAGGTTGAGCGTGCTGACGCAGTACGCCCACGACCACGTGGCCAGGAAAAAAAGGGGTCACGAAGAGACGCACCGCAAAGCCGCTGCGGATACTGCGGACACGAACCACATGCAGCTAAGGACTGCCCAGCCCAAGGGCAAACCTGTGGGAACTGCGGAATTCCCAACCATTTTGCGTCAGTCTGCCGCAGAAAGAGCCAACCCCGGAACACCAAGAAGCCATGGGCACCCACCAAAGCTGTCCGCCAATTATCTCTCACAAACTCCCCGCCGGAGAGAACAGACAGATTCCTGCCAACGACTTATGATGAGTCGGATTCGGAGGACGAGGAGGCATACGTGATCTCTTTCGCCAGGGAGCTAAAGCTCAGACGCCGACCCCAGCCAACGTGTGTAGTTCAGGTGGGGGAGAATGAGGTGAAGGCTGTCATTGACACCGGGGCCACCGTCAACGTCATGGGTTTGCAAGAATTCAACAAGCTACGCCCTCGTCCGGAAGTCCTGCACTCCAAGACCAGAATATTCGCATATGGAGCGGACACTCCCCTCCCTCTGAAGGGAAAAATCGTAATACCCATACGAGCCGACGAGGCCGAAGTGACCGCAACGATACACATCATCGACCGAGAAGCCGACACGCTGTTGAGCAGCCACACGGCGGAGGACTTGAAGTTGATCGCTTTTGCCAACCGCATCCGGGACCACCAGGTAGAAGAGCTACTGGAGCGCTTCCCCGAACTGTTCAAGGGTCTGGGGTGCATCAAATGTGATCCGATAAAACTCCATATCGACAAGTCCGTCACCCCCACAGCCTTACGCCATCGGCGTATACCATTCCACCTGCGGCCGCTGGTGGAAAAGGAACTCGAAAAGCTAGAAAACATGGGGGTACTCGAAAAAGTAACGGGACCCACCCTGTGGGTTTCCCCTATGGTCATAGTCGAAAAACCCAAGCAACCGGGCGAGATCCGACTATGCATCGATATGAGGCTGCCAAATACCGCAATCAGAAGGGAGAGACACTTAACACCCACGATGGATGACATAATAGCGGACGTGAATGGATCGAGATGGTTCTCGAAAATCGACCTCAACGCGGGCTATCACCAACTGCCTCTTGCTGAAGAAAGCCGCTTCATTACCACATTCAGCACACATCTCGGTCTCCGGCGGTACAAACGCCTCAACTTCGGAATATCCTCGGCAGCGGAGGTATTCCAGAATACCATCAGGGAGCTACTATCGGGACTGCCGGGGGTCATCAACGTAAGCGACGATATCCTCATTCATTCCGCCACTGCATCTGAACATTACAAACAGCTACGGGATGTGTTAAAAAGACTAAGCACCTATGGAGCAACCCTCCACAAGGAGAAATGCCAGTTTTTCCAATCGTCGATCGAATTCTTTGGTTATGTGTTCAACCAGGAAGGGGTCCAAATTGATCCACGGAAGTCAAAATCCATCAAAGACGCCCCAGCACCGAAATCGCCAACGGAGGTGAGGAGCTTCCTCGGAATGGCCACGTACTGTGGCCGCTTCATTCCGGGACTGGCCACCCGCAGTGAGCCCCTCCGAGCACTAACGAAGACAGACGCTAATTGGACATGGGGCCCAAAGGAGCACGACGCGTTTCAGAGTATCAAAGACGCACTCCTGGAAAATGCAACGCTCTCGTACTTTGACCCAACCAAGCGGACCGAGGTCATCGTGGACGCAAGCCCAGTGGGCCTAGGGGCAGTGCTGACGCAAGAACACGAGCCAGGCAAATGGACGGCCCTGGCATTCGCTAGCAAGGCGCTAACCCCAACCGAGACCAGATACGCACAAATAGAACGAGAGGCCTTAGCCATCAAGTGGGCCTGCAGCCATTTCCATCTTTATCTACAGGGACAATCGTTCGTGATGGTTACTGATCATCAACCCCTAGTGCCGCTCTTCAAGGGCACTGCTCCCCATCCGCCGCCACGCATTGAGAGGTGGGTGATCCAGCTGCAAACATACGACATGGAAGTGGTCTACAGACCGGGAGCCAAAAACCCCGCCGACTACCTGTCGCGCCCCCCACTACCCCAAGAACCATCAGCGGCCGATGAAGGGTGCGAGGAATATGTACAGTGGGTAGCGCTCACATCCTGTCCCCAGTGCATGACCGTCGAGGAGATCAAGGAGGCGACAGTGGACGACAACCCTTACATGCGGTCACTGCAAGCGGTACAAGAGGGATCCTGGACCGACTACCTACATCCCCCCAACACCTGGACAGCATCGGATAAAGAGACACTCACCAAGTTCTGGCACATTCGTCACGAGCTCAGCGCTACGGAAGAGGGCATACTGCTGAGAGGGAATCGGCTAGTGATACCAAAACGCCTCAGACACCAAGCCACCCAGCTCGCACACGGGGGCCACCAGGGTGCCACGAAAATGAAGGCGCGCATGCGCGAAAAGGTGTGGTTCCCTGAACTCGAGAACACCGTGGACGAGTATGTCAAGAACTGCATGTCCTGCCAGCTGACCAGCGATCCTGAAAGGCCGGTCCCCATAATCACCGAAGAGCCATGCACGATCCCGTGGTCGAAGGTCAGCGTGGACTTTGGAAGCTTCCCCGGAGATGGCCACACCCTGGTAGTCATTGACTCATACTCCAAGTACCCCATCGTGGAAAGAGTGCCTTCCACGGCGTTCACACACGTGGGGCCAGCGTTAGAAAAAATATTCTCCCTGTTTGGACTGCCCGGCGAAATCAAAAGTGACAATGGACCACCCTTCCAGGGAACAGACTTTGCCACATTCTTGAAAACCAGAGGCATCATCCACCGACGCATCACTCCCCAGTGGCCACAAGCCAACGGGGAGGCAGAAAGGTTCATGCGGACCCTCAACAAAATGTTCAGAATTGCGGTGGTAGAGGAGGCTGACCCGGAACAGAGACTGCATGACTTTCTGAGAGAGTATCGCGGAACGCCCCACTGCACCACTCAGAAAAGCCCGTGGTCCCTAATGTTTCAAGGGCAACGCAGAGACCTCCTCCCCATGGTCACAAGACTGACACCGGAGAGGGACGACATGAGGGAGGTTCAGGAACGCCGGCGCAGGAACAACATGCGAGCGAGCCACCGACGTAGAGCGGCACCAAAACAACTACGCCGAGGAGATCGGGTCGTCATCAGGAACAGACGCCCAGGGGGGAAATTCCAAACATTCTATGAACCAGGACCATGGACGGTAACCAACACGAAGGGAACCATGGTGACTGCCAGCAAGGAGGGAGAAGAAGTTTCGAGAAATACATCATGGTTCAAGAGTGTCCCTCCTATCTCAAGCGCGAACACCGAAGCCACAGAGGAAATCATCGTGCCACTCCGAGCAGCGACACAAGAAGAAGGGGGCAGCTCACCACACGACATCTGGGGACCGGTGCCGGAACCGGGAGCGGGAACGTCGATTACGTCCACTCCCGTCCGGAACCCATCGCGCAGCGGGGATCGAGGACCAGGTCGCACCCCCCGATACAATCTAAGGCCCAATCCCTGCCCAAGTCAAAGACTCAACGACTACGCCTGTCAGCTGAGACCCTGAAGCCGTCATCCAAGGGACACGCAAGTACAGAGCGTCTGAAATGATTCATTGTGAACAGTTTTGTTTTGAACATTCTCGAACTTATGCATAGTTGGATAGAGATGTAGTGCGGTTAGCACTCTAGTGGACGCACGCACGCATCCATGCATCCGCAGGCCAGGCGTGGCCTGCGGGGGTCAATAAAAGGAAGGCGTGCGCTCGGGCACGTCACTTCCGACAGAGGCGATTGTGTGGATTACTGGTTGTCGCTGCGCGTTGCCACCCCTGCGCAAGCGACCGTCCAGGCCTGACCAGGCCCACACATCCCCGCACAACAGACACCATTGGCTTTAGTGAAACACGAAGATCTACCATGCTCTCATCACTTTTGTCACTTCAAGGAATGTCCCTCATCTCAACATTTCAAAATTTGCAAAAGGATCATGTAAATTGATCCTAATCTTGGAGTGAAATTGGAGAAAGGGTTTTCAACCAGTAGTCAGAAAGCACCGTATATAACTCCTTTGGAAAGGCAGAACAAATACATTGAACATAAAAACGTGTCACTATTCCGCCCTGTTTCTGACCTGCTTCTTGCCCATCCATGTAATGTCTCAGGATCATTTTTGATTAGGGAAATTCAGCGTCCTCTGCTTAAAAGTAGACACATTCCCAGCACGTCTGGGGTTATCAAATAAAGACTAGGATCTAGAGACCTGCTTGGTGGTAGAGATGTCTACCCATGTTCTACCCATGTCATAATTTTTCAGCTTCTTTGCAGCCCATCATTTCTGCAGCTACTTCATGATACTGGTTGTGATCACACCACTTCCTCCTGCAAATCTGAGGATCCTGAAGCTCTGCCTTTTGGCTCTTTAAAAAAATCGTATGCCTCATCCTTGCCTACTTGTGATAAAATCACACTAAAATGTACTCCGGAGCACATCATGAGTCAGATCCTCATGGCAATTCCTGATGCAATTTTTAATTCCATAGGAGATCTACTTGGAATAAATTATCATCACCAAATCATTCTGAGAACTGAACCTACAATTTTGTGGCACCTCAAAGTGAATTTTAATTTTGAATGAAACATTTCTAATTATTTCTTTTGTAAGGTGTAAATATTTTCTCATTCAAAGGGCTTTTAGATGCAAACATAAAGAAACTTCAAGCTCTAACTATGAATTAGCAATTTGGAGAAATAACGGCTACCATCAAATCATGTAACATAAAAAACACGAATTTCAGATTATGCTCCCTCAATCTGCTACAGATTTTCCATAGTGTAGACCACTCAGCCATCTACGAAGGCTAATACTTCTCCTTCAAGCGCTATTTGGATAAGAGGCAGGTAGTTCCGATTTTTCCTTGTGATTGCTGGCAGTTAGGCACCAAGCAAAAGTATACACCAGTGACTGAGATTAATTCAAGCATTCCATCTATCACTTTTTGTATACTTTAAAGTTCGGCACCAACACCCAGTTTTGGTAACCAGAGCTCGGTTTTTAGGTCGAGCATTCAAGACCTCTTCTATATACTTTATTATATACTTAAATGTGTCTGTACTTTGTGGGCTTTGATGATCATCCCTAGAACTTGTCAGCTTCTACTTAGGGACTTTTTTTTCTGTTCAACAGCCTTTATTTAATGTCTTGATAGAAAACGATCAGTAGAGGTCAGTAAAATTCCAGATTTGCTTTCTGCTTGTACTACTGCCTCTATTTAACTGTCTTGATAGAAAACGACCAGCAGAGGTCAGAAAAATACCAGAATTGTTTTCTGCTGAGCGACTTTCTTTTTTTAATTTTTCTGGCAACTGCCTCTACTTAACTTTCAAGATAGAAAACGACCAGCAGAGGTCAGTAAAATACCAGAATCTCTTTAGTATTCTCTAGATTCCAGTGCATAGAAATTGTCTTCCATGACCACCCGTAAACAATAATATTTTTTTTAAATCTTGTATTTTCAGTGATATGACCACAGAAGGCCCTGATTTTTTATTAAAAACAGAGCTTTGGACTAAACCATTTCCAGCTGAAAGGCAATATTTCTCTCCATGTGTTTCCATATCTGGCGTGTCACGCAGTTTGGTGCTTACTTTCCCTCCATGTTAAAGAACAGTGGATGTTTCAGCACCCAGGCTAATGTTCTGTATAGCTAAATACATATAAGGTCCCAAAGGCGAGACAGATTGCTTTGCAAATGCTTGTTATTGTTAGGCGTTGATCTTAAGCAAGAGAGAGAAAAAGCCATAAGAGGAGGAAAGAAAGAGGGGAAGAAAAAGAGGAAAGCAGTGACAGAGAGGGAAAGCAAGGATAAAAAAAGAACGCAAGAGTGAGAAAGAGAGACAGGAATTGCACTGTGCCAGATGAAAAAGGGGTAAGCCCAATCATGTCTAGGCAGGCATGGCATTCAGCAACTGCGACATTTGACAGTAGACTCCTACAAAGAACTTTACTTCACCAATTTATTTTTTTCATTAAACCTTGGTGGTTGGCTAAACATATCAGTCCTGATTCACCAATCTGTGTACCAAAATTAAACTGATATGAACAAAATAATGGCATTATGACAAATACACACCATAACCTGATTCAGAGGATCGGAATTTGTAGACTTTTATGATTGGGCTTAAGATGAGGAGAAATCTGCCAACATACTGTCCTCTGTCATAAATATTAAGAGACAAGGTGGGCTCCTTGGCCAGTAGTTTGACTAAGGGTGTAAATAAAGTTGTGTTGAAATGCAAAAAAACAGAGATTTCAAGCATCCCCCAGTCATCATTTGGGTGTAGGTTGTTCTGGCACTGCCCCATAGCTTAACCATTTTGAGATAACTCTACTAACCTGCTAATGATGTATTTCATAATATTGCGTACACCACTGAATTATGTCTTGAAATGAGAAAATATCATCGTCAAAGTAGAAAGATTGCTCTAAACCCTGCACAATGCACAATGCCCTATGTTCCTATTTTAACTATTACTTTATGTTTCATGTCTAATAATCTGTAAAAGGTCCCATGACATCTGCTGTGCAATTGGAATGAAACTTCCAGTCTGACATTTTAGATAGATATTGTTGTTATCCGATCATTAATCCAGCTAAGCAAATTTGACCACATTTTACATTGACCCTTCATTAGCTATTAAGAAGCCACAAGTATTACCCGACCGCTGCCCCTGCAGGTAAGAGTAGTGGGATCCCACTGGGGGGGATTTCGACAGATGACGACGAGTGAAAATTAAATAAATAATTATTTTCCCTCATC
Organism: Lissotriton vulgaris; assembly: GCF_964263255.1. Lineage (NCBI taxonomy): Eukaryota > Metazoa > Chordata > Amphibia > Caudata > Salamandridae > Lissotriton > Lissotriton vulgaris. Next base: position 1,433,998,312 of record NC_141685.1, read on the forward strand.
ATCTTCTATTGAACCCCCCACCCCTCCCCCTTCCGGGCCCACTGCTCTTACATGCACGGGTCACCGCTGGTCTACTCCTTTCTATTAAGCTGATGACTTAGGAAGATTTCCAAGTTTTTTACCACAGTTTTGAGACAGGTGGACGAAGCAGTAAGGTCAGGGAGGAAGTAAATATTCTGATGGAAAAGCCAGAGTAGGATTCTTGACACCCTCTAGAAACATTTGAAGTGTGAAACAGTCCTCATTGGTAGGCAGGAAAACAGGTCACCATTAGCTTTTGTACCTTCACCTTTATAGGGTTACCTGAGGATTTAATCACACCATGGACACCATGTACCAGCTGTAGACTCTCATTTAACAATTCAATGCATTCTGGGAGTAGTGTCATGGTTCACCCTAATTGAGCCAATTGATCTAACTGTCTCGATTACAGAGGTTGGTGTCTGAAATGTTTTGGAAACGTTTGGCATTCTTATGAAAGGACCAGCAAGTGGCATTATAGTACATTTAATTTAGCCGAATAAGAGGCATATTTGTGAAGTATTAAATCATCTTTAGGAATCAACTAACAACAGCTGTTACTCTTACACTATTTAATGGTGCTCAATTTATCAGCTGCAGAAGAATGGAGGATGGATTTAAACTTATGAAGTGCAAATCACAGCAGGTACCAACAGTGAGCTTCAGATTTAATAGGCATTTGCATTGTCCTTGCGTCACACAAGTCGACATAAGGTAGTGGCGTAGCTAGCACTCTGGCTGCCCTTGGCGGTCCCCATGATTGCTGCTCCTCTGCGGCCAAATCAAAGAGCGGGGGGAGGGGGGTGCTGGCAGGATTTTGTTCCATTTGATTCCCCACAGCAGTCGATTGAAAGGGAGGGGGTGGGGATTGATGTCCCCAGAACGGAAGGTAAGAGCAGCGGGATAATGCCGCCCTCAAAAACTTGTGCTGCCTGGGGTGGACCACCCCCTATTACAAAGCCACAAAATGGATATTTGTGTGGCCTTGCATCACTTTTCAACTGCATAGTAATGCAACAAAGTGCCTTGCGCTGCTCTGCAGTACCCCGCATCAGGGAGGCATCACACGGATGGAGCATAGGTATTTCCATGCATCCACGCAGGCATTATGATACAAACCCAGATTTACCAAAGTCAGAATACCTAAAACCAGAATGTTCGCCTCAAGGGTGTATCTACCTAACCTTGGTGTAACGAGGAGAAATATCAGTATTTCTGCACATTACTTCTTCTTTGCAAGTGTGCTGCATTCTGCAGCACACACACAACAACAAATATTCATCTAAGGATAGATTTTGTGCAGAAAGGTATCCCTTCCTGCACCAAAAACATCTTGACCACAACTTATGCACCCTTGCACCATGACTCAAGGATGTCTCCATTGGCGCTGGGCTGCCACAATTGTGCCCAAGCATGGAGAGAGCAGAAGTGTGCCTTATCTTAGTAAATATGGTGCATTTCTGCTCTCTCACACAGAGCAGCAAGTTCCCTCACGGCATTGTGTTCTGAATGAAAGATTACGACATCTGAGCCTTAGTTCTTCACGAACAACCAGGTTTGAGGTGTAATGTCTGTCTAAAATGTATTTATGCTCTACCTTAACAAAGAGGCTGGAATCAATGCAGTTTCATTGGCTAAGGAAAATAGATTGGTACAAAAGGGGGTGGTGATGGACGGAGTATCTGAATCAATCAAACACGCACACCCAGTCAACAGATCTGGGTTTAATCCATCACCGTTCTTTAGCCCACTCTGCCACCCCAGTTCTGACATGGCCATATGCAAATCAGTCTGACCCTGTGCCTCATGGGAACAGTCAAGCCCGAACTGCCAAGCCATGCCTTCCCTGGACCGGAAACAAGCTTCCTAGGACCCAACCCTGTTCCTGCATCGCAAAAGTTTTTGGCGATACAGGAACACTGCATGAATTGCTGGTGGTTACTATGCCACTTGTCGATTTTCTGAACATTGCGTAAAAAAAACCTTGTTCGTATTGGTACTTGAAACACTGTGCTCTATGAGGGATATTCACCTTATGATATACATTGAAAGCCCTGAAGAAGTCTACGAAATGCGTTAGCTATGATGTGGCCATGATGTATGAATTTATGAAAGAAGGAATTGTCTATGAAAAATAAAGAACATTTGGATAAAGAAAAACACACTCTGGACTTCGATACCTGTTTTTTATTCCCCATGTGCTGAAATTATTTGAATTTTTTGATTGGTGATAACTAAGAATCTTTGATATCATTGAAAAGAGTGCTGAAACCATTTTTTGTGTTCAAAGTTTGGTAGGTTATGTGCCTATATTGTGGGGAGTGGAGAGGGAAGTACTCCCTGGTTTTGTGCACCATCAGCTACTTTAGAACACTGTTCAAGTGTTGGGTGCGGTTCCTATCAGCCTCTGCCCTCTGTTTTGTTATTTATATTTTATAATGTTTGTTTAACTATTTTCAACAACTGCTTGAGAGATATAAGAATTTGGGCTGTTGGTTGACTGGGGTGTGAGCCTTCGTCAAGCAGCAACCCCAAGGTAAGGCTCAATCCAACCCTAAATTAACTGGTGCTTGACCCTCTAGTAGCATGCCACAGAGCAGCCAGACTTAACTTAGAGGCAATGTGTAAAATATTTCTGCAACACTTCAATCAGTAATAAAGTGAAAAAACTGCACAAAAAGGATCCCAAACCAAATCAGAAATAAAGAACTTTCTTTAATACATGAAAAGACTAAAACAACAAAAATCCAAACAGAACAGCTGGAGACATGCAATTGAAAGATTAGAGTGAAAATAGTAGTACCATAAAGCACAAATGTCCTACTGTGGATTTCTGGTCACACCGTACTGAGTCAAAGTCACAAGTTCGGCTTGACCGCAATGGAGTGCAGAAAGCTACATGGGCCTAGTTAGGCCCGTTGAACCACAGTACCTTAAATCTTGTTATGCGGACCGGTGCAAGAATCCGGGTTGAAGATGCGTCATGCAGCCGAAGCGATGCTTTGTTTCCAAGTTGCGATGCATCATTGTGGAGGATCCCGCCTATGGCTCTTTCAATTTGAAGTCTGGTATTGGGGATGCGGCTTGCAGTCGGGGCGATGCATTGGTACTGAGGAGCTGTGAGGCTGCAATGTGGAGCCTGGTGTTGTCATTGGGGCTGCAGTCGACAAGAGATGCAGGGACAAATTGTTCTATTATATAATGTTCTTTATAATACACTTTTATGAATATAAAAAAAATCCGAACAAGGTTTATTTAATTTTATTTTAGATGCAGGGACTGCGCAAGGATGTGTCGTGCAACAGCGGTTCCAGTGGGCTTTGATGCTATGTGGGTCTTTGTGACGGGTTCATTACTGAAGCAGCAGTGATGTATTGGTTCTGCTCGGATTTGCGTCACGCAGCAGGGAAGATGCGTCGGTTCCGCTAGATCAACCAGGGCTGGCAGAAAACCTTAAACCCACTTCTCAGGATCCAGGACAAGGGTGGCACCACTTGGCAGGGTAGATTCACAGATGGCATAGTCCAGGTGCAGATGCAAGATTGTTGGAGCATGGTGTGGCCCTGAGATATTAGGTGGCCAGCCAACTCGCACCTTGAGTCCCTCAGGGGTTCTGGGTTCAAGATGTGCAAGTCCAGTCCTTCTCAACCAGACAAGAGGGCCGCTTGCAGCCGGCCAGCACAGCAGGGCAGCAGTACTTCAGAGCAGAAGTCCAGCAGAGTGGCAGTCCTTTCAGCAGCACACTAGTCCTTCTTCCTGGCAGAGTTTCCACAGGTCCAGATGTGTACTGAAGAGTTAGTGTTTGAGGTCCAGCATTTATACCTAGCTGTGCCTTTGAAGTGTGGAGAAGCTTACTACAGGCAAGTCTTTGAAGTGCACAGGTTTCTCCTGACTAACCATTGGGGGTATGCAGCCCTATGTGTGGAGACAGGACATCGCTATTCAAGTGAAAAGGGCTGGGCTCAGCTCCGCCCTCCCATCCTTCCAGTGATGGTTCATCTAGTCACACCTTAGCATCCCATTATGTGGGGTTGCCAAGGAGAATACACAAAACCTAATTGTCAACTACACCAAGTCATGTGACCCAGAGACAGGTTGCAGACACCAAATGGCTAAGACTGAAAATGCCCACTTTCTAAAAGTAGCATTTTCAAAATTGTAATTTAAAATTACATTTCATCTTAAGCTAGGATTTTTCATTAAAATTCCAAATACACCAAACATGAACTGGTCACCTGTTCCCATTTGGAAATTGGACTTATTAAATGTATTAAGGTAACCCCAATTTTATTCTAAGGGAGAGGTAGGCGTTGCAGTAGTGATCAATTAATTTAACGGCAGTGCCTGTTAAAACTAGGCAGGTTTGCAAGGCTTTGGTGTTCATTTACGATCAGGGAGCCAAATTAAGCTTGACCCCGAGAGGCTCATTGAATAGCACACTAGGCATGAAAGAACAGGAGGTGCTTGTAGTACTCGGTAACTGAGGGCGGCTGGCCAGAGAATGATTTTTTGAGGCGTTCATTCCAAGATGAAAGATTGTTTTTAAGATGAGTTTTTCACTAAAAGCATTGGGAATATGAGTGGAATTATCCCAGACATCTGACTGGAGGTACCCCGCATTAAAGCAACTTGATTTTTTTACAGGGCGGGGTCCCAGAAACCTGAGTGGTTACCAGGTGAGGTGAGGCTAATACCTCGCACAGAACAGGTGAGTGTGTCTGTCCTAACCTTATGTTTCAGTAATACAGAGCAAGAGATATGACATTGCGTATTTTTGTGTTTACAATTGCTTGTGTCACCATTCTTTACAGGAGTGAAGATCACCCTGCCTGTATGGAGGTATTTATTAGATAATTATATTTTGCACAAAAATGTTTTTTCACAAATGCAGTAGCTTGATATAGATTGGGTCCTGAAGAAAGCTAGGGCTAAAGGTCCTTTTTGGCTGAAACTAGTTGACCAATTAGATCAACGGCGTATTTGGTACAAGCCGTTCCTGCACTATTTTATTAGGTTTGGAAGCAATACCAGAATAAAAGTGTTTGTTTCTTCCATATCCTTTTTAAATTTTCACATCCATTGCACTGCACAGACACTTATCACTAACTGTCCTATCATAAGATCGTAGGTCCACATTGTGACTGCTTTTTGACCAAGTTGGGTAATGGTTTCCAAGGCTTTCCTTTTCTGATGATTTGTCAGTGACTAGTGTGTCATCCGATCCACATAACTCTCTCTCGTTGATTGAGAGATGATGTGGTAGGAAAGAAGGAGATCGAGATGATGACACTGGCCACAAAGGGCAGTTGATGGAAATCCTATAGTCTTTTCTCTATATACTAGATTGACTACACATAAGAAAGTTTGCTTGGTGTCATACACTATTTGTGGGCTATTAAGTCAGTAGTTATGAATTTTGCTTGTAATTTTTGACCACCAGATTCTTGTTGTGTATGTATTCAAATGTATTAGGGGATTGAATCTGTAGTTGGTCGGTAAATATTCCATTGGACCCTTGTTCCCGGGTGGAACTTTGTGTAGTTGTGGGAAAAAAGGTTACCTGGTTAACAGTAGAGAGGTTTTCAGCATAAGTTATGGAGAATGGATATGCATTTATGTCCAGTCTAGGGACCGGCAGTTTAATGGAAGGGTAATGCTCTACACCGCTAGTTTAAGTGATGTTGAAGTATTTTAAAAAGAGTTGGCTGAAGTATACAATCTTTCTGGCGGAGTGGGTTCTGGAGTGGAATATTTTATATTGCTGATGAGAGCATCTCGGCATTGATTTGGAGTGTTGCTAGTTCGTGGTATAATAAAGGGTGTCCTCTGGTTCGGTGGACCTGTGATTGGCTAAAAGAAGAGTTAGTGTTTCCTAAAGCTGAGAGGTTTGAACTACTATTGAATTGCCATTGCAGCAGAGGGTTACTTGAGTAATAATGGTCTGATAACAGTTTCTGACCAAATGATAGGCTATCCTACGGAGGGCTTCTCGTTTAAGTGACTTAAAGAGACACTAAAAAATAGACACTTGAGACTTAAATTCTTGATGTCGGCATCAGATTGGAGGATAGCTAGTCTCTGTTGAATACAGGGTGTCCTCTCTGGTCCAGCGGACCTGTAATTGGTTGGAACAAAAGTTGTACTTAAAGACACACTCAAAAAAATACACTTGAGATTCAAATTGTTGATACCGTCAACGGTTTGGAGGATAGCTTGTCTCAGTAGAATACAGGGTGTCCACTCTGGTCCGGCAGACCTGTGATTGGCTGGAGTAAAAGGTAGACTGAAAGAAAAAGACATTGGAGATTCAAATTGTTGATACTGGCATCGGATTGAAGGATAGCTAGTCTTAGTAGAATAGAAGGTGTCCTCTCTGGTAGGGCGGACCTGTGATTGGCTGGAAGAAGAGTTAGATATCATGTGACAGGATATCCTAGGAAGGGCTCCACTTTTAAGCGAATTAAAGAAACACACAAAAAAGAGTCACTGGAGGTTCAAATTGCTGATGTCGGCATGAATTGGAGGATAGCTAGTCCTAGTATTTCATAGGGTTTCCTCTCTGGTCTGGAGTGGCAGTGATCGACCAAAATGAGGGTCTGAGCATAAATATGGGCGGTTGACACTCATTAATATATGCATTGATTTGAGCTTAGATGAAACCATGGATGGGATTGGTACTTTCACAAAATGGACCAGAGAGGGAACAGGTTTCGCAAAACGTTGTGATTGGTTGAGCAACGGGTATAAATAAGGTGGCTTAGATAACCTGAAAGCTAGACGTGAATTCATAGGACATTCAAACCAGGAAATAGAAAGATGAAGGTCAGTACTGGAAAGGATATCAGCCTGGGTGGATAGCCTAGACTATTGTCGGGAGGATATTTTAGTTGTGTTTTTAAACGCATGGTTTGGTAAAATTGAGGTCCAGTAGTGCTTGGGGCTCAATTGTAATGGTGTCACTGTCTCACTCTTTTTTTAAAAGGAATTTATGTAATAGACTAATGGAAATTGATTTTATTTTGTTACAAAAAATCTTTTTTTTTGTATAATTGTGGGTCGGTTACAAATGTATGTGGGTCCTTAAATCAATATATTTTTTTGATGAAGAGATTTTTTGTCATTGAGGGTATTAAATAGGATACTGAACTAAATCCTTTTGTTATAGATAAGATGGGAGCGCAACATGCAATCTAGTGGTACAAAATTGTATATATAAGGATTCATAAGATAACAATAGGAGCCAACTCTGTGTCCCTCACTGGGATAATGATCCAGTGAGTGATGCAATTTTCTGGCTGGGGAGTTTTACCTGGGAAAAAGGAAGACAATATGGAATATGTTTATCCTTAAAAATAATTTTTTTAAACAGTGTGTTCTGGAATTGGGAGAGAGAGGTTTGCAAGGATATCATGACATTACCGAATCTCCATATGCAGGCCAAACGTCTCCTGAAAATGGGAGGTTTATGGGATGTAAGGCCACTGTCATCTGACCTCCATGAACTGCACAAACCAAATGTCTGCTAATGATGGGAACTTTGTGGAAAATTATGCTATTGATGTAACTATCTAAGGAATTTGTGAATTTAATTATTTTGAGATTGCTACCTGATCTTTATACAGAGGGCAAATGTCTGTGAATAATGGATCACTAGGAGTTGGTAGGCCATTGGAATAACTTTGGTGACAAATTCAAGAATTTCATGGTTATAAGAATGCATTAATTATGATTGTTTATGGACTATGACTTACACTGGGATGGTGGAAACACACAGTACATGGATTATATTAGTATGTATGTAGGTAAGGAATCTTGCCGGTTTGTGTTTTATTGTTTTTTGTGGGAATGGTTAATGGGTGAATGTGTAGTTTCATAAAATGTGTATGGATTAAACATCATTGGTGATATGTATGATTTAAATTTTAGGCCCTGATGAAGACCCACTGGGCCGAAACATGTTGGTGTAAAATTGTATCTATAAGTATTTATGAGATAAACAACAGGAGCCAACCCTTGGTGGATGACAACATTGGGATATTGATCCAGCCCTGATGAAGTCACACTGGGAAGAAACGCGTTGGCTGGGCCAACTGGATTGCTTCTGTCAAATTAGCATTTTTTAAGAAAAATTGGATTCAAACCAACTCGCAAGACTCCTAAATAACTTGTATTCGTCACATCATGATTACTTGATCAGCTGGAGAACAGTTTAACAATCTGTTGACTTTGGAACAGATAATCCTGTATAGTTCCATACATGCTAACAGGGATGACTCAGGCAGGAGACTCTTGATATTTTAGGCCCAAAAGTGCTGTATTTTATCTGTCTCCTGCCTAAAATCTCAATTTTCCATGTAAGTCAATGTGGAAAATCAGTTCCCTAGTTTTTTTCTCCAAAATATCAAAATTCATAATATTGGCAAGTACGGAGTTACAATTGCACAATACACCACACTGGGCAAGTGGGGCAGCAATGCAGCACAACAGACCATGGAAAGTATTGTTACTATAGTTGTTGCTATGCACCCTTTCTTTAGTTGCACCTTCCCTGCTGCTCAGCCAGGACTAGTGCTCGAGTGCTTGGTGATATAGTGGAATGCTGGAGTGCTTGGTGATGCAATGGAATGCCTGAATGTCTGTGAGATGCAGAGTGCCAGTTAGAGTGTGCCGGAGAAGCAGCAAGGAGGCTGCTCTTGGTGGGGCTGTAAACTATATATGCTATCTTTTATGTACTTATGAACCACTTACATTGAACTTACCATCTTAATATCTTGCAACTAAGTCTTTATAAAGCTTCTTTTAACCTACTCTATGGCCTTAGGAATTCCTTCCTTTACACACTGGTGACCGCCCACCCCACAGTGCACTACAATCGGCATCTTATTTAACGTCACAAAAACCTTAGTGTGCAAGTAGTGCACCAGGAGGTGCATTTACAGAGTGGCAGAGAAAGGGGGCAGAGCCTCCCACCATCTATTAGCAATCACACTGTGTGGGACTTGCTGGAGGTAGCAGGAGAGGTTCTTTGCTGCCAAAGACCCTCAGTATCCAAGGGGACTTCATCCCCCAACCAATATTGCACCAAGAGGTGTGTTTACAGAAAGGTTGAGAAAGGGGCTGGGGCCTCAGACGAGCTCACAGCAATCTCACTGTGTGAGAATTACTGCAGGTTACTGGAGGGGTTCTTGGCCCCCAAGGACCCTAAGCATCCAATAGGACTTTTTTCCCCAACCAGTAGTGTGCCAGAAGGCATGTTTGAAGAGCGCGGTAGAGAATGTGGTGGAGCCTCCGATCACCGATCAGCATTCCCCCTTTGTGGGACTTATTGGAGGTAACAGGAGGGGTTGTTGGCCACCAAGGACTCTCTACAGCCAAGGGAACGTCATCTCCTAATGAATTGTGCACCAGGAGGCATGTTTGCAGAATAATTGTGAAAGGGGGAGGGCCAAGCAGCCCCCTCCTGGGCCAATTTTGGACCTGAGGACCCCAGCCTCCAGGGCCAGACCTTTTTATTTTAGCTTTTTTCAAAAAGTTAAAAGTTACCATGTGGCCCCACTCCCCGTGCTGCTTATGGGGAGGTGCCTGGCCTCTATTCTGGGTACACTGGTCCCACCTAGGGCACCCTGTCACTTTTATCGGGGATCGTGGGGGGGAGCCTGAAAGCCCCTGTGGTCCCTGCTGGCTCCCTGCCTCCTGCGGGAGCTGGCATTGTTTTTGGACATAGGGAGCTGCTAGAAAGGCAGCACCCTCTGTCTGAACACAATTCTGTTCTGCTTCTAGCAAGCCAGAGCATATTTATGCTCTGGCTTGCTAGAAGTGGAGCATTTTCTATGGCTCCCGCCAAGCCACAGCAAACAGGTAGGACCCTGGTGGTGTTGCAGGAGCCAGCGCTAGGGGGTGTCCCCCCAGGGCCATCTATGGCTCCAGGAGAGGGGGTGCTCGGCCTCCCCTCCTTTCTTCAACTTTGCCCCAGGGACGTGGTGGTCCCTGGGGCAGGGGAGGGCAAAGCTTGCCTGCCCACATATATATCTTAGAGTGCCCCGGGGAAGTGGTATCCCTGAGGCTGCACTACAGCTCCACACATTTTATTTCAGTCATGCCCCGAGGCTGCAGGGGGGCTGTGCGGCCCTCCAGCATTCAATTAAAATAAAGCCCCAGGTAGGTGCCGGCCCGAGACTCCCCTGAACCTGTCCTCACTCGGGTCTTAATTTAACACTACAGCAGAAGTCTGCACTTTTTTGCCACAAATTAATAAATATAGCAAGTTTGTGGCAATCTTATTTTTTTTTAAATGTTATTATATGGCGGTAGGGTCCCAAGACCATGCAAGACCAAGGCTCTGACCCCTATTTTTTTTTTTACACTTTTTTTCTTGGGACTTGGTGAAGCAATAGGAGCTGGCATTTCCCTGCACAAGCTTGTATTTTATTGCGATTAATCACGATGTTGCTACAAAATATCCTCACCCACAGATACCACTAAATCTTTCTTCTTAAATTTCTCAAAAACTACTAAATGGATTTACACCAAATAATAAAATCACAATCTGCGTAACCATATCAACCTTTCTACCAAATTTAATGTAATTCTGTTGAACAGTTCGGGCTGAAGCTGTGTTGACAAGTCCTATAGGAATTAGCATTGCAAACATACTCTTTTTTAACCTATTTTTCTCAGCCCTCTCTTCACGAGTCACCCCAAAACTTTCTGTGTGCAACAAGAATCACCTAAGCACTTTTTGTGAATATTTGTCCAATGACACCCAAGTTATAAGCAAGTCAAAAACGCCTCTTCCTATGGAAACATGGTCTTACAATAACTACCTATTGATGACCGCCAGTAGGTAATATAAGTATGTATCTATATATTTGAAAAAAAACACTTAGTGCCCTATCACAAGTCTAGCTGTCTGAGGATTGCCAGACTCATAGTGGTAAGGTGGTGGTGGATCCAAGAGCACCGGGAACCGCCATTGGAGCAGCAGTCAGAGGCCGCAATATGCCTGGCTGGACCACTGCGGTCCCACCAAGCATATTACGAGTTTCCTCCCCTTGAGGGTTTACATGGTGGTTCTTCCTCCATTTAAACCTCAGAGGAGAGGAAACAAGGGGTAGGGCTCCCTGTGCCTCAACAGCATGTGGATGCACACAGGGGACATAAAATGTGCCCCCCTGTTTGCATGGATATAGGTTTCTGACTGCATGGATTTTCGAGTCCATGCCATGCAGGAACCGTCTAGTGCGGTCCCATTGCAATACCTTTTTCAAATGCACTTCTGCCATTGAAAGAGCCACGGCCTCGGGACCGCTGCACAGCCTGCCCCCCAGACCACTGAAAAATTGTAATCTGGTGGGTGACAACGACAGTCGGATGAGCGGTGGCACAGCTGTTTAAACTGCAGCACCACCAACCACCGTTTAATGGCAAAAGTCATAAACGTGCCCTTAATGCTTACCTTTAAAATACTTACATTTACATATACATTTTTCAACACGCATGTGCCTTTACCATTCATGCCTTCACTATGAAAAATGTTGTATGTGGTAAAGGCATACACGTGGTAAAAATATGAGTTGTAAAAACAGGTATGGTAAAGACTGTTTTATTGTAAAGTCTTTGTTGTAAAGGCATTCAGGGTTCAGACGTTGTTTTAAACAATATTCTGCTTTTCCTGAAAACCAATTCATAAACCATGCAGTGTGATTAATGTAACTGTCAGACTCACAGTTCCACTGGATTTATGCCTGGACTTTGATACTACTGTGTCTCATCCAATTGTATCCTGAGGGAACTAAAAAGCCACTCTGAAGAACACAGGAGAAATAGAGAATTTGGTAAGACTTACATCACTGAGTAACATCCTCTGTTGGACCTGGTACGGATTCGCTTTGTTTGCTTTGTTCACCATAAGTTGGCAGGGTATGCCCAGAATTGGTGCCCTTGCTCACTTTCCCACTGGAATCAAGCCAGCCTGGCTGATGAGGGTTGTTACCCCTAAACGAGTCCCAGGATCCTTGTTTCTGGTCCAGGGAAGACCTGGCTTGGCAGTTCGGGCTGGACTGCTCCCATGAGGCAGAGGGCCAAGACTGATTTGCATATAGCTGGGTCTGAACTGGGGTAGTGAAGTGAGCTATGGAATGATGATGGATTCAACCCAGATCAGTGACTGGGGGTGAGTGTGTGAAAAGGTTCAACGCACCGTCCATCATTTCCTTGTGTCTGCATGGATTAATCTCATTCATTTAAGTCACAAAGGGAATTAACAAAGAACATTTACGGAATAGTAGTGGTCTTTAACATGTGGTCTGGGGACCACTCCGGGTCTGCGCCACCTACTCAATCGGTCCGTATATTAATAAAGAAGCAAAATGTAAAATTTGTAAGTTTAAAAATCGCTGTACATGTAATGAAATTGGAAAATGGAAGTTGGTATCCCCAAAATGATTTGTGGAAGCAGTGCAAATGCAGCAAAGAATATATAATATTGACAATGGGTGGCTTCTATTGAATTTAGACAAGCTTCAACCTTCCAATTAAAATGAAAACGTAGTTTTTTAAAGTATTTGTTTGTGAATTAAATTAAATATTTCTTCATATGTATATTTGTTTGATGAACACCGGTTTCCGTATTTTAATGTATTTTTTTGAGGTCTAAATCATTGAAATTGCTTAGGTCAGCGTCCCCCAATTCCAATAATGGCTCATCTCAGAGTGGTTCCCAAAGTCCATTAATGATTCAATGGCCCCAAATTCGGTGTGCGATTGGTGTTAAGTGTTCACAGACGCAGTTGGCGAGAGCACTGCCAGTGGAAACATGACAGTTCACCAAAGTCCAAAGCGAGAGACCAAATTGTCAGTTTGGCTGAGAGAGATTACCCTGTACGCCAGACTCCAAAGAGACCCTTAGGGGCATATTACAAAGCAATAGCGATAATTATCGCTATTGCTTGGTTAGAGACAAAAATTTACAGCTGAGCTGCGGCGATTTTCACCGCAAATAAACCTTGGTATTACCAAGGTTTATCGCAAATGCGATAAAAATCGCCGCAATGCATGAATATCGCTGAAAAGTCAGCGATATTCATGCATTACCGAGCTAATGCTCTTAGCCATGTTATCCACCTCCCATTGGATAACATGGCTAAGAACTGCTCAGGGCAGGTGTTAGCTTTTGGAGATATTCGCGCTTAGCGCGAATATCTCCCAAAGTTGGTAATAGGAGATAGCGATGTTAGCGAATGTTTTCAGTCTCTAACATCTTGGCACGCCCACTTTGCATGTCATTAGTGATAAATATCACTGACATGCAAAGTGGGGCCCAAGATGGTCTCTATCTCCTACTAGCTGTCGCTAACTGGTGTTAGCGACAGCTAGGTAATAGGGAGATAATTGTATCTCCGCTTTCTTGGCTTTTAAAGCCAAAAAAGCAGAGATAAACCCCCTTGATAATATGCCCCCTAGTTCTATTAAAAAAGTGAAATGGAGATAAATGAGGTTAGATGCTGGCAGAGCAGATACGCTTTAGGGCTTCCCTGAAGGAGAAGATGATAGGTAAACTTCTCATTTGCGAGGGCAGAATATTCTAAAGAGTAATTGCCTGACAGTTTGAAAACTCAGACTATGGTGAAGAGTGCACAAAATGTGCACTAATGAACAAAATATGCATCATTTTAGAAGTGATCTTGCGTTGAATGTTAGTGAGAATTCTGTTAGATCCAATCCCTCTCCTTGATTGTTAGGTTTTTCTGTCTGTTATTAATTGAGAAAAACGAAACCTCTTTCTCTATTAGAAAATGATGTGGACACCACAAGCTTTGTACACTGATTTCCCTGGCTGTTACTGTAGTCTGGTGAGGCAGAGGCAGGTACATCTAGTAGCATTTGTATGCATTTCCTCAATGACTCAGATAGGATGATGTCATATTGTTTATTTCTAGGCTTCGAAATTGTCTGTGTATGTGAGAAAAGCTACAAGTACTATAATTCAATGGCAGTTGCTGGGCCATGACAAACAAAAGCTTTATCTTCCTACCTGTGTCCTTGTTTCCGTTTCCCCCTTTTTCCAGAGGTGGAAGATTAAGCTAAGAAAAACAAGAGGCATCCCACTGCAGTAAGTTTCCCCACCTCTATTTCATGCCCAGATTCATCACAAATGAAGAATTCTCACAAATGGTGTTCACTGCACAGTCACGCTGGGTAATTGATGCAACATGTGTACTAGTAGTGCTCAGGTTCACAGTCAAGGGACAGTTACTTAAATCAATTAACAGATAATAGGTGTTTAATTTGATCCAGTGGTTTCCAGCGCTCAGCACCGGCACTTAATCATCAATCATCAACACCAGCACTTTTCCAGAGTATCAGTTAAGGACACATTCCTTTTTGGTAGGCACAGGGATGTTAAGTGATTGGCCCAGAATCACAGGATGTTGATCCGACACCAACACTCAAACCTGGTTCCCCACCTAAGAAGTTGGCAGCTCTGGTCATTACGCCACATCCTCTTTCTACTTCGATGCTCAGTAGTTGGTTCTGTTTTAGGCGGCACTAAGAGGAGAAATGGGCTGGTGCAAGCTACCTCCTGATGAGAGCCCCGGCACTTAATATTATTTCTTTTTTTTTTTTTTACAAATTAACCAGTGCAGATAATGTATGATTATTGTCACTCAACTCAATTGTACACATTGTATTAAATTCAGAAGAATGAAAATCTGAGTTGACCCAACATGAAGTGATGTTGTGACCATGGGGTCCAACACCAATCTCAACCTTTTCTAGATCAGATAACCTCTTGCAGCTCAAGTTCTTGCCTGCTTCCAAAAGCCCATTTCAAAGAGAGAAATGTTGGTTTCGTTTGGCTAAAAAGCTCTTTTGATTGCTACAAATTGTTTTAGCGACTACAGAGATGATTTCTCTCTTGCAAGTCTTTGGGCTAAAATGATTGTCTCCTCCCTACAGATATCAGGACCCTGTGGTGCCTGGGCAAAGTTTCGAAACAGTATTTAGGGCAAAATCTTTTTTTCATTATTTGTAGGCTCAGGACAAGTCTGATCATGGTCACAAGAAGGAATTGAAAGTGATAGGCCAACCTGGCAATGAACAGCGATTTGAAATGAAAGAAGACAGATTGGGATTGCTACTTTGAAGCATGTTCCGGATAATTTATCGATGATTGAGGCATATTTTCTATGGTAGAAGAGAGCATGGATGTCCTGGCGCAGACGTGAATCAGAGTAAAGCAGCATAAACTGTCAATACAGATTGGAAGACAAAATGAGCGAGTGTCTGTCTGTGTTTGTATGCGCACGCATGTTGCTGAGAATGTGGACGGAGCCGACGTGCGCGTTCACGCAGGCAAATCCAGCAGCAGAAGCGCGTGCCACCCTCCTGTCCCTAATTCCCCCGAGACGGACGGCTATACGTCTCTAGCTGGACGCATCCTTTGGATGCTACTCCAGCGAGACCTAAAAAGATGATATGACATATTCCAGAATGCATGATAAACCCGCGCTCCACATATGGGATAATAGAGCGTAACACTTCTCACACTATCCTCACAAACATCCTTAAATGTATAATTAGTCCTCAAGATTAGACCAAAAGGTCCAAAAAGGTTTGATGATATTATTTGCCTGACTTTTAATTGTGGCATCAACACAAAAGATGAATTCTGCAAACAGATAGGAAGCTGGTGTTAATTTAGTGGACTGTAGGGGCACATTATCAACAAATAGCGATATTTATCGCTAAGTAGGCTTAGCGGCAATTTTTTATCGCCGTGCATCACTGGATTTTATCGCTGAGATAACGTGCTATTAGCAACGTTTATCTCAAAAGCGATAAAATTCCCGGCGATAGCGGCAAAATCCGTGAATATCGCTGAGAATACAGCGATATTCACGCATTATCGCTAACAGGGTCTTAGCCATTATATCCACCACCCATTGGATATAATGGCTAAGAACTGGTCTGAGCAGGCGTTAGTTTTTGGAGATATTCGCAATTAGTGCGAATATTTCCATCGCTACGCCTGTGTTGGTAATAGGCGATAGTGATGTTAGCGACTGCTTTCAGTTGCTAACAGGTTGGGTATGCCCACTTTGCATGTCATTAGCGATAAATATCGCTGACATGCAAAGCGGGCCCCAAACTGCTCGCTATCACCTACAAGCTTGCTAATTGGGCGATAGAATTATCGCCGCTTAGCTGTCGAAAACGCCCGCTAAAGCGGAGATAATTTCCTATCTCCCCCTTGATAATCTGCCCCGTAGTTCTTAATTTCGTGAAATTTTTGTAAAGAGTTGATGAACCAAAAAATCGAATTTTAATAAACATTGTTAATCTATTCATATTTAACTTTCATTAGACACGTGAAACGAATATTGTAATTTGATCTACTAGAACCTGCAAAATACTGACCATGAACTAGGATAATGAAACTTAAAAGTTCCTTGAATCCAAAAACCTGTGCTTTGCGCTGGTGATTGGTCACTGAGTAGAAGGAAGCCATAACCTCCGAGAAGAGTGAACTAGCAGTAAATCAACTGAAGACCTCAGCTGTACATGAGTAAGTCAATATATGAGAAAACTGACATCCATAAATCCAATGACGAGGAGCAGATCCAAAATGAGCCATTGTCTGGTTTCGAAGGAAGATGGATAAGGCTCTGAGGCCGGCATCACAAATGCTGCCGAAATATTCATGCAGTAATTCCATATCTGGTATTTCATAAACCCCGTTATATAAGATCGCAATGAATTCTCAGAGGAAGATGCAGAACAGAATTGTCAAGCGCTTCATCACAAGTGCGTTCTAAGTGCACTACGATTATCAAGGTAGCAATGAGATTATGTGTTCAGGGCAGGTGTTTTCCGTGAAAGAGCTACGCACAGCTGACATTTAGGAAACTGGCATGTAGAGCACATAGAAATGTCACATGCTTGAGTAATTGTAAGATGGGCCTATAATTAACGTCGAAGGAGAATGATAATCGCTTTTAACCGCAATCTTCCTCCCCACTTGTGTGGGAGTGGGTATTATTGTAGCAAGAGACAACACTGCGTTTTACAGGGCACGTGGTGTACTGTCAAATCAGATCAAATCAAAAATAAACTTATTTCTGGCACAAGACCCCTTTGTGAGAAAACAGTAATTATATGAATTAATAAAAAAAAAATGTAATGTAAGCAAAAATAAAGTACACAAGATATTTTCAGGTAAAACGAGCGGCAACGTTTCCACTACAATCAGAATGCCAGGGTCACCGAATTACAAGGCTGCGTAGTCTTCATTCTATCTCATGTCTCTTTCTTCGCCACCCAGCACTTTTTGTCTCTTTGTCTTATTCTTGCACGTTGTTTTCATACCTTCTTTCTCCCTTTGTCACCTTTTTCTTATATTTCTCTCGCATGCTCTGCTTTTTTACCTTTCTCTTTCTTGCTGTGGCTCAAAGTTTCATAACCACAAACTGTCATTTTTCCCCAGAATAGAATGCTGTGCCCACCACCTGCCACCCCTTTACACATTAACCCCTTCCGTTGCGGGGGTAATTCCCCTGCTGTGCTGGGGGGCGAGCACGTCATGAGGCACAGTGCTCGTGTGCTCATGATGAGCTGAGCTCGTCATGACCACACCTGTTTCCGTGGAACGCTCAGAACAGCAGGGGAATTATCCCCGCATGCGAGCGTTTCATGGCTCATGACAAGCTCAGCTCGTCATGAGCACCGGAGCACTGTGCCTCATGACGAGCTGAGCGCGCCATGAGCACGGAAGAGGTTAAGCACTGTGTAAAATGTAGAGATGACAATGCAATTTACTCTTAGCCAATTATGTTGGTGATTTCCGTGACATAAAAACGGCTCTTACCCATCAATACGGCTCTTACCCGTAATGAGTTTTTAAGTACTATAGATATAAATGTATAACCGGTGTCATTGGCATTATGCTAAGCAAACACAAGGAGATGATGGACGGAGTGCTGAAATGTTTCAGTAACTCACATCCAGTAAGCCCCATACACTGGGATTGCTGAGATGTGGTCGCAGGCCATGCGCACTTTCTCCACCACTATGCAAACGCACCTCCTGGCACACTCTTGGTTGGGGGATGAAGTCTCCTTGCCACTTGAGGGTCCCTGGGGGCTTACTAGCCCTTCTTTTACCCCCAGTAAGCCCCACACAGCTGGATTGCTGAGAGGTGGTCAGAGGCCATGACCCCTTTCTCCACCACTCTGCAAACGCTCCGCCTGGCACTCTGCTGCTTGGGGGATGAAGTCCACTTTAGTCCTGAATCCTCAGGACACAAGGGTACCTCATTGGCCCACCAGCAGTGCGCCAAGAGGCATGTTTGCAGAGTGGTGTAAAAAGGAGCATGGCCCCCACCCACCACTCAGCAGTCCCACTGTGTGGGGCTTACTGGAGGTAACATGTGGGCTAGTGGCCCCTATGGACCCTCAGCATCGAAGGGGACTTCATCCCCCAACCAAGAGTGCGCCAGGAGGTGCGTTTGCAGAGTAGTACAGAGAGGGGGCGGGGCCTCCGGTGAGTTGCCAGTTTTTTTTTTAGGAAGGGGGCTGTGTGGCCCCCCTATCTTTGATCATTTTAGGCCCTGGGGACCCCATCCCCCTCGGCACACTCTGAGCCAGGTTCCCATACAGCTACTAACACACCTCACTCACACAATCACTCATACAGCCTCTCATAGACCCAGACAAACACTTACCAATTCACATGACCATGCCAATGCTCACACTGCCACTCACTCATCCATAGAGCTACTCACACACCCACTTACTCATTGAAACAGACGTTCATACATACTTTTACTCACCCATACAGCTACTCATAGAACCAGTCACTCACCCATACAGCCACTCATACAACCACACACTCACCCGTGGAGCTACTCACACATTCATTCTACCACCTATACAATCACTCACATTCCCATTCACTCATCTATACAGCCTCTCAACACAGTCACTCACTCACCCATACAAAACACTCTCTCCCATAAACCCACAAAACCCCTTGCAATTCACACATTTCTACAAGTTCTCCCACAGCTGCTCATTCACCCATACAGCTAGTCATAAAGAGAAACACTATCCAATACAGCCACTCACACACCAACTCACTTAACCATACACCCACTTAAATAGCCACTCACTCACCCATACATCCACTTACATACCCACTCACTCAGTCATATAGTCATTCAGGCACTCACTAACTCACCCATACAGTCATTCACACACCCAATGCATATAGCCACTCACATAGCCACTCACTTACGAATAGAGTCACTCACACAGCCACTTACTCACCCACACAGCTCCTCACACATCCACTTATACAGCCATGCAGCCACTCACACACCCACTCACATACCAATACAGCCACTTAGACACCACTCACACATGGGTACACACAGTCACACAACCACTCACTTAAAATATATGTTAGAAGTAGTATCACTAATTAGTAGCACACCTAGTATATTAATCTGACTTTTGTAGAAGCATAGAATGTATGTAAAGCAATCATAAACTCTTACAAATTCTTACATACGTATACTCACTGTATGATGCCATCAGTGATGTCATTTGAGCTGTCATGAGTGACGTCACTGACCAGGTCATGGGTGCATAGGCAGTGCATTGTGGGGGAGTTATAGTTAGCTCAGGTAACTGTAACTGCTGAATTTCTGTGGTTGTGTACAGTGAAATCTGAGCCTAACTACAATGTCCCTATAACCTTTGTTTTTTTCAGTGAATATATATATGTATCTATGTATATATATATATATATATATATATATATATATATATATATATATATATATATATATATATATATGTATATATATATATATATTACCTACAGTAGGTAGTTATAGTTAGGACCTAGTTTCCACAGGAAAAGCGTCTTTTGACTTGCCTATATCTTTGGCGCCGGTTGAAAAATCTTCACAAAACCTTTTAAAACAAGTGCCATAGTACGTCTTGTGGTGTATGGCAAGTTGTGGGGTGATCTGTCAATTGATGCCCAAAAAAAGTCGCTAAAAAAAGTGTGCTTTTCAATGTTAATTTCCATAGGATGCGTAGGTGAACCTACAGCCCGAACCAATGGACGGAAATGCACAAAATTTAGCAAAAAGGTAGATGTTGTTAAGCAGATTGTGCTTTGTGTTATTTGGTGCATATCTGTTAAGTCATTTTTGAGAAATTTAAGAAGAGAAAGTTAGTGATATATATGTGGTTGCAGAGCCTTTGCAAAAAAAAAAGCAGAGCAATGCCGGATCCCCTAGGTGGCAGGGGCTTGAGGCTCCCCAGCAGTTCTCAACATTGGTAAGTTAGTGTCCTAAGTGGGATCTGGACACCCATACTAGAGGCCAAGCCCAGTATGATGGGGTCCCCAGGCAGATATCGGCCCGGGAGGGGGGCTGCGCAGACCCCACTTGTTTTTTAATTAAAAAAAATAAAATTGGCAGGGGCTGGGGGAAGAGGTCCCCAGGGCCAAAATCTGCCCAGGGAAGGGGGCTGTGCACCCCCCTCCTCCATAAAAAAAAGGCTTTGGCTCTGGGGGATCGAGGTCCCGGGCCCATAATCAACCCAGGAAATGGGGCCACGCTGCATCCCTCTCCTAACATAAAAAAAGGGACTGCAATTTGCCAGGACCCGTCCCCTTTTATCACCACTCCTCAAACACTTCTCCTGCCTCCAGAGAGTCCTGGGGGCCAACAAGCCCTCCTGTTACCTCCAGTAAGCCCCATAGAGTGCAATTGCTGAGAGGACTTCGGAGGCCTCATCCCCTTTCTCTACCACTCTGCAAACACACGTCCTGGTGCACTACTGGTTGGTGGATGAAGTCTTCTTGGAGGCTGAGGGCTTGGGGGGCAAGAAGCCCTCCAGGTACCTCCAGTAAGACCTATATATTAGGATTCCTGATAGCTGGGTGGGGCCCGACACCCTTTCTCCCCCACTCTGCAAATGCAACTACTACTTAAAAAAATCTACATTTACTGAAAAAAACAAAGGTTACTGGGACTTTATAGTTAGAAATTAGCATTTAAAAAATCTTAGAAATTCACTGAAAATAACATAGTTTACAGAGACATTATAGTAAGGAAATTGAATTTAAAGAAATCTTAGATATTCACTGAAAAAACAAAGGTTACAGAGACTTTATAGTTACACTCAGGTTTCACTTGTACAAAACCCTTGAAATTCAGCTGTTATAGTTACGTGAGCTAACTATAACTCGGCCCCTGCAATGCACTGCTTATGACCTCACATATTACATCAGTCATGTCATGGTCAGTGACATTACTGATGCCATCACTAATTATATCTCAAATAACATCACTGATGACATCATCCTCAGAATCGCTGACACATCCAGACATACCCCCATACATGCTTTCATACACCCACTCCCACACAACCATTCACAAACCCATTCACAGACCGAAAACCAGTACTTACACACCCACTCACTAATTCATAGGTGTGTACACACATCCATTCACTCACCCATACAGCCACTCACATACCCACTCACTCAGTAATACAGCCACTGTCACATCTACTCATACAC
The DNA here is from genome assembly GCF_964263255.1 of Lissotriton vulgaris. NCBI lineage: Eukaryota > Metazoa > Chordata > Amphibia > Caudata > Salamandridae > Lissotriton > Lissotriton vulgaris. The sequence continues at coordinate 1,434,019,930 of NC_141685.1, forward strand.
CCATACAGTCAGTCACACTGAGTCAGTCACCCATAGAGCTACTCACATACCTACCCACTCACCCATACTATCAATCACACAGCCCTACTCACTTACTCACACAGATACTAACATGTACTCACTCACCTATACAGTCACTGACGCAAGTACACACACCCATACAGCCACTATCACATGTACTCCTTCAACCATACATTCACTCACCTATATTTCCTTTCACATACCAAGTTACTCACCCATCCACCACTAACACAGGCACTCACTCACCCACACAGCCATACACACACTCATTCACCCATACAGCCCCTTACACATACTCACTAACCCATACTGCTACTAACTCTCCCACTCACTCATCCATACAAGCAGTCACACGTACTCTCACCTACACAGATACTCAGACACCCATACAGGTACTCAGACAACCAATCACTCACCACTGCAACCACTCATGTACCTAACTCACACGCACATACATGCTCCGTCCATCATCCCCTTTTGTATCGCTTTGTTCGCCCTAAGTTGGCAGGGTATGCTCAGACATGAGTCCCCTGCTCACTTGGCCACTGGATTCAAGATAGCCTGGCTGATGAGGATTATGAATCCGAAACCGGTCCCAGGATGCCTGTTTCCGGTCCAGGGAAGACATGGCTTGGCAGTTCAGGCTGGACTGTTCCCATGAGGCACAGGGTCAGATTGATTTGCATATGGCCATGTCTGAACTGGGGTGGCTGAGTGAGCTAAAGAATGGCGATGGATTAAACCCAGATCAGTTGACTGGGGGTGAGTGTTTGATTTGCTCAAATGCTCCATCCATCATCCCCTTTTGTATCGCTTTGTTCGCCCTAAGTTGGCAGGGTATGCTCAGACGTGAGTCCCTTGCTCACTTGGCCACTGGATTCAAGATAGCCTGGCTGATGAGGATTATGAATCCGAAATCGGTCCCAGGATGCTTGTTTCCGGTCCAGGGAAGACATGGCTTGGCAGTTCGGGCTGGACTGTTCCCCTGAGGCACAGGGTCAGACTGATTTGCATATGGCCATGTCTGAACTGGGGTGGCTGAGTGAGCTAAAGAATGGTGATGGATTAAACCCAGATCAGTTGACTGGGGGTGAGTGTTTGATTTGCTCAAATGCTCCGTCCATCATCCCCTTTTGTATCGCTATAGTTATAGTTAACTCAGGTAATTGTAACTGCTGAATTTCAGTGATTTTGTACGAGAGAAACCTGAACTGTAATGTCTCTGTAGCCGTTGGTCTTTTCAGCAAATTTCTATGTTATTTTAATTCGATTTTATTTGATTTCCTGAATGTTTAAGGTTTTTTAAACTCTAATTCCTAACTTGAATGAAGACCAATTCAAAAAGAAGGTTATTTAATTCTGTATTTCAATTCTGCAGTGGAAAGTCTGAAAGAAATTCATAGTGTGAATTCTTAAAGTATTTGTGGATAGTGTTAGCACATTTCATGAATAAACTTGAGCCACCCACTCTCTGCATGAGCATTTGTACCACACAACCCAATATCCCAGAATGCTATGCTATACTGTCTTCCGATTTGCGCACCATGTCACAGTGTAAGCAACCAATTGCATAATAATATGGGCGCACAGCTATGTAACAAACTTGAGAGAGCCCGGCAGCCAATTTCGATGTTGGGATCACGACCAGCACAGCACCTCGCTTGCCAGCAATTTGCAGAATCTCCGAAACTTGTAAGTACATATATGGAATTTGGGTCCCAGCGGGCTAACAAGCAAATGCATACTATAAGAAACCAATCGGGTTTGGAATTAGGTACACTGCCATGGAAGTGGGCTGAGCAGATGGGTTGTGGCCTTGTACTTGTCGAGTCGGGGGCACAACTATGCTGTATTCTATTAGCAATAGAAGGGATCTGACTCTATCTCTCCACGTTCTATAGAGAAGAAGGAATCAAAGTCGTGGGCTATATCTGTTCGGAGACACTGGATACATGTCTTATGAGCATAATTTCAACGTTGGATTTTACAAAAATGTGGATCTCGCGCGACTGACTTTTTTTTGGAACAAAAAGTGAACGTGGTCCATTTATACATTTCAGATCGTCTGTGTATGGATCATTGTGTTAAACCTCGGAATAGACACGCACTCTCAATTATTTCCAATAAATCGTATCCAGATAGTGAGTTAGGTGTAAGAGTTATTGGAACAAGATCTAAGGTGGCCAGCTTACATACGTTTTCTGTTTGGTGCATCAAAAAGCATATACATAGAGGGCTTTTGGCTTAAGAATACAACAGCTACGAGGTACATCAGGATGATTGACAATGTTCACAATTGTTGTTATGAATCTGTTCACCCTCCATATTTGGAGAGAGTTATGTTGGTATTATTATTATTTTCAATTCACATCAGTCCTGATGCGAACCTTCAAATGTGATTGTTTCGAAACCCGGTGATGCATTCTCAACCGAAAGTGCATGAGAGTAGTGACATTGATGAACTACAGGGCCACACCTTTGTTCCTAATCAGCTTGGCACTGGGTGGTTGAGTGCGCCCTTTTATGAGGAATTAATTCGTTAGAAGTAATTAAAAAAATATTTCCTACTGAGCTATACAATTCAGAACTGTTGACTTTGTAATCAATGTGGGTTTTATTTAGATTGTTTATAATTATTTTTTTATTTATGTATTTATTTATAAAGTTTTATATAGCGCGAACTTGATCCCGTAGTATATCAGAGCGCTTTACAGTTAGAGTTGTATTTGATTTGTAAATGTATGTGGTTTTGTAATGATGTGTCTTTTTTGTTGTTTGAATTGTTTTCAGTTGTGTGGGGTGGGTGACAATGTGATGTATGTGGATAATGTTACATTATGTGTTTTGTGTATTCCAATGTATATTGTGTTTGTGACTATTGTGTTTCAATTATTGTAAATAAAAAAAGAATAAGAGATTGAAAAGGATCACTGTTGTTAAATAAAGAGGATCAGACTTTCAGAGGCAGTATTGGCGTTTTGTTGTTTTGGTAGTAGCTGTATTTACATTGGCTATTACTTTTTTGTGACTCCGTCTTTATGTTTGAGACAACATATGAAACTACGCAGTGTACTAATTTATCACTGTTAAAAAATAAAACGTATTAAGTAATCCAACATTTAATGAGTTCAATATTTGATCTCTCGTATTTCCAGTATGTGTAGAGTCTGTCTGCTGAGTGGAACGGAAACTGAATATTTAGGACAATTCGAACACATTAACCAGCAAAGTTAAGAATTATTTTAATAGTTCCTCGGGTCATAGCTAGTAACCCCTCCTAATTTTTGTCTTGAAATCAGAGCAATGGAAGAGGTGAAAAAATGAATGACAGGAAAGGTCTAGAACAGGAATTCCTCTGAGGTACAATGGATTAACTTTGTGGGTTTATTAAACTGGTAACACGATTTACTAGAAGGAAACACTAATGTCCAAACAGGCAAAACATAACACCAGTGTGAGAAATTGGGTTGTTGGTTAGGGGGATGAGGAAACCCTATTCAAGCAACAGCCACAATCCTTATGAGGGTGAACCACGAAAAGTCACTAAATTATTATGTGGTTGCCTCTGGTAGCTTGGCACAAAAGCAGTCAGGATTAATTTAGAGGCAATATGTAACGGTTTTAAGCAGCACACAAACAGCAATAAACTGAAAACACAACAAAAAAATCCCTCACCAATTAAAAAAATGGAGTAAAATGTATTCAATTATTTGACAACAAAATTACAACAATTCAATCTGAAGCAGATCCAAAGATTTAAGGTAGTTGAAGCACCTAAAAGCACAAAGGGCCACTCATGGTTATCTAGTTGTTTTAGAGCAGCTGAAAGTCACAAGCTCAGGCTGACTGCAATGGAGTGTGGGCTGGATACAGGAACAGTTTAGTCCTACTGAAAAAGTTACCTTCTAAAGTCCAGCATGAAGACTTCCCTTCACAGTGAAGTATACCACAAGGAACAGGGAGAGCACTGCGGAGGGTCGTCACTGTAGTGCAAAGAACAGGCCAGGCATCATTGATGTCCTCTCTGTAGGGCAAAGATCCTGTCAACCTCATAGCGTTGGCGATCTCCACAGGCTGTTAATGCGGTAAAGCGAAGTGCAGATCTCGCATTGCCGGTCATCGCTGGCAGTTGATGTAGCAGCAATAGTCCGATTCACTGGAGTTTAGTATTTGCAGGCAGCGTGACTGGCAAAATCATGGCACGAACAGGCCAATTCACGGTTGCAAAGAGCCCAAAACTTCAGGATTTCTATTAGGAGATGCTCAACTGATGCAACATCAAGGGTCGTAGACCTGAAAGGGACATCTTAGGGATCAGGAACCCACTCCAGTAAAGGTCTGTAGGGCTCGGGCATGTCCTGTTGCAGATCCAGGGCAGAAGGTCAGCTGGGCAGTTGCAGGGAGACCTCTGGAGCCTGTGGGGTCCCTCTTGGTCGGAACAGGAGGTCAATCAGCTGAGCCTTGGAGCCACTTCAGCCTGGGGTGAAGGGTGCAGGTCCAGTATTCCTTCTATGACATCAGAGCCAGCCTCAGGCAGCAGGACAGTACTTCTTATGTAGTATTTACAGGTTCAGGAATATACTGAAGAGTGGGTCTGAGGGTCCCCTTTTTATACCTGGTCCTCACTACTAAGTGAAAGAAAGCTATGGAGTCTTTCCTGTCTCCCTGCACTGGTCCCAGTTTGTCTGGGTGGACAATAGACTAGTGTGAAATCCTTTGTGTGTGAGCCGGGCCAGTGCTGTTGAAGTTGTTAGGTGACAACTTTGCCGCCCCATCAAACCAGGATGGCCAATCCTGCCTACACCTAAACCCTCTCTTGCAGTGCTCTCTGGGAGGAATACACATAGGTCGACTGCCAACTACACCACGCCATGTAACCCAAGAACAGGCAGCAGGAACCAAATGGTTAGGACAAAAAAATGCCAAGTTTTAAAAAGCAGCATTTTCAGAATTGTGACTTAAAATCCAACTTTACCATTGAAGAGGATTTTAAATGACAATTCCTGAAACACCAACATTATATTCCTACCCGTTTCCACGAAAAGGTTATCACTTATTTATTGTAAAACGGTAACCCAATGCTATCCTATGGGATAGGTAGGCCTTGCAGTAGTAAAATTTACATTTTGAAATACAATGCACCCTGCTTTAAAGGGCTGTTTAGGGCCTACCCTAGGGGTGATATAAAGGAAGATTTAGGCTTGGCAAAAGATGTGTTTTGTCAGGTTGAAATGGCAGTTTAAAGCTGTACATACAGGCAGCAATGGCAGGCCTGAGACATGTTTAAAAAAGCACTTAAGTGAGCGGCACAATCAGTACTGATGGCCTACTAGTATTAAATGTATAGGCACGGATACATGTAGTACCACTTGACTAGGGAGTTATAGGTAAATCACATGTACCAATTGGGAATTAGCCAATTTCACTGTGTTTAGAGGAGAGAAACACAAGCACTTTAGCACTGGTTATCAGTGGTTAAGTGTGCAGAGTCCTAAATGCCAACAAAAGAGGGTTCAGAAAACAGAAGGGGTGAAGGCAAAACCGTTTGGGGCTGACCCTGCAGAGAGGACCAGGTCCAACAACCAGTAATTGACCTGAGACTACTCTTCTCATTTTGTATTTTTATATGCACCAGTCACCAGTGAAAGTTGGAATAGAACCTAATTTATTGATCTGCACAAATGCATGTTAAGAGGCAATGATTGACCTAGTCTGTCTTTAAAACTCACTATTGTAAGATTTAACGGAACATTAAAATGTGCTATCTCCCCATTCAAAGTAAGTCAGCAGTATTGCTTGTTTTTGTGACTTCAATGGTAACTATGCTCCTAATAAATGCCAATACTGTACACATCATTTTCAGCCATACTTTTGTTAACATGTGCTTCATATTAGATCGCTTCATCCTGCTTAATTTCCCAGTCTCCCACTGAAAGGGATTGACTCCTTTTGTAAACTCACTCTTTAGGTAGCACTTGAATTTTTACTGCCCCTATATTTAGTCGATGACATTGAGGGCTAGAATCCCTACTCTGAAAATTATTCCAGCCGCCCTGAATACAATTTGCTATTAAATAATATTTTAACGTGGCATTGAACATAGAAAAGTTCTCTTAAAATGTTTTTCAGGCAGTCTCCACACACTAGGGGAACATGATCAACAAACAGGCAATACAAATTACCACCTAAACCTCATGATGAAATCACATTTATCAAGGTATGCACGACCATGCATGAAAGAAAAAGATGAATCATCACAATGGGCCATATGTATCAAGCCGTTTTTGAATCGCAAAGGCCGAAATTCGCAGAATTTCGGCCTTTGCCACTCGCAAACGGCCGTTTTGCACGTTTTGGAATGTATGAAACATTCCCAAAATAAGGAATTGCAAACTTGTGCGATTCCTTATTTTTCCATAGCATTATGGGAATCGCAAATTTGCGATTCCTTAAATGCTATGTATGTAGCAATTTTAGCTTGCAAATGTTGTTTAAGAATTCGCAAATTACCACCAACTTTCAGTTGATGGTAACTTGCGAATTCTTCCAGAAATGCACAAATTGGCATTTTTAAAGGTGGCATATGATGCACACACTTGCCCATAGGGCATGTATGTGCGCCATATGCACACACATGTTCTTTTCAGGGGTTCAGCAGGGTGTCTTTGAGACACCTCTGCACCCTTGCAATAATTATCAAATTGCGATTAGCAAATTGCGAATTCGCAATTTGAGAATTATTTTGCATTCATTTCTATGGGCCTCCTGGCCCATAGGAATGCATTGGAAATTATTCCTTAATTGCGAATTCGCAAAATGCGAATTTGCAAATAAGGAAGCTTAAGGAATCGCAAATAAAAAGCAATTTTGTTCATACATACCATTTTGCATTACATGCATTCGCTATTTAGGAAATGCAAAATAGTTTGATGATACATATGGCCCAATGTTTTTGGAACTGTGGTTCGCAAAAGATGTGTGTGAGACAAGCATCAACCACCCCTGGACAAACACGCATCGAAAAAGGAAATCTAAAGGGTCCAAAAACACAGTGTTCATGGCATGTTCCAAGGAAGAGACAAAAGTATTATTTTGCCGCAAGTGCACACCCAATGCCTCATGTAGATGCAGAATAAGTGGGTAAAGTTAAACAACCAAACAAAAAAGATGAGGCCCATGCCTTACACAATCGCTGGCAGCACGGCTGTCACCGAACTGTTATGCAATATCACAAGCATTTATTTAGTAGAGGTGTGCAAAATTTGTGTAATTTGTTTCAACATGATTATGTCAGGAAAATGACACAAAATTATGTATAAGTACACAAAATACAAATCCGGCATTTAGCAGAATATGTGGTAGGCTATCTCATTATATTAACTGTAGCATACGTTGTATGTTGTTTGTTTTTACTGAGTGCGTCTCTCCTTCAGTTAGTCTAGCTCGAGGTGGGTTATGTAGTGTTGGTATTCAACATGTGGAATAATGTAGGTAGGAGATTCCATGTAATGGCAGTTGATGGCTGGCTGCTTGAGCAGAGGACGCAACATGGTACAGAGCTTCTCTTGATACAATAAACTTCATCTTGAAGAACACTAAGGGCCTCATTACGATGTTGTGCGGAAAGCCTTCTCCCAACAGTCGGATTCCCCTAGACCGTGTCGGAACCCTTCCGACCGACTCGGTTGGTTTACAATCCACTCGATTGATTACGATGCTCTCGGTCAGATTGTAAACCCCACGGTCTTTACAAATCAGTTTCGACTGGCTCTCGGAGAATACTTGTTAGTCGGAGCCGCATTGTACAGCTCTACAGACACCTTTTCTGACCCAGCGATTACAATGTCGATTTCCAACACCCTTTCCAAGTCGGCCTGTCTGACACGAAATGGCTGTTGGAAACTGACTTTTGGGGCCTCTGGCAGGGCCCCTTCACCATGTGGCCTCCGATTGGGGCCTGAGGGGGTACCTAAGGGACCCCCATGTAAAATCCTGCACTGTGTGGCAGGCACTATGAGGTGCCTGCAACAGGGTGCAGGGTTTTCCGCACCATCACCATTTCCCTATAGGAGCCTGTGTTGTCGCGGGGGAACACAGTCCCCCATAAAAGTTAATAGGAATGTGACAGGACAGTGTTTGGTCGCATCGCAATCAGTCGGGCAGATCCAATGACCGCAAGTTGGTCGGTTCCAAATACCGAGAGGGAGTCGGACAGAAACTTACCGCCCGAAATCGTAAGAAGGCCCTGTCACAAGTGGGTATTACACAATATTCTAGCTTGAAATGCGTCTTCGTATCAATTTTTGACACATGGACGCATTTCATTCTAAAAAATAGCGTGAAAAACAATTGTTGTGAACAACAGCTGCTCTGGTTTTAGTTGTTCCTGTGCCCCTGCGCTATAATTTTTTCATGAACAGTGGTGTCATTATGAGAAGCTTGTTACATTTAAAAGTATACAACAAATGTATTTTTCATTATTGATATAATCAGCTGATAAAATATCATCTAAGGTGGGAACAAATCTGTTGACATATATCATAATAGTAAGCTTATTTGTATTTAAAATTATGCACAAATATCTTCTCGCAATCTGCCACATTTAGTTCATGTCCACATTTTCCAAACTGAACACATAAGCACGCAGATGGTGAAAATCCAACAGCCGCCCCTGAGAACATATGTGTAAGGGGACTGCAAAAGAATTTAATAAATGTAAGCTAGCAGAGCCAGGAACAGAAACCAAGAAATTTAACAACGAGCGTGCCAAGGACGAGAAGAAAGCTGCACGTCCCTTTGACAGATTTATTTCCTCAAGATTTGTAATGAAGTGCTTATGTTGGGAAGATGGGAGTCTCCTCCGGAAAAATATTGTTAGATTAGTTATATTGTTTATCAACACAGCCACTGGTGCCTCGAATATGTAAGGGGAAACAACTGAAAACCAGCAAATACTTCTATATTAAAATCAAGATTTTTTTTAAATATCATTACATAATTTATATATACTGGTACATATAGCATACACTGCATAGGATAATTGTTTGTGTCCTCCGGTGAGAAGGGAATTATAGAAATCGGGGCAAGGGGCGTATGAGTTTATAGTATGAGTTTTCTAGTCTGAATGGGTGCACAGTTGCTTGCTGTGGGAGCGATGACTGTAGACACATATTTGAGTGGAGAGGAGGGCAATTTATTAGGATCTACTGATCTGAGGCTGGTTGTCATTTGATCTGGAAGGATTGTTTTTGGATTTGGGAAGGATTATTGGACAGTACAAAATACAATGGGTAGAATGTTTGGACATGTTTCCATCTTGCATTCTGGGCCACATTTCAGTCCATCGTTCACTTCGCTTGTGTCTGCTGTTAGAGACAAGAACCACACATATGCAAATTACATGTTGTCCTCTGCCCACAAGGGATGATCCAGACCAGGCTTCTTGGTCAGGCCTCCTTGAATGGGAGCATAATCATCTCCAGAGCAGTTTCAGCTTTCTATGGCCTCACCAGTGAGATGTTGTCAGTGATCATGCATGGGCCAATGAGGGTGGTATGTGGCAGGATACCAGACTGACACACCAGGGCTTATTTCTTGATTGCCAAACATGATTACAGGGTTGGACATGAATGACAGTACAAGAACTCAGCAAATACAACATTGTTTTGCCTGTCAGTAGGTACTGGGCTTTGGTTTGCACCCATTGCATTGTGCTCCTGCAGGTTTTGTGTTTTTCATCGTCCCTCCTTTCTCTATTGTATTTCCTCCTGCTCTCTTTGGTAGATCTCTGTATGCATTTTGAATGCTCACTTGGACCTCTGCCTAGTCTCCAAAGCAGTGCTCCACTTTTGGGTTTCTAATTTCATGTCCTGCAGGGTCTGCATCCTGGCCTTCCCTGCTCACGCTTTACAGCACATTTTTCTTTAGGAAATCAGTAATTCCTGAAATATACCTGTAAACTAAATACACTGTGCTTCAGTGTGTTTCTACCGTGCATATCCTGCCCTGCCTCCTGTTTGTGTTTCTGTTGTGTGATTGGATGCTACAGTGAGTGACAAAAGATGTCCTGAGCCACATCGCGAATACTAAATGAAAGCGTTTCAGAATTTGATATATTGCTCACTCAGTTTGAATTGCTCTTTAGACCAGGCCAGGTGATCCCAAGAGCAGGCAGCAGTTGAGCCCATAGTACCTTCAAAGCCCCGCATATGAAAATTCTCAAGTTCAGACCTTTACCAGTCTTTGCCAGTGGTAGAATCAAAAGCTCTAGGTGTTTCCTGGGCTAGATTGTTTCTGAAAACCCAAGTCATTGTTAGACAATGACAAGATGCTCCAAAAACCATTAAAGGAATAGAGTGAGCGCCCCTGACTTCCATGGTTGTGTGCGTGGCCACTAAACCTATCTCCATGGTAATGTCAAATGGGTATGTAGAAGAAATCCCCTCTGATATTATTGCTGCACGTGCCTTCTCCTTGGATTTAGGGACCACAACGTCAATGAACCATGGGCCATATTATCAAGAAAGGGCGATACATTATCGCCTCTTTTATCGGCAGGAAACTGCCGCTAAAGCGGCGATAATAGGCTTGATAATATGCCCTTGTAAATTCCCATATTAGCCCAGGTTAATACCAGAACCTGGCTTCTATGGGAATTCACAAGGGCATATTATCAAGCCCATTTTCGCCGCTATAGCGGCAGTTTCCTGTCGATAAAAGCGGCGATAATGTATCGCCCTTTCTTGATAATATGGCCCCATGATCCTTGTATAAGTTGCTCTTTATGTCCACAACTAAATTTTCTTTCTGGAAGATCAAAATTACATGACAGTTGACCTGTGTTTCATTAAAGCAACCTGTTTTATATTACACACCCCTTAGCCTCCAAATCTTGGAGACATGAGTGTACCTGAGGCTTATCTGGAATACAATGATGTCTTCTGTTAGAAGGAAGCAGACCTTACCACCGCACTGACCATATGACTATGCCATTGATTTGAGTCCAGGAACAGATATACCTCAAAGGCGTATGCCCTGGGGTGGATCCTCTGCTTCGCCTCACTGCCAGCAGCTGCAGCAGCAACACTTGAAAAATAAAACGTGAATAAGGAATGTTTATTATCATTTGATTTTTCTCCTACCATGGAGTCTTGGGGGCTGAGCCAGGGGGTGACAGGCACTGAGGGGGTTGATGGGCACTGTTATCAGTGTCCATGACAGTTTTGGCCGTGTCAGGGTGGCCAAACTGTCATGTGCACTAAAGGTGTCTCCAACCCAAGGTCTGTTGCCGGTTGCAGAGAACAGGAACTGGCTCCCAGTCACCCTGGGAGCACAAATTGAGTGTGCTCAGGCCAATCCTGACACTGATCCCATGGTGTGAGAGCAGCGTCAAGATTGGCCACAAGGCAGTCTGTGAGCTTATGCCTACAGTGGAGCCAGAAGAATGGCGAAGCAGCGGGATTTAAGTAAGTTCTGTTTTTGTTTATTTGTATTTTGGTTTGTCACTCTCTCCCCCGTCACCAGCAGTACCTGCATATGTCTCCATTAAAAGAGGAGCAAGTACTATACTGGCATTTGCAAGATTGTTTCGAAAAAGACTTAGGGCCAGCTTTACTAAGCCCTTGTGTTGTCCTTGTGTCATGCAGAGTGACACAAGGCAACACAAGGGTTTAAGTAAGAATTACTAAGCCACACAAAGCCACCTTGCATGGCTCTGCATGGCTTAGTAAACCCAAAGTAATGCAAGATAGCATAAATTGCTGCCTTGCATTACTCAGCATTGGGAACGCATTCAATGGGTGGATCATGAGCATTCTCTTGCATCTATAAATGGATTTTGGTTCATTCCCAGATTTACAAAGCCTTGTAAACCGAGAATGAGTCACATTTACATGCCTTTACATCAGAAGCATAATGAGGAGAAATGTCTTTATTGCTCCTCTGTATTTCCTCTTTCTACTTCTGCTACATTCTGCAGCACACATAGAAAGAGTAAAATGCCTCAAAGGATTGCTTTTGTGCAGGGGGAGTCTCTTGCTGCACAAAATGAAGAGAGCCTGTAATGCAGGTACCCTTGCACGATGGCACAAGGGCGCCTGTGTTGGCGTTTGGCAGCAATCAGTGCACCAGCACAGGGAGAGAGCAGGAATGCATCATATCTTAGTAGATATGCAGCATTCTTGCTCTCTCCCTGTCATGTAGCGCAGCACCTCAAGTTGTCTTGCTGCGTTGTGTAACGTCTTGATAAATCTGCCTCTTTATTTGACTTTATACCTTTCCAACTAGAGTGTCTGATTTTTTGTTGGTATTTATGCCAATGACAGATGGTGAATGCTACATATTATATTTACCAACAAAAATAACAATAGCCAAACTCCACGGCTACTCCCACTGGGCGGATTTTCGTGTAATACTTGCAAACACTTTTCCCAACTGATGTCCACCTCCTTTTATGTATGTGCTGTTGGACCAGGTTAAGACTGCAGCAGTGAGTGTATTCAGTCTTTGTCGAGCCATTAATGTGATGAGAATAATCGCAGGGGATGGGTGGAGGACTTCAGATCAAGCCATTTTTGAGTATTTAATAATGCCATTCATGGCTTAACGAGATAGAACTTGGAGTCATTTGTGGATCAAATAGTGAGCCAATAGAAACGTTATTTTCAACTTTGCGTCTCTCATCTGAACACCATTCTCAACGCTGCATTCCGTGTTACGTTTGGTGGGTGGAACTGGATTTTAGAATGAATTTAAATAGTTCACCTGAGAATATACTACTGCTGCCACTATTGAGACTCTATGGAGTAAGAACAGGCAGAGGATCATTTGAGGAGGCCTCAGTAGAGACACCTACCATAATCAGGTTAATTGGAATAATGATATTCTGCAGCTGCGCCATTTTTAGCATAACTATGGACTTGCTACAAAATTCATCATCTGCTGCATACTTTTCAGATTTTAATAAAACAAAATGTGTTTCTAGCTCAAGCAGATCACAAGTTACTAAAAATACAGTTCAAGGCCCTTTGCAATGCCTGACTGCTCACTTTTGCTAATGGCTGTATTTGGGTGTGAAACTGATACTAATGAGGTGAAACTTTTCCCAGACAGTGCAATATGGGTATAAATAACACAAAAATAAAGTCATACTGCTCCAAATTATGACGCCTTATCCCCCACAATTTGCCTTTTGTTCCAGGATTATGTACTCAACCCTACTATATATTTTGTTCCTCCCCTGTTGCATAATAATGACAATAAAGGCCTGACAATACCTGACATGGCTCTTGTGATTTTTTTTGTTTATGGTTGCTTTGTGCCTTTCAATTCCAAGCGTCTGCTGATTTTCTTTGCATCCTTATCTGGAGATTGTAAACTGTTTTGTTTTCTGGTGGATTTGTTTCTCAATATAAATTTGAGTTAAGCTGGTCAGCCAGTTTGTTATTGGTGGCATCCTATGGCAAACAAAGAACATCTTTAAGCAGATCAACTTTCCCCTCTCCTAGGAAGCAAGACCTTATTTGAAAAATTCTGTTGAAATGTGATTGTACATGGTTTTTCTGTGACTGTATTGAGATCTTTCAGTGAAATATGTAGCGCAGCGTGAATGCCACAGTATTTTTCATATTAAAGTATTGTTAAAGAACAGGTTGTTACTACTGGCCAGTTAAATGTTACTCTGGTTATCCACTTCAGAAAAATAAAAAGCTAAGTTAGCCCTATTTGGAGTCAGTCTCATGGTCTTGTCTCCTTGTATTCTAGCAAAAAGGGGTCATATCTACAAGCATGGTAATCATAAGTGGTTTAAAGCTGGTTATTAAAGGAACACCCTAATTCTCATGAAACAACCCAGCACCGAGCTTCCGCAACAGGCTTTCATAACCATTAGCGGTGGGGTGTACCTTCTAGCAGTGGGTACATCTATGAAAGGTCAATGAAATGTGTGAGATTAAGTTGTTCACCTCAGAATTTAGAAACCCAACAAGGATTTGTAAGAAAGACTATAATAGGGTAGTTGCATATCTAAACAATAGGCCAGGCCATTTGACGTTTGGCAGGATCTTTACTTTTTTGTTCTTTACTCTCCAGAAAATGATACATACATTGACAAGGAGCTTTTAGACAGTGGAAGTTAAATCCAAGTAGGATATGATGCTAAAGTTCAGATGGATATCCTGAAAATATAGCATACACTCCTCCTCGTGACCAACACTCTAGATACATCAGCTATAAATAGGGTTCTAGACAGGAGAGGATGAAAAACAGTACACTGAGGAATGGATTCAAAATTTGAGTCTAAATCCTGTTTTATTACTACAACTTAATAACTTTACAAATGTTAATGCAACTGCATGACTATGGGATTTAGTGAAGAAAAACATAGCAGAGCTGGTAGACACCACCCCTGATACATCACCTAGTTTACAACATTTTGGCACTATATTCCTTCAAGCCTTTTGTTAGAAGACATTTTCAGGAAGTAATGAGGTATTAGCTCGCAAAGACTGAAATGCATGACAATCCAGTTACCATAGACTATGCGCAGGTTCTGCTCTAAATGATGACTTCTTGCATGCTTCGGGGGGATAGCTACACGTCTGCGGCTATGGTCCGTCCAAGCTCATAAAGTTGGAGAATTTTGCACTCCACAAAAAAGTGGAAATTTCCTTGGCTTTGCCACTAAAGACGGCCTGGAAATCAAGCTCCAGGAAATGGTCTTTCCCTGCTACCAGTCAGGGCTGGCCAAACTCTGATTGCCTGCAGGTAATGACTATAGGTGTTGCATGACATCCAGATGCGCCACCCAGGGGGGCCAGACTGGCCATTCTGCCAGTCTCACATATTCATGGTGTGCTAACTCTAAACCTTTTCCCACTTTGTATGTGTGCTGTACAGTGTAGCACACATGCAAAGTTGGAAAAGAAAGGAGATATGAAAGCATATCTCCTTCACAGCACCTATTTGAAATGGGCCCAGTTTTTTACAGCAAAATCCTGCCTACTTTTTAAAGTAAATGAGGGTTTGTCAAAAACGTTGGTTGGTTGCATAAGAATGCCCATGCACCACTCATGGAACTCCCCCTTGGTGCTAAGTATTGTCAAACAGTGCTAATTTCAAGTGATTTTCCAGCGCTAAACAAGTTTTGCGATGTAAGTGCAGGGCTTATTTACAAGTCTCTTGTACCAGAGGTGCGTCATTTTGATCATATAACAAGTGACACACCGGCGGCGTAAGGGGCTTGTATATAAGGCTTCTAAGTGGGTGCAAAATTATTTTGTGTCGATTTTCGTCACTTTTCTTAGTAAATTTACCCCTTTCTGTGCATGGCAGCCTATCCTGCTCCAAAAGCAGCCCCTGGCTCCCACCCTACATGGGGAAAAGCACATCTCTTTTTTGAAACATCACCAGCTTCTGCATCGAAAAGATGGTGACTTTATTTTATTTTTTTAAATATGAAGTTGCTAAGTCCAGGGCTTAACAGCTTTCCTCGTCACTGCTGGTGATAGGCCATAACGTTCGAGTGACACGGGGAAAAATGGCCATACATATCAGGCCTGGGCTTTGATGGGAGAATTATTCCCTGATAGGGAAAAAAAAACATTTGCAACATGAGCTTTTCTGTGTTGTAAAAGATATAACATTTATAGGTATTAGTGATTTTTTGTGGTCCCTGTAAGTTGCTAAAGCACCTCGGTGTAATTCTGCTGAATGCTTCATGAAACAAAATTGCAGGTAGTGACAACTTTTTATTGCAGGTGTCATTTAGACTGTGCAATGTCAAGGGAGCAGCCTGACTTCTGAATTCACTGCAAATCTGTCACACTTATTAATAACAAGGAACGGAGGCGAGAATAGACAGAAACCAGCTGAGATTTGCAGACAGGGGAGTTGAACTATAAGCAAGGGAACACACATAACACAAGATAGGTGCCTCTGAGTTAAGACATTTTAAACAATATTATTTTCATGTGTTTATCAAAAGGCCCTGTGTGGCTATGGCCATGACGTGTGATTTTCCTAGTTCTGTTGTGCTGTGGTAGTTAAAGAATCTACACTCAACACCTATATTTGTATTTGTTGCCCTTCCCTTTTAAATGCCAGTCCATAATGGTGGGTTGTCAAGCATCTTTAGAGAACTAAGATACCTGTTTTCTTAAATTTGAGATTATCTCTTTCTTTTGTGTGTGTGTATATATATATGTATATGTGTATATATATATATATATATATATATATATATATATATATATATATATATATATATATATATATATATATATATATATATATATAGACGACTAAAGTCTCCTGCGCGCTGCAACTCTCCCTCAGCATGCACAGAAACACAAAGCACTGACCAGATTTCACGGTGATGAATATTTTATTCGCTTGTCGGTTCCATAACGTTTCGGCACCCAAGTGCCTTGCTCACATGACAGCAAAAGTAAGTGAGGGTGAACTTTTTAAAGTGACAGTGCATAACTCTGATTGGATGGTGGTACATAGACCTAGACAGCGGACTTGCAAAGGGGACAGCCAATGTGCAATACAATACAGTGTAATATGGCCACGGAATTAATTCATTTAAATGACAAGATTTTGAACATTCATATGGTTAAATACTTGTGCAAAATAAAGCAAAATTCATGTACCATAAAGGATTCTCACATAGTTAAATACAATAGTGAAACTACGGTATCATAAAATCATTGAAAATTCAAGTAAAATACCAATAAAAAACATAGGCCATATAAAACCATTCTCATACTGTTTTCCCACTCCACCCAATTGGGAGCATAGGTGTTCACATGTCCTGTGCAAAGGTTAAGGCGCTTTCCTAGGTCTAATCTTACAAAGTTCTATGTGCTAATATATTTGTGTCATATATCCCACCGGGCTGTCAACATACTATGTGTTTGACACATTTTATTAGTGCAAATCTATAAAAAAAAGGGCATAGTGCGATTAAAATTCCCATAATAACTACTCCTGATTCTTCAGACATATATCCTTAGACACGTTAACTGAGCCCAGTTAGACTTTAAAAAGAGAGAAATACATCTTGTATCTCTAGACATATGGATACATGGATGACCAACTTATTTGTACATATTCAGAATCTATATATATTGTCATATATAAGTTGTATTCAGCTGTGCATCCCTATCCTAGCACTCTGGAGCTAGTTCATCAGTTTAGCCTTATTATCATGAACTAAGCATACAAATTACACAGAATAATCCAAGTCACAAAAGTGGAAGAGACAACCATTCTTGTATTTAAAGCCACTAATTGGCATGAGCAATTGTTTTGAAATGCTTTCCTATTTCATCTAATCAATCCAGGGGTCACTGAACTGGTTTTGGTGTTCAAAAGGTGTCACTCCCAGTCCTAGATTATCCTTCTGCCTGTAGTTATCTTCCAGATGTACAGTGGACACTGTGGAATAAAATAGCATAAAATTATTGTTAACCCTATTGTCATCTGTCCAGATACCAGAGTTAGTCAACATAATAGTAAAACAGCATAGTTTATGATGATTCTATATATATAAGTTTATATATAAGTATCCATATCCACCACCATGGTGATAAAAACCATACATATAAAACTATTTGATAATAATAATAATTAGACTAGAAATAGACCAAAAAGACCATCATCCAGCTCTCTATTATTTGGATGTTATTGAGACCCTCAACTTTGCCTAGTTACTTGATTTTACTTTGCGAGGTACAGGACCTTATTCCATTAGTGTAAGCATGTGTAAAGATCCTCTGTAACATTTAGACCTCCTGGGTGTTTACTATTAAGTTGTAATATATATCTGGTTTCTAGTTTCCTCAGTGTTGCCTCTCTGTCACCTCCTCTCCTGCTCGCCAACACAGAATCCACCACAAAGTATCAGAGATCTTTATTATTGCTATTGTGGTGGGTCCTAAAATGTCGTGCAACTGGATATGTATTATCCTGCGATGTAATAGCACGTAAGTGTTGCAGTACTCCCTTGTAGACAGGGAGCTTTGTACTTCCCACATACTGTAGAGGGCATGGACATTCCAGGATGTATACGGCAAACTCAATTTTGCATGTTAAGGTCTGAGTGATTTTATGCTCCTTGTTTCCAAACCCATCATGATACCCTGTGCGGTTGACCCCATGTGTGCACGCTTTGCAAGATTTGCACTTGTGGAAGCCTCCCTTGTTTTGGAAACACACTGTCTTGGTAAGCACTACCGGACCTGTCTCCACCAGTCTATCCCTCATATTGGGCGCTTTGCTGTATGTGATGCTGACCCGTTTGGGAAGACTGTGCCCAATTACTGGGTCCTTCAGTACTATAGGCCAGCTTTTGTTGATAATTTTCCTCACCTCCTTGTGGTGGGAGCTGAAGCCCGTAATAATCCTCAAGGTTCCCTCCCCTGGATTGGACATAGAGTCAATGACTGTTTCCTCTGTTACTGTGTTGGCGGAAATATTGCATTTAGCTAGCAGGGACTGGCGATTGAGACTTCTAGATTTGTTAATATATATATATATCTCCAAGGTAATCCTTACTCAAGAAGAAGAAGGCACGCACACGAAGACTGCAGGATAAAGCCTCTTTATTTAACAGGGTCTTATCAGAACCCTAATATTGGGCTCCATCTTTTGGTCCAAACCAATCAAGAGTTCCCTGCTTGTCATACATGGACTGAGAAAGTCCGGCGCAGGAGAAATAAGATGGCCGCTGCGGTCGCCGCAATGGATTTCAAGTAGGTGTTCTAGTCTTGTGACACAGCTGCAGAGGTTTCCTAGGAGCAGCTCGAGCGCATTAGTAAATGCGCACTTCACCAAAGTCTTAACCCCGTATGGTCGTGCCGGAGTGGCCCTCTAGTTAATACCCGCGTTTAAATAAACAGTTAGAATCCACTCCTTGAGATTAAGGGTGTCTCCTCCACAGTGGGGAACACCTTTATGTTTTTAGGAACCCTCACACACCAACAGGCCCCTTGGTGTCATGCTTCATCATCGGGGTCATCGTACCCCTCTACGGGGTACGGTATGCTGCGACCTACGGAGACGTGGGAGCACTTGTTAGACTATGTGTGGTGTTGGTGAGGGGGTATTTTGAATAAATGTGAGTGTATTGTGGGGTTTGGAAAATAGTGATAGTTAAAAAGAACCTGGCTCGTGGGGTGACTAAAAATTATTTAATAAGCCCCCGGTCTGGTGCTGTTAAAAATGAGGGTGGGAGGTCACTATGCTGACAATGTGCATTACCTCCTTTTTGTGTGCGTCGACATGTTTCGGTGCCAGAAGCACCTTATTCAGGACGGGGTGCACAAATCCCCACCTTACTCACGTTTCTCTAACTAATACCAGAATTTTTTAATAAAAGTGAGGAAAAATTACAGTGCAAGTAGAAGTAATGTACCTAGCAAAAAGAGACGTTGTCTATTGATCAACCTGTAAAGGAAAGAAGTGCACTTAGATAAGGAATTACAAATGCGCTTGATAGTGTAAAAAATTGCCGACTTACTTGACATTCATTAAACTCTGACCTCCGAATTACCTATAGACTGAATAGAGATAAAAGGTTAAAGTGTGTACAGAGAAACCAAGCCTTGTAAAATTTAAGTTGTTATTATGTAAATATATAAATACTCACCAGGAACTGTTAACGCTGTTGGAAATTCTTTAACCCTGAAAAAGACTGTACAAATTAGAGAAGATTTAGGAATGAAAAGAAGAACAGCACTCTAGTCTACAGAGAAATACAGAATCCATTTTAAAATAATACTCTTCTAGTTAGTGAAGTAAGTGCACTTACCTAATAAACAACATACATAGAAGTAGGTAGTCAGCCGACTGAAGAAACTAATACATTTATTTTCTTTTAATAGTGACAACTACTAGAGGAGAACAAAACTACAAAAATAAGATGGAAGAGAAGCTAATGTCCAGGAGCACAAGGGTGGGTAAGATAGAACAGCAGTATCAGTTTTAGATTAGAATTAGTGAGGATAGGATTGTAATGGTGTCTTGTCTTTCAGCATCCATTGAAAGCAGCCAGCGACAGCAAGTAGTAGACTGAAGGAGCCAACTCTGGACCAGTCTCTTCTCTGTTTATTATTTTATCCAATTCCCCCGTTCCCTGAGGTAATGAAAGGAGGTTCTGAGTATAGACCTTCTGGTATTGCTTAGGGGGATTTGGGTACTAGCATCTCTGTTCCTGTGCAAGAACTGGTAAGCCATATAATCTTAAACTTGGAGTTCTGACAGGTCTCCTCCGATGCAGTAACTAACGAGAAGCGTTTTGGCTGACTCAGCAGCCTTTATCAATCTAGCGGGCACCATCTTGTTCCCACTTACAGAGCCAGTACACATTTAGAAGACATTAGAAAAAATCCTAATCATCCACTGTGAAAATATATAAAATACTTAAAATGCATCTAACTACATTGAGCATGTAATACAAACAGTCCAAAAGTGCTAAATGTAAATTGCAGTAAATAGAAAAAGGTATTTTGAAATGCAAATTGCAACGAGATAAATTATATGTGTGCCTAATGCATCACATATATCTATATTCACTGAAAAAACCATTGGTTTCACACCAGTTATAGTTTGGAATTAGCATTTAAAAAACCTATTAAATTCACTGAAAAAACCATAGGTTTCACACCAGTTCTAGTTAGCTGGAAATTTTACTGACATAAAACCAATGAAATTCCCACGTTATAGTTAGTTGGACTCACTATAACTTGCGCGTGCAATGCACTGCTGATGACATCACATATTAAATCACTCATGACATGGTCAGTGACATCACTCATGACATCACTGATGACACTATCCAGTGAATGTGTGTCTTTCTGAAAAATAAATATGTTTTATATATGTATATGTAAAGGTCGATGGAAAAATACATGTTTAAATAAGTGTCTTAATGGATGTTTTTTAAAAAAGAAAATTGATTGGTTAACTGGCTTATTAAGTGTATCTTAGTGAATACATATATTAGCGAGTATTGTTTAAATATTTAAATGTTTGTATCAGTGTTTCACTTTGTGTATAAGTGGCTGCATGGGTTGGTGAATAGCTACATGTGTGTGTGTATGGGTTATTATTTTTTTTTAGCATCTTTATAATTGTCTGTTTGATTTGGTAGGGGTGTTACTTAGCACATAGATGCATCAATGACTGACTCACTGTTTGTATGTGTTTCGAAGACAGCATATGTGCCAGACTGTATGGGTGAATGAGTGTGTATATGTATGTGTTAGTAAGTTAATGACTGTCTCACTAGTGTCTTTATCAGTAACTACATATATTTTAATCTAGTATATGTGAGTATTGATGTATATAAGTGAGTATATGTGAGAGTGAGAGATTGAAAGAGTTCTTGTTTTAATAAGTATGTGTTTCTATAAGTGATTGTTTAAGAGAGTAAGTATGTGTAAGTTTCCTTAGAAGTAAGGTGGTAGTGTGTGTATAGCTGTATATGCAAAAAAAATGGATGTTCAATAGTTTATTTGCATGTGTGAGTATGTGTGTGAGCAACTTTTGGAAGACTGTCGGTGTGTTAACGGATGTAAAGGTGTCTCACTACATATGATAAGTGAGTATATGTATGAATGACTATATAGAACTGTTGGTGAATGAGTGGATATGTATATAAATGGTGGAATTACTGAATTTGTTGTTGTAACTGGTATAGGTGTCTCCACTTTTTTGTAAATGTTAGTTTCTATTTTTGAATATGTGTTTCAAGGGTTACTTTACAGTGAAAGGAGGTCAGTCACTCTGTCACAAGGATGACGTCATCAGTGATGTCATGAGTGATGTCACTGACCATGTCATGAGTGATGTAATATGTGATGTCATCAGCAGTGCATTACACGCGCAAGTTATAGTGAGTCCAACTAACTATAACGTGGGAATTTCATTGGTTTTATGTCAGTAAAATTTCCAGCTAACTATAACTGGTGTGAAACCTATGGTTTTTTTCAGTGAATTTAATCGGTTTTTTAAATGCTAATTCCTAACTATAACTGGTGTGAAACCTATGCTAATTCCTAACTAAAAGTCTCACTTTATAAGTAAGACTGTTACCGCTCTAGTTGTTCTTTAGAACACTCTAGTACATACTATCATTCGGCTATAGTTGCGCTACATCTGGCTGATATTTGGGCTACATTTGTACTTTTTTGTCTCTGGTGGCCATCTTTGGGCTACATTGGGCTACATTGGGCTACATTTGGGCTACATTTGGGCTCTAACATATATAAAGCCCAAATATAGGCCAATATATATTTTTTAAAAGTTAATTTTCTTAAAAACAACTGGAGCATATATCTTGAGAAATAGCTATCAGTCCTTACAATTTTTCATTTTTTAAAAATAAATATATATATATATATTTTTTTGTCTTGGAGCGCTCCCGGTGCGCGCCCTAGTGAGCGCCCCAGAAAGCTTAGTATTTTGAAGCGCCCCGGTGCGCGAACCTGGAAGTGTCGCGTAAGCGTGACGTATCGCGTAGCCGCGTGATGCGTCTTATGACGCGCTGCGTAAACGCACCCAGAAGTGCTCCACAGTGCGGCCCAGAGCGTGTAACGTAAGCACGCCGGAGCGCGTAACGTAAGCACATCGGGTCATGTGACCTAAAAATTACACTTTTCATTGGTTTAGAACATTTTTTTTTCCCAAATGATGAAAGCCCCCAACTTTTTTCCTCACTCCGACTTTCATCTTTGTGGGAGGAAGACCTGTTTCTGCTTGTTCAGTCATGGCATCTGTAGTAGCTGCAGCTGGTGGACCCCCACCACCACCACAACCACCTAGGAAGGAAGGACCACCTGCACAGTTCCTTCCAAACCCAGAGGAAGAGGAAGAAGAAGAGGAAGAGGAGGTAGAGCCGAGGCAGTTCTTGCGTGAAGAGCCCCGGCAATCCCACCGCTTAGACCATTTTATATGGCAATTTTTTTCTTACCCTCGAGGGCAAAAAAAGGTCAATGCCCGGCTGGTGACATGCCTCATTTGCAATGCAGTTCTGTCCCGAGGCACAGACAAAAAGTATAGTTTTGGAAACTATACTATGCAACGCCACATGCAGAGGTGGCATCCAATCAATTATAGCGTTGCTGAGGTGCGTCACCTCCAGGATAGTCCACCAACTCCTGTGGCCAGTACATCGTCACAGGAAACTCTATCGGGACCAGAAGCGAGGGAGACGGTCTTAAATATTCAAAACAATTTTTCGCACATGAAGCTAGTGTGCATTTATTGTGGTGCACTAATTTGTTATGGGGAGATGAGTATCATTTTAATTAATAGAGCATTTGAAAACCACAAGTGCTTGAAACGCCCCAAGAAGTAATTTTCTTTTTTTGCTCCTGTTGAGCCCTTTCTAATGCCTGTTTTTCGTTGTTCCCCCCCCAAAACCCCCCAAAAAATATAACATTCTTCAAAAAATACAAGAAAATAAAAAAAGTTCAGAAAAATAATAAAAAAATATAAAACAACAAAAAGAATTAAAAAAAGTTATTTTCAGAACTACCTCCCATTTATAAAATATTGCCAAAAATTTTTAAACTCTGGCATTCTTTTTTCTCTGTTGTGCGCTTCCCGGTGCGCGTACCGGGCGCTCCCCCTGCAAAAATCAAAAAAATATATATATATTTGCCCCGCGGGGCCCTTTTAAAGCCCCCACATCAAACCTAGGGGGTCAGGGAGGGTCTACTCTGCCCCCTTATGGTCAATTCCCCCTTTGTTTTGGCCACCTCTTGTGTCTCCATCCTACCAAGACACAAGATGGCGGCTGCTCCGGACTGTTTAGAATGTTTACAGACAACCAAGAACCAATCAGCTTTCCGTGCGCAAGTTGCGTGGTGCGCCTGGTGCACTCCCCGGTGCGCGTACCGGGGCGCTGTCATAGATATATATATTTTTTTGAACCTAAATTACTCAAAATCCACTGGAGCACATATCTTGAGACATAGCAAAGGCACATCGGGCTACCAGTTCCTACAATTTTGCTAAATTTGATGTAAATCCATTCAGCCGTTCGGGCTAAAAGTGAGGTCGACCGCCCTATGGAAATTAACATGGAGAAAACGCGTTTTGGGACCCCCCTTTTATCTCGGCCCCCGCTTGACGCATCCCCCCAAACTTTCAGGGAAGGACCGGAGCTCGACGAGGCCATTTTGAGGAAATTTTCAGGCACATTCGTCAACCGGCGCCAAAGTTATTCCAAATAGAATTTTGAGATTTAACATTGAAAAAAATCCTAACTATAACTACCTACTGGCGACCGCCAGTAGGTAATATATATGTATATCTATATATCTATATATATATCTCTATATATCTGTATATATATCTATATCTATATCTATATCTATATCTATATCTATATCTATATCTATATATATATCTATATATATCTATGCAGTTCACAAGAAGCAGCTGATGGAGAAGGGGTGAACATCACATGTACAGAGCAAAGTCCATTCAAACCTACTTCCACGTTCATTCCTAATATGCCACGTGATGCTATTGACATCTATCATGACCGCATCATTGAGGAACTCAAAAAGGTGCAGCATACCCCCAAAATGCACCAAAGGCCACCCAGTAAAAAAATGGAACAATTTTCAAACCTAATGAAAAAACCTAAGGATAACAACACTATTGTGATTAACCAATCCGATAAAGGAGGGAATGTTGTTCTCTGGGACAAAAAAGCATGTGTAACAGAGGCCTATCGTCACCTTAATGATGAGCAATGTAACACGAAAATCAAAATGGCATCAGTGAAAATGATCCAAAAAATGTATAAAGAGGATTTGAGCGAGTGGAAAAGAGAGGGGCTCATTTCCAAGGACGAACACAAATTTCTCAGCAATGATTTTCCAATCCTTCCCAATTTATAGTTCATACCAAAGGTACACAAAAAAGAAACACCAGTTCCGGGAAGACCTATTGTGTCTTCTATCAAGAGTACCTTTGAGAACACTTCAAAATATATCGATTTCTAATTCCAGGAATTTGTAACAGGATTGCCGGCCTATATCAAGGACACAACTGAGTTTTTACATCTTTTGAATGGCTGTGAGTGGTCTAACGATTTCTTGTTTTTAACAATGGACATATCTGCTCTCTATATCAGTATTGCCCATGCTGATGGCATAAGAGCTGTGAAATTTTATTCAGAAAAAAGACCTATTGAAATGTATCGCCACAACCAAATGATAACCAAGATGATTGATAGATGTCTCCATAACAATGTTTTTATGTTTGACAATTCTGTCTTTAAACAGTTAAGAGGTGTGGCAATGGGGGCATGTTTCCCCCCCAGCTACGCGGGGCTCCACGTTGGCTGGTGGGAGGAACATGTCCTCAAGGTACAACATGCCACAGCATGGTCTGCGCATATTGTCAGGTACTAGCGTTACATCGATGATGTGTTCATTGTTTAGCAAGGGACTAAGGAGCAGGCAAACGATTTTGTCAATGGTATTAATGATAACGAGGTAAACCTCCATTTTACTGCCAGTATAGATACCAAGATGACTAACTTCCTTGATGTTCAAGTCCAAATAACGGATGGTAAAATTGAAACATGCCTTTATAGGAAGCCTACATCAGGGAATTCCATATTACATGCGGGCAGTTTTCATCCCCAACACACCATAGCTAGCATCCCGTATGGGGAATTCCTAAGAATCCACAGGGCAAGCAGTACTCCTGAAGCAAGACAGTATCATCAACAGGAGGCTAAGAAAAGATTAGAAGCGAGAGGGTACAACTCTAGTCACTTAGATACAGCCATGAAGAAGGCAAATGGCCTCAGCCGCCTTTCCCTTTTGAATCCTAACAGGAATTCACATGCAGTTGAGACCAGCACTGCTAGCACGGGGGAAATTAGATTGATGACTGGTTACAGTGGACCGGCCAGGCAAATTAAGAAAATTGTCAAAAGGGAATGGCATATCATTCTCACTGACCAAGTACTAAAAGAGGTGGTCCCCA
The DNA here is from genome assembly GCF_964263255.1 of Lissotriton vulgaris. NCBI lineage: Eukaryota > Metazoa > Chordata > Amphibia > Caudata > Salamandridae > Lissotriton > Lissotriton vulgaris. The sequence goes on from NC_141685.1 coordinate 1,434,045,967, forward strand.
TGACCCCCACAATCACGTTCAGGAGAACCTACTCCATGCGTAATAAACTTGTGACGAGCTGCCCAGAGACTAGTCAAACTGGGAATTGGTTGTCCCCTCGCAAAGGTTTTTTCAAATGTAGCTCATGCCTTGCTTATAAATTCGGCATGAACATGACATCGTATTTGACCCCCTTTTCCAATACCCCCGTTGCTCTCAAAGAGCATTACACCTGCCGTAGTGAATTTGCTGTGTACGTTTTGAAATGCAGTTGTAGGCAGCACTAAGTTACAAGTTCATGTACGGATACTGCAACATTTGAGAGCTATTGTAAACTCCGACCCGGCTTACCCAGTTGCCCGGCATTTTAAGGCCACCCACGAAAATTATTTAAACTGTTTACAGTATTTCGTTATTGATGCGGTGGCACCCAGCAAGAGAGTGGGCAACAGGGAAATATGCTTACGGCAACTGGAGTCAAGGTACATAGTTAACTTAGACTGTAAGGCTCCACTGGGGTTGAATTTAGGGGAAGACCTTAACAATTTCCTGTGAATGGAGCCTTTAAGAAGAGTCCATGTCGCATGTTTTAGCTCAGTTACAGTGTTCGTTGTTGTATAAACAGATTTGCCTCTGAATCCTGGTTTTTGATTTTTCATGATGGAACCCACTACTTTTTGTTCTTTGGAGGCTGCTCGTTGTTTTCTACCTTGGGTCAATATTTTCGACTGTTTATGGTTTTACATGTACACCACTCATGAAATTCCAGCCCTTTTATTGAACTATTTGAAGGATTGCCCATGTAGGGCCAGATGTAGATGTCCATTTACCGACCGGTAACGGCCGATTTCGGCCGTTACCGACCGGTAAATGGTCATTTGAGATGTAGGGGCCCTTTTTTACCGATTTGGTAAATTTACCAAATCGGTAAATTTACCGAATCGGTAAAATACCGAATCGGTATTTTTACCGATTCGGTAATTTTGAAATGTAGGTGGGACTCTTCTGAGTCCCACAGGCCTTACCGAATTGGTATTTTACCACCCAATCCAGTTGGGTGGTAAAATACCGATTCCAGGTGTGCATGCACATGTGTGCATGCACACCTATGGCATGTGACAGACGAACATGCCCTTAGGGCATGTCTGTGTGCCACATGTCACACATGCTTTAAATCGGGGTGCTAGAGGGTGTCAAAGTGACACCCCCTGCACCCTTGCAAAAATCGGTATTTACCGAATCGGTAAATACCAATTCGTTAATGCCCATTGATTCCTATGGGCATTGAAGCCCATAGGAATCAATGGGCATTACCGGTAAATACCGATTCTTACAGAATCGGTAATTCAATTACCGATTCTTTCTACATCTCCCCCCTTCTATTTTACCGATTCATAAATACCGAATCGGTAAAGTTCGGTATTTATGAATCGGTAAAATTAACTTACCTACATCTGGCCCATAGTTCCTAGTCACATCAATTATGCAAATAATATATTAGCTACTTTCATCTGAGAGACTAGCCTATTAAAAGTTTATGTGATTAGAGCGAGCATATCCACACATTCCTGCCAAGCAGTGGTTCCACTGTCTTCATTCCATTCCATAATATGTATTTAGCAACAAATTTTAATCACCCACTTTTTATACTTTATTTAGTATTATAGTTTTATGCACATCACCATGTAGGACACTATATAAGTTTATTCACATAGTGGCGCCATAGGGGTGCAGGTTAATTAAGTACAGGAGACAATGAATTTAGCCATCCACTAAATAGTTGTTCTATATACCATATATACCTCTGTTTTTTCCTTGGTCTATTTTAACCTATATCCCTCTGCGTATTTGCACGGCGATCATTACTTGTATATGATGATCTAGCTTAGCGTATTTGCACACATTCATCTTTGCACTAGTGATCAGGATTATCCTGATTTTAAGGTCACAGGGTAATTTAACATTGAGTCTTATTTTCGTATTGGTACGACCATTGTTGCACAAGCATTCGTGTCAGTTTTGCATTTTTTGCGCAATTTTGCAGTATTTTGCACAAATAACTCATGATCAATTTTGGTTCGCCCACTGTCTTTATAGAATACCTCTTAACATTATCCTTTAATAAGCATTTTTGATAGCAAACAGTTGCCTTTTAACATCATTTATGCAATATATAACAAATATATTTGTATATTTATATATGGTTTTAAATTTCATTATTCGATTTATTTAATCATTTTTTACATAGGCACTTTGCACTTTTGGTATATATATTTATATTCAATGTAATGCTTATTGTGTCGTTTGACATTGAAAAAGGAATAAGTAAACACTTTATGTACAGTTAATTATTTCTTTGGGGCGAAAATCGAACTGTTCTTGACATTTGGTCAGTTTTATATTTCGTGTAGTGCATATATATGTATTTACCTAATGAGAATGGCAAACATTTTAAGATGGCTGTCTCCACTCGTAATAGAGTATAACAAAATGAGTCTGTTCTCTATGTCTATACCTTTTACTGTGTTGGTACCAAATGGGTGTTTAAATACACTGTTTTAGCCTCCCGTTCGTTGAGTGAGCAAGGACACAGCCCCGTGTCCCAAACGCGTCTTAGGCATGCACCATTTCACCATTATAATATAAAATAAAATAAAATCTGACACCAGCGTATTTTGAGTCGTGTTCCTGTTTTGTGCGACGAGGCACCTGGGAAGCGTGGAGTTGATCTATATATATACATATATATATATATATATGTATATATATATATATATATATATATATATATATATATATATATATATATATATATATATATATATATATATTCACTGAAAAAAACCATAGGTTTCACACCAGTTATAGTTAACTGGAAATTTTACTGACATAAAACCATTGAAATTCCCACGTTATAGTTAGATGGACTCACTATAACTTGCGTGTGTAATGCACTGCTGATGACATCACATATTAAATCACTCATGACATGGTCAGTGACATCACTCATGACATCACTGATGACACCATCCAGTGAATGTGTGCCTTTCTGAAAAATAAACATGTTTTATATATGTATATGTAAAGGTCCATGGAAGAATAAATGTTTAAATAAGTGTCTTATTGGATGTTTAAAAAAAAAATGATTGGTTAACTGGCTTATTAAGTGTATCATAGTGAATACATATATTAGCGAGTATTGTTTCAATATTTAAATGTTTGTATCAGTGTTTCACTTTGTGTATAAGTGGGTGCATGGGTTGGTGAGTAGCTACATGTGTGTTTCTATGGGTTATTAGATGTTTTTTTTGTATCAGTATCAATGTCTGTATGATTTGGTGGGGGTGTTACTTAGCACACAGATGCATCAATGACTGACTCACTGTTTGTATGTGTATTGAAGACAGCATATGTGCCGGACTGTATGGGTGAATGAGTGTGTATATGTATATGTTAGTAAGTGCATGACTGTCTTACTAGTGTCTTTATCAGTAACTTCATATGTTTTAATCTAGTATATGTGAGTATTGGTGTATATAAGTGAGTATATGTGAGACTCAGAGATTGAAAGAGTTCTTGTTTAAATAAGTATGTGTTTCTATAAGTGATTGTTTAAGAGAGTAAGTATGTGTAAGTTTCCTTAGAAGTAAGGTGGTAGTGTGTGTATAGCTGTATATGCTAAAAAATGGATGTTCAATATATTATTTGCATGTGTGAATATGTGTGTGAGCAACTTATGGAAGACTGTCTGTGTGTTAAGGGATGTATAGGTGTCTCACTACATATGATGAGTGAGTATATGTATGACTGACTATATAGAACTGTTGGTGAATGAGTGCATGTGTATATAAATGGTGGATTTACTGAATTGGTTGTTGTAACTGGTATAGGTATCTCCACTTTTTTGAAAATGTTAGTTTCTATTTTTTAATATGTGTTTCAAGGGTTACTTTACAGTGAAAGGAGGTCAGTCTCTCTGTCACCAGGATGGTGTCATCAGTGATGTCATGAGTGATGTCACCGACCATGTCATGAGTGATGTAATATGTGATGTCATCAGCAGTGCATTACACGCGCAAGTTATAGTGAGTCCAACTAACTATAACGTGGGAATTTCAATGGTTTTATGTCAGTAAAATTTCCAGTTAACTATAACTGGTGTGAAACCTATGGTTTTTTCAGTGAATTTAATAGGTTTTTTAAATGCTAATTCCTAACTATAACTGGTGTGCAACCTATGGTTTTTTCAGTGAATTTCAAAGTTTTTTTTAATGCTAATTCCTAACTAAAAGTCTCACTTTATAAGTAAGACTGTTAGCGCTCTAGTTGTTCTTTAGAACACTCTGGTACATACTATCATTGGGCTATACTTGCGCTACATCTGGCTGATATTTGGGCTACATTTGTATTTTTTGTCTCTGGTGGCCATCTTTGGGCTACATTGGGCTACATTGGGCTACATTTGGGCTCTAACATATATAAAGCCCAAAGTAGGCCAATATATATTTTTAAAGTTAATTTTCTTAAAAACAACTGGAGCATATATCTTGAGACATAGCAAATGCTTATCGGGCTACCAGTCCTTACAATTTGTCAATTTTTTTTTTTGTCTTGGAGCGCTCTCGGTGCGTGCCCCGGTGAGTGCCCCGGAAAGAGTAGTATTTTGAAGCGCCCGGTGCGCGAACCGGGAAGCGTCCCGTTAGCGCCAATGTCGCGATCGAAAACAACATCGTGACTCATCGCGTAAGCGTGACGTATCGCGTAGCCGCGTGATGCGTCTTATGATGCGCTGCGTAAACACACCCGGAAGCGTTCCACGGCGTGGCCCGTAACGTAAGCGTGCCGGAGCGCGTAACGTAAGCGCATCGGGTCATGTGACTTGAAAATAACACTTTTCATTGGTTCTCATCATTTTTTTCTCCAAATAATGAAAGCCCCCTCCTTTTTTCCTCATTCTTACTTTCTTCATTGAGAGAGCAAGAGCAATTTTGGAGGAAACAATGGCTCCACTTGTTGTTGCAGGTGGTGCACCCGCACCACCACCCCCACCACCAAGAAAAGAAGGTCCGCCACCACAGTTTCTTGGAGGACAAGAAGAAGAGGAGGAAGAAGAGGAGGAGGATCAACAACGAAGGCGCTTCCTCCCAGAAGAACCCAGACAAAGGCACGTTAAAGTGCACTTCATTTGCCAATTTTTTTCTTTTCCAGATGACCAAAAAAAGGTGAACGCCCCCAAAGTCACCTGTCTTATTTGTGACAAAGTTCTCTCCAGGGGCAATCCCTCAAAGAAATATTCTTTTGGTAATTATACCATGATCCGCCACATGGAGAGGTGGCATCCCAATAATTTAGCTCAGACTGAAGTCCAGGAACTTCGTGCCAACCCACCTCCTGTGGCCAGCACTTCCTCTTCAGTACCCTCACTTTCTGGTCCTGAAGAACGGCAAATGGTGCCAAATATTCAGCCAAAATTTGGCAAGGTAAAATTTCTTTGCATTTTCTGTGGCAAAACTTTATGTTATGGTGAACTTAGCGTCACCTTAATAAATAATGCTATAGACAACCACAAATGCAGCAAGGAAAGAAAACAGTAATTCTTTTCTTTTTTTTTGCTCCTGTTGAGCCATTTCCAATTCCCTGTTTTTTGTTTGTCCCCTTAAAAAACCCCCCAAAAAATATAAAATTGTTCAAAAACACAAAAAAATAAAAAAATGTTCAGAAAAATAATAAAAAAAATATAAAACAACAAAAAGAATAAAAAAAGTTCTTTTCAGAACTACCTCCCAGTTATAAAATATTGCCCCAAATTTTTAAACTCTGGCATTCTTTTTTCTCTGTTGTGCGCTTCCCGGTGCGCTCCCTGGTGCGTGTATGGGGCGCTCCCCCGCACAAATAAAAAAAAAATCGTTTTTTTTTTTTGCCCCGCGAGGCTTTTTTATAGCTCCCACATCAAACCTAGGGGATCAGGGGGGTCTACCCTGCCCCCTTATGGTCATTTCCCCCTTTGTTTTGGCCACCTCTTGTGTCTGGATCCGACCGAGACACAAGATGGCGGCCGCTCCGGACTGTTTCGAATGTTTACAGACACCCAAGAACCAATCAGCTTTCTGCGCGCAAGTCACATGGCGCGCCCGGAGCGCTCCCCGGAGCGTGTACCGGGGCGCTGTCATATATATATATATATATATTTGAACCTAAATTACTCAAAATCCGCTGAAGCACATATCTTGAGACATAGCAAAGGCACATCGGGCTACCAGTCCCTCCAATTTTGCCAAGTTTGGTGGAAATCCATTCAGCCGTTCGGGCTAAAAGTGAGGTCGACCGCCCGATGGAAATTAACATGGGAAAAACACGTTTTGGGACCCTCTTTTATCTCAGCCCACGCTTCACAAATCCCCCCAAACTTTCAGGTAAGGACCAGGGCGCCGGGAGGCCATTTTGAGGAAATTTTCAGGCAGATTCGTCAACCGGCGCCAAAGTTATTCCAAATAGAATTTTGAGATTTAACATTGAAAAAAATCCTAACTATAACTACCTACTGGCGACCGCCAGTAGGTAATATATATATATATATATGCTCCTTCTCCATGGCTCATTTACGGGGGAACCTCCGTGGTCTGGTGGCGCGTTGCGCTGGCAGAGCCCCGCCAGCTATTCAATTTTCAATAACTTCCAAGTTAAAACGCACGCTCAGAAGCAGAATAGTACACAGTGTAGCTTTATTGCTGTTACGCGTTTCGTAAGCTTTTGCTCCCTTGCTCACACAACAATCCAGCTCTCCACCATTTACATACACAGTTCGTGCTAGCTATAGAAACAGGACTGCACATTTCATTTTGGCTGACATCTTGGAGTGTACTTGTATTACATTTTTGTTTTACCCCTGATGTCTCACTTTACAAGTACAACTTTGATCATTGTTGCAGTTAAGTACATTCACTTTACTTTCTTATTCATGTTTCTTTCGCCACAGTGGCTATTTGTGCTAGTACTATTTCATTACCCTTCTTTTTTCGCCTAGTGGCTTAATCAGGGTCCAATGTCTCTGTTCCTTTGTGAAGCTTGAAAAAACAATTATCAGATGCTAAGGTTGCTCCACCCTAGTGTTTATCATGTTTAAGAGGCTCAGGGGTAAAACAAAAATGTAATACAAGTACACTCCAAGATGTCAGCCAAAATGAAATGTGCAGTCCTGTTTCTATAGCTAGCACGAACTGTGTATGTAAATGGTGGAGAGCTGATGGATTGTTGTGTGAGCAAGGGAGCAAAAGCTTCCGAAACGCGTAACAGCAATAAAGCTACACTGTGTGCTATTCTGCTTCTGAGCGTGCGTTTTAACTTGGAAGTTATTGAAAAAAAAAAAAAATATATATATATGTATATATATATATATATATATATATATATATATATATATATATATATATATATATATATATATATATATATATATATCATACATAAAGGAGGGTCCTGCCAGGATCGTCTCCCTCGTCAGGTGGCGCGAGGAGACGGCGAACCCAAGCCGTCGAAATTAATCAAAATGTCACAGTTTGCTTCAAAGCAAGCGCGCACTCAAGGGTTACAATCTTTGCAAAAAGATTTATTCCAAGGTAACGCTTCGCGTTTCGCCAATAGGCTTGATCACACGATGTGATAAAGCCTATTGGCAAAACGCGTAGCGTTACCTTGGAATAACACTTTTTAATAGTTAATACTTTTTCTTCATGTTATTAACCATGGGAAGCTTTAGATACAGCTACAGCCGGAACTGCTGAACGGAATTACACCAAATTTGGTGAAAAGGTAGCTCTTGGTCCAGAAGACACTCTTATTTTTAAATGGTGTAAATCTGTTGAGTAGTTTAGATTTCTCAGCTATACAACTTTGGCCACGGTGGATCTTCGACCCCTCCAATCTCTGAGATCTGATTGGCTGCCAACATTTCAAACCAGGAAGTGTTGGCAGCCATCTTGTGACTCTGTTGAACTGAGTCACAAGGAAAGACATTAAAAAGAAGAAAAGGGGGCAGGGTAGAAACACCCTGAACCCTAGGCCTAATCAGGGCCAAAAATAAGCATTTTTTTTAAAGAAAAATGACAGCGGAAGTTGCATCGGCCCTGCAAATTCCGCCGAAAAGGTATACAAAAAAAGCGCGGGTGGCGGTGCTTCATTTAATTAAGCCCCTGGGTGGGCCAGGTCCCGAGGACAATTGCAAATAATAATACGGGGCCCACATGGTGCCCCCGCAGCCCCAGGTACCGCCACCTCCCCGGGGCTAGTTGTACTCGTAATTGAACTGCAGCCCCCACACAAGCCCCGGGGACCACCACCTCTCTGGGGCTAATATACTGGAATGCAGGAGGCATGCCCACCGCAAGCCTCGGGAACCACCACCTCCCAGAAGCTATATTTAAAATAATGTGTGGGGGGCACCAGCCACCTCCACTCAGCTCCAGGGACCTCCACCTCCCTGGGGCTTGTATACCGAAATGTGGGGGCCACACAGCTTCCTATGCTGCCCTTGGGACCGCTAGCTCCTCTGGGCTAATATAATTAAGTGAGCAAGGCAATGCAGCCCCCAGCTTCCCTGGGGACCACAACCCCCCATGGCTATATTGAAGATGGGAGGGGGGCCACCCGATCCCCTCCTGGAGCCGTAGATTGCCCTTGGCCCTACCACGCCCCAGTGCCAGCTCCAGCAATGTCTAGGGCACCCCCGGGACATTGCAGTTTCCTGTGGCTTGGCAGGAGCACTGCCAAGCATCTGACAAGCAATCCCAAAACTGCCAAGCATCTGACAAGCAATTCCAAAACTAGACTAAACACTTGGAAAGAACCCAGACATAATACATCAGATTGATGCTGAAAGTATACTCTGATGGCCTTTGACTGTGTTAACCAGGCAGACTTAGGCTACAAGGAACTGGCTAATTCTTAACACATTATGATCACAACATATGATAAACACATGAATGGTAAAAAACGATTAGTACAACAGACTGTTAAGAGGATCGTCCACTTTCTTACTTGGAATCCTGACGGAAGGAGACGTACGACGCTTCTGCGCGCAAGAAACGACTTTGGGTCATTGTTGCGTCGTTTTGGGCACTCTGATCCTGGCTATCGATATCCACACGAAGGATCCGCTTTTGATCTACCCGCCAGAAAGCTTAAAGCCGCACAAGCGAATCCGTTGTCGTCATGTCGACTTGATTCCGAAAGGATGGTGTTAATTTTCAAATTTTAACATCATTATAAGTTTTAACCACGGTCACTCGTGAAAATATAGGGAGCAGTGGCACCTGAAAGACATACTTAAAAGACGACAGCACACGTCTCTTTCCTGGCTTCTTCATCGTGTTCGATTCAATTCTGGGCAATTATACTCACTGAATAAGGAGCGTGCTACCTAAAAACAATTAAACGGACCGCTCTGCATTTGTTGCTTAAATGATACCAACCGTTGATCATATTCTCTGATGGAAGAGTGCTAAGAAGGAGATAAGGGCAGGAGCAACAAGTGCGCAGTTATTACTGCATTTACAGATATCACATACTGCACAACTAATACAGAAAAGGTGTCTCACACACCCCCCCAAAATCTTTCTTGTACAGTTTTCTACAAAAGAGCACAGTGGAAGGTTGCTACAAAACCCTTTATAGAGGGGGAAAAAAAAAAAGTGGCTGCATATTTTAAAGTCCTGATGAAGACAAAAGATTGTCGAAACGCGTTGACACAGCCCAAGCCTAAACAAAATCTGAAGGAACAATCTGGAAATTAACTTTTTTGTACTTTTTTTATATTTTGGTTTTTAAAAATGTATCAGATTTGTCATTTCATAATCAATGTATTATATTCATCACATTTACATAGCAACATTTTCTGAATTGTTTTACTATGCTATTTTTTAAAAAAATATATCGAGATTAAAAATATATTTTTTATATCTTAACAGTCTGTTGTACTAATCGTTTTTTACCATTCATGTGTTTATCATATGTTGTGACCATAATGTGTTAAGAATTAGCCAGTTCCTTGTAGCCTAAGTCTGCCTGGGTATATACTGTTTCAAAAATTATTGTTTCCCTGACCCAGGAGCTAGATCCTAACAGGGGGTCCCTGATACTTACCTGACTGTGACTGTGTTAAGTCACAGGCCATCAGAGTATACTTTCCTGGGGAAAATATACTCTGATTGCCCTGGGGCCACCCCCCCAGGGCCGGGACATTGCAGTTTGCTATGGCCTGGCGGGAGCACAAATGATGTAATGCAAGTAACTTATGCTCGAATAATGACTGATAATAATCCATTGAGAACCCTGGCTCACATGTAACACATGTTACTCATCGAAATAATTGGATTAATGGAACCCCATGCAATACTTATTATACATGTAACAGGTTTGTGATATATGTAAGCATTTGAGAATGCGTTGTACATGAGTTATATAGGGGACCACTTACATTTATTGTATCCAGATATTTGGCATTGTACATCAGTTTCCTACTAAGTGATCCATGATTCTTGTATGGTGTGATAGATTGTTCAGATGGGCAACTGGGTTGTGAATCAACTTTCTAATGTCATTATCAGATGTATGCATTATGGATTGACCAAAGAGACCATAACTTACTAATCTTGGACCTTGAAAATAGGTTTAAATGTGTAAAATGTAATTCTGATAATCACTGCCACTCAATCAAATTTGTGTTGGATATAAATAATGGACATTTTAGGAATATCTCTAAGCTTCCCTAAATTCATAGATTTGAAGGTTCCAAAGACTGTTGAGAACAACTTATCTTGTGTTTTTGTATTTGGGAAGCCTCTTGATGAAACTCTGTAAGCAAGCACAATGTAAAAATGTTTAAGATATAAATATGTAGTCATTTCAACAAAAGGCTTGTGAGGGAACATTGAAACTCACACACTTTGTAGATTTGAAATTTGTCAGACTTTTTATTTTACGTTTGTATTTAAATCTATTTACAGCTGCCGGAAAATATATATTTCAGCTTGGATAAGGAGTTCTCAATTATTTAGGGCACCTTCAGTACCACTGCTTGTCAACTCTTGCTTGAGATGAGTTTAGTATCCTCAGAATTGTGCTAAAGACATCTAGACTTTATGCAGGTTTCATTAATATTTATACATTAGGCCAAAATAAAAAGGTTGAATGTCTATTTCCCAAAGGAAATGACTCTGTAGGCTTGACATCTGTGTAACCCAGTAGAAAGAACCAGTTGGGGGCATATTCACAAGGAGGTATCGCTGAATTAACAGCACTTTATCGCAGCCAGAAGTGGTGATAAATTTACCACGCCATTCACAAGCTGGTGCTAACAGCCCACAGCACCAGTTTTCCTGTGATAGCAGCCGCAAAAAACATCTCCACAGAGAACACCAGCAACTATCACTAATGAGATGCAGAGTAGGCATTCCCGTGCAAAAAGCCGTGACAACACAACACCTCAATATTCACAACAACCAACCAAATTGGCGATAAGAACACAAAACACGCAATAAGACGCGTTAGCAGCAGGAAATTGACACCTGCTCTGACCTGGTGTAAAGTCAGATGGCAGCCTGCACCACAAAAGGGAGCCCATCCCAGGGCATCATAAGTAGAGCAACAAATGCCATGGAGCCACTCATCATGCAGCTCGGACACCGAAGAGGGCCACAAAACCCACCTGGCCCCCCCCGGACCACCACAGATGAAGCAAAGACAAAGACAGCCCCCCCCCCCCAGGAAACGCATCTGCCTCACAGGCCCAACATCTGACAATGTCACCGTCCACTACAGGCTGAAAGGAAGAACCATCCTATGCATCCTGGCCATCATTGCCTAACAGGCCTACAGCATCAACACAGCGGACAAGCAACATCCCACCCCACACCAAGCTGCTGTCTGTGCTGCACCTGTTGACCCCTGTCACAACCCAACCAACACCCACCAGAGTCGGCGGAGTCTCACAGCCAGCCACATCCAAGTCCCCTACACCTGTCCTGGACATCACCATCACCCTGGCACCCAAGTGCCCATACGTCCAACACAATGCGGAGGAACCCCTGAAGACCAAGCAAGGAGCATACGCCATAGCCAGATGCATGCACATGTTGGGGGAAGACCACTGCACACATGTCCCACCTGTGCCCCCTGGTGACACAGCACACAATCAGCGCGACAGAAAGCACACATCACACATCAATGTGCAGGCAACATCAGAACACCGAGGCGGCGATGTGCTGCACAGACCACAGTATGCAGAACACACCCATATCCATGCGACATACACCTCTGGTGTATGGAGTGTGGTGAACAGTGGATGCAACCATGTCACCCCAGCCAGTGGGGGTCCTCACGGAAATGTTGCCTGTTATGCCCCTGTAAGCGTGAGCAGAGTGGGATGGCCTGATGTATGCAAGGCCAGTGTAGGGGTGTGAATAAAAAGCATGTAGCCCTAGTCGTGGTCCTCTTCCGGAAAGCCCAATGTCTCTGTCAGGGTGGGGCCTCCCACCCCTCCACGAGGCCAACGCCATCCTCATTAGCGGAGTGGCCTGTGATCCTGTGCACCTACCATACCCCGGCCAGATGGACCACGAACCCGTCAGGCCCACCCCTGTGCAGCCAGGCCACACTGATCACTTTCTGACACCGGTGTGTGTCAAGGAGGGCCCACCATGTGCCTGTGTAAGCCCCAAGACCGAGGCCTGTGACCCTGCCAGCCTCTCAGACCATCGCTGGCCCCCCGACGCTGGCCCACATTACTCCTTCCTCGTTGACATATTCTACTGGGTCCCATATGTGAAACTGTGTCCTGGCTCGTCAATGGCAGTGACCCCAAAACGGGGCCAGTGGCAACAGCCCCAGACCTCCTGATCTGTGAGGCATAGTTCCAAGTGGGCATCTTGCGACACGTGGTGCCACTAACCCTGTTATATGCCAGCCGGCGACACGTGCTGCCACATCCCCTGTTCAATACCAGCCGGCGACACGTGGTGCCACAAACCCTGTTCAATGCCAGCCGGCAACACGTGCTGCCACAAATCCTGTTTAATGCCAGCTGGCTACACGTGGTGGCGCAATACCTGTTCAACGCCAGCTGGCAACACATGCTGCCACAAACCCTTTTCAATGCCTGCCGGCGACACGTGCTGCCACAAACCCTGTTCAATGCCGACACGTGAATGAGGGACCAGGACTACCCTGCAGACCAGTAGGTCTCACATCCAGCACCTAGTCGCGAATCACGAATGGCAAAGTCCACACCAGTGGTCGCACAGAGGGAAGTAAGAGGCAGATGCGGCTTAGTCAGGATGAAAGTCGGGTCACAGTCACAGAGGTGACCAAACATGTGGTGCCACTGAACCCGAACTACACAGGCCGGTGGGGCAACCAACCTATGCCAGCGACACTCAGTGAATGGCCCGTGCTGACTGCTGCCTCCGACCTACACTGCTCTTGGCCTAGGCTGCGCCCAAGTAGGTCACAGATTTGGAACTGAATATCGAGTATGCAAAGGCAGATTACATATCATTGCACGCAAGGGGAGGTGTAAGAGGATGACGCCTTTCATCTTGGTGGAGAGAAAAGGATCATCATTACGGAGGTGCTCATACACTACCGACAACTGCCCTGGTGTCACTAGCGCTGTGCATTGCGAGCCAAAAACACATGGCTGTGGGCCACTGCTGACCGCTGCCTCCGGCGTACACTGCGGTCAGTAGGTCACAGAGTCATGATTTTGCAATGGTGGAGTTCCTATCAGTGTACTGGCATCATCGCAGAATGCATCCCCCTCATCCCCTGTGCCACTAAGTCTGTTCCCCAACATTCATGGACACTCTCCGGTCGGATTTTGGTGGCGTCTGAGTCTATGGACTAGGGAGCAGTTTTCATCCACATGTAGCTGATATAGAATTGGTGGTGGCAACGAGGCTGTCGCATTCCACTCCTCCATTTGCTGCTTCCGGATAAAATGAAACCTTTTGCGTCATGCCCTGGAGGACACCTTCCACTGTCCCCCACAACCGTCCGCAACATACAGCTCGGACATTGATGGTGACCCAATCAGGTCGCATGGCCCATCTGACTGCACCACAAGTCACTGTCCTGTGGCTGGGTCCCTGTGCAGACCGCTATGCATCCGGGGCCACTAAGTCTGTACTGGTCTGGTCCGGACCCCTTCTCCGGAGACATTGGATGGCCCCTGAGGTGTCGGCCTTGGGGTCATCAACACCATTTCTCTGTGGCCTTGCGCTGTACACAGTCTCCGGGACCAACTGCGTCCCACCAGGCTCACACACCAAAGCGAGTCCAGACCGGACGTCGTATCACCGCAGGAGGCACACGCCACTACCACAAGGACTAACTCCAGCCGCCATCTGCCAGAGTTGAAACGGTGGGCCTGACAGACTTACGGAGTTGCTCAGACCTGTAGTGCCATCATCGGCCTGATACCCCGCTCAGCACTCCAGGTGCTAGGGACTCAGTGCACTGCAGGCCATTGTCCATTGCTGAATGTGTTTTGTGCTGTGGAGTTATTGCGCAGCTATGTCACCTCAAACAGTGTGGGTGCCCTGAGACATGGATGGGGAAGATGATGCAGGTCTAACACACCCCACTGCATCTGCATCAGGAGTATTTCGAAGAGACACAATCCAAGACTTTTTCTTCACATGAGTGTGCTCATCTCTAGTGTCCCAACCCCAGTTCACCGCAACTCACGGACACTTCTGTTTGCATGTTGGCTGTCCTCTGGACTTTCTCCGCCCCACTCTGTGTTGCTCAGCAGTTGACTCGGTTATGCATGTGTTTTCTGTTTCCGTTGAACTGGTGTCCAATGTTCAAGTGGTTGCCAGCACCAGACAATCTGTGCAGAATGGCTTACACTAACTCCACACACATCCAGCATAGGCGTCACTGTACATGTGGCCCTGCCAATAAATGGGCTGGGCGCATGTGCCAGTAGCCAGTTCAACATGATAACTGCCTGTGTCCCTGTGGTCTTGTTGTATGCACGAGGGCCCTGGGCCCTATGACATAACATTGTGCTGTGTATATCGGATACAGACATGTCACCCGAGGCAGCAGGTTGGAGCTTGGACATGTAGCTTAGTTGTCACCCACTCAATTTGTAAGGGGAGTGGCCAGGGCCACCGTACGCAGAGCCAACATGGGTGTGTGACTGCTATTTGAGTGCCCCTGGGTCTGGTTCCGTACTGCGAATGTACATCTGCTTTTGCCTCTATGGCAATGTAGGTCTCCTTAGTGGGGTGTGGGTGAGCCCTGAAGGGTGATTGACCACTACGTATGTGTCCTAGTTCGCATTCCATGGGTTCGGCCCCCACCCACACCTGTTGGGCCACCTCCTTTTGGCGTGCAGACACATAGCATTGGGGTGCCGTGTGTGGGGGGGTGAAGTTTCGTGAGCCAGCTGTACTTGCGGGTGCTTCCTGCTGTGTGGTCTGTTGCAGGCTCGGTGTTACCCCCTGTGTGGCTTTGCTGGCTGAGTCCTGGTGGGGGATTGAGTGAGATATCCATGTGCTGTTGTAGGGGACGTGGCTAAGCCGCCTAAGATGGCTCCGGCTGCCGGCCCACATCAAAGGCAGCTCATGGAACCCCCTCTCCTTGTACAGGGGCTGCGGGGGCAGAATCGATGATCGGAACAGCTTGTGACAACCCCGATCTGTCCGGAGCTCCTGATCGAGGTCCCTGAAAGGTCCGCGGCGCTCCGCTGCTGCTCCCCGTGTGCGGCCTGACAAGATGGCGGCTTCCGGGTATAGCGACGGTGCCCAAGTGCTGCCAGATCCGGGGAACTCGTGACCGGAGGTCCCCGGTGGCGCACCCACATCGAGTCCTGAGGTGAGAAGGCGGCATTCCTGCGCCGGCGACCTGGCGCCGGTCGCTGTTTGTGATCTTGGGGGAGGAGGGGCCTGCCCGGCCAGTGCGGACCACGCTGCCGGGGAGGCCCACCCCCGCCGAGCTTGACCATCGTGGCTGTACCCCCGACCGTGCCGGGCAGCACCAGGGAGCGGCGCGCGAGGACAACGCAAAAGGAGACATTGCTGGCTGTCCTGGGGCAGTGAGAACGACCACCCCCCTCCTTGTGAGACCTCGGCGGGGCTCGGCGCGGCCCCCGGCTGCAACAAAGCCCCCCCACGAAGATAAGTGCCAAAATGGGCTGGTACCTGGGGGGTTCGCTGCGACTCTGTTGACCTGGGACGTTGAGAGGGTCTGGCAACCTATGCGAAAACGCCTGTGACGGTCCACTGCTGCCACACCAAAATTCCGGCCTGATCACCACCCCGGTACCCCGCCATCAAATCAGAAGGGCCTGGGCTACCATTCCAGGGATAGAACGCCACACGTCCACGATGCTGGATCGTACCCCAACTACCACCTGCTGACAATATACAGATCATGAATGCGCGGGGGGAAGCATGTCGATGACGGCTAGCCAACTGAGGACAATACAAACCCCGACAACCATATGATTGGGAGGCCGGTGTGGAACCCCCCCGTGTTGAGCCGAAGGGGCCCAGATAACCAGGTGGAGCCATAGACCGAGGGCTGCGGCCCCGCTGGACCCCTCCCTCCCGAACGCAGCATTTACCGATGCGGGACGGGGTAGCTCCCACATATATTGAATCAACATAAAACACGAACGCTGACCCAGACGGTGTTGTGGGCGGCCCCACCCGCCCGTCATCATCTACGTGGATTCCCACAGATGATCCAGAACCCCCACAATGGGCCGCCGAACAGCGTGACCCACACTCAGTGCGGACCAAAAGAAGATACCGCCTCAGACACCGACTCCGACCACACAGCGGGATGGACAAGACAGCGCAGACTCCACGTCCAGAAAGTTGGACCAAGTACTCGCAGCTATAGAACATTCCAGAGTGGCGATGGAGAACAAATTTGACACTCTAGCTACGGATCTCAACCTTCTCAGCGACGACCATAGGAAGATATCAGACAAAGTCACCCAATGCGAAAAGACCGTGCAGACACTAAACCCGCAAGTACAGCAACACCACCGTGACATTGCAGACCTCCAGTCCCGGCTCAAGGCCTTGGAGTACAAGACGGACGATTTAGAGGGGTGCTCCCGGAGGAGCAACATCGGCATCATGAATCTGCCGGAGGGAGCAGAGGGGACCGACCCAATACAATACAGAATGGATTGCGACCTTTATGCCAGCCAAAGACCTGACTCCCTACTTCTCCATTGAGCGAGCGCATCGAGTCCCAACGCGCAAACCTAAACCGGGCCTGCCCCCACGACCATTTCTGTTGAAACTCCTACACTTTCGAGACAGGGACGCAGTTCTCTGGTGGCCAGAACGCACGGGCAGCTACAGGTGGAAGATAAACAAGTGATGCTGTTCCCTGACTATTCCCGGGCCGTACAGCAACAGAGGGCCATCTTCCAGGCAATAAAGCGAACACTTAGGCAGAAGAACATCCAATACGCCCTCCTGTTCCCGGCCAAACTTAAGATTATCCACAATGGCATCACACATTTCTTTACAGACCCGAAAGAAGCAGACTCCTGGGTGGAGCAACATGTCTCTCGCCGTCCGGCGAAGCCGGGCACTCAAAACAGTCAATCTAGGTGACAGTCCCGGAGACAGGGCCGCAAAGTCATCCTGACACAAATCAGTGCCCGGTCTACCCAAATAGTTAGCGGCTCCCTAGACCTTTCCCAGATCATAGAGGAGCGCAGAAGAGCGATCCAAGTGGTGTCCGCGCTTGGCCCGGTGGAGGGGGGATCGGATGTGGACGGAGAACCCCACATGTTCAGCTCTGAAGACGAAGCCAGCGATGCTCCGGCCTCCCGTGAGGGTTCCCTGACGCCCCCGATAGTGACGCCCCAGACCGCGGATCTATTGATGTGTCAGCGATATGAACACAGAGATCGCTTGGTACCACGACCCAGCTCGCACTGGACCACCCTGCAAGCCTTCGGGGGCCCAGACGACTGTCTAAAGGGATGGGTCCGCTGGTGGGACCCCGGATGATCATGGTGCTTTGCCACACTGCCCCGAATCTGCACCAAAGAACCGAATCACACGAGACACCAGAGGGACCACTTCCATAATCAATCTACCTTAAACGTGGAGCCGGCAACAACAAGGAAAGAGCCCGGCCACCACCCCGCAACAACGAACTAAAGAACTCACATGCTGTACTGTTTGGACATATTGCCTCGAGCAAAAGGTCCCCCTAGTTGGGAATGTTCGCCAGAGTTATGGTTTATCCCCCTTTACGATGTTACTTTCCTAGACACTATGGAGCGGGCGGGCTGGAGACGACAGGGCCATGGCATGCATGCCCGGATTGGTGGGGCGGTGGAGGATCGGAGGTGGAGTCAAACGGGGAGGACATGGTTATCACACAGGGTCCGCAACCAACACAGCTGAACCATGAGACCCAAATTACCGAATACGGACCTTAAATTTGTAACTCTAAATGTCAGAGGTATGCACATGGCCACTAAGAGATACTCGATCTATGCCTATATTAAGCGGCAACAGGCACAGGTGGCCCCCCCAACAGGAGACACACCTGACAGAACAAGAGGTAGACCGCCTTCATAGAAAATGGCGGGGTATTGTGTGTGCCACGAAATACTCCGCCTTCACCAGGGGCATGTTGATATGGATTAGACCTGGTGTGCGATTCAAAGAACAAGCCCAATTGATCGACAGTGATGGGAGATATGCAATTGTCAGTGGCCTAATAGAGGGCCAACCGATACTTATTGGTGCGTGTATGCCCCGAATACAGAGCAAGAGCAATACAAGGCAAGTTGACTACAGTACTAGCCCGTCACACAACGATGCCATGGCTCCTGGGAGGGGATTACAACTGTGTACTAGATCTACACCTAGATAGGTCGCACCCTCCCCACCGCACTCCCCAGCGCACAAACAAACAGAACACTTCCGCAAATGGGTGGAACACTGGGCGCTAGCGGATGCCTGGAGAGTACAGAACCCGACGGCCAGGTTATATTCCTTTCACTCCATCCCACATGACGTTCCGGTGCGACTCAACAGGTTCCTGTGTTCCGTAGCTGTACTACCAAAAATACAACACACTGACTATCTGGGGCGCATAGTGTCGGATCATGATGTACACACAGTGACCCTTCCCTGGAGACCACACCACCCCCGATCGCCATATGGAGGCTCCCCCAGGAATGCCTCACTGATCAGGCCTTCCATCAAAAACACAGGGACTTCATCCAGGAACACTTTCAGCGTAATGTGGGCTCTGCCTCCTCCAGGGCTATAGAATGGGATGCATACAAGGTTACCGCACGTGGACATTGTATTCAACAGGTGTTGGGGGTGCGGTAAACACTGGAGCAAGCACTGCTTAAGTCAGAGACAGCGCTGGAAGGAATGTCCCGTGACTCGGACCAGGGTAGGGCCACCTTAGAGCAGGTTGTGGCAGCGAAGCTCACACACGCGGAAACACTACGAGACTTACGGAAGTATAACTTCTGTATGTATGCTACACGGGCACACAGGGAGGGTAACAGAGCAGGGGCACTCCTAGCGTGGATGGCCAAACAGGACACAACTTCACAGCCCATCACAAATTGATAGATGAGACTGGACGACTCCACACCTCCCAATGCGACATCCTCAGCATATTTCGCACCTATTATGCGGGCGTGTACCGCAACCCAGCGCCGGCGACACCAGGCACATTGCAACACTTCCGGGGCATACACATGCTCCCCACAATCTCCTCGGTGGACAAGAAAGATTTAGACAGTAAAATCACATCCTCGGATATTAAACGCGTTATTGGGTCCCTTGCATGGAAAAAAACACCGGGGTTGGATGGGCTCCTATTAGAATATTATAGCACATTCGCAGCCCAGATAGTACCCCATCTAATGATCGCATACAAAGAGGCCCTGTCCAAGGGGATTCTGCCCGCGTCATTCCGCAAATCCACGATGGTGACCCTTCTAAAACCCCACAGAGACCCCACACACCCGCCTTCATATAGACCCATCACACTCCTAAACATGGATTGTAAAATACTGGGGGAAATCTTAGCCGACCGCTATAGTCAAATTTTACCAGCACTAATACATCCCGATCAGTGCGGATTCGTGCCCAGGCGCAACACATCACATAATCTGAGACGGCTCTTCCATATCCAAGACAGTGCGCAAGACAGATTCCCCTGGGCAGCGTGCCTGATCTTTGACCTAGAAAAGGCGTTGGACAGTTTGCTGTGGCCCCACTTATTCGCGGTCCTCCGGAAACTGAATATTGGCCGGGTCTTGATGGCATATACGCGACCATTATATAAGGGACTCACCTCTAGAGTAAGAGTCGACAAGCTTATCTTCGCTCCATTCCTGGTAGAGAGAGGCACCAGGCAGGGATGCCCTCTCTCCCCCCTCCTTTTCGCACTAGCAGTTGAGCCATTGGCCACGCGGCTGCGACTGGAGGGAGAGGCCTGGGGGATTCCGATTGCGGGAACGACGCACTGCGTATTATATGCAGACGATCTGCTGATTTACGGCCGCAAAGTGACGAGGATCTTACCTCTATATGGGATACTCTGCAGGCCTTCGGAGCCATTTCAGGTCTCAGGGTCAATAGGGAGAAATCGACCATTTACCCTCTTGGCCCCCACCTGGCACCGCAGAAAGTGACGCTAGGCTCTCAGACCTTACGTTGGAGTGGGGCTGCCCCCAGATACTTGGAAGTACGACTCTAACATTCCCCGACAGATTTATACAAGCGTAATCACCGCAAGGTGCTAGCGGGTCTGCGATCGGCGGTGAGCTTCTGGAAGACTCTGCCCCTGGCACCCATCGGCCGGGTGGCCATAGCAAAAATGATAATGGTGCCCAGACTGCTCTACCACTTTGCCAATCTCCCGGTAATTCCGCCCGGTCATTCTTCCGGGAACTGGATACCCTGCTCACAACACTAATATGGAGTGATGGCCGGCGCAGAGTGGCATTACGCGCTCTATATTTGCCCATCACCAACTGAGGTCTGGGAGCCCCATCCTTTGATTCAGATTTCCTGGCCGCACAACTTCAGTGGCTGTTCCACTAGATGGCGGAGCGATGCATCGGGAAAACGATAACGGAGACCGGTAGGATACCCCTTCCGCTGATCATGAGGATGCTTCTACCCGGAACCAAGCCGTCCCGCACCCACCCGATTCAGGTCTCCATTCCGCGCAAATGCATGATGTGTATTCATCGAATGTCCAAAGACCGACCACTCTATTCCCCACTGTTGCCCCTGGTGGGTCTCCCTCGCGGGGAAAAACATTACACTACTAGAGCCCTACAAATGTGGACCGATCACGATGTGACGGAGATGGAAGCGTTGTTCCCTGAAGGGCAATTGCGTACCTTCGAGTAGCTGGTTGAGTGGTATGACCTCCCGCGAGGACAATTTCTCATGCACAGGCAACTTTTAGATAGCACGCGACTGTTCTGGAGTCATCGAGACGGAGAACCACCCACACACCCGGTGCTCCACACAATACTCCGCATGGGAGCTGGCAGACACCTAGTTACATGGCACTATAAGGCCATCAGGGAATTGACAAATGCTTCCCTAGATAATCTGCGACAATCCTGGGAAGACGACGTTGGCAGAGTGTTCCTTGACACAGAATGGGCGCGCGCTTTGGAATATACAAAGAAAGTGTCCAGGAACGCGCGGTTTAAAAACATACAGTTTAACAAACTCCACCGGGCCTACCTCACGCCGAACAAACGGCTGCGGTACTACCCGGACACACAATTTAACTGCCCACGTTGTAAACTGCAGGAAGCGAACTTCAGGCACATGTTTTGGGACTGCCCCTCCCTGCAACGATACTGGACCACGGTACACCAAACACTCCTTACACTAGTCAGCCTGCCGCACATTGATTCCTGGGAAGTCTGTGCACTAGGGACATACAAAAGGAAGAAATCAGAAAAATTGCACTGGCGGTTTGCATCCCTTGCCCTGTTACTGGCAAATCAGGCTATCGCTATGCACTGGAGGGCCCCCTCGGGCCCCCCCGGAAGCAGCCTGGATAGGAGCGGTGAGCAAGTGGGGGCTGGCAGAGGAGGATATTCTACGGGATGAGGAAGTGAAGGGAACACGTAAGTACCCCATCTCCCTGGAATGGGCACAGTTGCTCATACAATTTAAACAAGAGACAACCCCGGACGACACACCAAAACCATCCCCACCTCACGCCCAAGCTTTCCCACAGCACTACAACCCCCCTAGTCAAATGCCCAGAGCCTGAGTTCCCTGCCAACTAGACGGGACAGACTGAGCGCTGATCCCTCTTAGGGACACAGCCCGCCACCCCTGGAAGAATACTCCCCTCTTTCCCGAGAGCCCTCGTGATCCCAGCCCCCTCAGACCGCAGACCCCGGCACCCTCTACCCACCATGTCCATCGGCCCCAGTCAGCCCGCCACACGCACACCCACCGCACATGGATCTAGGAAAAGTTTTCCCCGCAGTTCCACGTTTAGTTTCGGTCGGTAGTTCGGACACCGACGCACACTTCACTTGACCGCAGTTGCCAATTTGGTAAAGGTTAATATAAACACACACAGGGATGACCTTCACACCTACCCCCGCCAGCACGCAGTTTGAGGGTCAAGACGTAAAAAGTCATACCGCAATACATTCAGATCCCAAGCCTGCAAGCCTGTGGACATTTGGGTACAATTTTGCTGGACGGGGTGGCATCTAAACGTTGCAGACGACTTTTAATTGTGAATTTTGTGTAACTCTTCAATGTGTGACATAACTGATACATGTTCGATGTATTAACCTCCTCGGGGGGTTTGAACTGTAAAACCTTAATAAAAAGATTTAAACAAAAAAAATCCATGTGCTTACAAAGAGGACCCTTGCATGGCTCTGCTGGTTAAATTAGCCTTTGTGGATTGAGCAGTCATATTGGAAACTCTTAAACCATCTTAGAACTCTTGAGCTAGCCATATAAAGAAATTATACATTCACATAATGAGAAATATCTTAGGCCCCCATTATGAGTGTCATTGTAATTTTGATGAGGCCAGTAACAGGAGGTAACAATTCCATCTGATTTGTGGTATCTGCACTATCTTTGCACTTTGCATTTTATTCATATTTCATCTAGACAATCTGGCTGCTGAAAGCAGCCATTTTCGATGGCGGATTATCGGTGGAGGAATTTCGATTTATCTGGGGAATCAGGTATGTTATTCCAGACTACACTGTCAATTCTTCATTTCTGAGGGTACGCTCAGGTACAGCTCGTAACATCTTCCCAGCACCTGAAGTTACTGATGCCCTAATGAGGTCCATAGATGTGAGACTTCCGCTACCTACTGTTTAAAAGCAATTAGAAAATACACTTCTTTTCAAAAGCATTTTAAGATAGAGCATTCTCTATAGGGCTAGTATTGCAATAGTACTAAAAAAGGCAATACTAGGCATTACTGACTGTGCGACATCAGTAAAGGGAGGAGAGACTTCCCTAGAGACATCAATTACAGGCCCCATAGGCAGGGTACGGGAACAATGCAATCTTCCCTGGAGTGCAAACATTCCTTGCACCGACCCTAAATCCACGATGCATATTTATTATATCCGTCTGATTTGTGACTAAGAACCCCGTTGGTCTGCATAAGCATTTCTATATGTCACATTTGCTCGAAAATTGCCATTATCAAAACCATAGCATTATTTTTGCAGTATCTGATCGGGCAGTGGTCCTCTGTGCAGATGACATTGCATGGTGTGAGCTTATATTTCTAGCTCCTGTGAGCACCCCTTTCTTGAGACTTGACTCTGGGGAACCTGGGTGGAATGAAGGAGACCAATTACGTGAAACCTTTAATAAAATTACATCCCATCACAACGGATGAATCTCTCTCCATCCATCTCCCTCTCTCACAAATGTCACAGGGGGAGCAGCCCTGAAAAGGTTAACATATGAGGAGTCTGGGCTGCAGACATGGTTGCATTGATAACAAAATACATTGTAACATTTACCAAAGGACTTAAGGAAGGTCAGCAAGTTTGGGTGATAATAAAGCCGCACAATGAATTAACAATTTCATTTTGAATCAATAGCCTGTCAGTGTTTATAGGTCAATTGATGCATTACAGTCTGCAGAGGGGAAGGGGAGGAGAAGGCGCGGGAATGACTGTGTGTCTGAGCCTGTCCATCTTACCACCATGTGACGTGACACCTGCTCAGAATAAGACTTCAAGGGCCAAAAACTGTAAATTACCACATTAATTGGTTTTGACCTGGTACCACACAGCAGCAGAGAAGAATAACACCATCGGTTAATAATGATCCAGTCTGAAGGTGTTTTCACTGTGACAGTGTATTTGAAGGCGTGAGACCCTTCATAAATCAGGCTGACCTTTTGTTGAGATCTGCACACTGGTCATGATTACACCACTTACATCTTATTAGGACCATCTTGAGAGCAGCAGGGATGTCTTAGCAGCGTTAGCAGCTTGAAGGAACAGTACAAAAATGTCAAAAGACAAAATAAAAAAGATTAAATATTCGTTGGTCTTCAAAGGACGATTATCAGATACAAATGTTCCAAGAGATTTTGGCAGGTCTGCTGTCCGTGCAAAATGGCTATATGTTATAGCAAAAACACTTTGTAAGCAAAAACAACATCTCTCGTGTTGAAAAGTATCAACCCTTGGACAAGCAAATGTTATCCGTACCATATTCTTCTTTAATGAAAAGCACTAGCAGGCCATGCAGATAAGCGCGGTGGGTAGGGCGGGGGCTGGGGGTTGAAAGTGACAATCGACGGGATAGAAACTGTAAAATAAATAAATAAATAAAACCACTTACCTTGCTCTCGCCACATCGCTGAGCGTAAGGTATTTGTTTTTAGTTATTTATTTATTTTACATTCGCTATCCTGTTGTTTGTGACTTTCACCCCTCCAACCCGGTCCCTCCGTGCTTACCTGCACGGGCCACTATTGATAAAAAGATTTATATGTCTACCATAAAGTTACTTTTCATTTCTAGACCTTGGTGGTGCTTGTTTGGTCTTTCACAATACGACACAGCTGCAGAATCACCTGTAGAACAAAACAAATAATATCGCTGTGAAAGGGATTAATTGTTGCCTAAAATGTGATAATTATGGTTTCTTATAACAAGTAACCCTGGGCGTAGTCCGCGTAGTCACGCTACGCGAAGTGCACTTCGCACTGCGCACGCTACGCGTAGCTACGTGAACTGCGTAGTGCGGTAGCGAAATTCTGTTTGCAAGGATTGCACAGTGCCGGATGCTTGTCCGCACTGAGCAGTCATTGCGAACGGCATCATGCACAGTGCATATTACAGTTCAGGCGTGCCATCAAAACTTTCCTTTTTAATAAAAACCCCTGATTCTGTTGCATTTTGTGATGTTGTGTTTACCTTTCTTGGCGCCAGGACGCCCCTTTGCTGGGGCAGCTGTGCGCGGTACAAAAACCATTAACATAACTTCGCTCTTCTAGCCAAGCCCTCGCCACTGTACCTCGCATCAACAAGACCACCATGGGAGGCAGATCCTTCTCATACCTGGCTGCTAAGACATGGAACTCACTCCCCGCTTACCTGCGCCTCACCCAGAACCACCTAGCATTCAGAAAACAACTTAAAACGTGGATATTTGACAAGTAATCCTCCTCCCCTCTCTAAGCGCCTTGAGACCCTCTGGGTAGGTAGTGCGCTATACAAATTCTCTGACTTGACTTGACTAACATAACAAGCCGTCATTTCTGCTGCTTGAGTAGATTTGTACTCGAGCGGCAGCTTTCTCAACGCGGACTGGTAGTTTCTCATTGCGAGCCGTCCTGAGCATATGTAACCACTCGCAATGAGAAACCTGACCTCCCCTCGTTGAGAATCTCACCGGGAGGTTTATTTTCCATGCTTGTGATTGGCAACTTGATGTTGCCATTCCCCAACGAGGAAAAAGTCTCACCGGGATGTTGATTTTGCTCGCTCGCGGTCGCCAACTTGACGTTGAGGACCGCGAGCGAGCAAAAAATGCGTGCTATGCGTTTTTTCACTGTGCTACGTGCGATTCGCAAGCGTAGCACAGTTTTCCACCCAGGGTTAATAACAAGTGCAACGCAAAGCGTAGTAATAGGTGTGATTGGCCAACATAAAATGGCGGTTGTGATGCATTTTTATGCACAGCTTTGAGATGGATTGTGTAAAAGGCAAAATGAAACAAGCATTGGTAACGTAAATAGGTCTGGAGTTGGCCACCAGCCTTTTGGCAATTCTGTTTTGTTTTGTCACGGTTTTGGCAAAACATTTTTGTTCAGGAAGCTGTTGGGCCCTCATTAAAAAAAATAAAAAAGCATTGGCTAAAGGCAAAAGTATTTTTCTGGTTTCAAAAAAGTGCACTTTACCATGATGCACCTAGCACTGAAGAGTATGTGTGTGTGGATGTGCTCCTTGTGACAGTGCAGAATGATGTAACTCATAGTAAAGTAAGTCAGTTGCTGAAGTAGAGTAACATTACCTCCTGAGGCATGCTAGAGTGGGTGGAGGAAAAATGTGAATGACACAGGCACAGACTAACGGATGATGTCAGGCTGAAAACAGCTATAAATAACTATGTTATAAATACTTTTAGGAAAATCAAAAGGTCTTGGTTAACACAGACCTTAAAGTAAAGGCCATCAATATGGCATTGGCTGCTGGCCTCGTCTTTGAGAAAGAAGGGAAGAAAGGCGGGAAGGAAGGAAAAAGGAAAGGAAGGCAGACAAAAAAGAGAAGACAGACAAAAAAGGAAGGAAAAAGGACAAAAAAGGAAGGAAGTAAGGAAGGCAAAAAGGAAAGAAGAGAGGGAAGCAAGTGGGAACGAAAGCAAAAAGGAGGGATACATGAAAGAAGGCAAGGAAGAAAGAGGTCAAGTAAGAAAGAAGGAAAAAGTAAAGAAAAAGAAAGAAGGCAAAGAAAAAAAGAAGAATTAAAGAATGGAAGAATTAAGGCAACAAGAAAGACAGAAGAATAGAAAAACAAAATAAGAAAAAAGGAAAGAAGGCAAAGCAGAAAAAAGGGACAAAGAAAACAGGAGGAAAATAAGGTTAAAAAAAAGAAAGAAAAAGAAGGAAAGAAAGAAGGCAAAAAGAAAGGAAAGAAGGCAAAAAAGTAAGAAAGAGGTAAAGAGGTAAAGCGAAAGGAAGAAAGAAAGAAGGAAAGAAGGGAAGAGAGAAGGGAAGACAAAAGGAATGAATAGAGAAAATGAAAAGAAAAAGAAAAGAAAAGAAGAAAAAGTGAAAGAAAACAAAGAAAGAGAAAGAATAAGAATGGTAAAAAAGAAAGAGAAGATAGGAATGAAAAATAAAAGGCAAAAAAGAAGGAACAAAAAGAAAAGAAGGCAAGTGATAAAAGAAAGGAAAAGGCCAAAAGAAAGAAAGGAAAGAAAAAAAGAAAAAAGGAAAGAAAAATTAAAGAAAGAAGGAAGGAAGGAAATAGAGTTCCAAATATAAAATATTGGATACTAAAACTCAAACTACACCCTGCCTATGTTTAAATAGAACTGATCAACTGTGCTGCAAACGAAACACGAAAAAGTTTGTTTTTCTTTTTGGATAAAGTGTATTAAAGTGCCACAGGTGAAACCAAGTCCAGGAACACAATATGATATGCTGCGAAATAGCAGCAATCCACTTCAAAAGTAATTTACAACAGCATTAGAAGGAGACAGGACTCAGCTGATAAAGCTGGAAAGTGACCTGCGCTCACTTCAGGTGCTTCCTACTACCACATCAGGCAACAGTGACACTAAAGAGAAGCACTGTGAGTACCATTGTCCACCTTGGGAAAAAGAAAAATGCACTCACTCAAAGTGACATTAACCAGAGGGTTAAGATGCTGGCACCAACCCCATGCTTTATGCCATAGTGGGTGGAAGCAAAATGGGAATGCAACAACAACAAACCAATGGGTGAAGAGAATTAGCTAAAAGTCCCTTTAGGTAAGTATATCATACATATTATTTCAGTGAAATCAAAAGGTGTTGACTAACATCAGCCTTGAAAAGGACTCTATTTGAATCTGATTGGTGGAAACCAATACAAATGGAAGCATTTTGACGGCTCATTAGAAGATGATAGGGACTGCCCAAGATCACCTGATTGATTGGCAGATCACTACGTTGTGATAGAGCACGCAGGACCACTAGCTCAATTTTACCATACTCACCTGGGCCCATAAACATTCACACCTTGAATTAGCAGTCCTGCCTGTGATTTACTAATTAATCACCTATCAGTACTTTGAGTCGGTAAACAGTCATAATATTGATTCCAAAATATAGAATGGACATAATATCGAAGTAAAAATATAGAATGGACAAAATATCGAATGGACAAAATATAGTGGTTAAAAATATCGAATTTAAGGTAAGTAATATCGATTTTCAAAATATAGAAGTCAAAATATCGAAGTATACAATATAGGCATTAAATATATCGATTTTTTAATAATTTCAATTTTTTAAAGTGTTTTGTATGTTAGTATATGTGTGAAAAGTGTATATTAATTTTGTAATGTATGTTTAATGCTTTTTAAGTAATGAATTTTATGTTATTTAATTTTTGCGTAATTTAATTCTGTAGCGGGTTGTGGGTTTATAGGGGAATAGGGTGGGAAGTAATTTAATTATATTAAATTAAATATTAATTTTTAGCAATTATTATTAATTGTTAATTAAATTTAGCTTTTTAGTTCTGTAGCGGGTTGTGGGCTTATAGGGGAATAGGGTGGGAAGTAATTTAATTGTAATTAATTAAATATTTTTATTTATTTATTGGTATTCATTTTGAATTTATTGTTATTTTTTAATTGGTAATTAATTTTTATTAATTGCCAATTAATTTGTATTAATTGATTAATTGTCAATTATGTTAATTTTCTAAATTTATTTTCTGTAGCGGGTTGTGGGTTTATAGGGGAATAGGGTGGGAAGTAATTTAATTGTAATTAAGTAAATAATTTTTTTCATTCATTGGTATTGATTTTAAAGTTATTGTTAATTAATTTTTAATTGGTAATTAATTTCTATTAATTGGCAACTAATTTTTATTAATTGGTAATTATTTTTTAATAATTAAATATTTGATAATTATGATAATTGTATTAATGTATTTTCTGTAATGGGATGTGGGTTTATAGGGGAACAGGGTGGAAAGTAATGTAATTGTAATTATTACATGTTAAAAATACTTTTTTTGTATTGATAATTAATTTACTTTTAATTATTAATTGGTATTAATTTGTATTATTAATTAGTTTTTGTTATTGAAAATTAATTAGTTGTTAAATAATTATGAATATGTTATTAATTTTTAATAACTAATATGTAGTTGTATTTCTAATTAATTATTACATAATATTAAATTGGTTATTAATTTCAATTAATGTTTTATTGGGATTGATATTTAATTTATTTTTAATAATATATTAAATCATTACTTTCCCTACTGTTAAACTCACTGGAGTGGGAATAGTAATTTTCACCCTCCCGCTATCCAACGCTTTCCCTACTGTTGCACTCTCTGGAGTGGGAATAGTATTTTTTACCCCTACGCTATCCAACGCTTTCCCCACTGTTGCACTCTCTGGAGTGGGAATAGTAATTTTTACCCCTACGCTATCCAAAGCTTTCCCTACTGTTGCACTCTCTGGAGTGGGAATAGTAATTTTCACACTCCCGCTATCCAACGCTTTCCCTACTGCTGCACTCTCTGGAGTGGGAATAGTATTTTTTACCCCTACGCTATCCAACACTTTCCCTACTGTTGCACTCTCTGGAGTTGGAATAGTAATTTTTACCCCTATGCTATCCAATGCTTTCCCTACTGTTGTACTCTCAGGAGTGGAAATAGTAATTTTCACCCTTCGAATATCCAATGCTTTCCCTACTGTTGCACTCTCTGGAGTGTGAATAGTAATTTTTACCCCTACGCTATCCAACGCTTTCCCTACTGTTGCACGCTGTGGATTTGGAATAGTAATTTTTACCCTCCCGCTATCCAACTCTTTCCCTACTATTGCACTCTCTGGAGTGGGAATAGTAATTTTTACCCTTATGCTATCCAACGCTTTCCTTACTGTTGCACTCTCTGGAGTGGGAATAGTATTTTTTACCCCTACGCTATCCAACACTTTCCCTACTGTTGCACTCTCTGGAGTGGGAATAATAATGTTTACCCCTACGCTATCCAACGCATTCCCTACTGTTGCACTTTCTGGAGTGGGAATAGTATTTTTCACCCCTACGCTATCCAACGCTTTCCCTACTGTTGCACTCTCTGGAGTGGGAATAGTAATTTTTACCCTTACGCTATCCAACGCTTTCCCTACTGTTGCACTCACTGGAGTGGGAATAGTATTTTTTACCCCTCCGCTATCCAACGCTTTCCCTACTGTTGCACTCTCTTGAGTGGGAATAGTAATTTTTACCCCTACGTTATCCAACGCTTTCCCTACTGTTGCACTCTCTGGAGTGGGAATAGTATTTTTTACCCCTACGCTATCCAACGCTTTCCCTACTGTTGCACTCACTGGAGTGGGAATAGTATTTTTTACCCCTACGCTATCCAACGCTTTCCCTACTGTTGCACTCACTGGAGTGGTAATATTAAATGTTACCCTCCTGCTATCCTACGGTAAAATATTGTACATTTTTTATTAATAACTTCAATTAATTATATCCTAATTTTAAGGTTATTTGAGTATTTTTAAGTGTGTTTTAGTTAATTATATTTATTATTTCATTAATTTTAAATTACTTTTAAGACATTTAAAATAATTCGATATTTTGACTGACTATATTTTTTACAGACTATATTTTGGATTCGATATTTTTGTACTTACCTGTTTGTAGATAGGAATTCGATATTTTGGCATTCCATATTTTGGTGACTATATTTTGGTAAGTCTATATTTTGTCATTCTATAATATGTCAGTGATCCCTTTGAGTCATTTTAGGACTTATACCTGTAAACCATGACTTACCAATCCTTGTCACCTTTGCTATAAGTCGTAGGGATCGAAAAGGGAGTTAGAATAAACAGGCAATATTTAAACACATTTACTTTTCCTGTAATGACCACAGACTTGGGGAAAGTTTTAAAAGCTTTATCTATGCAAGATTTTCTGAGTCAAAAAGAAAGGTCACAATACCGTGACCATAACATTCTCAAGCAAGAATATAATCAATAAGCATAAAGTTTGTAAGAAATCACAGTAACACCTTTAAACATCGGTACCTGGGAAGGGTGAGAAAGGGAAATAGCACAAGGGCTTACCACATGGACAAGACAGGTGCAGAACAGGACAGGTAACCTCCTCTAAGTGCAACGCTGACGTCGCATCCCTCTCTCACAGCAAGCCAATTAGTACCCCGACTAGGTAATCAATAATTTCCCCCAACACCTCGATTCTTCTGACAGAGTGCTCTGCCAGCACCTCTGCTCTCGATCTCCTATAGCATGCTTTGGGTCAGTGACAGGTCAGCTACTTGTGCAATTTCTCTATCTAAACCTACCTTAGTTATACTATTTCAAGGGCAATGTACCACCCCTAAATGTTGCAAATCTATGTGTTCCCCTTCAGTGATTGGTCATCACAAAGATTCTAATGGCAGTGGAAACCAAGCAAACAGGTGTACCACAAATAAGTGCAATTTTTAGGATGTTTGAGGCCACAGGAAATACTTATTTTGAAAACTCCTGTTTCAGACTACTTTGGATTTACTACCAATTTTCAGCTAATTCACACCCATGTAATTCCCAACAAAACGTAATTATGCCTTACAGTTTCAGAACCAGGGGTACATAAAACATCCATAAGTTCAAGCATCTGCCAGGCAGATAGTATCAAGATACAGAACTTTGGCTTGGAGATTCTATCCTATGATGATGTTTCCCCAATTGGCGGTATCAAGTGGACATAACCAGGAATTGACAAGAGCCAGGTTCCTTGACTGCCTGCATGCTGTGGCACTTTAGTTGAAGCAGAGTTCCCTTCAACTAAATGGAGGAAAGACAGAAATTCTCTTATTTGGTAAAGCCACCCAGATCTGGTCTGATGACTAGTCACCCAAATGACTGTGAAATTCTACTTGTACTAAGAAAGTTGTAAATAATCTTGGTATTCTGCAGGATGACAGGCTCAGTATGGCAAATCAAGTTACAGCAAACAGCTGTCCCTACTAGTTTTGTATGCTTGAAGGGTAATTTCTTGGCTCCCTTTGAACTGTATGGAAACTATCACAGAGGCTCTTATGACCAGTCACTTTGATTACAGTAATGCTCTCTTCGTTGAAGCAAATGAGTCTTACCTTTCGCACTTGCAAGTGATACTGAATACTGCTACTAGATTAGTTTGCCATCTTCCAGCCGTCATGCCTGTAGGTTCACTTTTGAGTTCCATTCATTGGCTAACTGTTAGGAAGTGTTGTATATTTAAGATCCTATGCGACACTCACAGAGCCTTGTATGGTGAGGGTCCTGTATACTTATGTACAAAGATTGGGTTTACCAGCCAGTTAGGAAATTTAGATCATCTGACATGGCACTAGCTACCTACTGCTGAATATGGACAACTAGATGCGGAGGAAGTTAGTTTTCCTATCTTGCACCTCACCATTGGAACAAGCTGCCCCTAAATACGCTTTCCTGTCACAGCAAAAAGCTGTTGAAAATAGGCTATTTTAGCTAGTGGCCTGTCCTATGGCTGCCTGTAAAAGGCCTCTTGTTGTATGAGGCCATACTACCAGGATACTCTTCAAGTAGTGAGCTGTTAGCACTCAATAAGTGCAGATAACATAACAGCTTCAGCAACTATTGATAAAAAACCATTTCTTTTTGAGCTTGTACCTAGATTTTTTTTGTGTTGAAACAATCACAATCAACTTGGAATTCAATCACTAACCAGCATGGCTGTTGTTTAGTGGACTAAAGCATAATATGCAAACATTATCAATAAAATAAGAAATATGAACATAGCGCCTAAAATTATAACTTTAATGCCAGATATTCTGAACCCAAAATAAGTCCCTCTTCACACTGCCTAGACTCTGACCTCCGGCTTTGCTGAGTAACATAAATTGGATTGGGCGGGACACAGGAAAGGGACTGACAGGAAAAGAGAAGGGTATAAAGATAGCGGCCAAAAACACAGAAAATGAGATAGAGATGAGGGCGAGGGACTTGTGAGATGGGAGAAATGTATGGTAAAGACAGGTAAGATAGTAAAAGAAAATGAAACAGAGCAGATAGCTAAAAAAGGAAGGTGTTGGCCAAGAAAGGGAAAATGGTAAGGTTTTAGAGTGAGGTAAAAATAGATAGAGACAGTGAGAAAGAAGTGGAGAGAGAGAGAGAGAGAGAGAATTGTAGAGTCCACCAAGTGGTAAGATCAACATAGAGTAAAGGTGAAAAGAGAGATGTGTTAGAGAGGCTGAGTGAGGTAGACTGGTGAGGTAGTAAGAGAAGAATAGAAGGTAGATAAACGTGGTGAGGTAGAGAGGAGGGTAAAACTAGAAGAGGTATAGACAGGTAGTTTAGGTAATGAGAATAATGTAGCAGAGAACATGCTAGATAGACGGAGATGAATAGTGTAAGAAATTTGGTTATTAGTCAGAGGGATGAAAGCCCCTCTCAAGTAATAAAAACAATCCTTGTCAGGATGAACCACAGAAGTCACTACATAATTTCTTGTTAACTAACTCTCTGTCACCTTGACACAGTAGCAGTCAGGTTTAACTTAGAGGCAATGTATTTATGCAGAGTCAAACAGCAATAAACTGAAACCAGAGCACAAGAAAAATCCCAAACCAATTTAGAAAAATAAAACAGCTACTGACTCCTAAATCCCTCCCCGCACCGACACACAAAAGAGGGCAGCTTAAACCACGCAGAGACCTCACACACCCCAGACACAGGACTACCCATAGGGATAACGTATATAACTCCAACACCAAGAGCCAAATCCTAGAGCCCAGCCTACACCCGTACTCAACAGCCACAGCTACCGACACCAATCACACAAGGGCCTCACAAGACTCAATGGTCCAGCTCAACCACAACCCTCACATGGAACCTGGCACATAGACCCAATAGAACAAGAACTTCATCGACCTCCAGGAATGCCCCCTCACACTCCACCAGAGTGACTACCCAGAGGATTGCCCTACTGGAAAGCCAGCATGAAACAGTAATACTGGGTTTCACAGAAATCTTACTGAACTGCACCACACCCCAAAAATCCATCCTACACTCCTATCCGTCACCAGCAGTCACCAACTAAAATCACTCAAGACTCCAAAATTCCCAATGGCCCAGATGGTCCGCAATCCCCTTCCGAACCTGAAACACTGACCAAAAAGAACCAGAGCCGCAATGTCCGCAAGTGAAGCGATGGATCTGGCCGCCTCGTATGACACATACACTTCTGTCACCCCTAGCTCCAAGATCCAGGTTGTCACAGGATTCAGAAGAGACTGCTCCCCCCAGACCTATTAAACCCCCTGCCTTCCTCACCATTATCCCAAGAGCCCCACTTATGAAGAATGCTAAGAATGAAGGATCCTACACCAACTGCATGCTCATAAGCTGCAGGTCGGCCACCAAACATGCAACAGAACTGGCAGAGACTATCCTTACTCACGACATAGACATTACGTTCCTCACCGATACCTGGCTAAACAAGCTCTCTCCCCCAAGCATGGACATACTTGTGCCCCCGGGCTTCACAATCATCCACAAAGACAGAAAAATACAATGAGGAGGGGGTTTAGCAATCACACATAAGAACATTTCTGTGACGGATACAGATGCCCTCAAGTATAACTCCTTTGAATGTCTTACTGTCACTATTAAGATGAACAACAACAGATCACTACGCTGCCACCTCATACACCACCCACCAGGAAACACCTCTGTAGTGACGGCCCAGGAAAGACGAGGACGCCACAGATAGATGAGCCAAACATATTTATTAGAAGTAGGTTATCACTGCGACCTCAGCCACAGCCTGACGCTTCGGGAGCCTCTTGTCACACTGTCCCCGGCGCTCGCCTTGGAACGCTGGTCGCAGTGACATTCTAAGTGATGTCACCGCAAGCAGCTCCATCACACGCGAGGGCGCCAGGGGGTTTTGTTAAGGAAGATACCACACATCCCCCTCCCCTGCGGGAAGAAAACATAAAATACAACATGAACTGCAGAACACACCAGGTGGCAGAAGGACACCCAACGGGGGTGTATGACAACGAAGGACCTAGGCCTGGTGGAAGTAAATGACTCAAAGTAGGCAGGGTGGACTAGGTTACATCATAACATACTGATCAAAATGCCTAGGCGGTCTGGTCACTCTCCTGTTGGGCCTATTGCCTGGGTGAGGGAACACTGACTGCCTCTTGGTGGTGGAACTAAGGTCCTGCCTAGAGTCTCCCTCCGAACCCCGTGAAGTCTCATGGTCTTTCTCTGGCAGGTGGTATTTTACAACTCTCCCTAGGTTCCATATTTTCCCTTCCTGTGTCTTGACAGCATTCTTGAATAGTTTAGTGATTTTGGTGGGACTGGTGTATCCTGACCAACTTGCCTTTCCTGTGGGAGCTCTGATTTTGATGCTGTCTCCTACATTGTATTCAACCTTCCGTGTGGCCTTGTGCCGGTCATATCCTTCTTTCCTCTTTTTCATGGCTTCTTCTTGTTTCTTCAAGCTTTTCGCTTCTTTAGTTCGGTCTGACCACCCCATGTGCCACTCCATCCATCCAGGGGTTAGCTTGGTGTTGGGTATCCTGGCGTGGAGCAGTTCGAACGGGGTGACGCCCGTCGTCTGATGCGGCGTGAACCTGTAAGCTTCTAACCGTCTCCACGCCTCTTCTTTCCAGCTTATGCCACTGGCTTTGGCCAACTGGATGCTCTCCTTGAGGGTTTTGTTAAAACGCTCAACCATGCCATTGGTTTCGGGGTGGTATAAAGCGCAACGCTTGTGTCTGATCCATCCTACACTCCTATCCGTCACCAGCAGTCACCAACTAAAATCACTCAAGACTCCAAAATTCCCAATGGCCCAGATGGTCCGCAATCCCCTTCCGAACCTGAAACACTGACCAAAAAGAACCAGAGCCGCAATGTCCGCAAGTGAAGCGATGGATCTGGCCGCCTCGTATGACACATACACTTCTGTCACCCCTAGCTCCAAGATCCAGGTTGTCACAGGATTCAGAAGAGACTGCTCCCCCCAGACCTATTAAACCCCCTGCCTTCCTCACCATTATCCCAAGAGCCCCACTTATGAAGAATGCTAAGAATGAAGGATCCTACACCAACTGCATGCTCATAAGCTGCAGGTCGGCCACCAAACATGCAACAGAACTGGCAGAGACTATCCTTACTCACGACATAGACATTACGTTCCTCACCGATACCTGGCTAAACAAGCTCTCTCCCCCAAGCATGGACATACTTGTGCCCCCGGGCTTCACAATCATCCACAAAGACAGAAAAATACAATGAGGAGGGGGTTTAGCAATCACACATAAGAACATTTCTGTGACGGATACAAATGCCCTCAAGTATAACTCCTTTGAATGTCTTACTGTCACTATTAAGATGAACAACAACAGATCACTACGCTGCCACCTCATACACCACCCACCAGGAAACACCTCTGTAGTGACGGCCCAGGAAAGACGAGGACGCCACAGATAGATGAGCCAAACATATTTATTAGAAGTAGGTTATCACTGCGACCTCAGCCACAGCCTGACGCTTCGGGAGCCTCTTGTCACACTGTCCCCGGCGCTCGCCTTGGAACGCTGGTCGCGGTGACATTCTAAGTGATGTCACCGCAAGCAGCTCCATCACACGCGAGGGCGCCAGGGGGTTTTGTTAAGGAAGATACCACACATCCCCCTCCCCTGCGGGAAGAAAACATAAAATACAACATGAACTGCAGAACACACCAGGTGGCAGAAGGACACCCAACGGGGGTGTATGACAACGAAGGACCTAGGCCTGGTGGAAGTAAATGACTCAAAGTAGGCAGGGTGGACTAGGTTACATCATAACATACTGATCAAAATGCCTACGCGGTCTGGTCACTCTCCTGTTGGGCCTATTGCCTGGGTGAGGGAACACTGACTGCCTCTTGGTGGTGGAACTAAGGTCCTGCCTAGAGTCTCCCTCCGAACCCCGTGAAGTCTCAGGGTCTTTCTCTGGCAGGTGGTATTTTACAACTCTCCCTAGGTTCCATATTTTCCCTTCCTGTGTCTTGACAGCATTCTTGAATAGTTTAGTGATTTTGGTGGGACTGGTGTATCCTGACCAACTTGCCTTTCCTGTGGGAGCTCTGATTTTGATGCTGTCTCCTACATTGTATTCAACCTTCCGTGTGGCCTTGTGCCGGTCATATCCTTCTTTCCTCTTTTTCATGGCTTCTTCTTGTTTCTTCAAGCTTTTCGCTTCTTTAGTTCGGTCTGACCACCCCATGTGCCACTCCATCCATCCAGGGGTTAGCTTGGTGTTGGGTATCCTGGCGCGGAGCAGTTCGAACGGGGTGACGCCCGTCGTCTGATGCGGCGTGAACCTGTAAGCTTCTAACCGTCTCCACGCCTCTTCTTTCCAGCTTATGCCACTGGCTTTGGCCAACTGGATGCTCTCCTTGAGGGTTTTGTTAAAACGCTCGACCATGCCATTGGTTTCGGGGTGGTATAAAGCGCAACGCTTGTGTCTGATGCCTCTTCCTTCCAGGAAGTCTTCCATTTCTTTCGAACATAGTTGTACTCCATTATCCGTGAGGATGTTGCTGGGCAGGCCTTCCCGGATGAACACCTCCTCTAGGAAACTGATGACTGTTTTGGTTGTGACTTCACTGACGAACTTTATCTCTGGCCACCTAGAATATAAATCCATGAGCACCAAGACGTAAGGCGTCCGCAGTTCCCCAGACATAGGGCCCACAATGTCTAATGCCAACTCATCCCACGGTCCTGACGGGGGCGGCCTACACACCATAGGGGGCGTCTGTTGTCTCAGGACCTTGTCGCTGTTGCTGCACGGAATGCACTCTCTGATTCTCCTTTCGGTGACTAGATCCATGTTCGGCCACCAATAGCTCTCCCTGAGTCTTTGTTTGGTTTTGGTGATGCCCAAATGCCCTTCGTGGGCTATCTCGACCAGGTTGTCTCTCACCGTTGCAGGTGGTACCAGTCTCGTACCCCTGAATAGACATCCGTCTACTATTGACAACTCGTCCTTAATGGCCAGGTATGGCCGCAGGTTTTCATCTTGTTTGTCACTGTGCTTCCATCCGCCTTTTACTCTTATGTAGATCTCCTCCAGAATTTTGTCCTCTTCCAACGCCTTTCTCCATGTTTCTTCTCCCAATGCCCTCTGGATGGTGCAGACATCCTCCATCTGAAGGTCCTCCTCTTCTTCATCCGTCTTGTCTTGCTTCTCTCTCGCTTCTTCATCACTGACGAGTCTGGACAGACAGTCAGCTGCGAGGTTTTGCATTCCCGGGACGTACTCGACATCGAATGTGTATTCTTGAAGGCTGACCACCCACCGCCTTATCCTGCTGGAGATGGCATCCAAACCCTTCTTACTGAATACTTCCACTAACGGTTTGTGGTCAGTTCGGAGAGTGAACTGAGTTCCCTACTGCCCAAGATACTGCCAAGGCCTCTTTTTCGATCACCGAGTAGTTGTTCTCGGACTTCTGGAGTGACCTTGAGGCAAAAGCTATGGTTTCTTCTCCTTCTTCTCCAACTTGGGTGAGGACAGCTCCCAATCCTTTGGCGCTTGCATCGGTGGTGACTACTGTTGCCCAGTTGGGTATATACGACTTCAAACTGGGGGCCTCAGCAAGTGCCCTCTTTACATCCTCAAACTCCCTCTGGCACTCCTGACTCCACTTGAATTCGTTCTCCTTCTTCAACAGTAGCCTGATGGCGTAAGTCCTTCCCGCCAGGTTTCTTATGAACTTCCCGTAGAACTCCAACATCCCCATGAATGATTTGATCTCGTCCTTGCCCTTGGGGGGTGTCAGGTTCACGATGGTGTTTTGCAGTTCGGCTTTGGGGCGTATACCTTCCGTCGTCACCTTGTGCCCCAGGAAGTCCAACTCTGCACATCCAAACACGCACTTATCTTTTTTCACAGTAAGTCCTTGTGACTGGAACCTTCCTAGCACGCATCTCAGTCTCTCATCATGCTCCTTTTGGTTCTTAGCAAATATAAGCACGTCATCC
Source organism: Lissotriton vulgaris (assembly GCF_964263255.1). NCBI lineage: Eukaryota > Metazoa > Chordata > Amphibia > Caudata > Salamandridae > Lissotriton > Lissotriton vulgaris. The sequence goes on from NC_141685.1 coordinate 1,434,085,276, forward strand.
TGGTAGCACATGACGCCTGGGATGCCTTTCAAGATGTTGCCCATGATTCTCTGGAAAACGGCGGCTGCCGAGACCAGCCCGAAAGGCATCCTTTTGAATTTGAACGCGCCCATCGGTGTCACAAATGCCATGAGTTCCTGTGGCTCTTCGTGTAGTTTAATCTGGAAGTAGGCTGAGGTGAGATCGAGTGTGGAGAACACCTTAGCTCCCTCCAGCATGCTTATCATTTGGGTGATGTTCGGTAGAGGGTAGCGGTCGACCACGACCTCCTTGTTCAACGCCCTTAGGTCGATGCAGAGCCGGACTGACCCATCCTTCTTCTTTGCGGCCACGATGGGTGCCAACCATTCCGTCGCTTCCACAGGTTCGATGACTCCTGCCTTGCATAGTTTCTCTAATTCAGTTTTCACCTCTTCTTGGATGGCAATGGGGAGTTTCCTGTCTTTAGCCACAACTGGCTTAGAGTTCTCTCTCAATTTTATCTTGTGGCAGTAGTTTTTTAAACATCCTAGTTCTTCTCTGAACACTCCTTTGAACTCCGACACAAAGTCTGTCCCATGTTCATGTATTTCCTGAATCAGGATCTGAGGATTACTGTTGGGATTAAGATACACCCCTAACCCCTTCTGAGCTTGCCACCACAAGATGTTGTCACCTACTGTGGACACATAGACTTTGGACATGGTAGTCCTGATACTGTATTCAATCTTCCCTAAGAAGTAGCCTTTCATGGAGATAGGGCGACCAGCATACCCCCCAGGTCTCAAATCCATTCTTCTCAAAATTATTTTCCCTTTGGACACCCGAGAGAACTCTATTGCGTTGATAATAGTTATCCTAGAACAGGAATCGAACAATGCTTCTAGTCCAATTCCGCCTACCTTTATGGTGTCTTTTGGGCTGTTGACCTGCTCTTCCTCAACCTGCTCCACTACTTCACTGCACCTGGTGTCACTTTTGACCTGCAACTCTTTGACTTGCACCACAAATTCGTCGCACACCACATTCATCCTGTCTCTACTCTTGCTACTGACCCCTTGCCCACTCTTGCAGTATTGCTTGAAATGACCTTTCTTGCAGCACTTGTTACAGGTAAATCTGAGGGCGGGGCACTCTTTGTCGTTGGCTAGATGTCCCTGATTGCCACACTTATAGCAGGTGCCCCTGAATGATCCCCCCAGTTTGCTCTCCTTCTGCTCTCTGCCCTCTACCTTCTTGCCTTTGATCAAAGACACTGCCTCACATTCGGTCACCACTTCATTAACACTAGTCTTGTCATCGCTCTTCTTTTCCCCAGTGTCTTGCTTTATCTCTCTTACACATTGTAACATGTGCTCCACCTGTTTGGCTATGATCAGTACCTCCCTCAACGGTGGGTCATCCTTAAGCCATAACTCTTCGCGCACACGCTCCATCCTGCAAGCTAATACAAACTGATCTCAAATTCTTTCTTCATTTGCCCCCCCCGAACTTGCAAGTAGCTGCTAACTTCCTCAACTCAGAAACGAAATCTTCAATAGATTCTCCCTCCTTCTGTGCTCTTTTACCAAAGTGGTACCTCTCCATAATGGTGCTTGTCTTAGGGAGATAATGCAAATCCAACTTCTTTAGACTGACTCCTCTTTCGGTGATCACATCTCTGACCTGATTACTCAATGCTCACTCTGTGACTCTGATATCATTATCCTAGGTGACTTCAATCTTCCCTTGAATGAGAAAAACAACACGTTAATCAAAACCCTAAATAATCTCCTAAGCAACTACAACCTCACCCAACACTGCACAGAGAAAACACACAACAGAGGCTCAATCCTCGATGCCATTATCAGACAAGCAGACATAGTCTCCAGCGACCACACCCTGCCTGTTGACTGGTCAGACCACATCTCATTCTTTTTCACATGAACCAAAGGATCCTATCCCAACCCTGCACAAAGGACCCCCCACGCTGGGCAAGAAATCTAAGTCAGATTCCCCTTGCAGACCAGGAAGCTAGAGTAAGCTCCCTTCTCCCCAACAACTATGATGAGCTCTCAACAACAGAACTCACCTCCCACTACAACTCTACTATGACTTCCATTATGGACCAAATAGCGCCCCTGAAACTGAAAACAGTCAAAAGCCCACCATCCAGACTATGGTTCAACATAGACATTAACTCCCAAAGAAGAGAATTGGGAGTGACAGAAAGACTCTGGCAAAAAAAACATCCTCAATCCTACGAGCAAGACTCAAATCAGTACAAAGGAAATACAAAAACCAGGTAATGAAGGAAAAAGCGTCCTTCTTTTGCAGTGCCCTTGGCAATGCAAAAAATAGACCGAGAGAACTTTTTAATCTCATCAGACAACAAACCTCCAAGCCCCCTACGACTCAAGTTCTGGCCTCCAAAGACCTGTGTGACAACTTTTCCAATTTCTTCAATGACAAAATCACCAAGATAGAACTCTCCTTGAACGTTCAAAGCAGTACCCCAAACTGCAAATCGCCCACAGAGACAAAAGATGATCCCACACTCAAGCACCCCCCTAAATTATGGAACTCTTTTAACCCCATCTTTGAAGCAGAGGTCATCAAAATGATTTCCATCTCCAAACCCTGGCCAAAAAACTCAAACTCTCTCTAGCCCCGCACTGGACCAAGATCATAAGTAGCTCCTTGAGTACTAGAGTCATGCCGGACTGTCTCACAAGTGGCCAAGTCACACCTCTACTGAAAAAAATTGGCGCAGGCGCAAACAATCTACACAACTTCAGACCCATCTCCAAGCTCCCTCTCCTAGCGAAAATCCTAGAAAGATGTGTTTTCCTCTAACTCACCCAACACGTAGACAACACCAACTTGCTAGCCCCTCACCAATCAGGCTTCAGAAAAGGATGCAGTACCGAGACATCGATCCTAACCATAATAGATGATATGCACAAATCTCTTGATACGGTCCAATATTGCCTACTCATATTCATGGCCTTTCGGCAGCCTTCGATACGGCTGACCATAAGCTACTCATCAAGGCCTTTCAAGAAAGGGCTAGAGCTAAACAGATGGTACTACAATGGTTCACCTCTTTTCTACAGAAACGCACCCAAAGTATAAAAATAAAAACTTCTCATCGGACCCAGAGGCGTCCCCCAAGGAACAATACTTTTTCTGTAACTTTTCAACATATACATGGAACCCCTCACCACCATACTCAAAAAATCCAACATTCCCTTCCACCTCTATGCAGACGATACCCAGATCTATCTGGAACCCTCCTCTATTGAAGACATTCAGAGACTGAACAGCACTCTAAGAGAAGTCCAACACTGGCTATCATGCAACCACGTAACACTCAATCAAGACAAGACAGAAATCCTCCTAATCTCCAATGATGAGAAAAAAAAGCAAATCTCAGAATTGCTAAAAGCGATCGATGCACTCAACTACAACCTTACCTTAGCTGACTCTGCTAAATCGCTAGGAATCACCCAGGACCCCAAATTAGACATGAACAAACACATCAAGAACACTACAAAGAATGCCTTCCTCAACCTGAAACTACTCAACAGAATAAAACCTGTCATCCCTTAGAATGACCACAAACTAGCTACTCAATCCCTGGGGCTGTCCGGACTGGACTACGGGATTGCAACCCTCACAGGATCAGCTAAATCTCACTCAGCTCCCCTCAGATCACCTCTGAACGCAGCAGCCAGAATGGCACCGGAGTAAATAAATATGAACAAATCTCCCCTGCGCTCAGAGAGCTCCAATGGCTCCCAAAAGAAACGCGGGCCAATTTCAGAACCGCCTGCCTCATGCACAAAGCGATGCACACTGGCCGCCAAACTCCAGAAGGCCAATCAGACAAGAAGCCTAAGGAGTACCAACACCCTACTCCTCATCCCTCTAAGAACTTGCAAACAAAAAACCGCATCCCGATCTTTCGCAGGAAATGCTCCCAAAATCTGGAACTCCATACCAGTGCACTTCAGGACCAACCTCTCCTACCTACAATTCAAAAGACAGCTCAAAGAACTCTTCCTCAACCGATCTCTCCCGTATGGATAGCTACAACCTAACCATCGAAGAAGGCCCACAACAGCTCACAAGACACTTTGACATTAAGAACTCTACCTCATTATCCCCTATACCACCCGGGCCAATCCCGTCACAAGTTGCTGTGCTCTCTCTGACAACAAGGCTGTGTACATACTATTGTGATAACATACCCTGCAAATGACATTGTGCGCTCTACGACGATATTACTATGAGAAGTCTGGAGCCATAGTACATACTAGTATGTCTATGTATCTTACGAGGGATCATGATGTAAAGTGCTCCGATACTTTCGGGTCTGGCCAGCGCTATATAAAATTCGTAAATAAATAAAGATGAGTTTAACACATATAATGACACCAAACCAACCAAAATCTGATCAGTAGGACCAGAGTTATGATTTTTTTAAGTTTTAAGTAAGAAAAGCATGATCAAGCACAAAGTGTCAATTATGGTTATTTAATTGCGCTGGACCGGGTCAAAGTGAAAAGGTCAGACAGACCACAATGGAGTACAGGTCAAATACAGGGACCAGGTTTGTCTAGGTGGAAATTTTACCTTTTAACTTAGACCAGTTACACATGAGGAGCTTTAGTTGTAGCTTTCGATTGGCGGTGCTGTTGTTGTCAGTGCGAAGAGCTGGGCATCAGGAAGAACTTTGTGTTGGTGGGAAATGCAGGTTAAGCAAACAACAGTATCTCAACTGGTATAGTTAAGGAGGACGGTTAGGCATGCAAGTACAATACTTTACACGAAGGGAAAAACCGGGAGACTCTAGGTTAATTTTTTGAAATGTGCATTAAGCATCATGTTTAAGAACATATTAAGCAAAGATCAACATACAGTTATAACAGCACTGCAAGCAAAAATGTGTGAACATCCGAATTGGACTTGGTGCTTGGTTATGTAGGTGACACAATTAGTGGCGACAGAAGTGACAAGGTGTGGTCAGCGGACAAAAAACCGTGCAATGTGTGAATGTGAGCAAATATATACAGTGAATTTGGTGGTTCCAGACAAAGATTTACAAATTGGAGGAAAAATGACATTGATTTTGTTGAACCACCGATGCAGCGCCTTCAGTTGCGCTGAAGAGTCGACGATGTTTCGATCAATTACTCAGGATCATCCTCAGGACGGGGTTGTATAATTGTATCGGTGATGTATAAGGAGGAAAGGGAGAAGGGTCGGGAATTAGAGGAGGGGATGGGAGCGTGTGGAACAGGCGGAGGGAGGGTGAGACCTTGTGGCCGGGAGACCACACGGATCAGTCAAGAAGTGTCTGGAGATTAGCTGACTGAGTAACGGCAAGCTACATCTGGGACCTAAACTGTGAGTCTATGATGTGAGGGGGAAGGTGACCCAGGGTGTTGCGCGCTGGCTATGGTGGAACTAGGGACAGGCAGGGCAGTTGTTGTTGACAGGAAGAGCATTGCATGGGTAAAGTCCAAAGTATGTAACCAGGAAGGTTGCATTGGCAGGAGTACACTCTGATACCAGCCAAGTGTCATGGACTTGGAAGGCACCTCTTGAGGGACAAGACTCACTTCAGTGGAGGCAAGTAGCAGACTCCAGGCACATCCAGTTGGTACTGGCTAGCTGGGTAGTTTTAGGGAAGGCCTACAGAAGTTTGTTGTGACCCTGTAGCTCAAAGAGGTCAGCCAACTGACCAGTGGAGTCACTTCTGTGGTCCTGGGTTCAAGGAAAGCAGGTCCAGTCTTCCTTCAGGCTTCAAATAGCAGGATAGTGCTTTTTCTGTGTCTCCACCGGTCAAAGAATGACCTGATGAGATCTGAGAGAAGGCAAGGGGAGTGGGACAAGAATATCCAGCCACCACTAGGGCTCTACAAGAATGGATTTTCAAAGATAAGAAACTCTGGGCCAATTGTATGACCGTTTTTTTTTGCAGTACCAAACGGGAAATGGGCTTGTTTGCGACCTCAAAATAAGTCTGCCCTAAGTACAAACCCAATTTGCGAGTTGTTAACCTATTACCGACTCGCAAAATAGGGTTTTTGACCAACTATTAGGAAGGGGCGTGCTAAGGGCATCCCTTCCTAATAGCAAGTAATACTTGAATGGGTAAACAGTCTAAATATCGAGTTTTTATTTTCCACCTACAAGAATATCAAGTTCAAAATATCGAAGGGAAAGAGTATCGACATCAAGAATATCGACTACCAGAATATCGACCTGAAGATAAGAAATATCAAAGTTAGCAATATCGATAGTAAAAATATTGATGTTACTAATATCGATATTAATATTAGTGTTATGTATTTTATTATGTATTTTATATGTATGTATGTTTTTATAATTTTTGTTAATTATTGTACTAATTTTAAAATATATGTATTACATTTTTAGAAGTTAGTAATACTTTTTTTTAGTAAAATATGCGTATTAGTACCATAGCGGGTTGTGGGTTTATAGAGAAATAGGGTGAAAAGTAATTTAATTATAGTAAATTAATTAAATACTTTTTAGGAATTATTAAATATTTTTAAATACATTTTGCGTTTAAGTTCTGTAGCGGGATGTGGTTTTATAGGGAAATAGGGTGGGAAGTAATTTAATTGTAATTAAGTAAATATTTAATATTTATTTTTTGGTATTGATAATTATTTTTATGTTAAATAATTATTAATTGGTAATTCATTTTTATTAATTGGTAATTCATTTTTATTAATTGATTAATTGGTAATTATATTAAGTGTATTAATTTATTATTGAAGTGTGTTGTGAGGTTATAGGGTAATAGGGTGGGAAGTCATTTAATTGTAATTAAGTCATTATTTATTTTAGTGTTGAGTATTGATAATTAAATTATTGTTCATCAATTATTAATTTGTAATACATTTTAATAAGTAATGTATTTTGTAAATAAATGTATTTTTCATTAAATCTTATTTGGTAATTAAATTTGATTATTTATCATTTATTGGTATTTATCAATAATTTAATGTTAATAAAAAAGAAATTGCTAAATGTTTTCTAATAATTTTTGTATTGAAAATGTACTTTATTTTATTTTATTATTATTTGGTAATACATTTGTAATAAATATTATGTAATTGTATTTAATGTAATTGTTAATCAATTATTAATTGGTAATTATTTTTAAATAATTATTTATTGGTATTGTTAATTAATTGGTTGTAATTTAATAATTAAAATATATATATTTTTTTATTATTTTGATTATTACTAAGTTGGACCCTCTGGAGTTGGAATAGTAATTTTAACCCCTACGCTATCCAACACTTTCCCTACTTTTGCACCCTCTGGAGTTGGAATAGTAATTTTAACCCCTACGCTATCCAACACTTTCTTTACTGTTGCACCCTCTGGAGTTGGAATAGTAATTTTAACCCCCACGCTATCCAACACTTTCCCTATTGTTGAACCCTCTCAAGTTGGAATAGTAATTTTAACCCCTACGCTATACAACACTTTCCCTACTGTTGCACCCTCTGGAGTTGGAATAGTAATTTTAACCCCTACGCTATCTAGCACTTTCCCTACTTTTGCACCCTCTCGAGTTGGAATAGTAATTTGAACCCCTACGGTATCCAACACTTTCCCTACTGTTCCACCCTCTGGAGTTGGAATAGTAATTTTAATCCCTATGTTATCCAACACTTTCCCTACTGTTGCAGTCTCTGGAGTTGTAATAGTAATTTTTACCCCTACGCTATCCAATATCTAGGGGCCCATTAGAATGTTGGGCGGATTGCCCTCCCCCCAGGCTGGCGGTGGCTACCGCCAGCCTGGCAGGGGCAATCCGCTCAACATCAGCATTCGAATTCCCCCCCACCATATTAGTATGGCGGGGGGGACCTCGGCGGACGGAAAGACCGTCTGCCGCTTTTCTGCCCCGGTCGCCTTGCGGCCGGGGCGGAAAAGGATTAATATGGTGGCGGTGTCTATTAGACACCGCCAGCCATATTACAAAGGGCTTGTGTAGATGCCTTTCCATGGCGGGGAAGCCTCCACGGAAAGGCCTGCGGTCTTCACTCTGGGGACCCTCTGCGGGCCCCCAGAGTGAAGGAGAGGTGGGGTCTGCACACGGGTGGGGGGGTAACTGTGGTACGCTCTTCATTTGCATAAGCAAAGCGGCAGGCCCCGCGCGGTGCCTGCCGCTTTGTTTATGCAAATGCATTAATGCATTTATAGCATTGTGGCGGGCGGTGCAGAGAGCACCGCCCGCCACAATGCTATAAATGCAGGATGTGCCCACCACTGTGGCCGGCACATCCTAATACCCCCCACGGGAACCCCGCCCTAATGGCGGGCGGTCCCAAATTCCGACAGGACGGCGGGCGGACATCCTAATGAGCCCCCTACAGTTTTAGTTATTGTAGTGTATAATTTATGTAAAATAATTTTTTTAAATGTGTTATATATAGTTTTGATACTTTTATTTATATTATTGTTGTATGTTTACGTATGTATTTATAGTTTCTAAAATGTTTTGAATAGTTTATAAGTTATTAGGGTAATTAATTGTAAATAATATTAGGTAAGTATATATTTGATATTTGATATGTATATGTTTATTTTTTTTACATTATGATTATTACTTATAATATTAAACATATTTAACAATGTTTATTTTAATTATATGTATTATTTATTTAATTTGATATTATTTTTAAACATTAAAAAAAACAATATTTTTTTCAACGATATTTTGTTTTCGATATTTTTGTACTTACCTTAATGTAGATAGGACTTCGATATTGTTGATGTCGATATTTTTGACGTCGATATTTTCGACGTCGATATTATGTCAGACATCCACTTCAATGTAAGATTGTTTTGCGGCCGCAATTGCAGCTGCAAAACACTTGCAGCTTACCACCCATTTCAAATAGGGTCCCGGACCCCTTCCCATTTGTGACTGGCAGCAAAAATATTTTTTAAGACAAGGCAGTGGTCCCACAGACCACTGCCTACTCTTAAAAAATAAAACTGAAATGTTTCATTTTTCTTTTTTGAATGCATCCCATTTCCCTTAAAGGAAAACGGTCTGCATTACCTAAAAAAAACTGCTTTATTTAAAAAGCAGTCACACACATGGTGGTCTGCTGACCCCAGCAGGCCACTAAACCTGGGAGTGCTAGCCATTACCAATGGGGTCGCACGTTGCACCTGCCTCATGAATATTAATGAGGCAGGCAATCTGCGACCCCATTAGGTATTGCAAACAGAGTCTGAGACACTGTTGTAAATTCCAATTTGTGCGTAGCAAATTACGAGTCGCAAAACGATGCAATTTGCGACACGTAAATTGGAAGGTTTGTGCATCTGGCCCTCTGTCTAATCCACATTGAGTATCCAGGAATTGGCTTTCATATAGTCAGAATAGTTTGGGGTGCCGTCAAACTAAGCAAAAAAACTTTAGTCCAGAAGAATTAAGAGGATTCTCCAGATGGTAAAAATAGAGATTTAATGAGCTTGGACTTAAAGCAGAACCCGGTGGAACTCCTGCAGTAATTGGTTTAAATGAACACTAGAAAATAGCCAAGAATACTGCCTGTGTTTGATTATTTTGAAATTATGAAAATCTGTTCTAGATTCTGCCTCTGTCACCAATGTTTTTATAAATCACTTTAGAAGGCCGTCGCGAGACAAGTTGCCAAAGGCAGCAGAAAATTCAAGCAGGATCAGTGGTGCCACCTGCGTCTAGAATCATCAGAAGATCGTTGAAAACCTTCTTGAGAACCATTTCAGTGCAGATGTTTTTCCAGAAGCTGTGTTGTAAAGAATGAAGTAATAAATGGTCTTATAAGTAAACGTTCAAATGCAGATTGACTACCTAATCAGTGAGAAAGAGATTAAAGAAATCGATCTGCAATTTACAATATGGAGGAATTAGCCCTAGCATTTTTTGGGAGTGGGATTGCCAAGGCTGTTTTCTAAGAAGTATGAATAATTCCTGTGGATAGTGAAGTGTTACAAAGAACTGTAAGAGCATTAACAATCACTGTGTCCAGTTTTTGTAGGTATAGAACCGGGAAAGTATCAAGGGATGAACCTGAAGATATAGATTTACACTCCATCTGATCAAGAGTGGCTGGGCTGTAAACATTTCAGAAGGAGATATAATAGTCTGTTAAATAGCAGTTGGGTGCAGAAGGGGAAGACTCGGTGGAGGATGCTGGCAGTGATTTGATAAGTGATGTGATCTTCCTTGTTACTATTGTTAAATCTCCTTATTTACTGGTCTACTCTCTATTGTTATTGCATATGCACACCATCTAAGCTGCAAGGGGGAGGTTTTGAAGAGCTTCAGAACTCCTAGAATATGGGAGCCCGACAAGTGATAGCAAAAGCAAGATTTTGTATATGTTGTACGGAGCACGTGGGACAGACCATGTTGCATGTCCACACATTGCCCCTTCTTTGCTTGAGTCTGGTTGTATGACAGAGACAGAACAACGAGTTCCTCAACCCTGCATACCTAAAGAACGTGGTCTGTATAACGTCCTTGTCTTAACCACACATGACTTTACCACAAATCTTCGTGGTAAAGTCATGCATGGTAAAGGAGTATGTGTGGCTAAGATTACCACCCCCTCCCAAATGCCCTAAGGTACAAACTCCCACCCTGCCCTCTTACTGCGCTGAAGTGCAAATACCCCTACCTCCTACCGCCTCCCAACCTCCATGCTATGTCCTCCCACTGCCCTAATGCTTAAAATCCTATCCTAAGTACTACCTTGCCCTGCCCTAAGCTCTAAAAGTTTGCTCAACTCCCCCTGCATCCCATAAAAGGACCCCTTCCTCCCCTAATACATAAAAACTTCCCTATCCCCCTCCTTGAGCCCTAGAGACAACCCCTAAAAAATACCCAAACTCCCCTGAAAACTACAATGAACCTCCAACCCTGAAAACTATCCCAAACCCCTCCACCCCGGAAAACTACCCTGAATCCCCACCACCCCTGGAAACTACACTGAACCCCCACCCCTGAAAACTACCCCTAAACCCCATCACCCCTGAAAACTACCCCAAACCCACACCACCTCCTAAAACTACCGCAAACCCCCCACCACCCCATTAAACTATCCTGAACCCTCACCACCCCTGAAAACTACCACAAACCCCATAGCCCCAGCCCCCTTTATTTGTCTGTATTCGCTTCCCGACGCTCCTCTTTCTCCACCCATTCCTGCCACTAAAGCGCATTTTCCTTAACCACACATGTGCGTGGTTAAGGCAAATTAGGTGTTTGGGAAAGCGTGGTTACTCTTTAAGGCTTCCAGAACTCATGGCTCTGGCCTCGTAGTTCTGGATGTTTCCACTTGAGTCCTGATCATCAGAGGACACCACCCTTGTACTTTCACTGATCCATTACATTTGCCATCACCCACAAGTGAGGGACTGGGTTACAGTGCAAAATTAATTTGCATATTTAAAGAATAATAACTTTCACTTTCAAACATCCAGACCTCAATCAATCAATCCATCAATCAGAATTTATAGAGCGCTGCTTATCACCCGTGAAGGTATCATGGTGCTGAGGTGAGGCCAAAGAGCTGCTGCTGAGAGCTATCTGTCGAACAACCAGGTCTTCAGGCCCTTCCTAAAAGCCTGCAGTGTCAAAGCTGTTTGGAGCTGGAGGTTGTTCCAGGACTTTGCAGCTAAGTGGGAGAAAGTGTGGCTGCTGCTCCTGCTTCTGGGGATTTGTGGTGTGTGAGCAAGTGAGAGGGATGCAGAGCACAGCTATCTGATGGGCTGGTGGAAGTTACCTCTGTGGTTGAGGTAGTGGGAACCCTAGTTGTGGAGGGCCTTGCAGGCGTGGGTGAGTAGTTTAAACTGGCACCGTTTGTTGATGGGGAAGAATTAGAGTGCTTTAAAAATGTTTGCTTAATATATATATATATATATATGTGGCTCTAGTTTATCACATCCTCTGCTGTGGGTACACCGTGACCAACCATCCTCATTTCTCTTCCCTATTTGGGACACATACAACTAATTATTAGCAGGGTTGGAGCCTTCATATCGTGAGGGAAGGTAGCAGCATTAGGGACCAAATAGCAGTGGGGCCCAATTAGTGTAAGAGGACCTCAAAATTGCTCTCTCCAGTAAATGGTGGGTGGTCCAAGTAAGTAAGCAAAATTCTATTTTGTTCACAATCCTTACACCATTGCTGTACCAAGCCTCTAATCGTAAGGGACACTTTCCTCAATCCTTGGAATAAGTGTTACCTTCACTTCCTTTTATGGTCCTTCCCTAAATGTATGTGTCCCTTACTAAAGAGTTTCTCCATGGCACTCAGCAATACCCAGCTATACCTCATTTTTAACACTGGCCATCCCCGCAGCAGCAGAGTAGTAAAAGAGTTCTTAGTACAGTGGAGAGAGTGGTAGCCACATCAAAGCATTCTATTTGTCTTCTCGTCAAAGGGGTCTGTGGATACAACTAATGGCAGAAACATTTGAAAATTTGTTTGGGATGTGACTATGATCAGTCATGGTTTCTTCAAAGTACATGGGAATTACAATATGAATTGAAGAAAGGCTCACAGTGCATGCAAAATCTTGGAGACACTTTTTTAGGTTGAGCCCTGAGCCACCATGCGAGCGCTGCTCTGGGGAAGATCCGTGGTAGTTCACTATGGGAGGGAAGCCCCACCCACTCCCCCACCCATGTTTTTCATTGGCTTGTGCTTGTCCTTCCTAAATGCTGCCTTCCGATTGGTTTATAGGCTTGTTAGTCCCTCCTTATGATGGCCATTTTGTCATTTGTATCCTTCCATGGCTACTGGCCCCTTCACTTCGAGTGTTGCAAGGTATGTATTATTTAGATAGTTAGCACTATGTTCTTTAATGAGGTTCTCTTACTGCCTGTGCCTTCTCCCCTCTCCCGCAGTCTGTGTCTTCTCGCCCCCCCACCCGCACACCTGTTGTTCATGCCTTATCGCCTCCCTGACCCCCGCCTGCCCGCACTCACGTTTGCAATGCAATAGATTTTGCGTAAATGCGAGTCCTATTGCATTGCAAATGCTTGTTCCTGGATGGACTGACTCCCTCAGTTTCCGGTCCACGGTACATGTACATGTATGCAACCTATTACAGTTCCACTGGAGCATGTGGGCTCTTCCTTGCCCCCCTGTGGGTGCGCAGTTTCCTGTCAGTGGGGAAGGGCGAGGCCCGAAGGCCTCACGTGAGAGCGATGACATCACAGCGCTGCACACCTCTGGCTCCAAGCAAGGGGAGTTGCCAAGCCAAAGAAGGAGGCTGCTGTCTCATGGGAGGGAGTGCATCCAACAGAAAGCAGAAGGAAGGGTTCTCTCTCTGGAGGGACCTGGGAGGTGGAGAGTGGCGGCGGTGGCGGAGATGGGGTCCCTGGAGGAGAAAGGCAGCTTTGAGGGGTTGAACAGGCGCATCTCAAAGCTGTTCGGTAAGAGGAAAGTTCTTGCGGGAGTTGGATGTTGGGAATAGTCTGTGCAATTGTTGGAGATACAGGCGAGGAAGAGGATGCGTGCCTCAACATGAGTTCGAGGTTCTAGGACGCTATAGGTATTATTTAGCAGAAGGCCCTGCTACTTTGGGATCAGCAGCATATACACGCAGACGGGAGGCTCATGAGTGCTGCTCCCGCTGGTGATGGTAGGGAGAGGCAGCAGTGGCTGCTGTGCAGGACGCCTGCCAGCACACGTCCGAGAGACACTGCTGTGCTGTGCCTGGCAGAGAACTCTGGTGTCCTGGTTTCTTTTTTTCCTGGTGTGTGGCATGGCCCTGAGGAGGGCAAGGGTGGCACCCACAAGTTCACAGGACACCTCTGTCCTCACAGATGTGGCCGGGATGTACAAAGCCTGCTTATGGTGTGAATAAGATTCACACTTTAGTGTGAACATGATGCGTACTCAGGGGTCCATTAGGATGTCGGGCGGTGGTACCACCGCGGTGCTGGCGAGACGGAAATTCTTTTTTTTACACCCGCGAGCAAGCAGCGGGAATTACGTCCACCATATTAGGAAAGCAAAAGATAGGTAATTTCCTGTCCACCGCGGAGCGACCTGCACCTCCATCAAAGTGCGCCCTCTACCGCGGCGGTGGGAGCCAATGGAGACTCTCCGCCGTGCGGAATGACGTCCGCCCGCTCCACAAATTAGGATGGCCCAAACAGGCAGACACACCGCAGCGGAGACACCGCCCAACCAGAGACGGCGGAAACTCGACAGCAGAGCGCGATAGCAGAGACCCGGTCCACACCACCCGGTCACGATCGCCATTGACCCAGCTCTACATGTGTTTCCGGTGCTGTACCTGCTACAGTACTATTATGAAATGGGCCGCCGCGGACGATGCCGCAGGTATGCAACTACACAAATACAACACACAACACACAGGCTGACACAGGATGCAATTCCACCTCAGACACCCTGCTGGGGGTAAGAACACATCCACAAGGGCACCCACACATGTCCCACCTGCCACCAAGTCACCCCACTGCATCCTGGACACACATCGATCGCGAACTAGCAGCAACATCCCAGTCCCGGTCATGTCACCATAGCAGTCAACACATGGCAGCGATGCAGAAGACAGGGCCACTCCAAGACATGGGCAGGGCAAAAAGATCAAAGGGACACATCACCCCAACCACACATCAACACACCCCATCAAGTCACAGGCCAGGTGCCCATCCTGTGCACCCCATGCACAGCAACAAGCAACAAGCACAGCAACAAGCAAGCACAATCCACAGCCTGCACCACACAACAAACAACCAGGGAGACAGCCACTGCAGGAGTGGCTGACAAGGAACACACAACACCAGTGCCACACACACTTAAGGCTGAAAATCCTTGCCAGCACATACACAAACAAACACACACCCTGGATGTAGCTACAAACATAACACACACACAGGGAATCCTGAACAAATGCCTTCCCAAAAACAACACACAAACACCACAGGAACACACACAGAACCCCAACAGAAACAGACATACACTGTCAGCCAAACTGTGGAAAGACAATGGGAGCACAAACACAACATGAGTGCACAACATCATCACTCAGGAACAAAACACACACAACATACCACAAACCACACATGAAGTGCACCTGCACAGAACTACACTGCCACATCAAACCAACCACAGATGCACATGAAATTTAAAATAAACCAACACCACAGGACATCAGGGGATGCACAGCAGGCAATGTCAAGGCAATGTCAAGGCCACATACACACAGCACTGTATGCACAACAAGCAGTGTGTGCACACCAAGCACAACAGCCACACACAGACATGACTGACACAACCTCAACACACACACACCATAAATCAGCACAGCACAAATACAACAGCACACCCAGGAAGTGAAGCAATACCACAGCCAACACACATACATCCAACACAACAACAACATGATGCACCACTCTGGGATACAAGAGCAGAACCATCTTCACCAGAGCACTGGGCAGCACACACAGCTGACGTGCACATGAACAATCCTCACTGATAAATAGCACAAGAACATCACACATAAACCATTGGGGCAATGTCCAGAGTGGTACATCACTCTTGGCCCAAGAACTGCACCACAAGGCACAGTGTCACAAATGAAGTGATGGGGAGGCACATATACATGTAAACCAAGGGGACAGCTGACATCAAAGTCAACTGACTTGCAGGTCAGTAGTAGACATGTAAGGGGTGTACCATACACAAATTGAGGGAGTGCAGACCCACAATGGCTAGGCACACCACCACACACACCATGCCATACAGGAGGAGAAAAGGCACCATGTGCCTGCAATGCATGACAAAGACAAACACAATGCCAGTGAGGAGCAGCAGGGCCACACAGTCTACACAAACACACTCAAGACACATTGATGATCAAAAAACACAACACTGATGTGCAAGTCACACACTTTGCACACCCATAAGTGACCAGAACAACAAGGGGAGTCAGACAGAACTGCATGGACATACCAATACACTGCACAGTGCACAAAAAATAACTCACACAAGTGCATACAATCATTTACACAGGGCAGGACAATCCAAACAACAGGCACACAACTCCTGGGTGACACATGTGTGTCTATCACAATCCAGGGGCACACACACATCCACACCCACTACAAAGTCACACCCTGCACACTGCACACCTCTTGACCACCCAAGAGCACACATCTCATATAGGCCAGGGGACCAGGACTAAAGGCCAACACAAAATGACCATACACATACACAGCTGGGGACATATACAGGAATAGCACACATACATCATGACATTGCCAGCCTGCATGCAAACCCGTGCACAGCATCACACCCTGTGCTGGCAGTACCCCCCAACCTGACATGGCAACAATGTAGCCAACAATAACAAACCACTAAAAAGAGAACCGCATGACAGGTAAAAGAGCCATCACAGATAACACTAGTATCAGTGTGTGAATGGACTGAAGACACTGTCACCCCTGTCTAAAAATGTGATGCAGGCAAAGAGCCTGGCAATGTTGAAGTGACACAACTAAATGCACCCACCAAAAGAACTTTAATCAGCAAGTACACTGGCAAAACACACAACAGGACTAACTGTCTTTATTCACTTTTTGCACAGATGTGACAGTAGAACAACAATAGACAAGAGCAAGGCACAACATGCTGATCATATGCAAGATAATCTGCACAGGCAAACTTCAAACAGGAAGGCCAGTGTCCATGGCACAGGGGAGAGTACAACACAGCAGAGCAACAGGGCCAGTGTCCATGGCAGGTGGCACAGCAAGTACATGAGAGGCTGCACAGGGGAGAGTACAACACAGCAGAGCAACAGGGCCAGTGTCAATGGCACAGGGGCGAGTCCAACACAGCAGAGCAACAGGGCCAGTGTGCATGGCAGGTGGCACAGCAAGTACATGAAAGGATGCACAGGGGAGAGTCCAACACAGCAGAGCAAAAGTGCCAGTGTCCGTGGCACAGGGGAGAGCCCAACACATCAGAGCAAGAGGGCCAGAGTCCATGGCAGGTGGCACAGCAAGTACATGAGAGGCTGCACAGGGGAGAGTACAACAAAGCTGAGCAACAGGGCCAGTGTCCATGGCACAGGGGTGAGTACAACACAGCAGAGCAGCAGGGCCAGTGTCCATGACAGGTGGCACAGCAAGTACATGAGAGGCTGCACAGGGGAGAGTACAACACAGCAGAGCAACAGGGCCAGTGTCCATGGCAAGGTTAAAGTCCAACACAGCAGTGAATGACAATTTCAGTGGCCAGGGAGAAATGCGGAGTCAGGACATGAGAAGCTGCACAGTGAGTGTGTTTGACTGTACCCTTCCATGACCAGCAACACACCCAGGTGGCAAACAATGGGCAGGACTAGCACACCTGTATGAGAGACAGGTGCATGAGGGGGACTGCCACTCACATTTGGTTGTCAGGCGGTCTTGGAGCTGGCTGTGTGTCGGGGACCGCAGGAACACTTGACGGGGGAGACAAAGGCCCAGGTGATGTAGGGCTATCAGTGGTTTGGCAAGCTGGATGCCTGTTTGGACCAGGTGGTATAGTGGCATGTGGAGGTGGAGTCATGCAGACCTGTGACAAGGTGTGGGTGGGAGAGGTTGGAGGAGTGCCCTTCCACTTCTAGGAATACAAAAATGGCTTCCCTGTCTTGGGATTAGTGGGAACTGGTGATGACACAACAGGCACACACACCAACTGTCCTGCATCAGGTGCAGACACTGGCACTCCCTCTGTTGACGTGCTGGATCCTGTGGAACGCTTTGTCTGGCTAGGCCTCTTGACCACCTTCCCCTGCTTGCCAGGTGTCCAACTTACAGTGCCCTACTTTGCCTCTTTGCCAGGGGTGGCCCCGACAGTGCCCTCCTTTGCCTGTTTGCCAGGGCTAGCCCCTACAGTGCCCTTCTCCACCTGCTTCACTGGGCTTGGAATTGGAGTTGATGTGGTGGGGGATGTGGCCCTGTGCCCTTCCTAGGTGTACCCTTGCCATACAATACCTCTTCAGTGGGCACAGACACTGCACACCTAGCTCTGCGTGAAGTTTTAGTGACAGTAGAGTCCTTTGCTCGTGATGCCTCTGAGGCATGTGAGCCTGATGTCAGCCTCATTGCTTTCTCTGCCTTGCTATTCCCTGACGGGCTCTTGTCTTTGCATTCTGGGCTGGCTCTGCTCTTCAGTGTCTGCTGTGTGCTCCTTGTGCTGTATCGTGTCTGTAACGCATGCAAACCGTGGTCACTGTCATCTGATTTGGCCACTGACTGGGGGGTGGACAAAGGCGCCTGAGCAGGAATGTGAGCATGTGCCTGTTGAAGAGCAGACGTAACTGCGGATGACAAAGCCAGGACTGTACGGTGTGCCCACCCACGTCAGAGTGTATGCCCTCCATGTAGCCAACCACCTGGACTAATTTCTTGTCATGGTCACTGAAGGCATTGAGCAGGGCGGTCTGGCCCACACAAAGCTGACGCAGGAGCTCTACAGATTCAGCACTGAGGGCAGCAGGGGGGACAGGTGCAGGCTCAGCGGTGCCAGGTGTGAATGTAACTCATCCCCTCTTTCTGACATGGACACGGGCAGCACCAGATGAAGTGGATGGGAGGCTGGGCACTGGCCGCTGTGTGGTAGATGATGTTGTTGACTCCCCATCCCCTGTGCCTGCCAACATGTATGCATCACCGCTGGCATCAGATGATGTAGTACTCTGTGTCTCAGCCACAGATTACTCCTGCATACTACGGTCCCCCTCAGATGTGCCGGTGAGCCCTGTGTCACTGGCCTCTGGTGCAGCTGTGGTGCTACTCTCACCACCACTGGTTTCCATCTCCCGTTCCTCCGTGTCCACTGGCGATTCTGCATGAGAGACAGATGCAGGGTTGTGTTAGTGTCATCATCAGGACAAAGCAATCTAATCAATGCAGTGCAGGAGATGCCCAAATCAACATGGTGACCACCACACCCTGCAATCACATTGCAGCAACACACTGAATAGACCACAACAGTGCCTGTAACCCTGAATATCTGCCATGACTGAGCCATGTTAAGGCCACACAGCACAACACCCTGCACGTGGATGAAGTGTACCAAACACACAACTTGCCCTGCCTACACCTAGAGACATGTTGTGGGGACAACACTCATTGCCACTGACAGACCTTCGGGGAACAGGAGGGGACAACACACACACCTATTAGGACATGACAGTCCACAATGCCAAGTAGGCCATACCAAGCACCATGTGGTACTCTGGGCACCTTGTCAGATGTGTGGGCCTCACAGATCATGGTGCATACAAAGTAGGCATGCATGAAGTCAAACTCAGATAGTGGACCCTACTGTTCACCCCTAATAGACTCCTCACACAACCCCAATGCTGAATGACCATGTAGATCCTAACACATCTGGCTATGAGAAAGCACATCAGGGAGGATCAGCTTGGTAAGGCCAGTTTGGCCTAATGCCTGACCCTAGCACACATCCCAGCAGCCACTCACATGACTAAGCACAGCATCACCACACGAACATCACATGGGCCAACGCTGCCACAAGCCCTGTACACATGCATCCGCTCCCAGCCAAAGTCACCCTCCCCAAATGCTCACTCCTGCCTTGCTGGCGATGCTCTTTCAGACGTGCATCCAGCTCCGGATGAGTCACTGCCAATATGCGGCCCATCAGTGGTGTGATGTTGCGCCGTGCCAAGCGCCCAGTGTGCGGTAGCAGCCCCAATGTCATCTCTGCCACGTTCTTTGCCAGCCGGCTGATGCTGTCCAACCTCTTGTGGCAGTCGATGCGTCTTTGGTTGCATACCCCCAGGGCTCACACGTTTGCTGCAATGGCCCTCCACACAGCCTTACGCTGGTTTACCTTGAGCTGCAGGTATGGGAGAAAAGAACGGTAAATGACCAGTGACACAGTGTCATGTACCAACATCTATCAGTACAGTAGCAAGACACAGACTCATGACCTATTGTAATCTCCCTCTATCCCAAACTGGGGGATACCCCACAAGGGCACTCTGCATGAACCAAACAGATGTGATTGCATGCATACATGAGGGCGTAGATTGTCCCTGATTATCTCACACACATGCAGGATGACTGCACTGAACATCCTCAGTGGCTTGCAGACATCACTAGTCCCATGCATGTCTACCCACTACATACATCACATATCTACCTGTGTCTAGAAGCACTGTGTGCATGACTGGGCAACATTCAAAGAGCATGTCCTGTGAACATATGTGTTTCTAATGTGTATGGCCCCTGGGCACATGGACTCACCAACAAAATAGCCATCTACAGAAGCGTGTTCGTGTGCAATTATACAGGGCTGGGATGGTGCATATCTTCTTTTCAGTGTGAATGAACAGGAGCAAGGATCATGTAAGTTCGGTGATGTGTTCTCGTTTGGGTGGGCGGGCATTGGGCCTAGTCTCTAGGTTCACAATCGGACAACAGGGGCACACAGAAACAATCACCCGAGCAATTACTGTCCTTGCACCTACATGTCCAACATCCTGTGGCTCTGTATGGCTGACAATGTAACACACTCCACTCACACATACAATTGCAGGCAGGGAAAACAGTGGCATTGGGACACACACACTCCCTCGCCCTGGAGACAGCTTGCTTATCAGTGTACGACACAATCCCACACCCTCAGGCATATACTGCAGTAGCACAACTACATGTCTGACACCCCCTGCCCTACAGCTCCCTTCATGATGACTTACCACTACATTGGGGCCACCATACAGCCTTGGGTACTGTGCCAGCACCTCGAACACTAGGACCTCCAGCTCCTCACTTGTGAATGGACTGGCACAGATCTTTTCTGTCCTTGCCATCCCTGTGGACGTGGAACACCTGTGGTTGAAGTGAGTGGTGAGGGTCCTAGGCAGCAGGCACTTGAGGCAGCAGCAGGGGAGGGTGCCAGGCAGGAGGCACTTGAGGCAGCAGCAGGAGAGGGTTTCAGGCAGCAGGCACTTGAGGCAGCAGCAGGAGAGGGTCCCAGGCAGCAGGCACTTGAGGCAGCAGCAGCAAAGGGTCCCAGGCAGCAGGCTCTGTGAGCAGTGGAAATGTGAGGCTCACTCCCACAGATTTATAGCCCCCTGGGGTCATTTGTAAAGTGCCAATCTGCAACAATTGGTTGTCCAGGTCTGCCTCATTCAAAAGCATCCAATGACCGCCTCCGCGGTGGCAGAGCATTCCTTCCGCGATTTTCAAAACTGCATCATGCCACCACAATCATCGCTCCCATTGGCTGTAGGCAATGCTCCATAGTGGTGATGCACCGCAGGGGCCCGGGGTGCGCTACCACAATGGTGCATCTTTCAAAGGCATCCAATGACTGCCTCCGTGGCGACAGAGCACGCCTTCCTCGATTTTCAAAACTGCATCATGCCACTGCAATCATCGCTCCCATTGGCTGTAGGCAAAGTCCCATGGCGGTGTCACACCGACATGGCCGGGTGCTAACTACCGCGATTTGGGTAGCGGAGCATACCCACCGCCATCTACCCATGTCTCCATGCCAATGGCTACCGCACTTGTGAAGGGGGTGGTGCTGGTGTCACACCGCCATTGCCAGGCAGTAACTACCACGATTTGGGTGGCAGAGCATGCCCACCGCCATCTACCCATGTCTCCTTGCCAATGGCTACCGCGCTTGTGAAGGAGGTGGTGCTGGTGTCACAACGCCGTTGCCAGGCAGTAGCTACCGCGATTTGGGGCACATGCAGTGGCAATGTCCATCGTGAATACTGCATCAGTACACAGCAGCAAAATGGTTAAGGGCACATCACATGCACACAAAGCCAATATTCCATATAATCAACAGGTGGACGCACGTTACTTGTGACACACATTGGTCTGTGGTCCCTGCCATGTCACTTATGCATTTGATGGTTGATGATGCTTGACAGTGTTGATCTGGTGTCAATAATATGTAACCAATCAATGTGTTGTGGGTCAGTGCTGACCTTGGCAATGCTTGTCTCACTGTATGGTATTGTTTACTATTTGTGCTTTCATATCAGCTCATGCACATAAGTGACATTTTTCCAGCTACTGTGATCATTGGGTTGTGGTTGTGTGCCAAGTTCACATGATGCATTGAGGTGTGACAGGTACAGCAGATATCAGGGTATGAGACAGGCATTGTCATTTTACACACATTGGTGGATAGTACAGTACGAGGCATGCACATGTGAAATGTGGGGTTCGGTATGTGTGCATTCCCATTGGCCTATATGTTGTTTGCGGCACTTGTGTATTGTAAATGGAGAGGTGTGCCCTCTGTGTGACTCAAATGTCCATCCATGTAACCTGGTGTGCCACCCATCTCTCATGGCAGTCTTTGTTTTTCCGTGACATCCTTAACGGGATGTTCTGTGGCCATCTCATGATGGTTGTCATTGACATGTGTCCATTTACATCTCAACTAGGAGGAGGCCTAATCTCATACGTCAGCTGACAGTGCTGGAGGACATGGAGGATATAGCGATCATTCGAAAATTCCGCCTCAACAGACCGACACTGAAGACCCTTTGTGATCTGTTGGAGCCCCACCTGCAGCCTCGTCGCCACTTCCCAACAGCATTCACACCCACATACAAAGTGATGGCAGCCCTCCACTTTTTTGCAACTGGTTAATTCCAGGAGACCGTGGCCAGCGCTGCAAGGATGTCGCAACCCATGCTCAGCCTGGTGCTGAGGGATATTCTTGCAGCCATGATGATATATAAGAATCTATGCATACATTTCCCCAGGGGAGCTGAATTGGCCGGTGTCAAGGGTGACTTCTATCCCCTTGGGCACATCCCCCATGTTGTTGGTGCAATCGATTACACCCATGTCAGTCTGGTGCCACCACAGGTGAGTGAGCAAATTTTTAGAAATCGTAAACATTATCATTCGATCAATGTGCAGGTGGTGTGCCTTGTGGACATGACCATGTCACATGTGTGTGCAAGATTCCCCGGCTCAGCCCATGACTCGTACATCCTGAGGAACAGCATGGTGCCCCAGATGATGGCAAATCTGCCTCCAGTGCGTGCTTGGAATGTGGGTGAGTATGCCTTGTGATATGTAGTGCTGTGTGTGTGACCTGCTGCCCTCTGCCTGTGCAACATTGCAATGTGTGTTTGTCATTCACAGGTGACTCTGCATATTCCAGCTGTCCATGGCTGCTGAGCCCACTACGGAATCCCAGGACCCCGGCTGATGTCAGGCAAAATGAGGCCCATGGCAGGACCCGACGTGTCATTGAGCGGACTTTTGGCCTGCTCAAGTCAAGATTCTGCTGCCTTGACAGAACTGGAGGTGCACTGTCATACTCGCCTGGGGAGGTCTGCAAGATCATTGTGGCATGCTGTATGCTCCACAACATGGCAATTTACAAGGGGATTCCCTGCGGCTGGGTGATGGTGAGGACCCAAGGCCACTGCCTGTTCAGGGCCATGAGTCCAGTGATGAGGACAGTGGAGAGGAGGAAGGGTTTGACATGCTTCAACAGCTCATCACCCGCTACTTCACTTGAAGGTGGGTGACGAGGTACGACTTGTACATTGTCTGGTGTAATTGCTGTTGTTGTGAAGGGCTATGTGCGGATGGTACAGACAGGCACATGTTGAGTCACCTGTGTGTGGAAATGTGGCAGTGACATTTCACATGTGAACGTATACAGAACTCTGTTTGTTGACACTTGTTGCACATTGTGTTGTCTCCCTGTAGACTTATGTGGATGTTTGGTGTAGTGTTATGTCTGTGATGCCACACTATTGCCAGTGACTGTTGTTCTGTTGTGTCTCCCTCGGTGCCTCAAAATTATCCAGGCCTACATACTGTACATCTTTTGGATACATCATGGACATTTTCAACACTGTAAATATTGCACTAAAGACAAAGCTTTACCAATTGAAGTGTGTAAGGTACTTTATTTACAAAGTTGACATGTGAGGGGTGCGGGCATATTTACATGAAGGTGGTGATGGAGCAGTGAGTTGACAGTCATGGTAAATGAGATGCAAGAGTAGACACCACATGGATGTGGTGACCCAGTCCAACAGACAGGTGCCATTCACAAGGCAGTGTGGGGAAGGACAGTCCAAACAGTCAATGCAGTGGGGAAGAGGGTTGCCATCAGGGCTGGCTCCGTGACTGGCGTGTGGCTAATGCTTTGCCTCCGGAGACTCCCAGGCTCTTCTTTGGATGCCCCCTTGATTGCTTTAGAGGGGTGGCGGCTGCATGGCCAGCGGAGTCTGAGGACTCATCCCTCTCTGTGGCCGTAGGAGAGGATGGTGCACTGACATCCTGCAGCACAACAGAGGGAGGCGGAGGTGTTGTTTAGGACCCAGCCCTGTCCCTCAGTAACGCCACTTGCTGGGTTATGAGGTCCACCATTTGTCCAATGCGTGTGTCTATGGACCTCATCAGCAGGATGAGCTCACGTAATAGTTCGTCAGACCGGCCACTTTGTCCCTGGACCTGTTCATATGCCCCGATGACTCTGGTGAAGTGGTCCAGGGATGGTGTGCCAACCTCCTGAGGTCTGCGGGTGACCCTGGCCCTCCCACCTGCTCTGCTGCCACGGATATGTTGCCTACCCACTGTTGGTCCCTGTACACTCTCTCTGCCCTCCAGTGTCGTTGGTGTGGCCTGGTCATCCCCTGGGACAGGGAGGGTACTGCAGGTGGTACTGGTGGTGGTGGTGGTGGAGGTGGCAGCGGTGGAGGCACAGGCCATGACTGCAGGGGTCTGCTGTGCTGTTGTTGTTGCAGCAGACATGGTGGTGGCAAGGTTGGGGGCTTGGGACCTGTTGGTCGCTGGCACACCAGATGGGCCGGCCTGGAGCTCAGTGTCCAAACTATCCTGGGAGTCAACATTCGAGAGTCCGTGTACTGGGGGTGGAGACTGGCTCTGCTGATCGTTGCTGTCCTTAGCAGTGAGTACTTCATCACCTGTGGATTAGATGGGGAATGGTCAGTGTTGGGCACTGTGCAAGTATTCTGTTAGCTGTGTGTCATCCACTGTCTGTACACTATACAATTGAGAGATCTTCACTATTAATATTAAGAGCAATACTGGGCGACATTACATGGTGCAGAGGGGAACATCAATTACTCGTACATGTCAGGTATTGATGCATTGCATGTAATTGGTGCTGTATGTAGTGATACAGGTCTCCCACCCACAAACAGCCAGCCCAGTGAAGGTGGCTACCTACCCGTAAGTTTGTTTGATGAATAATGCAATGGCTGACACATGCTCATGGTGGGGGAGGCCTCATGGTGGGAGTCGTGGTACTGGCCTCCCACCCCCAAACAAGCCTCCCAAGCAAGATGGCTACCTACCTGTTAGGTGAGGGTGAACAATGCAATGGCTGACACATGCTCCTGGGTGGGGGAGGGTTCTATCCTGCTCAGGTGTGAGACAGGGGGCATGGTGAGAGTTGTGGTGCTGGCCTCCCACCCCCAAACAAGCCTCCCAAGCAAGGTAGCTACCTACCTGTTAGGTGAGGGTAAACATTGCAATGGCTGACACATGCTCCTTGGTGGTGGAGGCCTCCATGCTGCTCAGGTGTGGGACAGGGGGCATGGTGGGAGTTGTTGTACTGGCCTCCCACCCCCAAACAAGCCTCCCAAGCAAGATGGCTACCTACCTGTTAGGTGAGGGTGAACAATGCAATGGCTGAAACATGCTCCTGGGTGGGAGAGGCCTCCATGCTGCTGGGGTGTGGGACAGGGGGCATGGTGGGAGTAGTGGTACAGGTCTCCCTCCCCCAAACACCCTTACTGTGAAGATGGCTACCTACCTGTTAGGTGAGGGTGAAAAGTGCAATGGCTGACACAAGCTCCTGGGTGGGCTCCATCCTGCTCAGGTGTGGGTCGGGGGCATGGTGGGAGTAGTGGTACTGGCCTCCCACCCCCAAACAAGCCTCCCAAGCAAGATGGCTACTTACCTGTTACATGAGGGTGAACAGTGCAATGGCTGAAACATGTTCCTGGGTGGGGGAGGGCTCTATCCAGCTTAGGTGTGGGGCAGGGGGCATGGTGGGAGTCGTGGTACAGGCCTCCCCCCCAAACAGCCAGAACAGGGAAGATGGCTACCTACCTGTAAGTTTGTTTGGTGTACTGCAATGGCCTCCAAGTGCTTCTGGGTGGTGTGGGGGGAGGGCTCCATCCTGCTCAAGTGTGGGACAGGGGACATGATGGGAGTCGTGGTACAGGCCTCCCACCCCCAAACAAGCCTCCCAATCTAGATGGCTACCTACCTGTTAGGTGAGGGTGAATACACATGCTCCTGGGTGGGGGAGTGCTCAATGCTGCTGGGGTGTGGGACAGGGGGCATGGTGGGCGTCGTGGTACGGGCTTACCACACCCAAACAAGCCTCCCAAGCAAGATGGCTAGCTACCTGTTAGGTGAGGGTGAACAATGCAAATGTGTTTGGGTTGTGCAAGGAAGTACTTATCAGTGTGTTGGTTGACCATTTGTTTGTACTTACCAGCCTCCATTCCCCCGGATACTCCTGTGAGACTCTCAGGATGCAGAATGGCAAGCACCTTCTCCTACCATGGTGTGAATGTTTTCTGTGGGATGGGAGGGCCACTGCCAGCCCGGTTAGCCAACTCCCAGTTCTTGCTCCTCCTCTCTTTGACAACCCTCTTTAGATCATGCCACCGCTTCATGATCTCCTTCTTGGATCGCGGGGTGGTCCCTACTGCATTGACCCTATGTACTATCCTTTTCCACATTTGAGTCCTTGTGGCTAATGGTGTCTGCTGGAACAGGCTACCAAACAGTTGTGGCTCCACTCTAACTATCTCATTGACCATGACTGTCAACTCACTCTCTGTGAATTTGGGCATTTTCTGTGCTGCCATAGTGCGTGGTGTTTGAAGTGTTTGTGGGTGCAGGGGTGTGTGTGGTGGGTGTGGTGTTGATGTGTGAGGTGTGTTGTGTGCTGGGGGATTGTTGGTGCTGGTGTGATGGTGGTAGTGATGGTGGTAGTGGTGGTGGTGGTGGTGGTGGTGTGTGTGCTGTGTACTTTTGCCTCTTCTGTCAGATCTGGCGTATGCCCTTCTCTTCTGGAGTGTTGCAAAGGAGTGTGGTCAGTAAAGGGGCTGGTTTTATACTCAGCTGTGTGGGTGTGTCCAAATGGGATTTTGCTGTCAGGTGTGTTGTGGGTGTTGTCCTGGGAATTGTATGGTTTTTTTAGCATTTGTTTTTTCAGTGGTATGTGTTTTGTGTATTTGGAGGGCATGGCTACTTTGATGTGTGCAAAGTTTGGCATTATTGCGGTGTTTTAGCATCGTCCGCCATGTTTTTCATGTATCGTCTGCTGGTGGCTATACTGCAGCTCTTCCGCTGTCTCTCCCAATCACTCCTGTGTGCGACCACGTTGGTCGGAAACAGCGGATCGTACTGCGGGACCATCAGCGATATACTAATTTCCCGTGCGGTGTCTCCACTTTGCTTGCGGCCGGTTGTAGCTTTTCCGCAGCGTTTCCGACCGCCGCGGTCAGTTTTTAGACGTCACCTCCCGCATCTGGTGGTTTTGGTTTGCCTTCTACCGCCGCGGTCAGTCTTTTTTGGAGGTTGTTCCTAATTTGACCTCCGGTTTATCTGTGGGCCTGGCGGGCGGTTGTTTCCCGCCTCCATGGTCGGGATGGTTTTCCGCCTGCTATCCTATTGGGGCCCCTAGTGTCCTAGTAAAGATGTAGACTGCACACTCTGGGCAGTGGCCTAGAAGTTGTGCCATCTACCCTAAAGTAACTCCTGGTTCGAAAGAAAAAGAGCTGGCCTTTACTGGTGTGCAGTAGGCTTTCACGTGCTTGGACCCCAGTGCCACTGTAATTGCCTACTGAATCTTTGATCACTACAAACTGTAGTAACTGAGATGGGGCGGAAGAGGGCTTGTCTCAGTTTTCAACAGAAAGTGCATGCCTTGAATATTCACTTTATGGTGAATAGGATTTTGTAGTGTTCCCTTTCCTTACTTATGTAAGGGAATTCCATTCAATATGTTTAACTATTTACAAGTTCAGGCAATTTTTATAAATATGCATAACTATAACTCACATCCTCGATATAGATTGCATATCACCTCACACATTACATCACTCAAGACATGTTCTAAGGAATCAGTGATAACATCTCTACAACATCTGAAATGACGCCGTTGTTGACATCATTGTGATTGCTGGGGGCATGAGTTATAGTTACTTGTGATAACTGTAACTTGTGAATTTCAGTGGTTTTATTCTTTTTTAAATGGCAAGTTTTAACTGACATTTTCACCTAAACTATTAGGTCCCTCCAACAGTTCTATTTTTCAGTGAGTAAATTATCTTAACTGGTAAATAGTTAATAAACATATATACGTATACATACTCTAGGAACTTATGTTTCTTGAAGATCAGTTTTTCTGCTGGTGCATTGACTCCCTCCACACATTCTATATCAAAGTCTGACTGCACACATAGGCTGCTAACAAATAGCAAATACCTCACACCAAGGTACCACGTAGTTAAAGAGGAGATTACTGGAGGTGAAAAGCTTGTGCATTTGGGAAGCTAGCGTGCATGCTACAAGAATATTTTTCCTGGTAAAGCAAAGTTCATCTGGTTGAACCTGGTTTATCGAGCTTTCATTTGACTGTCAGTCATTTACGGGAGGGAGCCTGGTGGTGTGAAGATGTTTACTTGGCTCTGTTGGTCATGGATGTGCTTCTGGTCTAAAGCTAGAAAATGTTTAACATTCCAAGACACCCAAGGTGCTTCAAATGGGATGGTTTGGTAACAGTTGTGGGAAGCTTGCCTAAACTTGAAAATCCCAATGTTATAACTTGGTGTTTGGAAATAGTGTTACAATACAAAGTGGGCATTCTCTCTGAAAGTAACTTCCACATATAAAATAATAGTTATCTTGTTTATGTACACAGATGTTAGTTGTACTAATAAATACTACTCATGTATTTGACCTTGGAGTGATGAATTCTGAGCATGTCTTCTGGGAGTGGACCAGGGAGTTCAGGTTGCACACATTGCTGCTTTACACCGTTTAATCCACAGAGATGTAATTGGGCTTCATATAGTGTAAATATTGCTCAGTTTAGACATATTTATCACGATGAGACAAGAAAAGAAAGGTACATTTATTGCCACAGGAAATGTCCTTAGTAAATGCTGGCTTCTGATTCGTTAATAGGCTTGTTTGTCCCTCCTTAGTCCTGCCTTGTCTTCATTTGTAACCTCCCATAAGGACTGGCCCTTTTACTTCTGTTGTTACACAGTATGTCTTTTTTAGTACCTTTTTTTAATGAGTTTCTCCTACAGCAGGCACGACATGCCTTACTGCAACATTCAGTGCGCCTTTACTGCAACATTCAGCGCGCCATGCATGCTTTCACTTTCCGAGCAGGCCGGGACAATGGCGACCGGTTCTTTGAATAGGTCTAGTATGGGAAGCCGTTCATGTCAAAATTACAGATCCCCATATAAGTCTTGCATCTACAAGAGGTTGAGCTATTTGCATTGTAAATGACAATGTCTTTTATTTATGTGTTAATTAGCAAAACAGATAAATAAATGGCATTGTCATTTACAATGCCAATAGCTTAAAGTCTCGCAAATGCGAGATATATTGCATTGCAATGCTTGTTTTTCAAAGAGGCGGTTCCCCTGGATACTCAATTCCTTTTTGGGCAGTCAATGAAAAGTCACACGAGGAAGGGAATCTGTTGTCAGCAGGATGTTTTTGACCCTGTGCGTCCTTCCGCTCAGATGTAGACGCATGCCTGGTTACATTTGTATGCTGTTGTGCGTGTAAGAGGTCCTGCAGCGGTGGGGAGTGCGGCAAGCAGGTGTTAGTCTTTACCGTCATGCCTCATTACCCTTGAAATGTGTTTCTTTAAATGCAAAATATACCGTTTGTAAAAACGTGACTGTATTTGGACGTTGAAGCTAGAACGTTTTCACTTTATGAGCCTGCCCTCTAATAACTCATGCTTGCCAGCTAGCAGCCCTGAGCCCCACCCATCTAGGATGCCGACCGTGGATTAACAGTTTGTGGTTTTTCATATGGTACTGATATAGATTTGTAAAGGGTGCATTTTGCATTGCAGCTGTATTTTCGTGCTGTAATCCATGCATGATTTTAAAATCTGTTGTGGAAAGTATTGTGCCTATGTGGGTGGCATTTTAATACTGCAGTGCTTCGTAGAGATTCATAAATATGGTCACATGGAAATGTCCATTATCTGCAGTGCGTGATGTCATATTTTTTGCTCTGTCTCTCACGGCTCCAGATCGTGTCGCGGATTAGTGAACTGAGGCACAGATAAAAGGAATGTCTCTGGAATCACGCACCACAACGACGTGGATGAACTGAGATTAGAAACACACATATTCTAGAGGGTGGGAACGCATTACCTTGCTTGCTTCATCTTTTCTTTCAACTCATACATTCAGTGTCACATTTTTCTCTCGATGGCTAAAGATAAAGGCTGTCAACTCAATAGGTTTTAGCATCTGCCACTATATGCTCTCCTGTCTGTCAAGTCTTATTTATTTTGTTATTTCATTAGTTCTGGATAAAATATTCATATTGTTGGTGTCTAAACCGCTGATGAAACATCTGCAGTCTTCAAGCACGTTTTTGCACGGGTCACCCTGCAATAGTGGTGGTGCTCCAATATGGCAGATGTTTTTGTTGCTGTAAATGGTGTCCTTCACTTTAAGACACTCAAACATGGCTTCCTTTTGAAGGGCTGCCAGTGCAGCAAGTGGCAGTTTATCTGTAATCCTCACGGTTCTCTACAGAAGTGCCATGCAATTGTGTCAAATTGAATAGATGATAAAGTGGAGTTAACAGCTGTGCTATCTGGCATTCATTTTGAATGAAAAACGGTTTCCGCTTCTGTATCGAAAAGCAGCATGATTTTTCTGCGAATGTTATTCTCTGATTAATGTGGCAGCAAACAACTATACAAAGAAGCAAGAGAGAAATCAAACACCTCCTGATCCAGAATCCTGAAACAAATCCTTGCTTTCTTCAGAAGGTTTAAGTGAAAGAGTGCATTGAAAGAACACTCCTACTTACCTACTGATGAAATAGATGGGACGTTGGCTTAAGATGCTGCAGAGTGTGTGGCGTTCAGGCCGTCTGCTGGTGCAGGACTGGTGGGCAGAGAGCACTCCCTTCCTGTGTAGAGGCAAAGTGAGAGGCTGCACATGCATTGTTTGATACTTAAACTCTGTTTGGAAAGTCATTGGGTGTTTGATGGCTGATTGACTGGATAAGAAGAAGAGAAAATTCTTCTAAGCATTTGATTGGATGTGGGTTGGTATTACCACTATTTCCCACGCCGGTAATAAAAAATCTTGTGTCTATGTTATTTGGCACTGATATACTGAAGACGCCCCTTATCTCCGTCTTGCACGAGCATGTGTCTTTACTGACGTATTTAGTGCTCTGTGAAGGACTTACAAGTCATCTTGAAGCCCCTTCACAGATCTGAATAGGTGAGAATGGTGATCATGATTCTCCCTGGACCTCATGACCTTGCTGGGATGAAAATGCCTCCAGCTGCATAACCTTTGCATGCAGTAGGTGGATAGTGTGTGTTGTTTGGGGGGTGGGCTCTTCTTCTGGTTTTGTAGCACAGTTCTCAATTCGTTGTAATTTCCAACATTTATTTTTGCATTTTTGTATACTTATTTGTATGTAATGTTGCGGTAGTCTGTGCAGTGTACAAGCAGACATCTTGTGTTCCAACAGATGACTAGTTTGCAAGAGATGTTGGTTGACGTATTGCAATTTATGGTCCTTCTTAGAGTCTTTCTAGGAGCCACCACACACTTTTCTAACTGATATAGCTTGCTGATTGGCTGTGCTCCTTGATTTTTACAACAGGCAGGGAAAGGAGGCTTAATGGATATATCCAGTGAAATGTAATCAAGCCCTCAACAGAAGAAACTACCATTAAGAACAATGGAGTCAACCAGTTTCCCTCGGAACCTGGGCATTGATAAATAAAGCTACAATTGGTTCAGCTGGGTATGAGCCTAAAACATACCTTTTAGAACTTAGACAGTCCTTTATAAGAACAATAAACATCAAATATAAACATTCATAATATTTAGCAAAACTAAACACAGCACACATACAACAATTTACCAAATATATATGAATGTCTTTTTAAATAGATGTTGTTTTTTTTTAATATAATCGGTTGTTTTCAAATAAAGCAAAACTTACAATACTACAAATGAAAGGACATATGACAATAAACATATGAAAATAAACAAAAAGGACAATAAGGACATGTACATTGATTATTCAGCTTGAGGTGGCAGTATGACACTCTTTCATATACAAGTGATGGTTAGCTTAGGTTTGTTAAAGCCTCCTTGGTAGCTATCAATGACTAAAAATGTACCGCACAGATTCAGCGAGGGGGAATACAGAGAATTCCGTAGCTCAGAATATAGAACAACATAGGTATCGGTATGCATCTAATGATCTATAGTGTTTTGACAGTACTTTTTTATTAGCGTAGTGCAGCGAAGACGTGAGGGAGTATTCCATGAAGGGGATTAGTTTGTCAAGCCTCTGTTGTGAATCATGGCGGTTTGTGCGAGTTCAAGAAAAGATCAAGGTTGTCCCACATGTGCCTGATGGGGGGTTTCTATGGTGAGTTCTGAAGAGCAACGGTGTCAGCCCCCCTTAGGTTAGTGACCCAATTCAGCCAACATTTAAAGGATGCTTTTCGGGTGTCTTACCAGTTGTTTAGTACGATCTTAACTGCTGCCGTTAGGAGTAGGTCCAGAAGTGCCCCATCTTTTTCATTCAGTGACTCTACTCTGAGGTAACCGAATTTCAGTGTAGATAGTTCCCTACTAAGGGCGTATGGGAAAAGTTTAGATAAGAGGTCGAAGACCTTATCCCAAAAGGGTACCACACACTCACATAGAAGTAGTGAGTGTTCCAGGTCCCCTATTTTATCATTACAATTCCAGCAAATTGGGTTTTCTCGAATCTTTGTGAGTGTAGTCGGGCTGGTGTCCAGTAGGCCTTATTTAATAGCCGGAACTTCATCTGGGAGAGTGCTGGAGTAATCTTTTTTTTTTTTTTTTTTTTTTTTGGAAAACCTTTATTTATAGGAAAAAGTACACCGCTATTCAGCCATACATCCCGGAGGCCAGGCAGCATTAAGGCAATAGGATAGGTCATGTACCATATCGGAAGCAGGAGCAATCAGGTTTAATTTTTAAATAACATCAAAGCTGAAACAAGTAAACCATAAGATAAAAGGGCCCAGAAGGCCAAGAAAAAGAAGTGTGCAAGAGGCACAGGAGAAAAAGAAGGGAAGAGAGGGTAGGCTGAGAACAATACAGATTCAGCGGACTTGCGTGGCGGCAGGAGGTCGGGGGCTGCACACCCAAGGTAACACACTGACAATGACAACAATGAGGCATGTGGGAAGTAGTACCGCAGGATAAACAATCTGGAGCCACAGGTAGGGGGCACTACGGGGAAAGCTGGATCTCGGGATCAAGTTCAACGGGGGGGTCGCAAATATCACCTCTATAAGTGTTCCAGGCACCCCAAACAGATCTCCACATTTTAGGTTTACCCCTGGCTACATACACCGTCTTTTCACGCAGCATGCACCAGTCCATATTAGTTTCCCATAGGCTGAGCGAGGGAGGAGCAGGCGCACCCCATTTCTGGGCGATGTCTCTCTTAGCCACCATATTGCCCAGGGTGACCCAGCGGGTCTGTGCGACATTGTAGTCGGTCGGGCCCCAGATGTTAAGGAGGCATCTCCGGGCCTCTGCCGGCAGGGCCACACCAGTCACTTCTTCCATAACCTCATGCACACGTTTCCAATAACGGGCCACATCCGGACACTCCCATATGATGTGCAGGAAGGTCCCAAGCATACCACACCCCCGCCGGCACATGCCGTCCATAGAAAGCCCCATACGTAGAAGTCTTGGGCCGGTGACATACACTCTGTGCAGTATCTTCAGCTGCACCAGGCGGAGCCGTGCAGATATGGCCACCTCCCTAGGGGAGGAGATCGCCGATTGCCACTCCTCGTCATCCACCTCTATACCCTCATGCACCCACAGCTCTCTCAGTCGCACCAGCAAGTCCACTCGTACATTAATAAGTTTTTTATACGTTAGGGAGATAGCGCTGTCCGGCATATGGCCGTCCAGCACCGATCCTCCAGGGGGGATGATTCAGGGATAGGCTCCCCTTCCACTACATAGGGAGAGAGGGCATGACTAAGCTGGGCGTGTCGGAAGTATTCCATCGCCGCCAGTTGGTGTTCAGACTGCAGCACTTCAAACGACTTGACCCGTCCTCTGGCCACCATGTCCCCCACCTTGGAAATCCCAATGGTGTCCCACCTGTCGAAGCCCTTAGTATGCCACAGCTTCCCCAGTATATCCGAATCAAACAGCGGGGTGGCCATAGTAACCTTATTATGCCAGCCCAGAGTTTTAGTAATTGTGCGCCATATACGCACCATCGTCATAGTGGGACCTGTCAGCTTCCGATCCAGAGATCCGGAGTACAACGCTCTATAGTAATTCCCATCTCCCACTAGCCACCGATCCATAGCATAGCCCGGGTTGACCGCCGGGCCGTAGAGGCCATGATTGATTGCCGCCAGCTGGGACGCCCAATAGTAGCGCCTTACGTCAGGTAGGGCAATGCCCCCGTCATAACTTGGTATAGTCAACTTAGCCAACGAGATTCTCGGCCTACCATCCCACAGCAACGCCCGCTGCAGTGATTCGATATCAGTAAAGTATTTCGCCGGTACGGGATCCTGTGTATTCTGCAGGGCATATAAGAAGCGAGGCAGCGCCATCATCTTAAAAAGCGCGGCTCTACCCATCAGGGAGATCGGCAACTTCTTCCAGCCTTCGACGTCCCGGCGCAATCGCTCCAACGGCGGGAGGAGGTTGTGCGAGTACCGGGCTCGGGAGTCCCGCGACACGTAGATGCCCAAGTACCGAAAGCCCTGCTGGGCCACCTGAATTGAGCACCCACGGGGGAGGCGCGGCGTGTCTCCGGACAGTACGTACAACGAGGATTTAGACCAATTGATCGCCAGGCCCGAGTGGGTCCCGAAGGTCCGCAAGAGTTCAAAGGCCATTATGAGCGAGTGGCATGGAGAGGAGAGGTACAGAAGGATGTCGTCCGCATAGAGCGATATCCGGTCCTCGAAACCCGGGGACCACGGTATCCCAGAGATATCGGGGTGCGTTCTAATCCAGGCCGCCAGTGGCTCAAGTGCTAAGGCAAATAGGAGCGGGGAAAGCGGGCAGCCTTGCCTAGTGCCCCTGTGCAGCGCAAAGGAGGCAGACAACCGACCATTGACCGTCACATTGGCCATTGGAGCGGAGTACAGCAGCCGGACCCAGCCGATGAAAGCGGGGCCAAACCCCAACTTGGCCAGAACTGCCCACAGGTAGTTCCACTCCAACGAGTTAAATGCCATAGTGGCGTCGAGGGAGGCGAGGACAGCGGGTTCTCGGAGCAGATGGACACGCGCCATTACTGCGTGAAGCCGTCTCAGATTGAGCGCCGTATTCCGATGCGGGATGAAACCGGACTGGTCCGGGTGCACCAGGTCCGAGATCACTCCCACTAACCGATTAGCCAATAGTTTGGCCAGAATTTTGGGTTCGGCGTTTAAGAGGGAGATGGGTCGGTAGGATCGACAAAGATCGCGAGGCTTCCCCTCCTTATGTATCACCACAATGGTGGCCAGCCGCTGGTCGGGGGGGAGTTCTCCCACCTCGCGGGCCTCAAGGAACATGTTTAACAGAGGTGTCGCAAGTGCGTCGGCCCTGAGTTTGTAGAGCTCAACCGGGATGCCGTTTGGCCCCAGCGCTTTGCCCGAGCGTAATGATTTAATAGCCAAGGCCGTCTCATCCACCGTTAGGTCCCTATCCATATCGTCGCGCTCGAGGTCCGAGAGGCAGGGAAGCTCAATGTCCTCCAAGAAGGATGCCGACGCAGACTCCGGGAGGGGGTCCGCCGAGGCGTAAACCTCCCCAAAGTAGTCCGCGAAGGACCCAACTATAGCCGCCGGGTCCGTGAGGGACAGGCCCTCCGCACTGGTCAGCTCCGGGACCACCCGAGACGCGAGTTCCCTTCTATCTAGCCACGCCAGGAGCTTGCCAGCCTTGTCACCCGCGTCATAAATTCTGCCTTGCTGCTCCCTGCTCAGGGCTTTCGCCGCGTCAGTGGCGGTCGCCCGAAGCTCAGACTGTTTGAGGGAGAGAGCGTGGAGTAGCTCGGGAGACGGGCCCAGCTCCAGCTGGGAGTTTAATGCAGCAATGTCAGATTCCAATCGAACTACGTCCTCGTCCCGCCGCCGGCGGACCTCCGCAATCAGGGAGAAGGCCTCGCCGCGAAGCACAGTTTTGAAGGCCTCCCAAAGGGAAACAGACGAGGCAACTGATCCTGTATTCTCGACGAAGTACCGATCCATAGCCTTAGCCAGGAGCGACCTGGTCTTCGGGTCGCGAAAATACCAAGGGTTGATGGGAGCCACCCGCGAGGACACGGGGGTTCGAAAGTCAAAGGAGACCCAAACCGAGGAGTGATCCGAAATGCCCCTAGCCAGGAGACGCGCAGTGGACACGGACTGCGCCTGGGCAGCCGGAGTGAGGACGTAATCCAGTCTAGAAAGGCTACCATGGGCGCCGGAGAGGAACGTGTACTGTCTCTGGGAGGGGTGCAACAGACGCCAGCAGTCAACCATCCCCATGGAATCTAAGAAATCAGACAGCCAGGACTGGGAAGGACGCAGATCTCTGGATGGGAAGCGGTCCAGGTCCCCGGATATGACAGAATTAAAGTCACCACCCACAAGCAGCAGCCCCTCAGGGAGACCCAAAATGGCGCCAGCTAGATCCCTGAAAGTAGTCTCTTGTAGCCCCGGGGGAACATAAACCGAAACTAAAACTAGCGTGCGGCCCTCCCATTTGCCCACCACAGCAACATATCTGCCCCTCTCATCCGCAAGCACCGACTCCACCTCCAGCGGGAGGGACATGCGCACCATGATGCCCACCCCTCGTGATCCCGAAGAGAACCCTGAGTGTGCCACCATTTTGAAACCACGTCTGGTCAGAGCTTTACAAGTGTGCCCCACTAGGTGGGTCTCTTGCAGGAAAACCACATCTGGTGAACAACGTTTGAGCATTTGCAACACCACACCCCTTTTAATACGGTCCCCCAACCCGTTTACATTCCAGCTTAACAAGTTAAGAGTTCTACCCCCCATCATCAGGGACGTTCCGCCCCCTTCCCCCCACCCATGCCCGCAATGGCGCCCACAGCAGTAACATAGCAGCGCAATAAGACCTCAGCCAGGACAAAGAATAAGACAAGAAAAGAAGTAGAAAAACCACACCCCAACTACCCACCACCCTGCACCCCTGCATAAGACTAAAATCCACCCCAACTAGCAGTGTGCCTGTTGCCCCTTAACTAACCTACAAAAAGCCCACAGAGGAGAAAGGAGACATCCTATCACCCCCCGTCATCCCCCATATTATTGACAAAACGAGTCAAACCATAGCAGCAGTGTCTGAAGTGAAAGTCCCATACGGCTACCCAGCTCACAGAACGTCAAACAACAAATATTCATTCCTGCGCTTCCGCGCCCCCGGTGGACTCCTCCGTCTGGTCTGCCGGTTCGCGTCGCTCCTGTGGCAGGGTATCCAGCCAGTGCCCCACCTCGTCTGGATAGTCAAAAAACAAAGTCCGGTGGTCCCGCTCGATGCGGAGCTTGGCAGGGTAGAGCATGGAGTACCGCAGGCCCATTTCTCTCAGTCTTCGTTTCACCCCGGTAAAGCTCTGACGCTGTTTTTGCACAGCCTGGGTGAAATCCGGAAAAAAGTTCACGTCTGAGTTCTGGAATCGCAAAGGACCCGCGGCTCTCGACGCCTGCAGGATAGCGTCTCTGTCCCTGAAGTTAAAGAGCCGTGCGATGATGGGGCGAGGGAAAGTGCCAGACTTGGGTGGTCCCCCGGTATCCTGTGTGCCCGTTCCACCGAGAAGAACTTACTCAGGCCCCCCGGCGCTAAGTTCTTAAGCACCAGCTCCTCCACGAAAAGTTCAGCCGAGTCCTCCTCGGCCTTCTCCGGTACCCCAGTAATACGGACGTTCTGGCGCCGCGCGCGGCCTTCAAACTCGTCCAGTCGGCGCGCCAGCATTCCGTTCGCCAATTTCAGGCCACGTACCTCCGTCTGGATATCGGACACATCAGTGACCAGGCTAGTCGTCTTGAGATCCAACGACTTCACCCGGTCATTGGTTTTCCCGAGGTCCGTCCTGATGAGGTTCATATCAATCTTCAGGGAGTCGACCTTACTGGACAGTTCCTCCCGGAGTGCGTGCATCTCCGTCTGCACTCCCGTGATCGCACCCAGAACGTCCCGAAGCGTTATGGCAGAATCGTCCGGTGATCCATCCCGTTTCGAGTCAGTAGTGCAGCCCGCCTGCGCCGGCGAGCTTCTTGACTGGGAAAAGCGTTCCGGGATAGTAGACTGGGACTGGGACGGTTTTTTGGTGACCCGCTGGGACTTGCCTCTGTCCAGGTCTCCTTTGCCCGCCATGTTGGTACCTCGGGTCAGACGGCCAGCAGGGGTAAGGATCCTCTTGGTAGGCGCGCCACACACACGATGATAAAACCAGGGTCCGGTACGTTGGCCGAGTAGCGGGGCATGCAGATATCAGAGTTGCTCCCCGGTGGAACTAAGCTCAGACAAAGAGGCGCCCGTGCGGAAGCACCGCTGTACCCCTCAATGATGTGCAATGACACGGGAGGAGCCTCCGGGCTTCGTCGAGCTAACTAAGTCCAGGAATGTCCGATTTTCATTCCGAAAGCGGGCGCCGCATCAGGACCCACTCAGCAGTCGATTCCCACCATCGTGGGACAGGATAGATAGCAGGATTATTGCGGAGGACCGGGAGGTCTTCGGAGCTCCGAGCTCACGCGGCCATCTTGATCGCCGGCGAAGCTCCTCCTCTCCTGCTGGAGTAATCTTATTCCTCGCGACAGAGCTCCAGGTTTTGGACCAGTCAACCTCCGATATCGGGGAAGAGGAGTGCGATTCCCAGAAGGATATGAGTTTCTTATTGAGGGTAGAATGTTGTGGCCAGATTAACTTATATATTCAGGAGACCTGATGTCCTAATCTATTTATATTCGTCACATATTGTGGCAGGGAAGGAGATAGGGGCGATAGTTTCGCTTTTGTCAATGCAGCTTTTATTTTTAGAAAGTTGTAAATTTCGAGGGGATCTAGGTTGTATCTAGCCTGTAGTTCTTTAGAAGTTAATGGGTAGGCTCAGTTGAAAAGTTGATGAGGGAAATAAGTACCCTTATTAACCCAGGGTTCGTTATGTAGATTATTCCCTTTATATAAGATTTTACGGTTATCCCAATGGGATTGAAGGTTAGATTGTCTAATGCTAGTGTCCAATAGTTTATCCACTTTCAGCAGTGCAGACTTTGTGTTTTTAAATATGGGCTTTGAGCAAATGACTTTGGTGATGTTTGCTGTTAGAAGCGCTGCTGGGGCAAGATTTTTAAGAAGTGATTTTTAAATCTCTAGCCATACTAGGGTATATTCTTCCGGTGGTACGAGCCAATACAAACATTGTTTTGCCAGAAATGCCGTCTGGTAGAGTTTAAAGGCAGCTAGGTTGACCCCTCCCAAAGATTTGTTTAATCTGTGTTTTTTCAGACTAATTCTTGCTTTTTTTCCCTTCCCATGAAAAATGTGTGAGCAGGATGTCCAACTTGTGGTGGAAGTCCTCTGATAACATGAGGGGGAACATAGATATTAAATTGTTCACTAGTGGCGTAATCATCATCTTGATGGTCTCAATCCTACCCCACCATCTAATGAGTCTTGGGGACCAAGTATCAAGAAGAGTTTTAATTTTCTACAGGGTGTTAGCTTCATTTCGTTGGAGTGTCTCTTATATAGCGCTACTGAATTCAATCCCCAGATATTTGATATACCCCGGCTGCCATGCAAGGCCAGAATGTCCCGTTACTTCCCGGGTGCAGTGAATGTTCAGGGGCTTGACCTCAGACTTATCTTGATTTAATTAATATCCTGAGTGGCCGGAGTAGATTTCTATGGTATGCATCAGGGCCTTGATGGGCAAGCTCGGGTCCTTCGTGACAATGAGAATATCATCTGCATATGCGGCTTATTTCAAGTGAGTGTCACCAAAGATTACTCCTTTTATTTCATTATTGCATCTGATATCCTGAATTAGTGGTTCCTAGGCCAGGAGAAATAGTGAGGGGGAAAGAGGGCAGCCCTGTCTGGTTCCTTGTTCTAGGGTGAATGCGTCCGAGAAGGTTCCATTGATTGCTATTCGGGCAGTAGGGTCTGAATACAGCGCCATAACCATGTCAATATATGAACCACCAAGATTAAAGGATAACATGCAGTGTCTCAAGAATTACCACGATACTCGGTCAAACGCTTTTTCTGCGTCTAGGATAATGGCGACAGAGGGGGCAGAAGTAATCTTTGCCTTCTCAAGAATATGACACACTAGCCTAGTGTTATCGTTAGACATATGAAATATGAGGAACCCAACCTTCGAGTTACTGATTAATTTTGGAAGGACCGCATTTAGTCTTGTGGCTAGGATTTGTGCATATATCTTGCAGTCCACATTGCTCAATGAGATTGGCCTATAGTTTTTTGGTAGAAGAGGGTCTTTCCCTTCCTTCGGTATGACGATGATATTGGCTTCTCTCATTGATTTAGAAATACATCCCTCTCTGGCTATGGAATTGAACAATTTTAATAAGGTTGGTTGTAGTGACCTATCAAGCTCCTTATAGAAGGAGGCTGAGAAGCCGTCTGGGCCCAGGGCTTTATTGTTTTTGAGAGATTTGATAGAGATAGATAGTTCTTTTTCAGAAATGGGATTCCCTAATGCTGTTTTATCTGTCGCTGACAGTCTCTGTAGGTTTAGCGAGTCTAAGTATCTGGTGCATTCTTCCGAGTCTACTGTTTGTTTTTGTATAGGTCCTCGTAGAAGGAATAGAAGACATGCGGTATCTCTTTTTGTTTTGTCTGGATGCCATTATTGGAGTCTTTAATTAAGGAAATATGTGAACTGTCTCTGCTTGTGTTTGAGGTATGAGGCTAGTAGTTTGCCCGCTTTGTTCCATTCACAGAGCTTGAGCATCTTAAATTTGTTGATCCACACTCCAGCTCGTTTACTCACAATTTTGTTATATTCATATTTTTTCTTCACTCGCCGATCTAGGATGTCTTTGTTATCTAACGCCTCAGCACGTGTTGCTTCAAGGACTTTAATTTCTCTCTCTAGTGACTCAAGTTCTAAATTTTGTTTTTTATTGATCTTTGCTTTAATTCCAATGATGACCTCTCTGATGGTCGCTCTAAGCGCTTCCCACATTGTGGATGTGTCTGTATCTGGGAGGTCGTTTTCTTTAAGGTAGTCCTTAATAGCAGTTTCTATCTTTACTTTGTTTACTGGGTCAGAGAGTACCTCATCATTAAAGCGCCACCTTGTGGGAGGTAGGATAGAATGAGTACCTGCAAGTTTGGTGATAATACAGGAGTGAACTGAAAATAGTTTAGGGGCTATATCTGTTTGGTCTATGAGATGTGTGAATGTACCTGGGATTAGGATGTGGTCGATCCTAGTATAGGAATTATATGGGGCTGAAAGATGTATAATCCCTTGTGTCTGGGTGCTGAAGGCGCCATGAATCTCTTAAATTGAATTAAAAGCAGATTCTGTTGAGAATCTCATGTGAGCGAGTGGGTTGCTATCTACACTTTGATTGACGGTCGATAAGGGGATCTAACGGCAGGTTAAAATCACCGCCTACTATGATGAGGTCATCTTGAGGAAAACTCTCAATTGTATTTGAGATTTTTTCCCAGAAGTTGGGCTCATCGGAGTTAGGGCCATAGATGTAAATGTAGTATACTTGTAAATGTAAATGTAGTATACTTGTAAAGCGCACAGCTGCCCATCACCGGGGCGTCCCGGCGCTGTATAACGCTGTGGAACCCTTCCTGGCTTTCCCTGTGAGATGCCCCTCCTGGGCACCCCCAAAGTGAAGCCAGGCATCCCAGTGTTGTAAGGGCCGTTGTGGAGATTAAGCAAGCTATTGCCCAGAGTTGCAGCGTGGGACCCCATGATTAGAGTAGGCACCAACGCGAGAATGATCGAGTCCGCAGACAATGAGCCCCAGACCCTGCCACATCGGGAATTGAACCCTGGTCCTGGGCCAGACCTCTGCATCAGGGTCTGCCGCTCTAACCATTGTGCCACACTTCTCCACAGATGTAGATCATGTGGATGGGGTAATCTCCTCTCTCCAGGTGTGTGACTAACAACCTCCCATCTTCATCGTGTGTGGAATATGTGTGTGTATTGGTGACCATGATATCTGCACTATATTTTTTAGAATCACACTGAAGATCAATTGAAAAGAACTTCTCATATTAGTGCCCATATGAGGTCTGTCTCTGAGCATGTATTCAAAATAGAGCATACCTGACATTTCAACACAATTCAAGGACCGAAAAGAACTTCCATAGAATAAAAAGAAAAAGAAAACAACCACAAGTACATTTATCCTTTGTCCCGCCGCCCCTCCACTTCCCTTCCCCTCCCTCCCCTCCCTGAGAGAATCGAATGCAAGAGTTGCGAAGGCAGGTCCATCATTATGCATCTTGGAGGATAATAATTTGAAGATTGTTGCATCAGGAGAAATATGTATGAAAAAACTATAGAAACTACTTTTATCAGTGATATTACAACTGCCATTTAGAACATGTGTAGTATTTCGAAACACATGAATGACTTTAATTGCTAGCAGT
Source organism: Lissotriton vulgaris (assembly GCF_964263255.1). Lineage (NCBI taxonomy): Eukaryota > Metazoa > Chordata > Amphibia > Caudata > Salamandridae > Lissotriton > Lissotriton vulgaris. The sequence goes on from NC_141685.1 coordinate 1,434,128,250, forward strand.
AGGTTGCCTTGTTCTATAACGTATTTACTCATTACCGTATATTAACATATTAACTAGTTAGCTCGGTATACATCAAGAGAGCTATGGGACGATTCACATAGAATGAGCGTTGAACTCTTAGAATAAATCTAACTGAGGGTAAGATCGGACTATACCATGAAGGGCATAGAACCTTATTATAAAAATTGTGCTTGCTTGTCTAGAAGGATATAGAACATAATTATAACATTTGTGCTTCCTTAGTTACTTAGCTGCACCGGGCAAAAACCTCTAAGGTTAAGCAGTTGTAGTTATGCAGTTGCATGGGTGTAAGAGGGGTGACCCAGATAACATAATTCAAAGGATATCAAGTCTTTCGATTGGTGGAGGCTCCTGCGCAAAGTTCCATCTCATGGGTTGGAACTTCCTCCAGGTGTCGCACCAGTTCTTGGTGGTTTGTAAAGATGTATGGTTTGCCATTTTCAACAATTCTAAACTTAGAAGGGGCTGTAAATAAGAATTGAATGTTTTTCCCTCTCAATTTGTCACGTTGAAGGAATCTCTTCCTAGTGTCAACCATCTCTTTTGAGTAGTCTTGTGTAAAGTTTATTCGGTGACCTTCCCAGGTTACCTGCTGGTTTTTCCTAGTGAAGTTTAGGATGGCCTCTGTATGTTAATAGCATAGCGGTTCCTTTTCTGTTTGAAGAAATAAACAATGGTATCCTATGCGCTCTGTCCATTTCCATGCCATGGTGGAAATGTAACCTAGTTATCATGGGTATCCAGGATTCCAGAAAGACCAAGTATGGACCCGCATCATCATTCTCTGAGCCCTCTGGAATACCAAAAATGCGTACATTGCCATGTCTGTTTCGGTCTTCCAATTCTGCTGCTTGTTTCTTAAGCTCACTAGTGACGTTTCGGAGGTGTTTAATTTTTTTGTCGGCCTGGGTAGCCATATCTTCGACGTCGCTTATTCTTTGCTCTGCATCACTGATTTTCGAGTTCATAGTGTTCATGTCTGCCCGGATGGCTGTGAGTTCCAGTTGCATGGAATCTGTATTTTGTTTCGTAGACTTTGCCAAGTAATGAACCTCCGCTAGATTTTTTAATATCATGTCCATTGTGCTGTTTAGATCAGGTTTAGCCTTGATTGGAGGGTCCGAGATGAATGGTTCTGCTTTTGCTTTCTTAACAGAAGCTCTGCTTTCTTTGTCTGCCATCTTCGTGATGGAGTTTATGAGTAGGTAACACCAGCCCCTCTTTCACGTTTGTAATAAGATGTTGTGGTCAGGAGCACTCACAGGGCTTCGTCGCTGTTCAGCAGTATCGCTGGCACCGTTGTGTAATAGTATACTCTTGGTACTGTTGGTGCATTGTTGGCATTTTTGTTCTTGCTTTTTTCTTCCCCTCTTGATCGTCAGCTTTGGGTTCGTCGGAGTCTACGGTATGCAACACTCAGCAGCACAAATCGCATCTAAACTGCGTCCGTTTGGCAGCTTTTGTTGGGTTTATTCTTTGCTCTGCATCGCTGATTTCTGAGTTCATAGTGTTCATGTCTGCCCGGATGGCTGTGAGTTCCAGTTGCATGGAATCTGTATTTTGTTTCGTAGACTTTGCCAAGCCATGAACCTCCGCTAGTTTTTTTAATATCATGTCCATTGTGCTGTTTAGGTCAGGTTTAGCCTTGATTGGAGGGTCCGAGATGACTGGTTCTGCTTTTGCCTTCTTAAAAGAAGCTCTGCTTTCTTTGTCTGCCATCTTCGTGATTGAGATCGTGAGTAGTTAGCACCAGCCCCTCTTTCATGTATTTTAATAGGATGTTGTGGTCAGGGGCACTCACAGGGCTTTGTCGCTGTTCGGCACTATCACTGGCACTGTTGTGTAATAGTAGACTCTTGGCGCTGTTGGCGCATTGTTGGCATTTTTGTTAGTGCTTTTGTCTTCCCCTCTTGATCGTCAGCTTTGGGTTGGTCGGTGTCTACCGTATGCAACACTCAGCAGCACACATCGCATCTAAACTGCGTTCGTTTGACAGCTTTTGTTGGGTTTGGCGCTTTTGATTGGCAGGAGTATTCACAGTGCAACACCCATCAATCACATCAATCCTCACACATCAATCCACAGCCTCTAGCGGTCGCTGCAATGGCGATGATGGCAATGAATGGCAATGAAGGCCTTGAGGGCAGTATCTTGGTTCGCAGTTGCTGTGGCAGTGCAATTGGCTGGCGTTTAGATGCGTTTAGACAGTGTAATTGCCAGAGCGCTTAGCCAGTATGTTTATACAGTGGTATTCACTTCAGGTTCCCCTAGTGGACTTCAGGAGGGCATTACCGAGATGGTGCGGCGTAACTCAGAGGTAGCTCAAAGGTTTGCAGCGGCCCTAATGTGCACACTGTTTTAGCCACAATGGTTTAGCCGCAAATGAGCGCTGCCTTCACTGCTCAGCTCTCTCTATTACTCAGGTGCCCACTGAAGCTTGCAAGGACAGAACTTGGATTTGAGTAGCGTTAGTATCAGAACTAGAGTGTCAAACCTAGAGTGTCAGTGCTAAATCAGTATTTGTGCGGAGAGGTCTCGTCGCTCGTCGTTACTCCCTTAGACTTTCCGTCTCTGCTCCGCCATTTGGAATCAGGCTACTCAAAGTTATCCCCTCTAATGCTGGCGCTGTGAGTAACAATGGATGATGACAGGTGGCAAATGCGGGCACAGGCGTACCCAGAAACGCTCTGTAAACATTAGCGCTAGCAGTGATGCGAGGATGAGGAGGTATGAATATTTGCCTGCAGGGTAGCCATTGTAGGGTCAGCATAACGTGCTGCTAACTGGTGGCACTGAGAGGTTTATTCTTCCTGCTCCAAAACAGTTGCAATTTTAGAATATAGCACCCACCTTCATGGCTAGTAGATCAGGCAGGGTGCTGTAGCGAAACAGTGTAATCACGATTTGCGGTAGACCCATATCTTCTTGGTCGTTTCTGGCATCGCCGCCATTTTGTGTATTCCAGTTGGGCTCCGCTCACCGCTCACCTCGTTTCTGGGTTGCCGATCTTCTGAACGGTTAATACATTAGTACTCAGTCACAGAATGTTCCTCATGCCATTACGGGAAGAAGTCTGGCCTCTGCTTCGTTATACGCTCGTTTTAACCCCTGGTTACAGCCTAAATTGCTCCTCCGGTTGCCGAGCGACGGGATTAGGCAGCCATTACAGCTGCCGTCCAAGCCACGCCCCCTTAAATTGAATTTTTATCACATAAAATTGTTTATGAAATTAATTGGTACGAGCTGTCAGAAATAAATCACACATAAACAGTAACAGTACAAAAACAATTCAATAAATGACTGAAGTGACAAAAAGTGAAACAAATGACTTATTAAATTCAATCATAACAAGACAATGACATACATTCTCTGTCCTTCTCTGGTCTTTCACTAGGACACACACTGTCTATTTGTTTCCTAGTTATAGTGAGCCTGGACATGAGCCTGTTTCACGTCGATGTTTCGACCTTGTAAATTAGTGTGCGTGTGTAGGTACATAAATTAGGGTCTTCCTCAGGACAAAGCAGCCTATTGACAGCCCTAGTAGTCCAGTAAGCAATTGAAAAAGTGCATTCCTCCACGCCCGGTAGGAGAATGACCAAAGCTGAGGAGCTATTTCTTATAAGTTCTCATCAAATGACATAAAATTGATCAGCATGCCATCATACAAAGACTTCTATGAGCAATGTTTAGGGATTTCATTCCAAAATTGTAATATGCCCCAACATATTACAATTTTGGAATGAAGTTAAAGCAACTCTGGACTCCATTCTTAATATTTCGATCTCCATCACACTCTCCTTGATTATATTTGGATGGGACAACAATATAAAGGGCCACGCTACGGCATTTCTGTTCTTTGCCATACTGCTTGCAAGAAGAGAGATATGCAAGGTTTGGATTGAAAATTCAGCACCAACTCACGCAAACTGGCTGTCGTCTCTCTACGCAACCTCTAAAACTGACTTGAGGAGATCAGGCGGCGAGCGGAGCCGTATCTTTTGGGACGTTCTGGTTCGTTGGAGACAATAACCGGGGGTTTTTTTTTTTCCCCGGTCCTATGATTATGCCTTGAAACTCCAAGAACTAGGCCCCCCCCAGTCGGCTCAGAATGGCTAGTTCAACTGAATAAAACTTCAAGTTTGGAGTCTTTTCCCACAATACTCTTCGGGCCATCTATTGCCGAGTTCCACCTAATAGAGCACAGGATGCAGAGGAAACTCTGCACCTGGATAGAGTGGTTGGCAGTTGGAGGCTAAATAAGAGGTGGTCAGGCAAATGAGGATAAAAAAAAAAAAAAAAAAAAAAAAGCAATGTTTAGGGATGCCTGAGAAAAGGCACCAACCGCTCTAAGAAACAGCGTGCCCCACTGGTCATATTAAGCAACCTCTAAGGAGGTAGATACAAACTCCATGTATGACTCCTGTGAAATCCCATTCAAAGGATGGGTCTCCTTTCAAATTAAGCTGGAACAGCTACCGGATGCGCCAAGCCCGACATTTAAGAAATCGCAGATGTATGGATATCTGTCACTTAATTTTGCTTTTTCTCAGGCATCCCTAAACATTGCCCGTCAACTTTCAAATATCCTTCTGAAGTTTTCCTGGATTTCATGTAGATCAAGCAGTCAATGCTGAAGCTTGATAGATGAAGACGACCCATGGGCACAAACTGTGGATTTATGTGCTTAAACTGATATTTTTAGCAATAAGGATTTCTCTGAGCGAGACAATCTAATTCATGAATCCTTAGGTTTGAATACATTTTGAGCAGAAATCTGCAGAGTCCCCTCATTCCTCTGATAGATTTCTGCAAAAATCTCTAAGGTTTTTTTGTATGGAAATTATCTGTCAGAGGTGCTCCAGTGGGAGTTGCAGTGCTACATAGATGGTACCGGTGAAGAGTTCTAAATGTAAAAGTAATAGTTCAATTGGCCAGATCTTCTGTGGGACTATTACAGGGTAGGCAACTTGTATTGAACTCCTTAGTAGCCTCCACAAGGTCAGCAAACATAAATTATTGTCATATGAATGTCAGCTCTTCCTAAGTACATCAAACGACCAGGCACCATAGGTTTCAAGACCTTATTGTTAAATAACAGGTTGCAGGCAACAGAGAAGGAATAAATGCCTACTGGTCCTGGAAGTCAACCAGAAGGAAGTGGCCTCCATCCATCAAGGTACCAACACCAACCATGCAGTTGGCAATTATAAGAAGGTGGTAAAGGCAGTAGTGATGACCAGCACGGATTGGGGTTGACGGGGCAGGGGGGTGGAATATGAAGAAAAAAAATCCCATACCTCCTCGCCGCCTCCTCCTCATCACATCTCTCTTCCTCCCTCCGCTCTAGAACAGGAAGCACCCAGGCTCCTCTAAGCCAATCAAAACACTGCAATACAGTGTTGTGATTAGACCGAGCATTGTGGTTTGGCGCTCAGCCAGGGAATGGGAGCCACTGCATGTTCTCCACCCAGTTTGTAATGCAACCTGGGTGGAGAGCATGCTAAATATGCATGAATGTTTGGCTGGCCCGAGACGGCCGGCCAAGAGCTTCCCTTGTAACGTAAGGCAATCATGTCAGGGAAATGAAAGGATATTGGGGTAAAAAGTATGACTGGGAAGAGGTGGTATCTCTGTCCAGGTCCAACATGAGGAATACAAAAAAGTGATTGGTGGAATGCTTGAATTAATCTCACCCACTAGTAATTACAAGGGACTTCATCCCTGTCCATCTTATTTGACCATCTTACCTCCTCAGACAGGTACCAGCCATATGTCAATAAACTTTGCTCCTACACCAAAAGGAACAGTCCAGCCCAAACCAGCAGCCCAGGTTCCTTCCAAACCAGAACACAAGTAACCCCAGGCTGCATTCACCCTATTTGATACTTATCATTAGGGTGTAGCTTGTTCCCAGTGGCACAGTGAGCGCTTGACCCATGACCTGTCAGGCTGAGAATGTTGCACTGAAGATACAAGAAAGTGTTGGGTTGAATGCTTGAGTTAAACTCAGCCACTAGGGACCGCATCGCAGTCCATCATATTGTTTTGGTGCTATGCTACCTTGAACAGGACACAAAACTTGTGGAAATCAGCCATGGTCCTTTGCCAAAAGGAACAGTACAACCTGAGCTGCCAACCCAGGTTCCCTGCAAACCAAACACACACAACCCAAGGCTGGTTTCACTCTATTTGTCACTCATCAGTAGAGTGCAGCTTGGTTTCATTGTCACAGGGCTTATGTGACCTACCTGTTGCAATTAGGGTATCTCTTGAGGAATATAAAAATGTGATGGCCGGAATGCTTGAATTAATTTCAAACAATGGTAATTGGGACATATCTTAGCACATTGTTTATTTGCCTACCACGCCACCACAGACAGGAACCAGCCACGTGCAAATGAACCTGAGTCTTGCTCTAGAAGGAACAGTCCGGTCTGAACTGAGAGGACTGGTCCCTACACACCAGAACACAAGCAACCTCAGTCCTGTTTCGCCCCATTTATGGCTCATCAGTTGAGTGTAACTTGGTTCCAGTGTCAAAGAGAGCATGGGATCCATGCCTGGGCATAGCCATCACAATTTGGCTGTCTCACTGAGAAATAAAAAAAAGGTGATGTTGGACTGCTTAAATTAACCTCAGCCACTGATAATTATTTGGAACCACATCCCAGTCCATCCTTTTTGCACAACATACCACTGTCACCAGCTAAAAATAAATAAGCCCTGGTCCAGTTCCAATAGGGGCAATACAGCCCTACTTGCCAGACCAGGTGCCCTCTGATCTGCAGTCAACAATGAGGGGACCGGGAAGGGCAATTTTTAACGGGGTCCAGTGTATGAGCCCTAGTACTATAACAACATAAGAAATACACTGTTCCCCATAAGTGAGTTGAATACGGTGTAACCAAGCTAATGAAGAAAGGGAGAGAAAGCAGCGGGGGGGAATCCCCCTTTCGCAACTAAACCCCTCACACGCCCAGCAAGCTAGGTGTCATGTTTCATCATTTGGGTTTTGCTCCTCGTCAGACTGGCGCTGCAATGTCTGACGGGCTACCATAAAGGGGCTCTTTACCGGAGATCTTTTGTTCCTGCCAGTTGGTGCATGTGGGTATGAGGGTTTCAGGGGAAGTGTAGACATGTGCAAAAGCGATAATTAAAAAAGGTTAGCAAATCCACGGCGATTTTTTAATGATGTGGTTGAATACCTTACTAAAAACAGTGAGGAGAAAATACACGCTAGTGCAAGGATCCAGCTGTGTGTGTTCTACCTAGAGGTTGACATGTTTCATGCTTATGGAGCAATTCGTCAGGACCTAAGAAGAATGATAGGTGCTACACAAAACGGAAGGGGCGAATACTTCCTTCCACTTGAAGTAGGAACGCAGGCCGAGTGGTCCTCTGTGTCTTAGTGGGACCTTACTAAGACCAAAGGTGGGCGTCACCGGTCTTCTCATGTGTGCTGGCACCCAAGTGGTAGGTACCTGTCCGCAGGTCGGACGACACCACAACACCTACCCGCACGTAGAGGTTAGGGAGAAGCCGGGGCCCTCTGATCTAAAACACTGGCAACCCCAGACTGGTTTTGCGCTATTTGTGACATGAATGTCGCTTAGCCCCTGTTCCAGAGTGAGCACAGGATCCCTTACTGGGCATACCTGTTACAAGGGCCGTTTCTAGGTGTTTTGTCGCCCTAGGCGACAATTTAAAAAATGCCGCCCCCTCCCTTTTACTACCATCACTCTCTCCCCCTTGCATTGGAAAATTATAACAACATTAGTACCGAACAATTTAAGAAGCCACCGGCTGTCTATGCTATATAATAGTCTAGGCTCTACATATCACGCATTTCTTCTCCTTGAAATAAATACCAGCTTTATAAAAATCACTGCAAAAAGAGCATGTTTTTTTGGAAAACATAGTCTAATTTAGGGGTTTGGCACCTCAACAAACACTGATAATCATATATTTCAAAATATTGGAAAATACTGATAAAACACCACTGAAATTCACAACAAAATAAACACTGACAACTGGACAGGCTGATGGATGGCTTAGCTTGTGCTTTGACTCTCAACAAGACTCTGCATTTCCTCTCCTCATCAATTTTCTGACCCCTCTCACCCCCTTCCCTCCGAGCAGGGGGGTGAATAGTCCCTGGTAGGGAGCCCCACTACTCCTCAGCATGAGTCTCCCAACAAGACATTCAGCGCCGGGAGTCTTAAAAGGGTAAGTGAAAAGTGAGAACATGTGAATTTACAAGAAGCAGAAAGTGTGGACTGAGATGAGTGACAGATAAGAGGGAGGGTTCAATATTGAGGTAGGATGAGAACCAGTCCATGGCAAGCCCTGGGACCCCAAGGGTCATGGATGGTGTGGATGATGAGCACAGTGGAGCGGGAGGTCCAGGGGGAGGTGATGATGGTCAGCAGTAGGGAGGAAACACTAGAGGGAGTGATGGAGAGTGACCAGGCTGTGAGAGGATACTCAGAAAATGAGTTGGTTAAAGATGAGGCTGCGCAGACGAAATGGTGGGGACGGGCTTTTTTGGCAGTATAAGAGGGGTCTGGCTTAGCTTGTGCTCTGACTCTCAACAAGACTCTGCATTTCCTCTCCTCATCAATTTTCTGACCCCTCTCACCCCCTTCCCTCCGAGCAGGGGGGTGAATAGTCCCTGGTAGGGAGCCCCACTACTCCTCATCATGAGTCTCCCAACAAGACATTCAGCGCCGGGAGTCTTAAAAGGGTAAGTGAAAAGTGAGAACATGTGAATTTACAAGAAGCAGAAAGTGTCGACTGAGATGAGTGACAGATAAGAGGGAGGGTTCAATATTGAGGTAGGATGAGAACCAGTCCATGGCAAGCCCTGGGACCCCAAGGGTCATGGATGGTGTGGATGATGAGCACAGTGGAGCGGGAGGTCCAGGGGGAGGTGATGATGGTCAGCAGTAGGGAGGAAACACTAGAGGGAGTGATGGAGAGTGACCAGGCTGTGAGAGGATACTCAAAAAATGAGTTGGTTAAAGATGAGGCTGCGCAGACGAAATGGTGGGGACGGGCTTTTTTGGCAGTATAAGAGGGGTCTGTAAGTAAAGCCCTGCATTGGGTCGCTGGTACAAATGGAATGCTCAAGGGAGGTTCGTAGAGAAAGAGTGACTGATCACTCCAGGACTGACAGGATTGTGAGAAGTTAGCCTGGCATATGATGTCCACTATTCTAGTGTGCACCTTGCACCAGTCTAATCGACACTTATTGATGGTGGTTGTAAAGTCAACCTTAAAGACAAGCTATCCTAGTGGTAGCATGGACCAGCAGTCTTAGGCTAAGACTTCAGAGAGCATGTGAAGCAAGCTGTTTTACCAATTATAATCCCTTGAATACCAAATGAAAGGACACCACACAAGGTATATATCAAATATATATATATGCATTTATTCTAAACACAACCCCTCTGCACTGTTTATGAGGTCAGAGATAAAAGTACATCACAAGTTACTCAAGTAGCATATTGCACAAATACAGTTATGCCCTAGGGGCCTCACAAACCATATACTAAAGAAGTGGTATAAGAACCACATGAGAGTTAGACAGCAGGCCTAGGGCCTGTAGAATCGCTGGGACTACACTAAACAACCAAAGGTTAAGAAGTAGGAGGCCCACGGGAGACACGCGCAGTGTCTAGACACAGTCGCGAGTTACCATTGACTTATAATGGGAAACAAAGAAGTTACAAAGTTACTGTTTAAGGACACTTCCGGATGGGCTACGATAAAACCCCTTTAGACTAGGACACTTTGAGAGTCAATACCCACGGGAGCACCGGAGTTCTTGTGTTACCTCACCCAGGGAAGCTGGGTGCCTAGGTGACTTTTGGTGTCGGGTTTCGTCGTCGTTTTCTATGGAGTTCTGCAAAGAAGTGCTGCAGGCGACCAGAGGAAAAGTGTCCGGGTGGATCCAAGGGTGGATCAGTGATGTGAAGAATCTGAACGCAGAGGGGACAGAGTCTGGGTCATTACATAGCCAGTGACCAGGAAGGAACCAGGCGATGTTGCGCGCTTGAAGGTGAAGAAGGTGAGCTTGTCTCTTCAGCCATGAGGTCCAGGAGGCATTGACAATAACCAGGCACTGGATTCGAGCTCATACACAAAGGATCTAGTTGACTGCGGTGTTGGTATCCGGATTGGACCCAAAAAGCCTTAGCAAATGCAACCCACGCAGGATATCAAGATTGGATCTGTTGCCAACCAGCTTGGTCTGTGGAGCTTCTCCTTTGAAGGAAAACTGGAGCAAGCCTGGAGCAACCAGGAAAGCAGTTTAGCTCAGAAGAAAAGTCTTCAGGGGGCTCACTAGCCAATGGGCAGGGAACTGGGAAGATGCATCAAGCTGAAATGCAAGAGCGGGCCCCATGCGGCACTCGTGGATTGTGGAGAGCTGAACTTCAGTGCAAATGGCACTCTGGTCTGGGGCTTCTCGTACCCCAATGCACAACTGCGAGGGTACCTCGGTAGTCGAGCTGTTAGCAAAATGCAGGATGTCCAGGGTGTCCGGTCCCATGTCTATATTGTCTGCCACGGGTCTCAGCTTTGCTGTGGAAGTGGGTCAGAGTTAGAGAGGTTGGAGAGTCTAGTTTCTGTGCCGCTAAGTTTTCTGGTTCCGGTGGGAGCGTCGGCAAAGCAGACTGGCAAGTTACTGGTGGTACCTGTTTGCACAGGGTGGTCACTCCTTGACCACAAGGGAGATGTCTTCCGTCTTCTAGTTAGAATAGAATGTCGAAGGTCCAAGAGTTCTATATCAAAGTTTCTTTCCAGGATAATCTAAAGTCCTGGGGACACAGCCCCTATACTTATACTAAGCTAAGAGGCTGGATTACCTGCCTAGGTCTCTCCTATGGGTGGACCTGGGAAGGGGGTGGTTACACCCCTTTCCCTTTGTCCAGTTTTTTGCCAGAGCAGGGCTGGAGTGCCCCAGCAACTGGTTTGAACCGGGCTATGCATGGAGCACCTTGTGTGCCCCAGGCAGTGTCTCAAAAATCATCTGCTGATGCAGCTCTCCCTGTCTCAATACACATCTGCCTGTCTGGGTAGATGCTGGCACCTCCCTGGACAGGAAACCTATTGTCCAGGCCTCCCCTGCGGGAGTTTCGTCCAGCAGCAGGAGGTCAGACTTGTGTCTGTGGCAGCAGCATCCATTTTGTGATGCTGGGGCTCTGTTTAACTTTAACCGGGTAAAGCAGTAACATACATGTCTTTTCCATCTAGAAGGGTGGAATGCTACCCCCGCCGCCAGAATTGGTGGGTGGGTAGTATTCCAAAGTGTTTGACACCTTACATGACATGTTTTAATAAAGCCAAACCAAAGTTAGCATTAACCATGAGGATTATAATGCACTTAAGAGTATATGGTATGGCTATATCATAGAACAGCTATACGGAGATGGTTCCGAAAGCTGTAGAGGGGCTCAGCTCATGCTAGGGCACCCTCTCACATAAAACCAAGCACTCGGCCTCCAGGATAGTCAAGGTGTACCATAGGAGTGACTTATAGGTGCATATGTGTCTATATGTATAGGTAGATATACTATATCTAAATAAGGGGTGATTACACCACCTTACCCAAGCTGAGTGATCAGTCTGTGATGTCAGTTTGGAGGGCCGGCCAGGGGTGGCATAATACATGTTGCAGCCCCTGGTAGGCCTTGGATGCACCTATGCCCTGGGTACCTACTGTACACTATACAGGGGCTCACAAAGGTGACCCAATACCCAATCTGGTATGTACCTAAAGTACATGGTATCAATTTAGAGAGAGAACAGCTGGGCTGTGGGTCTGATTAGCAGGCCCACAGCCACACTAAAGTCGAAAAACCAGAGAATCACAGCAAAAATTGGGCGTGATCATAGGAAGCAGACCCTACTCTCCTACAAGGATCCACTGGGGCACAGTCTGGATTTGAATGGCAGGCAAAACAGCATTTTGCCTGCTTGGCTGCTCCCCATAAAGTGATAAAAAGACCTTTTCCAGGTGTTTTTTTTGTGTGTAAATTGCCAGAGCTTAGGTGGCGCCTTAAAGGCTTACCACGCATTATGGAAGTGCTGGCCCTGCTGACTGGTGTACATGTTGAAGAGGGCTCTGCCGGTCCAGGGGAGCAGGGTGGACAGGACTGTGGAAGTTTTAACTGAGATGTAGAGGCTTAAAGTCTGGGGCGGTGAGGCAGGAAGGTTACCTCTCAGAAGAACGGATGCTCCTAGAAGCGGGCAGGTACCTTAGGGCTAGCACAGGGTGCGAGCACAGAGGTCGGACTCCGATCGGGTCGGGAGCGAAATCGGAAGTCGCATTTTATAGCAGCGCACGCCGTGACGGCCCTCGCCCGTGGCACCGAATGTGACGTTACGTCATGTCGAATTGTAGAAGGCGCTACCCATGCTCTTTCGAGGTCAAAGGCCCTTCAAGGGGATTTCCAAACTCATGTTTTTTGACGCCCTCCCCCTTTTGCTGCCCTAGGCAGCCGCCTAGTCTTGCGTAATGGTAGAAATGGCCCTGCCTGTTACACTTAGAGTGTCACACTGAGGAATACAAGAAAGTTATTGTTGGGATAGTTGAATTAATGTCATCCTCTGGTAATTACTAGGAGTTCAACATTTTTTTGTCCACTATGCTAGCTCAGACAGGAAGCTCCCAGATGCAAATGTTGGTCCTGTTAAGATATAAACAGTCCAGCCAGAATTTGCCAGCCCAGTTTCCGTCCGAACTGTAACACAAGCAACCACAGACCAGTTGGTGCTAATTTGGGTCTCATCAGTAGGGTGTAGGTTAAATCAAGTGGCACAGTGAACATGGAACCTACCTCTGGGCATAACAGTTGCACTTATGGCATCGCAGTGAACAATACAGAAAAAGTGATGGGTGAAATACTTGAATTTGTCTCAGCCACTGGTAATTACTCGGGCCACATCACAGCTCATAGTTTATTTGCCCACTAAGCCACCACGGATAGGAACTAGCTATAGGCAAATCAATCTTAGTCCTGCTCCAGTAGTACAATCCAGTCCAAACTGCCAAGAAAGGTCCCCTCTCAGCCAGAATACAAGGAACCCCAGACTGGTGTCACTCAATTTGGGGCTCGACATTAGGGTGCAGATTGGTTCCAGTAGCACAGTGAGCTTGGCACCCACATCTGATCATACGTCTCACCTTTAGGGTGTTGCCCTTAGCAGTACAAAAAAGTGAATCGTGTAATTCTGGAATTAATCTCAGCCACTGGTAAATTCCTCAGGCCTACATCCCAGTCCATCATTTTCTGCCCACACGCCACTCACTACATATAGGAATCAGCCATCAGTCTTGATCCTGCTCCAATAGGAACCATCCAGCCTGGTTGCTTCTGATCTATTTGGGGCTCATCAGTAGGTTGCAGCTGTGTGTCAGTGGGACAGGTGTACTTGACCCTCGTCTGGGCATAACCATCGCACTTAGGGTGTCGAACTGAGGGCTACACAGAGGGGACGGGTGAAATGCTTTAATTAATTTCAGCCAATGGTGAGTATATTCAAGTTCACTTGTGTTTTTTTGCTCACCATGGAACCTCAGACTGGAAACATTCATACGAAAACCGAGTCCAGATAGAAGATAAACATACAAAAGGCGATTCAAATCAAATAGTCATTTATTCGGCGTTCATCTGTTTGAAAAACCATAAAAGTACATTTAAAAACGTACACAAGTGGAAACAATTAACATTTTAAATTTGTTCTTCTAGTACAGCACATGGTGATTCAATACATAAAGGCCACATTAATGATAAAGGGACATTTTTATACAAAGCTTTGCAAACAGCATAGTCGATCAACTTTTACATACGCAAAATCATTTTTGTTATGCAAGCCGGTGCCATTACAACGCTAAATATTAATAAGTCATGCGGGGCTGGATCAGTGCAAAATGGCTTAGGACTCCACACAGAGCCTGAGCTTCTTAAATCCCACGCAGTGCGAACTGGCTTTACGTGGAATCCTTGCAGCAAATGGAAACAGCTCCAAACAATAAACAAAAGGAAAATGTATGATTTTCTCACGTGTAATAAATGTACTTTTCCTGAAAAGACGTAGAGGTGTAACTAGAGCACACATTTCACGCAATAAACAGCTTGTTTACTTTGCACCAAAGAGCAACGCTAAACCATGTTTATAGATTGTGGTAGTTTTTTACCTTCCGTACAGCGCACACCTGCAGATTTTATTGCAGTGATGCTTTGAAGTAATCCTGGTGAATCTTGGCTCATGTGTCAGAATACAGAACGCTGGTAATTATCTCATTACTACTAAACCCACCAATGGCAACTATATGTAAGTATTTCTTTAAGGTAACAGGGTATACAGTGGAAGAGGAAGAAATCCCATTATAAAATGTACATACCGTTAATGGTGCCTGTTTAGGAGGTGCAAAACGCAAGTACGAGCCGAAAAAGAGAGTGTTCAAAAGCAACAAGCAAAAAGTCTGAGGTTCACCGAGGTCAGATGACATTTTTTGTTACAGTTAAGAAGGAATTACAAACACATTAGTTTCCCATTTTTTCTTTTGTTGAAAATATCAGGATGAGATAAATTAGACATGTACTTTCCTTTACCATAAATATTTAATGTTAAGTTTTAAAACAAAGAAAAAATGAAGAGTGTTTTAGTCCAAAAAAGGCTGAAGTAAAAAATCAATCACACTCCAAAGGAACCAAATGGAAGGTTTTCAATATTTATAGCCAAAAAAGTATCCTGATTAAAGCTGCTCCGCTTGATTTTGCAAATAAGAACCTTTTGCTATATTTTTTTAGATGATGTACACATGCTAGTGCATTTTGATAATCTGTTCCTAGTTGTCGATGACAATTTTAGTGCAGAGAGTCTCCATTTGTTAACCTGCAGTGTACATTGAAAGATGACACTTGTGTCATAAGAGGAAAAATACACTATTTAAAAAGGCAGGGTTCGATTTATATGAATTATTTGAAAAACGTCAGAATATCATTAAAAATCCGTTCCAAAAATTCACTCAGGTAGATCCACTTTTGTATGGTACTTATGAATTTTATGATTTAAGTGTCTTTTCTACTGAGGAAATACTTCAAACTGTTGGTGCTTAAACTGGGGTGGTTTTGGAACAGCATATCGAGTTTGAAATATCGAGATACAAACATTTTTAGGCAACAAACCGACCACAAAAATATTGCAATGTTACGTATATATCGGTAAGCACATATTTACAAGGTACAAATGAGTTAAGAATAGTAAATTCATACTTGCGCATATTTAATTTCATAATATTTCTGTAGTTAATATCATGCTACAATATTTTTGTACACTATATTTTTGTGTTTTTTATGTTCTGCCCTACAACAAATCGGAGGAGTAGCTTATTTAAATGTAAATCGCCTTTTGTGTTTTGCCTCTTCTTCCCCATTGCTTCTTCTTCTGTAAAACCCAGCATGTTACTTTTCACTTTCTGCCTCCTATAATAATAGCTCGGAGCACTGCCGCACTGAATAAGGATGTGCATATTAGTGAAACTGAGCGCAAAATCCTATGGAAATTTGTTCTTGCCAATTACCCAGGATCAAATCCACAATCCACTGTTTAGTGTTACTTAACCAAAGTTGTCTTGGTTCTCTACTCCTGGGCAATTATGTGAACAATAATGGCATGCTTCAGTGACAAAAAGTAGAAACTCTTTGAACTCCTAGGATGAAAAAGTCATGCAGTTTTGCTTTGTTATTGCTTTACTGTCGTAAAAGTATTACATGGTCCATTCATTGTCCAGTGGATGCCAGTCAGAAGCCCAACTGTATCTGCATTTATAACCAGGTTAAACATGTACAAGATTCTGCATAACATTTACAGAGTGGCAGTTTAAAGAAAATTGCAAAATCGAGGAGCATTCAGAAAATACTTGAGACATAGTAAAATATTCTTAATTTCCTGAAGGTGGATAGCTAGCAGGGGACTGAACGTTGGCTCCACAAACACATGTTCAGTATACTGACAAAGGGTAGGTTTACACATATATAAACTAAATGGGAACTATTTTTTACAGTCAGCGCCCAATTAACAAAACAATGGGAGTGGACCTATAATTCGAGCTGAAAGTGAATCCAAAATAGACTTGACAGCTATCTACAAGAGGATGTCTGGGAGGCAGAAATGGCTGGCTACTGTCATATTTTATGCTGCAACTGCATACAATTGCACAGCAGTAAACTCCAGGCAAATGATAAGGAGTGAGAAATTCAAGGCTTGGAATCGCTTGATAGATTGTAAATGCCCAAAAACATGTCAGTACATTGGCATTAAAAACACATTATTGACTCCTCCCACCCTAGATTTGGTTGGAGATGTATTCCTTCATCATGCTTTACCTCAGTGTGGATTTCTACCCTGCTGTAACTCCAAATTGAGGAAAAAGTATTAGTATCCCTAAAGGATGCAATTGGCACGGCTTTCCAAGCCTACCTCTGGGAATGTATGTGGATTTCTAACAGATGCACATTTACAATATGTCCTAAGGGGTTCCAATGTACGATGTTTACTTGTGAATCTTGTCCTCAGTTTGTTGTATGGCGTTTTAGGATCCAAGTCCTATGTCTAATGTATAGGATATATTATTCCAATGCGGAGAGCCTATTGGGAATATAGGAACTACACTACAAGTTCATATAATTTATGGTTCATCCTGAAAACAAAACATCCACCAAACCCTAATAGACCAAAGTTAGGCAGGCCTGCTTCAAAGTCTATGGTCCTATATACAAACAATTGTACTTTTTATTAGACTGTCGCCCTATATTAAATTACCCAATTGACTTTCTGCTTTTACATCCTTAAGATGAACTGGAATGAGCACTCACTATTTTAAACCCTCCTTCTATTCACTGTATACACTTTTCTTTGACTTTCCTTTAGGTCGTTGTTGTTTGACTTCAGATTCGGTTACATTCATGCAGCAGTGGACAAAGAGATGAGTAGGAGGAGAGTTGTTAATTGATGTTCTTGTATAAGGTTCTTTGGATAGTGTCCATCAATATTTTATTTGATAGGTTACCATACCAACATACCTCTTGTAGATAGGACACTGAGACATTCTATAATCAAACTAATTTATAAGTCACTATGGCACTATCAACCATCGTCAAGCTTCTAATGTCATCAGCAAAATTGAAATATTCAGCCTGATAAATTAAGAATGAATGCCAGTTTGCTTCCCAAACATGTAACTCCACCATTCTGATGTTAATGAATTGTATTTAATGGTTTGAGGTTTATCTTATAAGCATATCTATAAAGTTTAGGTATTGCCTGCAGACGTAGCCATTTTTTTGATGCTTTTTAAGCTTTGAAGAACTATTCCAATATGGTCACTCATGTCATGAGCGAGCACACATGACAGCTCCGTGGGACCGCCCCCCCCAAAAAAAACCTGGAGTAACAGGTAACACCTATTTGCTTTGTTGGTGGTTGTTGTATTTAGAGAGTCCATCACAAGTGTGTCTACCCTTTTGCACAGTTTTAGCAAACCTTGAAGATTTCAAATGAATCGAATAATCGTTTTATATCCTGTCGCTTGGCCTATGAATGACACTGGAAGATAGTATATAGTTAAGATGCTTTATTTGTAAGACGTTGGGTCAGGTGGGGCAATACCGTTCCACAGGTTACTAATCATCTTCTTCTTTCTACTGTTCTTCAGGGTCCTACCGGCTGTGCGGGCCACTAGTTTCCTCGGGATGGAGAAGAGAAACATGTAAGTGTGGGGTTTATCATTATAGTGTCTTTCTCTAGAGGTTACGGGGGGTGTAGTGATGATCGACCAGCAGGTAGGTTTAATGTCATCTAATCATGCTCCAGAAGACTGTTAGGCTCTCTCTCTTATCTTCGAGGGTATCTGTCCAATTTAATGGAGAGAGACTAACAGAAAACGGGCAATACCTCTAACTGAGGGAATAGGAAGAAAACAAAATGTGCCACCACCAAAAGAGAGATATCCAAGAACTTGCTTATGAGGCTGGGTGTGACTTCTTAGTGAATGCAGCAAGACCATAAACATGGCTAGACCCCTGGTATCATTTCCAATCCCTCCTTCCAATTTCTACCCTCCTGCATCAAAAACTATGCTGAGAAGCGCATACGCACCTGTGTAAAACCAGGTCCTCCTGAAGTGTGGCTGGGTGGTGCGTGTAGCTGGCAGTCCTGTGGGCATCAAAAATAGTTCTCTGGGTCGGGGGCATTCTCCGGTAGGAGAAGCTCAGGATTCCTGCTACCAGTGGGACTCGTCCTTGCTCTAGGAAACTCCTGCAAGGAGAAAGCAGGATAGCAGCGGCTGGCCGAGTTAACCAACATTGTGGCCCGAGGGGGGCGGCAGGCAAGTCTTCCTCTTTGTCATCCTGCCCATCATGACATACCCTCAAATATCATGGTCCGATTTCGCTCTCGACCCGATCGAGTCAGACTTCTGTGCTCGCACCCTGTGCTGACCCCAAGGTGCCTGCCCACTTCCAGGAGCTTCCTTTCTTCTGAGAGGTAACCTTTCTGCCTCACCACCCCAGACTTTAAGCATCTGCACCACACTTAAAACTTCCACAGTCCTGTCCACCCTGCTCCCCTGGACCGGCAGTGTCCTCTTTAACATGTTCACCAGTCAGTAGGGTGAGGGCTTACATAACGCGAGGTAAGGCTTTAAGGCGCCACTTAAAGTCTCTGGCAATTTACAAAAAAAATGCCTGGAAAAGGCCTTTTTATCACTGTATGGGGAGCAGCCAAGGAGGCAAAATGCTGATTTGCCTGCCATAAAAATCCAGCCTGTGCACCAGTTGATCCTTTTAGTCCTTGGAGTCACAGGGCCAGCCATGGACTGGTTTTCATCCTACCTCACTATTGAACCCTCCCTCTAATCTGTCACTCATCTCTCTCCACTCTTTCTGCTTCTTGTAAATTCACAGGTTCTCACTTTTCACGCACCCCTTTAAGACTCCCAGCACTGAATGTCTTGTTGAGTGACTCATGCTGAGCCGCAGTGGGATTTCCTACCAGGGACTATTCACCTCTCTGCTAAGAGGGAACCGGGTGAGAGGGGTCAGCAAATTAATGAGGAGAAACAATGCAGAGTCTGGTTGAGAGTCAGAGCAAAAGCCTATCCAGTTTTCAGTGTGTATTTTGTTGTGAATTTCAGTGGCGTTTTTTTCAGTGTTTTCCAATATTTTAAAATATATGCTTATCAGTGTTTGTTGAGGTGCCAAACCCCTAAAATAGACACCAACTGTTTTCCCAAAAATGTGCTCTTTTTGCAGTGATTGTTATAAAGCTCGTATTTAATTCAAAGGAGAAGTAATGCAGGGTATGTAGAGCCTAGACTGTTTTAAAGCATAGACAGCCGGTTGCTTCCTACATTTTTCAGTAATAATGTTGTTACAATTTTCTAATGCAAGGGGGAGAGAATGACAGTAGTAAAAGGGAGGGGGCGGCATTTTTCAATTCTCGCCTAGGGCGGCAAAAACCTAGAAACAGCCCTGGTGAGGAGGGTGCTTGTGCTGTAGGGGTGGAGTGTCCGAGAGGAAGGGTCCTTGGTGCTGAGCGTGGTCCAGGGGCAGATGGACGCAGGCAGGATTGCCCATAGCTTGCCTTTGGCATGGGAGACATCCATTTCAATTCAGGCATTACATCATAATGCCATTAAAACGCAAATCCAACAACGCAGGTGTCTTTTCATCACATTCCATTACATCGCAGTGTGAGGTCAGTAATGGGGTATTTTTATTAGGGTGGGTATGTGTTTCGGGTGTCAGAGATGAAATGTGGGGTGTATTATGGGGTAAAATCTGACATTTGGGGTGTTTTTCGGGGTCAAATATGAAAATTGAAATGTGGATTTGGCTCAAATATGAAAATTAGGGTGTGCATTTGGGTCAAATATGAAAATTGGGGTGTGCATTTGGGTCAAATATTTTTTTTAGGATGTGTTTTGGGGCTCAAAGAAGAATTTTAGGGTTGAGGGTTTGATTTGGGGGCAAGGGTTAATTCAATTCAATTCAAGGGTTAGTTTTAGGCTTGCACTCACTGGAGTGGGATCAGTAATTTTTACATCTCTGCAATCCAACACCTTCCCTACTGTTGCAATATACCTAGTATTAGTATGCATTGTAATGGAAAGCGATGTAATGGTATGCGCTGTAACTCCATGTATACCTTTGGCACACCAGTGGTAAGCCCGCTGCACATGGCCGCACACCGGAGACTGGACTGCTGGGAGGTGGGAAACGCCGGAAAGAACACTGAATGGGGTGTGGACGCTGGGTGATTGTGTGTTAGCGGGAGTTGTGAATATTTAAATGAGATAAATATTACCTTGAGGCTGGGTCCTGTGTCTTGTTTGCTCCTGCTCTCCAGATTCTGCTTCTAGGAACAGAAAGTAGGCAGCCTGGCTCCCTCCCCTAAGCCATTCACAATACTGCAATGAGGCATTGGGATTGGTTATTGGCGCCAGGACAAGGCATTCAGCCAGGGACTGGAGGGGTGGGCATGTTCTCCATGCAGGCTGTAATGCAGCCTGCATTGCGAACGAGACAGTGCGCATAACTGCTTTGGGCAGCCTGAGCGGGCCATCCAAGCAGTCACTATGCCCTTGAGTGGGCATGCCACTCCGCCCCTGCCCTGCTCGGTGAGTGGAGCAGCCCTACCCACCTTCCTGGCCGCAAAGGAAACCTGGCACGATTACATCAGGAAGTTATCATTATGTGATGATTGTTCCTCTTCTTGACAGCAGTGACGCTCTTCCACAATAGCGGATGAGCCACCACTGGGGGTGCGTTATCTACAGGTGCTAGGCCTGGGCGACTCGACCCCCGGCCTCCTCTGCTATGCATCCCACCTTCTCCTTACCTGGACATTGACACAGTGGCGCAATCCACTAAACTTTCTCCAAATCTGTGACTCTGCAAGCAGGAGCCTCAGCCAGGCTGGATTTCACACGCCTGGGTCCAGCCGTCACCACCAAGTCCTCTGGTGAACCTCCCACTGTAGTTGATGCAGCAGAGCCCCCTTAGACGTAAAGTTCCAGTGCTCCTGACACACCAGTTTGGCACACCTCAGGGGCCTCATTTTTCACAGCGTCTGGCCAGCGCAACTTCATCCGGCCTGTGATGCAGAGAAGTGCCGCACACCGTTGGTGATCCCCTCCATGCACCCTGAATTAGTGGTGGATCATAGTATGCATTGCAGACCTCCTTACATTGGTGTGCAGGAGCTCCTTTACCATTCACAGCTACAGAAAATCAGTGTGCCGTTCATGCTGTTCACTTCTTCACTTGCGTCGCCACTTTCACCACAGACACTTTTTTAAGGACCAAGTATTCCATGGTTGTCACCAATTCATTTTATGCAGTGCTGCTTCAAACTGTATATTTCCGACCATGAACTTGTGTTACAATATGAGATGATTAACTATCTTTATTCAAATCAATGAGTACTCTCCTTCTTTCCTTGTCAGTAATGCTGTGTGCATGCATAATTAATTGACTATACACTATTAACTGTCAGGACATTGTTTCTTAATGCATCTTCCTTACCCAGTCCTGAACTGGTCTATGGGTCACACTCCTGTAAACTTTACGAAACTGAAACAAAGGCCTTAGAAAAGTGTGCAAACAGCCTTTACACAGTTGCAGAACAGTAAACGGTTAACAAATTATTCTCGCATACAGTGCCAAACATGAGAATAAGACTTTGCATGCAAGAGAGGGGTACAACTTGGATACATGGGTAGGACTGTGCAGAAAGATGACTGCAGAAGATACAGTTATTGTAAGGGAATATTTTCAAATTCATATAGGATATATAATTTATGAGAACCTATCACAAGATAACTAGGGGGGGCGCCACCCATTATGGATGGGAGCGCCCGGGGGAGGCGGACATTGGCCCCTCCCACAGGGGGGCGGCACCCATTACGGATGGGATCGCCCAGAGGGAGACGGCCATAGGCCCCTCCCAGGGGGAGATGGCTATATGCCTCTCCCACGAATTTCCTGGGGGCCGGATATCCGCTCCGGCGGAAGAGAGTGCGGGGAAAGGGGGGGGGAGTCCACGCTGTCCTTCTTACGGATACCCCACACGGGAACTCGGACGACCTTAAGATGGCGTCGAGTGAAAGGGGGCCCCCACGACAAGGGAAGTTACAGTTGGCTACGAGGGTAAAGTCCTCTGCGCATGCGCCACTCACACATGAGGGCGGAAATTGGTGATAGGGATCTGACACCGGTTAAGTCCTTGCCGTTGGCCCCTAACGATAGGATGTACAAAATTCCTGAAATGCATTATGTCATGATGTTAGACTCGGTTAGGAAAATCTGTGTATTAGAGATTTGTTAAGGTTAGCCTGGATATCTGTCTTCATCAAATGTAATGAAAGTTGAATTTTGTACATGATACATGAAATGTTTTAATTTAAAGTTTTAAATTTTGTTTCATATTTTAATAAATACGGCCGGTGGGGTCGTGAGGCCCCCCTGCCTTCCAAAAGTTCAAACTGTGTCTGTCTCCTACCATTGGGATTGGTGGTGGAAGGGGTGGCGGGCATCCCGGACCATATAGAAATTGACTGAAGGGGAAAAGTTAATCTCCTCACAAATGGGAAAACTACTTCTGTGCTACATAGGCTATACCTACATGTAAGATTGAATAACAGGAAGTAAAACCCATTTGAAATGGAGTAAATACTACTCCAACCCTTGCTATGGGAGAGAAACAATAGTAGAGCCAATTGTATTATTGTCAGGGAACACAACCATCCCCCAATCACATACAGAAATTGAGGTGAAAGATTATTTAGAAATCATCAAAGAAACAAGCACCAGCACTCAACAAAGCAGTACCCAAATATTAACAAAAGTACTAACTACAGTTCCTCAACATGTAACAGGACAATAATCGTCTGTTCCCACTCGAAAACGCCTAATAACCAGAACTAAAAGATCTACTGCTCAAACATAACCGTGAGCGCAAAATCCGTTCCGCTCGCGGATTTTGCGAATTTTCGGTAAATTCGCGATCCGCGAACTCCCGCGAATTTACCGCGAATTCGCAAATCCGCGAGCGGCGGATTCCGGGGGCAAAAGTTGAAGCCTGGCTGGCCTGTCAACTTGTAACTATTTTACGATGGCGCCGGCAAGCTGCCAGCGCCATCCTAAAATAGTTACTAAGTTAGCTTCAACAGGAAGCTCTAATAGATAAAATTATTATTTTATATTATTTTATCTATTAGAGCTTCCTGTTGAAGCTAATTTAGTAAGTATTTTAGGATGGCGCTGGCAGCTTGCCGGCGCCATCGTAAAATATTTACAACATGCCTTTCCTGTGAGCCCAAAAACAATCGTGAGCGTCGTCGAGGCAGGTGTGCCTTCTTCCCAAATCTACCGTGGAAAATCAGCTGTGATGCTGGATAGAGGCTTTTGCATCCTTGACTTTCACGAGCGCAATACCCGTGCTGTTCCTGTGACCAGGAGCTTCTTTCTCTTCATCTGCTGAACTGATCTTTCTCTGACCTTTTATACACACAAGAAGCATGTGTGAACTCGCATGGAAGCCCTGCCCGTTTGGCCCCGCCCACACACTTGTGGTTTGCACCGTCTTCCCGCCATTCACCCACTATGATGGACAGCTCACTCAAGGGACCCCTGTGCCCTTCGGGGCAATTGCATAGTAACACACACATGGTCGCTCAAACTAGTTGATGCTCAAATTCAGTGACTCATTCATTAGCCCAAAAACAATCGTGAGCATCGTCGAGGATGGACAGGTGTGCCTTCTTCCCAACTCTACCGTGGAAAATCAGCTGTGATGCTGGATAGAGGCCTTTGCATCCTTGACTTTCACGAGCACAATACCTGTGACACAAGAAGCATGTGTGAACTCGCATGGAAGCCCTGCCCGTTTGGCCCCGCCCACACACTCGCGGTTTGCACCGTCTTCCCGCCATTCACCCACTATGATGGACAGCTCACTCAAGGGACCCCTGCGCCCTTCGGGGCGATTGCATAGTAACACACACATGGTCGCTCGAACTAGTTGATGCTCAAATTCAGTGACTCATTCATTAGCCCAAAAACAATCGTGAGCGTCATCGAGGCTGCACAGGTGTGCCTTCTTCCCAACTCTACCGTGGAAAATCAGCTGTGATGCTGGATAGAGGCCTTTGCATCCTTGACTTTCACGAGCACAATACCCGTGACACAAGAAGCATGTGTGAACTCGCATGAAAGCCCTGCCCGTTTGGCCCCGCCCACACACTCGCGGTTTGCACCATCTTCCCGCCATTCACCCACTATGATGGACAGCTCACTCAAGGGACCCCTGCGCCCTTCGGGGCGATTGCATAGTAACACACACATGGACGCTCGAACAAGTTGATGCTCAAATTCAGTGACTCATTCATTAGCCCAAAAACCATCGTGAGCGTCGTCGAGGCTGGACAGGTGCGCCTTCTTCCCAACTCTACAGTGGAAAATCAGCTGTGATGCTGGATAGAGGCCTTTGCATCCTTGACTTTCACGAGCACAATACCCGTGCTGTTCTTGTGACCAGGGGCTTCTTTCTCTTCATCTGCTGAACTGATCTTTCTCAGACCTTTCAAACACACAAGAGGCATGTGCACTCACATGGAAGCCCCGCCCCAAATCCGCGGATCCGCAAATCCGCAAAATCCGCAGATTTTGCGGATCCACGATCCGCAAATCCGCAAAATCCGCGGATCGTGGATCCGCAAAATCCGCCCATGCTTACTCAAACACCACCCACCCCCCAAACTTTTGCGGAAGTCAAAATTTTACAAGAATACACAGTCACACACAAAGATGAAAAATTAATTCTTAATGACAATAACAGTCATGCAAAAAGAATTATCATCTTTGACAACAACATTCAACAGTAAAAACAGTGTGAAACATAGATGAAGGATGTGACATTTAAAGTTTGCCCTAAACAATTTTACCAACTCTATACCACCCATGGACAATATGAAGAAACCAACATCAACTTCATATACGCAGCACTCCCCAACAAAATACTACCTACATAGAACTCCTAACAGTAATAAAACAACAGACAGAAAACTACTTCCCAAAAAATAATAATAGATTTCGAACAAGCAATGATTATGTCAAGTTTAAAAATATTTCCACATACTGCAATACAAGGTTGCTATTATCATTTCAACCAAAGTATCTGGAGAAAATCCGCAAAAATCTACCCTAAGTACAGATTATGCCACAAACAGCAACTCTGCCTATCAAATTAAAAAACGAATAGCCGTTGCCTATGTATCAACAACAGAAGTAGCCAAAGACTATAATATACTTATTGCAAGTCCTTTCTAATGTAATGTATGTATGTAATGTATAGGCATTTATATAGCGCACTACTTACCCGGAGGGTCCCAAGGCGCTTCGACCGCTGCGAAACCCTTCCTGGCTTCCCTGAGAGATGGTCCCTTAATGGGTATCTCCAGGGTGAGACCAGGCATCCCCGGCGGTCTGGTGGGGCCGTTAGTGAGGATGAGGCAAGCTAATGCCAAGAGTTGCCGAGTGTGATCACTGATCAGAGTGGGCACCGAGGCGAGAGAATTATCGAGTCCACTGACCCTGGTCCAGAAACCTGCCGCGCCGGGAATCGAACCCTGGTCCCGGGCCGTCCTCTGCTCTCGGGTCTGCCGCCTCTAACCAGTGAGCCACACTACCACTCTACTAAGCCAATGAAGCAAAACTAACACCCTTCCTTGACTACTTTGTAGACACCTGGGTACGAAGACTACATAGGTCAGGGCGCCGACGACAACCAAAGATCCAAATCTCCTGGTGCAACGTATATGATAGCACCCTAGCACAAAAAGCTAAAACAAATAATGCAGTGGAACGATGGAAGGATGGCATTATGCCTTCCAAGCCACAATAGGAAGAGGACAACCAACTTTACAAAAACTAATAGAAGCCATAAAAATAGAACAGTGTTATCAAGAACAAAGGCTAGAGCAATCCCTCACTTAAATAGGCCCTAAACTTAGTAAGCAAACAAAAACAATGTACGAATACCTACAAAAAAAACTTGACTCTACCCAAACACCAAAGGACTAGAATACCTAGAGACAATTGCCAAATCTATCATTGAAGCAAAAAACAATAGCAAACATCATGCAGCATTTAAAAATTACAAAATATTTAATAAAAAATAACTTACAGTTCTGTTGCAGTAGATGGTCCTCAAAAATGAACAAATCCATAGTAGATAAATCAAAACACAAATCCATTCAAAATGAAAGCCCCCCCAAAAAATGCAAAAATACAACTGTAGAAAAAGAGTAGCACCTGGTGGTCGACCACCAGGTGCTATTCGTACTGGAGGAGTGAAGTCGTATATTGAAGGAGACAGATCGAGCCGCTCCAACCGTCCTCCCGCGAGTCGGCCACGGACATAGGAAGGTTTGCATTTATACCTTGGATTGCCAATCCGAGCCATAGATTTGGAGACCAGAGTCAGCCAGGGACATAGGAAGGTTCTTATTTATATCTTGGATTGCCGAACTGAGCCTCAGACTTGGAGACCAGGTCTATGTGGCACATTTGATTGATGGTGCACGTCTGGATATTACACACGTTTTTTTAAATATTTGGGACATATAAGGTCCAAACCACAGCCCTTCCTCCATTGTATCCTAATCAGGAACTGCATCTCCTTCAAAGACAAAGTAAATAGGAAGAACTTCACTACAAGTTAACGGACATACATCCGGGCAGTGCATAAAGCAGCAGTTATCCCAACATTTGTCTACTCTTACACGACCTGCCAAATCGTCCATGAGGTGTCAGTCCATCTCACCCTGAAGAAGTCCCATCTGGGACGAAATGCGTCGGCTGTTCTTTCTTACAAATGGAACAATAAAGAGGATTTTTCAATAAAATTGGACATTACTCTTAGGGTCTTTGTAACAAGCTTGTGACTTAGTTTTCACAATTTTTACATGTGGTGCACCTGTGCTTATGATTTAAAAATATATGTTAAAATGTGTTATGCTCGATAATCTATTCTAAATAACATCAACATTTGTTAATCTATGTTTTTCAATAGTTTCAAAAATTGTATAACAAAACTGAATAAAAACATTAATTGCGAAACACTAAAATAATTACATGTTTTTGTGAATACAAATATAAACAATAAAAATGGACATACGTCTCCTTTCTTATGTTCAATTTGCATATAAAGTCTAAGAAAAACTCTATATTAAACCATAAAAAATTACTATTCCAACTCCAACTATTCCAACTCCAAACCAACTAAACTTAGGGAAAGTGCTGGATAATAAACCATAAAAAATTACTATTCCAACTCCAAACCAACTAAACTCCGGGAAAGTGCTGGATAATAAACCATTACATTTTACTATTCCTAACTCCAAAACCAACTAAATTCAAAGAAAGTGCTGGATAATAAACCATAAAAAATTACTCTTCCACATCAAAAACCAACTAAACTTATGGAAAGTGCTGGATAAAAAATCACAAAAATGTACTATTCTAACTCCAAAACCAACTAAACTCAGGGAAAGTGCTGGATAATGAACCATAAAAAATTACTCTTCCACATCAAAAACCAACTAAACTTATGGAAAGTGCTGGATAAAAAATCACAAAAATGTACTATTCTAACTCCAAAACAAACTAAACTCAGGGAAAGTTCTGGATAATGAACCATAAAAAATTACTATCCCAACTCCAAAACCAACTAAACTCAGGGAAAGTGCTGGATAATAAACCATTATAAATGTACCATTCCTAACTCCAAAACCTAATAAACTTAGGGAAAGTGCTGGATAATAAACCATACAAAATTACTATTCCAACCTCCAAACCAACTAAACTCTGAGAAAGTGCTTGATAATAAACCATAAAAATTCCAACTCCAAAACGAACTAAACTCAGGGAAAGTGCTGGATAAAAAGCATAAACATGTACTATTCCAACTCCAAAACGAACTAAACTCAGGGAAAGTGCTGGGTAATGAACAATAAAAAATTACTATTACAACTCCAAAGTCAACTAAACTCAAATAAAGTGATGGATAATAAACTAAAAAAAATACTATTATGAAAATATTTGAAACAAATTGTATTTAAAAATGTAACAAACATGTCCTTAAAAGTATTAAAAACATAAAAAACTAAAATAAAAAAACCTACATATAAATTACAATCTATATTTTTTAATTGTCAATAAAATGTGGATTTTTCTCCTCTGGACTAATATTTTACACATTTGTAAAGCAAATACAATAAAAAATACACTTAATATATATACAAGGATCATCTGTATACATATTAAAATTTCCAGGTAGTGGTGTATTTAAGGAGACGAAATTTCTGACACACATTCTCTGACTTCATTTCAGCTTTTAGTACATTTCCATGTTTCCTTTTCTTTCTCATTCAAATGTTTTTAGCTACTGCTGATGCCATACCTATTATTTACTGCATTTGTTCCAGACAAAAATTGAACTGTGGGAGTGTTATGCTTTGTAATTACACTCTAGATGTTTTTAATTTTTCTTACCCTGTAATTGCTCATGTTCCTTTTACTGCGTCCCTATAACAGACAAATAAGAATCTCTCCGGCTAAAAACAAGGAAAAATCAACTGCCTCTACGATGGCCTGTAGAACATCCTAATAACAAGACCCACACCGAGGAAACATAATGTCTGGAAACCCCCCACAAGATAACGCCATGAATCATCTATCAGTGATCCAAATTTTCAGACGTGGCCTCATGGTAGAAAAGTCTCAAAAGTGCAGGTAACCCGAGCTCTACCCTGCTAGAAACTGGGCAAAATCAGTAATGGGAAATAGATAATGACAGAAGAAACTGTAGCATCAAAAACTATTGCACTTGATAGAGTAAACACTTATTGGATTCGACGGGCCAAGAAAATCTTCTAACTAAACAACTTCTCATGACTAATACTTGATAGCTATTTTGACTGTCTCTCAAAACCAGTAAGATGAAACAAAGAAAAAAAATCCAGAAAAAACTATCCAAATTAAAATATATGTCTTAGGTGACAAGGGTTATGAAAAAACTTTGAATATGAAAGGAAATAATGAATGAGCCTCCCAAAAAATGAGTAATGAGCCAGGGATACTGGAATCACTTGAATTGACAACATTAAAAAGGAACTTACCATCTGGCAAATTGATATGCCTCAATAGAAACTGTTGTACAGAGGAGACATTCATTGAAGCTAAGACAGAAATGCTCAATAGCTTTCAAGGGAGGGGCAACTCCTGGAACTATTACAGATACCAGTGGAAAAAGTTGAAAGCATCACCATGAATTATTGACTTTGTAAGACACAGATACATGCACAGCAGTCATCAAGCTCATTTCATCAGAGCAAAATATAGTTAGATTTATCACCACATACACCCAACAAGCACATACCATTACCAAGAAATTAAAGAAATACATGATTTATTTTAAAGATATATTGAGGAAATATTTGATTGAACATCCCAATATTACATTCAAATGGAGGTAAAGAATCCATGATATGCTTGTAAGTAGCCATTTAACTCGACAAATGACATTGACATGGATGGGCACTGTGGAACCTGGATTTTTTCATTGACATAAATGCACAGGGCCTAATTCACAAACTGAACTTTTGAGTAAGTTTAGTTTTATGGGTAAATGTACTACATTTTGATATTCAAAAACTGCTTTTGTTTTAGAAACTTAGGGCTACATGCATCAAAATTGTAAATTGGGAATACCTAATTGCGAATTCATGAGAATCGCAATTAGATAATCACAATTTACAATGTATGAAACTCAAAGATAGCGATTTCAGATAGCGATTCCTAGGGGTTCCCAAAGCGCTCTACCTCATTAATATTAATGAGGTAGATCGCAATTTGCGACCCCCTAGGAATCGCAAAGATCACGGGGATGGTGGCCTGGTGAAGTCAGCAGACCACCATGTCCGTGAATGCTTTTAAATAAAGCAATCTATTTTTTTGTAAAGCAGCCTGTTTTCCTTGAAGAAAAATGAGATGCTTTACAAAAAGTGAACTGAAAAGTTTTCTTTTCATTTTTAAAGAGTAGGCAGTGGTCAATGGGACCACTGCCTGCTCTTAAAAAGCGCTGTAACAAACATTAACAAAGTAGAAGGTATCTCTTGGGGACCCCTTCCCATTTATGAATGGGTTAGCACCTACTTAAAGTAGGTGGTAAAATGCAAATGTTTTGCGACCGCATTTTGGTCACAAAACAATCCTACATACTGATGCGATTCGGTATTAGGAAGGGATGCCCTAAACACACCCGTTCCTAATAGCAAAACGCAAACCCATTTTGCGATTTGGTAACAGGTTACCGAATCGCAAAATAGAGTTAGGTGCATTGAAAACATTTTTTTGCTTTCTCAAACGGGCCAATTTTGTGAAGGCAGATAAGCTTGATGCATGTGCCCCAAAGACATTTGTAGTAACTTACACTTTTGTAGGAAGTCTGGCACTTTGGATGACCAACCACTAGTCCTGTATCCTCTAATATTTTTAATGGGGTGCAGGAGTGTTGCCCATGTGTAGTGATGTACATACTGCTGTTGTTTCAGTATTGACTGACTGTTAGAAATGGGGGTTCTTAGAGTAAGTCTAAGCCAGGCAGAACCCACCACTCCAGTCAGGGTAAAGGAGTTACACACCCAAGATAACCCCCGCTCACCCCATTAGTAGCTTGGCAGATGAGTCATCGCATCCCAGAGGCACTGTGTAATGTGTTTGCACACCACACACACACACCAGTGACACACTACACACACCAAAAATACCACAGCACACCAGCTTATATAAAAGTATCTCATATATTGTGTATAAAAATAGACCACAGTCACATAAACCATAAATCACGTTGTCAACTAGGCAATTGTCAAGACATCACAGTTAGTGCATTAAAGTGAATACTTATATGCTGCACATGACATAAAAACATCTTCACTGTACAGAATATATTGCTCCTAAAATAATATTCACTATCCTATCACAGCAAGGCATGAAACAACATCAATCATGACCTCGGGACATGACTGTAGCAGTCATAGCAAGGGAACATGTGAATCAATAATACTGTGCATACCTGACAGTGCAAACACCAGAAACAATGTGCATTACCACGTATAGGCATGAACTGCAGCAGTAAGACCTGCATCACTGAGTATCAGCTTAAATACATAGGGTAAATCACTTACACCATTGAGGAACCCTCAGAGACATCCCCCTTGAGCTTCTACTATGATCTCTAAGGTAAACTTTCCCCTGAACGTGGGCTACCGGGCCACCTGCCCACCTACAATAGTAAATATGGTATTTGATAGTTTCAGCAGTAATGGGACCCCTGTATAGGATTCTTTCCCATCATACCAGCAGTGTCACAGCTGTCCCCATAACAGTATGCCACAAGAGAAAGGGGAGAGCAAACACACTCCCCATGTTGGTGGGGAGAACTCACCCAGTCCCCCTGTGTGCAGAAATGGAAAGACAGCTGCCCGGCTTCATGCTGTACAGCTTCAGTGTGGCCCACCCTGTCCGCAGCACCTGCTGTGTGGTAGTGGCCCTTGCGTTCTGAGGAACCGGCTCCTACAGCAGACTTGGGAGGCAACATCTTCCTTTACTCTGAAGACGCCCCACATAGTGTCCTCGGCTGAGGTGGAGAGCTGCACTACGTAATGATGGCACAGCCTATCGCTGGGGAGAGAGAGCTGCTGATATTAGCCCTCAGTGCGGCATCCTCTCTTCAGGCACTGCGCCTCTCCAAGGAAGGGCCTTGCTGGGAGTAGATGTACTAAATTGAATGAGGATCCCAAGACCAACTTGGGGGGTTTGTTTTGCTTGGAATTGGTAATAATACAGATTGTTATATAGTAAGGTTTATGGTTCTTGGCACTTGGTGTGTGTAGAATGGTATATAGGCAGGCTTACCTATGTGAAATGACTATGTTTTTTTGATACATGATTTTTTCATATTTAGTCTATTGATTATAATTGCAACTTTTTGTCTTATTTACAGCCCTGATAAAGTCCCGAATAGGACGAAACGCGTAGGCTGTGGAATTTGTGTTAACTGTGCAACATTTGATTGTAGAATATTGTGAACATCTGCATGGTGGATATCTTCATCAAATTGAATGAAATAACACAATAAAAGAACTTAACAAATCTGTGAAGGAAGCCTGCATGGAACTTTTTCGCTGGTCTTTTGAACTGCATGACTTTATAATTCTTGATCATATTGTATACTTAGAGGCTCCTTCTGTTTGTGTTTAAATTTATGTCTTAGTGGCTTTGACAGTGGGCTACTGGAAGTTTAGCCATAAAACAACAAATTAGAAAGCTGCAACATACCTGGCTCAAAACAAATGCCAAACAAGACAAACTTCACCTACAGAAAATTAACAGATTATACAAGTCTGCTATCAAAAAAAGCTAAGAAATGGTACTATTCAGACAGAATTCAAAACGCTAAATGTGCAAATAAAGAATTTTATAAAATACTCAATGAATTTCGCAAACCAAATTGCCTAGAAGGAACTCATCCCGCTACTCAAGATTTCACAGACAAAGTGGCAAATCATTACACGGACAAAGCAGACATGTTGGAATCGTACTTAAAACAGAAAGAAAGCACCAGCACTAGCCCTTGTACAAAACAACAATCCAAGAATGCTCTAATCAAGCCCCTCCGTTCCTTCCAACACATCTCACACGATGAATTTATGGACCTGGTAAAAGCAAGCAGGCCTGCCGGCAGCCCTTCTGACCCCTGTCCATCACAAACTTTCAAGACAATTCTTTTAACAACCTCTGCTGCCACTCCAGTCAGAAGAATCATCAACGATTCCTTAACTACTGGAATATTTCCAGAAGAACTCAAAAAGTCATACATACGCCCTTTACTGAAGAAAACAAACTTGGACCCGCTGAACCCTGACAACTACAGACCCATTACAAATGGACCGTTCCTGGGCAAAATGATAGAAAGAGCAGCGTTCACCCAGATGTCACAATTCATTGAAGAGAATGACATACTTTCAGACTTCCAAACAGGATTCCGTCCGTGAAGAGGCACTGAATCTGCCCTCCTTGCTATCTTGATGACCTAAAGAATACAGTTGACCGCAATGGGGTTGCTGCGCTACTCCTCTTGGACCTCTCAGCTGCCTTTGACATGACACTCTGAAACAAAGACTCATGAAGCCGGCATAGAGGGAACTGCTCTAGCCTGGATTGCGTCCTACCTTCGAAACAGAACTAATGTCATCCATACTCCACCTTTCTCGCCCAAACCGTATTCCACAAAAGCAGGTGTGCCTCAAGGTTCTATCATCACGCCCATGCTTTTCAACATCTACGTGAAGTCATTACCAGTACTGAGCAATACATTTCATCTTATGTGCTATAACTATGCAGATGACACGCAAATACTCCTTCAACTGGAGTGCCCCAAAAACATTGGAAAATCACCAATTTTCACTGTCTCAGAGCCGTGGATCAGTGGATGACCTGGAGCCATCTCAAATTGAATGAGTCAAAACCTGAAATACTCACGTGTGGCGATTGTAAACATTACAACCCACTTGCCACATGGCCTGATGAACTGGGATCACTGCCTAAAGTATCGAAGGAAGTAATAAACCTCAGAATGACCATGGACTCCAAGCTGTCGATGAATTCCCAAGTGAATAAACTAGCAAGATCAAGCTTTGCTACTATAAAAATGCTGCAATGAATTGTCCCTCATTTGGGATTTCCACAAAAGGTTCAAGCTACCATCTCCCTTGTTCTGTCAAAACTCGATTACGCCAATAGCCTCTACCACGGATCACCTTTAACGACCATGAAAAGACTACAACGGATTCAGAACTCGGCTAACAGACTACTCTTGCATATCAAACCGTGAGACCACATCTCCCCTGCCTTGAAAGCCCTGCATTGTTTACCGGTTGCCAGAAGATCCACGTTCAAGCTGCTTTGTATCACCCACAAAGCAATACATGGATTGGGACCACTCTTCATCAGGAATAAAATCACCAAACACGTTCAGCAAAAGAACCTCCACCTCAAAATCCCACCATACAAGAAAAAAACCATGGGTGACACATCCTTCTCTGTTCAAGCAGCCAAACTATGGAACTCTTTACACCCCAACATAAGGTCCTCTGACAACCACCGTATCTTCAGAACACTACTCAAGATTTGGCTCTTCCCCACATAAGCAACATACGCAAACAGAAATTTACAGCATATCCCTCTGTAAACAAGCATTTTTTTCACTATAGATCTGTTTCTATCTTTGTGTATTACTTTTTTATAAACATGTAAAATAATTATGTTGTTGAGAGAAAAAAATAATAATAATAATAATAAATAAATAAAAATCATCTTTGGTCTAAATGAACATACTTCCATTGTGCATCTATGTACCTTCCATGTACTTGGATCTGTGTGCCTGTTACTTTTCTCCTGAAAAAGCATATCCAATGCACTACCCTATTTCTCATCCTGTGCCTCTATCAATATCTTTAATCTACATATACTTACCTCCTTTATGTATCTATATCACTTTCTTCTAATTTAGCATTTCCAATGCACTACCCTATTTCTCAGCCTATACTTCGCTCAATATATCTTCTAGCCCAACCTTCTGACACATCTTAAACTTCTTCTACTACTCCTTCCAATGCACTACCCTATCTCTCATCCTATACATCTATCAATATATCCTCTACACCCACTCTCTCATTTATCACAAACCACATACCACTACTATGATTGCCAAAATAACCCTTTCTAGACTCTCTCCTACTCTACTCCTCCTTGCATCCTCTGACACCTCTTTTACTATACCGATCCCCTACAACAAACCTTTGTAAACTCTTCCCTCAGAGTCCTCCCCTCCAAAACTCCTTTTTACTCAGCCAAAAGCCTCCTCCTACTGCTAAGGCCTAAAAAAAAAAATCCTTCACTCTTTTATCCCTCCACTATCCTTTTCAATCGAAATTAACAGACTAACATGTTCACTTCTCAAATTCCATACTAAACTATACTAATATACTACCCAAATAACTGAATAAAATATCCACTACTCAAATTACTTCATATTTTTTACTATACTAATTTTCAACAGTAATCCTTTATGGGTTCTGGAGTGGCATGCTACTCGCCAGAAAAGCGCTTCAACACCCATCAGGGGTAATAAGTACTATATGAATGCAAATCTTTCTTCCCCTTTTATCCCTTTGCTTTCCTTCTCACTTCAAGTAACTGACTAATATCCACCACTGAAATTACTTCATTTTTCACCATATTAATTCACCACTAATCCTTTGTAGGCTTCCTGAATAGCGTAGGTCAACAAGCGCTATATAAATACAAACCTTTGTCCTCCACTATCCTTCTGCTATCATTCTAACTCCAATTACCTGACTAACCTATCCACCATTTAAAATGTACTTGCATGTTTCACTATACTAATTCAACACTAACCCTCTATGGGTCCCGAGTAGTGTGCTACTCACCGAAAAAATGCTTAGACGCCTCGTCAGGGGTAGTAAGAGCTATATACATGCAATTACAATACAATACAATACAATTAAGGAGCCATATTTTTGGCAAGAATAACTTCCCATCAGGGACACAATATTCGAGTAAAGCATGAATACAATCTGTGGAAAATCCTTTGTTCTTGTGTCCTCAATACACAGTGGTCCAAATTCTGGCTTTTTGTTATTTTGGACCATTTTAATATGCAGAGCGACATCCTCATAGTAATGGGTACTCAGTATGGATCATCTGAAAAGACTCTGCATACATACACGGGACATCCAACGTCTGTCCGGCAGGAAACCACCTTCACCACCCACCACATTAGGATGGTGGGCTGTGTGATGCCGGTGTGGCAAAGGGCCTACAATGGTGGTGGTGCATACCAGGCATCGCCGTAGGATTACACCCGCCATGAAAAGGCTGGCGGAATGGAACACTGGAAGCCCATAACGGGCCCCACTTTCTCCCTGGCATTTCAATGTGGGCACTGGGGGGCACCTATGGTGCTCCCTTAGATGTCCCTGCACCATGTGCAGGCACGGCAGGGTGCCTGCAACGTAGGGCAGGGATATGTCAAGTGACCTCTTTTTGGTATGCAGCGTGTGCTGCACCCAGCAACACCCGCCACAATACAAAAGATAGGCATTGCGACCGCCATGGTGGTGGTCACATCATAATGCCTATATCAGGACCGTCGAAAGTTTTTTTAGGGTGGTCACGATATCCGATAGAGTGACGGGCGGACTCAAGCCTGTCCGATATCGTAACCAGACCCTTAATTTCCAGCACACTTTATGCACTACATTGCATCAAGGGGGCATTTCATGGTTAGTGGAAAGCTGCTCTCATTCAATCACCTACTGGGTTTGACGCAAAGCCCTATCAATTAAAAAAGGGAGACAGGTCTTTGTGCGAAACACATATTCCCCCTCAAGGAAGGCGTAACGTCAAAAAAAATACTTCTTTTCTCCAAGTGTTTCCAACTTTGCATGGGTGATGTATTTGTACAACTCACATACAAACTCTGAAAAGTATTCCTCTCTCATATTTTATGGGAAAGGTGCCCTTCTGGTACAAAACCTATGCTAGATATGGTGCACACATCCTTGCACTATGGTGCAAGGGTATGTGAGATGCACAGCTCTCTAAAGTACATCACTGTAGTGGGAAAGAGATACTACACCATATCTTAGTAGATATAACACTGTTGTGCTCTGTTCCTTCCATGCTGCATTGCATGAAAATTTGTAAGTTTGGCCCACAGTTTTCCATTAACTGCACTCCTCAAATGAGTATCTAGATGCCAAAAAAAGGGATGATGGATGTTTAATGCAATCCATCTCTTGCGGTAACGAACAAAAAATACATCTGCATCTTACAATAATACATTGTTTTACTTTATTTCAGTTACTTCAGATGATGTGAAAATAGTCCAGGGAACAGGAGAGCACCTTACTCATGAACATTTTATTGTAGGAGAATGCATCTCGAATGAGAGAGACAGAACAGTCCAACGGTGCTTGGCAATGGGGACAGTGAAAGACAATATGGTTAACAGGGAGGGATATTCATTTTAATTTTGAGGCAGAAGGAGTCAGATGACACCATTTTAGTCCCAGGTGCAAATTGTGAAAATAGTGTAAACGTGACAAGTGCCCTTCTAGTACTAACCCTTACAAGAAGTAAGGAAGGTGTGATTTTTAAAAACATTTTTTTTCCAACCTATGAAATAGGTAAAAATGGCAAACACAAAAAATAAAAGAGTAGCCCAGCAGTTCAAGCACACTAGCTCTGGCACTGAACTGCACTTATTGTCAGGCTAATGTGCACATGTGAGCAAGCCAAATTCCCTCACTAGCAGCACAAAAGAGACAGTGGCTGAAGTGAATTGTTTCTTGCCGTTTGCTGTGGTGGCCACAAGCAAAATGAGAATGACAACTGAACAAAACTTTGAATGAAGGAGAAGACCTAAAGCCCTTTATGTATGGATAAAAGATATTTCTGGGGAAAAAATCTGACTGCCCAGTCACTTAAAGTTGTTGCAAGGTTAAATGTAATAACTAGATATCCGTAATGGAAAAAAGGCTCACATGTTAAATGTAGCAGCTCCTCCGAAGGGTGAATATTGTTTAGAAGTCCTTCTGAACTGAAGCTCTTTTACACTTCACTTTGCTTAGTAAATATTCAAAGTGCCTCTTAACATAAAATGTGTGCCCTGATCTCTCAGCACAACTAGTTTTCTTTGAATGAAATGGAAACAGTATTTTTTCTCTGTCGACATAAAAAATTATTTTAAAGCGATGTTTCTCACCATTACACTGAACAAAATCTACTTGTGTGACCTACATGCACTAAACCTATTTATTAACAAGCTTGTTCCCATGTTAAATAAGCCCAATTGAGTGTATTTCTGAACAGAAGGGGTATGTACCTATGTCAGTGAAAATATGTATTCTTTATTCCACACGTGTATCCATTTTCAAATACTTTGCCATCCAACCATATCTTCCCTTTTCACCTCCCGGGGACTGTGTTATCGTGAAGGAGATGTGAGCTTTTTCCTCTCAATCTAAAGGAAGAGCCTGGTCTGTGCAGCTTAAGAGCTGATTCAAAATGGCATCTGGCCGGGGGCACCTGCTCAGTTGGAGCATTCTCTTGCTGGGAATGTAATTACTAATGACACTGGCCAATCAGAAGTCAGATTATGATACACCTTTGCGCTAAAAGAGCAACATGTCAGCCGAGGTCACGAGAAGTGCATCAAAAATAGAGTAAGGCCAGAACACAAAATTGACAGCAATCTTGTTTTCTTTGTTATATGTCCCTTTGTGCCTCTGAAGTAAAATAAACTATGTGGTGTGCTACAATGGCAGAGACGTCGCTGGATTTCTGCCACTGTAATCTAACAGATATTGTCCCTTATTTCAGAGTCTTTACATTTACACAATGCTCCCTGTAACACAATTGAGCTAACTTTCAGCATTATCCTCTCTCACAAACGTGGCTTTCTTTTGTACAGTCAGGGATACACAAAACTCTACACTGCTACTCTTGCTCAACAGTCCATGTAAAGAAGGAGAGTGACCCCACTGCTGACTTCTCACTTGATTGTGTGCGCCAGATTTATCAACTACCTTTACCGGGAAAAAAGCTGGGCTTTTATTTAGGACGTGCCCATTATACAGTACAAAGAGAGTCCTTACAATAAGGAGTGATTATCTGCACTTCACACATACTTATATGGGCCACTGCCTTCCATGCCTAAATGGGGTTGACCACCCCATCGTAAAGTAGCACAGCAGCATGAATTAGACGTTTCAACATTTCTTGAGTGCAAATATTGCACAAGGGTTTACAGTATTGCTCTGAAAGCAGCATTTGTTTACAAAATAGAATTAGTAAAATTGGTCATTCATGCTGTGTGCGATAATTTAGTCACACCACTAGAGGGTTCTCTCAGGATGCTTCATTGCCAAGTCTGATTAGATGCTGGCCGTGCTTGCATGGGTGGTAACCATATACAAAGAGCAAGTGAACCTACCCATTTGTTATGCTATTTTATTTATTTTATTTATTTTACAAAGTGGGACAAATACTTTCAAGAGTCCTTGGCCCTAAAATAAAATATACCCAACAAAGACAAGCAGAGCCTGGGGTGACTAAAAGGTGCTGTAACAACAGAGGGGCATGTTCTCAAGGACTCATCGCCGAGTTAGCAGCACTTTATTGCAGCCAAAATGGCGATGAATTTATCGACCTATTCACAAGCTGGTGCAAACAGCTGATATCACCAGTTTACCTGTGAAAGCAGCTGCAAAAAACATCGCCACAGAGGACTCAGGCAACTGACACTAATCATATGCAGAGCAGGCGTTCCTGTGCAAAAAGCTGCGACAACACCACTTCGCAACATTCTCAAAGACCTGCCAGATCGGCAATAGGATCCCAAAACATGCGATAAGACATCTTAGCAGCAGAGATTTAACACCTGCTCTTACCTGGTTTAAAGTCAGATGACAACCTGCACCATAAAAGGAAGCCCAGCCCAGACGTGGCAGCCTGCACAGCAAACCCCGGAGAACTGCCTATACTCTGCTGATGAAGGATAACAATCCTGAAACACCGGTGTCCACAGTTGGCCTGTAACTTTGCATTTATACTTGAGACTCTACGAAAAGCGCACATGATTCAAAGAACTGCATTTACCATGATGCTCATGGGGTATACCCGCTGGTGGGTGGAGCAGTGTGCGACCTATGGACTTTCACTTAAAATGGCTCCCTTGAGCCATATGAGCTGACAAGCTCAGGTTACGCACCTGCGCGCCGTGAGGGGTACCAGACCCGATAAACTCAGCAGCCTGCACAGCAAACCCCGAAGAACTGCCTATACTCTGCTGATGAAGGATAACAATCCTGAAACACCGGTGTCCAGAGTTGGCCTGCAACTTTGCATTTATACTTGAGACACTACGAAAAGCGCACACGCTTCAAAGAACTGCATTTACCATGATGCTCATGGGGTATACCCGCTGGTGGGTGGAGCAGTGTGTGACCTATGGACTTTCACTTAATATGGCTCCCTTGAGCCACACGAGCTGATGAGCTCAGGTTACGCACCTGCGCGCCGTGAGAGATACCAGACCTGATAAAACTTGGCAGCCTGCACAGCAAACCCCGAAGAACTGCCTATACTCTGCTGATGAAGGATAACAATCCTAAAACGCCGGTGTCCAGATTTGGCCTACAACTTTGCATTTATACTTGAGACTCTACGAAAAGCGCACTCTTCAAAGAACTGCATTTACCATGATGGTGGGTGGAGCAGTGTGCGACCTATGGACTTTCACTTAATATGGCTCCCTTGAGCCACACGAGCTGATGAGCTCAGGTTACGCACCTGCATGCCGTGAGAGGTACCAGACCCTATAAAACTAGGCAGCCTGCACAGCAAACCCCGAAGAACTGCCTATACTCTGCTGATGAAGGATAACAATCCTGAAACACCGGTGTCCAGAGTTGGCCTGCAACTTTGCATTTATACTTGAGGCTCTACGAAAAGCGCACGCGCTTCAAAGAACTGCATTTACCATGATGCTCATGGGTTATACCCGCTAGTGGGTGGAGCAGTGTGCGACCTATGGACTTACAGTGCTTTACTGGGTTTAGCACATGTGCATGGGTTGGTTGTGAGATTTGTGGTGTGAGGGAAGGGCCCCCTCTGGGCACATAGTCGACGGGGACCTACTTGCTGTTTCTAGCTGTGCTGCAGTGTGGCAAGGGGATCAGAGACATGCTCCAGAGTCATTGTTGGTATGCTCTGTGCTATATTTAATTGTGCATGTGTGTCATTGTTTCCATCTCCCCCTGTCACCTCAGTCCCTGGTCGTTACTCACCCTGATGCTGTTGTGTCAGGTATTGTTGAGCAGCGTCTGGTCCCCCAACTCCTGCCACCGTCTCCACACTGATGACTGTGGACACCATTTCCTCCATCTCATCCAGCTCCTCCTGTGGCACTGGACTCCCACCTCCAGTCTGTGTTGCTGCCTTCTGGTTGTTGGCGAGTTTCTGCTTGGTTTTGCGCTTCACATCATTCCAGCGCCTCTTGACCTCTTCCATTGTCCTCCTCAGCACTCCGACTCCATTAACCTTGTGCAAAACGGACTGCCATATTCCCTCTTTTGTTGACAAGGACATAGTGGAGGTGATGAACAGTAGTTGATGGCGTTCTATCACCTCCGTTATTAGGATCCTGTTTTCCTGTGGACTAAACCACGTCTTCCTCTTCTTCTTGTCCTTGCCCTTCCCAGAGGCCCCAGGCTGGTCCTATATGGAGCTTGTGGGGTTATGGTTGTCCTCTGTACTTGCTCCGGCTACCTCCATTGTGCTTTGTCGTAGTTTTGGTTTTGTTTGTGGGTTTTTTCCTACTTTTATAGTGATTTTTCCCACCTGAAATGTGTGAATTGCAGGTCTGGTGAAGATAATCGCTGATATTTTATTGCGGTTGGGCCCATCGCAACTTTTTTCACGTAGGGGTTTAGATTTTTATCGCCGTCCCGGTGAATTTATCGCGGACATTTGATGCGTTATCAGGAAAATATTGCATGTTATCGCTGTGTTGTGAATAGGAAGTTAACACTGAGTTATTTTCCCATGATAAACGCAATGTGAAACATTGCGTTAACTGATTTTGGCGATGATTATCGTACGTTTTTGAACATATCCCCCAGAAATACTTCTTATCAAAGAACGCATATTGGAAACTACTAGACACAGAAAACCCACATTTTTAGAGCTTTCCTAAATTGAAATAAAGAGGGGATTTTCCGCAGATTAACCGGAAGCTCATTTCTTAGTTTTGCTGCAAAGCTGAAGAAAGCCTTGCCTCATTTACAGTATCATAGAGCCAGCAGATGTGCATCAAGGAGCCCAGAGGGCAAGAGGGAGTGTACCTTTTGAATTTATTAGCCAGATAGATCAGGCCTATTCATGTGCTGCTTTGTATATGAGGCAGAGTGATTTAAACTTCACTTACTTTTCAATCAGAAGCCAGTGCAAATGTTTTACAGCCCCTGAGGAGGATTATCAAGGAGGAAGTACGAGTATCATCTTGGTTTCACATTCTGAATGCCTTCCAATTTCCTTAGCAGTCTCTTCTCTGCCCCCAAATATAGATCCAGTCATCTGAGAATAGTTGCTTATGGACCTGCTTGGGAAGGAAGAT
The DNA here is from genome assembly GCF_964263255.1 of Lissotriton vulgaris. NCBI lineage: Eukaryota > Metazoa > Chordata > Amphibia > Caudata > Salamandridae > Lissotriton > Lissotriton vulgaris. The sequence goes on from NC_141685.1 coordinate 1,434,170,670, forward strand.
AAGGATCTTACTCAGGACCTTAAATAACAAAAAAAAGTTGAATCCACATGAATGATTGACCTGAGTCTTTCATTTCCTTTTTTCATGTCACCACTGACGGCCAAGGATGATGTTGAATATCTTTTCCAGGACTACTGCACCCCTTGCGACACAAAACAACACCAACCTGTTGTGATCTTTGTTGCTACTTCTGAAAATCGTCAGAGTGATGGGGTTTCCATGTAGCTTATTGCAGAACCAAAGTTTTCTGTTGCCATTGCGGTCCCATCCCAGGAAGTGCAGTCAAACACAATGAGCCGTTTACTAGTGACCCGTCTCAAACAAGAGAGGCATGTACGTCTTACTATGCATAACCCCTTTGCACATCAATGGAGAAATACCACACATGTTGCACAAAAGATGATATTCATTGCAATGCACCACATTGCGAACGCAGCAGCAGCAGCTATTGTACATCTGCTTGCTTTGACCTTATTTAAATAATATATTTTCATAGTTTCTGTTTCAACAACTGCATCATTTTTATTTCTTGGTGTCTTGTTGTCTTCCACAACATTTGAGACAGAGGATCTGGGCCGTTCTCCTAAATATATAATTATCTTTATTCAAAAAATTCTAAACCTTCACATAAACAAGCACCATACCAAGTCAATTGGTATATAACATTTGAAGTTGGGATGGTGACATACAGGTAATTGTGGTAGTGGTATATAAAGATTTGAATAGAGGGACAGTGGCACAAATTGCACTGCTGGAAATGGCCAACTTTTGTGTGGTATTCCCTAGAGGTTTGCCTTTTTTCACTGAACTTGTCTTTGTTGGTCATAGAACTCTGCTTATTTCTGCTAACTAGTGGTAAAGAGCAAGTGATCTCCAGATTAAACATGGTAAGATTGGCATACACCTAAATTGCTCAATTAATTTTATTATAGGTCTCTTGCATATAGTACTACATGTAAAGCAAAGGATACAAGTGGCTGCAGCACTCATTGTGCCACCCGCTAAAGTAGCACTGTAAAACATGTCTCCAGGGCTACACTTGCAGTTTCTGTGTACAGTTTTAAACTGCAGTTTTGACCTAGAAAAATAAACCATTTTCCAAACCAACCCTTCCTTTTCAGTACTTTCAAGTCACCCCTAGGTTAGGCCCTAAATGGTCATGGGGTAGGGTGCATGGTCTCAAAAAAGTAGGAAATGCACATTGAAATGTACATGCCATACAAGTGAAATACCCCATATGCCATGGCTTTCCCCTAGGTAAACACTGTGTTAAATTGCAGTCAGTTATATTCCTTAATATCTTTTTGGGAGCATCTAGAAATAATATTTAAGGACTCACTTTAATAGTAAAAGATCCAACTTAGTGGTCAAGTTGTGTTTTATATTACTATTTTGAAAATTACACTTTTAGAAAGTTGACGTTTTCCAACCGCAGTAAGTAGCAAATCCAATCCAGCGGAAATTTAAGGCGAAGGTGCCCAGCCTCATTAAGCCCTCTTCTGGAACTGCCAGCAGATGTCCAAAAAAGTGACTAAGTCGAAGCTAGAATTCTTCACATGGCAAATGTCCAAAAAGTATACCAGTGAGGGACTTTCTCTGGGCGTGAAATGTAATTTTTTCCTGCTCTTATCAGTACCACCAAAAACCAATGGCTTCAACTAGAACTAGTCCAGCAGCTATCCAACAAGAAGGAGACCTCTTAGGCCACAGCCTGCTGACTTGCTCTCCAAGGACTTTTGACTTCCATCTCAGAGACTGAGTCTGAAGATGAAAGTTTTAATCGGAACAAACCTAGTACCTGTATCTAACATGCTCATCACGGACAGCCTTAAGCCTTACCCATGTTCCGATCAAGCGCGACCAGATGACAACGTTTGGTGCTAAATGCTTTTTGACACTATTTTGAACCCTAAACATTAATAATTCATAACTCCAGTCCTACCAATTGGATCTGTCATTCATTTTGGTGTTGATTTATTTATGAAAATGTGCTCTATGTTACTACAGTGGTTTCAGAGTTTTCTTGTTTTGTGTTTTCACTGTATTACTGTTTGAGGAATGCATAAATGTTTTATACACTGCCTCTAAGTTATTCCTGACTGCCACACTACCAGGGGGTTAAGCACAGGTTTATGTAGTAGCTTTAGTGGTTCATCGTGAGAATAAATGTCATTTTTATTTCAGGAGCGTTTGCACCACCCTCAACTAATACTTTAATTTCTTACAAGTACAAATGAACAAAGTAGCCATTATGATATGCAGATATTAGATATTTTCATTACAAATTATGAGATGGCACATGCACCATCACAGAACTAAAAGTAAGGTTTTGTTAAGAGCCCTGGATATCAGGTTTAAGAATATAAGGTTACAAGTCTATTTCGACACGATGAGATGTTGTGGATATGAATTTGTAAGAGAGGGCTTTCCAGAAGTGTGGGCTTAAATGACTCAGTCCTGGAGGTGAGTTTATGTATCAATTACATTTTTTGTATAGCTGAAGGTATGGAGCGGGGTGGACTAGGGTAGAAGTAGGTCTAGAAGTGTAGCTTATTTATTGTTTTAAACAATTTCATGAGAATATTTTGTTGGACCCTCAATTCAGCAAGTTTTATAGTGCTTTCTCATAGTCTCTAAGATCCCCATAGCAACTCTTTTATCACTACTCAATGCTTCTTTCAGGTGATGTCCTGACTAGCTATCACCATGTTCAACAGGACACATCTGTATTTCTACCTTCATTTCTGTGTTCTCTCAGCTCCTTGCATCCCACTGAGACGTTCCAGCTAATAAACTGAGTCCCATTGTATTAAGCAGCATAACACAAGTTAGGTACAATGGTGAGTAATGGTACACATTGTGGTAGCAAGTACCACAGATAACATTATTGTTGTCGTTGAAGATGATAATAATATTAATAATAAAACAAGATTTAAGAAAGTATATTTTGTGTAAAGCTTTAATCACTGAAATATTTTGTGTGAGACAGAAAGTATAGACATGCCAGTACTAGCAAACTGATATTAGAAGCTCAAGCAAGGCATATTGTCTAACCACTCAAATTCAGAGGGGTCTCTACGAGTCCCCATTCCATTTTTACAGCCCTTCAGCAATTTGCAATCGCCCATTGAAAGCATTGATATATTGGTTGCTTGAAACAGAGACTGAAACTTGGACCTCATGGATGAGAGCCCGAGGGGAACCAACACGTGCAAACCTATGCATGTCTAGTATCTGCAACCTGACACAGAGAAGCTCCATTCCAGGGTTAGCCAGCCCAGTTGACATAGTCTTGTTTTAGTTAGATGGAATAGACGTTGCAAATGTAAATAATGTAAATACGCCTTTTTCTTTAAATATAGGTTTTATAGGTTGATTATTTTCTGTCCTGGTGTTTTTTGCCTTCACCACAGAGCGATGAACCATAAACTTTGCTCTGCCATAATCACCTTTCATCCACTATCCAAAACAAAACTTGATAGGTGTGCCCCTATTGAATAGACCAATAAAAGACATTTCCAGTACAGCTGTCCCATTCATAAGACTCAGCTTGGGGGTACCAGATTATAATTGTTAACATTTACAACAAACAATTAAATATAAATGACCTACTCATAACTACTTAACCAGGAGTGAGGCTTTCCATGTACTCATGGTATACTAAGTTGGGCAGATTCTAAAGTGTTTAAGCCCAAATTTTTGAAAAAGTGCAGTAGCGCAGTAAGTCACCTTGTTGTGCTACAGTGTGTCACTGGGAAAGGGCAGGAATGCATTGTATTGAAGGCATAGGGTGCATTCTTGACTTTTCCCCTGCAATGGTGCACAATGTAGGCACCCCTGCACCATGTAAAAGGGTGCCTGTTGTTGCATGCAGGATTGTTTTTGTGCAGGAAGGGACACCTCCCTGCACAAAAACAATCATGAGAGGGTTTTACCTCTTTTAATGTGTGCTGAATATTGCAGCTCACAGAAAGAGTAAAGAACGGTGAGAAATGAACATATTTCTCCTCATTATACCTTTCCTAGGGGGCCATATCTTTTTGCCGCATTCCCAGGTTTACAGGTTTTGTAAATCTGGAAATGAGTAAAAATCCATGGATGTTGGGTGGAAACGCATCCCTGGTGCTGAGTAATGCAACACAGCTATTTGTGCTGTGTTACATTACTCAATATTTATGAAGCCATGCAGGGCCACAGAAGGTGGCCTTCCGTGACTTAATAAATCTAATTTTTCATATGTGTCGCTCTTCCACCATGTTGTGTGGTGCAAGAGCGATGCAAAGGGGCTCATAAATGTGCCCCTTGCTAACTTTAGTTATAATTTTATTGACTCTTGTGCACCAATATGTGAACGTGTCATACTGGACAATGAATGAGAACCTTTTATCTGAAACCGGTGTTGTTTCAGCACTGTTCAGGACTACAACTATCATACAAACCAATGGACCTTTAGAATAGTGCAATTCAAAACATTCAGCGAAAATAACGTTGATTGCTTTACACAACTTAGTCAGAAAAGTGTATTAAAAGAGGTAGCTGAAACTTTGTAACAATAATAATTTTAACCATGTTTTTCAATGTATCATTATGTGATTATAATGGAGCTATGCTTTCCAGTACAAAATGGCACAGAGTGACAATTACAGAGGAGGTAAACATGCTTGGAAATACACAATTATGGAAATTACACAAAAGAATCTAGCCCTGGACTTTAAAAATGCATTTGAGATGAAAAGTATTATATTTTTCTTCAAAGCATTCAAACATATGTTCTACAATTTCATGGCCTTCTGTATCCCATTCCCAATACAATGGCAAATACCTTTTCAGAGCATTATTGACCACATTTTACATTTGTCATTGTCTTTTCTTTTATTACAGACGTTAGCTGTGATGCGATGTCTCACTGCTGGACCTTGGGACTTTTATTGTAGGTATTAACGAATTATGACAAGTGTTATTACAACAATACTACAGATGTCACAGTATCAATTTCTAAGAAAATTAAACTTTTCATACCAAAACTATTTTTTTCAAATGTCACACATCGGATTTATGTATGAGCGATGTTACTTAGGTGTTGCATGAAATATAAAAATCTTTGTTAGATCTAGGGGCCGATTACAATCTGGGTCGGAAAGCTCGCCAACTGAGCCGATCCGGAGTGTTTTCCGACCGAGCCAGAGTCCTGCAATCCGACCAAGCGAGTAGAATGCAGCTGCATGCTGCCGGACTCAGTTCTGTCGTACACCCATAGAAGTCAATGGGAGCTGGTCGTACAACCCGTACATGGGCTCCTATTGATTGAATTGATAGTCTCGCACAAGGGTGTCCCCTACAGTGGGTAAGCGTCGGTGACAACCACACCGTACATGCCTGTGTTGGGGAGACCCTTGGGTCTCCCCCTGTGTCCGAGTCGTAAGGCTGCGGGTGATAGGGGGTCCGACACGGACCCCCAAAGGCAACTTCCCGGAGATTTTGTGACCTGGGAACTTCGGCTCGCATCAGCTGTCCGACGGATGCATCGTACTGGCTCGGTCGTAAATCGCATCCTTTGCATGGCACGGTTTACTTACGGACGAGACGTACGGAGCGGTTCGGACCAGGAAATGACTTGGTCGATAAATTTTACTTTGCTCGCATCGTACTTGCTTGCTCGTACAGCTTTACGGGTCTGGTGGAAAACACGTGTACGGCTCGTACTTTTTCCAGCCGGATCGCGCTCAGTGCCCTTCTGAGCAAAATCGGAATCGACCCCTTAGTGGAGAAGGCCTCTTAGGCCCACTTTGGTACTCCTTTAGTTTCCATTTTGCACATTTTCGCCCTGTTACCTTTTACATGTTTTATTTCCACGATATGATTCTAAGTAATGCCTTATATGCTGCTTGTTGTTAGAAAGCCTTTCCTGTGAAACAATCTGTACACTGCGTGCAAGGCTAGGAACATAGAACAAGATATCATAGACCAACCATTGGCTGCTCGGAGACAGCTTCTAACATCTAGACACATCATTGCATCTGAACTGTATCACTAACACCCTGGTTTTATTATATACACAGTGCACTTTCCCTTAGTGAGTCAGAGAGGGCACTCAAGCCACAATGGTCCTGGGACGAATGTCGTGCTCAACCTGCAGCTCTGTCAATGCTGAGCTTCCATGCTGATCCTGCAGAGAGAGATTGCCAATCCAACTCCAGAACAAGTCACACAGGTATGGGGTCTCAGGCTGTGCAAAGAGATCGGGCAGAGGGTACACCCACTATGCTCTCAGACTAGGGATAGCTTTAGGTAGCAATATAGATATATATGAATCAGACTGCCTTGGTTGGACTGTTTATTCTTTTTACCATGTTCACAAAGCTGGTTACTTTGCTTTGATTTATCTGCCTAATAATCACAGCACAGTCTTTCTATGCAAGACTATGATTGTTTCAATAAATGCATTGCATTGTGTTTTATCAAGGGCATGCATGAGTAAGCTTTAAACTCCCTTTGTATTACATATAAGTCACCACTAGGTAAGCCCTAGGTAGCCCATAGGGCTGAGTGCTGTGTAAATAGAAGTTAGGACATGTACATTTGAGTATTACCTGCCCTGGTAGTGAAAATCTCCCAAGTTTGTTTTTCACTAATGTGAGGCCTACCCTTCCGGTAGGATAACATAAGGGATTGCTTATTACATATAATACACTGCAATTCCCAATTGAGAGGAAGTAGATATGTATTGTTGGCACCTATTGAAATGTGATGATAAACCCTCTTTAATGGTAAAGTTGGATTTTTCATTAAAGTTTTGAAAATGCACTTTTAGAAAGTTGGCATTTTCCGACCCGTGGCCCTTGGTTCTTTGTCCCTGCAGCCTGTTCTGGGTCCCATGACTGGGTGTAGGTGACAGTTAGACTTTGTGAATTCCTCCAAGACAGTCAAATAATAGTGGGATTATCTGTGCCTCAATTGGCCATTACAGACTGGATGAGGGGGCGGAGCTGAGCACAGCCCCACTTGTAGCTGAATAGGCTGTGCCCGTTGTCATCACAATAGACTTAATGGTCTTGTCTTGTCACTGCAGCCAGCTTGGCGCCAGGGCAGGGGAGTCAGGAAGTTTCATGCACTTCAAAGATACTTTCCAGATCATTTCCCCACCTTCTAGAAGCAGAGCAGAAGGGTATACAAATAGGACCTTCATACTCACTCTCCGGTTTGGCACTGGACCTGTGGAAGGACTCTCAGAGGCCTGCCTGCTGCTGTGACCTGCTGTGTACTCTGTCAGACTGCAGCTGAACCTGGAAGGACTGCTTTGCTGCCTGTACCTGCCTTCAACCCTCGGAGGCCAGCCCTGCTGTTGAGCTCTGCATTTTCAACTGCACCAAGCATTGCAAGATGTGAATACAAGGGCTAACTTGCTGACCTCCTGTTGAGAGCCACAGGGACATAGCAGGATCCCACCATCTTGACTGCACACCTGGACCCAGCCTGAGTTGAACCCCTAATAGATCTCAGTCTACTCTTAGACTCTTGACTATGGTGCTAAAGGTGCCCAGATTGCCATTTTACAAACCTGAGGACTTAAACAAACTTTTGGCAAAACATACTCTGAGAATCAGGATGAAATCGGAACTAACATGCTAACTACCGTCCCCCCCCCCCCCCCTCGTAGAACTGTCTGTTTTGTCCTGGTGGAGATTTTAGACTTCCATCTCGGTGGCTAAGTCAGAAGGTAAAAAACTTCACTGCAGCTTCCCTCCACAAATGTCTGAGGATTATGCTCCCTCCTTGGATACTGCTGCAGCCTTACCCCACTGAACTACTACCTTCTCAGACATTTTTCTCTCAAAATCTTTCCAGGTCCAAATGTGAGTGCTGAATGGGCCCACTCCACTTGTTGCATCCGAACCATGCTGCATCGTGGCCTGCTTTAACTTTCGACTTTTTTGGCCGGTCCCGTGCAGGGTTCATAACTTGGGCTCTACTGTTTGTATTTTTGTCATTTATGTGTCACATAATTGATTGACATGTTTTAGGATTTTTCTTGTGTTCCGTTTTCATTTTATTACTGCTTATGTTCTGCGTCAATACTTTACACATTGCCTCTAAGTTAAGCCTAACTGCACCTTTGTTGCAAGCTACACAGGGTAAACCACAGGTTTATTTAGTGACTTTGTTTGGTTCACTCTGCAAGGGACTCCGGCTGTTGCTTGACCAGGGCTCACACCCAAGTGAACCAACAACCCAATTTCTCACAATCTCACTAGCCAGTTTATGGATCCTAGGTATCCTCAAATCATTTGCCACCTTAAAAAACCTTGCTTTATCTCTCAAGCAGCTACACTTGTGTTGACAGCGACTTTGGGCTAGATGTAGGTAAATCTTATTTACCGATTCATAAATAAAGAATTTTACCAATTCGGTATTTATGAATCAGTAAATAAGATGTAGTTAAAAAAAATTGTTTTTTTACACCGAATCAGTAGAATTCGGTATTTATCGATTCGGTAATTACCGAATAGGTATTTGCCATTGATTCCTATGGGCCTTGAAGCCCATAGGAATCAATAGCAAATACCGATTTGGTAATTACCGATTCGGTAAAAATACCGAATTGCCAAGGGGGACAGGGTGTCACTTTGACACCCTGTTACACCCCTTTTTCTGGCTTGTGTGCCATGTGACACACAAATATGCCCTTAGGGCATGTATGTGTGCCACATGGCACAGGTGTACATGCACAGATGTGCATGTACACAGGAATTCGTTATTTAGCACCCAATGGTGTTAGGTGGTAAATAACGAATTCTAAAGGCCCTGTAGCACTGTTTAAAGTGTTACCTACATAAGAATTTACCGATTCGGTAATTTTACCGATCGGTAATTTTACCGATTCGGTAAAATTACCGAATCGGTATGTTTTTGCTACACCTACATACCAATGTCCAAATACCGGTCGGAAACGGCCGAAAATCGGTATTTTCGGCCGTTTCCGACCGGTATTTAGACACCTACATCTGGCCCTATGTGTTTGTTTATGAGAATTTTATCCCCTGCGCTGGCATTTGATAAATATTTCAAGAGTTGAGCCTTTTGTAAAGGAACAAAGCCCTCTTCAGATATGTAGAACATTGTAATTTGTTTCTTTTTTTCCTTTGTCTATCTTCTCTGTTGTTATTTTTTTGAGCGGAGTATAGTCTAAAGTGTTCTTAAAAAGTTTACACTAAAACTTGGATCCACTTTGTAACAAATTAGCATTACCTTTGTCAGAAATTTGTCTTAAATATCATCAGTGCTATCCATCATCTCTGCTGACAGATGTCAGCAATGGTATCTATTGTATTGATGTTATAAAAGCTGTCTTTTTCCTTAATTTGGAGAGTGTTATCAGACAGACTACATAATCACTTCCACTTACATCTGATATGCACCAAATCCTCAGACTCTTATAAGTCGGTAGTGATAAGTACTTTTTGAAATGTGGCAAAGTGTGTAAAAATAAAATTAGTATTGGTAAACATGACATGCCATAATGTAAAAAAACTGCATTAGGATGGCCGTAACTGGACGTTTCCTGCATTGTTAGAACCACTACTTCCATCTCGTACCATGAAATTGAGAACACTTTACTACAACACCTGCACAAGCAATATGTGTCACTAAGGTATGGTCCACCCATTACATACACAGGTTTCTCCAAGAATGCAGACTTCAGGCGAACTGTGGCAAACCATTTTCACATTTTGAGCAACAACTGTAAAACAATTTAAATATATGGCCATTAAAAAACATAAAACACCTGCTAGCAAAAAGCTTAAACACTGTGTAGATACAAACAATTTATTATGCTACAATGGGAAGTTCAAACTGTCCATAACCTTTCTCGAGAAATGATCTCCATTGTTAAATGGCTTGCCTTGCTGTCCTAAGTCTCAGCTTCAATTCTGATGTCAGAAGAAGGCTGCAGTGCCTTAGTCCATTTCTTATCCGAAAAGTTGGCAAACATCTATGCCTCCTTCTCCACTAAGGCCAAAGACTGTCCTTGCCTTAGTTTGAACTATCAGAAGATAGCTCCAAGTTTTTGAATCTTAATCCCATTGAATTCCATGATTTGACCGCACTATGCACTTGGATCAAGTCTGGCTCCCCGCAAGACCCAGTGTCTCCCTCTCTCTTAGAGAAGGGTTTTGAAGTAGTTCTGCCTGTCTGATGTGAACTGCTAAACTGCTCCTTGGCCTCTGGCTTTGTTCCTTATCGCTGGAAACATGCTATGGTGGTCCCACTTTAAACAAAGCTTTTGCTAGACCCCACAAAGCCTTAAAACTATTGTCCTATCTCGTTTTTTCCATTATTTTCAAAGAACACGAGAAGCACATCAATAAGCAGCTTTCCAATTTTATAGAGGATAATGACCTGCTACATATGTCTGGCTTCCGCCCTTTCTACAGCACTGCTCCTCTGCTCCTCTGAGTCAATACGCCAGAGTCTGGATACAGGCGGTTTTCCTGCAATAATAATGTTGGATCCCAGTGCAGCTTTTGACGCAGTGTCCCACAAAAATTCAATTGAATGACTTTGGAACTGTGGTATTGGCTCCAAGGCCCTGATGCGGTTTGCTTCATTTCTGCAAGGATGCACCTTCTGGGTATCTCAAAAAACCTTTTCATTAAAAGGCGTTCCACTTATGGCAATACGGCAAGGGGTGCCTCAGGAATCTTCCCTTCCCTGAATCCAACTCTTTTTAATACTTACACCAGCCCTTGGCTGAGGTCGCCAAATGCTTTGGGTTTACCATAATCTCATATGCTGATGACACTCAGCTTCTCATCACTCTTTTGCACAATAGCAATCACATGGCTTCCTCTTTATGTCTATGTCACTTGGAAGTAGCCACGTGGATGGACTCCAATTGTCTAAAATTGAATGCAGGGAAGACTGAGGTACTGATCCTGGATAAACAACCCACTATCTGGTCCATGGCTTGGGGGCTTAATAGCCTTGGTCCACAATCTTTCACCAAGCCCAAAGTAAAAAATTCTAGGTATCTGGCTCGATGACAGCCAAAAAGCGCCAAGATGCTCCTCGGAGTGATAGTGCGCTATAGAAATTCCTTATCACTATCACTATCACATGCTTTCTTTTCATAGCCAAATCATTGCACTTGCAGGGAAATGTGTTGGGCTGTTAATAACCCTTAACAAAATCTTCTGCTTTCTGCCAGAGTCTACTCTAAAAACTGTATTTCAAGCTCTTATTATGGCCAGGCTGGACTATTGTAATGTCCTCTCCCTAGGTGTGTCCCAATCACATCTGAAAAGACTTCAATGTTCTCAGAAAACTGCAGCATGCGTACTGCTCAATTTTCGAAAATGTGCCTCCATCGGAGTTGCATTATCTGCCAATGAGGCAGAGAACTGCATTTAAAGCCCTTTGCTATTGCTGCAAGGCCTTTTTCAACAATGGCCCACACTGTCATTGGTCAATCAACAATCCCTACTTTACACTTAGAAATCTGAGATCGGCTGATGCTCGTCATCATTCCTAAAGTAAAAAGAGTTCAAATTGGTGGTAGCTATTTCAACTACCTGGTGCCCAAAATTTCGAATTCTCTTCCCCTTCCGTCAGGCCTCATCTGAAACTCTTTTCCCAAAAAAATAAGAAACCTGATTTTTTAGACTTGGTTGACATTTGATGTAGCTATGTGTGCACTCTTCTCTCATGGGAGTCAGGATCTTAACGCTGGGACTCTTCATGCGAAGTTGCTATGCTCTCTCCAAGTTTCATTACTATTATTACCTACAGTTATAAATTAGTAACTTATCTTACAAATATTTTGTTTCTATTAGTTAATTTTAATAATGTATTGTATGACCTCACTTAAATATTTGCAAACACCATATATATATATATTTTATTTTTTAAAAGTGTACAAGTGGATTTGGTAATGTTCACTAATATCGAGAATTATTTAAAAGTAATATAACGAGGTTCATGAAAGAGAAACAGTGATAAAGATAAATTAACACATTTTCATTCATATTGTTTCTTATTAGGTAACATGTCACCTCCATAGAAGCTTGCAAAGGCAAAAAACAAATTCATGTGATCACAAATGTAAATAATTCTAAGAGATCTCAGTGGCAAATATTAGAAAACATAAATGTAACAAAAAATAAAATGTATTATTTTTAAAAAAGTCATTAATCAGTGAAGCATATTTTACAACCAAAAAATTTGCAAACAAATACAATATATATCAAATAACTGTGCCACTTTGAAAAGATGAGAAGAACATCAAAATAGACTTCCTTCCTGTGTCTAATTGATATAATTAGTAACTTACAGTTTGGAGTACATCACACAACCTCTCAGTCTATTTGTAAAACTATTTTAAACAGAAAAATGCAGTTGTGCAGAATTGTTTCTTGAAAAGAAAAACAGCTTACATATTTAGGAACGTTAATCAACCAATATTATTAACATTTTTAAATTATATTACAAAAAGGCATTATCAAGTAATGCATAATTAATACATACATAAATCCAATGTTACTCATAGAAATACACAAATAACAGTAACACCACATAAAGGTTTAGAAACCACAATATGCATTATAAAAACAAAACTAGCTCCAGCATTATTCATAATCAAGCGACTGCTACAGGGGGCAGGGACACCCAAAGGGGTTACAGGGGTTGTGGGGGGCATAAAGAGGCTGAAGGCACTTAGGAAACAAATAGATTTGTGGCAAAGATCCCACAAAAGCACACAAATGGACAGCAGGGGTGGTGTAATGGCTTCAAATAAAGTACTTAAAAATTCATGACCCAAAGTATACATATTAATACATATTCTTATTAAAATTACAAACCAAAGAAAATTGCTTTTATAAACTAAAGTTGAAAGGGAGTTACCGTTGACTTATATATTGGTAGTATCCTTGCCGCACTGATGTGCTAATTTTACCTCATAGTACAACACCACCGTACTATGGGGCCGATTAGGATTGCGGTTTTTCCGCATCCTCCGGACCGGCGGAAGTGTCCGCCGGCCCAGAGGATGCGGAAAAACCGCTGTGGAGCCTTCAAAGACCCCGCGCCAGATTAGGATGGCTAGGGGGTCAGGAAGACCGTTCGCCGCTTTTACGCCGCGGTCGCCTTACGACCGCGGTGGAAAAGCTCTAATATCGAGGCGGTGTCTGACAGACACCGCCAGCCATATTAGGATGGGGCTAAACGAATGCCTTTCCGCAGCGGCTTCTCCGCCATGGAAAGGCATACGGTGTTTACTTTGGGGGCCCGTAGCGGGCCCCCAGGGTGACGAGGGGGAGGTGGGGGGTGCACATGAAGGGTACCTATGGTACCCCCTGCATTTGCATGCACAAAGCGGCAGGCACCGCGCGGTGCCTGCAGCTTTGTGCATGCAAATGCGAAGCATGCATATTTAACCTTCAAGCAGCACCCGCCGCAATGTTAAATATTGAGGATGTGACCACCATGGTGGTGGTCACATCCTAATTGCACTGGAGGGAATGCCGCAGCCCCTGCGAACGTTCTCTCCACCTCAGGGGTCGCGGACGGACGCAGGTCCGTCCGCGATCCTAATTGGCCCCTAAGTAAGTCCCACCTTCAGAATATGCTTTTCCAACATTACAGACCGTTTCAAAATAAAATGTACCTACTAGTCAACCAACACTCCCAGTATCATTTAACACAAGAAACATCTTATGCCAAAATATCACAAGAAATACTGATACACCCACCATAATACATGTATCAACACTTCAGCAAATCACAACAAAACTAATATCAAACAGCCTTCCACATATTATATTTGACCGAATAACCAACATTATATGTCCAGACAACCACAATGTACTACCACACACTAATGATCACAGAACCACGTTTGTAGACACACACCAACATACATGCATAAAGCCATAATCAAATTAGCATACTCCCACAAACACACACACAAGCACCATCAAATGCCAACACATCTAATTTCATATATGCAAATACCCACCTCTGCACATGCTCACAAACACTATAGTACAACTACAAATTCACCATGATATGTCAAAACAATTTCCATAGCACATCCCTACAATCATTTTACAATTCTCTTTTCGGTTAGCACAAGAACTTATACACACAAAAAATAGAGAAAGTATGTGCTATGTACTACTTGTAATTCTTCTGTAGAAGCCAAAATTGGAAAACCCTAATGGTTTTTAATACTGCCCTCACCCACAACATAGTGGCATGCTTCATCATCGGGACGCTAACACACCCTGATGCAGACCAACATACAGGGTGGAGGATTGTTATTTTGGGAAAATGCTAGGGATCCACTTTGCAGAAGTTAAAGATAAAACTATCTAAGAGGGTACCCTCATCATTTTATTCCTGCCCCCCCCTGACAGGATTAAAAATCTTAGGGGTGTACTCAGGGAATTAAGTCCTTGTCACCCTCTCTTCTTTTATCAACATGGTTCAGCCATTAGATTTTCCTACCAGGGCTCACTGGCCTTCCTCAGGATATAAATCCTTTAAAAGTGCCTCCCAATACTTTTTGGTGTGGAATTTTAACCCCTTGCATGCTTGTGACGGAACCGTTCCGTCACAAGCCTCGGGTGAGCTGTGCTTGTGACGGAACGGTTCCATCACGGCCCGCTCGCCGCGCCTGCGCGGCACGAATTCCGCGCCTGTGCTGACGAATTAATGGGCGGGCGGGTTCGTGACGGAACCGTTCCGTCACAAGCACAGCTCACCCACGAGCCGTGACGGAGCGGTTCCGTTACAAGCAAGGAACCGCCGCGCGGCCGCCCCACCCCCTTAGCGCTGTGGCGGAATAGCCGCCGCAGCGAAGGGGTTAAGGTACGATACTTGTCAGTTGTAGTAACACATCAGGGAATTCCTGGAACGACAATATTATTCTTATTAATTGCTTATATGAAAAACATTCTTACCAAAGAGACTTACATCTGTCCCAACTTCTACTTAATCATCCCAACAAGTAGAGGGGGCGTGGCCAAGCTTCAGGCTTAGATGGCCGTGTAGTTTTGAAGCTTCTCCAAACCGCCCGACAACTAGACAAATATCCTGCTACAAACACAGCCATACTGAAATAAGAGGCACGGTACCAAAATTACCAATGAGCCGTCTACACAACGCTGGCACCCCGACGGCATGAGATGGCCCGGAGACCAAGATACAAACTGTGATGCCTGAAGCTGCGGTGTTTCAGGGCCTGTGGAAACGCTGCCGCCCCTTGCGAGCCTACGTGGAGCTCCCTGAATTGGAGTGACAGGGGCGCGCTGCTGTAACTGAAGCAGAACCGCGCCCCAGAGATCCCAGCAATTAAAATCACCCGGGCGCCTTCTGTGACCCCGGGGGCATGAGATCTGAAGTGCGGCCTGGTTGAGATCCCTGAGCAGCCTGCAGGTGCTGCCGGGAGTGACCTACATTGTGACCCACTGCATCTGGGCCCCTCTGCGATGGAGCTTGCACTCTGCGGAACGCTGGTCAGAGTGTGGTCCTCCCTCGAGACAGGCCGTGACACCATGGCCAGGAGGTGAGATTTTGGGTCCCTTTGTTCAAGAGGCCTGAGGGGCCTCGGCCGCCCTTTGCCTAATCTATGTGGCTCAGCTAATCTGGAGGCGCCGCCGGCGGGCCGTGGTGCTCTGCGTGCTATTATGCCCTGGAACTTTCCACACCCTGCATAACCTCGCCGCCCTTTACAGCTCCTCAGGTGTGGGACAGTCGAGTTCCCTTATTGAAATACCGGAGCTGCAGAGCTAGGCGGCCTGAGAAGTCCTGTGTTGCTGCTTGCTATTTCAGATCCCACTAGTGCAGAAATACGCAGTGGAGGAGAGCCATCCGGTGTTGACTGTTGCCCTCTTGGTCTGCCCGGTCGCCTGCTCAGGTAAACTGGTCTGACATTCCCCGGGAGGCCCTGCGGCGGCATGGGTGAGCCTGGGCCGGTGAGTGGGTGACTTGTGTGGCTGAGATTAGAGGAACTGCTGAGGAGGCCCCTGTTTTTTCGCTGGGACACTTACGTCGCAGCACAAGACATTTTGGCAGAATGCCAATGACTGACTCATGCCCTGTAGATAAGTGGTGGGGTTTGTGACTCCTTAATGATGAGGCCGTGGGCATATGACGCACACCTTATTGAGGCCCCTTGATTAAACATACTGAGGAGTCACAATCACTGGTCCCAGGCTGACTGGAGAATTGCATTCCTCCTCTGCTGTGGCAATTCCCCCCTGACCAACAACAGATTCCTGCACCCCCTTTGATCCACCTGAGTGTGTTGGTGGTGCCCAATCTTTACTGAGAGGGTGCAGTTTGCGCCATGGTATGGAAAGACACAAAGCAAAGAATACTTCAGTTTTCTAGGGCCAGTGACCATTCGGGCAGCGCTGATCCCAACATGGCGGGGGGAGGTACAGAGCCCACCCGCACAGCGAGTGCCCCTCCTGGCTCAGACGCCATTATGGCAGAACTGCGCACAAGGTTTCGCTCCTTAGACGGTCAATTTGATTCCCTTGAAAAGAGACTGGAAACCATGGAGGCCCGATTGGATACACATGACAGCAGGCTGGACATGGCAGAGGGTCGAATTTCAGATTTAGAAGACGGAGCCACGCAATTAGTCAAGAGGCTAGATAGGATGGAAAAGATCCTAAAAACCATTGCAATGAAAAACGAGGATTTGGAGGCGAAGAGTAGTCGTAGCAATCTACGCATTTTGGGGGTTGCAGAGTCTACAAACACTGGTCAAATGAACCTTTTTGTTGAAACTTTACTCACTGATCTGTTTGGGAAAGAACCTTTCACCCACACCTTTTTGGTTGAGAGAGCACACCGATCCCTTGGCACAAGGCCCTATCCGGGCTCCCACACCTAGACCGATTATATCGAGACTCATGAACTTCCGAGACAGGGACATTGCATTGTGCCTTGCGCGTGAGGCTGGCAGTCTATTCTGGCAGGGATCCTCAATTTCACTGTTCCCTGATTTCACGGCGATGGTCCAAGAGGCAAGGAGGAAAGGTGCAGGTGTGAAAGCTACGCTCCGAAAACTGGGCCTGAAGCATGGTATGATTTACCCGGCTCGCCTGAATGTAGATATTGCCGGAAGGTCCAGCGTATATGATACTCCAACCACGGCTCAAGAATTCTGTAGTGACTATAATGGGACGGGGAAAAGTCCTACGGTGGGTTCTCCCCTGGACAGTAGGTTGGTGGCTAGTGTGCAGCTGTTCACCTCAGATTTATCTATTTAGGTTATTCAAATTTAGTGAATCACACTCTCTATACCCCCTCTGAGCACTGAGATAAGTTTGTGGGTGGGTTTGTGAAAGTGACTGCAAGGTTAGGCAGTTTGGCGAGGCGTTGCCACCCCCAGGTGTTTATCACATTTGATTAGTAACATAGCGCAGAATGCATTGTGTTGTTTACTATTTCCCATTATTATGGGCTGTTTTTGGTGTTTTTTCCCTATTAGGCAATGGGATATGTCCCTGCGATTGGTTGTGCAGGGATGGGAGGAGGGTGGGGGGGTATGTTAACTGTAGTTTTGGAAACTCACCATTGTCTTTATTTGTTTTGCATAGCTGGTACATTGTTCTACAAGGTACGTGTACAGACACATTGGTAAACACTACCCACTATCACTCATGATCATTTGGCACCCTTCTCGGAGTTAACACTTCACACTTGGAACGTTTGGGGATTGAACAATACTAGAAAAGGGAAGCAGGTGATGTCCTACATGCAGAGGCACCGGGTCGACATTGCGTTCCTTCAGGAAACAAATTTACCAAAAACTGCAGCCACACAATATGCTGCCTCATGGGGCCTCCAAAGATACTTTGCAAACTACAGTACATACGCTAGGGGCACTGCAGTTCTCATGCATAAATGACTATCTTTCCAGTGTGCATTTCTGAGCATACAGGGGTACTGCGTGACCTGCGGTCCACGCTTAAAAAAATAGAGCAGCAGCTAAGTTCACTAGATAGGGAAGTGTTGGAGAGACCTGACCAGACACAGCAGGGCAGTATATTGAGGCTACTAATCGAATTCAGGGAGAGTGCTGAACGTGAGGCACTTTTTCCAAGTAAATACGCTATGGCACGTCAATATGGTGAGGGAGAACCACCTGGCAGTACCCTGGCAAGACTACTGAGACCCGTGGCAGGACAGACATGTATTGCAGCACTTCATTCTGTGCAAGGGAGGTTACTCACTAGCACTCCAGATATTAGATACGAATTCCTGAGGTATTATTCCCAGTTGTACACATCACGATTACCGCAAGATGATGAGGAACAGAAGGCATAATTAGCCGAAGTGGCCTTGGTGTGGCTAGATAACGTCATGTTGAAATTTCTAAAGGAGCCCTTCTCTACGGAGGAAATTATAAGTGCGATTGACCCCATGAATGGCACGACTGCTCCGGGTTTAGATGGATACTCAGTAAACTTCAATAAAGCTTATAAGACTTTACTTGCTCCACATCTCCTGGAAGTTTATAATGAGGCTCTAGAGTGACGGGCATAACCTCCCACTCTTCGTGACGCCGTCATCATTTTGCACCCAAAGCCTGGTAAAGACCTGCTTAGCTGCGGCTTCTATAGGCCGCAATCGTTATTAAATCTAGATTACAAGATACTGGCCAAAATTATTGCACTATGTCTAGCATTACTGCTCGACAGGATAATTTAGCCATTGCAGTCGGGTTTTGTACCACACTGGTCCACCGCTTTGAACCTCCGTACACTGTTTGCCACTATAAACAGGATAGATCCTAAGATACCTGCTGCTGCCGTACTTTTGGACACGGAGAAGGCCTTTGATTCTTTCAACTGGCCCTTTTTCCTGGCAGTCATGAGGAAGATGGGCATGCCAAAGGGGTTTATAGAACTTATGTCCCTACTCTATGAATTGCCCACGGCTCAACTCCATCTGAATGCCACTTTCTCCTCTCAATTCATATTGACACGTGGCACCAGGCAAGGATGCCTGCTTTCTCCTTTATTATGTATTACTACCCTTGATCCCCTTGTCCAGCAACTACAAGAAAAGCATTTGCACAGAGGTCCCAATTTAAAACCGGACCGCTATTGATATAATTATATGCGGATGACATAGTACTGTGTGTAATCAAGACTCAGGACAATTTAGTTCTCCTCATCAGGGAAATTATCCGGTTTGGTGGGCACTCTTGGTTTGGTATTAATTGGAGCAAGTCTGTAGTCTTCCAGTTGACACCTTGCACAGTTTGATGGGAGTGCTGGTACGCATTGACATGGTGTAGCTATACCACCAGATACTTGGGGATTAATATACATCTAGAAGCCGAACAAGTGATTTGCTTCAACTACGGTCCTGCGATACATATGCTAGAACAGCGGGTGGAGCACTGGATTAAGCTCCCCATCTCGCTGGCTGGCAGAGTGGCAATTATAAAGATGGTGGTACTCCCCAAATTTTTATATTTATTTCAGAACATACCCATCCTCCTCCCCAACAGTTTTTCAGCATAATTCTTTCTCATCTTATCAGGCTTGTATGGGGTGGGAGAAAATCGCAAGTCAGCTGGGATACTTTGACACTACCCTATGAGAGGGGGGGTTTGTGGGTTCCGAATTTACATATCTATTATCTGGTGGCGCAATGTAGTTTTGTGGGATCGTCGTATCATCCCGATGCGTGGCTGCCTTACTCCAGGGTAGAAGCAGACCTAGTGAACCCTACACCTTTAAATGCCATTCTGCCTAAAGGCTTCCCCAAAGACCTACGTGATATTAAGACTGTGTCTGCGACCTGCTGGACTTGGAATAAGTTAACGCGAATGACAGGGGGATGTTCCCTTTATTCCTCTGCAATACCTCTGGTAAATAACCCATGGCTACCCCTAACGGAAGAAAAGATTGTACAGTGCACGCTCACCTCCTATTCCTTAGGCACATGTGGAGACCTTTTATCAGGGGGGCATGTATTCCACATTGCAGAAGACGCACGATTCTGCAAAGCACCCTTCATGGACATATTTGTCCTTAACAGACTCCGATGTGCTTTGAGACCGCAATTTGCAGACTTTCCCCTTAAAACAGAGACCTATTTGCCACTGAGAACCCTAATTACCAGTGCTGTGGGAGATCATTTAATTTCGAAACTTTAGTCCTCTTTCTAAATTAATTGTTTGAATTTTCTTATGTCTTTGAGACTATAGGTGCCTCGTTATGGGCACATCCCCTTAGTGATTATTTCCATAAATATGCCTTTATCGTGTTTGAGAGAGGGAGGTAATGAAGAAAATAAATAAAATGGAAGTGAAACATACAGTAATAAATAGTGAGATGGGAGGAGCAAAGAGTTAAATTAAGGTAATTTGCATCCTAATCAGTTAGCTTCTTCAAGCGTAATGTAAATCAGATAAAAAAAATTATGTCGCTCAAAATCTGCCAGGGAGGACCTGGCTTGGCGATTAGGGCTGGACTGTTCCCATGAGGCTCAGGTTCAAGACTGATTTGCATATGGCCAGGTCCAAACCGGGGTCGCATGGTGAGCAAAAGAATGATGGATTTAAACCAGATCTCTTGACTGTGAATGAATGTTTTGATTTGCTCTGCATTCCGTCCATCAATTGTGTGTATTTCTGCTTTCTCGCCCTAAGTGCGCCGGGTATGCTCAGATGTAGGTCCGGGCTCAATTTGCGACTGGATTCAAGCTATCCTGGCTGATGAGGGGTGAAACCCTGAAACCGGTCCTAGGATACTTGTTTCCGGTCCAGGCAGGACCTGGCTTGGCAGTTCGGGCTAGACTGTTCCCATGAGGCACAGGGTCGAGACTGATTTGCATACAGACATGTCTAAACTGAGATTTCATGGTGAGCAAAATAATGATGGATTTAACCCAAATCTCTTGACTGGGTTGAATGTTTTGATTTGCTCAGCATTCAATTACTTGTGTGTGTTTTGCTTCCTTGCCCTAAATGAGCTGGGTGTGCCCTGACGTGGGTCTCGGGCTCACTGTGCCACTGGATTCAAGCTATCCTGGCTGATGAAGGGTGAAACCCCGGAAACGGTCCTAGGATGCTTGTTTCCAGTCCAGGGAGGACCTGGCTTGGCAGTTCGGGCTGGACTGTTTCCATGAGGCACAGCATCAAGACTGATTTGCATATGGCCAGGTCTAAACAGGGGTGATATCGTGAGCAAAAGAAAGATGGATTTGACCCAGATCACTTGATTTGGTTTGAACATTTTGATTTGCTCTGCATTCAATCCATCAATTGTGTGTATTTTGCTTTCTCGCCCTAAGTGCGCCGGGTATGCCCAGATGTGGGCCCGGGCTCAATGTGCGACTGGATTCAAGCTATCCTGGCTGATGAGGGGTGAAACCCCGAACTGGTCCTCGGATACTTGTTTCCAGGCCAGGCAGGACCTGGCTTGGACTGTTTCCATGAGGCACAGGGTCAATCCTGATTTGCATATGGGCAGGTCTAAACAGGGGTGGCATGGTGAGCAAAAGAATGATTGATTTAACCCAGATCTCTTGACTGAGGTTGAATGTTTTGATTTGCTCTGCATTCCCTCCATCAATTGTGTGTATTTTGGTTTCTCCAAATGTGTCATGCACAGAAATCCTATATTTCTTGTAATGACCTACTGTGTTCCCAAAATATACATGTTGTAATACCTACCCTTCTGATCGTTCCTCAAGAAGAAAAACAGATCAGGAGAAGAAAAGGCCAGCTTTGGCATTTGCTTTATAAAGTACTACTGAAACTATGCGCTGTGACCTGTCTTCACCTTGGCTGCTGCCTCTGGCAGCAGACATTATTACATACCAATTCATCTATGTTAACATCACAACAGTGAGCAGCTATATCATTTCTATGTTACTGGTGACTTGACTGTAATAAGCGGTACAAAAGGGGGTGGTGATGGACGGAGCATCTGAATCAAACACTCACACCCAGTCAAAAGATCTGGGTTTAATCCATCACCGTTCTTTAGCCCACTCTGCCACCCCAGTTCAGACATGGCTATATGCAAATCAGTCTGACCCTGTGCCTCATGGGAACAGTCCAGCCCGCACTGCCAAGCCATGTCTTCCCTGGACCGGAAACAAGCTTCCGAGGACCGGTTTCTAGCATTCCAGCCGTCTTCAGCCCGGCTTGCTTGAATCCAGTGGCAAAGTGAGCAAGGGACTCACGTCTGAGCATACCCTGCCACACTTATGGCAGCCAAAAGCGGTACAAAAAGGGGTGGTGATGGACGGAGCAACTGAATCAATCAAACACTCACACCCAGTCAAAAGATCTGGGTTTAATCCATCACCATAAGCGTGGAAGGGTATACTCAGACGTGAGTCCCTTGCTCATTGCACCATCAGGATTCAAGCAAGCCGGGCCGAAGAAGGCTGAAATGCCAGAAACCGGTCCCCGGTAGCTTGTTTCCTTCCTAGTGAAAGAATTGGCTTGGTAGTTTGGTTTGCCCTGTTCCCATGATACACTGGGCCAGGGACAGACTAATTTGCATATAGCCAGGTTCTGAGCTGGGATGGTGCAGTGAGCTAAAAAACGGTGTTGGATTAAGCCCTGATCTATTGACTGGGTGAGAGTATTCTGCTTAATTCAGAAACTCTGTCCATCACCACCCCCTGTTGTTTAATTATTTTGTCCACCATAAGCGTGGAAGGGTATACTCAGACGTGAGTCCCTTGCTCATTGCACCATCAGGATTCAAGCAAGCCGGGCTGAAGACGGCTGAAATGCCAGAAACCGGTCCCCGGTAGCTTGTTTCCTTCCCAGTGAAAGAATTGGCTTGGTAGTTTGGTTTGCCCTGTTCCCATGATACACTGGGCCAGGGACAGACTAATTTGCATATAGCCAGGTTCTGAGCTGGGATGGTGCAGTGAGCTAAAAAACGGTGTTGGATTAAGCCCTGATCTCTTGACTGGGTGAGAGTATTCTGCTTAATTCAGAAAC
This sequence comes from Lissotriton vulgaris, assembly GCF_964263255.1. Taxonomy (NCBI): domain Eukaryota; kingdom Metazoa; phylum Chordata; class Amphibia; order Caudata; family Salamandridae; genus Lissotriton; species Lissotriton vulgaris. The sequence goes on from NC_141685.1 coordinate 1,434,193,666, forward strand.
TCTGTCCATCACCACCCCCTGTTGTTTAATTATTTTGTCCACCATAAGCGTGGAAGGGTATACTCAGACGTGAGTCCCTTGCTCATTGCACCATCAGGATTCAAGCAAGCCGGGCCGAAGACGGCTGAAATGTCAGAAACCGGTCCCCGGTAGCTTGTTTCCTTCCCAGTGAAAGAATTGGCTTGGTAGTTTGGTTTGCCCTGTTCCCATGATACACTGGGCCAGGGACAGACTAATTTGCATATAGCCAGGTTCTGAGCTGGGATGGTGCAGTGAGCTAAAACACGGTGTTGGATTAAGCCCTGATCTCTTGACTGGGTGAGAGTATTCTGCCTAATTCAGAAACCCTGTCCATCACCACCCCCTGTTGTTTAATTATTTTGACTGTAATAAGGACATTGGTTATGTGATAAAGTACCCCCTGACATATATTTTAAGGACAATGTTACTCACTGGGGAGTTGAGCAGCTATGTCATTTCTTTGCTACTGGTGACTGAACTCTAATAAGGAAATTAAATATGTTATAAAGTACACCCTGCCCTACAGTTAAGAATTTTGGAATACACTTAGGAGTTCTATGGACATATAGAGGAACGAGGCTGATGGCCCACTTCCTTTATCAGGTCGTGAAACTCTGAGTTGGCTTACAACATCCTTTTAATGTATGCTAGAGAACATTTTATTCCTTATTGTACATAGTCTCATTTCCACTCTTCCCACAAACCACTTAAATCTTGCTATTTCATGTTAATTGAAGACACAAAGAATAAAATAATAACCTGTACTGCAATCTTAAATAAAAACTCTGTTAGAACCCCGTTCAGAGGGTACACAGGGGTTACAGGGTCCAATCATGGTGCTTTATGCCTTTTACCCCTGATATCCAGGTGCCCAATCTACAATGGATCCCAAGCAACTGGGCCAAGTATCTCTCTGCACTTGACTCTGATAGACATTGTTTACTTCGGATGTGTTACATCACATGCCATTGCAACGCGTTCTTTACAACAACTGCGTTGTTACATCGCATACGATTACAACGACTTGCTGTAGGAGGCAGAATTTGTTAGAACACCTCCAACTGTTGCACAAACTGGAGTAGGAATAGTAAATTATATTATTCCTAAGTCCAACGTGCTCCCTACAGCAAGTCGTTTAAATAACTTGCGATGTAGTTCTACGCGATGTAACAAAGCGTTTGTTGGAACAGTCGCGTTGCAATGGCATGCGATGTAACGCATGCATTATAATGACATATATTCCTTGACTCTCAGTGGTAGCTGTGGTCGAACTGCCAAGGCTCCTTTGTGGGGTGAGGGGGTATGTATACAGGTCAGTTAACACAACTCATAACCCTAAGTACAAACAGTACAAACAATAAATCAATACTCAGCCAAATACTTGCTTTTATTAGAAAAAGTAGTATTTTATTTGTAACTCTCATATGCAAAGTAATCCAGTCTCTATTAGTTGTCAGGTAAATTCCTGTCTCATCCTCCTTCGTATAATGTGTTCGGGGTTATGCCCTGTTCAATGATGGCCACATAAAGGGAATGTTCACTAGTAGGCTGTACTCAAGAGTTTCCCGTTGACTCTTCAGGTTTTCATCAAAAGTGTCTATGGTGCAGTAGCACCATTAGCAGCAAATGCCACTGGTCCCATCAGGCCTAGGTCATGTCTTTCCCACTCTCCCAGCACAGAAGAGTTGAACATTGCAGCGGGTACCCTCAGCTTAAGCACCTACAAGTCCTACTCTTCTAAGTGACGCTGGTTTGCAAGCTACCCACACTGTAGAACTCGGCAGCCAGGCTCTCTCTCTCCTGAGCGCTGCTGCCAAAGTTTTCTTAGTTGTTGGAGCAGCTTGCGAAGACACAGTAAGTTGGCTTTACCCAGCAGGAAGGTTGGGGGGCAATCCTTTCATCAGCTAAAGGTGCAACATTGTCAAAGGCATCTTCGGCAGTCCTCATTGGTAAACCGGCTGACAATTTCCTCACAGTGCAAATCCAACTCACCAATTGTAGCCACAGTCTCTCATTCGGGCGGTGGTCCCAATCCTTTAACTATGTTGGTACTCAGCCCCTCCTGGCATACGGGATTACTGCTGTACAGGATAATATTGGCTCAGGTTCCTCCAACACAAGCAAGCTTGCCCACTCGATAGCTAGTCTCAGCGTATCTCAAAGTAGCAACTTTAGCGGTGGCCCCCACTGGCACACAGTGGCACCACAGCACAGCAGTATGGGCTTAGTAACACCCACATGGCACCTAACACATGACTCAGTCCATGGTGGCCCTCTTCTGGTATCAGGGGCGGCTCTAGGCTCATGGTGGCCCTGTGCAGGGAGCCTAAGTGGGGGCCCCGGAAGAGGGGGTCCGGGCGGGGCGGAGCTCAGGAATGTGTTTTGTTGCTGTGCTGCATTGCGATAAAGAAAATCTGCCCCTTGGTGTGCATGCCTGGCGTGCCCAATCTAGCCTTAACCCTAGCACTCTCCGGCAGTTGGTGGCAATTAAATTAAAAAAATACTCCATGGGATTTCCTTATTTCCTTACTTCACTTACACCTTCACCCTCTCTCTTAACCGGACTCTAGTTCTACTTCTCCATGTACCTTTAACCTCCCTGTCTATGTATCTCACATGTGTCTACCTGACTTCTCAATATCTCGACTTCATCTTTCTCTACCCTTTTAGTCTAGAAATGTAAGACGACATATACTATGGTCCACCGTCTATACCTCGATATTCGCTCTTCTACACGGGAATGCAGATGATTACAACAAAGCACCATGTATAGGGAAGCAGAAACAGCAACGACTCAGGGAAATCGCAGAATGTACCAGACATTAATAGTGATGACGACCCACATAAGGTATTTACACAACAACCAAAGAAAAACATAGAACCTAGCAGTAAACACTAAATGGACAGGATTGGCCATCATTCAGTGCAACAACAGGCAAAGGGGCTATTAAAATGGAAACTCTTCCTCATCGCCCCCTCCAACAGTCCACAAAATTATAATAACAATAGGTCTAGCAGCTTTTATAATGTTTCACGGTACAGAAGCCACGCTAGTTTCATGGCATGAAGTGCCATATCAGGGTTGGACTAACAATGTTTCAAACACCGTAATCAATCAATATTCTGGTAAGCATGATACTTATAGAGACACCTACTTCCTAATGCATAATGCATTTCATTGGCTAGGTTATGTGTAACCAATTAAGGAAACAAATTGATATTTGATGTAAGTCAGCAATCACAATGGTTTGTTCAGCTAAGGGTCATTCAAAAAACATTGGCAATCTACCTTGGAAAGTTACAAAAGAAAGTATAAAATAATGTATGCTCATTCAGACACCACATGGGGAACTTAATTTTAGATGATTTTCCTGAAATGGAAACACACAAAAGCACATAGAAAGAGTGAAAGGGCCACTCCCATACAATAAACGTGCGTTCTTATTCTGCTAATTTATATAGCTGTCAATGCAAGCTGACTGCGGCCTAGTCAGGCTAACTAAAACACGTTTAAATTAGGCATCGTTTTCTAACACATAAAAATGTACCAAGAACAACAAGAAGGAAACTTTCTTGAGGGACTGGGAGGGTGAGATGTGTTTCAAGGCTGCTTAGTAAACAAGGTAAATATCAAGAGGAATGGATACAGAAGAGGTCAGCCTAGTGGTAACGTGTTGTCGATGGGGAGGACAATGGTTTCTGGAAATGTAAATCACTAGTAAGTAATATATTCATTAAAGCAGCTTCTGGGAGCGGCAGGTGGGAGGGATGTGGCATGGAAATAGAACAGAACAACCTGGTAATGGAGGTTCTAGTGACCATTAAGCCAATAGCAGGTCTTGTAGACTCATAAATGCAGGCTCTTGATTGGCGATAGAAACACATTCATTATTGTGGCTTGGTGCCTGTAGTGTGCCAGAGCGCTATGAACAGACCATGCTTATTGTGCATTCACAGCCCTGGTTGGCTGCGCTACCTGCACTGTATTGGTTGCCCTAAAATCGAGGTACACTACAGCAATATTTTCTTTACTGCATTTAAAGGGGATTTAGCCTAATTTGTTGGGGCTGGTGTGTAATAGCAAAAATGCCCAATATCAAGGTCTCCAACTTAGCTGCCATTAACGACCCGTGTGGTATTTGTGCGCCTAAATTCGGCTCGTGCACTCTACAATTACTCCGAGTTATTATTAGAGTAACAGAACATAGGTCTCTCGATATCCGGTCTTATTGCTTAATTAGCACAGAATCGAATTATCTCTGTTCGTGTTTTTGTATGGAAGAAACGCATCCCTCTTCCTGCGTTCCCCGGCAAATTGATGGCGGCGGGCCCCCCTCGGAGAAAGTGATTCCGAAATGTGGTTACTCGGCATTAGGCCTTACGCTGGGAGCCATATTTCATCCACTGCCGCTTAATGCAAATACAGCCCCCTTTCTCTCCACATTTATTACTAAGACACGCACAGGCTGAGGGGCCTAAAGGAAATCAGTTTACATGTGAGGCCGCGGCGCTGCCACTGGAAGACAGACAGCGGCCTACCTCGATGCGGCACCCATGTCCGTTCCAAAACTCCCGGCTGCAGTAAATTCGCCCTGCCTCCCTCCTCAAGCATTAACAGCGCCACGGCTATCTTCATATGAGTCGCTTGCCATGACGCAATAGTGCCACAATCCAACACTGCTGTAGAAATATCAATCTACATTGAAATCTGCCCTTACCCACGCCAGGTGCGTTCTTCACTTTATTCTCTGAGCTCAGGCTCAGCTTTAGTCCGACGACCACCACCACCACAGAAATGGCTGCAGAGAGACTCACATACGCCACCACAAGTTACGCACGCGCGGGAAGCAGGTTAGGTTGAGTCTGCGTGCTGCTGCGCAGCGGCTCCCCTGCTGCCCAATTAGGAACGAGGTCGGTGCGGTCTGCGGAGCCAGAGGCCAGGGAAGTGAAAGGAGGGGGGGGGAGGTGACTCACTGTCAGGGCTTGGAACTGGTCGGAAGTCAGTAAAAGTGGTAGCCAGGGTCGGAGGCCGCCAAATCCTGCCAGGGGCCGCCAGTGCCACGAATATGTATGATTTCGATCCTCGTCGCGGGTGGCGGCCCCTGGGGTTTGGCGGCCCTGTGCAGGTGCACACTTTGCACATGCCTAAGGCCGGCCCTGCTGGTATACAGGGGTTGCATACTGCACATGGGCAGCAACCAGATAGGTGAAAAGCGGAATCCTCACAGCTTGAATAGAGAGTCCTCACGTTAGGTCTCCCAACAGGACCTCGCTCCCTCCAATGGTGCTCCAGGTTCCAGGGCAGATAGTCTTGTTTTCCCTGGGTACTGACCCATTACCCAGCAGGAAAACTTGCAGGCCTCTGCCCCCAGTTCTGGTTCCAGGTAAAAAACTTGCAGACCATCACCTTCTCACGCAGCCCGTCTAGCTGCTTGGCAAATGACAACATTTGGGGTCTAAAGCTTCCATTTTTATAATCTATTTCTTGACACAAAAATGTAATTTAGAATCTCTGAAGTTTTATGTTGGGGTTCTGCTTCTTTTGAAGTGGACACTTTTCTGTTTCTTCTTTCGTCATGAAAGACTGTCTGTCACAGGAAACAACGATTACAATGCAGTGATTACAACTCACTACCTTTACAACGCAGTTGTTACAATGCAGCTGCCTTTATATCGCATTCCGGTACAACGCATGCCAATACAACGCAAGCCATTAGAACGCATACAATTACATTGCATGCCATTGCAACGCATTATAAGGTAAGTAATTGGGATTTTTTTGTTTTAGGGTGGGCATGGGTTTTGGGGTGCATGGGGATAGTACTTTTATCCATACACTATTCAACACTTACCCTACTGTTAAACTCACTGGAGTGGGAATAGTAATTTTTTCTCCTACACTATCCAACACTTACCCTATTGTTGCACTCACTGGAGTGGGAATAGTAATTTTTACCCCTACATTTTCCCCACTGTTGCCCCAAAAGTATTATGCGCTGTAATGGTATGTGTTGTAATGGTATGCGTTGTAATGGTATGCGTTGTAATGGTAGTTTCTAAAAATGCATTGTAAAGGCATGCATTGTGAAACCATGCATTGCAATAGTAGTTGCGATGTAAAAGCTGTGTTGTAAAGGCATGCGCTGTAACTGTTGTGTTGTAACTTCATATACTCGTCTGTCACAGCAGGCACAGCTCCAAAGCTGATTGTCACACAACACAATTCATGGGAGTGGCCGGAGTTTGCACTGGTATGCCACCCACTGTGATATGTGCATCAAAAGGTCAATACCACCTCCCCAGCCCTACTCTTTATGATTTCCTTATCAGCCCCATCTCCTTTTCTAAGTTATGTAAAGGCGCCTTTCTTGTGATCTATCACTAGATCAAAGAGCAGTCTTTTGAAGTGTAAAGGGAGTTTCTTCGTTATTTCCTCCAGTGTGTGCTCCACCCAGTATACAGGAATGCAGAAAAACACAAATCTTTTGGGGGGATTCCTCTCCTCCTCATGTCTTCACCAGGCAGGCCTGGGCTTCCCAAAAAAGAACACAGGTCCTCCATGTAATGCACAATTGCATGCACACTTACTCAGTGTACACTCACTCAGTCTGCATGCACTGTTCAACACTGAAGCTTTTCTATATTTTATTCACACAAACACACATACACCAAGCACATGCTTTCATTGCTTACACAGTGCATAGCACTACATCACTTGTGTAATGTATTCCTCACAGATGCACATACACCGAGAACATGCACTAACCTCACATGCACTGCACAGTCCTGCTCTATCCCTATACAGAACCTTTCCCAGGCACACATTCACTCAAAGTCACTACTCCTGCACTGTGCAGCACTCCACATCTACCTGACATAGGCAGCAGAACTTCTAAAAAGGTGAGCGAGCCTGTAGGCCTCCCCCCAGTGACACAGATGGAGTAGGTTCTGTTTACTACCACTGATCTGTACACGGTATGCTGTCAACACCACACTCATGTTGCTTAACTCCTGCTGAAGGAGGTAGATTTCCTCCAGTGTGCCCCTGGTCCGCCACGGCGTATGCCGATTAAGCGGAGGGGCGGAATACCAGTATTCCCTCAGGATTCACTCACTTCCTCCTTTAGAGGGTTAGCGCTCCACGCTGTCGGAACTCTGCCACAGTCCCACCCACTTGCTGCTTATCAGCAAGTACGCCGAGCGGACGCGCGCAAGCCCGTCTGCGCCCGTCCGCTCCCGTCCAACGCCAGACGCCAGGCATCTTGGTTCTCCTTCTTTAGCTGTTCTTAACTATTTTCTTTGCCTTCTTGGACTACGAACGACCCATGGCCAGGATTCAGTACACCAGTCAGGAGCTTCGCCGCTTAAATACGCTCCGTAAGGGGTCTGGGGATAAACCTCCACCTCTACACCCCAGCACTTGCCTCTGTGATGGCCTCACGGCATCTAATGTCATCAAGCAAAATATACAAGAGCTCGACCCCCGCCACCTGACTAAACTTACCTGTCTATACTGCAATGCCCGGTCCTTTTCTAAACACGCCCTAGAAATATGGACGTTACTCGACGCTGACAACCCAGATCTATTCTTTGTCACCGAAACATGGTTCAACGAGTCGTCCATGCCCGATATCTCTATAGCTGTGCCATCTGATTAGAAGCTATACAGGCTCGACCGACCAGGAAAAAGAGGGGGGGCCTCGCTATTATTTATAAATCTTATATGAAATTATATATTAGTGACTCACACACAGAAACATGGGGCAAAATGTGCATTGCCACCATAACGACCGGTCACAAGGAGAGCTGGAAGGCTGCTCTTATTTACAGACCCCCTGGTGTGAAAACCCAATTTGTAAATAACTTAGTCGAAGCACTTGCACCACATGCCTTAACCGCTTCCGTGCGGCGCGAATTCCCTGCCCATGCTGACTCCGCCTTGCGCGGGCGGAGTCATGACGGAACAGTTCCGTCATCCGCACAGCTCACCCGACGTGCATGACAGAACCGTTCCGTCAACAGCATCGAAGGGGTTAACATCGAGCAATTTCCTCCTATTAGGGGATTTCAACTATCACGCTGAACAAACCTCAGATCCTCATACCAGCGTTCTCCTTCTAAGCATTAAGGCCCTAGGACTGAAAGTACTAAGCATGGACCCCACTCACATTGCAGGTCATACATTAGATCTGCTATGCTTCAACTCCCCATTAGTTGAAATTGACGAAATACTTCCCGTCTCACTGTCTGATCACTATGTTATCAAATTTTATATCACAAACTTTCCCATAAAATCCCGGATTAGTAATCAAATAAAAATGAGTAGATCATGGAACAAGATTCATTTGGAATCCTTTATCACCCATTTTACTCCCCCCGACATCACGAACTCCACTGATCTAAATTTAGCAGTCATTGGTATTGACTACGCCATCTCTTCGACTTTAGACATAATCGCACCATTAAAAGCCTCTAAGCTCTCTGCCAAAACTTCCCCGTGGTTTACTCCAGTCCTGCTAAAAACTAAATGTAATGTCAGAGTAGCTGAAAGGAAATGGCGGCAAACTAAAGCCCCTCTGGACAGGAAACAATATATAGCTCTGCATAGAGAATACATGAAAGAAATCACCATGGCAAAAAAAGTCCATCTCGATGGAAGAATAACCCAGGCAGCTAATTCCCACAAAGAGCTATATAAAATTGTGAAAGAATTCACAAACCCCCTTGCTTGTCAGCCCACTGAAACTTCAAGACTGGGTGAACTCGGTTTCCTCCTATTTTTTTGACAAAATTGATGCAATTCACAAACACTTTCGGCTACCAATATTGTCCAATCAGCTTGCCTCTCCTGCCAATAAGACCACCATAAATCCGGAGCCTCTCGATATAGCCCTTAAGGAATTTACGCCCTTTTCAGAAGCAGAAGTAGAATCCACTCTCAGAAACATCAAATCTGAATCCCCGGATGACCCTTCTTCCGCTTCGATCCTGGCTAAAATCGTACCCGCCTTTGTCACGGCCCTCACAAAGATTCTCTATTTGTCCTTAACCCATGCCTTGGTCCCCAGGCATTGGAAGGAGGCTATTATTAGGCCTATTCTCAAGAAACCATCGGCCGATCCTAAACTGCTTGCTAACTATCGTCCCATTTCTCTTCTCCCCCTGTTTGGTAAGGTTATGGAATCTTTGATCAACAGACAATTAAGCTCTTACTTGGAGAGGAATGCATTCCTGGACTCTTCACAATCCGGCTTCAGGGGGACTCACAGCACTGCCCTGCTTGAAATAGTAGACAACGTCAGGATGACCCTCGACACAGGACAATCGGCCATATTGATCCTGCTCGACTTGTCTGCTGCCTTCAACACCATCTCGCATAACATCCTCCTGGAGAGGCTTGTAGAGATTGATGTTGAAGGCTCAGCGTTTCTTTGGTTTAAAAGTTATCTGTCCAACAGGCGCTCAAAGGTCCAAGTTGGAAGGTACTCCTCTAGCCACCAGGAAATCGACAAAGGTGTTCCCCAGGGCTCGATACTAAGCCCTACGCTGTTTAATTTACATGTCTCCCCTTTAGCGAAGGTGATCAGAGCCTACGGATTCAACACCGTATGATACGCTGATGATACTCAGCTGTTGATTACCATGGGCCATGATCCCATGGAAACTAAGCTAAGATTCCAAAATTGTATGGTCACAATCAACAGCTGGATGACCGACAACTTTCTAAAACTAAATGCTAGCAAAACGGAGATAGTGCTCTTTGGCACAGCAGACAAGTCCTGGACGGAAGAGTGGGGGCCTGCCACAGTTGGACCATGTCCTCCCCCCAAGTCCTCAGTTAGGAATTTGGGGGTGATAGTCGACAATAGGCTATCACTGAACAAAACAAATCAATAAAGTTGTGTAGACTGGCTTCGGCCTGATGCGCAGTTTGAAGAAAATTTTCAAGTGGCTTCCCCTTTCATCCCGTATGCCTCTAATCCAAGTCCTTATTATAAGCCGCAATGATTATGGGAATGCCCTTCTGACATCCATTAATGAAAATCTCTTGGCAAAACTGCAGGTGGTTCAAAACACCGCTGCCAGACTAGTACTGGACTGCCCCTCTCGTACCCCTTCTGCTCCATCCCTCAAGATCCTGCATTGGCTGCCCATTAAAAAACGTATCCAATATAAATTGTGCTGCCTAGTACATAAAACCATCCATGGACAGGGGCCGGTTTACCGGGAAAAGAAGTTACTACCCCACAAACCGGCCAGAACCCTTAGATCCTCCAGCATGCAGCTGCTAATGGTCCCGAAAGTACGCACTGTGAGATACGGTGACACAGTAAAACAGTAAAACAGCTCCTGATACTTGGAACTCCTTGCCCCTATCCATCAGGGCTCAATCTAATTACCTCAGGTTCCGCAAAATCCTGAAAACCTGGGGCCTTATTTATGAAGGCCTTGCGCCGCCGGTGCGTCACTTTTAACATGGGAAAAAGTGACGCACCGGTGGTGCAAGGCCTTCATAAATAAGGCCCCTGGTTTTTCTAACTTCCTAACTTCTCCGACCTTGCTTTCTGTCTGATGCATATGCTAGCGCTCTGAGACCTTTGGGTGATTTACGAGCTATACAAATGCAATTTACATTACATTACATAAGGATGGCGTTTTGGGCACCACTCGAGGGTAGCACTTTGGGTGCCCCTCCCAATCCAACAAAACCTTAATCAATAAGACTGGCCTATTTCATTGCACACACACGATCTGTGTTTGCCTTTGACAAAAATTCAGCATTAGGGATCCAGAAAACAACATAGTTGGCACTCAGGGAAAAGGTACACGTATCTTACCATGCAGAGGACTTTTCTGTCCCAGCTCACACCAAGCACATTTTGTAATTCTTTCAAACAGATATTAGGCCAGTCTAATTTATATCTCATAAAGGATGTTGTGGCTTAATTTGCTTTAAAAATGTGAGGTGATTCCGTAATGTCCTACAGAGTGGAAAAAACAGAAACATGTTAGCATACATTTCTCCTTTCTGAGCGTACTTTTTTGTAGTTGAAAAAAAAACATTTCTGACAAGGTAAAGACAGTTCCCCCCTTTCTTATTTAATCCACAACTGTAATTATGTTCCTTAAGCTGCCTTTCACACTGGCTGCTGGCTCTGGCAGCAGGCACTGTGACGTCAAATTTCAACTACCAAGCTCCAATGTATTATAGACAGACGTGTATACAGGGAAAGCAGGATTCCATGTATTGTGAATCTACTTATAGCTGCAGCAAAGCAATTATTTATGTGCTAACTAAAATATGAACCTGGGATGTGTGTTCCATAGTGTCGAAGTGTTTATAAAAAGTGGACCTTGTCCTACACCGCTAGGCCTTCCCCTCTTCGTTACTTCCACGTTATGTTATGTTATGTTAAGGTGAGCTTATAAAGCGCTCTGTCACCGTGGGTTTCCTGGCGCTGATCTGGTGATGAGGGGGGCAAGGGAGATTAGCTAGATTGTGGGAAGAGCCATGTTTTTAAAGATTTGCGAAATTGAATGAGTGAATTGGAGGATTTAAGCAGGGGAGGGAGAATTTATAGGGTACTGACTTTCATAACTTCCAACAATTTAATAGGTGACCTTGGTCCCTGCTTCGCACCATAATCAATCTTCGCCTTCATTCATTTATTGACCACTTTGGTCAAAGCACCTCAAACTCACCTTTGCTGTCACTGAAAACACACTGGTGCTTTGTGACCCATGACGCCTCTGAGTGTAAAACTGTAAGAAGAGCTCCAAGCCTTCCTGGCGGTTTTTTTAAGAAGGTAAAGTCTAAAAAAAGGAAAAAAAGAGTTGTTTTCAATTAAAATAAAACCTTGGATGTATGGAAAAAGCAGAAATATGCGAGAAAATCAATGGACAAGGGACGTGTGTTTTTCCAGGATTTAATTCTTTAACAGGAGTATAGTACGTTGTCCACGAAAATATAATAAGTACGCATAGGGTATTGTTACAAACATGTAAACTAATGGCATGCTATATGTTGCAACACACTCTTTCTATTTTCTTATGTGCAACGGTTCACCCTGTATGCTATTAGAGGTATTTATGAACTGCTGCATTGAATAGTAAATATCTTGACAATGAGGTTTGTAAAGTAATTCTTTAACGCTTTCAGATAACTTCCTATTTCACTAATACTCTAAGGGAAATTTAACGTGAAAAAAATTAATAATAGGAATGGTCTCTATAGCGAAATCTTAAATGTCAACCTTCTGAATTATTTGACCTCAAGCTAGAAATATTTAACATATATTTGACTATAAAATTGTAACGTATTTTTGAAGCTTAAAATAATTTTAGGAATGTCAAATCTGAAAATCAACATTTAGTTCGTCTCTGGGCTGGAAAAACTATTATTTGTCCATCAAATACAAGAATACTGTTTACTCTCGTAAAGAGTCTCAGAAACCCAGATATGTGTTTCTGCAGGATTACTCCTGAATTCGTAGCAAATTTCTGACTGTTATTAGATTTGCAAAAGATACCGGGAGTATTCAGGGAAATCTGGGTCAATGGTTGATTCCCTGGAGTAGATACATGAATAACAGTGATGCACAGAAATACTCCCTAGTTGGAATATTGGGAAATTTTATTTTTTTTAATTTTTTGTTTCTCCTCAGAAAAATGACTTTTCACTATGAAGACACCACTTCCAGTACATCCTTATGCTCACCCTGAGAAAGACAGGGACGTAACACAGGCCCCTCCATCCCCCGCAGTGCGGGGGACCCCAAGTTCCAGGTGGCCCGCTCAGCACTGCACATCGGCTGGGGAGCTCCTGATAGAGTCTGGAGGGGGCCCCTCCACTTACCTTGCATGGGGGCCCCCTCAATTATGGTCACGCCACTGGGGAAAGAGGTTACCCCTGCAGTAAATAGGTGCTCTTTTTTGAAGTGGAAAGTGGCAAAACAGTTAAAATGTCAAAAACACAAAATAATAAAAATCCCACTTCAATGTATGAAATAGAGAATATTTTAATTAATAAAATGACAGCAAAGCAACACGAATCCAATAAAGGGAACCCGTGTTATGAATGTTAACCTGGCCCGCCTCAAAAGCTCAAGTAAAACCACAACTGATATGTCTCATACCATCTGAACGAGATCAGAAGCTACCTCAAATGCATTTCAGGTCTATCGGACCTCATCTGTGAGGTGCAGCTTGAGCCAGGTGTGGGCCTTATTATATCAACCGAATAGGGAGGAGAACTCATTTCTGGTCATACCTGTTCCACTCAAAGCAACTCAATTGGGCAGAATAAAACAGCATGGATGTAAATTCCTGAAATAATCCGAGTCACTAGTATTTACTCTGGATGTGCTCCATTTGCATCACTTTTAAGTTTATCTATGAGACCAATGAAAAGAAATGGGGTTGTTAGTTAAGCAGGATCATGACAGAGACCAACTGGTCAAAAATCATGAAAGAAACCAGAAACTTCCTAAAACTCTGATCCCACCTCACCTTATCGATCATTGGCAGAACTAACCTAATCAAAACCAAACGCTAAAGGTTACTTGTGCTATTAATCTCTGGACTAAAAATATGCCCTACCCAACTTTCAAGGGAGCACTAAACAAAGCCGCAAAGTTCCATTCGTTACTTGTTGACAAAGGCATATTTTCTAAAAGATCTCATTCTTGGACAGTGATCAATGGCTATAAAATACTGAAACAAGCAGCCTATTTGGACTCCACTTTTTCTATTCATGTAAAAAGCCAGTTAATGGCATTGCAGTTCAGAAAGTTCCCTACTCTTGCGGACGCTCAGCATATGGAGAACCAAAAATGCTGGCTTTGTGGCAACAAAAAGGAAGATTTGGTTCATTTTGTATACCACTGTAAGATACTGCAACCAGCGCGAATTACATTATTACGGAGAGCGTTCTTGGACAGAGGCATAAAATCATGTATAACCGCTAATATAAGAGTACTGGACTCAACGGATTCCCAAATGAACTGCAAACTGATAAAGTTTTTACGCATTCATGAACAAGAACTGAAAGCAAAAGTAGTCTAATGAGACAAGCCAGAGAATATTTTAACACTTGTGTATATTTTATGATAAACAGGATTGGGCGCACGCTGCTCCACCTCTCAGCTGGATTGCCCCTGTGCATTCTGGGTCATGCAGTTCGTGTGTCTTCGCAAATGAAAAAGAAAGGGTTTGTAAGTTTTTTACCAAGTTTGGTGCAAGTAGTTACTTGGTATCTCCAGGCATCTCTAGACACGAGACTCGACTCGTGTTTCTGGATCAATATCCTTCATTAGTAGAGATAAGTAATGAGGCCGCTGAGTAGGCTGCCCAACAACAGTCACAGGCTTCGATGCCTCCCGGGCGCGCAGGTGCAGCACCACTAGCTCGTCAGCTAGGGAGGCTCACAGGAGCCCTTAAACAGTAAACAGGATTGGGCGCACGCTGCTCCACCTCTCAGCTGGATTGCCCCTGTGCAATCTGGGTCATGCAGTTCGTGTGTCTTCGCAAATGAAAAAGAAAGGGTTTGTAAGTGTTTCACCAAATATGGTGCAAGTAGATACTTGGTATCTCCAGGCATCTCTAGACACGAGACTCGACTCGTGTTTCTGGATCAATATCCTTCATCAGTAGAGATAAGTAATGAGGCCACTGAGTAGGCTGCCCAACAACAATCACAGGCTTCGATGCCTCCCGGGCGCGCAGGTGCAGCACCACTAGCTCGTCTGCTAGGGAGGCTCACGGGAGCCCTAAAACAGTAAACAGGATTGGGCGCACGCTGTTCCACCTCTCAGCTGGATTGCCCCAGTGCATTCTGGGTCATGCAGTTCGTGTGTCTTCGCAAATGAAAAAGAAAGGGTTTGTAAGTGTTTCACCAAGTTTGGTGCAAGTAGGTACTTGGTATCTCCAAGCCTGTGACGGTTACTTGGCGGCCTTCTTTTCCACCCCAACTACGTTCTCGACTGATGAGGGAAGATATCCCGAAACCCGGGCCATGTCTCGGGTCTAGAGATCTTGAGAACAACAAGTACTTACTTGCACCTACTTAGGTGAACCACTTACGAACTATATGTACCAGAATCCTTTGGGGCGATCCAGAGGAGGGGCTAGGGGTGTGCGATCCATTGCGGTTGATTCTACAAATGGGCTCCCTTGAGCCTTTAACCTGACGAGCTTCTGGATGACGCACCTGCATGCCGGTTAGGCATCGAGGCCTGTGACGGTTACTTGGCGGCCTTCTTTTCCACCCCAACTACGTTCTCTACTGATGAGGGAAGATATCCCGAAACCCGGGCCATGTCTCGGGACTAGAGATCTTGAGAACAACAAGTACTTCCTTGCACCTACTTAGGTGAACCACTTACGAACTATATGTACCAGAATCCTTAGGGGCGATCCGGAGGAGGGGCTAGCGCTGTGCGATCCATTGCAGTTGATTCTACAAATGGGCTCCCTTGAGCCTTTAAGCTGACGAGCTTCTGGATGACGCACCTGTGTGCTTTTAGGCATCGAGGCCTGTGACGGTTACTTGGCAGCCTTCTTTTCCACCCCAGCTACGTTCTCTACTGATGAGGGAAGATATCTTGAAACCCGGGCCATGTCTCGGGTCTAGAGATCTTGAGAACAACAAGTACTTACTTGCACCTACTTAGGTGAACCACTTACGAACTATATGTACCAGAATCCTTAGTGGCGATCCGGAGGAGGGGCTAGCGGTGTTCGATCCATTGCGGTTGATTCTATATTTTATGATGTTTTTTAGAATACAATAATGTATTTTTTGGGGAGATTTTCGTACTTGTGAATGTAATATTGTTATGTTTTTAACTCACTGAACAATAAAACTATTATTATTATTAATATTACTAATCAAAATGACGCTTCTCTCAAAATGTACCTTTCTGTCTAATGCGTTACCCCTCCGTTTTGAGGCTAAGTGGATGAGGAAGGTACATGGGGAGCTGAATAGTTTTATTTGGGCCAATAAAGCCATCAGAATACACTGGAAGAAGCTGCAGAAAAAAAGTCGATGGTGGTGTGACCTTGCCAGATTTCAAAATATACTGTTGGGCCTTCCAATTAAAACTCTGTTAACAGACAGTTTTCAGATGGGGACGTCCTGCTTTGGAGCCTTAACCAAAGCCTTGGCAAGGTAAAGAGCTCACTTTTTATTCAAATTTGGGCACCCCAAATATTTATAAATGGTGCGACTTAGGGTTTTGATCGCTGCATGTAAGTTGTGGATACAGGTTAGGAATTCCTTGGAATCTCCTACTCTTGTCATTATGGAAGTCCCCGGGAATGCTGTTATGCCTAGTGGACTCACTGGCAGCACCACTTACTGAAGCCGGGATAGAAAAATGGGGCCAGCTGCTAGGGGAAGAGAATGCAGTTTCAGTGGACCTCCTTGCCCAAGCAACAAACAATATGCTGTTAAAGTTTATATATTTATAATTAACAAGTTGGGCTCGTGAACAACCAGATACAGGCCGCACCATGGAGAGGGTAACAAATCTGCAACACCAATGCGCAAAAAAAAGAGATCTCAACCTGATAATGGATGCTGATCCATGCAGAAGATGCTCTACCACCCTACCAGAAGAAAGATGGAAGGAAGTTATTCCTGCAGCTGATATACCCCATCTCTGTGGCAAGTATCTATGGCTAATCATTGGTCTTTCGTCAGATATTCCCCATCAAGAAAGACCAATCTGTTTACTCCCCCTAGGGTATATTGGTCCCTCTTGAAATTGTCTAAAATAGGTGAGGAAATTAAGCAATGCCCGAAGTGCGATGAGAAGAAAGCAGATGATGGCCACATGTTTTGACAATGTTCAGAAATTCAAACTTATTGGCAGGATGTGGGTAAGGTATTGACTATCCGTATGGAAAGAAGAATAGAGGTAAGCCTATGACTGATTAACTTTGGGGTATTGGAAGATAACGACCTTGTAGGAAGAGCTAGGATGTTGCAAGAACAACTTTCACTTACCTAGATAATCATCTCACGTAGGGAAATCTGTATTAAGTGGGTTTCATGCATATCTCCCTCTGAGCAGAATGGTTAACAGCCGCTAAACGTATTGGTAGACTAGACTGCTTAAGTAGGTCACGGCAAAGAATCAAAATTTGGGAGCTTCTAGTCGCATATATGCTGGAATAAGCACACACATAGTACAGACAGGAATTTGTCCAATGATTAAGACACTCGCCTTCAGAGAGAGCTTGGGCGGGTGATCTCATTACCACTCGCAATTGGAGTAGGAAGGTACATCAGGAGCAAATTTGCTGGCAGGTGGGGGGCTTGGAGCGCTGGAATCATATAACAAATAGTAAGGAAGGGGGACCCCCTCTGGAAGTTACTTTCAGGTCAGGGAGTAGAGGGGAGAACAAAATCAAGAACTAAAAAAAAGAGGGCTCCCTCTTGACCTATAATTACTTATACCATAGAGGTTACCTCTCAAACATAGGGCATACACCAACAATATCTACACAATATTTTTTTTTCTCATTTTATTTCATGTTTACAGTTAAAAAGTCTTTTTTTCTTTTTTTCCTTTTTTTATATCATATTTTTCAGATTCATCAATTATAAAAATATATACATTCTGCACAAAGGCTACAAGGAAAACATTTTGTAACACAATAGAGTTGTGAATATATGTACTTAATTCCTCAAATTTATGTAGAACATAAAATCAATTAAATGTGCACAACCAGGTAAAGAGCCACACATACACCACATACATACTCCTAAACATCCATCCCATCACAAAAATAACAATAGAAAGGGTCTCCTATAGCGGTAAAACTGTAGTCCAATTAATGACCAAAGTCATTTAGATTTCAAAGGAAGAAGAAGGGTCGACGCGTTTCGGTGGCAAAGCCGCATTAGGGACCACCTTCATCAGGACCAAACAGAGACAATACGGTATAGGATCTCTGAACCTGGGGTGGGGATCTGGAGATTTGTAGAGGTCCACGAGGCCATATTTATATTTCTTTTTTAATAGTGGATAAGGCAGCTGTATGCTGAAGGGTACACAAGAGAGCGGAACGCAGCAGAGGACGACCAAATAACCCCAAAACGACAACTTTCCAATAAGGAGAACCAGAGATATACATTTTAAAATTTGTAAATAAAAATAGCACCAACAAGTGCACAGTACAAACCGCTGGCAGCTGGACACACAGGGAATGGACAAAGGCAATGTTTAAGGCTGACCACAATGGTTCACAGGTCATATAAAGAAGTCTGATTGGCCCTGGTCAAAAAGTTACATGCACTCTTAGAACATTTCTCAGTGGGGCAAGACTGCAGAGTCAATCCAAAAACGGGCTCGTCAAAAACAGGTTGACAAAGGACAAGAACTGGGTGAAGCCCTTGAAGAAAGTGGGAAACGCTACAAGTAGGAAAAGTACAGAGTTCATGCCCAGAAGGACACCTATGTCAATCAGATGCTGTTTGGAGTTGTGCATGCTGAAGCTTCCAACCTTAAAAAATTGAATTTCTTAATCTTCAAGTCAAGGCAGCAGGTTGTAGTTGAAGAGTGTTCGAAGTGATTGGAGACAGGTTAGTGTCAGACACTCAGACACACTGAATTGGAATTGTTCCTCTGGAGAAAAATGTAGGGGGATCAGCTTACACCTGGCCAAAACTTCAATTAGACCAGCGTAATTGCAGTCGTTTTATTATTCTACCTTACTGTTTGACACAGATTTACTGATAATAACTAGCTCGTATTTGTGTAATTAAGAGTAATTTAGGTGCACAAGATCCTACAGCAAGAGTGGCTGATTGTGCTGCTGTTTATGTTTTGTTGCATTTAGCGTCACTTTCTAAGCACAAAATTCATCCTTGGATCCATTCTGGATGCAAAGGTGCATTTTTCGCTAAGAAATTAGCATTAAATGCCGGGAGTAGGTTGGTGAGAAAGTTTCCCCTCAAATGCACATTTAGTGAGCGCAAGTTGCTGCTTGCACTGCTACTCATGTTCTGTTGCATCTTAGCGCTATTTGTTAAAGCAAAATTGACCCTTACACTATTTTGGCCAAAAGGAGGCATTTTTGCATTTAGAAAATAGCTCGAAATGCAGAATTACTCTTCTTGCATATTCCTGCGTAATCCTACCAAATGTTGGGGTAAATCTGTGTGATTGCGCTTTACACAGAATTATAGAAGGTATACCCATGCCTAATATACAGCAAAGTGAGGTTTTTGCTTCGCCTGCTAAGACACCAAGAAGTCCACTGCCAATGCACCCTCTGCGGGTCATTTGGCAATTTGGCCCTGGTTCCACTACGATTAGACATGTCATCCTTGGTGTGGTCTTCCAAAAACCTTTTGCCTTCTCCCCTCCTGTTTTCTGAATTTCGTTTTGTTGGCATTAGGACTCTGTGCACATTACCACCTAAACGTTGTGCCAGAAGAACCGAGAGTAGACAAGGATCTACCTAAAAGCCGATCTGTTGAAGGTGCATCACAGTCAGCCTGACTTTGCAGTAGCTCCCAGAATGTTCTTTTCCACAGCAGCAAATCCTGTTCAGTAAAACCACTGAGCAAGGACATCTCACATCATGGAACCCTCTTTGTCTATGGCTTGCAGCTTTGTTCCGCTGGACGCTTTCGGATTTCTAAACGTTGTTTAAGTCCAAAGGTAAAAATCTTTACAAGTCATGACTGCAACAAGCTCCCCATCGATGGCGATGATCTCCTTGGCCTGGAAATTCATCTTCTCCCACACTAAGTTTTTTCTCGCCATCATCAACTGCTTGCCAAGACCTTGTCCAGCGTCTTCTGATGGCAGCGACCCCTCTTCGAACAGCCTGCCCCCTTGCCCCTCTGAACTCTACCTTCTCCTGGACTTGTCTTCTCTCAAAAGTGAGCCAACACCAGGCACAATTCACCTTGTGTATCCGACCTCTGATCCATTGTGGTCGATCTTAACTTTTGACTTTGGCCTGGATCCATGAGACCAGATATGTGAAGTCAACTCTTTGATCTTTTAGGCAGTTGATTTTACCAAAAACATTTACAAGTTCATAACTCCGGTTCCACTAATTATATTTAATTATTTTTATATCATTTTATTCAATTATTTTATACTATTTTTTTCCAATTTATTTGGAGTTTTCCTTATGTTTGTGTTTCCATTTTATTAATGTTTGAGTGCTGCAAAAATACTTTACACATTGCCTCTAAAGTAGGCTTCACTGCTTTAGTGCTAAGCTACCGGAAGTTTAAGAATGGTTAATTTAGTAACTTTTTGATCCACTCTAATAAAGATTTTGGTTGTTGTCTGAGTGGGGTTTCCACTCCCCCCACCAATAAAACAAATTATTACCATTTCTAAGTTCCAGGTATCAAGGCTTAGGCAGGTGGAGTATACTTTGACACCAGCCAAGGGTTCTGGGACCCTAGGAACAGTACTTGGGTGTCAAGACTCACTTCAACAGACACCACCAGCAAAGTACAGGGTAGGTCCTGTTGAGAATGGTCAGCCGGATCTTCTTTCTTCTTGCAGCTTTTATGTCCCTGTAGCTTAATAGGTGGTCAACCACCTAACCCTTAGCATCAATTTCTCTGTCTTGGGTACAAGTGGGAGGAGGTCCAGCCCTTGGGACTCTCTTCACAAGTATTAACAGCAGGTGCAGCCGTACTTCTGTCTTTCAAGGGTCCACTAATGTTCTGATGAGGGTACCTAAGGGTGCCACATTTATGGCCGGCATTAGCTTGTGGGTGGGGTGGCTCCTGGACCCTACCCAAACAATAAGGAATTAGTTCCCAGGGATAAACCTGCCCACTTTTGCAGCAGTTACCATGTGTCTTATTGTAAATAATCCCAGAAAGCCACTCTGTGCAGAAATCCAACATGGCAGAACATTTCTTCCCCTGTTCAGAGCACCTGTTTTCACCCAGATGCGTGTCCAGGAAATTGGGCTCCCGATTGTGGTGACAAAAAATAGGTTCTAGGGGCACCTCTCTCCCATTGGGATTGGTGTCTGACTGGCTAGAGGGATCAAATGTGGGCAGGACCAGGCATACAACTGCCTGGGACAAGAAAGGCCTCTTTGAAGTTAGGTATGTCCTTGGGCCCTGCACAAACTGTCTTTTTTTCAGAGGACCAGAATACCTCAGTTTTCATCTCACCTCATAGAGCACGTTCAATCGTCATCAAGGAGATATTCTGCTGCTGGGTGACAGAAGGGAGCTCATGCATATTTGCTTTGAGGTTTTCGGCTGGTTAAAAATGTCTTTTTAAAAGTACCTTTTATAAAATATGTAATACAAATTCAATTTTACCAAATGAGATAGACTTGTAATAAATATTTTTAAAAGTCCAAAAAGAAACCTTTTAGCTGGTTCCTTTGTGGAGGTAACATTATTGAATTTTAATAGTATATTCCTTTGCTTTCCTATTGAATAACTCACCCTGCCACTGTAAAAAATGCTTTTGGGGGCCATGTCACGGTAAGGTTAGATTTAACATTAAACGTTTACATGTCCTACTTTTAAATCTCATGCACTGTGCCTTACAGATCATTAAAGCCTACTTAGGAGTAACATTAATACCTAGTAGGAGGTTTTAGGCTTGTCGAAAAGAGTTCATTGGACAGGTAGGTCATATTTGCAGCTGTAACACTGCACTAACAGGTTACAGTAGAAGTCCTCTACTACAGAAGGGGGCCCCTGACGGCAGATAACAGGCAGGATGGACAGGGGAAACAACCAAATACAATTTAGAAAGATCCAAACTGCCTGGATAAGGATAAAGGAGTGCTAACAAAGGCACTGGTACATTAGAACGTCGCTAAACAAACAGAGACAGTCCTCCACACAAATGAGAAACCGCGAATAGAGAAAAAAATATATATGATTTTTATCTTTCATACTTTATCAAAATTCATAAAGGTGACATATAGCATCATTTCATTCTGATGTGCATAAATATATATATCCAGTCCGAACATTCACACATTTAATACACACACACAGTTGCAAACATACTCATACACTCTCCACACTCAAGAAAAATTCTACTTTTGTGATATAAAAAATCAGGATATTTAACATTCATAATATAAAATACATAGTAAGCATCAGATAGTCAATAATCATTCAAGTTTCTTCTTATAAGAGAACGTGGAAGCAAACAGAGGCATAAGGTTGTCCAGCACCAATGCGGGTTTTGGTTTCTAACCCAATATGGGGGATGTATGTCGATACCACGCATACCGTTACAACGCGGTATGTTACAACGTGGTTTTAACAACGTAAGTCATTATGTCGACTTGCACTGGAGGGTGCTGGATTTAGGAATATTGCAAATTACTATTCCAACTCCAGCCTACGTACAGTAGGGAAGGTGTTGGAATAGTAATTCACACTATTCCTTAGTCTAGAGAGCCCTCCAGTGCAAGTCGACATAATGACTTGCGTTGTTAAAACCACGTTGTTACATACCGCGTTGTAACGGTTGCGTGGTAAAGGATGTTTCCCCAATATGGGTCACACCTTCATCAGGGTGGTCCGATCAGAAGTGGGACACAGGGGTAGATGCGCCTGAATTTGGAGCAACATTATTCTGCACTTTTTCTGTAGTAGTGGCATAATGTGAGCTGCAGGCTACTAATGGAATTTAACTTACAAGCCTTGGGGACACTATGTACGACATATTAGGAACTTATAGGTAAGTTAAATATGGCAATTAGGAGGATAGTCAAGTTAGACATGTTTTTAGGATCAGAGCACATGCACTGACCACTGGACAACAGTGTCCCAATGTGTAGGGTTTTAAAACCAGCAAGAACATCTAGCAAAGATAGAGGTGACCACACAAAGCGGAGCATATTCTTAGAAGGCATTTCTGAGCAACATCAAAGAGTGCCAGATCCATGTCACATTGTCATGAAATCCAGATGAGAAACATTTCCATTAAATGGATCTAAACAGATCTTATTTACAAAGTGGGTTTCTTAATATAGAGCACGGATTTAGCCTTCCGTGACCTATGATTGACCCTCCAGCATAACCCCCAATACAGAGCAGAGACAGTGTACCCCCGTACATGTAAATCTGTTCACCCAAGTTGGACGTATTTTTACTAATAATCATTTACTGCTAGAAATGATTAAACTGTCATACGTTTTTACTTACCACTGCCTACTTGAAATAGAGTCCCGTAGTGAGCTGGCGCAAGGGCAAGAAGGGCAATCGGTCGTTTTGCCTGAGATTCAGGGACACTCCTAAATTCAATCTTTTTTTTTTCTTGCTGCTGCAAGCGGAGCGGTGCAATAATGGTTATTTCCCAGTGGCACCTGTGATTAATACATTCGTTTCAGCCCGATGACATTGCCCGCTCCATAAATCTGAACGCTGATAATGCTTTTGAAAACTGGCAGGGACAGGCAAGCAACGCTGACTGGCTGTTTGAGGCAACCCCTGGCCTTCCTGATAAGCGCACTCTCAGACAGGAGTGAAATTCAAAGGAACGACAGGCAGGACCTGCAATCGGGCCTTCCATCTCTGTAGCACCGAGAGAAGCCGCCTGGGCTCACTGCCACTTACACAGATATCCGCGGCGCCCGTGTACACTCCTGGGAGCCCCCCATTTCCTTTTCAATAACTATGTTTTGACTGCAATTCTGTTGGTGTGTTAGTCTGCGTTCTCTAAACTGGGAGCTAGGATGTAGCAAAAGGGCATTTCTTATTATATTATATGTTATATTATAAATACTATATGTTTTTTTTTACGTTTGTGAACCAGTGACCTGGTCATCCTTGCTTTAAACTAGTGACTGGATAGAAAGTTATACAATTTATGTTAAAACCCATGCCAAATATAACTAGCAACCAGATGCATTTTAAGGCATGGGCAAATTGGGCTCTGCCCCAGGGCCCCCATGGGGCTCCCTTATGTCAGTTCCAGACTGTATAGAGTTTTAAAATAAACAGCTTGTCTACTTACTTTATAGTGTGTTTAACTATCCCAGGCTGCCCAGCCATTCCAATCTCTATCTGAGAGATAGTAATTGTTAAAGGAAAATATCTATTAGCTTCTGATTAGATTGAGAAAAACTTTAACTTTATGCAGTATGTGCTACTTGCGGTAAAGTGAAGATTGACATTATGTGCTCCCTCTGTGACTGCATTGAACATTTGGAGCTACTGCCAGACCGGTGAGATCACAGACTAATGCTACCAGACTCTGCATACAAGCCCCGTGCAGCAGGAGCAGTGCAGTAAACAAAAGCACTTCAAATGCACTATATGTCTGACTGGTGTTGAAACACAACCTGTGCCATACATTGCGAGTGGAAGGCTTGGTCAGACCCAGAGTTGTTCTGCTCTTCTGACACAGTCGTGCGGAAGACTGCCAGATCTAAGTGGCATATTATCAAGAACGGCGTTAAAAATTATCGCCGTTTTAGCGGCAGAAAACGGCCGCTAAAGTGGCGATAATCGGCTTGATAATATGGCCTTGTGAATTTCAATAGAAACCAATGTTCTGGTGTGAACATGGGCTTCTATTAGACATTTCCAGGGCATATTATCAAGCTCTTTATCGCCGCTTTAGAGGCAGTTTTCTGCCGCTAAAGCAGCGATAATTTTAACGCCCTGCTTGATAATACGCCCCTAAGTTCGTTCCCCCAGGGTAGGCCACAAGGGTAGGCCACATGTCAATGTGCAGTGCAGAGTACCACTATATGCTCTCTTCTCGACTGCACAGTCTATGTGTGAAGCCTCTGATGGACCTGTGCAATGATACTATAGTCACAACTGACTCTGAATCCTTGTTCTTTTCACAGCAGGGGCTGGAGCGCATTAAACAAACATAGATCCTCCCTATGCACATGCCCCAATTTTGAGACACCAGTCCACTGCTCCACATGCAGCTAGCATGTTCATGCCACTGTTCTTTCTTCTTCTCTGATGCTGGTCAGCCACAGGGAAACTTGTTGTTGCCGGGTTGGCCAAGATGTAGCCTGGCCAAGGAAGAGGTTGTGAATGAGCTGAAAAGGTACAGTAAATTCAGAGTTGTTCCAAGCAGGTAGCCCGAAATAATGTTTGGTCCAGGACCCCCAAAATCCTTACGCTGTCCATGCTTATAAGTAAGCATAGTACAGCAACAAATGAAACCAAGGCAATGCAATTTCCCATTCCTTAGGAGGAACATTGAAAAGATACAGTACTATTACTAGGGATGGGCGTAACTTGTATAATTATTGGTAGGGCATTACTCCTAATTATCACAAAATTAATAGAAATGATGTCTAATTATGTGAGAAGTGTTGTCCAGCATTTACTGCTATTTTCTTAGTGCCAAACGCACCCTCAAATCTAAAAGGGACCCGAGGATGCATTTTGCTTTTAAAAATAGCACCAAGTGTTACAGTCCATAGGCAGCAGCAGCGGCTCGTTCTCGCTTAGTCTGTTGTTCCCATACTCCTCAAATTGCTCAAACCGGTGTAATCACGTAATTTCCCATCACAAAAGTGATGTGTAATTACTGAAATTACTCTGATTACCGTAATTCAAAGTTTGTTTTAGACAAGCTATAGAGGTCCCAAAAAACAATATGGATGAATGCAATGACGGATTGGTGGACGGACGGATAGATGGATGGATGGATTGATAGGTGGATGCACAGAAGAAATTATGGCTGAGTAAAGGGATGGGTG
Organism: Lissotriton vulgaris; assembly: GCF_964263255.1. NCBI lineage: Eukaryota > Metazoa > Chordata > Amphibia > Caudata > Salamandridae > Lissotriton > Lissotriton vulgaris. The sequence goes on from NC_141685.1 coordinate 1,434,219,388, forward strand.
GGGAGGTGGACAGATAGGTGAAAGGATGGCATAGTAAAGGAATGGATGAGGGGGTGAAAAGATGAGTGAATGGATGGCAGAGGGGGTGGATGGATGGCAGAATGGATGGATGGGTGATTGCTGAGTGGATGGATGGGTGATTGCAAAATGGATGGGTAGATGGATGGAGGGCAGAGTGGACTGATGGATGGCAAGTTGGGGAATGGATGAAAGGATAGCAGAGTTGGTGGATGAATAGCAGAGTAAATGTATGGGGTTGATGGATAGATGGATGAATGGCAGAATAGATGGGTGTTGGATGAATGGATGGCAGAGAGGATGGATGGATAGACAGATGGTAGAATGGATGCATGAATGGCAGAGTGCATGAACTGATGGAATGGGTAAAGATTGAATGATGGATGAAAGAATGATGGATGACAGAATGTAAAGGTGAAATAGTGGCTATTAGCAGGTGGGTGGAAGTATGAAAGAATGAATGGTTAGACACATCGATGGAAGAGATAAGAAAGCTGTTCTATGGAGAATTTGACTGGCATGCATCACTTTCTTGTTGGCATCAGCAGTGTAGTTAAAAGTGGGGGCTATTACATTTTTCTGGCTACTCTCTTATCTGGTTTGGACACAGATAAAGAGGAAGGTATGGAGAGTAAAAAGTACAGGATCACGTTGGGTACCTTTGGGCTGATTGGTTGTAGATGGCCACGTGCAAAACAGTGCAAGATTATACAGGAAGCGCAAACAACAGACCCAATGATTAAAGCACAGTAGATATAATGTGGTTAGTTCACCTATATCAGTGTAAATGCTTGTATGTGTGTGTGCACGTGTGTACATGCACATGTATGTATGTATGTGTACCTGTGTTTGTGTGTGCATGAGCATGAATCTGGGAACATATGCTTGTGTACATATGTTTGTGTTCTTAACTTGTCTTAGACACATACGTTTTCACAATATTTTGTAAAAAAAAAAAGTTGCTCATTACACAAAGCAACACTACCAGACTGAAAAAGGAGAAGGGATGTAAGTTCTACGGAATACAATTATAAAAATAAAGCTTTTGAAATATGGAGAACGGTTATTTTTCCTAATAATCTTTAGATTGTGCTATGCAAACGGTGCAACAACCTGTTTAGAGTGTCTGCAAAGTAAGAGATGATTGGTAAAGAAGGTGGTCAAGCTGCTATACCTCAGTACCTCAAAAAATGAGACGTCACGCTTCTTATTGTTTTGCAACGTAACCCACAAAGGGAGTGTTTATGCCTTGATCTCTCAAAATATTGACCTCCTTCTACTTGGTGGGTAAGCATGCTTGCATCCAATTATTTGCATGTATTGAATATTTTGATTTCTTATCCACTGGGACGGCTACCAGAATTATACCCCTGAGCGGTTCCTCTACTCTGGCAAGAAAATATTGCAGAACTCATTAATATGGAACAGACGTATTCGCATTATAAGCCTAGCATGGCATGTTCTTTTAAAAAATAATGCCAGGGATCCCAAATGAGGGATGAATTGCAAAGCTTTTAATATCTCTTCTATGCTTTTGCATAGAGTCCAGATGAATTGCTATTTCAAGGCAGCACCGGGGAACAGAAGACAGATTTCACATTCACAATGAAGACTCTAATAAGAGGCGTGTAATTGCAAAAAATAAAAGAATAAACCACTGCTCTTCAGACACCCTGTGCTTTAAATGCATCGAATTTTAATTTGACAATAGTCGTACGCCTGCTGTCCGGTTAGCACTTGTGTGATACAAGGTTGGAAGTGATTCGTTTAGCGACGCTTTTGTTTTCCTGAAAATGTGTCTGACCCAGGTGGTGACAGCGTAGACTAACGCGTATCTCCATCTCCATTTCTTACACCATGAACGTGATGGGCGCGCGAGGATTGGATCCAGCCGCGCGCTAGGTTACACCTGTATGTTTGCGTTAACTGCTTGCCATTGGACAAAGTGGCGGGCTGCTGTTCGGGGTTATTGCAGCGTCTCCGCGCCGCGTTCACCAGCCTTGCTGTGATTATCTTCCCCGGGCCCTGCTGGTATGATTAATTCGTACAACGTCACTAAAGGCGCATTTCTAGTGCACATGGAGTGGAAGAGTGCTCTCAAAAGAACTGCCTGGAGAGAGCTGTGAAATTTGTACAGACAATCCCGCCAGGCGCTCAATCTAGTAAAAGCACAGATATTACAAAGTAAATAGAAGTGATATATTTATTTAAGGTTATTACAGTGGCCGACAGGGTATTAAAACAATCTTTCTATTGGCAAAAGATTTCAGTCCCAATTTATTGTTCCTGAAACCTGTGTTTGTGCAGTCTTCCATTTCGTGAGGATGTGACACTTGCTGAAATGTGTCTTGTGTGGAGACTATTATACACGCTATTGGCATTGTTTGTAGATACGCACTCTTCATTCCCGAAATGTTAGTATTCAGTTAATCAAAATGTGTGATTTTCAGAGATCTAAATCATAAACCCTATAAATTGCATTGAAGCCATACCTTTTGTTGTGTGCTTAATCCAGGACACTTCCAATGAAAACATTTCTATCACATGGAGGTCCATACTGCTCAAAAATAACGTCCGCCTGGTGCGATGTATACTTGTCCCCCTGGGCTGCGAGGAATTATGAAAAGTAATAATTGGGAGGTGAAAATTATCAAAACTAATCTCTGCGCACAATAACTCACGACCCACAACTTTTTTATTTTGCAAAAAAGGTCACTTTATTAAGAAAAGTGCATAATATATTTCTCAAAACATCTTACAGACAGATGATAAAGCAATCCCCAAACTTAATTTTGACATATCTTCAAAACATAACCCCCAAAATTGTTGACCCAAGCAAACCCATAAGAACTGACTCCTGTTGAGATATCCCCCTCATTTTCTTTTCCTTTCTCCGTGAACTGTATACCCACCTCCCCCCTTGGAGGAGGGACAATCCCGCTCAAGACTGCCTCACCCCCCAGAAAAATTCCACCCACTAAGTCTACCTGGCTATACTGAACCTGTCTTATAGTGGCAGAAAATTGTTAAGACACCGCTGGCAGTAACTAAGGCTGATAGAAAGGAACGCCTGAAAAAAGCAGCAAAAATTAAAGGGAAGGGTGGGTGGTACAAACGAAGTTCCTCTCCTCCCGCCACCCTCAGGCACAGGGACTTTCCCGCCCACCAGGCCTCTATATATAACTTTCCCCGCGCACCCACTGACTCCCTAATTATCCCTATTTCGCACCTGGGTGGCCGTTCCATTGTGCGAACCAACCCAGGGTGACACAGGTTCGCGCCCAGCTCCCCCTGGGTCCCCTCTCGCACAATAACTCACGACCCACAACTTCTTTATTTAGCAAAAAAGACCACTTTATTAAGACAGGTGCATAATATATTTCTCAAAACACATCTTACAGATAGATGATAAAGCAATCCCCAAACTCAATTTGAACTTATGTTCAAAACATAACCCCAAAAATTGTTGACCCAAGCAAACCCAGAAGAACTGACTCCTGTTGAGATATCCCCATCATTTTCTTTTCCTTTCCCAGTGAATTGTGTACCCCACCTCCCCCTTGGAGAATGGACAATCCCGCTCAAGACTGCCCACCCCCCCGAAAAATTCTGCCATCCAGGAAAACCGAAAAGAGTTTTCCTGCCCCACCCACTAAAGAGAAAAATTATGACCGTCTGCTGGAGCACCATATATCTTCCTTCCATATTTGTGTGAGCAAGTCCTGTAACTCCAGTAAGTAATATGCTTGGCCCATCTGGGACAAATGCACCCCATTCTCACGAAAAAGATGCCCCTCAGTACTTTTTATGTTACAATGAGATAGAACCGTTATTCTGATGTCCCCACAGAAGACTCTCATTGCTCTATTAAGTTTACGTCGCACCTTCTCCAATGCTATGTGGCATCTTGCTCCTCTCCAATGCAGCCGCATTATGAATTCGGTCCAAATCACCATGGTGCCTTCCCAGTTATTTTTGATAACAGCCAGATCCAGCTTCATCAGCTTTATTAGAGTCAGGCCAGATAAGTCAACCAGGTCATTTTCCCCTAGGTGAATGACAAGTAAATCAGGAGGGCCCTCCCTAGAACACATCAGGGACAACGTGGAAAACAACCGCCCCCAACGCATTCCCCCTTTCCCTTTCCCTACCACCTCATGACTAACACGTGTAAGTCCGAACAATCTCCCGTAAATCTGTTGCTCAGCGTAAACAGCAGCCCACTTTACGAAGGAGTGTCCCTCTATCCATGTTGTCTTTTTCAAACTTACACGCCTTTGAATATGACCTAGGCAGAAAAAAAACCATTAACAAGAGAAAAATGCTGCACTGAAAATTATTTCCTAACATATTTTCACAACATTTGGACTTCCATCTCCCAATCCTACGTATGTTCGACCAGGACCACCCAATCTCGCAGCCTCCGTTGCTGCCCCAATACAGAAGGAGTGTGTGCCAAATCGCAAAGGATTCTCACCTAAAGTAATCAGCACCTTCCTCATTACTGCTAACAGCTGGGCAATAGGAATCAGTCGTCTCTGTGCTTGGCAAAATATGTTTAACGAAGTGAAAAAACTAGAAGCTTTGAAAACCTCCCATTCCCTCACAGGACAGCAAACCCTCACCCTACTACTGTTCAAGAAAGCCCATTTTCCCCTGCCCAATTGATCCGTCTTGGAAGCCCTCAACCAAATTCTCAACCTATGTAGTTCAATAAAAACGTCATCACTTCGTATGCCTGCCCTGTTGCGTAAACCGAGTAACTCAGATGCTCTAAATGCCCGAAGAACAACCATAAAAAACATAACCTAAACTTGCAACATTCAAAATCATTATAACAGCAAGAAAGCAACTGCAGCGGGGGCGTGGCTAGCGGCCGAACATGGCGGCAGCATAGAGGATTAGCTCCGGCAGGGAAGCGGCCTCTCCATCTATCCGCACGCTAATCCGTGGCTAAATTTTACCTCCGACGGAGGCACCGAACGCCCGAGACCGGGCGGAACTGGCGGCAAGTTTCCGGACAGACATCGAGGACTGGATGACGGAGTTATCGTCGAGTGTTGATCCGATCGAAGTACAGGCCTGCCTCCGGGGACTCTGGTGGCGAGTGAAGCCGACCGGAAGTGCAACCTGCTCAGCTATCACAGACAGGAAGTGATCGGTGCTGGGGGACTACCCCGAGTGACGACCGGCGGACGAGATCCCTATCTAGGGACAGAACATTTGCCATAACTGACGGCAGTTCGTCGAAGGAGGTGACCGAAGATTTTTAGGAAGACCATAAGCACAATCTCCTGCCATCTGCTCCGTTGAGAACATCGGGGCGTTTCCCCCATTGCTGCGAAAGCTCCTTCTTGAACTAAACTGAGGACCGCGCAGTGACGGTGGTTGCTCCTGGTGACCTATCGCGCCGACGAACTGTATAATCTCCGTGCACGAACTATGGCCGGGAAAGGTGTTAAAGGCGGTACGACCCAGACCCGTATCGAGCGGTACACGAACGACAGAACCGCTTCCCCTCCGGCGGATGGGAAACACTCCTCCACGAAACCAGGCGAGCCTGTGGGGACGAAGAAGGCGACGCTAGATGATGTTATGAAGGCTCTCTCGCAGGTCCAAACGACGGTGGGTACCATCTCGACCGAAATCACCCTTATCCGAGCGGACTTCCACAAAATGGCCGAAAAAGTAGGCTCATTGGAACTGGTCACGAAATCGCTGGTTGAGGATGTCTCGGAACTGCAAACGGCCATGGAAGCGGTCATGGCGGAAAACAAAATCCTGAAAGATAAGCTGGATGACCAGGAGGGCCGCTCCAGGCGGAACAATGTACGCATTCTTGGTGTTCCGGAATCAGAGGGCACGAGAGCGATGGATTTATACGTGGAAGACCTTATTAAAACACACCTTCAACCTAAGGGACTGTCGGCCTTCTTTTCAGTAGAGCGTGCACACAGAGTTCCGGGGGGCCAACCTAAGCCAGGGGCCTCGCCCAGGCCGATCCTTGCAAGAATGTTTAATTACCGCGACCGGGATGTCATCCTTCAAGCGGCGCGGGTTTCACCGCCGGTGAAAATCCTCAACTCTACGGTGGCGTTCTTCCCGGATTACACGGCGGAAGACCTTCCTGGACGTTAAAAAGGAACTCAGGAAACGAGAACTCCTTTATTCCATGATTTTTCCTGCCAGGCTCCGGGTGGTAGCAGAGAACAGGACCTGGTTTTTCGATAACCCTGAGACTGCACGAGACTGGCTGGACGGCTGGCGTCCTGCCTCCCACTCTCGCCGCCCTGGACGGACTAAGAATGGCTCACATCAGAACGACCGGGACGACGCTGGAGAAGCTGGTATGAACAGTGGCAGAAGCTCACCCACAAGAGATAATGGCGACCTGAACCAGGAGATAGACTCATGAACACTCGACAGGTATGAGACATTGTTGTTCGGGACTGCGGCTGGAACCGCCATGGACACTGGGCCGAGGGCCTCTGCAGAGGGTATGAGGGGTCGCTAATTCCGGAGTACTCCTCACCCCCAACGAGCAAGTAACTGTGTGTTTTCTTTGGGATGGGTCTAAGCACTCTGCTAAATTGGGGTGGCGGGCAGTTTTGAGTCCGTGTAGCAGGGAAGCAGGGCGGGTGGGGGTTTTGGGAATGGGGGGGTTTCGTTGGTTTGCTTGTTTGAACTGTTTGACTCTATTCACCGTATGGAAATCACTTATAGTCACATATGGCCGCATTCCTTATACCAGGTGTGCCATCTCTGATCTTCTAGCACTACGAAGGCACCAACATGCGAATGGTTGCAAAGGGCAGGGAGGCTCTTCGGCTGTCGTGGTTCTGTCTTACCCCATGGAACACCGACTCACACGTGCGTCTACACAATGGCGAATCTTCCACGACCTAACAACATAACAACTGACTCTGGGGTGGGCCCTGTGCCACCGCTACAAATAATGTCATGGAATGTTCGGGGGTTGGGGGACAAAGTAAAGAGGGGACTAGTTTTGCAATGTATTAGGCGACTGAATTGCGACATTGCCCTTCTTCAGGAAACACACTTGGTGGGGGCGGCTACCAAAGCTCTGGATAGGAGAGGTTACCACATGGTAGTGCATTCGGACTTCACTTCAGGGTCCCAGGGGACGGGCGTTTGGGTGAAAAAAACATTGCGCTTTATACAACACTCCACAAGAACTGACAAACATGGCCGCTTCGCGGCGGTGTGTGGGCAATGGGAAGGTGTGCCCATTAATGTGGTGTCTGTGTACATCCCGCCGGCGTTACATTCATCGGCATTTCCGGACCTGGGCAAATTTCTTCTGGAACTCCCAGAAGGGGACCTGATGGTGGGCGGAGATTTCAATGCACTGGCCAATACTGATATGGATAGATTCCCAGTCCGCACCCCCCTCACTGGCCTAACAAAATTCGGGGACTTTCTGGAGGCGCAGGGTCTGGTTGATGTCTGGAGGCAGCTTCACCCTACTGATCGCCACTATTCCTATTATTCATCCACTCATGACTGCCTGTCTCGCATTGACTACTTTCTCACACTGGGGGGTGGCAGATTCACGATTGCTGACGTGCAGATTAAGCCCCGGGGTATATCGGACCATTCCCCTTTGACCGTTACATTGTCCTGCACAATAGCGGCTCGCAAACGGCTCTATCCTCTTTACCCTGGTTATCTTAAACTTCCCCCAATTCGAAAATCCCTAAAAACGACCACCAAACACTACTTCCAGGAGAATTCCGGCTCGGTGTCCTCCCCGACAACACTGTGGGAGGCGTATAAGACAGTGCTGAGAGGTCAAGCGATCGCGGCTGTAACCGACCATAAACGTAAGCAAAAACAGGAACTGGTAGAATTAGAATTGCAGTTGGAACAGGCGAACGTAGCTCATATGGATGCGCCGTCGGACGACACTCGACACGCATTACATCTCTGCCAACAAAGACATGAAAGCTTTCTTCGACGACGGACATTAGAACATATAGAGTCGACTGCGAGTAGGGTTTATGATGTGGGCGATAAGGCCAACAAACTATTGGCCTGGTTAGACAAGAAACGGGACGGTGGCACGCACATTTTACAACTGCGTGACCAAGAAGGGACGTGTCACACGCACCCTTCCAAAATTGTTGACCTATTAGCGGACCACTTTCAGAGGGTTTATACCCCAGAGATGGTAGTCACGGCAGAGGCGGCGGAGCTAGCTCTCCAGGATGTAGAAGTAGAGACACTGTCGCCGGAGGCGGTAACTGAGTTGGAAGCGGACCTCACGGTGGAGGAGCTCCGTATGGCAATAGGTGCGCTGCGTATGGGTAAAACGTTGGGCCCTAACGGGTTACCGATCGAATGGTTTCAAACGATGGCGGATGCATTGGGCTCACCTCTGTTGGCCATGTTTGAGAACTGCAGAGGGACCGGAACGTTGCCTTTAGACCAGCGCTTGGCGACAATAGTGGCTATCCCAAAACCAGGCAGGCCTCCTGAGGACTGTACGTCGTATCGCCCAATCTCGCTCCTCAACGCGGAGGCGAAGATTTTGGCGAAAATGATTGCAAATAGGCTGACTCCGCATTTATCCCACTTGATTCACCCGGACCAATCGGGCTTTATGCCGCATAGGAGCACGGCACTAAATCTCCGTAGGGTGCACGGCGCACTGGCTCGGGCACACTTACTGAAGGAGCCGGCGGCCATTTTGTCGTTAGACGCCAGAATGGCTTTTGATATGGTAGAGTGGCAATACCTGTTTGCAGTTCTGACCCGGATGGGCTTCGGACCGAAATTTCTATCGTGGGTTAGACTTCTCTACACAGATCCGGTAGCCCACGTGGCGGCCAATGGCCACATCTCTCGAGCAATTCCTTTGGCGCGTGGGACTCGTCTGGGCTGCCCCTTATCCCCGCTATTGTTCGCGCTGGTCCTTGAACCGCTCGCCATTGTTATTAGAAGGACACCACTATTGAAAGGTATTAAATGGACGGAGGCCTGGGAAGACAGAGTGTCACTGTATGCTGATGGCATGTTGGTCTACTTGTCCGCTCCCGAGTCGACTGTCCCGATATTGCTGGCACTCTGCGATAAGCATGGCTCTGCCTCCGGCTATACCATTAATTGGACGAAGTCGGTCCTTTATGTCCTGAGGGGCCCTATGCCAGTCCTCACTGAACACTGTCCTCTGGTATTGACCGACGTCTCCTTTAAATACTTGGGCATCCATGTCACCGGCGACACGGCCATGTTCTATGACCGGAACCTGGCGCCCCCCCTCCTTCGTTTGAAAGCAGACGCCCGACATTGGACAGCCCTGCCACTCACGCTACTGGGGCGCGCTGCCTTATTTAAAATGATGGCGTTACCGCGCCTCCTGTATGTTCTGGAAAACACCCCGGATGTAATTCCGCCCTCATACTTCCATAAAGTCACCGCAGTTGTGACTACCCTGCTGTGGGGTGAACGTCCACCGAGAATTGCCCACCTTAAACTTAATCATGGTTGGTACGATGGGGGAATAGCGTTACCGAATATGCAACTTTACTACTGTGCATCCCAACTTAAGGTACTTAACCAATGGCTCCACGCACCACACGATGACCCGGCATATCTGGCTGATAGGGTCCAATTGGGGACGCAAAGTCTGTTGGCCCCGTTATATAACCCGAGTCTCCTTAAGGGACTGATTGGCCCTACTAAACACACAGTTGCCCTGTGGTACAGGGCGCTCACTCGGCTGAAGTGGAAGGGGGTCATCACGAAACTCACCCCACTTTGGGACACCAAAAAACTGGGTTGCCTTAGATCTAGCAAAGGGTTCACCCAGTGGGATAATATAGGCATTTCAACGGTGGGGGATCTTTGGACTTCTTCAGGGGTGCTCCCTTTTGCACAATTACAGCAACAATATGCCCTAGGCCCTACTGAAACATATAGATACATCCAGATAAGGCACGCTCTGCTGGCGGTGCTGGAACCGGGGACCATCGTCCCGGAATCCTCACCCCTAGAAGACCGGCTTCTTACGGACTTCCTACAGACACATGCCACCTCACTCACATATCGCAAACTGCTGAACAATCTCCCGGATCCCCTGCAGAAATTACGAGAAAAGTGGGAAAGTGAGTTGGGAGCTATGGACGAGACGGACTGGAATGCTGCCATGGCATCTCCGAGGGAGGCAGGGGTATCGGCCAGGTTCCGGCTTATACAGCTAAAAATATTGCACAGAGTATATTATACAAGAACCACCCTACATAGAATACATAGGGCTGACACCCCACATTGTCTCAGGGGATGCGGGGAGGACGGTACGCTATTACATACACTGTGGGATTGCCCATTCATTAGCAGGTATTGGCAACAGGTCATGCGAACCATATCCCAGGCCCTTGACTCTTCCCTTACGCCGGAGCCACGCCGCTGTCTACTGAATATCTGGGAGGGTACTGACCTTAATCTTAGACAACAGCAGTGGGTTACGATTGGTACAATGGTGGCCAAGCGCGACGTGGCACAAAGATGAGGGGTGGCGGAGGTACCGACATTGGCATTGTGGTGCATAAATATGGATAAATTGATGTTAATTGAAAGAACTGTATATAAAATGAGAGCTAACCCCAAGAAATGGAACAAGGTATGGGAGGCATGGAATAGATACAGAGGGGACATATGTGAACCGCTGCCGGAGGATGAGGAAGACGATTCGGAGGATGAAGAGGACTTGGTTAACTGAATCGAGGGTGTGCTTTGGGTAGGAAACGGAAATGTTACCTTCAGATGGGGATTTCGACTTAGCGTGGTGTTTGAGGGGGGAGGGGTACTTACCTGGGTGGTTGGGATCGGCGTACTTCCTTGATAGCATTTTTTCCATATGCTTTGTGACTATACAACACAGATGAGCCATCGAATTTGTTTTGTTTGTTTTCTTTTTTGCAAAAATATAAAAAATGGACTTGAAAATGTAAGATTTCATGCCTTCGACTATTGTATCCTGATGGCACTCCACATCATCTTTGACATTCGCTGCCGAACCGGAGGGTTGTCGGCTGAATAGCTGTGTAAAAGTACAAACTACTGCCTTATCGCAAGACATGTGATACCGACTAAATGTACTACTGTTATTATGATGTTAACTGTCAATAAAAATCTTACACCAAAAAAACAAAAACAAAAAAAAAAGAAGACAACTGCAGCAACATCCTTTGCAACAAATCATCAAATGTCACTGGCTGACATAACGGCTTGTTACCAGCCTGTTCCCTACTTAAACCTCTAAGAACCTTTTTCACTAAAACTCCTCCCACCGGATCCCTCCCCCCACCTTACCTGCCCATTAAAAGACATTCCTGCCAATTTGCCAGAAATAGTAGTGTGAGAAAAACCTCTATCTATCAAGTGTAACACAAAACTTAATAAAAACTAACCATCCTCACATGCGTATCAAAGTGTTACCATAACTTACGAACTTGGTCCATGCTTGCTGGTAACTTTGTCTTGAAGAGGCTGCAACTGATTTCTCTACCAGCTCGAAAATTCTAATTTCCTCCATGCCCAGACACACTGTGAGATCTGAGTCTTGTTGGGCGCTGCCCCAGGAGCCAGACTGCAAAATTTCACCCACTAAAAACGAGACAGAGCGTCCGCTATACAATTATTGACTCCTGGAATATGTCTTGCTTTAAAAACAATGTTAAGCTGCAGACATTGGGCATAAATGCACGTAACAAGCTCAAAACTCTCAAATCCTTGGCATTTTGTTTATTGATCAACTCAACCACAGCTACATTGTCTACACTGAAAATGACTGGTCTATTCTGGAATTGTTTACCCCACACATACAATGCCACGAGTAGAGGAAAGAACTCTAAAAAGGCGATACTGTGACCCTGTTGCAACCAATGTACCGGCCAGCTTTCGGCACAACAACGCCCCTCCCAGAATATGCCAAAACCTTTTGCACCAGACAAATCCATGTAAATATGAATTTGCCAAATCATATCTTCATCTGCAAAAAACAAAGATACACCATTAAAGTCTGCAAGAAAAGTCAACCAGATGTACAGATCTGCCCTAGTGGCTGCCGAAATGCGCACTCTGTGGTGAGGGAGATAGGATCCCCTGACATGGACATTCCCAGCCTCCTACAGAAGGTTCTACCAGCCCTGACCACCCTACATGCAAAGGTCAGATAGCCCAACAATTTCTGCACCTTCCTGAGCTCCAGTTTACGTTCTTCAATCACAGATAACAAAAAGGTTGATATCTCCTGCACTTTCTCCGCTGGTAACCTAGCCGCCATAGTGTCTATAGCGATTCCCAAAAAAGTCAACTTTGTACTAGGTCCCTCAGTCTTATCGAGTGCCAACGGCACACCAAGCTCCTGGGCCATAATCTGGAAAGTGTGCCAAGCCTTTTGGCATTGGACTGTGTTCTGTGCACCAATGAACATAAAGTTGTCCAAATAGTGACAAATTAGTTCATGACCACTAATGTATGTAAAACGCCACTGCAAGAAAGTGCTGAAGATTTCCATCACCACCCCCTTTTGTACCGCTTTTGGCCACCATAATTGTGGCAGGGTAAGCTCAGATGTGAGTCCCTTGCTCACTTTGCCACTGGATTCAAGCAAGCCGGGCTGAAGACGGCTGGAATGCCAGAAACCGGTCCTCGGAAGCTTGTTTCCGGTCCAGGGAAGACATGGCTTGGCAGTTCGGGCTGGACTGTTCCCATGAGGCACAGGGTCAGACTGATTTGCATATAGCCATGTCTGAACGGGGTGGCAGAGTGGGCTAAAGAACGGTAATGGATTAAACCCAGATCTTTTGACTGGTTGTGAGTGCTTGATTGATTCAGATGCTCCGTCCATCACCACCCCCTTTTGTACCGAAGATTTCAAATAGGGCACAAGATACTAAACACCCCATGGGAAGACATTATCAACATAGAATGCTCCCTGGAAGTACATACCTAAAAGTTCAAAGTTAGAAGGGTGAATGGGTTAAAGCCTAAAAGCTGACTGTATATCACTTTTTGCTAATTGCGCAGCTCTCCCAGCCGACCTGACCAACCTCAGTGCATCGTCCACTGAGGTGTAAGATACACTAGAATCCACTTGTGAGATGAAGTCATTAACTGAGGATCCCTCTGGCCATGACAGATGGTGTATTAAACAGAACTCTCCAGCTTTCTTCATAGGCACCACCCACAGAGGTGAAACAATTAGATTGGGCATTGGGCAATAAACAAAAGGACCAGCCACTCTTCTTGGGTCTATCTCAGAATTTAACTTCTGTTGAACAACCTGTGGAAACTCTTTAGCTGATTTCAAATTATCAGACCACTTGCTCTGTCGAGGACCCTGGTAACCTATCTTAAACCCAACCTTGAAACGCCAAAATAATCTGGATGCTGCCTCAGTGTCTGGATAGGCCTCCAGCCACTTTGCCAAAATCTCCAGCCTAATTTGAGTATGAGCTCTTTGGTACAAATTGAAATGCCTGACCTCTTCCCCTCTGTCCCCTTCCTTGATCGCCAAATCTCTGGCCTGTGAAACATTGCGTGAGGGGATGTTTGCCCCCACATTGGGAGCATTCATGCTTGTACCGGCAGAATTGCCTATTGCAAAAACCTCTGTTGAAGTTCCAACATGCTCCGAAAACAATTGTTCGACCCATGCCACCAAACCCCACCCCTGCCTGGGCGGGACGAGACTGAAAGGGCCAGTAAGAGACTGGCAAGCCACTGGCAGTATGAGTGGTAGCTGGCGGCTGAGAAGACGCCATCCATTGTAACCACAAATCTGAGTCCCCATCTCCCCAAGGCCTGTCGTGAAAAATGCTCATGCAGGCTCTAAACTCCTCATCGTATGACAACCAAGCATAACTACCAAAATAACTCTGAGCTTTCCTTATTATATCCATGTACTTGAACATTGCTACCACTCTATCCTTATGTTTCTCGCAGTAGATGCTAGCATAAATAAGAAAAGCAGATGTCCAGTTCTCAATTGTTTTAGGGACCCTAGGCCTCCTGGCTAATTCCTATTCCTCCTCCTTTGAGCCTTCTTTGACCTGAATATCCTGATGCAAAAGCTTAAAAACATCCACAAATTCATGTCTCCAAATTCTGCTTTTAGTCTTATCAAATAAATGGGAGCCTAAAGGCATACCAATTCCCATGTAAGCAAGTTTTTGGGGAATATTCTTATTTTCCTCTACCGTGTCTTTGACATCTTTTGCCACCTCCTTAGCTTCTTGGACACCTTTGGCAGAGCCGTCCCCCACCAGTACCTCCTCCTGCAAAGTACCCTGATGCTCAGCCCCAGGAAGAACCTTACCCAAAACCTGCCCCCCCAAACTCCAATGGATCTGGTCAATTTGTGTGGTTATCCCCCTTGCTGCCAAACTGTCCACCAGTCTGCCTTACCACCTGGCAACTGAGATGCTTGCTTGTGAAACTCCTGAAGGTCATCCTGATGTCGACTGATATTTGTAGAGTCTCGTACAATTGCTTGGTCCGCACTTGACTTCTGCAAAACACTAAGAACACTGGTTTGCACTGATACACCCCTCTTTTCCCCCATGGAATTCTTCAACTTCACCCCACTGCCCCGACAATCCCTTTCTCTCAGTTCCCCCTCTTCGAGGTCATCACTTTTTGCATCAGGGACCAATGGGTCTTCACATCCACCAAAAACTGCCCCACTCCCCCCGGTATCTCCCCATCACCAACCCCTCCATCATAAAACTTCCAATTTAACTTTTTCATAGCTTTTGTTGTGTCTGAATGAGAAGGAAAATCCGCTCGAGATCTCCCTCCCTCAGATAGCCACACTGACAGAGCCACAGCATGCCCCGTCCAAAACATCCGTTTGCCAACCGCTTTTCCCCTTGCTGAAACTGGCACCTTGCCCTTTAAGCTGCTCTGCCCTGACTGTTACTTATCATCGGAAGGACCTTCCATGCTCACAGACCTGATATCATGCTCGTCTTTGGTCAGGCCGCCACTACCCACCCATACCCAATGACCTCCCCCCGACTCCTGTGCAACCTTCTGAAGAGACCCTCCCATGGTCAATCCTTGTTGTCCCACCACAACTGTAGGGCTGTCCAACTGCCGAGCCTCCTGACATGTGCCCACCTTCTGGGAAACCAGTGCCCCTGGACCTTCTATTTTCCGAGACCAGATAGGCAGCTGCGATGCCTCTGCACTATCCTGCACATAAGGCTGCAGCAATACATCCCCACAACCGGAGGCCTGCCCTGGTAAAAACCCACTCTGAACAGAATAAACACCTCTCTGAGACAAACCCCCCCCTGTCCCTGCAGTAAAAACATCCATAGGCAAAGCTGGTGGGTATACACAGTGTAAAGTAGGGGCAGGGCTCAGTAAATAAGTCTGCCCTTGTACATTGACCAAATTAGTTCCCCCAGGCAGCAGAAAATCGGTCTGCGTTGCAACTGAAGGAGTGGGCGGTTCCTGAAACTGACTATGCTTGCCAGCTGCCGCTGCAGCACTCTTGGCCCGCCTCCCTCTAATGCTTCTCTTTCATTAGAATCAAGCCGGCCCATTGGACCTCCCTGAAGCCTTCCAACCCGTCCCACAGACCGCCCTCTTCTCCCGCTCTCCGTAGCGCGTTGCACTACCAAAGGGGCTCACGCGTCTACACATACCTGGGTAGAAACCGGGGACGCCGCGGGAGGATCAAGAGGCTCCTCCTGCCCAGGAGCCTCGACCTGCGCCATAACCGGGGTCTGGTCCCCAGAGCGCTCCTCGTTGTACACAACATGTGGGGACATGCAGGTAGCCACCGCGTTGGAGACCCCACATGCCGCCTTCCGCTTAGAGCGCATGAGCCCCACCCAGGCCTCACCCGGAACCCCAAGTTTCAGCAAGTCGTCTCTGGCAGCCGAGCAGAGCACTCGGATGGCTTCTCTAACTTCCGCGTTCTCGGCCATCCTGAATGAAAGGCCGTTGCAAGGTGAGTGAGCAGGAATAGAACCACTGTACAAACGAAGTTCCTCTCCTCCCGCCACCCTCAGGCACAGAGACTTTCCAGCCCCGCCAGGCCTCTATATATAACTTTCCCCGTGCATCCACTGCCTCCCGAATTATCCCTATTTCCATTAGGGGGGGAGGTAGTTCCATTGTGCAAACCAACCCAGGGGGAGACCAACTCGCGCCAGCTCCGCCTGGGTCCCTGCCTCTACATAGGCTGATAAATTTGACCATCACATGCATCAATCAAGTGGTTCAGATCTGCAAAACGGCGCACCCAGGGCTACCACTGAAAAACAAAGGAACAAATCTTTTTTAATTTAGTGTTAGGCTCTATGATGCTCACATAAAATGTGATGGTACCAAATGGTGCATCTTTCTACAAAGGAATGCAATGTTCAATATTTGCCCAACACAGCTATTTAGGTCTCGCCTAGGTAGCTTGCATGCGCTGTCTCTCAGAGACATCAAGTAATCTGTATCAGGGTTGAAACTCCGCCGATTGCCAGAGAATTTCGCCTGCCACTTGCCATTAGTAAACACTGGCATTGCTTTTCTTATCGGGCTTATCATTGGCTGTAGATCTGATGCGTCACTTCCGTTTATTCTGGAAGCAGCACCGCCTAACTACAGTTTTCGCTGCTCTTGTGGATAATTTATGTCCAAGGGGAACTTTCTTTTTAAGGCCCCACTTGCATACATAATCATCACGGAGCTCGTCACCAGCGCTGCACTGTTAATTATACATAATCAGCATAGAGTTCGTCATGAGTGCCACAGGGTTAATGTCTTCAATGTTTTTTTCCACCCCCCGCTTTCCGCTGTCACTCCCCCCTCCCTAATATTGCTTTCTGTACGTCGCGGCCAGCAGGCACGAGATGCTCCTCCACAATGCTTTTTTCACCAGCTCGGCACAAACCATGGCGGCGTGCCTTGCTTCTGTTTGTTGGTCTGATCGCATGCTGTCTGGTCCACTCTGGTATGCAGTGATAATATGTTTGAAGTACCCCAAACATGAGCATACCCCACTGACGTTTGTTTTGCAAGCCCCTTCACGATGTACCTCAGTTATCTGTCCAGGGCCAAGTAGCAGCAGCGGACTACACTTGACAAATACTTGTCCCATGCTTTTTAAGCTGTAGCAAAGACTTGTGACACAAAAGTTACCTCTTAAGCTGGCTGGGTCACGACCCCGCCGCTAGAATCTCTCGGCCTGGCATGGTGTGACACACCTGCAGGCCCGCCCTCTGTGTGATGCTCCTTGTTCAATGCAAGATTTATTAAAAGTCTATTTAATTGATATTTGAAGGAATTTTCCCTACACCAGTGGATATTACTTTATTTGGAGTTATTAAAAGTTTAAAAGATTTTAAAAAGGCACTTTGTAATATTCCTGTCTCCACCGGCCCTGATGACAGTGCAAGAAGGGTCCGGCTACAGTCAGGGCCCATGAGAAGAAGCTGAAAGGACTGACATTCTGCCTGCCCTATCGTAGTAGCACAGAGGTCAAAGCACCTTCTACTGGTACTGCTTAGAACTTCACATGTTTTAAGATCGCTTTTAACTTTTACACGTGGGCCCTTTAATGTACTCAAAGCTGGGTTGCGGCTTACTACCAGTATCCAGGCCGTACATTTTAAAGGCATGTTTTCTGACTTGCTATCCTTCTCTGGGAACCTAGCTTCAATGATAGTGAGATTCTGGCCTTTAGTCAGTAGGCAGCCCTCAGTTAACTCGGAGGGACACAGGTGAGAGGCCACCAGAAAGCTAGGTAGCCGAAGTAGGCTCTATTTGGGCGCCTGAGGAATGTTGTAAATGACACTATTCAAGCTGTGTAGTTAGAAAGCAACAGCAAGTGCTGTGCATTTTTTTAACCAGAGTTTTATAAGGCACAAATTTGACCCGAAGGTATCAGAGCGCTTTACACGAGCACCAGTTACGTTACATGAGGATACATTCATTTTTTTGTTTGGCATAGGGAGATTTTGGGCCATATGTATCAAGGCAAAATGGGTTCGCAAACGCCGAAATTTGTAGAATTCCGGCGTTTGCAAACCCATTTTCGCTAAATGGTATGTATGAAACATTTTTGTTGCAAAATAAGGAATCGCTAAATTTGCGATTCCTTATTTTGCGATTGCATTTAAGGAATTGCAAATTTTGCGATTCCTTAAATGCAATGTATCAAGGAAAAAAACATTCCAAAATGCCATTAAGGAATCGCAAATTACCACCAACTTTTAGTTGATGGTAAGTTGCGAATTCTTTCAAAAAAGCATTATTTTAAAAATCGAAAGGTGCCATATGACGCTCATACATGCCCTTAGGGCATGTATGTGCGCCATATGCGCACACATGTCATTTTCAGGGGTGCAGCAGAGTGTTCTTGAGACACCCCTGCACCCTTGAAAATATTCACAATTTGCGATTAGCAAATTGCGATTCGCAATTTCCCCTTCATTCCTATGGGCCTCCTGGCCCATAGAAATGAATGGGAAATTATTCGCTAATTGCGATTAGCAATTTGCTAATCGCAATTATGGAATTTTAAGGAATCGCTAAAAAGAAGCGATTTTCTACATACATACCATTTTGCGATTTCTAAATAGCGATTCCTTAAAAATCGCTATTTAGGAATCGCAAAACGGAATGTTGATACATATGGCCCTAAGTGATTTGCCCAGAATCACAGGATGTTGAGCGTCGCTCCTGAGACTCGAACAGGGTTGCCCAGATTTAAGATCGACCACCCTAGCCCTCTAGGCCACATCCTCACCCTCTCTGCTTCATTGCACATCTGATTTGCTTGCTACGTCACAGGCAGCGCACCATGAATAATACTGCCCAGATGCGGAATGGCAACACCATTGCTGATTTCGTCCCCTAGAAGAGAATGAACCAGTCCTTGGGCTCTGGATCCCGGAACACTCAGGTAGCCCTCCCCTTCTTGGGCTGAGTGACACTGATACCAGTGGGGGGTCCACAGCTCTGGATGAATTTTGTGGTTCAGGGGAAAGAGTGCAGTGTTGAGGAAGGTCTGCTGTGCCGTGTATTGTATTAACCGTTAGTGCCATGCCTTAAACTGGTGCAGCACCATGATCTTGTCTACAAGACAGATACAATATCCCAGAGTACAAAGGCAGGGTAGATGTAACATGTTCGGGTTAGTTACAGAATGTAAATCCTTTACAGGACTGGAATAACAGGACAGGTATGTTGTGAACACAGTGGCAAGGCCTGTTGAGACCTCTTCTATTTTTCATGTCATTGAATAAAGATTTATATTTTTTTATAGAAAGTGTGAAGAAACATGCAGAAGTGTTAGTATCATGCCTGTCTCCTACCTAGGTGGACATGTTTTAATTGTTTTGCTAGGGGCACTGACATAACATCACGGACGCTTAAAGTAGAGGTTGGTATGTTTTTACGCTAAGCCCTAAAACATTCTAGCTTACTGGTCTCACCCCAAGGAGATTAGTTACAACTCTAACAAGCATTTGCAAAGCATTAGTGCTCGCATGTACACCTGTTTAATTTATTGGCATTGTAAATGACAATTCCTTTTATTTATGTTTTAAAAACGAAAACAAAAGGCATTGTTATTTGCATTGTTAATAGCTCTAACTTGCGTAAATGTGAGACCTATTGCATTGCAAATGGTTGTTTTTCTCTTCTCACCCTTTCCATCCCTATTCATTTCTTCCTTACTCCCCTTCTTTTTTCCCATCTCATTATTTCTTCATGTTGACACACCCATCAATTTTATTGTCACTCACCTAAATCTTCCCCTCTTACTTGCCATGTTTTCTATATCTCTCTATATATCTGTCTTCCACAAATGACTACTGGTTGCCTAACTTCAGCCTCTGTATATTCATTTTGCTTCCCCAAATTTTCTCTCCATTGTATACTGAGATTGTCGTTCCTTGATTTTCTGTAAAGCGATGGTCATCTCTCATCTGGTATCCTGTACAGAGGGTTGACGCTGTCTGGGAGATTTACTATAGACCTGATATCCAAAGAGGATGCAACAAGTTCAGAAATAAACCACTTGAAGATGAGGCACAGAGATGCCTAAAGAGATATAGAAAGGGGTTATTACTCTTGAAAATCACAAGTGATGTTAGGGAATGCTTGAATCACAATCAGAACCAAATTTATTCTGGACACATTCCGTTGCAACTTGTTGTAGCTCATCAGCGCCATTAAAGAAAACAACTGTATTTGAATCAGTTTTTGCCCACATCCTCAGAAGACAGTACAACCAACCTGATAGACCAAGGTCCCATTGAGTAAGAACACAAGTAAACTTAGACTCCTTTAAGAATGTTTATCCCTTATCTGTGGGGTGCAATTTGGAATCAAATAGCACATCAAGTCCAGAGTACATTCTTGGGCTACCATGTCACATAGGGCGATTAGCTTAGCCAGCACAACAAATGGATGGAAATGCTTGAATCATACAGAACAATGGATTAATTCTATGCAACCATTGCTTCATAGTTTATCTAGCATCTGCACTAAAGATCAAGATCAACCATATGCAAATTAGACATGGCTCCTCCGGAAAAGGGACAGGTAAAACCTCAACTGCTCTGTCAGATACTCTGTGAATGAGAACACAAACTGTCTCAGATGCAGTTCAGGTCTACCTGACCTCATCTGTAAGGTGCAGCTTGAGTCAGCATAGTACAACCAGGCAGTGGAGGGTTGGGGTCAAGCTGTGGGCCTTATTGGATCCCTAATGCATAAGAAGAGGGACTTACATCTAGCAGTACTTGTGCCACTCAAAGCAACCCACTTGGGCAAAAAGAGACATAATGGAAGAAACTTCTTGAAGCAAACGGAACCATTAGTGTTTACTCTGGGTGTGATCCATTTCCATCACTTTTTAGGTGATCTACAAGACCAACTGTAAGAAGCTGGGTTATTAGTCAAGGGGTTGACTACCCACCTTGAGTAATAATCAATCAGTGCCAGGGTGATCCATCAAAGTCACTAAATTAATCTAAGTTCAAACCATGGTATCTATGGCACACTGCAGATAGGCTTAATTTAGGACAATGTGTAAAGCGTTTATGCCTTACGAAAATAGTGATTAAGTTAAAACATAACATAATAAAAATCCTGTACTAAATTTGTAAAATAATAGAAAAAATGACACAAAATGATAAAAACCCAATAAGGGGAACCAGAGATACGTATGTTATAAACTTTTAAATAAAAATATCCCAAAAAAGCATTAAGTTTCAACCACAGTCAATTGGTTGTGGTAGACCGGGCCCAAGTCATGATTTGGGGCCAACTGTGATGGAATACGGGTCAGATACAGGAACCATATTCGACCCTGTCAGATGTTTTATCTTGGGACTTAGCCTAAAAAATGAAAGTCCAAAATCCTAAGCTGGACAAGGCAGCTGGCTGTAGCTGAGGAAGGATCCAGCGGATAATTTGGACTTATATGTGGTACTGGGTTAAACCATTGGTTTTTGACATGAAATCTCCTTGCAGGAGAAATTAAACTTTTGCACCCAAGGAAGGTCTCTCACTGGCTGGATACTTTTGGCTTCTTTGACAAGCCAAGATTTCCACATTCCCACTTAGGCACTTTTTGGAACATGGAATCCTTCAGTGGGGAAAAGCTGCAAGTTGTAGCCGGAGAAGGCTCCATGAGGCAAGATATCTTCTACACGAGTTGCCAATGAATAGAAATTGATGCTGCTGATAAGCTCCAAATCAGAGAACCCTGAATCTTTAGTCCGTCATTAAAGCACCTTGGTGGGATTGGCTTGGCAGGTTTGTCTCAGTCCTCAGGAGGTTTGGAAGTTGGAAAAGTGTTTAAGTACAATGCCTTCAGGGATGATTGGAGAACACTAGCTAGACACAGCCGAGAGTTTCAGGACCTCAGGATAAGCATTTGAGATCAGGATTCACTCCAGCTGAGGCAAAAGGCAGGTTTGAGACAGGTTTAGCTGAAACTGTTCAGCAGGGCAGTTGCAAGGTAGGCATCTTGTTGCTTGCTGTGTCTCTGTAGTTTGAACAGAAGGTTCACTTCTTTGTCCTGGGTACAAGAAAGAGCAGATCCAGTCCTTCAGAGCACCTGTCAGGTCGCAGGTATTCTTCTGTTCCTAATCAGGTCCAAAATGTTCTGAACAGGGTGCCATATGATGACACATTTGTACCTGGAACTAGCTTGTGGGTGGTAGACTCCTGGCTCCTACCTTTAACAATGAGGTAAAAGTTCCAAGGGATAGCCTTACCAACTTCTGCACTAGTTCCTGTCTGCCCTACTGCAAACAAATCCCACAGTGCTCATCCCTGCATAAATTTACGATGGGGAAACCCTTCTCTCCTCGTGCAGAGCCTGTGTACCTACACAGAGGTGTGGCCAGAGTAATGAGCAGTCGCCCTTTGTGGTCACACCAAAACAGTTCTGGGGTCAGCTCCCCTTACACTGGGTTGGGGGATTGCCTGACTTGGGGAACAAAAAAGTGGGCTATCTAGGTGTCATCGTACATCTGTGTGTGACAGGGAAGCCCTCTTCGCGGAGCCCAAATGGTCATCCAGTCAGAGGAATAAGACCACCCCCACACCTAGTCATTTGTCTCTGCTCTGGGAACAGTTTTCACAGCTCATTCAGGGCTTGAGCACTCAAAGGGCTGCAGTTGAAGGCTAATGCAATTTAAACCTCAGAAAGTTTAGGCATGGAAATGGTAATCTTCTAAAAGTTGCTTTTTCTTACTATTTAT
Organism: Lissotriton vulgaris; assembly: GCF_964263255.1. Taxonomy (NCBI): domain Eukaryota; kingdom Metazoa; phylum Chordata; class Amphibia; order Caudata; family Salamandridae; genus Lissotriton; species Lissotriton vulgaris. The sequence continues at coordinate 1,434,242,160 of NC_141685.1, forward strand.
CTAAAATCCAACTTCACCATTGAATTGGGCTTTTGATAAATATTGAAAAGAGTTGTTGTATCATGTTTCTAGTTGGCCCCTGCATTGAAATAGCAGAATTAATATGTAATATTACTTCCTGATGTTTCGTTGTGGGCCAGTCAGCCTTCCTACCTTTTAAATAGCTTCTGGGCCCCAGTCATTATAGGATATGTTAACATAAACATTCTACATGCCCTACTTTTAAATATCATCCACCATGCTTTGTGGACTACCAGGGCTACTTAAGGGTGCCTTCTTACTAGTTAAAAGGAAGGTTTAGACCTGATAAAAGGTTTTATTTTGGCAGGTCGAATAGCAGTTTTTAAGCTGCTCTAGTGAGACTGCAATGGTAGGCATGATTGCAGGGTTGCACGGCTACTGTAGTGGATGGCACAATAGATGTTGCAGTTTATTAGTGGCATGTAACTTCCAGGCCCTGGGTACACTTTGTGCAATATGCTAGAGACTTACAGGCAAGTTAAATATGCTAGTCCAAAGAAAATGTTCCACAGCGGATCAACCAGCAAGCAGCTCAAATTTCCAAAGTCCCTTAGAATATTCAGTCTTATTGTGCTGTTGACCTCCAGGACATGCTGTGGTTCGGTCCCACTGGAATGCCAGACAGAAGATTTAAAGAAGAATGGAGGCAGCACCAAGCTCGAAGTAAATCAACAGGACCAGAGTTTTTTGTCAAAAAATATATTTTTCTTTTTATTTTCGTGTTTTCAAAGTGCACAGGACAGCCAACGCGTTTTGCTCCCCAACCATGGGAGCTTCGTCAGGGCTGAAACCAACGTGAGATATACACATATATTGACACATACTAACATAGAAAATCACATCAAAAAACACACACGTTTTAAAAACAGTGAATACAGGGTTCGGAAGCAAAGGAGATGACACAACACCTAAGGAGACACAATGACAATCCTACTAACTTGAGGGCATATTACCCCAATTCCAGATACACAGTAAAAATTATTAGAGTTCCACTGTAAATACAGTTACCACATTGTCAAACAGGTACATTGAGACCTTTATCACAAAGAAACAGGTTAATATCCCTATTTCTAATCACTTGATTTGAGAGCACATTATTTTTACTTCCCCTTCACGTTATTCACTTAACGGTCCTGATGAATGCCCTTGAGTCCTAATCAAGGCAGACAAGGCAGAAACATGTTGACCAATTTTTAACTCCCTCCCCTTCACAATCTTTTACTTCAACACTCTGAGTGCACCTATTGCTCATAGTAAAGTTTACAAGATACACTGTTCCAGAGCTTACCAGACCCGAACCCAGACTTAATAAAAAAAATTCTCATCTGGTTTTCCGGGCCTTTTTAAGATCCTTTATCACTGGCTCACTACTGTTTCAACCTTGGGTAAGAACCTCCTGGTGGAGGCTGCATAACCTGATCGACCTGATGATTATGCACACACGTGATTAGACAGCGGAGAACCAAGATATACCGCTCAGATACCATCATACCCATCACATGCATGAGGGTCTTTTAATTTGGGACTTCCCCGGTTCTTCCTGCATACCTAAGGTTGTGCAGGACGAGTGATCCTTTCTCCTTTTGATTAGTATATGTAACCTGGAAACTGAATGGATCAGCTTTTCCACCTGCCCCTCTTTGATTAGAAGAGAAAAGGGTTACTTTGCCAGGTCGAAATGGCAGTTTAAAACTGCCCACATGGGCTCAGCAATGGCAGACCTCAGACATGTTTATGGGGCTACTTCAGTGGGTGAAACAATCAGTGCTGCAAGTCAACAGGTAATATTTAACTTAAAGGCACTGGGCACAAGTAGAGCCACTTTACTAGAGACTTACAGCACATTAAATATGCTAATTGCGTATAAGTCAATCTAACATATTATAAGGAGAGAGCCCAAGCACTTTACTACTAGTTAGCAGTAATAAAGTGCATAACGACCTAAAGCCAACAAAATTTTTTTTGCGAAAAGTGGAGGGCAAAGGCAAAACATTTGGGGATGACCCTGCAGAAAGGGCCAAGACCAACAATGAGGGACCAGCCTGTATGGAAAGACCTCAGTAGAGGGCGTAGGCTGGGAATAGTAGGTTTTGGTGTGGCAAAGCTATGTCTGCAAATACCTCTGTAGATGGCAAAGGATGTACTTAGTAGGGTTTGGTGAGTGACTGGCCCTTTGTGGCCCGGTCCTGCACCCACTAACCCAGGTGGTGACTAACCAATGGACATCCACTCCACTTTTTAAAAAGAATTGTTTCCCTAAATAAGGATGAGGAGCTATTTGTACATATTTAATGGGAACACTGTTCACCGCATTACTCCTCAAATCTTCCCCCTCTTCCCATTCCTCACTCCTGCTTCTCTCCTTGCCCCTATGGCTGCTAACAATCAGGAGATCACCTTCCTTTAATGGTCTTTGTTTTTGATGGGCTTAAGCTAAAAGCAGAGATTACTTACTACCAGACTTGCAGACCAGACCATCCGTTGCTCAACCAACGCAGAACATAGAGAATGCCCACTTGGGCAGAATGTGATAGATAGATTGCTGCAACCACAGTGGAAGCTTATATATCATATAATTATTGCAAAAAGCCTCTCTGTAAGCTGAGCTCATTCACTTTTTGAAAAGTCACTGTTATTATCAATATTCTAACACAGGCGGTATAAAATGAATTACACTGAATTTGTACATTTCCTCTGAATGACTAATGAGATACAATTTCATGAGATTCCTAATACAGCAGTAACACTGGAAATAGCTCTATTTTTATGTTATTTGATGATGGATATAATGTAAAAAGAATACCAATGAATGACATGGTTGTTCAGTATAATGTTTATGATTATAATCGAGAGTGAAAAGACACAGGGAGACCCAATGAAAAAGTGTTATGGGAATGTCTAATGATTTTATACAATTGCATTTATACCTAATAATGATGTGAATATAGAGAATTTCTTGATGAAATGTAATATTGTTGTATGTTATTGAGATTGAAAAAGGAATGGGTATTATTTGAATCAGGAGAATGATCATGAAACCGAAAGCAATTGGATTGAGCATATTACCTTAGTTTGACAAAGGCTTCTTTTTTAGCCATAACACGTCACGCCAACTAAGGCAAATGATTTTCTTTGTAAGGCTTACAAGGGAGTCTGCATGGTTTCAAGTGATTGCTGCACCCTCAACTACGGCGAGTTATTTTCCTTGTAAGGCTCAAGTAGAGGACATGTTAAAAGGTGCCTGGCTCCTATTTTAAAAGCACTGATCAAGAAGGTTCTGTGGCCTTGTTTTAATAAAGTTATGTTTTCCTCTAGTTTCCCTATTTTGTTTTAGTTATTCCTAAGTTACCAGCATTCTGGTAAGCCTGTTTTGTGAAGGGGTAGCTGGATCCCAGTTTGTCCCATTTCTTTCTTTCAGAGTTTTGGAAACAACTGAAACTCTTCATTGCACCTTCGAAGCTTGGCCACGCTGTTTTCATTGCACCTTGGAAGCTTGGTCCTTGATGCCAGTCCTTCTAAAGGACAGTGGAGTGCATCCTCGCAGCGTTCTAACCACATCCTTCAACAATGTCCAGTATTTTTTTTCGTAAGGCTCACACAGTGGCCACATCAGGAGCTGCTTGGTTCCTATTTTTAGATAGCCAATCAGAAGGGCTTTGTCACCTTGTTTTAATAATTTTATGTTTTCCTCGTTTCCCAATTTTTTGTTAGTGGTTCCTATGTTACCAGTATTTTCACCTTGCACGGGAGCCTGTATGGTGTGAAAGGGGTTGCTGTACTCCAGTTTGTTACGTTTCTCTTTCCCAGAGTTTTAGAAACATCCAAAGCACTCTAAAGGACCTTGTAGTGTGTTCGTGCCAATGGCGCGCCAAAGGTAGGCCCGTCTGTGGCCAGACGGCACCCTATGGCAGAACTCCTGGCCATTTCACCATCTTGTTATACTTAGGAGAAGCACTCTTGGATCTCTGTAATGTAGATAGGCATTCTGGTTATGATATCCACAATTTGGACTCCCGTTAAGGTCACTATTGCTGCTAATTTCGAAAATATGCTTTTAACCTTGACCCAACCCCTTCGGTGGAGAACAACACTCTGCAGCCTCCTCCTGCCTTAAACACAAAATTGAGGTGCTCACCTAATTTTTTTATATGGTGGCTTTTAAATACACATTCCTGACATGGGCTGATGCTCCTTCGGACCCAGATCTTAGAATGGCCATTCCTGATGGCTATGATATCACCAGAGTAGCCTGACAAACTAAACATGGTGGCGGAATTGTGATTGTTTATTAAGACCATTTAAAGGCCACTTTTTAGCCTGTACCCAGCTTGACTGTGAAGTCTTTATGTTCAATCTGAAAATTAAAAACACCAATTCTTTTAATGGCATTCTTGCATATCACCCACCTGGACCCAAAGAAACATTATCCAAACAATATTGGATTTTAATAAATCCTGTGTAAGTTTCCCAAATTTTACTATCCTGGGTGACTTTATATTTCATTTAAAGTTACTGGTAAACAGTGACACAGAATATCTAGCTAACAGCCTTCATAGTTTTGACTTCACACAGATAGTAAAGCTACCAACTCATCTGGCCAACCATACATTAAATGGAACATTTACCAACAACAGCAACTTAAGTCTGGGTAAAGTTCTGCCATTAACTTGGACAGACCATAAACGTATCTTTCACACACCAAAAATTCATACTAATGCAGCCTGATTCCTGCTTTCCAGCCTCGGCACTGCTCCTGTTCTCAACTTGCTTGGTGTCCCCTTCTCGCACTCATTTTATTTCTTTTTATTTCTCTGCTGCGCTAGCTGATCTCTAGACTCCCTTAAGTTATTTTATTTTTAATTTTTTCACTGCTGGTTCCCGCCGCTGCTGCCCCTTCAGCTCCTCCCCCTGCTCAGTCCCCACGCCAGCCTCCCTGACTTGTGTCCCACCGCCCTCCTCTACTTAATGGCCACTGATGCAGGGGAGCACGAGAGAGACCTTGACTTACGGTCTGGCCCAATTATCTCCCCTGCAGCTCCGCAGTTTTGTTGCAACGCTGCAGTGCTGAATCCTCCTCTAGGTGAGGGTTCGTGCCTGCAGCCTTCAGCCTGATTTCTGCCTACCAGCCTCGGCCCTGCTCCTGTTCTCCGCCTGCCTGGTGTCCCCTTCTACCCCTCATTTTATTTCTTTTTATTTATCTTCCCCGCTAGGTGTTTTCTGGACTCCCTTAATTTCTTTTATTACAAATTCTTTCACGGCCGGTTCCTGCCGCTGCTGCCCCTGTGGCCCCTTCCCCTACTCAGCCCCGCTCCCTCCTCCCAGATTCACTTCCCGCCCCCTCCCCTGCTTAATGGCGGCCACTGTAGGGTCGCGCAACGGACGCTCCTCCGGCATCAAAGGCGTGCCAAAGGCAAGCCCATCTGTGCACACTCGCGACCTTATCACGACCGGTGCCTGAACCCTAGATCTATGACCCGGCACCTAGATAACTCCACCGCCCTACTCGCACTCAACCCCGGAAGGAACATCAACTGCCGGATATCGACACTGAACACCACCTTGGCCAGTTCTCCTGCCTACACTGCCGACAATCCTTCACCATCAACAGCACCCCCACGACCGCCGAACCCATGCCGAACGCCCGTACCACCAAAGCCTTGACCTGCATCCTCCTCAACGTGCGCTCATTAAGCAGACACACCATAGAAATCTGGGACCTACTCAAAACACTCGCGCCAAACGTCACCTTCTTCACAGAAAATTAGACAATGCTACCTCTGACCCCGACATTGCCTCTGCCTTCCCCGACGGATGCAAGATCCAAAGAAAGGACCGCTCCCACCGCCCAGGGGAGGACTCGTCATCGCACACAAGAGCTCCCTCCCACTCTCCACCTCCAGCACGGCTGACCCCCTCTCCATCCCAGAGCACCTCCACTTCCAGCTCCAGACCAGCCCCAGAACCACGCTGTGAGGGACCTTCGACTACTGTCCCCCCAGGCTGTGCGCCTCTTCCGCCATCACCATTGCCAACCTCATCGCACCCCACACCATCACCTCCATTGAAAACATCCTCATTGGAGACCTGAATTTCCCACCTCAACAACCGCATTGACCCCGACTCCACCACCCTCCTTGACAACCTCAGACTGAAACAGCTCATCTCCACCCCCACTCACAGAGCCTGACACACCCTCGACCGCATCTTCTCAGGAGGGACGAACATCCACTTCAGCCACACCATGCAGCCACTCTGGGTAGACCGCCACTGCGTACACTTTACCTTCAACACCACCATCGCACCCAAACCCCCCAACGCCCGCCACAAATGAACTGGAGCAGGATCACGGAGGAGCACCTCAACACTACCCTCCTCCATTTCCCCTTCTCCACCACGGCCGACGCCAACACCGCAGCCAAAGAACTACACCGCTGGATCTCCGACTGCGCCACGGACCTCTAAGAAGCCAGGCGCTCCTGCAGACGCCTTGAGAAACTTTGGCAGAACAGTAGTACCACAGAAGACCTACAGGAACGCCATGAAAGAATACCACCAGCACATAAGAACCACCAAGCGGACCTTTATCAAGAACAAAATCTACACCAACGCAAGTAATGCAAAAGAACTCTTCACCGTCATACAAGAGTTCACCAAACCCCCCAGTGAAGCCACGGACGTCACACCATCTCAGGACCTCTGCAACAAGCTCAGCTCCTACTTCCACTGGGAAATCAAGGCTCTCTAAAACAACTTCAGCAAACAAATGCCAGACACCACCCCCGTCCGCCACCGACAAGCAGCCGACCATCACCACTTGAAAACCTGCCTCCACTGAAGACACCTCCACGACCATGAAGAACACCCACTCAGGAGACCCACGGACCCCTGCCCTCCGCACATTTACCACAGAGCCGTCACCGCCATAGCACCCGAACTAGGCCAGGCCATCAATGTCTCCCTCAAATCTTGCATCTTCCCCGACGACTGGAATAGGGCAAAGGTCAAGCTCCTCCTCTAGAAACCCTCGGCACACCTAACGGACCTAAAAAACTACTGGCCGATCTCTCTCCCTCCTTCCCTTCAGAGCCAAAGTCACTGAGACATTCATCAACGCCCAGCTTCATCAAAGAAAATGCCATCTATGACTCCTCTCAGTCTGGTTTCCGCAGCAACCACAGCACTGAGACCACTCTCCTCGCTGCCACCGACATCTGCATGCTACTCGACCAGGGTCACACTGTGGCACTCAACCTCCTAGAACTCTCCACAGCTTTTGACACAGTCTCATACCTCTCATAGCCAGATTCTACAACACTAGTATACAAGGAACCACCCTCGACTGGATCCGCTCCTTTCTCTCCCCAGCAGAAGCCAAAGGATCAGACTCTCTTCCTTCCTCTTTGAACCTACAGAGATCAACTGTGGTGTACCCCAAGGTTCCTTGCTCAGTCCCACGCTCTTCAACATCTACATGGCCCCCCGCGCCGCCATCATCAGACAGCATGGGCTCAGCATAGTATCCTATGCAGACGACACCCAGCTCATCCTCCGTCTCACGAAGAACCCTGAAGACACCAGACTCAGCTTCCAAGAAGAATTGAAAGACATAGCAGCCTGGATGAGCGACAGCTGCCTGAAACTGAACTCGGACAAGACAGAAGTCCTTGTCCTTGGTCCATCCCCCACGGCGTGGGACAGTGCTTGGTAGCCCCCTGCCCTTGGAAACTACCTCATCCCTATGGACCACGCTCAGAACCTCATCATCATCTTGAACTCCTCCCTCACCCTGACCCGCCAGATCAACGCTGTTGCCTCCACCTGCTTCAGCACCCTATTCATCCTCCATAAGACCTACAAACGGATCACACCCAAATGCAGAAAGACCGTCACCCACGCACTCATAACCAGCAGACTGGACTACGGTAACACCCTCTACCCCGGAATAAACAAGACCCTGATACACAAGCTCCAAGCCATCCAGAACACCGGAGACAGACTCGTCCTCGGAACCCCATGACACAAGCACATGACCCAGCACCTACGAAACCTCCACTGGCTCCCCATCAAGAAGAGAGTAACCTTCAAGCTACTCACCCATGCCTACAAATCCCTCCACACATCGGACCCAAATACCTCAACAAAGAGTCTCCTGCCACGTAAAGACCTGAAACGAGCTCCCAGTCAACATCAGACGCTCCCCCACACTGCACACCTTCAGGAAGAGCCTCAAGACCTGTTTTTTTTACTTATCTGGAACTGCACCCCCGCCCATCGCCTTGTAACCCTCAGGGGTGATTAGCACGCTCTACAAGCCTCTGATTGATTAAATCCCTGATTGATAATTCACCCAACATTAACACTTCTACCATGTTCATGTTTTGCCCTTGCATATGGCCATGTCTGAACTGGGGTGGCTGAGTGAGCTAAAGAATGGTGATGGATTAAACCCAGATCAGTTGACTGGGGGTGAGTGTTTGATTGGCTCAAACGCTCTGTCCATCATCCCCTTTTGTATCGCCATGTTTCGCCCTTGGCAGAACATTGATAAAAGGGAACACAATAATACTTGCCTGAGCTCTAGCCCTGTTTTAGGAAGTAACATAGATTCAGTCACTATCAATTGTACTGATTGGATTGACTCTGCAGTTACCCTACTGTCGCCTTGAAACCCTCACGGGTGAGTAGTAAGCTATATAAACCCCTGATTGATTGATTGAATGATTGTTTGATAATAGCTGCTGAGAAAATGAAAACAAGTCATAGGATGAAACAATCTGTTCCCTGGTATTCATCAGATTTTTTTTTTAAACGCAAACAAAAATGTACACATGAGCAACATAGGGGGGGGGGAAGAGTACTGTCCTGACGAAAAACTTATATAAATCTCTTCTTAATGATTATAAGGCCTGAATCATTTCTGAAAAATCAAGAGATTTCACAGAAAAAATTAAAACCGCAAAAGACTCCACTAAGGAGCTATTTAAAACAGTAAACTTCTTATCCAAATATAACAATAATAATGTCCTCAATCCTGATCAATCCCTTTGCACAAATCAGCTGACTTTTTTCAGGCTAAGGGAAATCTCATTATTCATGAGTTTTCCTCTAATCATCATGTTCCCTCCACAGATGCTTATACCCCAGCTGCCACATCCCTTGTAGTCTTGGAAACTACACAGGCATGGCTTCCTATGTTCTTGCAAACTTCATCCCATCTCCGAAAATAAAGTAGCTAAACTCATTGAATCCACCAGATTTGGTGCACGATACTATCCATGTTCTCCCCATGTTTTACATGGGGTTTCCAATACAGGTTCAATCCACTTTACTGAACTGTTGAATAAAATACTGTTTTCGGGACAGTTCCCTACAGCAAGGAAAAAAGCCTTAGTACTAGGCATGGGCAGTAAATTACATTCCGCTTGCGGAATTACAGGAATTTGGGTAATTTCCTGTTCCGCGGAGAACGCGAAATTGCCTAAAATTCAGCATTCCACGACTTTGCGAAGTTTTTTGCTTGTTCGCGTTCTCAGATGCATGTTCGCAAGATATTTCCCCCAAACACGCAACCAGCGATTGCGAACAGTAAAAAAGCATTGCGAACAAGCAATTCTGCATGTTCATGGAATTTCTGCGTGTTCACACCGTTTCGTGGAGTTTTACGTAATGCGATTACGCAAATTCTGCCCACCCCTACTTAGTACTTACACTGCCTAAAAAAATCTCTGTTGACCCCAGGATATGAAGAGCTACCGGCCCATTTCATGTCTTCCTCTTCCAGCCAAGATATTGGTAACAGGTAAGAATGAAGAGATCATGTTCTTGTTGGATAATACCCATCTTTTACACTCTTCACATTTTTGGTTTTAGACCAAAACACTGTATGGAGTTTGCCTTAGTGACGGCCACTGAGGAAATAAAAATGATAGCCGACAAGTGAGGGAAAGCAGTGATGATTCTCTTCGACCTGTCAACTACACACTGCTTATCAAGTGGCTCCAGAGTGTTGGCAATAAAGACCCAGCACTTGCCCTTCTTAGTTTCTTTTTGCATGACAGAGAGCAAGGGGTCGCTCTTGGAGGTTTAGCAATTCATCTAGTATAATTCAATCAGATATCAACTGAAAGGAGATAAGGCACATCTGATATTCGTCTGTGTGTCTCTAGTCAATGTCACATGGCCTGTAACCTTTTCATGTCTCCCAGGGAATTCATTTAGGGCCCATTCTGTGTCACTGATCCCATATTGTAATCTGTTTCATAGCACACATATTGTCCAGGTAACCACTAATTTTCAATTATAAATGTACTTGGAGTTCTGCATCAAGAAAGATTATGACCCCCATGGTCTCTCAGAGCCCAAAAAGATGATCATCCTAGATTTGCATATGCTTAGCTGCATTCCACGTCTCCATTTCTCGGATGTGCCTTAATGTGTTTATTCTCATAGTACTGGAGGCTACTTAGATTTCCATCATAAACCTCCCAGAAATGCTTTGCCATTGGGTAATTTCTGTCTTGATTCTTAATGGCTCACAGATTTTGTACGATGCAGACTCTTACTTTATTGATGGTACTCCCTATGCACATTCGAGCACATAAACTACAAACTTGGCATTGCACATGATCCTTTCTTTAATTTCCCATGATCTTCCCTTAAGTGTCTCGCATTACCTTTTGTGGGTTTAATTTGAGCATGCCTTGCACCTGCCTCACCTCCAAAAGCTCAGGTTTTGTTTTTACCATACAGTTTCTCTTTTCTTTACTGATAAACGTGATTCTTGTGTGTATATCACCCAATGACCTGGCTTTCTGATATGTGATTCATGAGTGCTTGTCCACTTTTCCTTGTATGTGCTTGTCATGATGTGCCAGTTTCTTCATGGACCTAATGTGATCATATTCATTGTTGTAGTTCATAAAAAACCTGATATAGGATTCATTCTGGTCAATTCTTCCTGCTGGATCAGTCTCATGGAATTCACTCCGCTCCCTATTGTGCAATATTTCCTCTCTTTTCCATCTGTGCACTCGCTGGTATGCCTCATCCAAGATTTTCTTTGTGTGTCCCCTTTCCAGGAAACATCTAGTCATTGCCAATCGAGCAGACTCTGCGAGCTCTGAACTGTTGGTTGTAAGGGATGCTCAACTTTAATACCTTGGGGTGCCCACTATTTCCATCCATATAGAACAGAATTACATGCAGGTTCCTTCCTTGATGCAAAACTTTAATTTATCATCATTCACATACAATAGGACATGCAGGAATTCTATTCTGGTCTTGCTCCATGTGGCGGTCAATTGTATGTTGAATATGTTATGGTTTAGTCTTTCAAGATACTCTAGTGGGTGTGATTCCTCTCCATCCTGTATCAAGAATAAGTCATTGATGAAGCGCACCCACACTATGACTCTCTCCATGTATATTGTGTTCATCTGACCTTTTTCCACCACCCCATGTATAGATTAGCATATGTTAGCGAAAAGGAGTTCCCCATGGCGTTCCTTGTTTTTGAAGATAGATCTTGTTATCAAACAGGAACATATTATTGGTGAGGCAATATTGAAGCATCATCAGGAAGTAACCACATGCATCTATCCCATATTAATATTTTATGGATGTGTAAAGGAATGTCATGTCTGTCTGTGCACTTTCATCACATATTTGTTTTTATCCCTAATAATGATGTTAACATCCGTATTTATATACATGTATGTCAAGCCGAGTTTTAAAATAAAAATATGGTTTCCATAGTTTGAAAAATGTACACGATTAAGATGATGCAGTGCTGCATTGCCATATTTTATGTTTGAATGATAAATGAAAATCATTTTATGATAGTAAAGGTTGATAACACAGCCTTGTTCACAAAAATTCAAGTATTTTCAAACTTAGCAGGATTTACAGTAGATCTATTCTACATTTGTCTCTGACAAATATTTGAGAAGACAAAATGCGTATTTAGAACATAGACATTAAGATCGAAAATACCCCCCTTCATCTAAGTAAAATGTCTTATATTATTCCCATCACAGTGGATGAACATAATGTGTGGATGGTCAATTTTGCTAACAAAGCAAAATAGATGGAGTAACTGATTCGATGTGTCGCCTCTTTCACCAATCCATGCTACTTTAACTCCTTTCAAACCTAAATTATTTTTATCAACTACTATCCTAGTATACTGTCTGGTTCAAAAAATGAAACTGTGCCCAACAAATCAAACTCTAACCATTTTCCACATGCACTGACTTACAAGAATAAGCAACATAGAGACAGAAAAACAAAGGCATAAAGAGTCAGAGGATTGGCGATCAGGAAACTAAAACATACCAACAACTTAATTTTAAAAGGAGGACAAATATAAATTTAAATAGAATTTGGGATACTAATATTGTCCTTTACTACCAAAAACCAGAATGAGATAAGAAAATAAACTACTATGCATCGATGACCTTTAACAAGAATAAGACATTTGAATAACATATTTCTGGTTATATGACAATAAAAACAACAGAAAAAAGATAAGAAATAAAGTTAGGAAATAAAGCATTTTCAGATTTTTTAATAACACAATTTGGGCTATAATTTAAGGTCAATTCTACTAAATACCACCAGCAACCATAGACACGCTGCTGACTGTTGGAAAGCAATAGAGCTCTATTCCTTCTTCAAAGAAGTAGCCGAAAAATTTAAAATTATACCTCATCACCTCCATCGATAAATTTCTGCATAAAACAGTTTCATTTCTATATGGAATACTGTTAGAAAACCAATACAGGAAACCAAATAAAAAAATACTAATACTTGTATTGGGACAGTTACTACTATAACCATTACTTCTTTATGCGTTTTCCAAAATAATTTGCCCACATTGAACACAATGCCCAAAAAACAATATCTGGAGAAGCAAAAAAAAGAAAATTATGCTACAGAGAGGAGAAAAAAAAATTGAACAAAGAGAAAAAGGACGATAAAAGACTAACACCAGCACTGTTAAGACTACAAAACATTTTTCTAATGTTTCTATATACCCTAACATCAGTAGTAAAAGCTTTAGGAACAAGCAATTGAAAAAGAGAGCATCATTAACAGTTAGCTAGTTCAACAAAGAAAATGCTGCCCGTTGAAGAAATATATGCACTTTTACAAGAAGAGACACAAGTAGGAATATAACTGCGAAGCATTATAAAACGTGTCCTGCTACATCTGCTTTAAAACTTTCCTTTATAAGGAGAAAGACGGAGAAACTCATACAGAAACAATAAGTTCAACATATTATTGAAAAATAATTTCACATCAAAAGAAAACTGTTAAATTACTACCTTTTAAATACTTAAATTATGGAAGAACCAACTAACAACAATAAACTTGTGTAACATTTTTCAGGGAACTTTGAGACATGCATTAACCCCTTAGGTGCTGCGCACGTTCGGCGGCCGATGGCACCACTACCTCCGTAGTGCTGCCGTCGGCCGTTGAACGTTCGAACCTCACCTGCGCAATGGAACGTCCAGCACTGGAGCTGGACGTTCCATAGCAGCTATGAGGTTAAGCACTAAACCATACTTTTGTGAAGAGAGTTACCATCAAAAGAATAATTGTGTGCCTTCACTCACACATGAAGGGCAGTGGTATGATGTCTTATGTGGAACGTAGTAGGGGAAGTAAAAAAAAAAAAAAAACAATAGTTAGTAAACATTTACAGGAAAAATAACCAGAAGTATGTTTATGAATGGAAATGCACTTTTATTTGTAATATGAGAGACACACCAATTCTGAAGCTAAGGACATTTCTAATGGCCTATAAAATGTCATCACTACTTAAAAAAATCTAACTTCTTCAGAACTTAGACATCTGCCCATTTTGGACCATTACTAAACTCCAAGGACATTCTTTAGGTTGTTTGAGAAAATCACATGTGCGACACCACATTCCAAAATATTAAAATGCTCTTTTCATTTCATTCAATGGACAAAACACTTGAGTGGACATCATCCTTTGTCAAAACTCAATCATTGCAATTGTAGACACTAAATTATGGTCTACTTCACTCTAATCCAGCACAAGTCAACACTATTGTGGACTATATCCAATCTAAACTCTTTGATTCACTCTTTGAGAACAATATTTACCCAACAGTCCTGTTTTTGGCGGGTCAGTCCCAGCAAATTGGTGACTGTCCCAGGACAGTCCTGGCACATGGAGGACGCACTTTCATACCGCTCTGTGTGGTCATCTCACATCACAAGTATGAGCACTCTGTATAATATAATGTACAGCACCAAGCCCAGGCACACACAGCGCACAATAAGGCAACTGCAACAGTGCCGCATTACCAAAGAGCGGAATGTCACAATTTCCAAGCTGCCTCGCATCTTGGTCTACAGAGGAATGTGCTGAAACACGTCTCCGCACTTTGTCCCATTACAACATAGATGGAGTGCGCCTGATGTTCAAATGGTGATTTGACATGCACACATCTACCGGTTCAGAAGGTTTCCTGCTTTATTGTTCTAGGCAAACAGAATGTTTTCTAAATAGTATCTTTGGTGGTGTCCTAGGCAAACCAAATGATTTTCTAAATAGTACCTTTGGTGGTACATTTACTTCTAAGATCTAAATGGGACCAGGCTCACAAACCCTCCTGCTCCTTTCAAGACAGTACTTGCTATTTTCCTTTCGTATTCCAATACAAACCAAAGTTCCAGGCTCTAGATGAGAGAGGAAGAGAGAGAGAGAAAGAGAGAGAGAGTGAGCGAGAGAAAGAAAGCAAGAGAGAGAGCAAGAGAAACAATTGCTGATATTCTTGTTCTATGCCTCTGTGTGTGACAGAACCTGTCACTTTTTCTGTATATGCTATACTTGCTTTTTAGTGTAGAAGGGTTTTCAACTACAGACTGTTTTGACAGCGGGACTATGGAGAGATAAGGGGCACTGTTGACCAGTGGTTATGAGGGAAGCTGTGGAGAACAAGGTCATGGAGCACCAAAAAGATTGTTGCACTGGGTGTCATCTGCTGGCTCTGATAAAGTGAATAAGTAATGTCTGTCACTGTGCTGTTTGAGATTGATACTTTTGTCCAGTTTAGAAGGTGTTGATATCGGTCTTGACTGTTTGTATGAACTTTGATAACACACTGCTTATTTTATAATGCAAGTGACAATCTGTGACAGTGTTTTTAGTAGGTGGAGTTAAATTATGCTAATTATGGGGGTTGGGCAGTATGGGTAAATGTTTGGGACAGTGGGTGTGGTTTATTTTGAAGGAAGAGATGTATAGCTCTGCTGCTAAGTGTCCTTGGACATGTTTTTCAAATGTTGGCAATAATGTTGTCCAGATGTGGCCTTTACTCAGAATGAATCAGAAAATCCATTAAAGGACTTTGCCAATTACAAGAGGGATATTCATGATTTATAGAAACAATTTCTGAAATCCCTAATCAGATTTGGATGTGTTGCTGAAGAACACGTTATAAGAAGCAGGTAAAAATTATTGGTCTATTGAAAAAAATTAACATGCGAAAAAATGAAATGCAGAAATCAAACACTCTTTCTATTTGCATAAAAAAGATACAATCTTTGTAAATACCATGTAATCTGCAATTACTTCATTGATAAACTAGACCATAACTTCAGGCCTTTACTTGGAATTCATAACAATTTGGAAATATATCTAATTTCTTCAGAACTACAGCAACTGTATTTATATGAAAGCATTTTAATTCAAATAGTGCATTATTTTCAACCAATAGTCAGAATCCAACCAAAATCTGAAAAATGTCAGCCACATGAATTAGTATGCACACTGAAAGGAAATGTTGTTTTTCTCCCATTAAATTTCAACTAAAACATAATCACTCTTTGAATCGAATGCAAAGTAGAGGAACTTTTAGTGGTTTTTGTCAATGGAGTAACAACAAAATAAAAAAGTGGCAAGAATTATTTAGCGGTGAAAATGTCTAGAAAGCACCAGATTTCTTTCAGAAAAATAACTTAAAGATTTTGTTGTTGCTAACTACATCTTCTCTACGTACTTATCATTTAGAAAAGCAAATCAAGGACAATTTGAACAGGTTTGTGAAGAACAAGCTGAACAAATATATGAACACACAAGAGGAAGATGAAGGAAGCTAAAGAAGACCATATTAGTGTCTGGCGGAAAAAACACTAGAAGCAAGATGTTATCCACATTTATTCCCCAGTAGAAATGTTGGACGAACTGATGATAGTCCAAACAATATTCAGCATGTGAGTAATGAGCTACAAAATCATATTCAGAGGATACATGCTTCAACAAGATATTCCTTATATTTAATACTATTTGAAAGTGAAGCTTCCATCATTTTCTGTGCTGCTGCACATGCTATGCAAACTGGAACTGGTTTTACTAATATAATAGCACAGGATTTCGTTGAAAAGGTGCATGAACAAGATGAAAGTCTAGAATACAAAATAATCAACATTATTGCATTTCAATGAGGGCAAATGAATATTGGTTTCGAAGACACAGACAATTGAAATCTATGCTCATAAATTTAGGACCACCTACTTGTTTTATTACTTTAAGCTGTGCTGAGTATGGGTGGGGCATTTTGCATAACATTTCTTCTAAAATCTAATTCTAATATTCTAGACATTACCTACAAAACACCAGCAGGTTATGGTATTTGGATTCTACTAGAGTTTGGATCCAACCAGTGTTTACAAATATTTCAATTACATGTTTCAAACTGTGCTTGACCTCATAACCAACAAATAGAACAATTTCATTCGAGAAGTACTTGATTACTTTTGGTGAAAAGCGTATTAAGTAAGAGGTGCACCACACATTCAAATGCTTTCAATCACGAGTACAGTAAATACTGTTTAAGAACATTTGTGAGAAAATCTAAATATTACTCAAAATGTCACTTTGGGTTCCTAAGAGCAGTTCTAAAGAAAGGAAGAGTCAGCAATTTAATGTCATCTGTAAGACATGCCGTTACTTGCAAATCACCCAAAAACACGTATAATCTTAAAAGACCACAAGCATCACAATGGATCAATGTCTACAGCCCTTTAATTCTATATATATGTGATGCTAAAATGGATATACAATTTGTTGCAGATAGCTCATCACCTGTTATTTTACTTCCTACATTAACAAGGCAGAAAAAAACAGATATGAAGGAAGTATGAGAAGAAAGATCCACCAAGCAATCCTAAAGTAAAAGACTATACAGATTTAGCATGCAAATGCCACCTCACTATGAGGTTACTAGCTATGAAGCACGTATATGTGTAAGTTCATAAGCTTATATGGTAAATCAAAGGCAATCATGTGTCTTAGTTTAGGCTGCTCATCATTGAGTCGAAGATTTATAAAAAGCCTATCTGAAATTAAATACCTTGAACATTTTTATCCCAAAAACAAAGATATTTTGAAAACAAATATGTTGACCACACATTACCCAAATAGAAGTCTATTGTTACAAAAACTATGCCTCTAAGATGTTGCTCAGTTTTACACTTATAGAAATTATGTGACAGAAGATAATAATACTTGTACATTTTGAGTGGATGGTACCTAGGATGCAAAATATGTCATAGGAATCCTACTCTTATTAATCAATGCAAACTAAGTTGTAACACAGGAGAAAAGAAAGAATGTTACACTTTAGTACTTTTTCAACTATTTACATCATGTTGGAAAGAAAAATAACTTATAGGTCCCTTTCAATGCTATAAAGATACACTTACGGTTTTAAAAATTGCATTGCCTGAATTTCAGACATACTTACAAATGATCAATCAAGAAATAGAAAAAGAAAACAACATTAATGCAGGACATCCTCTATCTACAAGTAATACTTCTACTTCCTGGACTGCTGACACACTTGGATAACCAATTATTGATACTGAAGATGCAGTTGGGATGGGTAAGGTTTAAGATGTAATGGACCATGTAAAAAAGAAAGTACATAATTTAGATAACTCGGGGGCCCATTCGGATATCTGGCGGATCGACACCACCGGGCGGGTGGTAGCCACCACCGGCGAGGCGGTGGTGATCCGCCCACCATATATCCTTTTCACCCCCGCCATATTAGTATGGTAAGGGGCACCACGGCGGACTGAAAGACCACCCGCCGCTTTTCCACCGGTTGGATTGCCGGCTGGGTGAAAAAAGCAGTAAATATGGTGGGCCATCCACATTAGCATGCCTGCGGAGACATGCCTTTCCATGGCGGAGACTCCGCCATGGAAAGGCATGCAGAGGATGCCTTCGGGACCCATTGCAGAACCCCGGGTGGTGGGGGGTGGATGCCGGCACTTGGTGGGTATCCATGGTAGCCCCCTTCATTGGCCTGCACAAGGTGGCAGGCACCGCACACTGCCTGTCACGTTGTACATGCCAAAGCACAACAGGCATATTTTGCATTGCTGTGGGTAAGACCACTGCACCTCTGGCAGTCGGTCCCGTTTACCATTACGGTGGCGTGTGGACAAAGTCCGCCCGCCATCGTAATAGGCACATTAGTGTCTCAATTAAATAACTATCAACTGGAAATTTACAAATACATAAACCAATCAGTAGATCATGGACTACAACTTGAAAACGGAATATGTAAATGTACTACTCATTATCCTATGTTGCAATATGTAAGTGGACAATGAGGCACAGGGAAAAGTTTTACTATTAAAGTACTTACTGCTAATGTGCATAAAGTTACTAGCTCTAATTTATCTTGTGTAGTTAACGCTCCTACTGGCTTGGCAGCACATACCATCAAAGGAATGACCTTACATTATCTACTCTTACTTCCTGTGGAGCATGACATTAAACTGGAATACTCAAAATTAAACACTGATACATGCCAAGGATTTGGTAGGGTCCTTAATACAAATTTAATATTTTGTTTATTGATGATGGTAGGATGGTTTCTAATGTAATGCTGGCATCTGTTCATCTTCGTATGCAGGAGGTACTCCAAACAACCTATGATGTGCACTTTCGAAGCAAACATCATTGCATTTGTAGACTTATTACAAATAACACCTGTTAAAGTTCAACAGATTTTCAACATACTTTTGCAAGTCCAAACTTTGAATTCTTTGGAATGTATAGGTAATGTCAACATTTGGTTGCATTTCACATATACAGCATAAACACTCTATTTTAGGCAAGCTAATAATATTGAAAGACATTCGTCTTAGTGTTCTAAAAAATGAAGAATAGATTATGCTATGGATACAAAATACAAACATTTATTTACGAACCTTAATGCACCTGCTGAAGCTGTACATTACCTTCTTTCAAAATGGCAAGCCATTGTTTGTTTAATGCAAACTGGAGAAAAAAGTTCACAATTACACTGTGAAATGCTACATCTGTAAAAAAAAGGAACTCTACATCTTCCTTTTAATGATAAAATGGAGAATTATGGATTAAACATACCTATAAGCATACAATTAGCTACTAAAGAACTAAAGTGGGAAAATTAGTTTCAAATGCAGCGGGATTGGAGAAAGATTTACAGCTATGGGAAAATGGTTGTGTAATTTTACTTTGAAATTTTATGTAGAAGAAGGACTATTAAATTTAGTCATGTGATTTATAGTGGAGTTTATTACATCTAGGAAAAAATAAAGAAATTGGATCTCTCGTGGTCAAATTTGGCCACATTAAACAGCAAAAACATATCTCCCAATGTGCAGCAAGATTCTTACTTCTGAAAGATGTATAAATTCTTAGGGAACAGTTTCCTCCTGTTTGGCTTATGAAGTAACAATATTCAAATGGCAAGCACTAAGCTTAGATTAAGCACTCATTAATATTGGGTCATTACCATTCACAGAGGGTATGTTATACGTTCCTCTATCTAAAGTAAAAAAAAATTACAGGAATGTATATTACCAATTTCACTGAAATAGGAATTCATGCATACAGTAGCTGTCTAACAGAATGAAATTATTTGCGAAAGAGATACTCTCCTTATCCTGGTCAATATCCCATTAAAAGAAAAACTGAAACCAACCACAATGAAAAAAATAATTGGATGTACCTTAAACACAGAAAACCAAAAACCCAGAAATTACAGGAAATCAGTTTCAAAGTCAGAATGGTATGAACTGCTACAGCAATGAAAATGGTCATCTTTTTATCCCCATCTGTCAAAGACATTATCCACCAGCATGTATATCAATGCTGTTGCAAAACGTTGATACATCTTTTTTGAATTTTTTTATTTTATTTATTAAACACAGTTCCAAGATAGAGGATATGCAACACCTTAAAAAAATCTAAATGAAAGAATAGTATATAAAGCTTGATGACAGAATAATAAATTAATCAGAGTGGCCTTACATCATGCATTCATTTAATCCGAAAATATTTCCCATATATACAATCCTATTTTTCGTTTCCGTGGCGTGCCCCCTTTATAGAATATAGACTCAGTTTTAAATTAGCTAAATTATACATTTTTGCCCGCCAGGTCTCAAACACTGGGGGATCGGGGTGAAGCCATTCAGAGGCTATACATAATCGGGCCACAGTAATTGCTCCGAACAATAAATATCGATGTTTATACAGGGGACTCCCTTTATTGACCACCTGTCCCATCCCTAGCAGCATTATGGCAGGTGTTATTTTTAGTGATTGCCCAAACATATTAGAGAAGAACTTTTCAATACCCTAAATAAAAAAATTAAGTTTAACACAAGCAAAAAATATATAGAGACTGTCTGCATTTTCACTCCCACAGCGATTACATCTTCCGTCATAGCGATCACCCCACTTATACATTCGCGCGGGAGTATAATATAAATTAAATATTGTTTTTAAAAATTGTGCTTTCAAATTTCCAGATAGAAAAACTGCATTAGCCCTGTCTATTGCATCTGCAATAAATATATCAGTTTCCCCCAATTTTACCTCTCTTTGTGCATTGAGCTTTGCTAAATCATCCATTGTAAATGTAGACAATATTTTGTACAATGATCCTATCTTCCCCTGTGCCCTTACAGCTTCAATAAACAAGTTTGGACTGACTTTCACATTCTACGAGTAAGGAAGTCCCGAATTTGGAGAAATTAAAAAAATTGTGAATGGGGGAGATTATATTGTCTTGACAGATCCTCATACTGAATAATTCGTCTCCGGTTATCATAAAAATCTCCTAACTGACAGATGCCCTTGTCTCTCCAAGCGGAGACTACCTTGTCTCGAAATATGATCGGAAGTAATCTCGCCGCATTTAATGGTGTATAATATGTCAGACCTTCTAAGCACTGATAGTTTACGTATCTTCCTCCAAACTTTAAACACCGCATCCAGAACCTTAAAACGAGTTGTTTAATAATAGTTCCCATCTATTTCTTTAAATAAACAGTGTTTTGCTTCAGATTCTAAAAATGAAAATTAAATGAAAAATTGAAGGGGCTTCTGCTATAGTGCCAACCTCATTACCAGTCAATAATACAGTCATTGTTTGCAAAAAGCAAGCATAATATTGTAACACAAATCTTGGTAATGGTGTTGTGAACGTATCTAGGACCCTAATTAAATATTCCCGATTTATGCCCTCATGTGGTTATAACAAATCATATCCTTATAAAGGCATTAGAATCATATCCATATTTAGTCATAGCCAATGCAGTCCAAATACGGCAAGGCTACTTCCTTAGACTCCAAGAAAGTACAACGAGTTCTTTCAACAAACCAAACCTCCAGCAACCTGGGAATTTCCCATGCTTTTGTTTTGATTTGTCCTAGAACTCCTGCGAGTCCGAAAGAACGGCCAGTTCTTAGTGACATCTTTTATTGACGTCTTATGTCCAGCCTTACGTCAAACACGGCACCTTCCAGGTATAAATATACCAGCGTTTGCCTTAAGCAACACACAGTGGTTTGGAGCAGAGCCGCTACCTACTTATCCGAAGCCCAGCTGATGCGATTGCCGAAGAAAGCCGTCCCTCCCATTTGGCGCACTGAGAAAGACGCTGTCTTTTTCTCCTGCCGAGAAAATCCAGCTCCAGTGTTTCCAGTCTTCCTTGCGGGTTACTGAGAGATCGAGTCCTGAGAGGGAGATACAAGACCTCCTTCATTCTAAAACCAAGGTACGGAGCTGATTAGATCCTTAGAGAATTCTTCAGTCAGATTCTTGGCAAAACTAACTTAACTTAAAAACTCCTTTACTCCTTCCCACGCACTAGGCTTAGGTTAGGTACACTGGGGTAGGCGTATTTAGAAACATCAGTTCAGTACATTTAGTCAACTTTTATCATTGTATGTAATTGTATATATTTTATCCGTTTTAAGTATCATATGGCTCAGAGACCATATCAATGCTTTTACAGTATTATCTTATAATACTCGTTTTACTGTACTTTATAACAAGTATTGCAATCGTGGCAATTCATTTCTCTTGCATGAGAAAGAAGACTGCTCAATAAATAACACTTTTTACTGAAAACGCCTGTCTCTCTTTTTCTCTGCACTCTGGTGAAACTAAGTATGCATGATTGACTGAGTGAAATAACTATCTATTGTTTTCACACAACTATGAAGATATACTCCTTATTCTGGGGGAGCAAAGTTGTCATGTTTATGGGGTTGTCAGAAGCTAATCCCTTCTTGTCTAATAAGGGAAGTTAACTCCTCCCTGTTCATTCGAGAAAGTTTCTAGTGACCTCTGAGCTAGCTGGCAAACCTAATTAAGTCTAACATATTCAATAGAGACCTAGTCGACCTCAGTCATACGTCTAAACTATCGTTTATGTTATTTCAATGCGCAGAGCCTATTGGGAAAAAAGGAACTACACTACATGGCGCCCAATCTTTGGTAAGGCGATCATCTAACGCAAGATACTAGAGTAACTCAGTCATGCTTTTTCACACAGACCCTTTTTCCCGTAAAAACTCCAATAGACGTCTGGAGTGGGTAAAAGGTTAATATCCGCCAGAACTTAGTAGGATGAGAATCCTATGTATTAGTTTTTGGTTTAGTCAACGTTGAAGGATACAGTGTTCCAAAATATTGTGCACCTAATCTTTGTTTCCTCAAAACTTGCTCTGCAAACTTTCTGTCAGTAAAAATGTCAGACAGTGAGGACGAAAGAGACAGAGCTAGACTAGCAGCTCAACTCGTAGCGGACGACACACTTGTCCGAGATAACGACTCGGATGCAATACTCATCCCGGTCAATATAAGAAAAACCATTACTATAAAACTTATAGAAAATGGTACAGTCGTATTTGTGGTAGAGGCACACGAATTTTGGCAGACAGAGGTATTCTATTCCTGGATAAATTTTCCAGCAGCACATGCTGTAACACATGAGTTCCACTACTACAAAATAGTGGAAGCTCCAGCGGAATACTCTCCTTTTGAGGAAGTTGAAATTCCACTAACATACCAGGAGCACCTGCTCTGGTTTAATGGCTCCCTAAAACATCTAAATCACATTACCAGGCTCGGTCCACTAGGTAGACCAGGAGCCACGTGGCCGGTTCTAGCCATCTACACACCAAATACTGACATTGAAAAAATGTCAAGCGAAGAACTCTTAGTTAAAATAAAGAATTAACAAGAGCATATAGGGATTTAGTTCAATTAACAATTGACGGTCCAACCTACTGACTAAAACCCCAACTAATTGAAAATCCTGAAAAAACTTTTATCAAAAATAATCTCAATTCTCAAAAGAAGAAGTGGGAGGGTAATAAACAAACCACTCCCAGAGAAAAACAGTTTCAGACCAGAGGAAGGTCTCCCCCACGAAGAAACAAATCTCCAGAACGGGGGGGGCAAGTCTCCCCAAAGGGAGCCCTCTGAAAAAAGATACAACCTTAGAAATAGGGACAATTTGAGAAAACCTGACAGATATCAAGATATTGATACACGTCCCTCTCGATCTTTTCAGACTTCATCAAAGAAATCGGAAAGAAGAGGACGGTCAGAACATAAAGAAGAGCACGTGAAGTCCAAAGACAAGGAACCTGCTCATCAAAGTAAAAAAGTACAATTTCCCAGAAAGAAGGTAGCCAGTATTAAAATAAACCATGCCGAGAATTCAGAGGACACAACTGAAAAACGGAGAGTGGGCCCAGACAATGCTAGACAGTGCAGCAGAAGTGAGCATAGCTCGCAAGATCCTGATGAATCTTCTGGAGACAGTGGACATGAATGAATACATTCAAGTGGAAACTGCAGACACCCGAGTGAGCGTGCCCCATAAACTATATGAAATAACATTACATATAGAGGGAGATAAAACTAGGAAAATAAGAGGTCCCTTTTGGGAGAATCTATCTAAAGGCTATGATATCCTTCTAGCAGAGAAAGACTGGCCACCAGAGTTTGTCAGGGAGTGCCCACATGGCGAAGAAAAGGGCCAAGTCCAACAGAAATAATTTTACTTAATTTATTATTTCTATACAAAACCAACTTACACTACACAGACCATACAAATTCAAAAGATATAGCTATAACTTAAAGTTAGAATGTGCTCCCCACCCAAAACTTACTATGTGAGACTAGTGGAGTTGGAGTGAGATTGAGTGATAGGTGAGTCAGAGGGAGGGAGATTGATTGAGAGTGAGTGGGCTGAGTGAGAATGAATGAGATAGCATGAGACTAGGTTAGATTGACTGGGAATGAGAGAGACTCACTGCCTTATTATGAGTTTGGCATACCGGCGGTGGAAAGCCAAGCAGTGAGAGCTTACCGACGTATTAAGTATTGAGCAGTTAGAGAGGCAGAACGAGAAATTTTACGGGAGCGGGCCCAAGTTGATCCCAAAAAGGAATATTCCACTCACATGCCAGGTCAGATTCCCACGAGAGTTCCAATTCAGTCTTTGAATGTTCTGGATTAGGAGCTGATAAGAGAAGCCTTGGGCGGCAAAAGAAGGATTTGCAAAAGAGAATTAGAGACTACAGGGGGAGAGGAAGAAGGGAGCGAATGGAATGATCATTAGAATAGAAAATTTCTGTAGGAAGGAGCGGGGACAGTGAAAAGTAGATTGAAATTGGGAAAAGGAGTGAGGGGATATTCCATCAAAAATATGTTTAACCCGATTTATACCCTTCAATCTCCAAGCCTTCAAGAATATGGATCTGTTATTGAGAGTAATATGGGAGTAATGCTGAAATTATTCATCTTCTTTTCCTTTGTCCCCCGGTCTCTATTTTTTTGGAAGAAAATCTGGACCTATGTTCCTCGTATATTTAATATTTCTACTCCATATTCTATCCCTATCCTTTTTTCTGGTAGTCTTTTTGACTCTTTAGATCTTTCCCCCCACACACATGGTCTCTTTGATCTCATGCTTGCTTTAGCTTTCCAGCATATTACAGTTAATTGGAAAACGCTCACTAAACTCTTGGTCCAACGTTGGTGGAATAGTCTCTGTCACTTTCATCGACTTGATATTGCTTTTGCCTCCTTTGCAAACCAATTCTTAACAGAGATCTCCTTTGGTTACCTCTTACGACTTATTTAGATAGTTTAACGTCATCACAAACTTGTCGTTGAACTGCTGAAAATTTTAAACCTCCTTAAATATTCTCTTTTTTTTATTTGATATATTATTGACTTAATGTACATATTGTATTGTTATATTATCTCACACATTTCTTTGTAAAATGCACTCATTTATTCATCTCAATTGCTATTAAGTTTTATTGACTTTAATATGTTTATGGATTTCCCTTTTTTCCCCTTCCTTCCTTCCTTCCTTCCTTCAACCCTCCCTTCCATTTTCCCTTCTCCTCTCTCCTCATTTCCCAAAAAAGTTTTAAAATAGCTTTCTCTTCTATTTTTGTATTTTGCCATTTTATTGTTAGAACTCTTGTTTCTAAGAATTTGGTCTTTTTCCTTGTATTACTGATTCACTGTAACTCTGTTAATCTTCAAATAAAGCATTTAAACATAAAAAAGAGTTGAACGGTTAGCCTTTGTGAAGACTGGTGCTGGATTTCTAAGACCAGCAGCAGATCACCGACCTCTGGGTTCACAATTGGGGAAAGGCAGCCACCAAAGGACAGTACCGGGTAGCTGAACCACCATCCATAATACAAGTTGCAGGATCCACGAGCGGATTGCAGCGTTTTGTCTGGCTGCTTCAAGGTGGCCGTGATGAAGGAACTGAGGTGCTTACTCACCCATTTCTTGTTCTTTCAGGCAGAATATGATATGGATCATTCTCTTCAGGTATTCTTTCACAGCAGAATCTTCACACCGTGGATTACGACCCTGTTTGCAGCGATCTACAGGTAAGTCCTTTTTTCACCATTTGGCCATCACCAGGACTGATCACATATGGGCTGAACCCCGGTTAGTATATGGTATTTTTCCACATATATCATGTATATATGTGAGTCCAACACATCTAAGTCGAAATGCACACACAGGCATCAATATAATTGGGAAAAGTACTCACCACTGCTGCAAGATCCACACCTACACACCGACGGGCTAGTGGTGAACTCGTAATACAGCAATCTTTAGACAGCCAGTGTTATGGGCTGCTTTCGTACGCAGTCCTACGGCCGTCGGACTGCCAAAATCGTAATAAGGCCCTAAATAAGTGAGTCAGAGTGAAACTAAGACTGATGAGACCGAGTGAGTGACTCAGAGTGGGACTGAGTGAACCCCCCCCCCCCTTGAACCTACTGAGAAGTCAGGCTGCTCAATGGAATTTGAGTCAAAGATTATGCCCAGGCACATTTAATGGCTCCCAGCCAAAAGTCGCCTATGCTTTTGGGTTTTCATTTAGCACTCACGCTTACAACATGCACATTCTTAACAGAGATCATGAATTCAAATCCAGTAATTTGAAGGATTACTTCCTGTAGGATGGGATTTACTAGTCGGAACTCAATAGTTTGAAAACAGAGACTAAAATCTTTGCCGATATTCGGCCAGAATTAGAGTTTGGTGGGTGGGTTACTCTGTTACAAATGTGATGGATATCCCATACACCGGTGCATGAGATCCTACAACACTTAAAGACAGGATATCTCAGAGGATAGGTCTGTATATTTATGTGTGGAGTACTCGGCCCCAACTGAAGAGTCTCCACAGTCAAAAACTTGCTATTAACTCGTAGTTTATGAACTCTCAGAAAACATAAACTTACACAAAAAAGTAAGTTTACATTTGTGTATTATTCAGCATTGTATATTATTCAGCATTGTATTAGTTAAGTTTGACTTTACAATCAAATGGAATCTAGAATGGAGTTGAGTTTTGCAACTTGATTGAAAGATTAGGGTCTCTTGTTTGTACTATTTATTTTGTGACTCCTAATTTTGCTTAACCAATTTTTTAGAAATCAGTGCTTGTCTGTGTATAAACATTTCAACACCTAATAAATGAAGGGGGAGAGTATGTACAAGACCCAAAAGAATGTGTTACCACCATCTTAAAAACCTGGTTATTAAACTGGTAATGTTGATAATACTGCATGTTAAAAAGTTGATTAAGAAGCAAGATCTCAACAAACTAATTTCTCAATCTATAGTTTAATCATAAGCTGCACAGACATCCTCATGTATAGGCACAGTGAACCTGCCACTCTGTAGATCTTAAAAATGCCTATTTATTTTATTTATTATGCAATTTGTATCGCGCAAACTAAACCCGAAGGTGTCAAGGCGCCTATCAAAAAAGATCAGAAATGCAAAGCACCACTACAGGTACGCGCGTACAAAGAGATGGGTCTTCAGGGCAGATCTAAAAGATTGTAAAGTGGGGAGAGACCTTAGTTCAAGAGGGAGAGCATTCCACCACTTTGGGGCCAGATTGGAAAAAGCTTTACCCCCCCATCTGGTTTTCCGGATACGCCTACATTATATTATTGCTCATTTTATCAAAACCAAATTCTGCAAGAGTCAGTGTGGCATGCGTCAGTGATATTTAGTATGGCACAAGATATCGCAAATGGGTATGCCCTTTTATAAAAATGGGGGGTCTAAGGCCAAAATCCAGTCTCAGTGGAGCTCAAAAATGAACACCCTCTAAAGCAAAAACTTACATTAGGTTTGATGAAAGCCTTACAATATTCTCCTGGTTTGTACTGGCCTTAACTTAGCCCTCATCTTATCTCTCCAAAGACATGATGATGTCCTGATGTCCGTATTGTCAATCCTCATATACAAAAAGTTCACAAATGGATTAGGAAATTGAGCAAGTGCCTAAATTGGGAGCACTCCTTTTCAAGACAAAGACTGATAAAACGTAATCCTCTCGGAGAAAAATACTGAAAATGAATCCCCAAAGGCAAGTTTGCAGAAAGAAGTAATGAGTAACTTTAGGTGTACATTAGCATAAAACGTGAATACGTCCGAGCGAGAGAAGTAGTGCTTGAAATCATGCATATATGTATATGCAGTCACTTACTTTGAATGTTGGTAGATTGCCCAATTTTGTTTAAACTAGCTTTTAGAACGTTTTACTGCATAGCACATTTCTCCCTAAATAGCCTCATTATTTTACAACATTTTACGTTAAATGGTTGAAAACGTGCCGGCAGAGATGTAGAAATTGCAATGATACCGTGTATCTGCCGTGGGGCATATTTACAAGCTCCTTTGGCCGCCAGTGCACCACTTTTAATATAGGAAAAAGTGACGAACAGGCGGCGCAGGGGGCTTGTAAAAAAGCCCAAGGGTGCGCAAGTGGCGTTGGACAGCAATTAATCGACATGGGCATGTAATGTCGCAATAAAGACCTGTTTTGATTTAAATGCATTGGCTACAGCAGGAAACAGCATAGCCTATATTTTAATGGGAGAAAAACAGAAAGCACGCGTATGGTTGGAGATTTTTTGTTGCTATGGGATATGTTGATATAGAAAGATGAAGGCGCTTTGCCTGCCTTGTTGAAAATCGACTTTGTTGTAACTTTACCATATGTTCTCCTGTTCTCCTGGTGATTGATGCTGTTGTGGAAGCCAGCCAGGGAAAAATCAAACAGCTAATAATTTCCCGGCAAATGACTGCCCAGGTGGAGCTGGAAAGAACAGATGACAAAACTTAGGCTAAAGACGTGAATGAAAATAACATAGTGGTACCTTTGCTCAGGAACATTTCTCACAAATTATACATTTTAGTACAAGACGTTCTTGAATTCCGAAAATACAACCCCAGTGGGTCTTACATTTGTTTTCTACTTTACCACAATTGACAGAATTAAAGAAGCCATTTTGCCAGAAACGTTTTTCAGTTGTGTCGCAGTACTGACAGAATGAAAACATTATTAGGAGATAATGTTTTCAAGATCGCTGATGCATCAATAAGGACAATTGTTTCAGAGCCTATGTGGTAAATCCACAATAATTTATGGTTAGGTTTTAAAATATTTACGTTGGCAAGGCAGGGTGGGCATTTGGAAGGCTTTCCCAAACATTCTGGATACAATGGGCCTCATTTATGTAAAGTTATGCATCGCTGCGAGAAAACAGCGATGCGTCACTTTTCATTGCGCCCTCCTTGCAACACCAATGATGCATCATATTTACAGTATGACGCATCATGGTGCAAGGAGTTACAGATATGTCAGTATTTCTGATGTATCTGCAGGCGCAAAAATGACGCATGGCTGGAGTGTGTCACAAAAGTGACGCAATTCCAGCAATAGGTCATTACTCATGGGCACATCCCATGATAATTCTGCCATGAGGCAGGCATAAGCTATTGACGCATTTGTGTCCTAGAAGTGGAGCAGTGAAATCTCATAGATTTCACAGCGTCACTTCTAGGGCCCTTTATTGCCTTGGAATGCCCCCCGCATACATTATACCTGGCGTAGTTATAATGTGGTGCAGGGGTTTACAAAGTGATGCATCTACTTAGATGCGTCACTTTGTAAATATGACGCAACAGGGCGCATTTTTTACACTGCTGCTGCGTCACAAAAAGTGACGCACTGGCAGCATAAAAGTGACGCAAGGCCTCATAAATAAGGCTCAATGTGACTATGCTTTGGTTGGAAACTATTAGGTGTGATAAATATCACTCTTTTGAGTTGTGTGCTAAAAAATAGGGCATAACATGAAGATTGTAAAGCATACCTACCAATACCCGTATGACAATATATGTATCAGTGATTTTTGTCCAGAAAATGTCAGTTTGTTCGGTGAGTTGAAATTTACCCGGCGAATTTGGATTTTTTCAAAGTATGCACAACTCATATAAATCATCCAGTTGGGCTAAGTGGCACACTCTCTTGCAATAAGACCATCTCATCACACGTTAGCACCAGCCCCAGGACAGGACCATTAGAGCTTACCTGATAGATAACAGGCGTTTGTTAGCTGCTGGGAGGTCATAAAGTATAAGCCAGATCAGAAATCAATTTTGCACATCATAAATCAGTGTGAATCATTAATCAAGCTATCCACAACATACATCACTCATTGTCATTGATGTCAAATTGAATGCTGCAGCCTTTAGACTTCACTTGATTCTGATGTGTGATATGTGACGCCCTTGCGGCCATGCCCGGGCTGCAAATGCAGTATCTGCTTTACGACCCCCTTTGTCTCTTCCTGCCACCCCAGGTTACCAAACTATTAGGCATCCCAAGGCCAACTGGCATGGCAGCTCACTTCTTCCTTTCAGCCTACCTGTCGCCCTTAGGTATATATCTCTGCTGACAACTTGTGTCGCTTTGCCCCCACCAACCTAAACCCACATTAAAGCAGCTGTGATGCCTGCCAGTCTTTGCTCTTAGGTGTGGCTAGGTGGGTTAACTTTTCTGTAGTGCACGTAGAAACTGCTTTGCCCCATGGGCATGCCCTTTTGTTTCCATGAGGGTCTGGTACTAGCCCTGACCTGTTGATTTGTCAATGGGAGCTTTAAACATTGTGCTCCAATCCTCTTCCTAGAACTTTGTGCATTTCCTGCCTACTTTCTTCCTGCCCTCCCCCGCCCAATCTATGCTGCCCTCCTTTAAACTTGGGCAGCCTACTCAACTTATTTTGCTGGGCCCAAGGTCTAGAACATGTTGGTTGTGAAACCCAACTTCAAGTTGCTCCTAAATGGTCACTCTATTTCTAATATTTGGGATCCATCAATCAATAAATCAATTAATCAATCAGGGGTTTAAAGCATGCTACTCACTCCTGAGGGTCTCAAGGCGCTGGGGGTTGGGGGGGTGCAGCTTCAGTTGAGCCGAAGAGCAAGGTCTTGAGACTCTTCCTGAAGGTGTGTAACATAGGAGAGCGTCTGATGTTGACTAGGAGCTGGTCCCAGGCTGTGGCCATGATGTAGGAGAAGGCTCTTTTGCCCGCTCTGGTTCTTCTGATGCGTGGGGTTTCTGCTAGGGCAAGGTTGGCAAAGGTGAGGTCCCTTTTGGGTACATGGAAGGAAACTCTTTCGTTGAAGTATTTGGGTCCGGTGTTGTGGAGGGATTTGTAGGCATGAGACCACAACTAAACCGCCGCCACCGCCGAGAGTCAGTTGCACTTACCTCACGGCCACAGAGGAAGGCAGAGGACATTGCCCACACCGCCGCCACCGCCGCCAAGAGTCAAGAAACACCGGACTCCGCGCCGCCGCTCCGGGAGACTGCAAATCCCGGCAGGCACCGCGGCGGCGCGTCAGAGTGAAGCGGCAGCGCCCTGGGAGCGCTAAGGTAGACGATTAAAAGGAGCACCACCCCCGCGTCGCGGGACGCCCGGGGCGAAGCACGGGCAAAGGGCGGGCCCTCTGAGGCCCTCCGAGGCACGGAAAGGCCAGGCAAGGCTATCCCCCTAAAAACAACTGCGTGGATTTGAGGTACTGTTTCCGGTTTCTCTTTTGGGAGTTAACATCAGTCACTAAGACAGTTATCAACTATTACCTTTGAGCCGGCCTAATCCTATAGTATTTCTTGTTACGACCAGCTATATACCCGGCCAAAGACTAGCTGGGAGCGCGTGATTTTGTTGAACAAGAGTTTAAAGTATGGGGAAAAAACTGGTTCCCCCCCCTATCGAGACTGTGAATACTCTCGATTCATATCTTGTCCAAGTGGTAACCAGTATTAACAGCAAGAGAAGGCAATCTTTGGGTCTAAGCCAATCACCTGTGTTGCTTGCAGAAAGTCCATCCACAAGTACTGTAAGCACAGCTATGTCCGATTCCTTGACAGGAAACGCACAGCCTAATCTTGCAGACTCTGACTCTAATTCTTTAGCCAACCACATGGAGGCCACCGAAGACTCTGATCCTGTTAAGGATAGAGTAGATCTCATCGATTTAGCTGACGATGCCTTCACCGAGACAAGCATCCAGACAGAAGCTATAGACGAGGACCCTCAGTCCCAGTCTCCACCTATTCGTGCTGTTAGAGCATGTAGGAAACCAGCTGCAAAACGAGGGGGGAAACAACTGGGAAGGAAGAAGCCTGCCACCCCTCCTTCCAGACGGTTAGGCAAACACGCAGATCATGAGGTTGACCTTGAGTCTAAGTGCATTATTGATGACGATCTCTTTAACAGGATCCAAGACATGATAGATATTAAGATTAAGACCATTATTAAGCCCCTGATCGGGAAAGTGGACAAACTAACTGCTGAAGTTAGGAAGTTGGGAGGGGTTCATAGTAACTTGACCAAGGAGCTAGAGAATTTATCTTCCCTCGTCGCAGATTTAATATCTACGGATGAGGAGGCCCCTTCTACCGACAGTAACGCACAGTCCACCCAACAAGGGTTGTTACCCCCACCCTCATCATTAACACTAACTGTCCCGGATCAGAACGTCGTAACTGGGTGTAGCATCCTGCTACAAATAACCACAGACACAATTTCTTATAATACTGGAGCTTTATTGTGTTGCATCCAGCCTGTCCCCTGTCCCTACTCTAACTGTCCTCATCCTGTACTAACCCCTCCTCTTCCCCTCAGCCCACCTAGCTCCGCCCACCCCAGCTACTAGACTGTCAACTATATTACATCTCCCCCTTTCTTAACAAAATGAGCTTAATGTCTTCAGTGTTCGCAATTCTTCAATCCACCACACGGGTCGGTGGACAGTCTGTTCTTCAAACCTCAGTAGTGTCGAATCAGTGGTGGGCTTGGCTTTGGTCAATCTTTCTGTTGTCTGGATCAGGGCATTCTTGACCACGTTGCGTTTGAACTGTTTACTCTCACACTCCGCAGTCATCATGTTTCCTTCCTGCGGCGTAACTGTTGGTTCAGATGCTCGATCTCTTTCATGAGGGGATAATGTTCTGGTCCTCTTCTGAGCACCAGCATCTACTTTTACTTCCTTTTGTCTTGTCCGGTCGAGGGCAACACTGCTCTCCAATCCAGGGTCATGTATACCAGACAGTACGGTGCTATCTGATGAGACTGTCTTGGTTTGGTTCGGTAACTCATTTGCCGCATTTACTTTTACTTTCTTTTGTCTAGTCCGGTCGAGGGCAACATTGCCCTCCAATTCAGGGTCATGTATACCAGATAGTACGGTGTGATTCGATAACTCATTCACGGCCTCGGGTTGTCTGGCGAGCTCGTGGGCTATCTGTGCATAGGCATGTTTCTCTCTCATCTGATGATCTCTCTCTGCTGACATGTCCGGTTTTCCTTGTGGAGTGGATGGCTGGTCCCTTCCCGTCTGGGGATTAAGGTCCACTGTCTCTGTTTTCCTTTTGTAGGTCCTTTGAGTCAGCCTCGCTGACCCCTTCAGGGGTGACGGTGTCTGATCTATGTCCAGATATACTTGTGACTGACATGACAGGTTGTCTTGTGGCGTGACCGAGTATTCAGAGTCCTTAGTGTGTGACGTGTTGCTCTTGACGGGAAGGATGTCCTTTGGTTCCATGGTGCGTTCGGGTGGTTGACGCCATGGCTGTTGTCGGGACCATGACTCGGTCAACTCACGGGATTGAACAGACGAGCCCTCTGGGTCAGAGAAGTCTCTTGTCGACTTCCAGGATCGGACAGACGTGCTTTCTGAATCAGAGGAGTTCCTGGCCATACTCCTTTTGAAGCGTTCCTTTGAGGGTGTATCGGATAATGGATGTCTGAAATGAGTGGGCCATGACACGTTGTTCGTTGACTCAGGGTTGTCTTTAAAACGCTTCTCCGGGCGCCTTCGTCGACTTGTCTTTGGCGTTGTTTCATTTGAGAAGTTGTTCAACAACCACGTGCTTGTTCTTTGTGTTTGCTCTTGAGATTTTCCATCTTTGTCTTTCTCACATGTCAACGACGTCTTCTCAGTTTCTTCGTTGTCCCCGGTGTCATTGATGCGTTGGTCTTTTCCTGTTCGTTGTTGGGGAGGGTCAGTTCGTCTTATGCGACCTATTTCTTCTTCCCACTTATTTGGTGCTCGGATACCCATGATGTGGGTGTGATGTGTTCTCCTGCTGGGTGATGTTCCTTCAGACTCATCTTCACAACTTGGAGAGGAATGTTTCTGCGCCAACTTCCAGTTTTGACCATTTTGATTTCTTCTTCTATGGCTTGTCTTCCTTACTCTCTTTTTGTGCAGGTTACCTTCTTGTCCAGGAGTGCGGTCTGTCCCACTTGACGCTCCCTCCTCGTCAGACTTTGAATGACACCTTGAGGGTGAAGAACTCCTTGAGGTTGTCCTTTGACTGATTGACTCGGAGTGCTCCTTATCACTTTGTTTCTCTCGTTGTCTTTTCACTGGTCTGCCTTCCCTCTCTCTCCTTTTTGTTTTGTGCATTTTCTGAGTTTCATCCGTCCAGGCATCTTGATATGTTGCTTTCAGAGGCAGGTTCTTTGATCTGTCTTTCGCCTTGACGTGTATTCCAATTTCAGCCTTCCTAATGATTTCTTCTAATGACCAATTTCCTCGCAGGATCTTGAGCTTTGTGTTGGGGTTTGCGCAGCCTTCAATTATCCGGAGTCGAACTGCGTCCTCATTCGTAAAGGTGTTAAAGTGGCAGCCTTGTACCAGGTTTTGCAACCGAATGATGAAACTTGGCAAAGGTTCACCTGGTTCCTGCCGAGCTGTGTTGAAAGCGATGCGCTCATGATCCACTTCCGCTTGTGCGGAGAGACGGGCACCTAGCTTCTCTTGGAGTCTTTTATAGATTTCTGTGTCTTCTTTGGAAGATGTTTTGATTGGGCATCGGCCCTCAGGACCCACCAAATGGAGGAGCAGCATTAAACATTTCCTCTCTCTTTGTTCACCATTGGCGTCCAGGAAGTCACTCAATGTTGCCAGCCAATGGTTCCGTTTGAGACACAGACTCCAGGTATCCGTCTGCACCCCTGGGGGTGGTACTTCAATGCAGGGATTGAACCGTTGTGCTACTTCTTCCCCCGCCATGAGAGGAGAATTTTGATGGATTATATTTGCAGGGCACGGGCTGTTCACTCGTCTTCTTAGCTGATCCTCTTTAGTCGAAACCTGTGGTGAGGTCATGTGCTGGGACGTTGATAATCTTTGCAATCATCACAGTATGTGCCAGTGAATCACTTAGATTTCGTGCGTTCCGAAGTGTCCACCACCCAGCTGCACTGTGCTAGACACAATGTTTCTTTTCTTTCGAGTTGCATGCTAGTGGCAGGTGTTTACCAACTCTTCCGTGGTGATGCTGGGCACGTTTGACATCTTTGTTCGTTCGGGCGTTCACTGTGCACTAGCGCAAGTCCTCCAGTCACTTCAGTGTGTGTTGTGCTTGTTCCTGGGACTCTCTTTCGCAGTCTTGCCCTCTTCTGAACCTCGTCTGGTTCTGTCCAGCAACTCCTCCCTTCAGCGCTCTTCAGTTTGTGCTCAGCGTCGTCTTTATCTGTCTCTTGAATTTGCTTATGCTTGTTCCATTGTGCTGTTGTCTTTGCTTGGTGCTTGTGTTCGCTTGTGCTTCTTTTATTTTACAGACACGTGTTACTTCATTACATTCGCCACTGCGCATTCGCTTGCGTTTCTCAGTGTTCGCGTTTTTTACCCGTGCTGATATTTGTTTTTTGTCAATGCTTGTTTGTTAAGTCACTCTTGTGGTTGCTCGTGCTTGTTCTGTTTTGGTTGCCAAGACTTGTTCATTGTTGTTCACGAGCCGTTATCCACGCTTATTTATTTGCCTTTCCAATGCCTCTTTCTTTGCATTTACCAGTGCTTGTTTATTTGCACATACCAAGGCTTGTTGACTTGCATGTACCAATTCTTGTCTATTTGCATTTACCAGTGCTTGTATATTTGCACGTGCCAAGGCTTGTTGACTTGCATGTACCAATGCTTGTCTATTTGCATGCACCAATGCTTGTTTATTTGCATGTACCAATGCTTGCTTGTTTGTATCTGCCACTGTTTGTTTGATCTTCGCCAATGCTTGTTAATTTGCATCTACCAATGTTTGTTTATTTGCATGTACCAATGCTTGCTTGCTTTTGCCAATGTTTGTTTGGTCTTCGCAAATGCTTGTTTGTTTCCTTACAGTTATCAATGCTTGTTGACTTTCTTTTGCCAATGCTTGTTTCTTTGTTCTTGCCAGTGCTTGTTTGTTCACTTTTGCCAATGCTTGGTGATTTCTTGACGTTGCCTGGCTTCAAGATGGCCGCCTATGGACCACACAGGGTATGTCCTGAAAACCTGCCTGACTCAAAGATGGCCGCCGCAGTTGTCTGCAGGCACTACTTTCTCTCTCTGCACTCGACCCGATTCTAGACACAGGACTCACCGGCAGTTGCTTCCAGGGTCAGCATACTCCAGGTTGGGGTCCCTCTGGCTACTGCTACAATCAGGTGAGGTTGGGGTGGGCTCCCGCCTTACTTTGCAGGGTCCCTCGGCGGCTGGTGCCAAAACCCACGCATTAGGAGTGAGGTTTTCCGACGTCGGAGCTCACTCGGGCTCAAATTTAACCGCGCTCAGCAGCGCTTGGCAGGAGACTTTCTTGGGGGCAGTAGACCTTCGTGGGGGCTATGTCCTTCACCCTAGGGCACTTTCCTTCGACCTTTGAGGCTTGGCAGAGTCGGAGTGGGCTCCCGACTTCTGTTTCGTTGGGGCATGCCAAATCACACGCATCGGGTGTGAGGTTTTCTTCCGATCACGGGCATTCGAATCCCGGTTTTCAGGCGCTCGGTCGCGCTCCCCAGCCAGTCCTTCAGGGACAGATTACCCCACCTCTGGGCACTTCTTCAGTTCTCTGGGGGCACAGCAGGGTCGGAGTGGGCTCCCGACTCCTGTATTCACGAGGGTCACTCACCCTGCACGCTTCCGGCGTGATCCGCGTTTTAAGCGCGAAGGGCTCTTCTTTGGCACTGAGCGTTTCAGCGCTCCTCTCGGCCACTCTTCTCAGTTCCCTCGCAGTCTGCAGAGGGGCAGGGTCACTAGGTGTTGACCTCTTCGGTTTAGGTGGCAGCTCAGTCGTCTTCACCAGCTCAATCTCGACTGCTGCTTGGGACAGGGTTTTTTTTCACGAGGTGCTGTGGGTTTGTGGGTTTTGCTTATCCCACCCTCGTCGCCAGTTGTAGCATCCTGCTACAAATAACCACAGACACAATTTCTTATAATACTGGAGCTTTATTGTGTTGCATCCAGCCTGTCCCCTGTCCCTACTCTAACTGTCCTCATCCTGTACTAACCCCTCCTCTTCCCCTCAGCCCACCTAGCTCCGCCCACCCCAGCTACTAGACTGTCAACTATATTACACTGGGGTCCCTCATACCATCCCCACTGATGCAACACTGGTAAGTCACCAAGAGGTCAGCCCAGTTCAATTTATCGTGGAAGCCTCACCGGTAGTCTTGGTGCTGGCTAATGTTCCAGTTCTGCCACAAGACAAATCAGAGTCCAACCAGGATCTCAAAGATAAAGCCTTACACTGGCTTTCAAATAATATGTACATGGCTCAAGAAGGGTTTGATAAATTGGCAGGAGACATAGTTTCGACTAGGAGGGTACCCTGGATTGGCAGCAAGCCGAAAAAATTTCAAGGCGATTGTGTCATTATAAACTTTACTAATGCCGAGGTCCTTCCTGAAATCCTGAACAATGTCTTCCCACCTCAGAAGCGTAATGGCTCTATAGTTCCACTAACTCTCAGATTTTTCAATAATGAGTCTCAATCCGCTACCTTACCTAACACCAATAGGCATAATAAGTATAGGAATAATAGTAGCTGGGGAGGGGCCACGGGCTCGCGATACGCAAATGACCGGTTCCTGCCTGTAGTACAACAAGTGTCAGGAAGACCCATTTACTCGTATGAGCGAAATATACAGCCGGTTCACCCGCAGGTGTTAGGAATAAACGGGTGGGGGAATGGCGCACCAGGGTATGATCATAGTGCACGGGGCATCAGGCCAACACGGTGGCAGAGAATGGACCCGTCTTTGGTCCACCCAATCACCCCACATCCCCTGTGGAATTTAGCTCACGCTGGTCAGGCTCAGTTAGCTACCCCATCTGCTTGGGGCTTTACTACAGGTAACAGGTTTGGCCCCTTATCTGACCTCAACACCTGCGATTGACTTGAACCAGGAACTGACCAAAATAATGCAGGTTTGATTAATTTAAATTCGCGTAGCGATGGCTTTAGTACCGATGATCCCCATAGTTTTCATATGTTTAACGTAGTCATTGAGCCCCAACCATCCACTATCCCAGGTCAGCAAACAACCTCATTTGGGACTGAGGCTGGCCCTAACATGGGTATGACTAGAGAGATGACACAGCGTTGCTGTCACGCGAATACAACCGAGGCTCCAATAGCACAAGTAACAGCGGAAGGAGACTCAGTGAGTGGTAGCAAGTTTATGACTATTATGGAGTCATGTAAGATTATAAGCTGGAATGTGGCAGGCTTAAGCACCAAACGCCAGGACCCAGCATGGTGGAGCTTCATCTCAAAGCACCACATCATTGCGCTGCAAGAAACTTGGGACACATCTAATAATATCTGGTGGGACGGGTATACTAGCTTTATAAGACCTGCTGTCCCTAGTAGAATGGGTAGGGCCAAAGGCGGTCTGGCGCTCTTATTCGCCTTGGACTTAAAAGGAAGTTATAGGCAGATCAGGTCCGAATCTGATAATATCTTGATTGTCGAAAGGGTCATTAATAAAACTAGTAGGACCTTATATGTTAACTTCTATAACTCTGGTAATAGCGTCTATGATGGTCGTAATATTGCCAGTTTAGATAGTATTTTAAATTCAGTCTTACAGAATATCTCATTTGCATCTGAGACAATTTTACTAGGTGATTTTAATATACATTTATGTAATTTAGCCTGCAAGGGAAGAGGAGCATGTGAAGATGATGATGCTGCTTCAGTAGTGCCTCACTTCGAACATTCGGCAGAGGGTCAGGAGCTTGAAGACCTACTTGCTAATTATAATCTCTATGAACCCAATTTCGGTCTGAGAATGCCAACTTTCACCGGCGGCCAGCATGGGTCTGTGATAGATTATATCTTTGTTTCTCTTGGCATCTTAACTCTTACCACTGCATATAGTACGGTAGCAACCCACTTCAGTGACCACAACCCAGTACTACTTGAAGTGGCGTGGGGTAGTCAGATGGGAGCAGCACCATCAATTGTAAAATCAGCCCATTCCTTGAGGACCACAGACCAAAATAGAAGAGTAAAATGGGCGAATGTGATCCCGGAAAACTTCTACAAAAAATGCTTCCCTAAGATTAAAACCCAGGTTGAGCTGTGTCAGAACCCTGACACCCAAGGGAGCCTCATGGTATCAGCTTATGAGGAATTATGTGTACAGGTCTCCAACGAACTTTTAGCTAAACCTCTTCAGGGAACTCAGGGTCATAAGCGATGGTTTGATTCTGCATGTTCGAAGGCTCACAGAGATTTGCTGGTGGCTCTAAAAACTGTTCCGAGAGTAAAAGAGGAAATCGCGAGGTTAAGGAAAATTTATAAGACTGCCGTAAAGAGCCGCAAAGAATCCATTAAACGTGAAACATGGGATGACCTTCTCTCAGCGGCGGTGCTGAAGGACAGCAGGAGATTCTGGGAAATTATCAAGCAGCCCCTTTTCTCGGAGGATAGCAATTTACCAATGGACTGTGTGATTACTGAGGAAAAATGGTTGTCTTTTTTTAAAAATGTATATGGGGGTGATGTAGTCGATGAGGACATTAACAGGGGTTTATTGCCTAGCGGGTCTGTACACCCTATTGTTTTTAATCCCCAAGAAGTAGAAAAGGCACTCGCGGAAACCACCAAACACAAGGCACCTGGCCCGGACGGAGTTCCGGCCGACTTTTTTATGTTTTCTCCTAAAATGTGGTCGAGGGTGTTGTCCAACGTGTTTAACGCAGTTAATGTCAATTCAGTCCCTGCTTCATGGGCTATATCTACTATCGTCCCCATTTACAAAAACAAAGGTCAGCAGGACGACCCAGCATTCTACAGGCCTATATCCCTTTTAGACTCAACCGTAAAAATTCTGGGGAGAGTCCTTTTATCTAGGTTGAGGGAGAATGTCGAGGGATGTGGTGGGCTGTGCGAACTGCAATATGGCTTTAGAGAGAGTAAAGGCACAATCGAGCAATGCATTAATTTGTATCTACTCATCTCTAAATACACATTGGCTAAGGAGGGTTCAGTGTTTTTGGCATTTATGGACCTTTCGTCGGCCTTCGACCTCGTTAATAGGTCCAAACTATGGTCGATTCTGCTGGATTTGGGAATCGATGTAGCCCTGGTTATGTTTATGGCCTCACTGCACCAGGAGCTTTTTGCAGCCGTTCGAGTGTCCAACAATGGCAGGTGTACCCCTTTATTTAAATCTCTGAAAGGGGTACGGCAAGGTTGCATTTTGGCCCCCACGCTTTTTACCATCTACATTAATGGCCTGGGGGCGCACCTGCGGGGCCTGGGCACGGACGTCCCACGTGCAGGGGACGCCCATATTCCGGCGCTCCTGTACGCGGATGGCGCCGTGTTGATCGCCCGCACGGGTGTTGGCCTGCAGGTTCTTCTTAATTCCTTTGGTTCCTTTATGGAAAACCTGGACCTAAAGGTCAACGCGTCCAAATCCCATACAATGGTTGTGGGCCGAGAGCGTTTGAAGAGAAGACATAAATCATTCTTTTGTAGCGGGATCCCTGTGTCCGAGGTAACCACATTTCCTTATCTGGGAGTGTTGTTTGATCAAAAAGGCACCTGGGGTCCACAGATAAGCGCAAAGAGGCTGGCAGTTACTAGATCTGCTTCTGCACTCCTGGGTTTTGCTGGCAAGCTGGGTGCCAGGCCCATGGAAGCGATGTTGAAGATATATAAGTGTAAACCTGTTGCCATCGCCTCATATGGATCTCCTCTGTGGGGTTATGTAAACCTTGACCCCATTCAGAGAGCAGAAAACAGATTCATAAGATCTCTCCTTTCTGTCCCCCAATCAACCCCAACCTATTCCATCCACAAGGAGGTTGGCTTGCCATATCTGTCGGATTCATTAAGCGTAGCACCCTTGATCTTGTGGCTGAAAATGTGGTTAAATGCCGAACTTCCACTGAATCACAAAATTTTGAGGGATGTCCTATCATTGGATAACTATAGTAAAATCCCATGGCTGGCCCATCTAAGCAAATCTTTTATAGAATTGGGTCGCCCAGAACTTTTCCGCTGCCCAGAGAAAATTAGGGCTCTGGACATAGCTTATACAAAAAAGGCCTTCAAAGAAAGGAAGGAAGCATGCCGCGAGGTAGTTGAGCTGCAGAAACCTGCAGTTAGGGCTCACTATCTATTGGTTAGCGATCCTTATTTGGCTCCTTATCTCCGCTTTGTAACAATCCCTTACCACAGGTTTTTATTAACTAAACTTAGGTTTAATCTTATTCATTTTCACCTAGGCTCTTTTAAGGGATGGCAGAAGCCAGAATTAGCCGCCCCCTGCAGTTGCGACCATTTCTCTGTGCAGGACACAATGCATTTTGTCATGTTTTGTAGTTTATATCATGAGCAGAGGAAAAAATATTTGCTCCCCATACTTAAAGAAGCAGGGTTCACACAGGTGCGCCCCGCGCTGCTCTATTTACAGCTCATGACAAACCCACGCACAGCATTTAGTCTTGCAAATTTTTTAGTCGCCGCTGCAAGGGCGAAAGCTGTTGGCCAATCTCCGCCCTAAAAGATTATTTATCGAAACGAGATTATGTGTATCGTCTTATATATAAATGTATCTTTTTAAATTGTGTAAATAGTATTTATAATGTACATCGAGCTTGATGCTTTTTAGATGTTAGGAATTCTAATTATGCTTTTCACGTTATGTTTTATTGCTTTTGCTTCTTTGTATGACTTTGATTAAGTCGAATAAAGATATTCTGACTGACTGACTGTATTAGTAGCTTGAAGGTTACTCTCCTCTGGACGGGGAGCCAGTGGAGGTCTTGTAGGTGTTGGGTGATGTGCTCATGTTGTGGGATGCTGAGGATGAGTCTGGCTATGGTATTCTGGATGGTCTGGTGTTTGTGAAGCAGGCATTTGTTGATTCCAGCGTAGAGGGCGTTTCTGTAGTCCAGTCTGCTTGCTATGAGTGTGTGGGTGATGGTCTTTCTGGATTCGGTGGGGATCTACTTGAAGGTCTTGCAGAGGATACAGAGAGTGTTAAAGCAGGTGGAGGCGACGGCGTTGATCTGTCGGGGCATGATGTGGGAGGAGTTGAGTATGATGCTGCGGTTCTGGGTTTGGCCCTTGAGCATGGGTAGGGTGGCGAGGGCCACTAGGAGTTGTACCAAGGGGAGGGGGTTGGTCCGAGGATGAGGACTTTCTCTAAGTTGAGCTTCAGACAGCTGATGCTCATCCAAGCTGCAACGTCTTTCATTCCTTCTTGGAAGCTGAGTCTGGTGATTTTGGGTCCTTTGTGAGGGAGAGGATGAGCTGGGTGTCATCGCCGTAGGATACGAATGCTGAACCCATGCTGTCTGAGGATTGTGGCGAGTGGGGCCATGCAGATGTTGAAGAGCGAGGGGCTGAGAGATGATCCTTGTGGTACTCCGCAGTTGAGCTCTGCGGGTTCAAAGAGGAAAGGTGGGAGTCTGATCCTTTGGGTCTGCCAGCAAGGAAGAAGCGGAGCCAGTCTATGCGGTTCCCTGTATTTCGGCATCATTGAATCTGGCTGCGAGAGTGCGATGGGAGATGGTGTCGAAGTTCGGGTAGTATGAGGGCTTCGGTGTGGCCTTGGTTGGGGAGCTTGCCGATACTGTCTGTGGCAGCGAGGATGGCGGTCTCGGTGCTGTGGTTGCTGCGGAATCTGGTATGGGTGGGGTCGATGATGGAGTTCCCTTTGATGAAGATTGTTAGCTGGGCATTGACAATCTACTCGGTGACAATGGCTGTGAAGGGAAGGAGAGAGATGGGTCTGTAGTTCTTCAGGTCCATCGGGTCTTCAGAGGTTTTCTTGAGGAGGGGCTTAACTTCTGCGAATTTACAGTCAATGGGGAAGGTGCCGGATTCGAAGAAGGCATTGATGGTGTGACGTAACTTGGGTGCTATGGCGACAGCAGCTCTGTGGAAGATGTGTGGGGGCAGGGGTTCGTGGGGGCTCCTGAGTGAGTACTCTTCATGGTCTTGGTGGTATCTTCGGTGGTGGCCGGGGTCCAGGCAGTGATGGTGGGGCAGCTGTTTTCGCTGGAGGGAAGGGTGGTTTCTGGAGTCTGCTCATTGAAGTTGTCGAAGAGGGCCTTTATTTTCAGGTGGAGGTAGGAGCCAAGCTTGTTGCAGAGGGCCTGGGAGGGAGTGATGTCCGTGGTTTCGCTGGGGGCTTTGGTGAATTGCTGGATGATGTTGAAGAGTTCCTTGGAGTTGCTGGAGTTGGTGAGGATTTTGTTCTGGATGAAGGTCTTCTTTGTGGATCTTATGCATTATTCTGTCATGGCATTCTTGTAGGTGTTCAGGTCTTCCATGGTTTTGCTGTTTCTCCATCGTTTTTTGAGAAGTCCGCAGGAGCGTCTGGCTTCTTGGTGGTCAGTGGTGAACCAGGTGGCCTTCAGGGGACTTTGTCTGTCGGTGGGGAGGAGGGATGCAAGCTTTTCTGCGCAGTTGGTGATCCATCGGTGTAGTTCCATGGCTGCAGAGTTGGCATTATTCAAGGTGGGGGGGTTGCGGATGATGGTGGAGTTGAGGTGCTCCTCTGTGACCTTGCACCACTTCCTTCGAGGAGGGTGGAGAGTGGGTTTAAGAGCGGCAGTGGTGTTGAAAGAGAAGTGTACACAGTGGTGGTCTGTCCAGAGGGACTATGTGGTCTGACTGAAGCGGATGTTGTTATCACCTGGGAAGATGGGGTCGATGGTGTGTCCTGCCTTGTGGGTAGGGGTGGTGATGGGCTGTTTCAGTCCGATGTTGGCAAGGTTGTCCAAGAGGGTGGTTGAGTTGGGGTCGCTGAGGTTGTTGAGGTGGAAGTTCAGGTTTCCAATGAGTATGGAATCCATGGAGGCGATGGCGTGTTGGTGGGATGAGGTCGACAATGGTA
Source organism: Lissotriton vulgaris (assembly GCF_964263255.1). Lineage (NCBI taxonomy): Eukaryota > Metazoa > Chordata > Amphibia > Caudata > Salamandridae > Lissotriton > Lissotriton vulgaris. The sequence goes on from NC_141685.1 coordinate 1,434,286,566, forward strand.
GTGGTGAACAAAGCGCAAAGTCCAGGGACCTGTAGGCGAGGGTGCCACGAAAAGAGATTCTACGGCTTGGCTGGATCTGGAAGTGAAGGTGTTTAGTGGCAGCAGAGGGGTCGCTCGTGGTGGAGGTGGAGAGTCGGAGGAAGCTCTTTTCTGAACCCACTTTTATTGGCTTTTTAGGACTCTGTACACTTTACCCCAGCTAAGCAGAGCAAATGTTCTTGTGTTCTCTCCAGTAAACATGGTAAAATTAACATACACCAAATTGGCACCTTTAGTTTAATTATAAGCCCCTAGCAAATGGTACCACCTGTACCCAGAACCTGTAAATTAAATGCTGCAAGTGGGCTGCAGCAGCATTCATTGTGCCACCCTCTAAGATAGGACTGTAAAACATGTCTCAGGTCTGTCTCTGCATGCAGTGTAGTGTTGAAATCCTATTTCGACCAGGCAAATAAAACCTTTACCAGGCCTAACCATTTCCTTTTAATAACTTTAATCCACCCCTAAGGTAAGCCTTAACCACTAATAAAGTAAGCATGTTTTAAGCCAAATAAACAATATTTGCTGGCCTATCCCATACAATCAAACACAGAAGCAATAATCTGTTGTTCATGGGTAGGTAATGATGTAAAAGTCGACGTTTCGACCCCCAGATGACGAAGGTTGAGTTCCACCTTACCATGGGGTCTTCCTCAAGACTAGAATGTGAAGTGGGGTGGGGGGGGCCCTAGGATTGACAAAAAATAAAGTAAACTAATGTAGTTGCAGGGCATAAATGGAACATATATTTACCAGGGGAGCCTCCTTGGGTCTGGGGCTGAATGAATTAAAAGGACGTTGGGCCCGTAGACTACCTTAGTCAGACAGCGTGTTAACACCTGGAAGGTAAGGTGTCGACATGAGTGGCCTCATAGTACATAGTATCCACAAACATCAGGGCCATCAGGGTACCTGCTCCTTGTATGTATACACGATCCAGGCAAAACTGATCAAGCCCTTGTTTAAATCTGTAGAAATTAAGTAAAAAGCGCCATCACTGATTAGATAACTCTGCAGGACAACTCAAATTCTATGTCAAAAAGGTAGCAGGGCTTACCGCAGGACAAAGCGTCGTACCTCCTGAGTGAATCGAGGAAAGTGATGGCGGGCCGGCAATTTTAATTTATTTATACGCGTGTACGTTGAACGCATATGCAGCCGCTGGATGCTGGCAAGTGTGGCATCACTACGTCCCGGTGTACTGAGAGTGAAAAGAGACTACACCCGGGGATTACCTCATCTAACCTTAGTAAAAGAGTATAAAACTCCTATATCATCGCAAATGGCGATGTTAAACGAAACTTGTGCACAACAGGACCTAGCGGTTGTGCGCTCGGATTATGCAGGTACCCCTGAGCATATGTATTGTCGTACTTTGGCCATATATGTCATATCAGTCTAAACTCTGCGGAGTCCAATTTGGCATTCTTGATCAGACCCTTTACTTTTTAACATTATGTGTATGTCTAGCACTTTCCACTGATTAATATACCCGTGTTCATTCCTGATTCAATCATGTCAGATGAACATGAATAACTGCATTGAACCGGCTTGAGTTTTTTTAAACTGTGTGTTCCTCTATATCGGTTAAGTATTGGATAGTTCTTGACTTTTCTATTTAGAATGCATACATGTGGCCCTTATTTTTGTGGATACTATGTACTATGAGGCCACTCATGTCGACACCTTACCTTCCAGGTGTTAACACGCTGTCGTCTGACTACAGGAGCCTACGGGTGCAACGTCCTTTTAATTCATTCAGCCCCACACCTAAGGAGGCTCCCCTGGTAAATATATGTTCCATTTGTGCCCTGCTACTACATTACTTTACTTTATTTTTTGTCAATCCTAGGTGCCCCCCACCCCACTTCACCTTCTAGTCCTGAGGAAGACCCCGTAGTAATGTGAAACTCAACCTACGTCATCTGGGGGTCGAAACGTCGACTTTTACATCATTACCTACCCATGAACAACAGATTATTGCTACTGTGTTTGATTGTATGGGATAGGCCAGAATGTGAAGTGGGGTGGGGGGGCCCCTAGGATTGACAAAAAATAAAGTAAACTAATGTAGTTGCAGGGCATAAATGGAACATATATTTACCAGGGGAGCCTCCTTGGGTCTGGGGCTGAATGAATTAAAAGGACGTTGGGCCCGTAGACTACCTTAGTCAGACAGCGTGTTAACACCTGGAAGGTAAGGTGTCGACATGACTGGCCTCATAGTACATAGTATCCACAAACATCAGGGCCATCAGGGTACCTGGTCCTTGTATGTATACACGATCCAGGCAAAACTGATCAAGCCCTTGTTTAAATCTGTAGAAATTAAGTAAAAAGCGCCATCACTGATTAGATAACGCCGCAGGACAACTCAAATTCTATGTCAAAAAGGTAGCAGGGCTTACCGCAGGACAAAGCGTCGGACCTCCTGAGTGAATCAAGGAAAGTGATGGCGGGCCGGCAATTTGAATTTATTTATACGCGTGTACGTTGAACGCATATGCAGCCGCTGGATGCTGGCAAGTGCGGCATCACTACGTCCCAGTGTACTGAGAGTGAAAAGAGACTACACCCGGGGATTACCTCATCTAACCTTAGTAAAAGAGTATAAAACTCCTATATCATCGCAAATGGGGATGTTAAGCGAAATTTGTGCACAACAGGATCTAGCGGTTGTGCGCTCGGATTATGCAGGTACCCCTAAGCATATGTATTGTCGTACTTTGGCCACATATGACATATCAGTCTAAACTCTGCGGAGTCCAATTTGGCATTCTTGATCAGACCCTTTACTTTTTAACATTATATGTATGTCTAGCACTTTCCACTGATTAATATACCCGTGTTCATTCCTGATTCAATCATGTCAGATGAACATGAATAACTGCATTGAACCGGCTTGAGTTTTTTTAAACTGTGTGTTCCTCTATATCGGTTAAGTATTGGATAGTTCTTGACTTGACTATTTAGAATGCATACATGTGGCCCTTATTTTTGTGGATACTATGTACTATGAGGCCACTCATGTCGACACCTTACCTTCCAGGTGTTAACACGCTGTCGTCTGACTACAGGAGCCTACGGGCGCAACGTCCTTTTAATTCATTCAGCCCCAGTCCTAAGGAGGCTCCCCTGGTAAATATATGTTCCATTTGTGCCCTGCAACTACATTAGTTTACTTTATTTTTTGTCAATCCTAGGTGCCCCCCACCCCACTTCACGTTCTAGTCCTGAGGAAGACCCCGTAGTAATGTGAAACTCAACCTACGTCATCTGGGGGTCAAAACGTCGACTTTTACATCATTACCTACCCATGAACAACAGATTATTGCTACTGTGTTTGATTGTATGGGATAGGCCAGCAAATATTGTTTATTTGGCTTAAAAAATGCCTATGGGATGTCAACTATTTATTTTGTGACCACATTGATATTTGCAACTATTTACTTAACCTCAAACCCTCACAAAACCACTTACCTACCTCACCTCCTTTCCTACTACTCCTTGGGAACATCGTTTTTCAATGTTTGAATACGTTTTTTGCATATATATGCATACATGAGGATGTGAATAAATAACATCTCTCATAAACTGTGTAATTATTTTCACGTAGAACAGTAATAAGAACGTTTTTGTGTTCTTCTAAATCACATATACTGGGACCCTTTCTTCCCTGCAACATTGAATACCCAGGTCCTGGTACTTTAATGGGTCAACCCTTATATGTAATGTTAACTAGTAATAGGGCAGGGTGCTTAGCAGTTAAAAGGCAGGACAAGCGTGTTTGTGTTTTACATGCACTGTTAGTGAAAAACTCCTAAAGTCATTTTTCACTGTAGCATGGCTACTTCTTCCACACTGGGTTACCTTATTGCACTTATTAAGGGATAACTTCAGTTGAAAACAGATAGCGAAATGCTTCTTCGACTCTTTAAATGCAATTCAAATCCTTTTTATTGGTAAAGTTGGATTTTAAATACCTACTCTGAAAATTCTTTTCTTAAACAGTTGGAATTTTGCTGCCTAAAACATATAGTTGTGAATGGCTCTCCTCTAGGGGGCTGTATATTCCACCCGGACATGGGAAAAAAAGGGCCTTGGGTGTGAGCAGGGTGTTCCTTTCCTGAGCAGGATGTTCTGGGGTTGTATTCAGCCTTTCTTGAGAGTCAAAGTGTTGCCTCAGGGCTATGGCTGCCCTGTTCCTGACTTCTAAGGGCATCCTTCCCCTGCCACTGACTTATACAGCTTGCACCTAGGCCTCTCTGATCATAGTTACCCTAGACAGTTTGGAGCCAAACCCAGAAAAGCTGGAAGGTTAGACAAAGGGGTTATCCCCCATACATGGGATGGCATGGGGTGTAAGAATATCACTTTCAGAACTTCTCATCTAAAAACTCCTGGACCTGGTGCCTGAAGACGGAGGACTGAACATGCTTGCCTAAAACCCAGTCTCTTCAAAAGTGGCTTAAAGTGTCAGTTGGCTGACCTTCTATTTGATCCATAGGGACACAACAAGCTTCCAGAGGCCTCCCTGCAACTGCCCAGATGACCAGCACCACTTGGACCTGCATTGACTCTGCTGTTTGCCTCTGCTTGAGTGAGCCCGGATCCACATGAGGTGCTCTCTAGGTCCTGGCCCATTGGTTGCCATAGGTGTGCACTTTCACTTGAACTTCATGTGGAAATCCAGAAGCTGTTGGCTCTTTGTGACTGGGAACAGACTCCTTGCGGCAAACAATACCTGTCTGCACTGCCCACCGATTGGAATCTCCAACTGCGACTGATGCTCACTCTTGTAAAGGAAACCCAGTGGTTGTGTGTAAGTTATAAGAAGGTTTATAGGATCTTGCATACAAGTAAGCTAGATGATAGCTAAGCTGTTAAGTAAGCCCAAGAATAGCCATTAAGTAAGCCCAAGTATAGTCGTTAAGTAAGCCCCATCAGGAGCAGCCTCTTTGCCTCTCAGCCCACACACTCCAACTGGTACTCTCCATCTCAATAGACACTCAAGCATTCCATTACATCACCAACCACTCCAGCATTCCAACACACCACATTCATACTGGCTGAGCAGTAGGGACTTGGAACACTGGAGAAGATGCATTAAGTTACAACACTTGCGTTACCATTACAGTCCACATCAGGAGTGACAGTCTGCATGATTGCCAGCGTGGAGCTCCAGCAATGACCGTCTCTTTGCGCCACAATAACAAACGTTCTCGATGCCGACCTGCTCCTTGCTCTGATAGCAATCTCTTTGTAGCACCCACCAGTGTGAAACTCCACCTGCAGCTCCCCGTGTACACCTGTGGAAATAAACTCATCAGCAGACCGGACCTGGCCCCTGTAGCCAACCCACGCTTCGTCGCGATCCGCCTGAATTTGTGACTTTGACCCGTTCCAGCACAACTTGATACCCGCGAGTGGTGCTTTCTGCTTTTTGGTTCTATTTTCACCCAAAACTGTAAAAACGTATAACTTTGCTTCTACTTATGGTGTTTTTTTAAGTTCTATGTCATTTTGTTTACTAAAATAACTACATTTTTCTAAATTAGTATGGTATTATGTTGGTGGTCTGTTTTCACTTTATCACTGTTTGAATGCTGCATAAATACTTTACACATTGCCTCTAAGTTAAGCCTGTCTGCTTTCATGCTAACTACCAGAAGGTTAAGCACAGATTTATTTATTGCCTTTTCTGGTTCACGCTAACAAGTTTGTGGTTATTATTTGAGTGGGGCTTCCACCTGTTATTCATGGAATGGTGGTTTGCTATTCCACACCTTTAGAAAGTAGGAAAGCAGTTATTGAAGAAGGGTCGACTAAGCAAGTTTCAAGTTCATTGGGGTATGTTGAGACCTGTGACAACTGAGGAGGAGGGATAGACTCTCTTGGCACAAGAAGAACATTTTTCATAATTGATTTAAATAATAGGATGAGCGCTGTCTAATTGATCCATTTTTGTTCCTGTCCTTAGCATCTCTACTCCAGATTGTCTCATTCTAACCCTGCCACAAATGCAGGGGGGAAAAGTGCACCCTTTAGAGAGCGATATAGTGGGCTGTGCTATTTACAGTGTATGAAATCTGTGCAATATTTTGAGTTTTGGAATTCAGAGTGGTGCATGGTGTGCTTTTTCTGTGTATTGAATAACATTCTGAGTCGTGCAAACTTAGATTATATGCAATTTTCCTGCACAATTTGTATCTGCTTTTATCATGCTAAATTCACATGGTCAAAAGAATCGTTGGGGTATACAATAAGCATCTAAGTTAGAATCCTTATTTAGGAGTAAATGGGATTTTATACCTGAGTCGGAGTTTTTGCAAGAGTTAGGATGAGGTCCAAACTAGCCTGATAAGGGAATTAACTGAATGGATGCACACTTTCATTAAATATCAACTGTCAAAAAGCGTGAGCGCAACATTTAGTTAATTATGAGACAAGGTATATTTTGAATAGTGTACACTATGACATAGGCAGAAAATGAGTGACCGTTCTCTGGGCTGTGGCACAGGTCCATCATTGGTCCATAAATGCCAATTCCAAGCCATATTTTCAGGAAAATCTGCGACTATGTAAATAATTTCTGTATAAATTCAATACTCTACATTTGTTTCTTGTGAATATTCCAAAAATCTGGCATGGATCTGTATCTTTTGGAATAATGAGGGATATCTCTATGCCATGGTAGGAGGCAAATGCCTACCTACTGTACTACTGTGTATTTTTTTTTATAAATATTGTTTACTCATCAACTTTTAATTTCACCACCTCTTGTCACTTTCTCTCAAGAGGGCTTTTATTACCTTTCATCTAAGTCGTTGCCTTCGTTATCTGCAGTTTGATGTTATTTTTTCCATTTTCCATTCTGCTCAAAACTTCCACGTCATCTAAAGTTTAAATTACTACTCACATATCGCACTGCAATACTTGCGATCTTGCGTGACTGCATGTTATTTTTACATCGGCAAAAACTTTTCAACAAAAGTAAAGGAACAACTTTATGCATTAACTTTGATACGACTGTTTTCATATTATTTGCTACTTCTTGTGACTGGACACTGCGCTGCTTCACAGAAAAATGCAATCCTTATTTAATAGTCAATTGTTCTGACGCTCGAAGGTTTCCTTAATTGGTCGAGTTACAAACAGTAAGGATTCCAAAAGAGATCAAATTTGCATGTGCTGAACACAAGGCAGAAAGTTCCAACCTCAGGTTCGGAGTTCAAAACTCGAGGAAGTGTATATCCAGAATTTAAAAAGTTACTGACATAGAGGCAGGGAAAGAGATATTTTGACAAAATAGCAAGGGGACACTCAAAAAGGCCAAACTGCATTATGATCAGTACCAAGAAGCAATCAATTCCTTTTCGGAAAACTTGCTAGTTCAACTTCCACAAACAGTATTTCCATCTCAAAGAGATAAGAAAATAACAATGTATTCTTCCTACAAGTTATTTCTTTCATGACAGTTTAATTATGTTTCGCTCTGCACTAAACTGTAAAAAAAAGATGTGAACAGTTTAAGTATCTTGACAAGACAATATTGTATGTTTAAATATTATATCGCTATGAAATCAGGGCCGACAACAATTTGCATATGTTGAAGGAATTCTGTCTCGCCACATAAAGTAAGTCAACCGTGTGTTTTTGTTATTTTGTGATGTCTAAATTTTAGTGCCTGAACAATGTGAGCTTCAGATGCACCAGATGACAGGAATGTTTTGCTTCAAATAGGTTTCCAAACCTACTTGTGCCATTTACCCGGAATTATAGGGGTGATTAACAGTCTCTGAGTCACTGAAAAAGTGAAAAGTGTGAGTCAACTTTCTCTGTTCAGGTAGGATTGGCAAGGTTAAACTCTAGGCACCAGTATTTTTTACTCTCGTCATCTTTTTACTCTGCTGCTGTTTTTTCTGCTTACACTACTTCGTGTGAGTCTGTTTATTCTGTTATTCTCTTTCTTTATTCCACCATCAAGGTCAAGATCAGCCTATTGGCGATGGCGTGGGAGGCTGGAAGTGAGACAAGGGGCAGGAGGACGCACAGAGAAACAGGCTGGCCTCTAAAATAGCCTGTTTCTGCTGTCTGCCATGACAGCAAAACGCCTGGTTGTATGTTCAGGTAGGACCCAAGCAGGTCTAGGGTTAATAAATGGGGGCCTAGTGGTCTCAGTTTCAATGTCTAGACACTGCCACTACTTTACCTGGATGCCTTGGTAATCTCTATAGTGGAAAGCAAATGCAATTTGAGACTTTGACTGGTAATGCTACTTTTATCTGCATGCTTCCTATCTTTATTAATCTGCTGCTCTCCAGGCTCTTCGCTCTCTGCCATTTCTCTTCCCACTTTTGTTGCATTTTCCATGTATGCAGGGCTCAAACCTTCTTGCTTTTATTTTATTCTGCTTCAACCACACTTAAGGGATCTACTAGTCCAAAATAACCCTTCATTGTTCTATTATCGAGGAAGGCATCACCAATAAAATGAGAGTCAACTCCTGATAAATCCTGATAATTCAGTAGTGTGATGTCAGAGCAGGGAACCACCAAACTGTAATGACACTTCTATAATGTCACAGTGGACAAGCAGCTGCTTCTTTGCCCCTCCCGTGTGTCAAGCATAAGGAAGCTGTAGCATGGCAGACATCTAACCTTAGGCCTCCAGAGCCCAAAAGCAGAAGGTGAGGATACACAGACACGAAGAAGATGATGCAGTAGTAGGTAATGCCGCTGTACGCAGCCTCCTCAGTATCCCACGACTCAGAAGAAACCACAGGAGACCAAACATTTCTGCCTTGGTTGCGGGTGGCTCTGTTTTTTGAGCTACTCTCAAGTGCATTCTCTGCACTACTTCCTGACCCTCTTAGTGATTTGAGCAGTAAGTTAAAAGAGTGGGATGGAAGATTTAGAGGGTATGTTTTAGAGGGTGGCAGGTATTAGACAAAATATTGTTGTTTATGGGAAGGGAGAGTAGCAGGATGGTATAATTTAGTGTGGTAATGGTATGCAAGGGAGGCCAGGACTGAGAAAGACAGAAAAAACATTTTGAGGATCCCCCATAATAATTTTCCACATCAATGGTTAGGTCATTTGATCATATTAGGGAGATGCATTTATGAAATGTAAACAAAATAAAAAATTATAGAAGGGGAGCTGCCAGCAGTGTTGGTGTTTTTCACCCCAAGACCTCTCAAGTTTCCACTCCTTATCTATGATGTCGCTCAAAACTCTTGGCAAAAACCACTCTGCTGTTGATGTCCATCCCCCCACAATTCTAATTGTCTCACGGGCCTTGCTTCATAACGAATATTTACTGAAGGGAAAGCAGTTGCATGCCCATGTGCCTCTCTCTAGAACATAGTATTCGTTGGCATATTTTACTTTTTTATAAGTTAGCTATTAGTGCTTACAAGTTGTGCAGTTAGCTTAAAAGTGAAATACCACGTATGATTCTGACGCAAAATATAACAAATGGGCTGGGAAGCAGCCATGGGATTCTGTAGGCCATGCATAAGTGTTGAATTTTAAAACTCATTCCATTTCTGCCCTGGTTCCCACATCATATTTTAAACAGGTAGAATGCGCGCAGCGGGCTCTGCTCTGGGGGAGTGGTCGGCCGAGAATCGTGTTCTTGAAACTAGTGCGTAGCTGGTATAATGGTGGAATCGGTTTGCCAAACATTAAGAATTACTACAAAGAAGCACAACTAGCAGCCATCAACCACTTTATTTACCGGCCCCCTACAGATACTGGCTAAGCCATGGATAGATTGCTCCTCGCCAGGGGGGAATTATACCCGAGCATTATATCCCAAACTGGTCAAATTCCCCCAGACGGGCCCTACAAAACATTCTGTACAGGTTTGGCACCAGGTCCAGAGAGATATGGGATGGGGAAACACCATGATGTGGTTTACCCCGCTATGGGACTCTGAACTGTTAGGAGGTCTCAGGAAGTCTAAGGGGTTTGATAGGTAGGACATAATAGGGATCTCCCGAGTGGGCGATCTTTGGAAAAAAAGGAAAAGTAATACCCTTCACGGCCATCCAACACAAGTTAGAGCTCGCAGACTAGGAAACATTTAGATACTTACAGGTGCAGCACGCACTATACACTGTTATCCCGAAGGGGGAGACTCCTCCCGAGGCCCCTCCCCTAGAGGGCAGGTTTCTGGATAGCTATGTACCCAAAAAGGCAATTTCCCTGACGCATTTGAAACTTATAAACCATTCACCTGACACCCTTCAGCAGCTCCGTGCACCGTGGGAAAGTGACTTAACTAAACTTGATGAGGAGGAATGGACAGAGGTGGTGGCATCCCAGAGGGAGGGGATGATATCCTCAAAGCTGGAACTGGTGCAGCTGAAAATACTGCACAGGCTATATTACCCGACCGTCCTTGGTCAGGATGGGGTATGGAAATGACGTTACTTGTAGACGGAGATGTGGCCAAGAGGGCACCTTTTTTCATATACTGTGGGAATGCCCTCACATAGCACATGGAATGCAGTCACCTCACGTATGGGGGAAGTTCTGGGTCAAACGATCACAGTGGAGGCCAACCAATGCCTCCTAAATATATGGGAACCAACGGACTTGAGCACCAAATAAAACACCTGGGTGACACTAGGCTTGATGGTCGCTAAGAGGAACATTGTCAGGCAGTGAGGAGCCCACACAGCCCTGACGCTGAGGGAATGGGAAAGAGACATGGACTGGTCCATGTTTCGAGAAAAAATGGTATATGTCACAAGAGGATGCCCTAAAAAATTGATACAAATATGGGGGAAATGGAATGACTATAGAGGTTCCATATGTGAGCAACCTGTGTTACTGACACAACCGCCCGAGAGAACCTAACAACTTAATGTTCTAGTGTGAACTGTGAAATGTGACATGTGCTTTACTGGTGGCTGTGGTAAAGCACCACCAAATTTCTAGAACACAAACCCACTAGAAAGCTAGAGCCCTTCTTAGACTTTATTCAAGTCCCGAGAGATCGATCCCTCTATCTGAAAATGAGATACGGTACACTTCCTCTCAATAATTTTATAGAGGGGTGGAAAAGATTGAGGGACCAGTGCTTCACCTGCCCAGGATGTCCATATGTGAAGGAATTCTCACCCCACTTCTTGTTTGCTTGCAAGGCAAACAAGAGGCCAAGATCAAGGTGGCTAAAACCTGTATGCAGGGAGCTGGGCGTTAGAGATTTTAGGATTGCCCTACGTATCCTCTTAACAGACACTTCATCTCAGTATATTGTGTTTGGGGTCGCAAGGTTTCTTGCCAGTGCTTGGTTTATACGCACACGGCTGCTAAATGGAATTAAAAACTAGACCATGCCTTAATTTTATAACTCATACATATAATATTGCAGCTGCATTTTAACCTGTGTAATTACTCTTTTAAATTTTATAGTGTACTACTGTTTTTACGTAAAGAATTGGTTAGAATATTTTTAAGCAACAATTTTTGTCTGGAAATTTTTATATGGAAAGAATTAGTTAGAACATTTTTAAGTAACAATTTCTTGTCTGGAAATGTCTAAATGTTTGTACTTTCATGATATGAACATATTGAATAAAGTATTATGAAGTATATAACGTATCAGTGATTACCATGCTTTTCAATCTATTTCAATACAACTGTGACTGTGTTTTGGTTTGCCAATAAAAAGAATTAAAAACTCAATCCATTTTTTGTAATTGAAATTCTGTATTGCTCTCTACATAAGTCAGATGTCAATTTACCTTTTAGAGGGTAGGCATAGGTGCTACAGCTTTAATCTAATATGTGAGATGGTTGCATACAATCATTTGGGAAAGGTACAAATGTGTGAACTGTATATGCGATTCTACTTTGTATACTGATTTGCAGTAGTCGCAAGAAATATGTTGTAAGCACCATCTTTAATGTATATAAAGAAGATCTAGAACACAGGCGGGTTATATGTCATTTAGATTGAACTACATGGTTGTGAGATGTGTTTGTGAAAGCCACAATAGTAATGGCTGCGTTACTAACATCAGTGCTGCTGAAAGAGGAAAACAACATAATGTATCTCGCTCTCTAAGACATCTTAGTAGCATTTCAGTGTTACGTATGCCCCTGATAGTTCAAGCTCAGGTGGCTGGGTAAATAAACAAAATAATCACAACTGCATGGGAGGCAAACACTTATTTTGCGGAAGCAAACAACTTCTGACCCATCAAAACATATACTCCTGGCTCCCAACATGTGGACGGAGCTGAAGCCCCTCTCTAGTAATACACACATAATTGTCTGGCGATGGCTGTGCTGTCAAGCCAGACAATAAACATTGGGATGTAATGGGGACCGAGAATTGGGATTAAGGCCCCTACAGCTATCAATTATTACAGGAATTTTTATGTGTGAATCAAATGGTTTTAATATTAGCGAAGGCCACTTGGCACAGCTTGGGAATAACTGACATAGCGTTAGAACCCACCATAGTGAGCTCTATCGGCCATTAAAAGCCCACTCCAGCGTTGGCAAGGGCCTTTAACAGGAGAGTGGGCCTTTAATGGCAGGTAGAGCCCACTACAGAAGTATCTATGACTATTCAAACAGTTTTCCCCTAGAGGGCAGAATATTCTAATTTGTAAAACAAAAGCTTCACGGAGCTCGAGGGGACTGAAATCCCCTCAGGCTTTGTGAGGCCTTTTGTTCACAGAACAGCTATGAACACATATTAAATATTGGAGCTCCGGACAGCCTGGCGCAATCCATTGCTTTCAATGGAGCTCCCAACATTCCAATGTTCTAATATGGTTTAAATGTCTCTGATGTATTAACCCCTTTCCTATTTATTTTATTTTCCCTGTAAATATTAATGTATGTTTGGTTTTATACATTTCTTTCATTCTTAGGTGTAGTGTGACACATGGTGCATAATATAACTACTGCTCAAAGAAAGAGCATCTAGAGGTTATATTACAGGTTCACTCTCCATGCATTGGAAGCTATTGATAGCCCACACGGGATGATCATCTATTTTTCATGAAGTGACTGTTTTTAATGATGCAGGGGATTATAATTGAATAGACATGTTACTGAATTCCATTCTAGTAACATTTAGGCCCATAATAAAAATATTCATTTAATTTAATGGGAACACATTACAGCATGATAGGCTGTTTTAATGAAATATTAGCCTTGAATAAAACAAGGAATTGTGATTGGATAGTCTATTTTCCATAACCTCAGTGAAGCAACATTGTGCTCCCTAAATATATCAAACACAAATTATTGGCACTAATTGAGACTTATGCACAATTACTGCAATTCTGCAATGCACCACAGCGTAACCTAATGTGGTTGTTTTTTCATGAGGCACAGTAACGATGTGGATTGAAAATTATGACATAAATTAAATAATGCCAACATGCTTTTTGCTGAATTGATGTGTATGTTGTCAAGATTTTTAGCACTTTTGTGATATTCATGAATGTCACAAGGATAGTCTTTCTAGATTTTACATCACCCCCTCACTTTTCACTTTAAAATGGGAGCGTTCTGTATGGTGGTCTAGTGTTAGGCTAAGTGCATCCATTTCTGTTGCCGCCTAATGAAAAATTGATCTCGAACAGCAATACTGCTAGAATAGGTTCCATTATTTGTGCAAGTACTGAGAATTGGATTTTGAACCCTGTTGGCTCTGTTCCACATTCAGAAGTGTGTTTTGTGAGCTGCAATGGTCTCACTCTTTAGTGGGTGTGTGCTTTGTATTTGCATTTCCTTCCCAAACCCCTCCTTATTTTTCCATTAACATTTTCCCAAAACTCCCTGGTCTCGCTCACATTTGTTATAAAAACGTATATGTATCTCCCCTGAACGATTAAACACACACAGAACACTTTTTGTACTCCTCCCCTTGTTGCCATGAGGATGGTGACATCACCGCCATTTAACCCCTTGTGCGCTGATGACGGAACCGCTTCGTCATCAGCTGCAGTGGCGCTGTGCTGATGACGGAGCGGTTCTGTCATGGCCCGCCTGCCGCTCATGCGTGGTGCGAATTCCGCACCTGCGCTGAGCGTTCTATTGAGCGGGCGGGGCCATGACGGAACCACTCCGTCATAAGCACCGCGCAACTGACGCTGGTGACGGAGCGGTTCCGTCACCAGCATGCGCCCGCCGCTCTTCCGCCCCGCCCCCTTAGCGCTGCGGCGGAATAGCCGCTGCAGTGAAGGGGTTAAGGGGTCTGCAGGCCAATAAAAACAGTGCTTGCTGACCAGAAGTCCCATTGCAGGGAAAATTTTTGGACCCAGCCTCTGCATTCCTGCATGTCCCTTGCTTCCTCCTCTAAGCATGTCACGGCCCAAGAATTCCATGCATTTTCTCCCCAGTGTTTATTTTGGGCTAGCAACAGCAGTGCAGCTCTTTTCAGAAGCCCGAATGTTCTGGAAGTAGAATGTGATCTTGAGGCAGGCACCGAGGCCTCACTGTTGTCAAGTTTAGACTGCTACCAGTAGGCACAGCTTTAAGATGTGCTATATACAGGGCTTATAAGAGGCCCCGGTAGACTCTATAACGCAGGAAGGCTTGTCGCCCTCTGAGATTTTGCTGCCAATCCCCAGGGACTGCCTGATCGGCCCAAGGGAGGATGTGCAGCTGAGAGCTGGAAGGGCTGGGTACATGTCAGACTTTAACACTACCCATTGGACTATTAAAAATGATTAACATTAAAAGAATAGCAATAGGGTGGTAACATTAGGCCTGTGTGGAGGTTCACCCACATCTAAAGATCTTAAATGACAGGCATTGTCTCCCAAGCCAGTGGCAATAATTTTTAGCAGCCTTAGAAGTATGAAAGTCTGAGATTGTCCTACTGAGTTCCAAAACTCTGACCTACATATTTCCAATTGCGTGGTCGCAATCTTCACTTTTTTATTATGCGCATCATGATTTTAAGAATATATTTTCCGCGAGACTAACTTGGCTAAATATAAAGTATATAGCATATTTATTGCATGAATGAATGTAATTATTATGCATTCTCAATGACTGCATAGGTCTAAATGCACAGCAGAGAAATGTTGAGGGCAAGGCAGTAAAGTTGGCAATATGTATACCCGACATTCTATCAGAAACAGATTTCCAATGCTTCTCCATGAAGCTGGAACCATGACAGATTTTCAGGCTAGCCACTTGTTACATAATTGATTGGCGTTTAGCTCATTACACCCATCTCCTGTAGGTATACTGAAAATATGATATGGCTCTGGCACAGGACCAAGCATGGCCTCCTATTAATGACTCTTGAATTTGATCTTAAAGGGCCACATACACCAGTGTGGGGACCAGTCAATCTTGGTTGGTGTGGTGCTGGAAAGTACGCTTCAGAAACCCACACACTCAGGCGCTGGGACATATTATAGGGAAACTATTATGTAATAAATCCCATTACATGCATGGTAAGTCAATTTATCTAACGTACACAACCTGATAATCTGAATGGACTTGGTCCAGCCATCCCACACATCACTGAAAACAGCTGGTTCTACTGTCAGCCTAACATTTTGAAACTCATTTTACCAATATTCCAGAACTGAGTTGGCTCTACCAGTTTATGAACCGGTGCCCTGCTCATATGGAGAAAACTATCGCTGCAACGAGGCATGAAATCACCGCGCTAAGACCTCTCTACAATGTACACTATGACGTGTCCAAGTGAATAAATGAGGCCTAAAAGAGTGGAGCTGCATTTGAGAACAAGATATAAACCAAGATGCAGGCCTCTGATTTTGCATCTATTTTAAACAACTACACCTTAAGAATTTTAATGTAGTTCTACCTTGTGTTGTGCCAGATTATCCCAAAAGAAAGCATGCCTCAAAGGGCCAAGGGTGCACTTCTCTGCACCTGCCCTTAAAGTGGAGGATTTGCACTTGGACTCAATGCATGAGACACCTTTGCCCTGTGAAGGCAGAGGGCCTGCAGGAAAGGCTTTTCCTCACCTGCATTCCATTCTTATCCCTTCCTATCGCTCTCTCCTACAATCGCTCGAGATGCTCTGAGGTAGGGTGACTAGAATTTTAAAGCCAAAAAATTGGACATTTCACTAAAATAGAAGAAGGACTGCAGTTTTACTTCAAGCGAGTGCACAGAATGAGAGCGCTCCTCAGCAGAGAATTACAAAACAGGCAGTTAGAACATACATAAAATGCAACTTTTAAACTCAGAAGCTTGCTTAATAATTAAATTACTTTCTTGAAACAATTGCTAACTATACCTGCTTTGTAAAACATATAAAAGCACCTCCCACAGTTTTCAGTCGTCCAACTCTAAAAACCGTGACAGGAGCAAAATTTCCTGAAACTTGCCGGGACAGCAGGTGAAAAACCGGTACCGTCCGTGCAAATTCGAGACGTCTGGTCACCCTACTCTGAGGCCACAGCGCCCTAGTTATAGACTGGCCGGCACTTCTTTTCTTTGAAGCTGCTAAGCGAGACCTGTGGTATGGAGTATTTGCAAGGATTGCCCGTGTGCACTTTATAGATATGTGTGGTGTGCTTTGTTAACCTGGAAAAATTATGGGCCTTATTTACAAGCTGCAGGTGCACCACTTTTAATGAGGGAAAAAGTGACATACTAGCGGCGCATGGAGCTTGTAAATAAGCCCCTATGTTTTTCACAATTGCACTCTTTCACTAGTGATAGTGAAAGACGCCAGTTTTCTTTGGCAGTATTTACTCTTGTGGATAAGGCGGTGATATTTACCAGACAGGACGTCAAGTTTCTAATGATTCACTGTAACCTCTGTTGTATTTTACTTTTACTATGTCACAAATTAGCAGTACTGTCGTCTGGATGTTTACTTTTTTACAGCAACGCACATACTTAGAATGGCAGAAAAACGGCGGGGTGAGATGTTGTAATAATATCCTTACGATTAAACACCACTGGGTATGGGCTCCCAAGGAGCAAGGCCAAACCCTGCCTTATGTATACTACAAAAAAACTGCCAATGCTGCTAATATAAGTCAACTTATCTATTTGTGTTCCTCACATACGAATTAAACACTATGTGGGCAAGATCTGCTTTTCATGAATCAATCTTTTTGATTTTTATTTTCTTTCAAATTGTCATTTTTTCATTTGTTTTTAGCGGATTTTACACATTTCAAAAAAACATTCCAAACAAAACATAATATAGACTAAGCATGGGCGGAAAATCCGTTTCCCTCGCGGATTTTGCGGATTTTCGGTAAATTCGCAATCCGCGAGATTCGCGAATCTCCCGCAAAATCCGCAAATCCGCGAGCAGCGGATTTTGCTCGCACTGTTCGCACTGTTCGCGTGAGTTCGCGCCCCGCGAATAAGTGCAAAATTGCAGAAATACGATCTTAGCAAAACTGAAAGTAACTACTTACCAGGTTCAAAAGTTCAGGCTCATCATTAGTAGCCATTTCCTGTAGTGCTTCCTGAGGGGCCCCTCCAGAGTTCAGTTGCCAGTTGAAACTATTATGTGACCCTGCTCTGAACCTCAGAATAGTTACACATATGCCACAAAGGTCCTGAATTACAGCTAAGTGAGACAAGCAGGAGCCAGGCTGGAAGTTCAAATCCATTAATCAGCCCCTAATGCATTATTGTCAGTTGGGGCAGGGCAGGTGATGTAACTAATTTTGCAACAATGAAAGCACTTAGCAAGTGCAAAAGATCACTAATCAGGAAGCACTAAGGAAGCAGGTGCCAGCTAAAAAAATATTCTGTGACACATTAATCAGCCCCAAATTAATTCAGGTCACTTGAGGCAGGGAAGGTGTGCTTGCGTTGCCACAATAATGTACACTGACTGGACAACCAGAGGGTGCTGTGATGAAACAGAGGGTGGCATGGGTGGGCCAGAGGGTGGCATGAGTAGTCAGAGAGTGGCAGTGGTGACAGAGAGTGGCAGTGATGAAGAAGAGTGTCCCAAACAGGCTGGACACGTAGAAACAACAAGTTCGCGAAACTTGCGACCCGACAGGTAAGTTCGCAATTTGCGACATTGTAAAAAACCCTCGCGAACTGGCAGAAACCCGCGCAAACACACAAAAAAAAAATCCGCAAATTCGCGAGAATTCGCGGATTTTGCGGATTGCGAGTTCGCAAATCCGCAAAATTCGCGAACGCGAGATTCGCAAAATTCGCCCATGCTTAATATAGACATACATGTTCTTAATCGCTATTACACCCCTTCATGTCATTCATACACACTATCTCTAAAGATCTTTATCTGCCGTACTCCACACACACTCACACTCTAACATTCTAGTAGCAAAAATATTTTTTTGTATGTACATATTATATACAATTCTTGAAAGACCATAGAATACAATTTACGAAATAAATCAATATAATACAGGTATCATTTGTTATTCTTATGGTTTAAACATAACAAGGTCCACGCGTTTCGAACTCTCTTTAGTACGGAGTTCTCATCAGGACCGTAAACTGTAAATGAAGAAAAGAGTGGGGAGACCCTTATTAATTGTTTGTTTCTTTTGACATGAAAACTGTTCTGTGGCTCAACAACCACCTCTCTGCATCTTACCTCTCTAATAGTCAATCTGGTTTTAAAATCCTTTATTTACCAACAACCGCGACGAGGGACCACCTGGATGGTAAACGTACATTTTAGCATTTCACTCGTGGTATCACAAAAAACACCCAAATAGAATCTAAATGTGACTCACTTCTTAAATGTGATTGTTCATCTCACGCTGTGGGAGAGAACAAACATTTTGTTTACTGGTTGGTTGTGCATTCTGCATCAACTCACTGCTTAAAACTATTTGGGTTTGTTCTTACCTATTTGAAATTCTTATGCGCCCAAACACTTGGTGTTTTTTAGAAGGGGTATGTTACGGACACTCCCGCGAAGTGCCTGCAAGGTGAAACGAGATTGTCTCATTCTAGTTGTCGCGGAGTACCAGACACAGCGTGTTGTCCATAGCGGTGTCTAATGGGCCGTGTAAAGACCGCGCTTGCAGAGCTCTTAGAACTGCTTACCTTTCGCTCGTTCCGCTTCCTGAATGAATCACGGTCCGGTTCATCAATCCCGGGCAGTCTGTGTTCTTCCGTGCGCGTGTCTACATTTTATTTGCATCACGTGGTTTCTGCCAGTAAACATGGGTGCCATCTTGGAAGGGGTGAAATTCATGGATAACATGTCATTCCTGATCATTATTGTTGGTTTGTTGTGTACTAAATTATATTTAGTGATTTCTTGTTTTGTAGCCAGGATGGGGCATACAATAATGGCGATTTTCATACATTGCAATGAGGGGCCACCGATTGTGTTTGGGAATTTGGTCGCAGGGTTGTCAACTGTACTGTGAATCTAGAAACTGCCTTTTGTAGTGTCGTTCAAAAAAGCATTTTGGAGCAGCAATTTCCGTACTGTTTATAGTTTGTATATTTCAGACAGTTCATTGAGTTCTTCGATAGCCAAATTAAATTTCAAAATCATCATGGCTTCTTTTCGTGAGAATTTGGCTTCCAAATTCCCACCTCTTGGGTCTTGCTCAACTTTCGTAATGACTGTCCATTGTAGGTCATTATCATCATGATTATTCAATAGCCAGTGGTTCACCAAAGGAGCATTGGGAACCTTTCTTTTAATCCTCGATCTGTGTTGTTGAATTCTTGTTCGAATCTCCTGATTTGTTTTGCCGATATATAATAAATTACAAGGACACTTTATCCCATATATCACGTTCCGTGATTTGCAATTTGTGAAGGTTTCGTGTTTCCACATTATTTCGTTATGCTTGAAGGTTGACCCTTCTTCAGTTAAAGCACAACAATTACATTCACCACACTTGT
This sequence comes from Lissotriton vulgaris, assembly GCF_964263255.1. Taxonomy (NCBI): domain Eukaryota; kingdom Metazoa; phylum Chordata; class Amphibia; order Caudata; family Salamandridae; genus Lissotriton; species Lissotriton vulgaris. The sequence continues at coordinate 1,434,306,449 of NC_141685.1, forward strand.
GGTGGCCCATTACGGGAGGTAGTCCAATCATGTTCTTAAGGTTGGTTGTACTTTCATTGGCAACGCTGCTCTCACAAGTCTGTTGGCTATACTTGATTCTGTTCTAAATGTGAATAAAGGAGGTTTTTTCAGTTCTTCGCATAGATTTTTAACCAAGTGCCAGTTGTTGTTTACAACCTTTTTCAATTTATTGGAGTTGGGACAGTATGTTGTAACTAATACTATTCGGTCCAATTTTTGTTTGACTTTTTTCTCCAGTAAACATTCCAGTGGTGTCCACCATGCTCTTTTTTTGGAGCGTTTAAGCAATTTTTTGGGGTATCCGCGTTTGATCAAGTTGGCAGTCAGTCTGTCCGCATGTTTCAAGTATTCATCCTTGTCCTGGCAATTTCTGCAAATCCTTAAATATTGCCCATAAGGCAGATTTTCCTTTAGGCTTCGAGGATGATTGCTGCTAAAATGGAGCGATCTGTTCCGATCCGTTTCCTTTTTATATAGAGTAGTCATCAAGCTCCTTCTTCCGAAGAGTATATCTCTACATCTAAAAAAGGAATTTTACTTTTTGAATACGTCAGGCTGAATTTGCTTTCATGTGTTCTATTATTCAGCCATTCATGGAACTTTTTTAGCTCATCTTCAGAGCCGGACCACACAAAGAAAATATCGTCGTTGTAATGATTCCAGTTTTTAATCCATGTTCCAAAGGGGTTGTCATGATAGATAAATTTATCTTCATAGCTGGACAAGTACAGGACGGCCAGTTCTGGAGCAAATGGACAGCCCATTGCCACGCCGCCTATTTGAAAATAAAAGTCTCCATCGAAGTAAAAGTAATTCCGTTTTAATGCAAAACTTGCCAATTGTACAATGAATTCTGTCTGTACCTTTTGTGGTCGTTCTCTTGTCTCCAGTGTAGTTCTTAAGACCTGTATACCCTCATCTTGTGGTATCTGGGTATACAGGGAAGTGATGTCCATTGTCACCATCCAGTCATTCGTCCTATCGAATTTCACTTCATTTAGTTTGTTCATGAAGTCCGTTGTATCTCTAATGTAAGATTTTACACTAGGTATGAATGGCTTTAAAAAGAAGTCTACAAATTTCGATATCGGTTCCATCAGAGATTCACAACCTGAGACTATTGGGCGTCCAGGGGGGGTCTTTTCATTTTTATGTACCTTTGGCAGTACGTAAAACAATGGAATTCTAGGATGTTTGATTTTTAGGTATTCTGATTCCTTTTTTCCGAGAAAGCCTTGTTGGAATGCTTTGTCGATGATGGCATGGAGTTGGTATTTAAGTTCTAGTCTGGGGTCCTTGTTGATTTTGCGATAGCAATTTACTTCACTTAGTTGTTTTTTTACCTCATTGATGTAAAGTGTCCGATCCCATAACACAATTGACCCACCCTTATCTGCTTGTTTTATGATGACAGATGTATCCTTTTTTAAGTTTGTTAATGCCATTGATTCTGATTTGGTGATTTTGCGCTTAATCCACTTATTCTTTTTTTCCATGTCAGTAATTGCTGATAGGATAGTTCTTTCAAACGTGAGTACCTCCTTTGGTATTTTGTAGTTTGGAGGACAAAATGTGGATTTATTATGTAGGCCAGTAGTTTCAGTACTAGATTCTGGGGGATTTTTTGCAAAAAATGTTTTTAATCTGATTTTTTCGAAAAGAACTCAATGGTTTCAGTAATAATATCCTGGCAAACTACTTTGTGTTTTGTTTCTGTAATTTGCACGTTTGTCGTAAAGTCCGTGGTTGTGGGAGGCAGGTAGAGTACCAAAAGACGAATATTACTTAGGTGATGGGAGTTAATATTGTTTTGGGTATTACTTTTTTGCTTGCAGATTTATATAGCGCAAACTCGGCCCGAAGGTATTGGAGCGCTTTACATAACCACCAGTTACATTACACAAGGACACATTCAGTTTGTGGTAGGCACCGGGAGATTAAGGGCCATATGTATGTACACATTTTCCCATAGACACAGAATGGGTAAAACCCATTGATACATCTGGCCCTATGTGATTTGCCCAGAATCACAGGATGCTGAGCTGACATAGTAGTGTGGCTCACCGGTTAGAGGCGGCAGACCCGAGAGCAGAGGACGGCCCGGGACCAGGGTTCGATTCCCGCCGCGGCAGGTTTCTAGACCAGGGTCAGGGGACTCGATAATTCTCTCGCCTCGGTGCCCACTCTGATCAGCGATCACACTCGGCAACTCTGGGCATTAGCTTGCCTCATCTTCACTAACGGCCCCACCAGACCGCCGGGGATGCCTGGTCTCACCCTGGAGATACCCATTAAGGGACCATCTCTCAGGGAAGCCAGGAAGGGTTTCGCAGCGGTCGAAGCGCCTTGGGACCCTACGGGTAAGTAGTGCGCTATATAAATGCCTATACGTTTACATTGAGACTCAAACCTGGTTCCCCAGCTCCAAAGTCAGCAGCCCTGGCCGTGAGGCCACAGCATCTCCCCATTATTGAAACACTCTTAGAAAATAGGGATGCATTTTTCATTGTTGCCCTTTTCAGTCATGAGCTTCCAGTGTGTGTGTGTGTTTATGTGTGCACGTGTGAAGAGTTGAACAATACGTTTCTACCACCTAAAGTACGCCCTAGGCTCACTTTGCAGTGACCTGTAGTGGCTTGAGTTCAGCCGGGATGCATCTCCAGCTTCTGCCCAAAGGACCAGTAATTTCTCTTCGAGCACTTCTATGGGGTGTGAATATGGGATTCTGGGACCCTGTTTATGCGCTTGAAAGACGTGAGATATAGCAGGTCCATCTAACCCAATGTCATTTGTGCACAATGATTCTAAACCTAGGTGTTTATTAGATAACATGATGTATTCTGGGTGCAGTAGGCTTGCACTGTCGGCAAATCTGCACTTTAAAAGCAGAATGACCGCCTCTCTGCCTAGGCATCTAGGACAAATGTGAGTTTCAACCCTCTGCCACCCCTCACTCCTGTGAATCAGGCACCTAAGACAACTGTAAGTAACCCACCACCCTCTTTCCTTAGCAAAGCAGAGCTCCAAAAACATCTGTGAATGTCAGTCCCTCCCTTACTAACTCCACCTCTAACTTCTAGTAGAATCACTGTTCTCAGACAACCCTACTCCTGTTCTTATTCCTGCTCTTATCTTCATTGCAGTACTGCTCTCTGCCATCGGTGAGGTTTGTCATAGTCACTTGTCATTGTATACAAAAGAAAGTGAAACGCATGAAACATAAATGCTGTTCTTTTTATGTTCCACGAAGTACGCCCCAAATGTGTAATTCTTCAAATGCGGACACCCTGTTGTTCTATGATTGCCTTGTACCACTGTTGACCAAGACGTACTAGAAGAATACAGTATATCATATGAACAGTAAAGCAGATACCATAGATTACATCACATCCTGGTGCAGTAAACGACCCCATATTGCAGTTTAAAATAGTACAACAGAGTTTAGCACAGTCTGTGCCAGCCTGGTGCAGCTGCATATATCACATCATAGCACATGACAATGTAGGCCAGCACATCAAATTACAACACTGCCTAGTGCAGAACTATTTAGCTCAGTATGGGACAACAAGGTACAGCACCAATACAACACATAATTCCACTGCACACCATGCCACATAATTTCCACACAAATACACTACACACCACACAATGGTCATGCAATGTGAAGAGATGTACATGCTTCAGTGAGTTCATGTGGGTGAGAAAGACCACTACCCTGTGTAGATTTCATCCTATATGTGGCATAAGAGGATATTTATTTTCTAAAACCTGCTTTAGCAATTATTTAGTAGGTTGTGTAGCTAGAATGTTTTCACTTCTTGATAGGGAGGAGAACAGAGAAGGGAGTGAGTTGTAATTGGAAGGTCCCCTGCATGGTGTACAGACATGTGCCCAACTGCGAGAATCTGTATACTGTGTTTTTTATTTTGGCTCCACCCTCAAGATAATCTACTATGGGTGCACAGGCCAATGCCTGTTTCTTGATAAGAGTGAGTTGCATGACATGTCCTGGATATAGAGAAGCCACCATCAAAGTCTTCATTTGTTTGACTGTTATATAGTACAAGGGATACCCAAAGGAGCAATAACTGAGGGACCCATAGAGACCACCTTAGCTGATAACACCCCAGCCAATATGACTAACTCCACAGCTGACAACACCATAGCCACCATGTCTAATACTAACGCACTGCCTATTTTCAATTTGACTAAGCATTGTCTCTCTCCCTATGAACTTTCCATTCTAAACAAAGGACTTTCTTTTGTACCTACCATTCGTCCAAATTTCCTAGAACTACAAACTGAACGTTTACGTTTTTTTAGAAAGATTAGATTACACAGTTTCTTTCTATTGAATCCACCGACTTCAAATTATATTTCCAACACTCCGTTCAGACCTCCCTCTACCTTCTCCCCAACTGGGAATATGATACCTAGTGAAGTTTTGACTTTTGAAAAACTTGTACTAAAAGATCTGACCAAATTAGAAAACAGCTGAGTCTTCATTCCCTATAACATTTCATTAGCAGAGAAACAGGCACTTGCTGACCTTAAAGCAACAATGCCATAATCATAAAGCCTGCCGATAAGGGGGGTGGTATTGTAATGCAGGAAAAAGAAAAATATCAGAATGAGATCCAATGCCAATTAAGTAATACCGCGCACTACTGTAAGCTTCCTATAAATCCAACAAAAGAAATACAAGAATTGATAACTAAAGTAACCACCGAGGGTCTGACTGCGGGATACCTCACCAAAAAAGAATTCCAATTCCTCAATATAAAAGCACCAAGAACCCCTGTGATTTACACCTTACCCAAGGTCCATAAAAACACCCAAAACCCACCCGGTAGACCCATTGTCTCCGGATGTGGATCTGTTCTTGAGCCCCTTGGACACTATGTCGACCATTTCATGAAGGAGTTTGTACCCCGCACTGAATGCTATATACAGGATAGCATGGCTATGATAAACATGATAGAGGAATACCCCTTTGACTCCACATCCGAGATCCTTTGTACCTTGGATGTGGAGTCCCTTTACACCAATATCCCCCAGGTGGACTCTCTGTTGATCATAGAAAAAATTCTGGACACACGTCCCCGCCCTCATGCAGTTCCCACACTGTTCATCCTGCAATTGCTAGAGATTTGTCTCACTAAAAATGTATTTTTGTTCAATGACCAGTACTATGGTCAAGTGAGGGCCACATCTATGGGAGCGATTTTTGCCCCAAACCTGGCTATTCTTTATATGGACCACCTCGAGTGTCAACGCATCCTGTCCTCTATAAATCCTTTCCAGAGTGGCATTGCCCTGTGGAAGAGATATATAGATGACATTTTTCTCATCTGGCGTGACTCCCACGATCACCTTTTACAATTTCAACACTGGTTGAACAATAACTGTAATGGTCTTCAGTTCACCTTGTCCACCAATCAACAGCAAATTCCCTTCCTTGATCCTAACATCCTTGACAATGATGGAAAATTGTTTACTAGCCTTTATCGTAAGCCAACGGAACGCAACACTTTGCTTAGTTACCAAAGCCATCACCCCAGGGCACTGAGAGACTCACTTCCCTACTCACAGTTTCTCCGTATTCGAAGAAACTGTTTTCACAAAAAAGACTATTTTAAAGAAGCAGGTACTCTTAGCAATAAGCTCTTAGCAAGAGGCTACCCTAGGAAACTCATCCGTCATTCAATGAAACCGGCTTGGTATTGTCCAAGAGAGACCCTGCTGGAACCAAAAGAGAAAAAAGCACAGAACCGACTAGTTTGTGTCACTACTTTTATCCCAGTCTCAAATGCCATCAAAAAAAGCATCACTAACTATTGGCCTACACTCAACGCAGGTTGTCTGAACCTAGAACTTCCTCTTTTTGCATTCAAAAAGACTAAACACATAAAAGAACATTTAGTGAGAGCCGCTATTCCCTCTGAAAACACCAAGGGTACTATCAATGAACTGTGGGGGCTCCCACCTCTAACTGGGCATGTCAAATGCGGCTCTTGCAGTGTATGTGAGTGTACAATTGAAGGAAAAGATTTTATGTTTGGATCAATTATTTTTCACAGACAACATTTCACCAACTGTAACAGTGCCAATATAATCTATGCAATCTTCTGTCCCTGTGAACTGATATATATAGGACAGACTACCCAAAAGGCACGCCTGCGAATAGGCCAACATAAAAGTCGAATTCGATGTAAGACACCCAACGCGCCATTAGTGGATCTCTTTGTGGAGAAGAAACACACTGAAATGGATTTGAAATGGACAATTGTTGATGTGGTGAAAAGTCCACCAAGAGGAGGTGATCTGAGTGTACTTTTGAAAAAAGAGGAGCTGAAATGGATACTTCGAACTAAAAGTATCCACACTGGACTTAACAGACTGGAGGACTGGACTTCGCTCCTATAATCCTTGACTTTGAAATAGACTTTACCTTGAAATGAACTTTTGGATTGGAGCATGTAAAGTATCCAATTGAAAAGGCTCCCTAGGCCTTGCTATTGGGTTAAATGTACATATAAATTATAGCTATGTTATGCTTTATTTTCCTTCCTTGCGCCTATATCGTGCACAATTTATTCACGTCATGCACCTTCTATTGAGTCACTCCTTCACTGTATATAATTGCACATTCTAAGATGGCCTCCGTAGTTTCTCAACCTAGTGCCTCCATCAGACCCCCGGGTCATGTGGTAATGATCACATGTTCGTTTTACGCTCTTAACGTAGTAATCTCCTACGCTTCACTGTCCACTTGAGCATCGGCTATTTGGCAGCGGAATCTCATCGCGGCAATTCCCCGGTAAGCACCACCTTCTACCCCCTAGTTTCGAAGCCTTCTTCTAATTAAAGCGGCTCGATCCCTAAAAAACTCTCCCGCTCTGCTTTACAGGGGCTACATTTGAATCCCCGTTCTAAGCACACCTGCAATTGCGGTAAGCTTATCCTACCTGATCCTGGCATGCTTGTTATTCTTCGCAGAACCAGCATGGTTCTCTCATGCTGTAATTTTTGGTTTTTGATATAGGTTTATGTTACAAATTTCATAAAGCGGACTCCTTCACAGATGTGAACCGCGTACCATTGTGGTAAGCCTTGCACTCAGCTTCTCACCCCACAAATTCGTTTTCATGTTATAATCACCAGGCGGGCCCATTTCTCCAAACCCAGTTTGATTGTGCTTTCCGTTAAATGCACGGGTCTGCCATTTCTTCGCTCTATAATTCTACCCTCACGCCAATTTTTACCATCAGTCATTTTAAATTCACCTTGTAATCCTCACTCTTCGTGCCCCCTAATTAACGCTCACTTGGTTGACACGGCTCACGGCCCTCCATGATAATAAGCGTGTCCTAATGGTAATGCTCATATATAAGAACTATTGAACTCGGCAGACTTGTCATGTATGTCTTTTAATTCCCATATGAATGTATTTCTCATGATCTTTGTACTTTTTCTCCCTATTACCCACCCTGTTTTTTTCCCCTCTTAACTTTATTATTGTTACTATTGTATTGTGTTATTGTTTGTATGGTTCACTAATATGTTCGGGCTTGACTGTGGTTTCAGTAATTTAAAGGCATGAATGTATAATGTCCTGATGATGATCCCGCTATATTTTAAGGGGATCGAAACGCCGTCGACACCTTACACTGGATGATTTGATTTTATTATTTGCTAAATCACAACAGTGTATTCTCTTTAAATATTCGTCTGCGAAACTTGGAATATATGCAGACTGCCTATGCTTGCCTCACCTGTCTATGTATGTCACAAATGTCTCTGTACAGTAGTAGGACACAGGCTGTGTCCCACTTTGATATTGTACTGAATTGATTGACTATACCTACATTCGTGTTATTAAACCCTGTCCGGCTGGACAGACTATATGGATTTCAATTTTGATCTATATGAATTTTTATTATTCTCCACTTGTTAGGGACCACTGTTCCTTGAAATAATATTCATTTGTTTCACAGCAGACTACTATCCCTGTCATAGGTTTAGCGCGTGGAGGGGTGGTGAAGGAGTACTGTGTTTTGTGAATCAGTAGTTGAGACCAGACATATTTATCTGTGTCAGTGAGGTGGAGTCCTACTGGCCCACTCATGTAGACCTGCACTTTTATGTGCTAACCAGGTTTTTCATACAAGAATCCTGGTGAACATTATGCATGTTTACATGTCTGTAGCGTGGATGGTGAATGCATTTTGTTAATGAGTGATCCAGAGTAATTGAGGCCTGATGGTTCCATTGAAGTGTAGTTCCTATTTTCCCTATAGGCCCTGCGCATTGGAATAACATAAACAGCAGTGTAGGCGTAGGACTGCGGTCTTCTAGGTCTCTACTGACTATGTTAGACTTAATTTAGGTTTGCGCCAGCTAGCTCAGAGGTCATTGGAAACTTTCTTGACTGAATAGGAAGTGATCAGCTTCCCTGGCTCAAACAAGAAGGGATTCAGCTTCCGACAACCGCATTAACATGACAACTTTGCTCCTCAGAATAAGAGTCAATCTCTAGAGTCTTGTGAAACAATAGACAGCTATTTCACTCAGTCAGTTGTGCAGATTTACTTTCATCAGGATGCAGAGAATAGAGAGATGGGCGTTTTCAATAAACAGTTATTATTTATTGAGCAGTCTTCCTTCTCATGCAAGAGAAATGAATTGCCACAATTGCAAGACTTGTTATTATGAAAAGTGCGTACAGTAAAAGGAGTATTACGAAATAATACTGTAAAAGCATTGATATGGTTTCTTAGCCATAAGATAGTTAAAATGAATAAAATATATACATTCATATATACATTGGCTAACGACCTCAACTGGTGCTTCTAACTACGCCTACCCCCGTGTACCTGACCTAAGCCTAATACAAGGGAGGGAGTAAGTAGCAGTTTAAGTTAAGTTGCTTTTGCCAAGAGTTTGTTTCGAAAATTCTCTCTAAGGGTTTAGTCAGCACCGTACCTCTGGAATAGAATGCAGGAGGTCTGGTATCTCCTCTCAGGACCCGATATCCCAGTCACCCGCAAGGGTAGGCTGGAAACGCCGGAGCTGGATTTTCTCGGCAGGAGAAAAGACAGCGTCTTTCTCAGCGCGTCAAGGAGGAAGGGCAGCGTCCGTGGGCTTCTCGCATCTGCTGGGCTCTGCAAGGGGACAGCTGATCTGCTCCAGTATTCACCACCATCGTGTGTTTGCTTAAGGCAACGTTGGTATATTTATACCTGAAAGGTGCCGAGTTTGACATAGGTTTTTGGACATAAGACGTCAATAAAGATGTTACTAAGAACTGTTCGTTCTTACAGTGCTCGCAGGAGTTCTATTACTAATCAAAACAAAGCAAGTGGGGCTTTCCCAGGTTGCTGGGGGTTTGAGATGTCGAAAGAACTCGGTGTGCTATCTAGGAATCTAAGGAAGGGGCTTCTGCTGTGTCATGGACTGTCATGAACTGCAGAGACGAGTTACTGAAATATGGCTCTGATCGTTATGCCATTATAGGGATATGTATTGATTATAGCCGTATAGGGGCATGAGGTCACAATATTGATCGGGGTCCTAGATAAAACACAACACCCACTCCACGAATTTATGTCCATCAAATTACTAAAAACTAAAGCAATAGGAAGCACGTGTATTCCTACCCACCCCAAAATACATTTTGCATTTGAAATGGTGTATATGAAATACATGGAAATGGATTGGTACTGTACGTTATCAAGCATAGTAATCATTCAAAAATATTGCATATGTAATTATTTGAACGATTCTGCGAAGAATTACACATGAAAAAGTTTCTAAATACAGAAAAGAAGGGCGAGACTATTTCATCACATATAAATACAATTGCTGTAAAATGTGCTAGAGACTAAGGTAAAATGTTGTCTCTAGATCTACTAAAAATAGACGCTCTGTTCTTTATGAATAGTTCTACTTTAAGCAAAGGACGTGTGCCAGAAAAAAAGTAAATATTTTGGAAAAATTAATTTCATGGTGAGCGGGGAAAAAATAGTTTAAAAACGCTTTTCAGTAGCTTTTTGTTTATCAAAGCTTAAGGCCGAATTCAGAGTTCATGGGAACGCTGTGTGCCGGAATGTTTTTCCAAAAAGTTATTGTTTCTGTTCAGGGGAGAACATCATTTCAGACAGGCTCGCAAAGAATTGGTCTATACATTCAGGTGACAGTTCGACCAAGTTCGATAATGCTGTAACTTGGCAGTTGTGAGAATTATTGCTCTCATCGATTTCAGGATCAGCAATGCTCACAGAAGGTCGTACCTGGGTGATGTTGCTTTCATTTCTTGCTTCACTGCCACCACCTTAAGTCGTAGTGCAGGAGTCTCAACCAATGCCGTCATCAGGAATGGTAACCGCTGGGGACAACATGATGCGTGAGCCGTTACTGGACTTAGCAAAGTATCGATGTCCATTGGTATTGCTGATGGGAGTGCAAGACTAGTGTCTAACAAGCATTCCTCTCCGCATAGCATACATCGAAGCACAGGTAAGATGCAGGTCTGCCATATAGGTCTGAATGAAAGAAACCAGGTCATATTCAGATCTCGTAGCCGGGCTATCCCAAGGACTTTAGTTATGCGGTCCCGGTAGCGTATTGCTAGGATCGTTTCTTCCATCCATGCCAGAGTCATGTCTGCGGTTTGGTTTGCCATATCGGAGCAGGAGGGTCAAAAATAAAATACCTGCTACGAGTCCCAAAAGAAGTGGTACGCCGCCAAAAATTGAATGTACAAAATTTGGAAAGATACCCAGGACTGCTTCAAATGGTGTTAACAGTCCCGAAAAAACTGTCTTAAATACATTCGAAATACCACTGGCATTCGACGTATTTAGGATTTGGCTGAGCATTTCTGTGAAATGCACCGGGCAATTTGTTGATAAAAGTGTATGTATATCTGCCGCCGTCCTTGCAACTTGGAGATCATACGTCTCTTTTGATGACGAGATGGGCACTGTTGTCTGCAAAAGTACAGACTTCATTCTGCTTAAAGTATCAATTCGTATAGAAGAGATATTCAAACTTGGCCAAATCGGAGCCACGGAGTCCCCAGGGCCGTTTGGATACAATGCTTGCATACAGCAAGTGACCATGGAACTCACGCTTAAGAGATATGCTTTCCCTGGCATCAAGCCACAGCAGCTGTGATCCGTTATTAGAACGTAACTCCTGTTAGAAAGTTGCCTAAAGAATGGCTCTATTTGTGCTGCAGGTGTGCCATGCTGGTGGCATGAAAGGTTGTTTGAAGTACCCTCACAGGCCCCATGTAAGTTAATACCTTGGCACAAAAATATACCGCTTAGTGAATGTTTACACTCTTTACCACTAAGAAATACATTTTTGTTGTTGTCACTATAACATGTGTGTGTATAAGGTAATTTCCATGATGACTTAATGTATCCTTTACCCAACTTTTCATACTGGCCTGCCGGTATATACTCAAGGCAATTTTTAAATTGGAAAGTTGTTATCGGAATTGTGATAATCCCGTGTATTATCCATTCAATGACAGGTCTTTCTGACATTGTCAATGGTAATCTCTCAAGTTTTTAGAAGCTCAGGATTGTATAGTCTCCTCCTTTCTGTGCCAAACTGATTTGTTTATCAGTAAGGTTAAAGATGGAAAACAATGACGTTGTGTTGATTAAACGCCATGGCACATAGCCCGGACGGAGATTTTGCAACATCCAGCCTAGCTGTACAATAGAACGTAATTGGGACTGGCCATGTTTCAACATTAGCAAGTCCTAGTCTATTATATCAATAGCAGATGATACAATACTGTCCAGTGAATATATTCTGGAGGACAGAGTCATTAACCCATTGTCCACAACAGAAAGAGATTTTTCCAAATTAATACGATCAATTTCTCGTATTTTCTCAGCTGTTTCAATTTGAGTTTCTTTCCAAGCCTCGTTGTATGCCTCATATATGCTGGCCGCTATGAAACATTATTGACGCTGTTTGCGTGGTCCCATAATGAAATCGCGCAAGTCAGCACCATCTTTAAGTAAAGACAAGTGTTGCTTAATTAGTGCCAGTGTGGATGTTTGTAGCCATTCAAGGCAGAGTTTACCTACACTGTATGTTGTTACTATCCCTGGATGTTGTCTCTGGGAGTATCTAGGGCCTGGTCTGGACATTTTTAACCCCTGTATTTTGTTCAGGAATCTATCTTGACAGTTATTCGTGTCTCTAGGCCAGATTACCCACTTTTTCCAATCAGGATGTGTTCTGTTTTCATTTAAAATTTGGGATACGTCTAATTCAATATCTGTGGTTGCATTATCAGGTATTGGCTTTGGAATAGGCGGTTTGTTAAGGTCTTTATTCTTGGCTAGACCAAGGCAGGTTGTTTGTTGAATTGTGTCATTCAAGAACATTGCGGGTCCGGTTCTGGGGTGGTGAGGGAGCGCCATACTTGTTGAGTTGCTGAAGCCAGACGCCGCCATATTGGTGCGGGTCGTGGCGCCTGAATATTGAACTTACGCCGGCCTACTTAAAGCTCCACCCCTTTCAACGCGCAGCAGTGACGCGCAGGGTGGCGCCTTCTCTGTGCCTGAGTCGTGCCAGAGTCCTGCCCGTCTGCGCCCGTCAGCGTTCCGGCAGCAGACGGGGCAGGACGGCTGGCTGGCACTCATGCCTGTTTGGTGCACTATTCATATTTGTTCTGATCATGTCGCTTTCCTACTCTCCGGAGACCCTTCTAAACCTTCGTCCTCCGGTAGGTCGCTGCCATTATGTTTTCCCCGGTAGTTGTGCTCTAAGGAAAGGCTGCACGGACTGCGGCTGGCGTCTTCCCAAATATGAAAAGCCCATACCGATTCACCAACCGACCCCAGTTGTCTGCCTACTTCTTAACACACGTTCCTTGGGCTGCCACGCGCTGGACATCTGGAACTTGCTTGATAACGCTAATATATCCTGCCTTTTTCTAACAGAAACCTGGCTTAATGACACCTCGGCCCCTGACTTAGTCAACGCCATCCCTCCTAACTATTCCATCATTAGGAGGGATAGATAATCTGGGCGTGGGGGCGGTGTTGCTATCATAGTAAATAATCAGCTGCGCTGCACCACTTTTCCGATTGACAACATTCAGGAAACCGAGGCCCTTGGCTTCACACTTCATCTGTCCTCCTCTCAGGCATGCACCGGCATACTCTTATACAGAACCCCCGGCCCCTTAGGCTCTTTCTTGGACGAATTACAGGTAGCACTCTCAGTCCCTTGTCTTAAATCGGAGCATTGCTTACTCTTAGACGACCTAAATATTCATATGGATGAGGCCTCTAACCCAGATACAATGAAACTTATGGATGTTACTACTGCATTAGGACTAATACCGTTTATTCACGAACCTACGCATAATAAGGGTCACATCCTGGACCAAGTCTTCTCTACCATCTCTATTAATGCACTAGCTCCACAGCCGGTGCTATGGTCGGATCATTATTTAATTACTTTTTTCCTTTCATGTGCCCCATCCTCTAGAACGAAACCTACTATCTCTTCCAAACCAACTTCTAGACCTTTCCATCTTCTCTCAAATGAGATGCTACTGCAGGCCATGATATGCACACCCTGTACTCTGTCAGGCGACGTGGAAGATGATCTAGCCCACTTTGCCGAGTGGCTTGCGGCAAGATTGGCGATTCTCGTGCCCGAGAAAATAGTTAAATCTGGGAACAAACGGCCCTCTGCCCCTTGGTTCACCTCTCAGCTTAGGGAAGCTCGCCAAAACTGCAAGAGAGCCGAAAGAGCCTGGAGGAAGGATTACAATCCTCTGGAGAAAGTAAAACTTAAAAATCTGACTAGATCCTACCACAAGTTGTTGTGGAGTGAAAAAAAATCCTATCTTGAACGTCGCATTGATGAATCAGAAAACTAATGTAAGGAAATCTTTAAAATTGTCAAAGACTTCACTTCCCCGTCCCTAGGCACCCCCGCTCAGTCTCACTCAGAACCTTGGCTGATCGAACTGGCGCACTACTTTGCAGACAAGATAACATCCATCCAAGTTTCCCTTGCTGTTTATTCTAAACAATCTAAGGTTGCTCCACCAGGGGCCCCCTCCTCCTCACAACCTGTCTCAGCTCCCACTCTCTGGGAATTCCCCCCGTTGAGTCTTGCCTCCTCACTAGACCATCTGACAGGACTGAAGTCGGGCTCACCTCTTGATCCCTGCCCAGTTTCTTTTCTCAACAAAATAGCCCCAGCTCTAAATGGCCTCATCAATTCCATTCTTAACTCCTCACTGTCTTCTGGTGTAGTCCCTCGGGCTTGAAAGAGTGCCCTCATTCTTCCACTTCTAAAAAAACCAGCCCTTGATCCCATCGTGCACGCCAACTACAGGCCAATCTCTCTCCTCCCTGCTCTGGCGAAGGTGGCAGAAAGGCACGTGCACAGATCAATCTCTGATTTCATCGAGGAGAACAATCTGTTGCACAACACTCAATCTGGTTTTCGTGCTAATTATAGCACAGAGACCGCGTTACTTGAAGTCACTGTCGCTATCAGAGAGGTGTTGGATGCTGGAGGAAAGGCCATGTTGGTCATGTTGGACCTGTCGGCGGCGTTCGACACCGTTCCCCATGATACCCTCCTAACACGACTCTGGGAATGCGGTCTTCGGGGGACGGTGTGGAACTGGCTTAAATCCTTTCTAGCCGGCCATCGGCAAACGATCTGGGCGCCCCCACACTCCGCCGCTATGGCACCTCTGGAAGTAGGGGTCCCTCAGGGGTCTATTCTTAGCCCCCTGCTCTTTAACATCTTTCTGGCCCCCCTTGCAGATGTGGCGGAGTCTTTCGGCGCTCAGGTCGTGTCATACGCTGACGACACCCAGCTCTTGTTCACATATGACAAGAATGAGGTGTTTGACGGGTGTAATGGCCGGATTTTTCTGAGTAGATGGGATCAGCCCCCAGGGGCCCCTATGACCCAGCCAAAACGTACTCACCTTCCCTCCTCAGATCGCATCCACAATGGATAAATATACAGATATATACAGATCGCACCTAAGGATGGGGAATGACAATATACATGTATGGATTTTCTACAATATCTTATTCACATCAGTTGGTCTCGCGGCCACCCTGACCCAGACCGTTCTACCCTAGGGCAGATATGACACACAATCCGGTGCGTCTACACACGGGCCTGCAGAACCCAATGCTCCCTTTTCCACAAGCGTTCGCAATCCTGCGAAACTACACACTAGTTCGACCACCTAGTGCTCTCATTTACTCAAGCCACAATCCAGTGGGTATACACACTGGTAATCCCCCCCAGTGCTCTCATTAACGCCGCATATCAACGACGACCACATTCCTATGAACAGTTATCGGGATAATATCTCAGTTATCTGCTTGGGATAAAACTACAATAATAACTTTGAATATAGTTCCAAATTATATAGTGTACTCCCTGCTCTTGGCATCAAAGGTCCACTCACTCCCTCTTTATTTGACCACCATTTACCTGATCGGGATTTCCCATCCGTTCACATAAACGATTCCCAACTAGGAATGAAGTTTACCCAGATTGAACACGAACACCAGGTACACAGTAATTCTATAAGAATTAGGGTATTTATTAACAATAGACACAAATCACATTACTATGCAACATAAATTCTGCAAAGAAAAGGTAAAGATTAGAGTGCACATTCTATTAGAGTTAGGCAGAGGTCACCTGATTAGTGGGAAGTCTGGACTCGGCAGTCATCTAGGTTCCCTTCTCGTCTCTGTATCCTGGCTCGCCTTGCAGTCACCCCCAGCCGTCACAAGTACACGTCTGCACCGCTAGGCTCAACCTCGTCTGCTTCCCTTCAGGACACCGGAACCTTGCTGATTATTAGCTACCGTCTCTCTCTCTCTCTCTTTGTCAGTGCGCTCCGCGCTGTTTCCCGTTCAGTCTTTCTCAGAGAGTTTCGATCTTAAATCTTTCTCAGACTTCAAAGATGGCGACTTGTCCGCCATAAGATGAATAATGGCAGAGATGCTAACGGCTAGATGCCGCCTACGGACTAACTGACAAACTGACTAACACCTTCGCTAATATCAAAGCCCGTTCCTTCATGGAAATTCACGGCCAGTAACCTGCCGCCCACCAAGTTCTTGTACCTCCCCGTACCAAGGACACTTTCCCAGCCGGCCGGCCTGAAGTTGTGTCTTCGGAGTGGAGAAAAATACATTCCTTCGATAAGGGTCAGCCTGAACCGGTTCTCTCCAAGCGAACAACAGCTTGAAACTAAAACATTACACTTCACCTAGAAAGCCTTCTCGAGCTACCGGGCAGAAAGCAAAATGGAGTCTGTCTCGTTTAAGGCCTACGGAGCCCACAATATGCATAGCTCCATGGAAAATAGCCCAGCATGTTAGCAAATGAGCAAATCATAACTAATACTTATATATCTATCCCCTAACTTAAATTCATAAGCCTTACTTTAAGGAAAATGGCACGAAAATGCCCTAATATATGTAAGACAGGGTCCCTGTCTATAGTCCTAATCCCTATGCTATGGGGGTGATAGGCTGGAGTCACTCTCCATCATTCTCCTTCTCCAAAGAGCCAGCAAAAAGGCAGCCATTACATTACACCCCTTGACTCCAGTCTATTAACCACAAACTAAATGGAGCTAACATCAGTAGAAGAATAATATGAAACAAAACTAACTGATCTACGACCCTTACTAAGTCTAAAAAATTGGAGCAGGGAAGGGATGCATTGAATAAAGCAACAAATAGCTATCAGGACACAAATAGCGACAATAACCCCCCCTAAAATCTGTCGTAAGGAATGCATGTCAGGGAGCCAGCTAAAAAGCCATTCAAAGAAACCCTGATCTATATGTTGTCTAATTTCTGCAGTCAAGTCGTGGAGTTTGTCAATATGGGATTGGATAGCTTTAGAATGGTCAGACAAATTAAAACAGCATAGACCTTCAAAATCAGAATATTCATGTCCATGTTTTAACAAGAGATAATCAATGGCGGCCCTGTTCTGCAAAATAGCTCTACGTTCACCTTGGGCGTCTAATAAGAGGTCAGATAAAACAGTAGATGTTTGGTTAATGGACTTAACCATCCAGCAGGCCATTTTGCCGATTGTTTTGGCATTATAAATGGCCAATGCAGGCACTCCAATAATAGAAAAAGCTAAACCAAGATATTCTGATCTGGAATAAAGATGAACAGAGGAATCACAATCTTCATGCAATGACATTGAATCACGTACAATACGGGAATGTGAAGTAGGATGTGAGGAAAACATTAGCAAACTCAATCTAGTGATGGCACATGGGCCACCAGAAATATTGGCAGGAATATAGGGCCAAGACGAATTCCCACAGGAAAAGAGCCATCCAGCTGGCAATAGCATTGAACGATAATGGCTAGTGGCTACTAATAAACGTTTACAGGTCATATTATTTTTAACTGAAAGACATGAATTCGGAAGTCTCTTTAAACATAACAAACGTTGATGAGCTGAAAAGGAAGTAGCGGCTTGGAGCTTCAGCTTCAAGCACTCAGTAATAGCTTTAGGGTCACAAGTCATGATGAAACATAAGTCTCCAGGGGTAATATTAAAAGTAGTAATGCGGGAATGAATAGGAGCATCAAGGTCTGGAAGAGCAGTACATGAGGGACAGAATTCATGGGCCGCGAAATCACCCAGAATAACATTAGGTCGGGCATTAGATATATTAAAAATATGACGTAGAGTCTCAGTGGATGCAGGGACAGCAACCAAACAGGTCGCTAAAATGTCAGTGACGGACTTCATAGGCGTAAGGCAGAAATGTGGAGAGTTCGTCACCCGCTTTGCGAGTGTAATCCAAAAGTTAGTCGACGTCGTCCACGCAGACCGCGGGGCTCGTATTATCCCATCAACCGGCGTCGGTAGATCCTCTCCTCTCCCGGCGTAACAGGCCAAAAGGAGTCCAGCGCCGACACATCCTGCAGCAGCAATCCAAAGAATGATCTGGAAGAATACAAACACAGACCTTAATCATTCTCGTAAGTAACATTTATCAGCTGGGACAGCTTCCCAGCCATCTTTCCCTGGCTTCATCACCAAAACGGTGTTGTCATGACCGGTCGCAATAATATCAGCCTGTTCAGGAGGATTTTTAGGCGATTGCACCCATATTTTAGCTCCAGGAAGATCAGATGATCCGAAGCCTTTTTGTCCTCGCACAGTTAGCAATGTTGGGGCAGAGCCTTTTTTGATCTCACCACTGAAGACAGGCATAATCAATAACTGAGCAACACGGTCAGACTTTTTGATGAACAAATCCGTCTCACTGCTATTAAGCAGGAGAACCTAAATCTCTCCCTGATAATCACTGTCAATTACTCCTCCGAGCACTTGTACACCTTTCAGGGCCAGGCCAGATCTAGGGGCAATTAATCCAAAACTACCGGCAGGTATACAGACACCAATGCCAGTTTCAACAATGATTCGATCCTTTCTTGGAAATTTAGTATCATTTAAAGCATGCAGGTCGAGGCCTGCGGAACCAGGGGTTGCTCTACATGGAGCCAAAGCACCGGGGGTAATTTCCCAATACATGACAGTGTTCGATACAGAATTTGGTTTTGCATCAACATTTGGAGGAAACAAACGCATCAAAGGAGATTCAGCATGTAACAAAGGGCGATTATTGAGAATCAGTAAAGCTTGAAGTAAAACATCTCTCCACTGGCTGTAACGGTCATCAGTTAACTTGCGCAACTGTTCTTTCAACAAGCCATTCACTCTCTCAATCAGTCCTGAAGCCTGTGGGTAATATGGAATATGAAACACCCAATCAATATTATTTTCCGCACAGAATTCCTGCACCAATCTTCCACGAAAGTGAGATGCATTATCTGATTGAATTTGGAATGGGACACCATAGTATAGAATAATTAGTTCCAGGGTTTTAATTGTATTCACTTGGGTAGCGTTCTTGCAAGGGAAAGCGACCAAAAGGCCACTATAAGTGTCAACCACAGTACAAATATATTGACAATTCCTGCTCATAGGGAGCGGACCAATGTAATCAATCTGCCAAATTTGGGCGGGCAATTTACCTCGATACAAGCGACCTCGAACAATCTGAGGCACCTCTTTTTTCCTAGAATGCTGACAAATGGGACAATGTAGAATGACATCTTTTATTAAAGAAAAGGGAATATGAATTCCTCTATCGGCAGCCCACCTGCTAGTGGCTTTCTCTCCAAAATGTCCTGCTTTTTGATGGGCCCACTTCGCCAATCCCGCCAAATCAGAATCCTGCATGTCCACCACTGCCTCAGAAATTTTAGACTGTTCATCTGCAATATTATGAAAAAATTTGTCAAGGGAGTCAATTGGAGTATGAGCATCCACGTGAAAGATTGTTACAGTACTCTGCGGGAGCAACTCCCAAATTTCTTGCCACAGTTCTCTGCCCCACAGTTCCTTTGAATGCAATTCCCAATTATGACAATGCCATGTCGGTAACCAGACCGCTAGTCCATTCGCAGTGGACCAGGAATCAGTGAAAATATGACATGTACCAGGTAGTTCCTGTTTCAAAACTTGGTAAACTGCATAGAGTTCAGCATATTGGCTACTCTTACCATCTCCAGTTGTGCTCAACAATTTCTGTGTAAACGGATTATACGAAACAGCTTTCCAATGTCTTTTGTCACCAATGAATTTCGCAGAACCATCCGTAAACCACACATGTTTTCTATCCTCCGCGGACAGATCATCAAATGATTTACCCCACTTCACGGGAGACTCCTGCACTACGGGAACCGAACACTCACTTTCAATCTCATCGGAGGGCGCCTGCGCCACTCGCTCATGTAAAACCGCCACACCTTTCGGACCCACACGTGCCCTGTCCTGAATGTACCATTTCCATTTAATCACACTAGCCTCCTGAGCATGTCCAATTCGATGGGACTTTGGTGAACTCAAAACCCACTGCATAATGGGAATTTCGGGCCTTAAAATCACAGCATGGCCTAGGGTCAATTGCTCGGTATCCACCAGAGCCCAATAACAAGCAAGCAACTGTTTTTCAAAAGGTGAGTAGCGCTCACCAGCCTCAGGTAATTTTTTAGTCCAAAAACCTAATGGCACTTTTTGTCTGCCCTGCTTTTGCCACAAACTCCAATTGGCATACAGGCCTTCCACGGACACATTCAAATCCACATCACCTTCACTCACAGGCCACAAATCCAAAGCATACTGAATAGCTTCTTTAGCCAAATTAAAAGCAGTCTGTTGAGGTTCACCCCATTCAAACACATTCTTTTTACGAGTGACTCGATACAGTGGAGCTAAGATTTGACTCAAATGGGGAATATGCTGACGCCAAAATCCAAATAAACCAATAAAGCATTGAGCTTCTTTCCTGTTTCTGGGAACAGCAAAATCAAGTATTTTTAGTTTAACCTGTGGAATCACTTCTCTGTGACCCTCATGCCAATTAATTCCTAAAAATTTCACAGCTTGGGATGGAGTTTGTAATTTGTCAGGATTAATTTCCCAGCCTTTCGCTCGCAAACAGTCAATGATCTGATCTAAATGGAACTGCACCTGATCTTGCGTTTCACCTTGAATCAAAATGTCATCAATATAATGACAAACCTGAACTTGTGGATTCGTGGGCACTTCAGACAAATGTTCAGCCACCAGCCGGTGACAGATCGTAGGACTATGTACATAGCCTTGAGGAAGACTCCGGAACGTCATTTGACGTCCATTCCATGTAAAACTGAATTGTTCCTGACATTCGGGGGCAATCGGAATTGAAAAGAATGCATTAGCAATATCAATGGAAGCATACCACGTACCTGGATGCTTTTGAATTCTTTGAATCAGTGTGACAATGTCAGGCACTGCAACAGTCAATTTAGGCGTATTTTTATTCAATTCTCGATAATCAACAGTCATGCGCCAAGAGTTGTCACTTTTGCGCACGGGCCAAACGGGATTATTCCAAGCAGATGTGACCGGAGTAATGACTCCCGCGTCAACCAAATCTTGAATCGTAGCGGTAATTTCTTCATGACCACCTGGGATGCGATATTGCTTTTGAGAAATCACTTTCGTTGGTAAAGGTATTTTAATAGGTGGCATGCGTAAACGGCCAACCCGTACGGGTCTGGTCGAAATGTACTGTCGTGTACCAAATTGATAGCATCCATCATCCAAATGCAATGTCATACCTTTTAAAATGTCAATTCCAATAATGCATTCCAAAAGTGGCACAACCAACACAGAGTATTCTCTACGAGGGATTCTACCAATTTTAATTTCGAGTGCAGTTTGAACTGCGGGTGTCTCTTTAACACCCAAACCAGTGATCGTAAAAGACTGTCCATGAAATTTTCTCGACTTACCATGAATTAAAGTGGCCTCCGCCCCAGTATCAACTAACGCTCGGGCCCTTTGGATATTACGATGTTTCCAAAAAATCTCAATATCTACATATGGTCTGTAATCTCTGTGGGCCCACTTGCGTACCGGAGCTTGACCTATTTCCTAGTCATTTTTCCTGCGGTCTGACAACCAAGACAAATCAGGGTAAATGCTCTCAGTTTTCTTTGGTATTAGAATGTCTTGTTCATATCCGTCTCCAGTACGAAACGGATTAGTGTCAGGTTCAAAAAGTTGTGAATTGGGGTCAGAGAGTCTGTTACGATCCTCCCTCTTTCTTACATCAGGGGAATAACTCCTTGCATCTCGTCGTCTGTTAGAAACACGATCATCTCTTCCCCTCTCACGATCATCCACTCTCCCCCTCCCCTCATTACGACGAGGGGATCCATCACGTTCATAACGCCGATCATCACGGCGATCAGAATTCACACGTCGCCTCTCATCACCACTGTCATCCGAACCACGGTCATACTCATTCTTTCGCACACGACGGCCACCCTCCTTCCGATCCAAACCACGCTTACGAAACATATCCCACAAGATATTATTAGGCTCACCATCAATGTCTTCCCTTTTGACACCATCAGCAACGAGAGCAAGAAACATGTCACGTCTAGAGAACTTATAGTCCCCACCAGTGCGACCCTCA
Source organism: Lissotriton vulgaris (assembly GCF_964263255.1). Classification (NCBI taxonomy): domain Eukaryota; kingdom Metazoa; phylum Chordata; class Amphibia; order Caudata; family Salamandridae; genus Lissotriton; species Lissotriton vulgaris. The sequence goes on from NC_141685.1 coordinate 1,434,328,578, forward strand.
GATCGAGATTGTCTTTCAGGTTTAAACCATTCACCCAGCTCACCAAGCTGACGAACAGACTCAAGCACCACAGACAAAGGATTGCCAGTCTGATTAATCAATAATGTCATCATGACCTGCTTGTAAGCAACAGGAGAAGAACGGATAATGCGATTGCGCACAGAAGATGTTAAAAGGCCATCCAATAACTTGTCAGCAGTACTAAGAAAGATAGACGTTTTCATAACTTCCTCCTTTAGACGTTGCGACGCATCGCGCAAAGTGTACCACGGTTTCTCATCAATAGGCCAATCGGATTCAGTCGGATATTTATGATTACAGCCGTCAGACGCAAGCTGGAGCAAAGAAATTTGACCAGCACCATTATAATTCCGAAAATGATCCTGAATCGTAGAATCAGAACTCAAAGAGCAAAATCGCAAGCAATCAACAGCATCGAGCATAATACCGGCAGCGCCAAGTTCATAAAGACGCACCATCCAGGTAAGCAAGGCCTCACCAGGCCGTTGTCGAAATCGTTGCAAAATGTCACTAATCTCCTGCTGAGTAAAGTCTTCAATACAATCAAGAGCTATACCACCCGGATTACCAGGGGCCTGTTGTAATTTTCGTCGAAAAATCGGGTGAGCAGAAACTGCAGGAAGAGCTTCCGAGAAAGCCCGCATCTTAGATTTAGCAGCACAATCAGGGCAAGCTACGTCATCCACACGGGAAGAACGAGCACGGTCACAATCAGGACTTAAATCGATACATGAAGCAGATTTACAATCACGTCCGGAGCAAGAAGACTCGCGTTTGTCACCCTCCTCCGCCGAGGAGTCAGAAGTATGAGAATCCCAGATATTACCGTCCCACTCATCGGGGTTCCAATCCATTCCAGCTTTTGCTACAACCATACGCACTTTGCGTGAAGACACACGTCCACGACGATGTTTATACTTATATCGTGCAATACGGACCGCAGCCCTTTCGGCAATGGTCTGATATGTTTCAAGTTTGTCGGCAAGCAATTTATTTTGACAACGCAACAGAGTATGCGCATTTTGCAACTCAACACACTGTCCTTCCGTATCTTTAAACTGTTTCTGTAGCTGAACAAACCTCTCATGCAATATTCTGTATGCATTAAGAACAATCCACCCTCTGCGTCCTAAAATAGGAAGCTCATCACCCTTCACTACTGGCGCTTTCTGCAAGCACGATACCACATCGGCAGGCTCCGCCTGCTCCAAGCATGAAGACCAATTTTCACTCAAACCAGTAGAATCAGCCCACTCACGGGCCAAAGCCTCATAAGGCGTAGACTCCCAGCCGGGAATCTGAATCGGCAGTTTAAACACCGACGATGATTTTTTCGCAAACATATTAACACCAAAAATGTATATACACAAATTATAAACAAAATTCAATACTTCTAAGCCGAGCGCAAACCAACAAGATAAAATCAACACAATGCACACAGGCTTCGTAAACAGTTCGTGACGCCAGATGTAATGGCCGGATTTTTCTGAGTAGATGGGATCAGCCCCCAGGGGCCCCTATGACCCAGCCAAAACGTACTCACCTTCCCTCCTCAGATCGCATTCACAATGGATAAATATACAGATATATACAGATCGCACCTAAGGATGGGGAATGACAATATACATGTATGGATTTTCTACAATATCTTATTCACATCAGTTGGTCTCGCGGCCACCCTGACCCAGACCGTTCTACCCTAGGGCAGATATGACACACAATCCGGTGCGTCTACACACGGGCCTGCAGAACCCAATGCTCCCTTTTCCACAAGCGTTCGCAATCCTGCGAAACTACACACTAGTTCGACCACCTAGTGCTCTCATTTACTCAAGCCACAATCCAGTGGGTATACACACTAGTAATCCCCCCCAGTGCTCTCATTAACGCCGCATATCAACGACGACCACATTCCTATGAACAGTTATCGGGATAATATCTCAGTTATCTGCTTGGGATAAAACTACAATAATAACTTTGAATATAGTTCCAAATTATATAGTGTACTCCCTGCTCTTGGCATCAAAGGTCCACTCACTCCCTCTTTATTTGACCACCATTTACCTGATCGGGATTTCCCATCCGTTCACATAAACGATTCCCAACTAGGAATGAAGTTTACCCAGATTGAACACGAACACCAGGTACACAGTAATTCTATAAGAATTAGGGTATTTATTAACAATAGACACAAATCACATTACTATGCAACATAAATTCTGCAAAGAAAAGGTAAAGATTAGAGTGCACATTCTATTAGAGTTAGGCAGAGGTCACCTGATTAGTGGGAAGTCTGGACTCGGCAGTCATCTAGGTTCCCTTCTCGTCTCTGTATCCTGGCTCGCCTTGCAGTCACCCCCAGCCGTCACAAGTACACGTCTGCACCGCTAGGCTCAACCTCGTCTGCTTCCCTTCAGGACACCGGAACCTTGCTGATTATTAGCTACCGTCTCTCTCTCTCTCTCTTTGTCAGTGCGCTCCGCGCTGTTTCCCGTTCAGTCTTTCTCAGAGAGTTTCGATCTTAAATCTTTCTCAGACTTCAAAGATGGCGACTTGTCCGCCATAAGATGAATAATGGCAGAGATGCTAACGGCTAGATGCCGCCTACGGACTAACTGACAAACTGACTAACACCTTCGCTAATATCAAAGCCCGTTCCTTCATGGAAATTCACGGCCAGTAACCTGCCGCCCACCAAATTCTTGTACCTCCCCGTACCAAGGACACTTTCCCAGCCGGCCGGCCTGAAGTTGTGTCTTCGGAGTGGAGAAAAATACATTCCTTCGATAAGGGTCAGCCTGAACCGGTTCTCTCCAAGCGAACAACAGCTTGAAACTAAAACATTACACTTCACCTAGAAAGCCTTCTCGAGCTACCGGGCAGAAAGCAAAATGGAGTCTGTCTCGTTTAAGGCCTACGGAGCCCACAATATGCATAGCTCCATGGAAAATAGCCCAGCATGTTAGCAAATGAGCAAATCATAACTAATACTTATATATCTATCCCCTAACTTAAATTCATAAGCCTTACTTTAAGGAAAATGGCACGAAAATGCCCTAATATATGTAAGACAGGGTCCCTGTCTATAGTCCTAATCCCTATGCTATGGGGGTGATAGGCTGGAGTCACTCTCCATCATTCTCCTTCTCCAAAGAGCCAGCAAAAAGGCAGCCATTACAACGGGACCCGCATCAGAAGCTGCCTAGAGGCAGTCTTTGGTTGGTTCAGAGGACACTGCTTAAAATGCAACTCCGACAAGTCGGAGCTGCTTTTCTTTGGCTGCGCCACTGAACCAAATTGGAAAAGCTGGTGGCCGCAAGACTTGTTTCCTCCTGCAAACGCAAGTATCAAAGCAAAAAATCTAGGAATCATTGTTGACAATGATTTAACCTTTGGGCCTCAAATATCCTGTCTCTCGGGGAAATGTTTCGGGATCCTTCGGATACTCAGAAAATGTCTCCCCTTGATCTCAATTAACCAACGAAGGGTCATTGTTCAAGCACTTGTTGGGTCTAGATTAGACTACGCAAATGCCCTTTACCTAGGTCTCCCCAAATACCTTGAGAGGAGACTTCAAGTAGTCCAAAACTCAGCTGCCCGGGCTATCTACGGGCTCCCCAGACGCGCTAGTGCCTCAGACTTGTTAAAGGAACTGCACTGGCTTCCCATAGCCAAGAGGGTCCTTTTCAAAAGTCTGACGCTGACTTTCAAAGCCCTTCACGATATTGGCCCTAGCTACATCAGGAAACGTCTTGTTTTCTACAAACCTAACAGGGCCTTACGGTCCGCCTCTTTGTCTAAAATGGTTGTTCCGACCATTAAACGCGCCAGACAAGGCGGCCGCTCTTTTCACCACTTGGCTCCTCGTGCCTGGAATGAGCTTCCCCTTTCTCTTAGACAGATCCCCAGCCTTATGTCTTTCAGAAAGGCTTTAAAAACTTGGCTTTTCACCAGATAGGCCCCGCCTTTCCTTATGTTTTGCAGTTATGTTGCCACCCCCAAAGGACTTCTTCGCCAAAGCGCCGGGACACTCCTTCTGGAGTAGCTGTTGCGCTATAGAAGAATTTGATAACATAACATAACATAACAATATTTGCTCTGGGATCAGGCAGGCTCGAAATAATGCTTCTAGGCCGTGTACCTGCCAATCTTTTGTACCCCAGATGGTTTTTGTTTCAATGTTATTTTTCCAGAAATCAAAACCAAATGTAATCATTTTTTCATAAAATGCTTCTGAATATATAAATTTAGTATTTGTCAGCATGGTTTTCGTCCCTGTTTTATCCAACAGTTTATAATAAAATGTTTCTGCATTACTCGTGTTAAACCCTGAGAAGTATTGGAATTTCTCAATGAATGTTTTTGAACTGCTTTTAGGTGGAGTAGCACAATGTTCCCATTGGTTATATTTAAAAACATTTCTAGGTTGAGCAGATTTATGTGAATAGTGGTCTGCGTAATGTGAAAAACAGTACATCTGTTCATAATTAGATGAACCTTGTAAATAATCATGTTCTGTAAATTTTGCTGACAACACTAAATCCGACATCATATCATTTATACTTTTAAAGTCCCAATCAGCAGAGAATGTACTTGGTTTTACAAAGTCACTTAATGAAACCTTAAACTGGTGAGGATATTTCAAGATCTCGACCGGGCCATATATTTCATAGTCTGTCTTGTCCCAAACTACCCCGCCGGGTATTGGAATGGCTGTGACATTTACTGATGATAGTTCTCTTTTCTCGACGTGAGATGATTAGTGAGGTTTCAGAACTAAGTTGATGTTCTGACTTGCTGTGTCCATTGAACTGTATTTTCCGTTAATTAATGTTCCCAAACAAAGTACCATGATGAGCCAAAGCAGGAGGAAAAATACACCTAGCCCAATCCAAAATTCTAACCATGGAGAAATAAGATAGGTTTCGTTGAGTTGATGAAAGAGTTCTGTTGCTTTATCTCTAAAAGTCTTTGTTTCTGGCGTCACTTCAGGGTCGCTTTGATCTTCAGAAAAGATGTCGAAATCGATGAAGTAGCCAGATGCAGTTCTGTCGATTGTTGGAATTGTTTTTCCAATTTGGCTTTCATTAGCACATTCTGATGCCACATCATTTTAGACTGGTGTTTCATGACGAACTGTTTCAATTTGTGTTTCAAGAGACACAAGTTCCATGGCATTTCTGCATAGTCCTTTTTTATTCACTGCAGGTTTATCAAATGTGATTAGTCTTTCAGTTTGAACCTCTCGGATACTTGCAAATTTGGGTATTCTGTTACTTCTTGGGAGTCCACTGGGCCTGCTATTGATTATAGGCCACATGATTGTGGTTTTACCAGGTTGATTGATACAACTCTGTTCTCCTTTTTACCAGCAAGGGGCGGTAGTACTACTGATCTTGTTCCGTTGATCGCTAAGAAAAGTACTGCTTTTCTGTAAGAAGGCCCAAATTCCTTCTTCACCGCTATTTTCTCTCTGACCAGATCCCCAATCTTTGGAATCCAGACAGGTCTTGCTGGGACAGGTGGTGTGTCTTCAGTGGTGGTTGGCTGTTGTTTTAACTTTATGTTGCTCAGGGCTTTTCTTGTTTCATTTAAGTCCTGTAAAACAGCCAAAGGATCTTTGATGTCAAAGTCTTTATTCTTATCTTCTACCACTGAAGCAAGACTATCTAAGTCCTGAACATGCATTCTAGTTCCGAACAATAGTTCGTATGGAGTGAAACCTTTTAGAGAATTTCTTGGCAAGTTGTTAAGACTACGTTGGACACTTATTAAATGTTTGACCCATCCATCACCCAAACCTAATACCTTTGCTGTTATAGATTGCTTTATGTCTCGGTTTTTTCTTTCCACTACGCTGTTTCCCTCAGGATGGAAGGGACAAGAGAATCGCAATCCAATGCCCATGCTGGTCATGACCTCCTTATAAGCTCGAGAGCTAAAAGCAGGACCCTGGTCAGAATGAAGCATGGCAATTGCGTATGTGCCGATAAAGACTCGCAAATCTTTTATAACAGTTTTGGCGTCAGCCGAGCGCAGGGGCCACATTTATTAAAGTAAATGTAGTCTTAAACAATTAATAGGATGCTGGATTGCATGTGTAGATAGCTTTATGCTACCTTCATAAATGGCCATGGCATTACTCCGCTTGACTAGTTACTGCGGTCTCTGTCGCAGTCTGGACAGCTCTTTACAAATTTATAATGGTGCAGGCTGATCCCCGGCCACCAGTATACTGATTGTAATTCGGTCAGAGATTCCTTCATCTGTTTGTGCCTTGGACCTTCACCCATGTGTGCGTCTGCTATTAATAACTTCCTCCGATTCGTGTTTGGAATTACCCTATCCCCCACTCCAGGGATTCGAGCAAAAGGAACGAAGTTTGCATCAATTACATATGTATAAATGAGTGGATAGTTCACAGGCAATGCTGCACAGTTGTCTTTTGAAGACGTTTTACTGCCAGCATGGTTTCCCCGTCTATGTATTTTTCTGAACGCTTTTTTGTGGCTACGGAAGCCGGTTTAGTTGCTTCCGCTGTGGCTGTATTAGCCAATAAATTCCCTGCAACGTGAATGCCATCACGTTGATGACTCAGAGTGTGTATCACGTGAGTCTTTTGTAGTTCTTTCTGAAAAAGAACTACTTGTTTCCAAAGCATTTTATGCTTGATTGTGGCACCTGTGTCATCTTTGTAATCATTTTGAACCGAGCTCTGCAAATCATTATTGTAAGAATTGATGCAAAAATGCGAATCGCACACGATTAGTGTAGGGAATTGACGTTCGGCATTTTCAAGCGCCATCTTTAAAGATCTGATTTCAGCTCACTGAGCCAAACATTTTCTCAGTGATTCAGTTTTTGTTATTTACCGCAGAGCCAGTGACCTTTAACAATCGCGCAGGCTGCATCGTAGGATTTATTTTCTACATTGTAATGCTGTACAAATCTGTCTGTATAGATTATACAGGAGTACTGTTCAAGGGGAAGAATTTCGATTGGCAGAGGATATTCTTTTTCATATTTTAAATCATTCAGTTTTTTCATGTGCGGGCGAAATAGTATTTCACGTCTTCTGCAGCAAGAGAATTTTCCCACTGTATCCATTTTGGATCCAGTGACACTGTAGGCAGGTTTACTGGGCTGAATAGTGCCTCGAAGGCGGATTCTGCTGTGAGAACAGTGATCCTTTTGCCTTGTGCTAGTGCTCGTTCTTTCGCTATAGCAGTTTGCACTGCCTTCACAGTATTTTCTGTGAGACTGAATGTTTTTTCTGCTTGTGTGTACAAATGTGATTTTTAAGCCATTGGTACCGTTTCTCCCTCATTTGAGGTCAGGTACGTGAATCCGCATCTTCCTGCGATGACCCGGATTACAAGGTTGCGTGTATTGTCACGTGTTTCTAATTTTGTTTTTGCTAACATGTCGGTTTGCAATGATCTCAAAATTTCCGTGTGTTTTTGAGTCCAGTTGATTGGTTTAAAATCAGGTTTTATTAATTCGTAGAGAGGTTTAATCCTCTCTGTGTAGTTTAGAATGTAAGTTCTTCCGAAATTCAGGAAGCCTAGAATCGATTGTAAGTTCTTCAGCGTTTTCGGTGCTTGGAGTACAGCCCACTTCTCTAAGAAGTTGTCCGCTAGGCTTTTTCCTTCACTTGATAATTCGTATACTAAGAATAAGACTGTTAGATGGGCAATTCGTGACTTTTTAAAGTTGAATTTGTAACCCTCTGCTGCGAACCCAAGTATTATGGTGTTCACCCTTTTCAAGTGAGTATCACAGTCGTCGTCTGTGAGATAGATGTCATCGACATACGATAATGCCTCATCATCATATATTTGTAGCAACTCTGTTACTCTGGCTGAGAATAGTCCTGGGCTGTTCTTGAATCCCTGTGGGAGCCTACAGAAATTTTTCTGTGACCCCATTATTGAGAAAGCGGTCAAGTACCTGCTTTCTGGTGCAATATTTTGGCAAAAAAAACCATTAGATATGTCTAATGTTGTTTTGTACTTTTTGCGAACTATGTTATTCATTAGTGCCGCACTGTGCGAATTTTGTACTGCAAATGTTTTGCAACATGAGTTAAGGTGTCCGTAGTCCAAGACTAGACGATACAAATCGTCCGGTTTGAAGACAGGAAACAAAGGATTGTTCATTTGAGAGGTGCATGTTTCAATTACTCCTTGGTATTCAAGTTGATCTAAAATCTCCCTGACCTGTTTTTTAGCTTCTTGCTTAATTGGGTACTGCCTTTGTGCAGTCGGTTGACTTTTTAACTGGATTTTGTGAGGAGAAGAGTCCTCATCCCATCCTACATGATTTTTATATAATGCTGGTACCTGGCTACTGCCCATTTCCTTGCATATATATATTTAATGTGAATTGGAATGTGATTTGAGAAGGCAGGCATAATCATTTCTTTGCTATGAGGGCACTCCCTGACAAACTCAGGGGGCCAATCTTTCTCGGCTAACAGGATGTCATAGCCTTTTGAGAGGTTATCCCAAAATAGACCCCTTATTTTTCTAGTCTTATCTCCCTCTATACGCAGTGTTATTTTGTATATCTTATGAGGTTCGCTAACTCTGGTGTCTGCAGTTTCTACCTGAATGCATTCATTCGTGTCCACTGTCTCCAGATGACTCATCAGGATCTTGCGATCTATGCTGATTTCTGCTGCACTGTCTAGCATTGTCTGTGCGCACTCTCCGTTTTTCAGCTGTGTCCTCAGTATTCTCGGCATGTTCGATTACTCTAATAGTGGCTACCTTCTTCCTTGGGAATTGTAATTTTTTACTTTGAGCAGGTTCCTTGTCTTTGGACTTGGTGTGCTCTTCCCTTGGATCTGACCGTCCTCTTCTTTCCGATTTCTGCGAAAAAGATCGAGAGGGACGTGTATCAATACTTTGATATCTATCAGGTTTTTTCAAGTTATCCCTATTTCTAAGGTTATATCTTTTCTCAGAGTGCTCCCTCTGGGGAGACTGGTGTTCTCGAGTCGGAGTTCTTTCCCTCCGTCGAGGAGACCTTCCTCTGGACTGGAAAACTTTTTCTTTGGGAGTGGATTGTTTATTTCCATCCCAGCTCTTTTTAGGAGTGTTTAGATTATTTTTAATAAATAATTTTTCAGGATTTTCGAGTAGTTGGGGTTTTACTGGTTTCCCACCCAAACTATCTCTATCTAATTCTTCATAGCATTTTTCTATAATTCTGGCAAGCTCAATTGGTTGATCTGTTATATCTTGTTCTTTCAATTTCTGGTGGATCGCCACAGATTCTGCTTCCCCTTTTATGTTGGCTAGAAATATAGCCGAGACCTGCTTGAAGTCTTTCAGTAATTTCATACCAAGAGTTAAAGCAGGTTCTGGACCGTATTCATTCTGAATTTGTTTCAGCCCATCCGGTATTACCGCCATGGACGGAACATCATGTGTTTTTGTGTAAATGGAAGCAAAGACTGTACCCCAAGTGTCACAGTCCTCCACATTTGGTGTGACCCCCATTGGAAGGCAGATAGTCAGAATTCTGTGTTTCTCAATAGGGGTAGTATTCGGGAATACTGCCTCTATTTGAGTAATTTTCTGTGCTAACCAGAAAGGAATTTGTTCCCGTTTTGCGGGAGTTTTTCCAAGACATGATTTTATGTTCTGTGGTGTAATTTTATTTGTGTTCCCCTGATGAGGGGTCAGCTGTGGAACATTAACAGTTGTTTGGACTGTTGCAGTCCGCATTACATATTGGACTAACTGTCTATGTATTTTAATCAGTAATTTTAGCTGTGCTAAAAGTTCTTCTCTTGACATTTTTTCAATGTCTGGATGTGGTGTGTAGCTGGCTAGAACGGGCCACGTTGCTCCTGGTCTACCTAGTGGACCGAGCCTGGTGATGTGATCATTATGTTTTAGGGCGCCTTTAAACCAGAGCAGGTGCTCTTGGTATTTTAATGGGATTTCAATTTCCTCGAAAGGAGCGTACTCTTCCGGTGGTTCCTCTATTTTGTAATAGTGAAACTCGTGTGTTGGAGCGTTTGCCGCTGGAAAGTTTATCCAAGAATAGAATACCTCTGTCTGCCGATATTCGTGTGACTGTATCACGAAAATGACTGTACCACCTTGTGAGGTCAGTCCGTTTTCTTTATGTTTTGAAGTTATAGATTTTCTTATGTTTGCCGGGATGATAATCGCATCCGGTTCATTAATTCCTGTATCATCGGGACCCTGCTGATTCGCGTCTACCGCGACTACATTGGTTCCGTTGTTATTGCCATTTACTGACATTGTATTAATGAAGGTTTGCCGAGCAGGTTTCCAAGGAAACAAAGATTAGGTGCACAATATTTTGGAACACTGTATCCTTCAACGTTGACTAAACCAGAAACTTTACATAGGAATCTCTTCCTACTAAGTTCCGGCGGATTTTAACCTTTCACCCACTCCAGACGTCTATTGGAGTATTTATGGGAGAAAGGGTCTGTGAGAAAAAGCACGACTGAGTTACTCTAACGTCTTGCGTTAGTTTTATCGCCTTACCAAACGTTGGGCGCCATGTAGCTTAGTTCCTATTTTCCCAGCAGTGTAGACGTAGGACTGCGGTCTTCTAGGTCTCTACTGACTATGTTAGACTTAATTTAGGTTTGCGCCAGCTAGCTCAGAGGTCACTGGAAACTTTCTTGACTGAATAGGAAGTGATCAGCTTCCCTGGCTCAGACAAGAAGGGATTCAGCTTCCGACAACCGCATTAACATGACAACTTTGCTCCTCAGAATAAGAGTGAATCTCTAGAGTCGTGGGAAACAATAGACAGCTATTTCACCCAGTCAGTTGTGCAGATTTACAGGATGCAGAGAATAGAGAGACGGGCGTTTTCAATAAAAGTATATTATTTATTGAGCAGTCTTCCTTCTCATGCAAGAGAAATGAATTGCCACAATTACAAGACTTTTTATTATGAAAAGTGCGTACAGTAAAAGGAGTATTACGAAATAATACTGTAAAAGCATTGATATGGTTTCTTAGCCATAAGATAGTTAAAATGAATAAAATATATACATTCATATTTACATTGGCTAACGACCTCAACTGGTGCTTCTAACTACGCCTACCCCAGTGTACCTGACCTAAGCCTAATACAAGGGAGGGAGTAAGTAGCAGTTTAAGTTAAGTTGGTTTTGCGGGGAGTTTGTTTCAAGAATTCTCTCTAAGGGTTTAGTCAGCACCGTACCTCTGGAATAGATTGCAGGAGGTCTGGTATCTCCTCTCAGGACCCGATATCCCAGTCACCCGCAAGGGTAGGCTGGAAACGCCGGAGCTGAATTTTCTCATCAGGAGAAAAGACAGCGTCTTTCTCAGCGCGTCAAGGAGGAGGGGCAGTGTCCGTGGGCTTCTCGCATCTGCTGGGCTCTGCAAGGGGACAGCTGATCTGCTCCAGTGTTCACCACCACTGTGTGTTTGCTTAAGGCAACGTTGGTATATTTATACCTGAAAGGTGCCGAGTTTGACGTAAGTTTTTGGACATCAGACGTCAATAAAGATGTCACTAAGAACTGGTCGTTCTTACAGTGCTCGCAGGAGTTCTATTACTAATCAAAACAAAGCAAGCGGGGCTTTTCCAGGTTGCTGGGGATTTGAGATGTCGAAAGAACTCGGTGTGCTATCTAGGAATCTAACGAAGTGGCTTCTGCTGTGTCATGGACTGTCATGAACTGCAGAGACGAGTTACTGAAATATGGCTCTGATGGTTATGCCATTATAGGGATATGTATTGATTATAGCCGTATAGGGGCATGAGGTCACAATATTGATCGGGGTCCTAGATAAAACACAACACCATTTTGGATGCCCCTTGCATACTCATGTACACAATATGGAGGCAAAGTTGCTTTTCTCTGCAGTTGAAATGTATTGCTGACATTCCAGAAGTTGGAGGGAAGAGACAGATCCCCCAAACAAGTTGCTACTGTTGCTGTGAGTGGCTGCTAATTAGTCTTTTAGAGCACCGCCATTTGGTAGATGATGGAGGTGAGGGTGGGACTGTAGTCACTGTTATTCAGAATTTTAGTGGTTCTTTAAGTGTGCCCAGTCTTCTTTCTTATCACTGTTCAGTGTGGCTGTTGATTACCAGGTACAAAATGCTTACCTTTTTGAATCATTGTGCGGATGCTCTGAAAAAGGTGATTGCTCTGCTGTGAGGATAATCGCTGTAAAAAAAAGCTGTGTCTGGAAGACAGCCTGGAAAGGACACATGAAAGAAGAACCAACTCAAAGCAGTTAATGTGAATGCAGACAGAAAATGATCATCCACTGTCTGCTTTGACTGTATACACGTGGAAACCACTGATCCACTTCACTTGTTGTTCCATTTACAAGTTGCCTTTGACAAAGGAATTTTCACAGATAGACAAGAGAGACCCATATGTCCTTGCAAACTGGGGGTTGCTAAAATACAAAAACAATGTTCACAAGGAACTCATTAAATAAAGTATTACAGTTTCTGCAAGAATTAGTATATATTGCATGAATGAAGCAGAGATCGAGAAACATCTAGGATGGAACCTTGATTCAATTAAGTCTGTTAATATTCTAATGCTTTTTTTGGAGAAGCCCCCAAAACAATTATTGCAACTGTATTTACTTAAGCCGAAGTAAGTGTAATTTTTTTTTGCATTATGATATTCAAAAGTACAAAAACAGGCATAAACGAAATATTAAGTTGTGTATTTACAATAAATATATTTTCACATTTCACAGTGTTTTGTGGCCCACAGTGGTGTGACCATAACCAAAAGAATTGCAAAAAAAGTAGTGCTGATAAAAAGGCGGAGACACAAAAATGGTTATTGGTATTATAAAAAGAAGAGCTCTTGGAAGTTTTAGTACAATCGATTTAGTAAGAAATGGTTTGTGTTCTTAGGCTCTCACTTTCTAGTAGTCAATGACGTTTTGACCCTCTCGAGATACTGGGTTCCTTTATGTGCTTTTGTAAGTTGACAGATCCCATGGTGATGGGCCTCAGTCATATGATCTTTTCAACAGTTAATTTGTAAGCAACCTCTAAAGAGAAGATGGCTTGATTCTGACTTCTAGTCTGAATTCAAGGTGAATGACACAAATATCAGTTCCTAAATATTCTGGGACATGAATATCATGACAAAAATCTTGTGACTACCAAAATATCATGAAACAGAATAGCTAAGGTTAGAATACCGATTTTTTTTTATATATAATAACATGTTTGGAAATATTGTTGTACATCCTACTTAGCCTCTTATAATTTCCCTATTGTTTCTCCCTCACTTATTCCTCCTACACCGATATATAGTATCTCTCAAGAACATAAACCTAAAGCTGCTCACATTCATAAGTTATTGTCATTGCCTGTTACTGAACGTCCTAAATCTCTTACAGAACTAGCCTGGGAAACAGTCTTATCTTTACCACTTCCTGTTTCTGTTTGGGATAAATTGTGGTCTAAGTTATCTAAAAAATGTATTGCCGCTAGTATAACTCAAGTCAAGTCACAAATCCTTTATTCAGTTTTACAAATATATAAAAACCATAAAAGTGCATTTGAAAATTTACACATAAGAGCATATTTAAGATTTGATTTTCTGATAAAATACATATAAAAAATCATTAGGAGTTTTGACCTAATGTAATATACAGAAAAGGAATAACTTTAAAAACAATCTAAAACATAGTGCACTCATACAAAATATAAAAGGATATGATTTTAAAAACTTTTTTGTCAACCCTAGTCTAGAATTGGCCTATGTCTGACAACAAACTTCAAAAATGTAACTATATATTTTTCAGTACACACTTCTTCTTCCAAAAATTGGAGACAAAGAATTGCAGAGCGGCATCTACGGAAACCCATAGTTTTTAGAATCGGGAGTAGAGGCTGGATTAAATGCGGAATTGAACAGTAACTGCAACACTCAGTCAACTAAATGGGGGAGTCTGGCGAGCTTAGACTCACAGCAGCAGGCTAAGATCAGAGGTGCTAGGGGGGGATCTCCAGAGTTCTACTCCGTTAATGAAGGATCAGATTCGACAGATTTAAGCGAACAGGAGGGGGGCAGTACTACTGAGGTCACCACCACTGGCTCAGACTCGGATAATTCCAGACACTCAAGGGATAAAAATACTCAAAGGAAAAAGAAAACAGGAGCAAGAAGAAGTGGAGAGAGTAATAAAAATAAAAAATTGTCATGGGACTATTCAGCAACCTCTGGGATTTATCAAGAGACTGGTGAAGGAAATGGGGCCGGTGGGGGGTCACCAGTAAGGAATACATCCCAAAATATAACGATGGAGATGATGTTTGGTACTTTAAAACAGATACAGTCTGAGGCCAGGGTGGAAAGTCGGAGGGCAAGGCGGGATACAAAGAAAATACAGGCGTCAATCAGAAAATTGAACAGGAAGTATGAGGTGGTGGAGGAGAGGGTCTCAGAAGTGGAACAGAGGACAGGAAGAATGGAGGATGAGATGACGGACTGGCAGGACTTCAAAAATGAACAAGGGAAGAAAATTGAAGATCTTCAATGGAAGATAGAAGATTTTGAAAACCGGCAAAGACGGAACAACGTAAGACTACTTGGTATTGAGGAAGGACTGGAGGGGCAAGACCCAGGGGGATATGTTATCAAACTATTGAAAGGAGCTTTCCCAGACTCCCAGTGGCAGTGGGAGTCGGAAATTCAAAGAGCTCACAGATTCCCGCTCATAATGAAGAAAAATTATAGGGCCCAGCAGAGTGTATTGCCAAGAGCGATGCTTGTGTTTGTGGGGAACTTTCTTGCTAGACAGGAGATTATGGACAGAGCAAGGCCAGACGCTAGGAAGACTTATGATAATGTTACATTCTTTGCTAGACCTGACTTCTGTCATGTTACAGTTGAAAGAAGATGGAAGCTAAGGCAGCTGATTTCCCCCTTTCAGAAACTAGGTGCACAGGCATATCTACTCTACCCAGCAAGATTAAAGATTGTTAATCGAGGGCAGATCAGGGTGTTTGCGTCAGAAATTAAAGCAGGAGAATTCTTGGCTGAGCTTACGGAACAGAGCAGAGGGAAAAATAATAAAGAAAGAAATACACCTAAAACATCATAGAATATGATACTATTAAGCAACATGCAAGGGCAGGAGAGAGAGGCGATCCTACAGCTATAGAGGCCACACATAGGTCAGGATTGACCTATTTGCCCGTAAAAGGGGGGGAGGGAGACAGGGGGAGGGGAGAGGGGAGGGGGGGAGAGGGGGGGCAGGAGGGGTTGGACATACGGTTAAACACAACACGCAAAGAGGAAACAAAGGGATACAATGCATTTGAGAAAAGAGTACTACAGGCAAAAGATTATGGGAATAGAATGTGGTACCATATGAAGGAAAAATATAAGACTCTGCGATGACTTTGAGGATTGCCTCTATAAATATTTGTGGTCTCAATAACGGAGGGAAAAGGCAGAAAGTAGCAGCAATGTTAAGAATGCTTAAACTGGATCTAATTTGTCTCCAAGAGACACATATAGAAGAAAACAATAAATATCTACTTGAGCAAATGGGATTTGAGGTATTAGCCTTTACCAGACAAGATACTAAGACCAAGGGAGTAGCTATATTAGCTAAGAAGGGAGTCTGTAAAACAAAAAGAAAAAAAGAAGATCATGGGGGAAGATGGGTTATAATTGAGGGAGAAACTAGTGCAGGATGCTGTACCTTAGTCTCTGTCTATGGTTCTACAGAAGACGACCCAGAGGTTTTCGAATACTTGGATCAGGAATTGTCTTTGTGGCCGGAGCCAATTATCTGCTGTGGGGATTTGAACATAAATGGGATGAACGGCTTGGGCAGGGCGGGCATGACGGGAGGGGGGAAGTACGGGGGGAGGAAGAAGAGGGTTTGTAAGGCTGTATGTGATCTTATGAGACATAATGCGTTAGTCGATCTTTGGGCACAGAGACATCCACCTGGAACGGGCAGTACATATTATTCAGCACCACATCGACTGGTTGTCAGATTAGACTACTTTCTGATTTCTAGTTCACTAGTAGGTGTTAGTCAATTAGAGAGGCTGCCTAGGATGTTATCAGATCATAACCCGCTAGTATTGACACTTCCACAGAAGATAGCAGATGAGAGGAAGCCTTATAACTGGACTTTTGAGAGAGGACTCCTTAAAGATGAGGGATATGTGAATAGAATGACATCTTGGATTAAACAATTCTGGGAAACTAATAGAGGGACAGCAACAACTGCCATGGTTTGGGATGCCTTTAAAGCAGGCATCAGGGGGGAAACTCTCTGCTTCACGCTTCAACGGACTAAGAAAGAGAGAGAGGAAATGGAAACAAGGATAAGGGACTTAAAAGAACTAGAAGACCTCCTAATACTAGCAATTACCAAGCAAGATCGGTTGGAAGATCTACTGTTAAACATAGAGTTAAAAAAGGCAGAGGCGAGTGAAAGTGTAGCAAGGAGGGCTGCGGCCAATTATTTAGCCAAAAGAGAGGAAGGATATGAGTACAATGAGAGAATTGGGCATCTCCTCGCTATTAAAACTAGACAGAAGTCAGCAGCGGGGGAGATCAAGGAAATAAAAAATGAGTTAGGAGTAGTAGTAAATAAGGTAACAGACATACAGGACGTGTTTAAGAGATTCTATACGAAACTTTATGAACAGGATATAAGTAAATCAAAAATTGAGATCACAGAATACTTAAATATTATAACGCATCCAGTATTAGAAGAGGACGAGAAAGATAAATTGGACCTTAAATTCACACTACAGGAGATTCAGGAAGCAGTGAATAGTCTTCCCTCTGGGAAAGCTACCGGTCCAGACCAGATTCCAGCAGAATTTTATAAAACATTTTGGGACATACTAGGGAAAGACATGCACAAAATTTTTACTCAGGCACAGAGGGGAGATTCAGTACCACAATCTTTGGCAGGGGCTGACATTATTGTAATTTTAAAGAAAGATAAGCCTCCCCTAGAACCTGGGTCCTATCGCCCAATAACACTTATGAATGCGGATGCTAAAATATACACAAAATCACTTGCACATAGGTTAAGTAAGGTTATAGAGCACTTGGTTAGCACATCACAGCACGGATTCATTCCAGGGAAGGGCACTACACAACACACAAGGCAAATGATTACGCTTCTGGATGCTATGGGGGTTGCAGGAGATCCTGTCGCGGCTATATTTCTGGATGCAGAGAAGGCCTTCGACAGGGTCTCTTGGGACTACCTATGGGAGGTAATGGAGTGGTATGGAATTGGCAGAGGGTACATTAGAGCAATACAGGCAGTGTACTCTAGCCCCACGGCTAGAATAAGAATAAATAAAGGGTATACCAAGACAGTACAGATACAACGAGGGACACGACAGGGATGCCCAGCATCTCCACTGCTATTCGCCCTCTATATAGATCCCATATTACGGAGACTGGAAAAAAACAATAGGATTCCCCCAATTGAGTTACATGAGAGAAGATACAAAGTATTTGCGTACGCAGATGATGTGGCCGTCATCACCAACAAACCAGACATAGCAATACCAGAGATAGAAAGAGAAGCATCAAACTTTGGGGTACTTTCAGGATATAAAATTAATAGTGGGAAAACACAAATAGTACAAAATAACTATATGATATTTCAGGATAGTAGAGTCGTGAAGGAAGCAACATATTTAGGAATAAAAGTCACGGCAGATCTGGATATGCTGGTAGATCTTAACATCAGACCCCTATTAAATAAAGTAAAAGAGAACACAGAAAGCATGCATAGATTACATTTGACATTGATGGGACGAATAAATGTAATCAAAATGATAACATTCCCTAAATTCTTATACCTATTTAGGGCAATACCGCTATATTTTGAACATATATGGTTTAACAAGATAGAAGCTATAGTAAATACATTTATTTGGGCACATGGTAAAACTAGAAGAGCATATCGACATCTTACACTTCCAAGGGAAAGAGGGGGGTGGGGGGCACCTGACTTTAGATTCTATTATTGGGCGGTAGCTCTGCAGTACTTTCAGGGATTAATTGGTGGCGGCAATACAGAACAGGGAGTTAGTTCACAAGGGTTTTTCAATGTTTACACTGTGTTGATGGGGGATGGGGCACTAAATGGATTTTTGAATACAGTTGATTTTAGCTATTTCAAGCACACAAGATTTAAAACTCTTAAAGCTGCCTATACTATCTGGAAAATGATATCAAAGAAAATAGGGATAGGAAGATATAACAGGTACACACGGTTGTATACTAATAGATCTCTCCCGGGGGAGATATTTAGAGACTCAGTAATGAAGGAATGGGATGATAAAGGGATCAAGAGAATCGGGGACTTACTGGATCAACAGGGTGGAATCATGCAGTTTCATGAGATCCAAAACATTTTTATGGTAGGAAATAATAGCTTTTTTAAATATCTTCAGGTTAGAAGCTATCGTTCAAATAAACAAGGTGGATCTCTGGGCTTTGGCTCATGCCGTATAATGGATTATATAGAGAACAGCACTCATTGTACAATTCGATGCCTATATGCAGAATTGGGTAAATACAAAAGTGATGATAGGGATAAATATGTGAGGAAGTGGGCGGAAAAAATTGGTTTACAACCAGAGGGTTTTCAATTATCGCTTGATTTGGGTCGAACAATTCTATGCTCTACAACCTTACAGTCACAGCACTATAAGACCTTGTATTCGTTGTATTACACCCCGGCAAGGATCGCACAATGGGGGGGTACAACAGGAACTACGTGTTCCAGGTGTGATGCTAATGATGCAGATATAATTCATGTATTTTCAAAATGCCCGCAACTGTATTCTTTGAAAAACGATATTGAAAAATGTATTGATGTTTCACTAGGTTATAAAATTAAGCTGACTGATGAATTACTATTGTTGGGGGTGGTGACAGGGGAAGATGATATTCCTACTGAGTTTATGTTTATGGTAGCCGCGGTATATCGTATATGTGTTGCAACATTATGGCTTGATAGGGCACCACCGACTTTTCAAATGTGGATTGCTAGATTATTGTCAACTTATAACCTAGAAAAAGCAATTTATGATAGGAAAGGGAAAAGAGGTAGATCTTTGGGTAAGAGGATTTGGAACCCAATTGAAAACTGGAAAAACAGGCCGATAACATAGGAAGGGGAGGAGGTTGTGAGGGCATATAAAGTAAAAGATATTAGTTGGTAAGAATTGAAATTAAATATTATTAGTACTCTTTATTTGGATTTGTATGCTTATATTTTTCTTGGCGGGAAAAGAAATATGTCAGTATTGTAAACATTTAATTGATTAATGCGTGTTGTAAACGTAACTATGATTTCTTGAGAAAATAAACATTTTTTAAATAAAAAAAATAAAAAAAGGAGTTTTGACCTAATGTAATATACAGAAAAGGAATAACTTTAAAAACAATCTAAAACATAGTGCACTCATACAAAATATAAAAGGATATGATTTTAAAAACTTTTTTGACAACCCTAGTCTAGAATTGGCCTATGTCTGACAACAAACTTCAAAAATGTAACTATATATTTTTCAGTACACACTTCTTCTTCCAAAAATTGGAGACAAAGAATTGCAGAGCGGCATCTACGGAAACCCATAGCTTTTAGAATCGGGAGTAGCCGACGTCTTCTCGGTTCATTATAGAACTTACAAAATAAGATTGTGTGCATTGAAGATTGAGTAGAGACGTCAACGCAAGGGCAGGTTGGTAAAATCATTGCCCAGTTATTTGTTTTAGGAAAGGTGACTAAGCGGTAGAAAGTGTCCAACCTAAAGCATATTAATCGGAATATTTCATACCTCGACAAATTAAAAGTTAAATAGGGTTGAATACTCATAGTCGTTTGAATTATTAACATATATTGGACAGATGTTTTACTGACCTCGCTAGTCAAGCACAGTTGTTCTAAGTGCGTTAGACATAGTTTTTTAAATGCTTTTTTAGAGTATTCCAAGATTAATGGGTGATAGTATTCGGCCCTGCCTAAATCATAGAAGACATTTTTGATATAGGCAATCCACCCAATCTTGTGAACGTTCTCTAGTAAAAGGCAGACCTGTATGCACCCTTGACAAAAAAAGGTTTTGGTGGACGTCCAAATACGGTGCCATAAAAGAAGTGGTTGGATTTTAACTACGTCTATCCTAGTTCCAAATGGCATGAATAACTTGAGGTTCCTTGTGATACAGCTAAAAGAAACCTTAGGAAGTTGTTTTCAACCTTCTGTAGGCTATCCACCTTTCCATAGCCCCACACTCCAGCCCCATAAAGCACAATGGTTATGCATTTTGCCTTATATATCTGTATGAGCTCAGCGGGGGTTCTTTGTCCTAGTCTTCGAGAGAAGTTAGCTAATGCAACTGTTGCCCTCATGAAGAGCAGTTGTCTGGTCTCAATAGCCTGCCTCCAGGAGCATTTATTGTCTATTAGCATTCCAAGGTACGAGTACGTGTTTGTGGTCTCAAGTTTTGTGTTGTCAATAAAGATAGCCCTAATTTTCTTTGTACTAGGACCTGCCGACATAACAAAAGTTTTCTTGATGTTAATATTCAAGTACAATTCAGCCATAAAGGTATTATATCTCAATAGGGCGCGTTGCAATTCTAGGGGGGTATGTGCTAGAATCACAGCGTCATCGGCATAGAGTAGGGCCGGTATTGGGCGTTTATTATTAGGTGGCAAGTCCCGGGACCCTTTAATCATTTCCTGTTCTAGGCCGTTGGTATAAAGGGTGAAAAGAAAGGGGGCAGGACACAGCCCTGCCTGACCCCCCCTCTCTACTCCGAATGGCGCCGTCAGTTCCCCCCCAGCGCCATACTTAACTCTTGCTGTAGCATCAGAATATAATTCATGCAAGAAATTTACGAGGGCCTGCTCTACCCCCATTTCCAATAGGATGGACCACAATTTAGAATGACTTACGCAGTCAAAGGCTGCAGATAAGTCAACGTACGCCATGTACAAAGCTCCCCCCTTGGCATTGACGTATTTACCCATCAGAAGGGATAGATTTAGTGCTTGCTCTGTAGTACTGAGTCCTTCTCGAAACCCAAATTGAATATCTGACACAATCTGGTTATCGTCCGCCCAATGCTGGAGTCGCTCGAGGATAACTCGACCCGCCACTTTCCCCAAGGAATCTAGCAAGGATATGGGGCGATAACAAGAGGGAGATTGTTGGTCCCCTTTTTTAAAAATAGGGACAAGGATAGATTCCGACCATGAATCTACAAGCCCCACCGCACATGACACTTGGAGAACTCTAGACAGAATTGGGGTCCACAGCTCCATATTATGTTTGAAGAGGTCCACTGGGACCAGCCGCGGTCGGTAGTGGGAGTTTCTGTAGGGCAGTGACGTAGGGAGGGGCAGGGTGGGGGGTAGTCACTAAATGCGATGCAGTGCGTGCAACAAAATTTGTTTTATTTATTTATATGTTTACTTACCTGTTAAACTCCGTAATCCATACATTACTAACCCCCACCCAGCCCCTCTCCTCCCCACATCACCGCCCTGCAGAAACTCCTACTACCGACCGCGGCTGACTGGGACCCCATCCGGTCCTGGTGCCTTTCCATTTTTACTGGCCTGCAGGGCCTGCTGTACTTCGCTGTGCGTTATGTCTAGGGCTATGGGAAATGTAGTTGTTTTCAGTTCACAATTATTTTTTACCAGGTCATACTGTGCTTCTTGACCCTAGGGGAATACCAAATATACGGGCAAAATTATCAACCCACATTTGCTCATCTATTGCCACTTCAATTTTGGGGTTATCTCTAGATTCTGCAAGAAAGGGGGATTTAACAACTGCCCAAAAGGCAGCACTAACTTTTATATTGCAGCCTTTATGAAGTTTGTCCCATAGTTATTTTTTTAATTCGATTTTCCTGGATTTTATAGCCTGATTGTACTCCCTTCTAAGGGTGGCGATTTCCTGCACGTCCCTTTCTGTTTTATGAAGGGCTATTTTTAAATTGGAATAGGCTTTTGTACATCTGCTATTAAACCATCCTTTACTCATAGTATTTCTGTCTTTTAATTTGGCAAAGAGGGCTTCTTTTATTGTTTTCGTTACGATCGCAAAATTGATCATAACTTCTTTAGGTGTAGCATGATCAAGGCATTTATTAATCGCCGTTAGGGAGTTTTTGACTACGTTAGTGGTAATCATTGATGGATTCACTTTTTCCCACTTAAGCGAATACCCATTGAGCCTATCCAGAATCAAGGTGTTTTGCCCAAGATTCCTCAATGTAATACGCCTATTTGATTTATGCAAAAGTGATAGGGTCATGCTGTTAGGGTAGTGGTCACTAATAGCGATGTCATGAATCTTAAAGTTCATGACTCGCGATCCAGGCTACATGAAATAAAAATAAAATCAATTATACTAAACTTTCCTCTACCATTGAAGGTGGGAATAAGCGAAACTGGTGGGTTAATCATTTAATTTGCCAAACCTAGTTCTAAACCAAAACACGATTCATTCAAAGAATTCCCAATTTTAGTATGGGGGAAGTGTGTTATTAGGGTTTCATTCTCATCCAGGACACCACAAGCTAAGTTATCGATGTTCCTACATAAAGTTTGATTAAAATCACCACCCCATATAATTTCCGCATCTTTCTTTAACTTATTTTGTAATTCCTGCAATAGAAGGAAGATGTCTCTTAATATTGTTGTTAATTCCCCCTGCTGTAGATTATTATGAAAATTGACCAGAAATAAAATATCAGTTTTGGTCAAATGCAGGGTTATTATTTGAAAGTTCGGGTTCAATTTAAGTGGAATGATTTCCTTAATTTACACAAGATTGGAATCAAAAATAGTCATACCTCTCTTCGCTCTCCCAAAGGGTGATGGTAATGCAGGTGAACAATAGGTTTTATAACCCTCTATATGTATTTCACTTGTAGACCATGTTTCTTGGAAACAGAGGACGTTAAACTTTTGTATAAAAGCACACCAGATATCGTTGGCCACTTTTAGACGCAGACCTGCAATATTCCAGTAAAGAATACTGAGTGATGTTATATCCAGAGATCTAGCTAGATCAGGTCCTAAGCTAATGGTTTCAACTAGTGAATTGGAGTAATACGTACTATCCGGATCTACTTGTCCATTGCTAACAGTTGGTCCCAGATTTACTAATGGATGGTCAGGATGTTCAATAAAACATTTTAATTCGGGGGTAGGGGAAGTAATGTTAATGAACTGCTTGACAGAGACCGTGTGTGCTTTCTGGTTCTGATCTGCGAGGATCAGAGGTTCATGTTTCCCAGGCAAAAGTGGGTTTGACAAAATGAGTCAATCAATCTCTTCCAATCCCGACAGGATATTAAATCTATTAGAAGTTGGTATATCATAATCCCGACTGAGTACATTGGGACCAAACCCAAATGCCCTCTGGGACTGCTTCACCGGTGGGTAAAAAAAACCAAGTGGCAGTATATTGATCTCACCCATTTCTATAGAATGGTTGCCACTCTCTCGCAAAATTTTTCTAACCAAGAAGGGGGATCTAAATGTCAAAACGATGCAGTCTCCCAAGAAGACTTTCCCACGATTGCCCAGCCCATGAACCCTTCTTGCCATCTTAAATTCGTTAAACAGATGTTCTGTTAAACCTGTTTTATTGCCCAACCAATGAAGTGATTTATTCCTAAGTGTTTCCCAGCATTCTACTGCTGATGTTTCTTTTTTATGGGATATTCGCCAAAACAATTATATACGGCATAGCAGCAGGGGCTAAATCAAGATGTTGATCAATGGCCAGGTTTACCCCGTTTGAATCCAATTTATTTGGTGCGGGAAAATTGCATGCCCGGGCAGGAAGAAGGGAAGTAGAGGAACCCGAAGTGTCGGTAGCCCTCTTTAAAAAGTCCAAGTCCTCCGCTCAGAGTTGTTTTTTTTCCGCACCAACCTTATCAGTCTCCCACACCCGATCTCCTACCGGGTTGTTGGTCATGTAATTGCACCTCATGGAGGCTGTCGAATGGAGTTCACCATCCTTAGTACGAGAAGGGCCCTCAAGCTGAGATGCTATATATCTACTTTTCGCAGCTATACCCATATCTACCTTTCCTTGTTGGGATGAGGGAAGTTTAAAGTCATCTCCATTTTATTTATTGCTATTGGATATACGATCTTCTATGAGACTTAGTCTGGAGCTCATTTGATCCAGCCTAACTCTCAAATACAGGTCCAGCCTTTCCACCAGGGTCCCTGCTTTTTTCTAACGTGTTGGGTTTGTTTTTCCTTTATGGGTGCTTGTGCCACGGAAGCAGTTTTATCACCATTACTTATATTACTATCAGCCACTGTGTTCTCGTCAGGGATGGGATTTTTTTGTTTCTTTTGGGGTGGTGGGAGGGTGAATCTGAGCCGCTTAAGATAATTCCTTCCACATTATGCTGGATACAGCCATTGGTAACATTTAGTGTAGTAGTCCGTCTCGAACTACCAGGGGCCTCTGGATGTTCCAAATCAGTAATAGACAGTGAGGTACCTGCTTACAGAGTTTCTTCAACTGAACTAATCTGTTTATCTAAAGCCCCCATTGCTCCAGTGAGATAACTTAGTAAGGTTTGTTGGGTCTCTATTTGGGTTTTCTTGCCTAAAGCAAGCTTTGGACTGGGCAATTTCCTTTTGCCCATAGTGACCAGTTCTGCCTGAATAAGGTATATTTAAATTTTACTCAAGCTTAGGAGCCTGCCCTCCTATATCAGCAAGACTCTATGGGCACTCTCTAATTTATGTGTGTTCGTAATCACTCCAGCAATTACTACAGTCTGGTCCAAGATTAATAGAGACAATAAGTAATAATCCCAATAACACAAATAAGTTAACACACATTAAATGTCCTTACTGTACAATACTGTACGTTTTCGCAAAGAAGAGGCCAAGAAAATGGGCCCGACCCGGCCTCAAACGGTCACTGACGAGTAAGGACGGGCCCGCCCTTGGCCCGGGCTTCGCCCTCGCATATCCCGTGCCATAGGAGCCTGCGTTTCAGTTCATAGTCCCGGGGTCAAAGGAAACCGCTCCTCGCCTCTCGCGAGACCGTGCTGCCCTCTGGGTGTTGGAGTCCGGGCAGTGCACGCTCCGCGGTCAGCGGTTTCGGCGAGAGCGGTAGTGGCAGGCAGTAGGGCCAATGCGGGCAGGAGATCCTCATGGACACGAACTGCCAATAGATGCAGCAGTCAAACGATAGGCAAAATATATGGAAGCACGTCCCACGCCGCGAGAGCCTGCTTTTCAGTTTATAGTCCCATGGTAAAAGGAAACCGCTCCTCGCCTCTCACGTATAACTCAATCTCTCTATTTTATTTACAATAGAGCTGTTATTACTCCTGTTTATATATCCAAGTTTTCCTCTACCTCCTTGCACTTTTGTTGGTCTTGTTCTAAATCCACTGGCACCTTAAGTCATCAATGTTATGATTTTTCTAATGTATTGACATTTTGTCAATCTATTTGGTCTAAATGCATGAACATTTTTCAATGTGATATTCCATTATCATTGCAAAATGTTTTTCTAGGTTCATCTTCATCTGATTTGGATGATTCTACTCATATTTCTCTGCTGTTTGACCTATTTATTGCTTTAGCATTCAAATTTATGTTGTCATGTTGGAAAGATAATTCTAAGTTACCCTCATTAACTTGGTGGAACTATATTTGTGAAGAACTCAGAATTGCTAATGTTTCCTCTTCTATTCTCTCTCAGAAAATTAAATCTGATCTTCTCTGGCTACCTTTTACATCTTAACTTTCTACACGTGCACCTGAGGTTTAAAATATTTCTTCTTACTTTTCTCCTATTTTGATTTTTATGAATTTACATCTTCTTCCTATTTCTCATTTCTGTTTATTTCCCTTCCCCCTCTTTCTCCTTTTCTTTTTCTCTCCTCTGTTGCTTTTTCATCCTTCATTTATATATTGATTGTTATATATTATTTGTAATATGTTCACTTGTTTGAAAATGTTTTTGTTTCTCCTTGAAAATCCAATAAAAAATCTTAAACTAAAAAAAAAGAAATATTGTTGTACTTAATATTGTTTACTTTAATATAGTTGTACTCAATATTGCATTTTATTAATTCAACATATATTAGTACATCAATATTAGGTGTTAGTTTTGTTAGTATAATTGTTATTAATTTATTAAAATGTGGTTAAAATACAGTTGTAATCTTAAATATATATATATATATATATATATATATATATATATATATATATATATATATATATATATATATATATATATATATATATATATATATTCACTGAAAAAACCATAGGTTTCACACCAGTTATAGTTAGGAATTAGCATTTAAAAAACCTATTAAATTCACTGAAAAAACCATAGGTTTCACACCAGTTATAGTTAGCTGGAAATTTTACTGATATAAAACCATTGAAATTCCCACGTTATAGTTAGTCGGACTCACTATAACTTGCGCGTGCAATGCACTGCTGATGACGTCACATATTACATCACTCATGACATGGTCAGTGACATCACTCATGACATCACTGATGACACCATCCTTGTGACACAGTGACAGACCTCCTCTCAGTGTAAAGTAACCCTTGAGACACATATTCAAAAATAGAAACTGAAATTTTTAAAAAATGGACATACCTATATCAGTTACAACAAGCAATTCTGTACTTCCACTATCTATATACTCATCCACTCATTCACCAACAGTTCTATATAGTCACTCATACATATACTCACTCATCATATGAAGAGATACACCTATACATTCTGTTACACACCGACATTCATCCAAAAGTTACTCACACACATATTCACACGTGCAAATAAACTATTGAACAACCATTTATTTGAAAATAGAGTTATACACACACTTCCACCTTACTTCTATTGAAAATTACACATATTTATTCTCTTAAACAATCACTTATAGAAACACATACTTATTTAAACAGGAAATCTTACAATCTCTTACTCTCACATATACTCACTTATATACATCAATATTCATATATACTAGATTAAAACATATGTAGTTACTGATAAAGACACTAGTGAGACAGTCATTCACTCACTAACAAACACATATAGACACTCATCCACCCATACAGTCCTGTACATATGCTGTCTTCAAAACACATACAAACAAAGAGTCAGTCACTCATGCATCTATGTGCTAAGTAATACCTCCACCAAACCATATAGACACTCATACTAATACTAATAAAAATATCAAATAACCCATATACATACGCATGTAGCTACTTATCAACACATGTAGCCACTTATACACAAAGTGAAACACTAATATATGTATTTAAATATTTAAACATAACTCACTAATATTTATTTTTCAGAAAGACACATATTCACTGGATGGTGTCATCAGTGATGTCATGAGTGATGTCACTGACCATGTCATGAGTGATGTAATATGTGACGTCATCAGCAGTGCATTGCACGCGCAAGTTATAGTGAGTCCGACTAACTATAACGTGGGAATTTCAATGGTTTTATATCAGTAAAATTTCCAGCTAACTATAACTGGTGTGAAACCTATGGTTTTTTCAGTGAATTTAATAGGTTTTTTAAATGCTAATTCCTAACTATAACTGGTGTGAAACCTATGGTTTTTTCAGTGAATTTCAAAGGTTTTTTAAATGCTAATTCCTAACTATAACTGGTGTGAAACCTATGGTTTTTTCATTGTATTTCATAGGTTTTTTAAATGCTAATTCCTTTGTATATCGAGTTTCTAACCTTTTTTTTTTTTACAATTTGCTGTTTTTTTTAAGTATTCATTTTTTTTATAATTTTTTTTTTTTGCGCTCTGGGTGCGCGCTCCGGGAAGCTTTCAGCTAAGCTCTCCTGTAAGCTTCTCCGAGAGCTCATCTGAAAGCGCACCCAGAGCGCAACTGTCGTTCGTGAAAAAAAAATATGAATGAAAAGTTAATAATAATGCAAAACATTTCGTACCATACAAATAAAATTTGTTTTTTTTAATATGGAAAATGATTATGCATTTCTATTAAAGATTGATGACGTCACTTCGGCGCGCAACGTACGTGCCCTCGGAAGCGCATACGTGCGCGGCGCCTAAACGCACGCAAAAGCGCCTACGATCGCGCCACGTGTGCGCCCCGGAAGCGCCTACGATCGCGCTGCGTAAACGCACCCGGAAGTGCACCCGAGCGCGCATCGTAAGCGCGTCAGGTCATGTGACCCTAAAATAACACTTTTCATTGGTTGCTAACAGTTTTTTTTTACAATGAATGAAATCCCCACCCATTTCCTTCACTTCTTCTTTCACTTTTGTGACTGAAAGACCTGCCTTTTTTGCTGCTCCATATTCCTGGATTCATCATGGCTGCCAGATCATCCAGCAGTGAAGATGACTTCATTGATGAAGAGCCACCTACCCCAAAGGTGAAGGGACATTTCATCTGGAAATTCTTTAAATTTCCAGCAGACCAGAAGAAGGTGAATGCACCAAAAGTAGAGTGCAGGATCTGCAAAAAGGTCCTGTCACGGGGTAACCCCCCAAAAAAATACTCTTTTGGCAACTTCACTATGATTCGCCATGTGGAGACCAGGCACCCCCAGAATTTTGCCCGAGAAAGTGTCAGGGCTCTGGCACAGGAGGTTCCCAGAGGTGGGGCCTCTACATCAACAGGAGGAGCAACTTCTTCTGGAAGAGAACAATCTCAGGGGCAGGTAGCAAACATCCAACCTGCATTCAACCATGGGGTCGTCAGATGCAGATACTGCAATCAACTCCTCACCTATGGGGAGCAAAGTGTCCTGCTCATGGTTCGGGCATTAGAGAACCATCACTGCCCTTCCCACCCCTAATTTTTTTCTTTTCTTTTTGCTCCTGTTGAGCAGTTTCTATTCCCTGTTTTTGTTCCTCTTCAGTTAAAAGAAGAAAACCAAAAGTTCTTTTCAGAACTACCTCCAATTCTCATCAAAGAGCTATAATCTTAAAAAATGAAGAGTAAGTGAAATATAGTGCATTGATAATTGAAAGGAGAATGAGTAAGAAAGAACAGAAAGGTATGAGAGGTGAAAGGAAGTGAAGTAGGAGGACTGAAAGAAGGTGAGTGTTAGAAAAGAAATTTATGACACAGTGAATAAACTGGAGGCCTCATTTCTGAAAAGTGACGCATCGCTACGTGAAAATAGCGATGCGTCACTTATCTGGACGCACTCCTTATGACATTCCACATATGTCATATTTAATATATGACTAATCAATTCGCAAGGAGTTACAGATATGTCAGTATTTCTGACATATCTCTAAACACAAAAGTAACGCATTGCAGGAGTGCGTCACAAAAGTGACGCAACTCCAGTAATGTGTCCTTTCACATGGAAAAAGCACCATGTGAAAGGTTTGCTGTGAAGCAGGCGCAAGATTTTGGCGCAACTGCATCCTAAAAGTGACGCACTGCGTCATTATTACCAAGCTTTTTGCAAGGAACACCCCCTCTGCATGCATTATACCTGACACTATTTTTTAAAAAGTGACGCATCTAGGTACATGGGTCACTTTTTAAAACTCTGCGCCATATTGTATCTGCATCAGGTATAATGTATGCAGAGGGGGCAATCCCTCGCAAAAAGCTTGGTAATAACAACGTACTGAAATCTATGAGATTTCCCTGCGTCACTTTTAGGATGCTATTGCGTCAAAATTTTGCGCCGGCCTCGCATCACTTTTATGTTTACACATATGTCAGAAATACTGACGTATCTGTAACTCCTTGCAACATGATTCGTCATACATTAAATATGACACATCTGGAATGTCATAAGGACTGTGTACAGAAAAGTGACGCATCACACCAGCAGTGTAATAAAATGTGCCTCGTTGCACTATATTTAAAGGATGCAACAGCATCCTAAAAGTGACGCAGTGAAATCTCAAACATTTCACTGCGTCGCTATTACAAAGCTTTTTGTGGGGGAACACCCCCTCTGCATGCATTATACCTCACGCAGATATAATGTGGCGCTTGATTTTAAAAAGTGACCCATCTACCTAGATACCTCACTTTTTAAATATAACGCAACGCAACACATTTTTTTACACTACTGGTGCAATGCGTCACTTTTCTGTGCGCACTCCTTATGACATTCCAAGTAACGCATTGCTGGAGTGCGTCACAAAAGTGACGCAACTCCAGTAATGTGTCCTTTCAAATGGGGAAAGCAGCATATGAAAGGTCTTGCCTCAGTCTAACACCTGCTGTAAAGCAGGCACAAGATTTTGACGCAACAGCATCCTAAAACTGACGCAGTGAAATCTCAAAGATTTCACTGCGTCGCTATTACAAAGCTTTTTGCGGGAGAACACCCCCTCTGCATATATTATACCTGACGCTATTTTTAAAAAGTGACGCATCTAGGTACATGGGTCACTTTTTAAAACTCTGCGCCATATTGTATCTGCAACATGATTCGTCATACATTAAATATGACACATCTGGAACGTCATAAGGAGTACGCACAGAAAAGTGACGCATAACACCAGCAGTGTAATAAAATGTACCTCGTTGCACTATATTTAAAAAGTGACGCATCTAGATAGATGCGTCACTTTTTAAATATTGCATAACAATGCGCATTTTTTTACACCGCTGATGCGTCACAAAAATTGACGCACAGGAAGCGCAAAACTAACAGCGCAAGGCCTTCATAAATATAGTCCTGGATTTAGGGGGTCAGAGGGGGTCTACTCTTCCCCCTTATGATCCAATCAGCTTCCTGCGCGCAAGTCGCGTGTCGCGCCTGGAGCGCACTCCCGTGCGCGCACGGGAGAGCGCATATCCCCGCGCAAAACGAAAAAAATTTTTTAATGCCCTGCAGGACCCTATTTTAGTCCCTACATCAAACCTAGGGGGTCAGAGGGGGTCTACTCTTCCCCCTTATGGTCATTTGCCCCTTTTTTTTTCAAACCCCTTGTGTCTCGATTTTACCGAGACACAAGATGGCGGCCGCTCCGCACTGTTTAGAATGTTTACAGACAACTGAGATCCAATCAGCTTCCTGCGCGCAAGTCGCGTGTCGCGCCTGGAGCGCACTCCCGTGCGCGCACGGGAGCGCGGCTATAGATATATATATTTTTTTGAACCTAAATTACTCAAAATCCACTGGAGCACATATCTTGAGACATAGCAAAGGCACATCGGGCTACCAGTCCCTACAATTTTGCCAAGTTTGGTGGAAATCCATTCAGCCGTTCGGGCTAAAAGTGAAATCGACCGCCCTATGGAAATTAACATGGGGAAAATGCGTTTTGGGACCCCCCTTTTATCTCGGCCCCCGCTTGACGAATCCCCCCCAAACTTTCAGGGAAGGACCGGACCGCCATGAGACCATTTTCCTGAAAATTTCAGGCAGATTCGTCAACCGGCGCCAAAGTTATTCAAAATAGAATGTTGAGATTTAACATTGAAAATTATCCTAACTATAACTACCTACTGGCGACCGCCAGTAGGTAATATATATATATATATATATATATATATATATATATATATATATATATATATATCCAAACAGACAGCTGCGTCTGCTACAACGCTGGGACCCATGGACAAGTGGCGTACACTCCGGCGAAGCAACCGGAAAATCAATATCAATCAAAGAATTCCAATATCGTACGCTCTCAGGAATCAAAAACACAGTCCAAGAGTGAAATAGAACCTTGGTTTATTCACACAACGCGTTTCGGCGACTTGCCTTGATCACGTGTGACAACGAATGTGAAAAAAGTGTGCCATTTACAATCTCGATACGTCAAAACAAAGGTAGGACTATGTACAAAATAAACATTGCGCGTCATACATATTGGAATGGTTAACTGTAGCATGTACGTATACAAATTGCTGGCATTTGAAAATCTTATAACTTATATTCAGTTAATAAAAGCACATGTGCGGTAATAATTCATAACACCACATGATCCCACGTGTCCTGGGAATTCATAGTGAAAAAACTCCTACACACTGTGCTAACCCAAAATAAGATTCTGCACAGACAAACACATCGTGTCGGCCATATTGAAGTGATCAAGTTCCCCATGGCAGCATACAGTATTACTGGCATTGATCATAATGTTTCTCGTATTGATAAAGAGCTGCATATGCGTGGCAATAGTATCATCCCACACAATCCAGTACATCTTGGGTAATAATAGTATGAACCCGTGTTATGTGTGCTCCCCACGTATTAATGGAGCGGTGATACTGGTATTGACAAGTGTCCATTTGTCTACGAAACAAACATTGGTAATAAGGACTACGTGCAGAAGTATATACAACGTTAGTCCTATTCGAGTGATGATATGTAGGTTAGATCAACACACTGTAAAACAATACATTTACGCGTGATAAGAGACATATAAGTCAAAAAACTCACAAAGGCATATTTGATCTAGATACTTTGGAGGTTACAGCAGTAAAGGCGGGATGGAAAGATCAATAAACACTTAACCCACCAGGTTAAAGCCTGCTCATGTAAAGTGCTCAGGTGCGTCATGCATCTCAACAGTAGTCTGCAAGGTAGTATTACCCTGCGTATGTCCTGTATACTAAATCAAGGGTGATTCAAAGCAGAAGTTCTTAATGACCAGTGTCCATATGAATCGTGTATTCCAGCAAAAACGCCAGTATCATAGTCTGGTGCTCATAATCCAACTCAGCATAGTCCTATTGCTGACAATAACAAAAGTGCAGAACAGGTGCGAAAACAATAACTGACCGTGAGAAAGTGCCTAAAAGAAGAAGTGCAAACCGGAACAAGTGCCAGTGACAGTGGTGCCCAATTCAGGAATCCATTCATACTGGGAAGCCCTGCCTGTACACCTGTAGATCAAATACACAAAAGGTAAAAAATACAATTAAAATACTGCATAAGAAGTTTTCTAGCACACAATCGAACATGTTGGAGAGAAGCAAGCAGTTAAGCAACATCAATTACAGTCCTGCGTGTAGGGCATAAATACAGAAAGGGAGAGGTAGAGTACAATCATAGGCACGAACTATCATGCATCACTACGAGTCTACTCTAAGATGTATTTCTAGCTCCTCCTCCCAGTTCAGGCCACCCAGGTATTTACTTTGGAAGTTAATGATATGTCTTGA
This sequence comes from Lissotriton vulgaris, assembly GCF_964263255.1. NCBI lineage: Eukaryota > Metazoa > Chordata > Amphibia > Caudata > Salamandridae > Lissotriton > Lissotriton vulgaris. The sequence continues at coordinate 1,434,361,810 of NC_141685.1, forward strand.
CTCATGTTGTCTCAAGGACAACAATCTGTCACCTCCTCTGGGTTTGACCTGAACCTGTTCAATGAGCATGTAGCTCAACAAGTTGGCATCTGAGTAATGTTTCTCCCTGAAGTGTCGTGCCACCGGATATTTAGGGTCATGGTTGGTTATGGCCCTCCGATGCTCCAATATTCTTTTTTTGGCCCTGCACTTGGTACTTCCTATGTACCATAGGTGACATGGACATTCGATAGCGTACACAACATAGCTGGTGCTACAAGTCAGGAATTGGGTTATTTTTCTTTTGACTCCATTGTAGACAAGTTCATTTTTGTATACACTATTGCTACAAGCTTTGCAGTGACTGCAGGGATAAAAACCTTGCAGGCCATGTTCTGTGGAGTCCTTATATTGGGTGACGTCATTCCTAGATACCAGATCCCTGATATTAAGATTACGTTTGTAAGTTATGCTAGGACGTTCGTTGACAACATTCCCTATGATGTTGTCATGTCTCAGAATATCCCAATGTTTGGCTATGACTTTTTGGACTGTGGCCGACTGAGAATTGAAAGTGAGTATCAACCTCGTCGTCTCGTCAGTTTCTTCATGCACAGGTTCAGCCTTTTCTAGTGTTTCTTTTCTGTCTACTTTTTCTGCTCTTGTGGTAGCTTGCTTAATGACCCAGTTAGGGTAGCCTCTTTCCTTAAACCTCTCTGTTATAATATCCCGTTCTCTCTCAAATGCTTCCAAAGAGTTGCAGTTTCTTTTGGCCCTCAGCAGTTCTCCATAAGGTATGCTCCATTTGAGCACCTCAGGATGACTGCTGAGGGCGTGCAATACGCTGTTGCCTGCGGTGTCTTTGCGAAATAATGAGGTACAAATTATGTTATTTTTAATCTCAAGTCTCACACCTAAGTATTCCACCATAGTGTTACTGATGGTTCCTGATAACTTTACGTTGTATCTATTCATATTGAGTTTAGCCAGAAAGGTCTCAGCTTGTACTTTGCTACCCCTATAGACAATAAATAAATCGTCTATATAGCGGAGCCATACCACTACTCTGCAGAAGTCTTCTTTCAGGGTGGCACTGCCATGGATCTCCTGCTCCCAGTGTCCCATAAAAAGATTAGCGAAACTGGGAGCAAAGCAAGAATCCATGGCAGTACCATTGATCTGCCTGTAGAGGGCGCCATCAAATGAAAAAATGTTGTTTTTGAGGCAAAAATCGATCATGTTCATAACCATAACGTTATGATCAAAAAACCTAATCGATCTATTGCGCAGGTAGAATTCGCAAGCCTCAAGCCCTTGTTGGTGTTCTATTATGGTGTAGAGTGAGTGTACATCAAGCACCATAAATGTCCAGTCTGTCTCCCACTTCAGAGTATCAATTTTACTGAGAAAGTCTTTGGTGTCCCTCAGGTAGCTAGGTAATGTGACCACATAGTCTCTCAGAAAGTGATCCACGTACTTTGAAATATGTTCTCAGACACTGCCTATAGAAGAAACTATGGGTCGGCCAGGTGGCTGAGTCTTGTGTTTATGAAGCTTCAGCAACAAATACAAAATGGGCAGTGTCTGCGAACATATTTCAAAGTACGTGGATCACTTTCTGAGAGACTATGTGGTCACATTACCTAGCTACCTGAGGTACAACATCAAGTTATCAGGAACCATCAGTAACACTATGGTGGAATACTTAGATGTGAGACTTGAGATTAAAAATAACATAATTTGTACCTCATTATTTCGCAAAGACACCGCAGGCAACAGCGTATTGCACGCCCTCAGCAGTCATCCTGAGGTGCTCAAATGGAGCATACCTTATGGAGAACTGCTGAGGGCCAAAAGAAACTGCAACTCTTTGGAAGCATTTGAGAGAGAACGGGATATTATAACAGAGAGGTTTAAGGAAAGAGGCTACCCTAACTGGGTCATTAAGCAAGCTACCACAAGAGCAGAAAAAATAGACAGAAAAGAAACACTAGAAAAGGCTGAACCTGTGCATGAAGAAACTGACGAGACGACGAGGTTGATACTCACTTTCAATTCTCAGTCGGCCACAGTCCAAAAAGTCATAGCCAAACATTGGGATATTCTGAGACATGACAACATCATAGGGAATGTTGTCAACGAACGTTATAGCATAACGTACAAACGTAATCTTAATATCAGGGATCTGGTATCTAGGAATGACGTCACCCAATATAAGGACTCCACAGAACATGGCCTGCAAGGTTTTTATCCCTGCAGTCACTGCAAAGCTTGTAGCAATAATGTATACAAAAATGAACTTGTCTACAATGGAGTCAAAAGAAAAATAACCCAATTCCTGACTTGTAGCACCAGCTATGTTGTGTACGCTATCGAATATCCATGTCACCTATGGTACATAGGAAGTACCAAGTGCAGTGCCAAAAAAAGAATATTGGAGCATCGGAGAGCCATAACCAACCATGACCCTAAATATCCGGTGGCACGACACTTCAGGGAGAAACATTACTCAGATGCCAACTTGTTGAGCTACATGCTCATTGAACAGGTTCAGGTCAAACCCAGAGGAGGTGACAGATTGTTGTCCTTGAGACAACATGAGTCAAGACATATCATTAACTTCCAAAGTAAATACCCGGGTGGCCTGAACTGGGATGAGGAGCTAGAAATACATCTTAGAGTAGACTCGTAGTGATGCATGATAGTTCGTGCCTATGATTGTACTCTACCTCTCCCTTTCTGTATTTATGCCCTACACGCAGGACTGTAATTGATGTTGCTTAACTGCTTGCTTCTCTCCAACATGTTCGATTGTGTGCTAGAAAACTTCTTATGCAGTATTTTAATTGTATTTTTTACCTTTTGTGTATTTGATCTACAGGTGTACAGGCAGGGCTTCCCAGTATGAATGGATTCCTGAATTGGGCACCACTGTCACTGGCACTTGTTCCGGTTTGCACTTCTTCTTTTAGGCACTCTCTCACGGTCAGTTATTGTTTTCGCACCTGTTCTGCACTTTTGTTATTGTCAGCAATAGGACTATGCTGAGTTGGATTATGAGCACCAGACTATGATACTGGCGTTTTTGCTGGAATACACGATTCATATGGACACTGGTCATTAAGAACTTCTGCTTTGAATCACCCTTGATTTAGTATACAGGACATACGCAGGGTAATACTACCTTGCAGACTACTGTTGAGATGCATGACGCACCTGAGCACTTTACATGAGCAGGCTTTAACCTGGTGGGTTAAGTGTTTATTGATCTTTCCATCCCGCCTTTACTGCTGTAACCTCCAAAGTATCTAGATCAAATATGCCTTTGTGAGTTTTTTGACTTATATGTCTCTTATCACGCGTAAATGTATTGTTTTACAGTGTGTTGATCTAACCTACATATCATCACTCGAATAGGACTAACGTTGTATATACTTCTGCACGTAGTCCTTATTACCAATGTTTGTTTCGTAGACAAATGGACACTTGTCAATACCAGTATCACCGCTCCATTAATACGTGGGGAGCACACATAACACGGGTTCATACTATTATTACCCAAGATGTACTGGATTGTGTGGGATGATACTATTGCCACGCATATGCAGCTCTTTATCAATACGAGAAACATTATGATCAATGCCAGTAATACTGTATGCTGCCATGGGGAACTTGATCACTTCAATATGGCCGACACGATGTGTTTGTCTGTGCAGAATCTTATTTTGGGTTAGCACAGTGTGTAGGAGTTTTTTCACTATGAATTCCCAGGACACGTGGGATCATGTGGTGTTATGAATTATTACCGCACATGTGCTTTTATTAACTGAATATAAGTTATAAGATTTTCAAATGCCAGCAATTTGTATACGTACATGCTACAGTTAACCATTCCAATATGTATGACGCGCAATGTTTATTTTGTACATAGTCCTACCTTTGTTTTGACGTATCGAGATTGTAAATGGCACACTTTTTTCACATTCGTTGTCACACGTGATCAAGGCAAGTCGCCGAAACGCGTTGTGTGAATAAACCAAGGTTCTATTTCACTCTTGGACTGTGTTTTTGATTCCTGAGAGCGTACGATATTGGAATTCTTTGATTGATATATATATATATATATATATATATATATATACAATGAAAAAACCATAGGTTATAGACCATATATAGTTAGGAATTCGCATTTACAAAACCTTATTTTACTCGCATAAAACCATTGAAATTCCATATATAGTTAGTTGCGCTAACTATATATCGCGCACCCGCAATCCACTGCTGATGATGTCACATATTACATCATTCATGACATGGTCAGTGACATCACTGATGACATCACTGATGACATCTCAAATGACATCACTGATGACATCTCAAATGACATCACTGATGACATCTCAAATGACATCACTGATGACATCACTGATGACATCTCATTTGACATTACTGATCACATCACTGATTTTATCATTCATGTGATAATACGATGAACCTCTTCAGACTCTAATATAACCTTAGATACAATCAGTGTAAACAGACACTCACAGACTGTCACTCATCCATGGAGTTACTCACACACCTAGTCAGTCATGCAAAGAATCAATCACACCTCCATTTCCTCAACTATACAGTTATGCAAACTTTACTTATTCAAACATATACTAACACATATTTACTCTCTTATACAATCCCTGATACAAGTTCACAATGATCCATACAGCCACTCACACATTCACTGGCTCTTATGCACAGTTATTTATATATGTCAACTCTCACATGTACTGTGTTTTACATATGTACTTACTTTGACATGTAGCACTGAGATATCCATTCACTCACCAATACACTCATGCACACAGTCAACTGCCCATACAGCTGTTTCCACATGCACTTTTGAAACCATACATCTAGTGAATCAACTGCTCACACATCTATGCACAGAGTCATACACCTCCCAGCCACCCACACACACACTCAGTCTCCCATACAAATACTAAGGTAACCAATCAATAACCCATATAGTTACTCATATAGCTACTTATCAACACATGCAACAGTTTACAGAACAACAGACATAATGATGCACAAATTAAGACAGTTTAGTCACTAACCCATGCACTCAGTGAGACACATTTAATCACTCACTCATACAGTCAGTCATGCACCTACTAAATCCTTCATCCAGACACTTATACATCCACTCATTCTTCAATATGTAAGACATATTTTAACTTCACAGAAACATACAGTCACTGGATGTTGTCATCAGTGATGTCATTTGAGATGTCATCAGTGATGTCATCAGTGATGTCACTGACCATGTCATGAATGATGTAATATGTGACATCATCAGCAGTGGATTGCGGGTGCGCGATATATAGTTAGCGCAACTAACTATATATGGAATTTCAATGGTTTTATGCGAGTAAAATAAGGTTTTGTAAATGCGAATTCCTAACTATATATGGTCTATAACCTATGGTTTTTTCATTGAATTTCAATGGTTTTTTAAATGCAAATTTCTAACTATATATGGTCTATAACCTATGGTTTTTTCAGTGAATTTCATTGGTTTTTTAAAAGCTAACATCTGTAGCTGTAAAATGTATTATTCTTTAAATCCCAAAATATATTTAGATGTTTATTGATAATTTTTTTTTTAATATTTTTTTTCTTCGCTTCTAGTTCGCGAACCGGGAAGCTTTCCGTTAGCTCATCTTGATGCCGCGATCTAGTCCGCGAACCGGTCAACGTTACGTTAGCGGAACAGTGACGCGCCGCGGAAGCGCGACGTATCACGTTATCGCGTAATGCGTCTAATGACGCGCCGCGTTAGCGCTCCCGGAAGTGCTCCGGACCGCGAACCGGAAGCGATCTGGGACGCGGCGCGCGCCGCGTAACGTAAGCGGAACAGGTCATGTGACTTGTTTATCAAACTTCTCATTGGTTCATTTCACTTTTGGTTTCCAAATGATGTATGACTAGGTCATGTGACCTAAAAATAACACTTTTCATTGGCTCAGAACTTTTGTTTTCCCCAAATCAAGTAAACCCCTCCTTATTTCCTCACTCTGACTTTCATCTTGGTGAGAGAAAGACCATTTATCTGAAGATCCACAATGGCTTCCATTGTTGCTGCAGCTGGTGCACCCCCACCACCACCTCCACCTCCCCATAAGAAGAGAGGACCACCCAGTCAAATTATGACTAACAGAGAGGAGGAAGATGAGGAAGAAGAAGAAGAGGAGAGAGAGGGACAACAATTTGTTGATGAGTTGCCCCGGGTTTCTAAACGAAAAACCAGTTTCATCTGGCAGTTTTTCACCATCCCTCCTGGAACCAAGAAAGTGAATGCAAAATATGCCACCTGCCTCATCTGTGACCACAGATTGTCGAGAGGCACAGAAAAGAAGTACAGTATGGGGAACTATACAATGCACCGTCACATGAGCAGGTGGCATCCCTTGAACTACAGCCGGGCTGAGTTAAGGGATCTTGTAGACAATCCGACGGCAACTCCTGTGGCAAGATCTACATCCACATTGTCTTTGACGGGAAGAGAGGCACAAGAGACTGTGCCAAACATCCAACGTAACTTCCAGCACATGAAGGTGTCTTGTATTTACTGTGGTGCTATGCTGTCATATGGCAACATGAGTGTCAACCTCATGAACATTGCATATGAAAATCATAAGTGCCCTAATGCACCCAAAAAGTAATTTTCTTTTTTTTTGCTCCAGTTGAGCCGTTTTGAAAGCCTGTTTTTTGTTGTCTCCCCTCCTTAAAAAACACAAAAAAAACATAAAACAGTTCTAAAAATACAAAAAAATCAAAAAATGTTCAAAAAATTACAAAAAAAACATAAAACAACAAAAACAAAAAAAAACAGTTCTTTTCAGAACTACCTCCCCTTTCAAACAAAATTGCTAGAATGTTTATCACTCTGGCAAGCTCTATTTCTTTTGGTTCGCTTCAAGTTCGCTGACCGGTTCGCGAACTTTAAGCGAACTAAAAAAAAAATTTTTTTAAAAAAAAAGAAGAGTTAGTATAAGGGAAGTAAACAGAGAATAATGTAAATAGAAAGACAGCTAGAGAGAGTAAATGAGAGATACTGTCAATGACATCATCAGCAGTGCATTGCGGGTAAAAAGAGTGGAAAACATTTACCTTATAATTCTTGTTACCTTTTTTAAATATTTTTTCATACTTTCAATCTGTAAAACAAAGAACAAACATTTCAAAAAATATTAAAACATGTATTTAAAAATTAGAAAAGACAAGGGAAAAGGTTCAAAAACAAACAGTTTTTCAACAACTTTGACATTTACAGAAGTCTCTGCTTCTCTACGTTCCCTACACAATCCTAAAGATATATATTCGAAAGAAACTGTATCTTGATATTGCTGAACTGAGGCCTATTTTGAAACATGATGTTTTTCTTGCACTGCTAATGTCTCACAATAGTGATGCAATAGCAGCGCAAAAAAGATGTAAAGTCATAATAAAATTGTGTCTAACATTGTAAATGATTGTTTTAGGATGCAAATAAGATGTGTGCTTTCAAGAGCTTTCTTTGAGGTGAGGCCTCTTTTTTTTATAAAAAAAAAACACTACCCAGAAGTACAGCACTCTAAGCATTAAAATTGATATTTACAGAACTCACCTTACCCATATGTACCACACATTTCTAAATGTATATCATAAGGACAAAAAGCATAACATTAATTATACATGTTAAATGGTTTATTTTTGCTGTTCTCAGAATGTATCAAATTTCACTTAAATCAGTGACTTGAAGGTATTCATCATGTAACAGCGGGGAAAAAAAAACACAATCAAAATGACTGTGTTTAAAAAACCCATACAACCTAAGAAATCTGATTTCAAAACTTCTTAAAATTAACTTACTTTCAATGACGTCGAAGGATCTCCTATAAACAGCATCCACTCTGTTGTGCTTTAAATATTTTCAGCCCGCCACTTTCTGAAAGAAAACCTCCATCGATACGTGAAATATGTTACATAGAAAAAAAACTTCTCTCATTATATCACATGTTTCCACTAGGCCAAATCATGTTGCCGCGATTCGCAAATCTTGTAATTCTTCCAATCAAATCCCGACATTTTCTATTTTCGCAACTTTCAAAAATAAAATATTTGAGATTATTTTCACAATCCTGGACTACTAATATCTTACTCTTCTTTGTCAGTCATGTTCTCCTTTTCCTATGACACTGATACTGCTTACTATGAAGCAGACTTACTTGCATTAGGTTTATATAGTTGAATTTTTAATCGAGACAGCATTGCAGACTTACATTCCCTCTACTTAAAATTTTGGTTTTAAAAACACCAGGTAAGAATTTTTAAGGTCAAACGGCAATTTTTTTTTGAACGTTACAACAGAATCATTACAGAATGACCAGCCGTTTCCAGACTTTAAGTAAGCTGTATAATGTCCTGATGTTGTTGATGGACCATCGTGATAGATAATTGCTACAGTAACAAAAGTCCTCCCTGATATTGACAGCTGAGAAGCCACAAAATTTTTTATTAAAGTTGACAATTTTGTTCCATCAGGCCTACATCGTTGCATCATTAAAATGACATACTGGCCATATCTACGTATAAATAATGTTGACATCATATCACATTTACATTGGCTACACTCCATGTTGTGATCCGCTGCATTTACTAGCTTATTAAAGGAGACTGATTTACTGTCTGGCAAAGTTAAATATATAAATCTTTCTGAGTCTACACTAGTAGTACTTGATACCATACAGTTCTCGCAGTCATGCTGCCATTGATAAGAAAGCCCAAACAGGTGATCTACATCTACACCCTCAACTTGCAATATATCAAGCATATACATTAAAAACTCCTGACAATCTTGCTGATTATTTTCAGAGAAGTCTGTTTGACCTGAACATTCATCTAACAGATAACGAACTTCAGACACACTTTCTACTTTTGTTCGATCACTGCTACATTTCTCGAAAACAGAATTCAACAAACAGCATAAAATTTGTTCAGAATTCAACAGAATCTGTTCTTTTAAACTCTCTAGTGAAAAGAGAACATTAACCACTACATTTGCATAGCAGTTGACACCAGAACTGTTTTCAAATTGAAAACCGACAACATCTTCAACAGAATCCACTTTCTTTCTGCTAACAATTTTCGGTTCATTGACTTTTAGTCTTTTTGCAACAACCTCCCTACTATTACTGCTATTTCTACGTTTGCGGCCTACCACACGTTTCTCAAACAAAGGATATTGAGGCAAATGTGGCGCATACTCTCTTCTTAACCTATTGTATTCCTTAACACAATCTAGATCCGCACAAATGTTTGTGACATCACAGTCAATCAAGTACAATCCCGATAAAGTTCTAACTCGTGACAATGCCACATATGCCATACCCTCCTTGAACACAGAACTGCCAATATTCACCAATGCACAGTCTACACTTAAACCTTGCGATTTATGGATTGTCACCGCATATGCCAAGCAAACAGGAAACTGTTTACGGCGAACATATAAATCTTTAACAAGCAAAAACCTAGCAGAACAACGACCAATTTGCTGTACTTCCTCAATGCCATCAAATTTAATTTTTAAAAATTCTATTCCATCTCTATTTCTGTATTTCTCAAAATCAACAACATTACCCATTGATCCATTTACCAGACCTCTTTCTACATGTAAATTCCTTCTCAAAATAATTCGGCAATTTAAACACACATTCAAAGTCTTTTCAAAACCCGCTGTTTTAGATATAGTCTTCTCTAATGAATCCAATTTTGATTTCAAATTGTCTGACAAAATAATTGTTGATCCCATATGCTCTAATTTGTCGATAGCTTCAAGTTTCACAATCTCTTGCTTTTCTAAATTCAACATTTTGTTGTTGAAGATGGCACATTCTGCAAGAGTTGGCATGAGACATATCCCGGATTTCTTCTCAGTAATTTTCTGAAAAATATTCTCAGGCACAATATCTTGTTTGGGATACAAATTTGACAGTAACCGTGCATTTAAAGCTTCTTTCCCATGCTCGGTCACTTTTCCAATTCTAATATCTTGTAGAATATTCTTGTAATCTTCATCCTTTGCCTGACGCATATTTTGATGCAGTTCTGCATAATTGAAGTTTAACCATATATTGACGTTGCCAATGCTCCCTAGGCACTTCCTGGTATCTTCATGCGTGAGTATTTTGAACACAGGTTGACCTTTTACTGGTGTCAGCTGTAGAAGATCTCCGAAAACAATAATGTGTTTCCCACCAAATAAGACATCATATTCAGTTTTAAGTACTTCTTGCATTCTCAAATGCACAAAGGCAAGCATGACATTGGAAACCATGCTTACTTCGTCAATGATAAGTAGTTTCATTTTCCTCAAAACTCTTGAAACTTCACAGCAAGCATCTCCAGATAACTTGTTGTATTGTAATTTGTTGTCATGCTCCACCGGCAGCATCAATAGACGATGCAAAGTAATACCTTTAATATTATGTGCTGCCAGTCCAGTAGGAGCGGTGACAACACAAGACAGCGATGACTCAGTCCTTTCCTGCAAATAACAAGAGATTGCTTTAATGAGGAAACTTTTTCCAGTTCCCGCTTCTCCACTCACGTACAGTCGGACAGGCTTCAACGACGTACACGAGCACTCTTTCTTCTCATGACTTAATCCGTGCTCAATTTCCTTGGTAACTTCATCATATATTTTCCTCTGCTCAACGTTGAGTTGTTTTTCCAAGTCTTGTAAGTTAACTGAATCCTCCTGAGCATGTGCCATGGCTCTTTCTACTTCATTCATAGCAGTGGCAGCTTCATTTTCGATAATAGGTCCTCCAAGTGGATCTTGACTCAATGAAACAGAACTCTGACTGTCCTGAGAACTGTCTCTGGCAATCTCGGCTGCAATCGTTGCTTCCTGCTCAATTTCCAAAGTTAGCATTTCTTGATATTTAGAAAAAGCAGGACATTCTATGGACTCCTTGGCTGCATTGAAAGAGTCTTCGTAACAGAGGAAATCTCCAAGCAGTTCCTCTTCTGCACGCCAAGGCTTGAAAAGTTGCAAAAGTGCTAAATAGAAAAACTCCTTTTTTTCTGGAGATTCGCCACTTAATTTTCGATGGTTTACTAATTGGCATTTTCTTTGCTTGACCAGGCATCCCTCACTTCCAATTACAGCATACACTCCTTTCTCAATATCTTCTTTGATGTTCCTCTTGAATATATAATTTTGGAGAACCTCATATAGACAAATATTCTCAAGGTGACTGCTTCGATTTGGATAATATGTATCCAACATGTTGGTCTTCAAAATGTCGGTACTGTTTGGTTCCTTTTCTGCCAAATACTCAATTTCCCGAACAGGTTTAAGAACTCGATTTCGCGTTGCAGCAAGACCAAGACTCGCCCAAACGAGACTCCTGGATTTGGCATAGAGACTTGCTGAAGACAATCGATCAGAACATTCGTAAGCTCCGATTTCTCGATGCGACAACATCTTCAGACTGAAACTGTACAACTTCTTGCTGAGGCTCTTTTCATGGGAAATGTCCTCCCACATATCCTTCAGTTCGGTCTTTTCTTTTTTGGTGATGTAAGATGTCACATACCGAGCCACAGCCATACAGTTGTCAGCCACAAACTGTATATCCATGTTGGCATTCCACATGGACAAAATCACTGGGTTGTAGTCATTGATGTACTTGGACTCTTCGTTCCTTTTCAAATTGTATGTATTCTTGGGTGATTTCCTCGTCACATTATGTCGCAGCGAAGACATCAAACTGTTCACTCTTCCTTTAGAAATCACCGGTCGTGGAAAGTTGAAACGACATTTGGTGTAGAACTTGTCCTTGTTTCTGAATTTACGACGACAGTACTTTCCACAACGATGGCTTTGGAAACGTAGAACTTGTTCTCTTAGACTTTTCTTCTCCGTTGCGTTTGGAACAGCACACGTAGAATACTGTTCGATGAAATTCATCACTAAGTCATCCGGATCTGTTCCAAATTTAGGTGCATCCTTGATCCACAGCAACATATGTATATGAGGGGCACCTCTTGCTTGGTACTCCTTTCTCCAGAAGAAATCCAACACCTCTCCAAGAGGTGGATTCTTTTTATTTGTGATGAAAGACATCATAGCTTCAAATCTATGATTGAAGTACCTGCATACATTCACAGGATCCAAAGAACACAGTTCTCCAGGTGTCTTGAATTCAATGTTTTCAATATTTCCATTTGCCTCTCGTAGAAATTCAAGTAAGTCATCCCAGCCATACTCGGCACAGCTCAGAGTGAGGAACCATGTCGGAGTTCCTAAGTTCCTCAGCATACATTTTAAGTCACCATGACGACGGTACCAGTACTCATTAGTACCACGCTGACACGCCATGAGATTAATTAAGTGAGAATCCAAAATACTGTCTTGGACATTGACTTTATGCATAAAGTCACTTGCCGAGATGTTTCGCATCTGTATACCACTTTTTAAGATGTGGTTCACTGCATATGACAGTCCAGACAGATCGCTTTCAAACAGGAGATGAAACAAATAGGGAATGCATTGCCGAAACCTAGGATCTTCTGCATACAATCGTAAAGTCCGGTATTCAGACGCAGGAATTTCACGAGGTCGCTCATCATATCTTCCTCCTTGACCTGTGGGAAATAGCTGTGGGAAACACCGAGCTTCCAAACTTTCCTCCCAAACACTAATGGGACTCCCTTTGGCTTGTTTCATTTGAAACAACTCAATAGCATTCCCCATCACTTCCTTGGAATGCAAAGGATGAACACTATAATGTTCATATATTTCTTCACTTTTAGAGGCCTCTACTTTCTCAATTTGGCCAGCACACAAATCGCTATCCTCTTCATCACTTACTTCCTCTTCTGCAACATATACATTCTTATAGTACTTATTATTTTTCTTCAAATACACTGTTGCCTTTTTGACTTTCCTAACATCCACTAAATCTTGCCATATTTTCTTATTCTTTGTCGGAACCCCATTAACCAAGATAACCAGAGGTTCCTCTTCCACTTTTTCTATTCCAATTGTGTTAATGTTTTTGTTCAAATCTAGAGGCAAATAAACAACTCTTCCCTTTAATCCTCTCTGTAAATCTGCTGGAGGCAATTTCCCTGTCTTTGGCTCCATTCTTACAATAGCCTGAAAGGGATGGATACTTTGAATCAAAATAGATTCATAAGTATTTAAATCCTTCAATTCAGAAGGAATCTCAACCAATTCCAGATTATTATGAACTGCCCTAGCAGGCATCTGGTTTTGGTTTAATTTATTACAACAATAAGTACACACACGTTGATCCGATCCCAAATCAAAATAATTTTCTACCATCAAGTATGTGGCTAAATCCTTCCATTCACTATTATTTTCCCTTTCACTTTTTGCATATAAATCCACTACCTTAGTCTGATTCTTATAATAAGTGCGTCGACAACATACACAAGTGAAATTAGGCCTCTCACTTGATTTCATCTGAAACGTGGCAATTTCCTTCTGAAAATTATCTGTACTGGAAACCTGTACATTATCTTCCACATTACCCTCTACTTCAGGGTCAATTTGAACATTCTCATCTTTACTACCAAAGTAACAAAACTCAATTTCTTCACAAAGATTCTTCACATCTATTTCAGAACCATGCAAAAGAGCAGCACATAACTGTTTAAGCATAATTGCTGGACTCTTAGCATAATACAACATTCTCACTAATTTTCTCACTTTATTATGATGCACTGCTAGCATCCTGAAATGATGAAAAACACTCTGGCATACTCTCCTGGAAAGACAAGCCAGTGAATGACCACGCAAACCTGTCATTTGTCTCACTCTGCAAGGATCTAAATCTTGCAACAACTTCATTTTCTGCTTCAAACTTTTCTTATTAAATGTCCGTATAAAATCACATAGCAAATTGATGGAAACCTGTCGCACACTGCAAATAGAACTACACTTCCAAATGTACACAGGACCCTTAGGACGTCTTCCTAAAACCTCATCACTTAGCGCCTCTTCTGTCTCTGTTGTCACAAGTAGTTCTTTTTCAACTGGACAACCATCCTTCACTTCATAAGCTCGACCACTGATGTCAACTGCATGCACCAAATCATTATCCTGAAAATAAGTCTCCTCATTAAAAAATGCCTCAGAACTTGAACTATGCATCCATTCTCCAGAAAAAACTTCACAAAAGTTAGTACGATTTACTACTCTCTTCCATCTACTTTTTGTTTTGAAATCAGAAATTACCTTGCTTAGTTTCCTAATTCTATTGATTACCAAAATAAACAACTTTCGCTTGATTTCAAAAGCATGATCAATAATTTTCTCTACATTTTTCTTCTTCCTATAAAATGCCGCTTTCTGTTGGCCTTTCTTTTTAATATTTTTCAATAAATTAACTAATATCCTATTACGGAACATTCGTTGTCGAATGTCCCTAAACTGTTGTTTCCTTCTACTATCATGCACAGAGTTATCTCTTCCTCTACCAGTAACATTTGTGATGGGTCTCTCCTTTCCATTTAAATTACTTCTCTTTTTGTTAAGAGACACATTTTTTTGAGCAAAATTTTTTTTACTACAAATATTTCTTAAGAATGATTTCGTGCTCTTACCCGGACCTTTCTTGGTGTTTTGACAAGTATTTGGGGAAGAGGACTGCTGCAATAAAACATCATCCTGCTGTCTTTGACGTTTTCTAGCCTTTCGTATTCGACTTCTGGAAGGCATTTTCCAAACTATGAAAGAATCTGCAGTTGAATCTGTGAAAAAATATAATATAAAATGTTATTAACCACTATTACCAAACAGTAAATAAATAACAGTCATCTAAAACTTAATGCTGTACTAATTATTTAACATAGCAAATATTTTCCACCAGCACTGCATCACAAAAATGACACTCAATGGTACAAAACAGGCATACAACACTCATAAATCACTCCCTAATATTTTAAATCATTAATTCAGGATGACGATAAGATGTAGCCTATCTAAAGGTTTGTTTAGGCCCAGATCTTTGGACTGGGGTGAATGTGTGTCATTGATCCACATTCAGTCCATCACCTGTTTTGTTTATTTGAGGTGAGGCCAACACATGGTTGCAGATAAGATTTTCACTGAAAAAAAACCAAGGTAAAAAAACATGTGAAGGCCTACCAATGAAGTAAATCATTAAATGAAAACCAATACATTTCTGGAAATATGCACTACTAGTGCTTCATAAGATGTTTTGGATCATATTTATAAGTTATTTGAGTATCTAGTATGCTATTTTACATTCTTCATGGTGCAAATTTATTGTAAATACGCTCCCACCTGCGGTTGGCAAATTTAGATTTTGATTATGGGAGTTAGATAGGCATGTTAATAATTTCCCAAAAATGGTATATAACCCCAAACAACCTTTGAAGCAAATGCTCTTAGCCATGTTATCCACCTCCCATTGGATAACATGGCTAAGAAATGCTTGCAAATGTGATAAAAAAAGGCCTGCAATGCATGAATAACGCAGAAAAATCAGCGATATTCATGCATTTTCCAACAAATGCTCTTAGCCATGTTATCCACTTCCTATTAAATAACATGGCTAAGAACTGCTCAGGGCCCCATGAGGAACGCTTTCCATTTAAAAAGGGAAAAATAACATCAAAGACACTAAAATGCCTTCTAAATATGAACCCAAACAACCTATGAAGCAATGTGAAAAAAACGGCCACAATGCATGAATATAGCAGAAAAATCAGCGATATTCATGCATTTTCCAGCAAATGCTCTTAGCCATGTTATCCACTTCCTATTAAATAACATGGCTAAGAACTGCTCAGGGCCCCATGAGGAACGCTTTCCATTTAAAAAGGGAAAAATAACATCAAAGACACTAAAATACCTTCTAAATATGAACCCAAACAACCTATGAAGCAATGTGAAAAAAACGGCCACAATGCATGAATATAGCAGAAAAATCAGCGATATTCATGCATTTTCCAGCAAATGCTCTTAGCCATGTTATCCACTTCCAATTAAATAACATGGCTAAGAACTGCTCAGGGCCCCATGAGGAACGCTTTCCATTTAAAAAGGGAAAAATAACATCAAAGACACTAAAATACCTTCTAAATATGAACCCAAACAACCTATGAAGCAATGTGAAAAAAACGGCCACAATGCATGAATATAGCAGAAAAATCAGCGATATTCATGCATTTTCCAGCAAATGCTCTTAGCCATGTTATCCACTTCCAATTAAATAACATGGCTAAGAACTGCTCAGGGCCCCATGAGGAACGCTTTCCATTTAAAAAGGGAAAAATAACATCAAAGACACTAAAATACCTTCTAAATATGAACCCAAACAACCTATGAAGCAATGTGAAAAAAACGGCCACAATGCATGAATATAGCAGAAAAATCAGCGATATTCATGCATTTTCCAGCAAATGCTCTTAGCCATGTTATCCACTTCCAATTAAATAACATGGCTAAGAACTGCTCAGGGCCCCATGAGGAACGCTTTCCATTTAAAAAGGGAAAAATAACATCAAAGACACTAAAATACCTTCTAAATATGAACCCAAACAACCTATGAAGCAATGTGAAAAAAACGGCCACAATGCATGAATATAGCAGAAAAATCAGCGATATTCATGCATTTTCCAGCAAATGCTCTTAGCCATGTTATCCACTTCCAATTAAATAACATGGCTAAGAACTGCTCAGGGCACCATGAGGAACGCTTTCCATTTAAAAAGGGAAAAATAACATCAAAGACACTAAAATGCCTTCTAAATATGAACCCAAACAACCTATGAAGCAATGTGAAAAAAAACTGCCGCAATGCATGAATATAGCAGAAAAATCAGCGATATTCATGCATTTTCCAACAAATGCTCTTAGCCATGTTATCCACTTCCTATTAAATAACATGGCTAAGAACTGCTCAGGGCACCATGAGGAACGCTTTCCATTTAAAAAGGGAAAAATAACATCAAAGACACTAAAATGCCTTCTAAATATGAACCCAAACAACCTATGAAGCAATGTGAAAAAAACGGCCACAATGCATGAATATAGCAGAAAAATCAGCGATATTCATGCATTTTCCAGCAAATGCTCTTAGCCATGTTATCCACTTCCAATTAAATAACATGGCTAAGAACTGCTCAGGGCCCCATGAGGAACGCTTTCCATTTAAAAAGGGAAAAATAACTTCAAAGACACTAAAATGCCTTCTAAATATGACCCCAAACAACCTATGAAGCTCTAACAGTACATATCCTGAAATTTAATTCATTTCAAAATTCGTTTTTAAACACAGCATATAAATCAATTGTATACCTGCATTCATGAAGAAATGACTAAAAATGTCCTTGAGACACATGAAAGTGTTTTCTGGAATGCCCTAGCACCATTTTTGGGACACTATTAACATGGCTAGGTAACTCCCATAATCAAAATCTAAATTTGCCAAGCACAAGTGGGAGCGTATTTACAAGACACTTGTCCCATGAGGAACACTTTACATTTTAAAAGGCGAACACAACATCTTAGACACTCAAATACCTTATAAATATGGCCCAAAACAACCTATGAAGCTCTAGCAGTACATATCTAGAAATGTAATTGATTTCTTAAATCGTTTTTAAAAGCAACATATCTGTTTCAGCTTACATAACAGACCATGAAATGGCCTCCATGTATTACAATATCTTGTGTAACTGCATGCCAGAATGTTACACCAAATATGCAATTATAATTTCTCTTTGAAACTAATTCTATTAGTATATCACTAGAGACAAAACCACATTTTAAAAACACAGCTTTCTTCATCATTTTCTCCTTAAATCATACTATTCTCTATCTAAATTAAATAAATCTTTTCTCACCTTAGCAAATATTTTTTGAGTTTTGAAAACAGTCTCAGAAATACACCAAATTGTCTTCAGCAGAAGAAAAAGGATGCACTCCAAAGGCTGCAGCTATTGAAAGCACAGAAATACAGATATTCTTTTCACATATCTCTCATATTAGCCAATCATACCTCTTCCCTCACTTTTTTCAAATCAAAACCCTTCCCCCCTCTGCCCTGTCTGCCTTGTTTCCATAGCAACCACCTCCTGGAAGACCTCTCATGTTTGCAAATTCACACAACAATGTTTCAATTGAACTCTGAACTCTCAGTGCACCTGCGTATCCAGTGCAATCTTTCATTAAATGTTTCTTCCTTGACCATTCAAATTACATCTTTCAAAGAACACATCCATGCACCCTAACTTTCTGTTTTCAGAAATGGAAATGCACCAATCACTGCTAATGAATCATTAGCATTGTAAATCCACAGTTTTTTTTCTTTAGAAACTCCTACTGTTTCAACTGCCCTTTCATTACCACACTTCATCTGACTGCAGAACAACCTTCTTCCACCATGTTTAACGTCTGGATTGTTGGACATAGTTACATCCACTGGGCTCAAAGGTATGCTGAGAGCAGAAATTTACACAACCTCAATTTACAAGATGTGGAAATTAAGTGGTTGGGCCAAAGAGGATTAAAATGTCACCAATTGATACCATTGGTGAAAACCTTTATGCATTTGCCAAAACCTGACCTGTTAATAGTGCACTGTGGAGGTAATGATTTGGGCACTTTGACAGGGGTAGGTCTGGAAATGCTTTTAAAGGACACCTTGGAGCAATTAATGGCACTTTTTCCTCAAACTGCCTTGGTATATTCCAATATATGCCAAAGACAGAAATGGAGGTGGTCCAACCAATTTTGTCCACAAATTGAGAAAGCGAGGAAGCATGTAAACAAATCTGTTTCAGCTTACATGAGAGACCATGGAATGGGCTCTCTGTACAACAATAACTTGCGTTACTACATGCAAGATATCTACAGAGGAGATGGAGTTCACTTCTCAGATGAGGGCAACAGAATTTTCATTCTGAATTTAAGACTCTGCATTGGTACCTACTTATAAGTACCTAAATGTACCATAAACCCAAAAGCTCTTCTCAGAGCTACCCTACATCTGATCACTCACAATTATTATTTTTCTCTAACTTTTTTCACTAATTTTCCACAAAATTCGCTCCCCGGAGCGCTACCCGGTTCGCTAACCGAAAGCTAACCTCGCGGAATTTTTTTAAAAAAAATTTTTTTTCCGCACATATAAGCCTCCTCAGCCACGCTCAGAAAACCTAGGGGGTCAAGATAAGTCTACCATGACCCCTTCTACCCATTCTAAACATTATTTGCCCTCCATCTTGTATCTTAATGCGAACGAAACACAAAATGGTGGACTCCCGTGACGCTTAAGGTTCGCTAACCGGGCAGCTTCCCGGAAAGCGGTCCTAAAAAAAGGCGGGAAAGTAATTTACAGAATAACGACTAGAAACACTCTCACCAAATATAGATTAGCTCATACTACATAACAATCCCTTCCATTCTCACAAATTTCATTGAAATTCCATTTAGCCATTTAGCCTGTAGACCTCTCCAAGTACCGTGAGGTAAATTACTTCACAAAACACATCTGAATTGTTGGAATTGACAACCAATGAAAATGTTACTTTCATTTTCTACTTTTAATACCTGACATTTGATTGGTTATATACCTGTATATATATAAAGGGAGAGAAGGAAACACAGCCATTTTGACTACTACTTCTTGTTGTACCTCCTATTTCAAAAGCTTCAAAAAACTTCAACTTCTTTGTGAAGGTAAGTTATAATTTAATATATTGTGCACTATGACTTAATATAGTAGACTTTTTCTGCTACATATACACTATCCCTCTGTAGTAGTAGTGTCTTGGTTAAATCACATACACTTTTTTTTAGTCCTATTTCCACTCTCATACTATACACTGCCAAAAGATAAATTCACTGATAAAAACTGCCTATCTAAAATTAATCCCAACAGTGCCCTATCTCTACTAATATATATTTTTTTAATCCAAATTTCAGGCAAAATGGAAGGCGAGCAGCAAGTTTCATTTTCGATTGAACTGAAGGAGAGCAGCCAAGACAAACTTGATGACTTTATGGATGACAGTAGAGACCACGAACTTCTACAATGTGTTGAAGCAGTAGACAACTTGCTTCAAAATGAAAAACAATTACACCCTATAATAAATTATGACATTTCTGACAATGAAATGTTAGAAAATTTAATAAAGTATGAAACACAATCATAATAAAAAAAATAAATAAATAAAGAAAACAAAAAAAAACAAGAAAAACAACAAACAATTAACATACAGTATTAGAAAAGTCTTTCATTCTTTTATCCATAAAGTTCGCTGCCCAGAAAGCTATCCGGTTCGCGAACTTGGCGCTTACCACGCAAAAAAAAATTTTTTTTTTTGGACCCTCCTAGGCCCTTTTAAAACCTCCACATAAAACCTAGGGGGTCAACGAGGATCTACTATGCCCCCTTATGGTAATTTCCCCCTTTGTTTTGGCCTCCTCTTGTCTCTCGATCCTACCGAGAGACAAGATGGCGGCCGCTCCGGACTGTTTAGAATGTTGACAGACACCGGAGGGCCAATCAGCTTCTCATCGCAAAGTTCCGTTACGCGAAAGGTTCGCGAACCGGATCGCTGCCCGGAGCGCTGTTACAGATATATATCTTGATTTAAACGTTAATTTCTCAAAATCCACTGAAGCACATATATTGAGACCTAGCAAAGGCACATCGGGCTAACAGTCCCTACAATTTTGCCAAGTTTCGTGAAAATCCATTCAGCCGTTCGGGCTAAAAGTGAGTCCAACCGCCCTATGGAAATTAACATGGGAAAAAGGCGTTTTGGGACCCCCCTTTTTTCTCGGCCCCCCCTCCACAAAACCCCCCCAAATTTTCAAGGTCTGCTCAGAAACAAAATGTGCCATTTTCCTGAAAATTTCAGCCAATTCCGTCCACGAACGCAAAAGTTATTAGGCATAGAATTTTCAGAAATCCCATAGGGAAAAAATCCTAACTATATATACCTACTGGCGACCGCCAGTAGGTAATATATATATATATATATATATATATATATATATATATATATATATATATATATATATATATATATATATTTTAAAAGTAATAAGTAATTAATTATGTATTAGTAGGTTTTTAGGTTTACAGAGTAATGGGACAGTTAGTTAAACCAATTATAATTCATTTAATGTTAATTCTTTAATTAAATAGTCAATTGATTATTAATTATTTAAATTGCGTAACAATTTAATTATACTTTATTTAAGTTCAATTTCTTGATTTTGATTTTGAATTAAAAAAAACCTAAGGTAGTACTTTATGTGTATGAGCAGGTTTTTAGGTTTCTAAGGTTTGTAGGGGAACTTAACTAAATTATGTTATGTTATGTTATAAGCCACTTATGAGCACGTTCACCATAAGGTCTCTTGGCCACAGGAACTCATTTTCAGATTAGACATAAGCGTGTTGTAACAACCACGTTTTTAAAAGCTTTCAGAAACTCGGGTAGTTAGGAGATTATCAAATATTGGGGAGAGGGTTCCAGTAAAACTCTGCTTTTTTAATCAGTTGTGCGGGCATTTCTCTATTTTGGAAGCTAGCACTGGGACACTCCCAAGTAGCCGCGTGCTCTACAAATTAAATATAACATAACATAATATAACAGTTGTGAGGAGCCACAATGGAGAAGCTGGCCCCTCTGAGCCTTTTCCTCTTGTATCTTGGCCTTGCAAGCAAGTTATGATAAACCAATATTAAATGGCAATTGGGATTGTAACGCTGGACTCTGAAGGACAGAAAGGCAAGGTTTCTGCAGGGAAGAGCCTCAAAAATAATGCAGGCTCTTTTAAAAACAGTCCTTAATGCTACTGAAAGCCAATGACGCCTTTTCATTAAAGGCTTAGGGCCTTATTACGAGTGGATTTCATGCTTATGCTATTATTATACGCAATGTATTTTCTTGCCATATGATATTGAACTGTCAAAAATGTATTCATGGAAGTCTGTATAGATTACGGTTAATAGTTGAGCATGATGTAAGGTGTCTGGATTTAACTCCACCCAGTGGTTCGATTGTCAGATTTATAGGATCGTCATTACTTTAGTGCCATTAGGACAAGGTACATTTCAGTAGTCTACAGATGCAAAATGCAGGTCTCTTGTTCACTCCACTCTGTGGTTGATTTGAAAGATGGGACAACCTTGTCTTGTACAATGATAAAAGACATTATTCTCTTTCTCATCTATGAGTATACATGAGAATAGCAACTTAATAAACACAATGAGGTCAGATTTAGGGCCTGATTTAGAGTTTGTCAGGCAGGTTACCCCATCACAAAATGACAGATATCCTGTCCTCCATATTACAAGTGCCATAGGATAGAAAGGACTCATATTACAGTGGATGGGATACCTTGTTTTGTGTCCTTATTTCTCAGTCCCCACTGCACGGATCACCCCCAAACTTTCCATGTCACACAGAACCAACTCTGACAATTGTTTTGAAAAATGTCATGCAGTTTGTTCAAATGACGCCAAAGTTATTGGGAAGTCAAAAAATGATTTTCCTATGGAAACTAGGTCCTAACTATAACTATCGACTAGCAACCGCCAATAGGCTACATACATATATGTGGAGTTAAGCATGGAAAATTTATAGAAATATACCTTTACATTTGTTTGTCCCTTGATATTCTTGTAACAATATCCTATCCCATCAAAATATGGGACTCTACATTTCAAGCCTACTTAAGGTATTGCTATCTGGGTGTGTGGCTGTTAACTCCCACCCTTGAATGTATTTTAAGTCCGAGTGGAACTTTGAGATAAAAGGCTTCTATTCCTGTTTTCTCTCAAGCACCAAAAAGCACATGTTTACTTTACCACTATAGTTAATTCAAAATCATTGAGTCTGATGTTTTGTACATTTTGCTATATGGCAAGAGTGTTTTTCCCTGTCATTTGTTACTGCAGTTTTTTTATGATGTAAACTAGCTAGTGAACCATGTTGCTCTGAACAGCCATATATTTTTGTCCTATATGTGTGTGGTAAAAAATTGTGACTTCATCCCACCTATGTAATTTCAATCCATGACATTGATCCATATTCTGTGTCATCAACCATGACTTTAAAGATAAGTAAATTAATTTGGTGAAAACAGTGTTGAGTACCATTTTAGTGGTGAGATAATGCACTGTAGCACTGATTGATAGTGTCACAATCCACACAGTCCTAATGACTGGTAGGTAATTGTCTGTCTCCAAGCATGACTGTCACTCTTCTTTCCATTGACAGACTTCAGGAGGCCCTCATGTTTGCTTGGGGGAAAAGGAGTGGGGTAAAAGGATATGTCACCAACTCCAAGATGCCATGAACCTGCACGTCTCCACCTGCTATTTACAATGGCTAACATATTAAGATTTGCTCTGCTAAATTATCTCACATGGTGAAATGGTTATGCATGCAAGCTTCAGCCATATTAACATCATCATCAGTGATGTCATCAGTGTTGTCACTGACCATGTCATGTGTGATGTAATGTGTGAGGTCATAAGCAGTGCATTGTGCTGACGTAAGATATAGTTAGCTCATGTAACTATAACTGCTGAATTTCACTGGTTTTGTATGAGTGAAATCTGAGCATAACTATAATATCCCTGTAACCTTTGGTTTTCTCAGTGAATTTTGATGTTTTTTTAACATTAAGATGCCCATCACAATGCACAGTGGGGTTAGGGGTTGAACACAGGGCCTAGCCTGGCATTATGCTGCCCCCACCCAAGCGTGCACCCTCCGCCTTGCCATCCATTATCCAAGTCCATGACCATGCTCCCTCATTACAGCAGTGTGTGGCAGTTGATCTGCTACTGCCCATCTTGCCAGCCCTAAACAGTTAGGTCACTTCCCCATTCACCTCCTCCCTACCATCTGTTGTCCAAATCAATGCACAGCCCCCTCTTCCTGTGCTCCACGGTCTGATGTGCTGCGTGTGCCCTACATTTAGTTTGATGTCCCTGCCACTCCCCTGCCCTCCATTCCCCAATTGTATATCCCACCATTGCCCTCCTGCTTAGCCTCTGTGCTTAGCTTGCTGTACCTACTCTTCTTCCTCCTGCCCTCCAATGTCTGTGTGGATGGCCCTGCTCCCTCCTTTCTGCCTACCATATTCCATGGCCTGCCACCCTCCTTTCTGCTCTGTGTTCTATTGAGCTTCCACTGACCCTCCCGTCAGCGTGCCATGGTCAGATGGCTGCCCCCTGTCCCTGCCACCTCCACCCTGCCTGTCCATATTCCATGCCCCTACTTCTTCCCTCATGTCCTCCATGGTCAATTTTCCTGCCACTCCCTTCTGCCCTCCATGCTCTGTTGTGCTCCGACTGCTTCTCCTGCCCGCCCTGCTTGGTCTATTGTGCATCCCCTTCCCCTGCCCTCCTTTGTTTGTTTACAGCCCCTGCCTTTTTCTTATGCCCTCCCTGGTCCTTTGTGCATGCTCCTGCTCACTCCCTCTTGGCCACCATGGCCGTTGTGCTGCCTCTAACCCTCCCACCTGCCCTGCATGGTCTTCTGTGCTGTCACAGCCCCTCCCACCTGCTTGTGCGGTCAGCCTGCTGACCATGACCCCTTCCCACCTTCCCTCCTTTGTCTGTGAGTATGCCATTATAGTATCCTGTTACCATCCATGGTGTGTTGTGCTTCCAGTGCTGATTCTGCCTGCCCTCCATGGTCAGCTTGCTGCTCCTGCCCTGCCCCTGCCCTTTGTTATCCATGTGCAGACCCCTATCCCCTCCCTTCTGCCATGTCTGGTCCGCTGTTGTGTCCCTGCCCCCTCCTTCATGGTCCGTTATGTTTCAACTGTCCCGTCCGTCTGTCCTGTATGGTCAACTTGCTGCCCTTGCCTCTTTCCCCTCTGCTCTTTGTTGTCTATGTGCATGGCCCTGTTCCCTCCCTATTGATTGACATGGTCTGTTGTTCTGCACTGCTGTCCTGCTTGCCCTACCTGGCATATTGTGCTGCTGCAACCCTGATGCCTGCCTGTAAGGTAATTCTGGTACCCTGCCTATCTCCCTCCTGCCCTCTCTTATCCGAATCCATGTCCCTACCCCATTCTTCCTGCCATCCATGATCCAATGTTCTTGTCAACATTTTGAAATTGTCTCCCTTCCTATATTGTGCAGTGCTATTGCGTCCAGAGGATTAACAATAACAATGCCCAAATATTTAATCTCCGTCTGTACCTCCCCAGTCCAGCCTTACACATTCCAACACATTACCTCTGACTTATAGTTGTTCACTAGATATAACGATTGAGCCCTAAACTCTGCCACCAGGCACTCTACTCCAGGGATAGTTTGTACAGGGTGTGTTGTATAGATCACATGGTCATCCACATATAGCGCAATCCTGTTGCAAAAGTGGGCTGTACGAAACAGGGTTACTTGACCATCCCAACTGAGTAGCTGGGCAAATGGCGTAATATAAATGTCAAACAAGATAGGAGACAAGGGACAATCTTGCCCTGTGCCTTTACGGATGCCAAAACTCCTGGTCAAAATCCCATTAATCAAGGATCTAGCTGACAAATTTTCCTATAGCCTCTGGAGCGTAGAAATAAAACAAGGACTAAAATCCAATTCTGCCAAAACCTCCCACAGGTATGCCCAACATATTTGGTCGAACACCTTGGCCGCATCAATTGTGACCACTGCCAAGTGAATAGGGCGAGCAGTGGCTAGATCAATAGATCCGATATGCTGCTGAGTAAGTTCATGAATTTGCCGCTTTGGAACAAAGCCCTTCTGATCGGGACGGATTAATCGGTGAGCTAACTTAGCAAATCTCTGTACCAAAATGTTCATAAAAACCTTATAATCACATTTAACAGGGAGATTGGGTGATAAGAGTCTACCTTCATGGGATCCTTGGCAGGTTTTAAAATCAGTACAATTATGGCTTCTTTCCACGAATTGGCAATCTGCACAACCCCCTGATATACTAAATTAAACAATCTCTCCCATTCTGAATCAGTCTCCTCCATTACAAGCTTATCGGAGGTGGGTGCATTACTTGCTAGATGGATGAATCTGTCATTGACAATTTATTGGCGAGTGAATTTGATCAAAATTTCGATTCTCCCTAAATTGACTTATCTTTTTAACTGTATTGCTCCACCATTTCCAAGACCGACTATTGACAAGATTCAGGGGAAAATAACTAGTTTTATATAGGCATCTGGCTGGGCAAGGCTCGCTTGGAAGAAGGTAAGGAGTAGGCTAGAGAAGGGTGGCCTCACTCTGCCGAACCTGTGTCAGTATTGGATGGCATTTCAGTTTTAAACCTGTAGGATGCTAATGGGTAAACCAGATTGTTTAACCTAGAAGGGGGCTGCTACTAGCAGAAATGATCAGGGAGTTGGGAACCACCAGGTTCCTCCATAAGTTTGGATAAGTTTGGCGCCTTGACATTTTTTTTTTTAAGTACGACTGAAGGTCTGAAAGGCAGCATTGTCTTTGGTTTAGAGTCTGGAAGATCGTGGGTATTGGCTACTATTCCGACTTCGCACCCATCTGGGATTCCCCAGGTACCCCAGAGTGCCAGAGGGATGGGTTGAGTCTTCCACTAAGGAGGTCTGGGATAGCTGCCCAGGGGGAGCTGATTGCAGTGTAGAGGGTATTACCCTGGGATGATTTAAGAGCCAGAACTAGGAGACATAAAAGTGAGTTACCACTTTGTATTGGAAGTTTATGGATGCTGAGGATACAAACATTATGCCGCCATATTCTCTGTGGGAAGGTATCATCCAGGGGACTGAGCTGCAATTAATATACTGCATGGGGATGTCCTTGTAAATATGAGAGATTTTTTTCAAAAAATGGGGGACACACTATGGCGTACGCGGATGAGGCTGAAGTGAACTTGTGACTCGGCTCCTACCAGAGAGTGACTGCAGTTTTTGAATGGAGGGAAGTATGGGTTGGACCATTTTTGAATCATTTATCCGACCAGAGCAACTGGTTGAAATGTTTGCAATAAAAGAAATAATGTTTCCATTAATAAAAAATACAGAGTACATAATCAGAATTATTGTATGTCTCAAATAACCAGCAAAATATCAAGAAATCGGGCAGCATCCCTTACTGTAAGAAGTGCAGGAAAATCTCTGACCCAAAACTAAAGGGTTCTTATACATAATTCTTGCATAGGAAATTAGAGAAATGACTAAAAGTAACCAATGTTGAGCCAAACAGAGGTTGCAACGTCATCTAAAGACCTATAACACTATCACATTTTTAAGTAAGTTTCAAGCAGCCTCAGCGACACATTGTCATAGAAAGTACAGCTCAAATGCAACATTTGTAAATATTGGGCTATCCACCATTAAAGGAGTGCTAACCGCAGTGGAGTTAGGGAGGAAGAAACCTTGGACATTTTGCAACATTGCCAATACTAGAAAGTTAATTCTCAATACATGCACGTTAGGAAAGATACAGGACTGATGTCATTTTATCTTCATTCTGCAGCGTTGTGGAAGGAAAAATAGAAACAGAGGAACGGCTTGAAATGGGGTAGAAACAGGAGTGAAGAGCAAAGAGCTACCATATTACTTATTTTAAACTCTTCAAGTGTACTCAGTATTTGTATTTTTTCTTGTTAGATCCCTCGTTAAATGTATCAGTCAACAAAATATATCTTTCGCCAAAAATATACATCTAGAAAAACTGCTTCAGCTAAATATTTCAACCATGCACTCTTTGTAGTAATGCAAAGCAAGAAAATGATAAAAATTGGGCTTCAGACAAGTTCTTCCACGAAAGCAGATTGATGTACTTTTTTATTTGCAGTTGATTTGTGTAGCACTCCCTTGTTACTCTACGGTCACTTTTAAGCACACATAGTTCAACAGGTAGAGTCGATCTTTCTTCAATCTCTTTGATCAGGGTTATCTAGTTTGTAACCCGAGTCAAGTCTACGATCTATAGATCACAGTCGGTATAGTTGTAAGAGAGGTGTTTTTCTTTAGTGAAATGTCTGTCTAATAAGATTGTTTTGAAGTTTCTTGAATCTATAAAGTTGTGTATTTTGCTTAAGTCATTTAATTTTTATAAGCAATAGAAACTTTATTACGTATTCATCATTAGATGACTGCAGTTGCAGAGCAGCAGCCAGAGAGGTGCTGTAGTGCTACAGAGATCGCTGTTTTGATGGAAAGACCCTATGACGGGGGAATGCTGAGGATTTAAGTGCATTCTGTTGTCCAGCACAGCTGATCTCTCCGGGTTGCGCCAGCCATCGTCTCCAAGGACAATCAACTACATAGTTTGCTCCACCTGAGGTTTGCGATGTAACCCAAGTAGAATATTAATCTAATAATCATTCATTCAGCAGAAGACGGACGTCTTATGTTTCTTTGTAACCTCTCTCAGCCGCCATTTTGAAAGACTTTAATTGGCTCTGTCTGAGCCAGAACACAGCCATCCTTTCTGTGGCTGGTAAGCAGCCGGGTAGCCAGGTGCTGCCATGAATCTCAGACTCTCTTAGTGCTTAAAGCAGCCCCGCTGCAGATTGTTCAGAGGCGGCTCACTAACTCCGGGCCTCGGCTGAATACAAAGTGTTGTGCTTAGCAGTGCGAATATTGTGCACATGCATTAATTCCCTTGATGGCAGAACAGCAACAAAAGCAGGAGGACATCGGCAGAGACAAAAGGATCATGTACCCTGTGCTGCACAATTAAAGTTGACGAGCCCTCTACATGAATTGACTTCTTTCTCAAAGAGAATTAATTCATTTAAATTGGACTCATACATTTTGATGCTCAAGACTATAGCCTAAAAATGCAACCTTCGAGTCCTGTTAAGGTTATTGGTAATTGTGAAATGAACCCTTAACATCCGTTTTTTTAAGACAAGTGAAAAGCAAGGGTGTCCATCGATGATGAGTAAGAGCAGGTTTCATGGCAAATTTTTAGGACAGTCACTGACAGACATATGATATGAACTTTGATAAATTATAGGGAAATGTATCCCATGCCTATGTCCTGTGAATCGGGCACCGGCCTCGCCCTTGTGGGCCTATATTGGGTGTAAAGTATAAAGTATGGTCATTATTATAGAAACAGAGGAAAGTGTGTGGACAGTAAATGAACAATTGGGCCATTAATAGAGATGAAAATTGTATTTTGGCAAGCATTTCTAGAGCAGTAGACATTATACCTATCAGTTTCATCTTAAGGACCCCAGGCAAGACAAATTCTGAGCCGAGCAAATTTGACCAAAAGTTCCTTTCGATGACATGGTGCAAAAAGAAACAGTTAAAGGTGATAGTAGGCAGAGAGAAGAAGAGTGGGTGCGATACAGAAACAGACTGAGGTGAAAAAGACAGAGGAAAATGAACTTTCTAGGAAGATGAGGAGCCTGGGCAATTGCACACTTTGCCCATGCCTTAAAACGTCTCTGACATATCTCCGGATGCGACTTGAACGCTGAGCAAGAAGGTTATAATTGTAATCACCAAGTTCTGATTACATTTCCCACGTGTGAAAAAAGAGAGGTTGCTCAAGTGTGTTCAGTAATCTTCTTCAAAGAGGTCCAATACTCTTTCCACCAAATGGTTGCAACTTCTAATTACCCATCTTCTAAATGCCCAATTCTGCTCTAACTTGGGAATAAAAGTCCTCTAACTACTTGCCCGGCCACATCATATCTTAGTTTTAACCTTTTTTTACAAATCAATAACAACATGTTTTTGTACAATACGCCCCGGTCGTTTCTGATTGCAGTAACAAATCTTATTTTAACTCTGTTTGATGGAACTTTGATGTCTGGACCCATAAGGATGACTTTGCCTTGCTAAGGATCAATCTTGTGAACATGGGCTTAAAGCAGACATAATTAGAGACCATTTAACTCACGCAGCCATCTTGCCTGTATGTTTTGAAAAATGTTGAATACATGTCTCAATCAAAATAAATATTTGTATATGCCATTAGTAGTTACCTGAATTATTCTCTTTTTTCAGCCTCTGAACAATGACCTTAAAGTATTCATGGAAAAAGTTCCAGGTAAAGTCTAGTTATTCACAAGAGAGGATAAGTGTCTCAAATGCTATGCTGACTAGATCCGTAATAATGTACATCGGGCATATTCACAAGTAGCTATCGCCGAATCAACAGCACTTTATTGCAGCCATAGTCCCCCCCCATTCACAAGCTGGTGCAAACAGCCCACAGCAGCAGTTTTCCCGCTATAGCAGGTGCAAAAAACATCACCACAGAGGACCCCCGCAACTATCACTAATGAGATGCAGAGTAGGCGCTCCCGTGCAAAACGCCGCAACAACACCACAGCTCAACATTCAAAACGACCAGCCAGATCGGCAATAAGAACACAAAACACATGATACGGCTTGTTAGCAGCAGGAAATTAACACCTGCTCTGACCTGGTGTAAAGTCAGACCACAGGCTGCACCACAAAAGGGAGCTCAGACAACAGCCTCACCTGAAGGGCAACAGATGCCATGCAGCACGGACACCCAAGAGGGCCTCAACACCCACCGACACCACATCCAGGCCCGCAGCACCCCCCAGGCCCCCACAATCCCAGACCAAGAAAGTGCACACCAACACCACAAATCCCAAAACATATATTTTGCCTGATGTCGCACAAGCAGGAAAATCAACACACAAGCGTGGCCAGAAAATGGAGAAATAGGTCATACAGCAATGCAACAGATGCCATGCAGCACGGACACCCAAGAGGGCCTCAACACCCACGACACTACGTCCAGGCCCGCAGCACCCCCCAGGACCCCCAATACCAGACCAAGAAACTGCACATCAACACCACGAATCCCAAAACAAATATTTTGCCTGATATCGCACAAGCAGGAAAATCAACACACAAGCGTGGCCAGAAAATGGAGAAATAGGTCATACAGCAATGCAACCACCAACACAAAACACCATACAAACAAAAGCCAAAACAACCATTCGGATGAGTCCTAGCGGGTCCTCACTGGACAATCCGTAGGACAGCCTGGAAGACTAAATCCATGAGAAGAAGGTGTGCCATGCACCCAACAAAGGACAGAGAGGGAGATAGCAAGGGAGAGACCTGGCTCCACATACCAACAATTGTGTGTATCGCCATCCATACCCCATGAGCCCAAGGCTGTGTCTCAATCTCAGCGCCAAAGACACATTACATTCTGAAAACGCAAGTAGCAGTCAGACAAACAACAGGGATGAAAGCTCCATTGTGCCAATGCAGAAGGCGGGAGGACACCTGCACCTCTGACCTTGGTCCAGAACGTGCCTGGAACACCCTGAGAGATATGCCATGGCAGATGTAGATGACTCCCACACCACGCATTGTGCAAATGAACTATCAGACTCATCCACACCCCACATACAGAAGTTCTTGCCTGAAGGAACCCCCATCGGATGTCCTTGACACACACGGAAACAGCAACCCTTTCAGCCCAATACTGCACACACATTCAAATCATTGACCAGAGCTGTGGCATATCCTCCACACAACTGCTGCAGTTCAGAAGAGTGCCGGTTCCAGGAGACACAACAGGCACATGCACAACCCCCATCATGTGGAACACTACCGTGCACATATGCTGCATTTACTGGGTGCAGTGCCACAGGCAGTGCTGCGTATCAGTTACCAGCTCAGCTACTGCATTGCCTACGTCACCTGCATCCAGCCCTGGTTCCACTGCCAGGCATGCACATTCGAGTGTCCCAAGGAAGTCTGGCTATCCAACACAACCGTAGATGAATTGGACTATGACTTGTGTCTGCGCCCCCTGTTGGATCATAAACAGGAGTGTAACTGAGACAGTCGTGCATGGGATGCCGTGACATACTGCGTATGCATTGGCAGTTGTGCATGGGAGATTGCGCAATTCCTCATGTGCAGTGACCACATTGAGGTGCTCCCCTATTGGGCTGTGTTGCGGATTGGTATGTGGTAAATGAAGGGATTCAGACACCCACATCTGGCATCGAGTTTGGCTGCCACGAGTTTGAAACCAAAGCGCAGCTGTTCAGCCAACTCCACTTGGCAACCCCACACACTTTGTAGGAACTCCATGTATTGGTTGTGAGGTTCCGTGACGATTCGAACCCGTGTTTTCGACATCGTCGTAAACTCATAATTTTGGTACCGGTGAACCGCAAATGATCCATTTAGTATATCCTGGTGTTTTCGCTATGCTACGAGCAAGAGCACTCCTGTAATAATCACATTTCCGATACACCTATGGCATCCATTTTAGATTATGGCATCCATCTTGTATTTTTGCCCTCACATAGTCAATGGACACACAGTGACCTCTGATCAATTCATTTCACTTAAGGACACGTAAGCTTTAGCCGGCGATTCACCTTGCCAGTGACACGTGCACCTTAGGACAGAAACGCTGTGGCCGCATGACTCGGCAAAAGCTGCCTCCTTCACCTAAGGCCAGTCCTGCTATACTGGTTCTCGTGTTCGTTGGCCTGATCATGATTAGGCGGCCGAAGCTGGTAGCCTTGCCCATTTACGACCCACAAACATCTCTTATCCTGTTTTTCTATCATCTGCACCTGGCTCTGCTCCTTTCCTTCTGGGCCTTTATTAGGGGGAGGTAATGAAATTTACGATGAGGCGGTCCGGCTCTTGAATGAAAAGATGACATGGGATTATGATCGAACAGTGGGAAACCTCTCATTTGTAATGTTTTGACATCAGATATTGTCGACGATTTCTGTGCACGCCAAATATTTATTGTTTAGGACATAAAGACTAAGAAACGTACTAGTATGTGGAGAATGTTGCCCCCAGCTAAATAATTTGTATTTAAGGAGCAACCCACTTAGTGCAAATCGAACAGGCTCCTAGAATCTGCCCGTGTGTAGTTTCTGTGACTTCTGTGTCCCTGCAGTAATAAACCTTTGGTCTTTGACGCCACCATCGAGAAGCCCGTGTTTCTGTTTATTTGTTCACCGAGACAAGTAGAACTCAGGGGTCTTCGGGTGTTGTCCCTGACACCTCTGGACCTTAATAAAAAGTCCAGAACTCCAATTGGCGCCCAACCTGGGGCGACGCCATTCGGTACCGGTCCAAAAGCCTGAAGAGTTCGAGAAGCTTTGTGTGAAGATTCCAGAGGGAGGCGCCCCACTTCATCGATCCCGGCATATCGCAAAAGTGGCCCAACGTTCTCTTCCACGAGGGTTCCCGTTCGGACGGCTGCAGTGGTCCGCTGCCTTGACTGTCGCCCTGTCTTGGACCCGAGGTGCAGACCTTAGTACGGCGAGACGTGACGGGTTTCTCCTTGGTGACGTCTTCAGTGCCTCATTTAAGTATTAAGTGGTTGCTAGTTGTTTGGTTACTTCGTAAGGGTTTGCTCCTGTTTGGATAATCCTTTTGGTTCCTTGGTTTGGTTTGGTTTCGTAAGATTATCACTGGTTGTTCTAGTTACGATAATCTTTTGGTTTGGTTTGGGTATCGATACATTCGTTCATTTGGTAGGCCTAAGTTCTAAGTTCGAGTGCGCACCTTTGTTTGTGTTTGTTCTGTGTTCCGGTTTTAAAATGGTAAGTCGGAAAAACTGTATGTTTTCATGTTTTGGTTGCAACAGGGATTCCCGGTTGGAGGACTCGTGCCTGGTTCCTCCGATTGGAACTCCTCTTTATGATCTCTACTGTAAGCACGGTGTGGGTCCTATATCTTATAATGAGGTTTGGATCCGTTACACGGAGAAAGATGGTGTCCTTAGTTGGCCACTACATGGTAGTTTTGAACCTGAAATTCTCGATAATCTAGAAATGAAGTTGTTTAAAAAGAAAGCCCGGCCGGCAATGTTTGATTCTTTCCGTTGTTGGCAAAAAGAATCCAAACAGAGAGAGACTAAAAAGTTGAAGAAAGAACAAAAAGAGCAAGAGTTGACTTTAGAACAGTCTGCCAAGCAGCTGCAACTCAATGAATCTGAGAAAGCGATAGAGGTAGCCAATAGAGAGCTTAATTTAGCGATAGACAAGTGCTACCCTGCCTTGCCATCGAGTACTACTAAGACAGTGGAGGACCCTGAAAAGGATCCCCTGTTGTCTTACTTGTTGAGGTCACCTCCACCGTATGCACAGGGTGCTACAGCTCCACCTTTGCCAAATGTTTTGTTACCGGCTGCTGGACAGCCTGGTATACCCGCTCCTGCTCCCCTGAATCAAGCTCCTGCATTTCCTGTAGTTAACAACATTCCTCCGGCACCCCCTCTTCCAGGGTTGCCCGCTCCTTTGCCTATGCCTGCTCCTCTTATACCGGTTGTTTCCCAAGCTACTTTGCCTGCTACCCCTACTGTTGCTGTTTCTTCTGTCCCAATTACTACTCTACTTCAAACTTCTGCAAGTTATATGACTCCGCTTTCTGTTCGTCGGAGAATCACTGACTCTGTTTCTAATATTCTATCTCCCTTTTACAAAACTCTGATTAGGAGTCCTGCCTCTGAATCTGTTCAGAGACGTAGTCAGCTTCCTAGTGTTGAAGAACGAGGAATATTAGATTCCACTGCCCTTAGGTGGATTTCGAAAGTTGGAAGGTATAGTGTACGAGACGTATTAGATACATTTATGCAATGGAATGAACCGACACAGCGCTATGTGTTTGATGTTATGTGTTCCCTTTTGCGTGAGGAGTATGAGGGGAGCGATTCTGAACAAGTTCCGGATGAATTAATTCATGTTCAACAAAAATTTGCTGCAGGTATGATAGTTGGTCAGGAGATAAAAGAAGCAATGCAACTGATTTTAGGTTTTAGATTTGATCCTTCCCTCCGGTCACCAAGAGATTTAGAGAAATGTAGCACAAAGCAAGGTCGTCAATATCCTATGAGAGAAGTTCCGCCAATATGGCGCAAAGCCATTCAATGGTATTGCAGCCGCTCCAGCCCAATTCCAAAGAGTGTGGATACACATTCCGTGGAAACGAGCTGAAGTGTTAGCAGTGAAACAGGCCTTGCCAGATCCGCGTAAAAATCCCGCTGGATATTACAAAGAGCTGGCCGAGACGGTTGAAGCTTGCGTAATGAATTTAGCGAACATAGATATGCTATTTGGCAATGTAGTACCGCAAACAATTTGGGCTAAAATTCGTAAAGAAAATCATCCAGTTGCCCTAGGTGGTGATTGGGCAGCTATAATAGCGGCAGATGGTCAACAAATTGGTGGTTCTAAACCCGAACCTCTGATTGCTAATTTGCCCGGTAGGATAATTGATTTAATGAAAACTCTGATGCCAGCCTTGCGTGTTAACTGGGACAAATTGTCCGCATGTAGACAGAAGAAGGACGAAAGCGTCTCCGACTTTTTCACGAGATTTGAAGAAACTTTCGTAGATCACAGTGGTCAGGATATGAGCACGGAGGGAGGCCAGGGATTATTTGTTGATAAATTTGTACACAATCTGCTACCAGAGCTCAGTAATAAATTGAAGGATTCTGAAAGTGCGTGGGCTGTCTCTACGACTGCGCAAATACTTGCAACCGCCCAGTACTATGAGAATAGGGATAAGGAAGAGAAAGAAAAATCAGATAAGAAAACAAAAGATTTAAAAACTAAAGTCCTTTTGCAGCAGGCATATCCGCCTCGTACGAATCAGACGAACACACAGCAAGGGCCATATCAGAGGACCGACTATGGTTCCCAGAGACCACAATATCAATGGAATCAGTGTGCATACTGCAAAAAGGAAGGTCATTATAAGAATGAGTGTCCAGTACTAGCACAAAATAATGCTGCTGCAGCTCAGAGAGGTCGTGGTGGTTCTACGCAAAATTCTAGAGGTCGAGGAAGAGGTGCTATGCCTCCACAAACGAATGATCGCCCTTCTAATTATTTTGATCAGCGAAATGGACAATCTGCACAACCAACTAGATCACAACAGTATCACGTTGAGGATTACTGTGAAGTTAGTGAGGAATTTCAGCAAAATGAGTACTAGGACAGCCATGGACAAAGAGAGGGAGTAGTATCAGTTCCAGTAGATTAGAGTGGGCCTTATGTCGCAGTAGCCACATCAGGTGTAGTCGAACCGTTTCTGTTGGATACTGGTGCAGCAAAAAGTTCTATCATACATGCGAAACTCCCTGGCGCACCTTTGTCTGGCTTAACAAATGTTTCAGTAGGTTTTTCAGGCGCCCCTGTTCACAACCCGGTTTCAGGTCCTTTGTCGATTTCTGTTGGGCCTCGTCAATTGAAAGCACCCCTGATTTTGACGACTGGTTGTAATGAAAATCTGCTTGGTTTAGACTTGTTAAAACGCCTATACGCGACTTTGTACTGTTCTCCGTCAGGAGTACAGCTTACATTGGGTAAGAGAATCATCTCCCCGATGTACTTGTCAATGGATGCGCTCCCACTGGAGCTGCGTTCTCTCCCTGATACTCTTTGGGCGACTGGTCCTAACGATGTAGGTCTTTTGGAAATTCCACCCTATGTAGTAACTTTGAAAGCAAATGTCAAATTTCCACGAATTCCACAATATAAGATCTCTAGTGAAGGTGAACGTGCGCTCTTATTGATAGTGCAAGATTTGATCAAGAAGGACGTAATAGAGGAGACTAGAGGAAATGTCTGTAACAGCCCTGTACTACCAATTCTAAAACGCACTGATCCTTCAAAACCTCCAGTCTATAGATTTGTAATTGACCTTAGAGAGGTTAATAAAATTGTGATCCCACAGTTTCCTGTGGTTCCAGACATTACTGCATTGTTAACGTTGATTCCGGCTACGGCCACATGGTTCTCAGTGATCGACTTGAAGAATGCCTTTTTCAGTATTCCGATAGCCGAAGAAAGCAGAGATATTTTCGGCTTCTCTCTAGGAGGCCGAAGTTTCAGGTTTAAACGTGCTCCACAAGGCTATTGTGAAAGCCCGTCCATTTACAGCCAGGCATTAAAAAGTCAGTTAGATTCTTTTGTACTTCCTCCTGGTTCTGCTTTGGTGCAATATGTCGACGATCTTCTAGTGCCTGCCGATCACAAGGAAACTTGCAAAGCAGCTACAATTTCACTATTGCATCATTTGTCTGATCTAAATCACAAGGTGTCACCTTACAAAATGCAATATTGTTGTCAAGAAGTGACCTACCTAGGTCATCTCTTGTCAAAGGAGGGAAGAAGGTTGACCCCAGAGAGAATAAAAGCAATTACGCAGATGAATGTTCCTAGCACGCAGAGAGAAGTGCGTGCGTTTTTAGGAATTACCTCATACTGCAGGCAATGGATCCCAAATTTTTCTCTTTTGGCAAAACCATTGGTGGCCTTGACTGGAAAAGGTGTTCCGAGTCCGGTGCCATGGTCTACCGAATGTCAGCAAAGTTTCTCTGAGTTACGAAATGCACTGTGTTCAGCTCCTGTGTTGGGTACACCCGACTACAGTAAGCCGTTTACACTCTATGTTCACGAGAGAGAAGGTTGCGCGTTGAGTGTCTTGACGCAACGATTTGGTGATAAACAACGCCCTTGTGCGTATTTTTCATTAACATTAGATCCGGTAGCCAGAGCGCTGCCAAGTTGCTTAAGAGCTACAGCAGCAGCTGCAGCGTCCATTCGACAATCTGCGGGTTTAGTCATGAACAGCATGCTAGTGGTCATGGTCCCACATGCCGTGGACACGCTCATGAA
Organism: Lissotriton vulgaris; assembly: GCF_964263255.1. NCBI lineage: Eukaryota > Metazoa > Chordata > Amphibia > Caudata > Salamandridae > Lissotriton > Lissotriton vulgaris. The sequence goes on from NC_141685.1 coordinate 1,434,399,505, forward strand.
CCGAACAAAGACACAGCACCTTACCAGTGCTAGATTATCAGGCTATGAGCTAACACTGCTAGCAAGTCATATTCAGATTAAAAGATGCAATGTATTGAATCCAGCAACATTGTTGCCGACTAGTCAGGAGTCGAGTGATTCTGAACCACATGACTGTTGTTTCAGAACTGAAGAGGAGACAAAAGGACGGATTGATCTTAAAGACACTCCGTTATCAGACCCAGATGGCTCGTTGTATGTCGACGGGTCTTGTTTTAAATTGGAGAATGGTGATGTAACAGCTGCATACGCAGTAACGACTTTGTGTACGATTGTGGAGACTGCAAGAGTGAGTCAGAATTCTGCCCAAGCTGCAGAATTAATTGCCTTGACTAGAGCGTGTGTTTTAGCTAAGGGAAAGAGAGTGAATGTGTTCACAGATAGTCAGTACGCGTTCGGCGTAGCCCATAGTTTTGGCCGATTGTGGAAGGAAAGAGGTTTTATTACGTCCCATGGGACTAAGATCCAGCATGGTCAACTAGTCAATGACTTGTTGGAATCTCTAACCTTACCAATGGAAGTTGCGATTGTGAGTGCAGTGCTTATCGAGTAATCATGGATGATGTTGGTCGTGGAAATGCCTTTGCTGATGAGACAGCTAAACAGACAGCTAGGAATACGATGAGTGGGATGTATATTGCAACGTCTGCAAGATGGGTTACCGAATCGGGAATGTGTGAAGACACAGTGGAAAGTGTGAAAGCGATTCAGGAAGAAGCGACTGAAGAGGAAAAACTTGCATGGAAAGAGAATACGGGTAGATTGGACTCGAGTGGGTGTTGGATTGATTTGTCGGAACAGCAGCGATGGATGTTGCCTGATGCGTATGTGCTTGCAGTGGTAACGATGGCGCATGGAGCAGCGCACATCAGTTCTAAAGGGATTTGTAAGATGTTGGCTCCAGTCTGGAAGAATGATGGAATTAGTAAGTGTGCAGAGAGAGTGGTGAAAAACTGCATGATATGCCTGATGCATAATCCTGGCAAGGGAACCTCCACACCCACTGGTCACTTCGCTCCTCCTTCTTGCCCCTTCGAAGTGATTCAATTAGATTTCATTCATATGGATCGATGTAACAACCTTAAATACGTCCTAGTGGTAGTCTGTGCTTTTTCAAGATGGATCGAAGCATATCCACTAAAAGACAGTACTGCCCTGTCCACTGCCAAAATCCTCCTAAAAGAGTACTTCCCCAGGTACGGTATGCCACGGCTTGTATGGTCGGATAATGGAAGTGAATTCGTAGGGAAAGTTATGCAGAGTGTGTGTGCAGGCTTGGGTATCAAGCAAAAGTATCACAGTGCGAACCACCCCCAGTCAGCAGGTTTAGTTGAAGGGTACAATGGTACCCTCAAGCTGAAACTAGCCAAGATACAAGCCTCCACGGGCTTGTCCTGGCCTGACGCATTACCTTTGGCCCTGTTATCCACAAGAGCGACTGTGCATTCCCGAGTAGGGCTTAGTCCCTATGAGATTGTGTTCGGTCGCCCTGCTAATGTTTGGGGGGTACCAAGACCTAGGGAGTTCAAACAACTGGAATACCCAATGCTAATTGATTACCTTTTTGACTTGACTGCTAAATTGAGTCTCATTCACCAACAGGTTTTTGATGCATTGCCAAAGCCTCCGGAAAGTCCAGGGCATCAGCTGAAACCCGGCGACTACATTGTTATCCGGAATTTTGGACGGACCAGGAATCTCCAACCCAAGTTCGTCGGCCCGTTTCAAGTGCTGTTGGCAACAAGAACTGCTGTACGTGTGGCTGGAAGGAAAAACTGGGTCCACGCGACACATACTAAGCGTGTACCCCTTCCACCCCCTTACGATAATTGGGTTAGACAAGGAATTGGTGCCTCTGACACAGAACCGGTTCCTAGATATGTTCCTTTCAGTGATGCAGAACTGATAACTGATTCACCGAACTCTGACTCTCCTTCTGAAGCTGCTCCTTTGATCACTAACCAGAACACTGCGTCAAACGAACATCTGCCCTCTGCGAACTCAAACATTGTTACTCCTGCTGAAAACAGACTATTTACGGATCAAACTACTCCAGGAAAACTGAGATACAACCTACGTTCTCATGCTAAGGACTAATAAAGCAGGAAACTGCCTATTTTCATATTTTGATCTGATACATTGCCTCCAGCCAGGAAGTTTGCTGAATATTGTGTTCTTATTACCTTGCCGTCTGGGTAGCCGTAGGGTCGTGGCTTTGTGCCTAGTTGAATCTGCGGGGGCCAGACACAAGGTCGGTCTTTCTGTTAGTTCTGGGAACTCCCAGGGCTGATAGAGGCATTTTCAACTATGTACATATCATCAGTGGTCGCGAGCAGTTGTAGAAGATGGAGCTTCCTGGGCTGCACTGAGAGAATGTAATTTATGTTCGCAGAAATAGACTATACAAAATTCTACATAACAAATGTTTTCTGATGCAATGTGCAATTGCGTTTTTGATTGTTTTAATAACATTGGTGGGTGTAATTGTCTTTGGAATACATTTAATTTTTGCACCGATAGCAACTACAGTACCTCCCCCTGTTCTTGTTTCTCCTACTATTGATTCTTCTCATTCCTTTCATTCGTTTCCTGAACATGAGCAAGCTCGACGCTCAGAATTCATAAATAACACCTTTGTACAGCTCTTGCATCAACACCAACTGGTAGTTAACACTACAGATTGCTGGGTGTGCGGTCTGATACCACACACTATGGATAAAGGCATTCCCTATCTAGTCTTGCCTTTTAGCTATAATGGATCATGTCGGGCCTTCCAAACTGTATTTGTCTATGCTCTCGAAACCTATCCCCCGCGTCCTCCACGTTCCGCTAAGTATAACTCCGTTAATAAAGCCTTGATAAAGGGAATAACTGACATGATTAAAGACGTCAATAACTCCCCAATTGTCCCTAGAGATGAGCTTCGAGTTTATCTAAGCTGGAATTCTACGGAGTATAGCATTAGTTTGGGTGAAAGCAAGCGTAAAAGCTCCACTCCAGTTTGGGTCGTACCTCACCGAGGTCAATTCTGCTTGCAGGGTAATTGGAGAAATCCAAGAGCTCGGCTAGGGAAGAGTGACTGTGTTGAAACTTACGTGTATCCGTCAAACTCTTCCCCTGCCTTCCTAACTGCTAAGGGTACCTACTTCATTTGTCGGGATAGGGCGTATACATGGTTGCCTGCTGACTTTTCAGGTTCATGCTATATTGCTCGACTGTTGCCTCCGACATACACTGCTTCTCCAGATTATCACAAGACCAGAGTAGCAAGAGGTGTTTTCAGCAAAGAAGATACCGCTGGTCAGGAAGCCGGAGACTTTTTCAAAGGTTTCCTTCCGTTCTGGGGGCCTATGGCCAATAGTAGAAATATATGTCAGCTAACACGGGTAGTTGAATCTACTATTACAGAAGCTGCTGGTGCCCTTGGTAATTTAACAGCTGAGCTCCAGGCGGATCGACTCATGACGTTACAGAATCGTATGGTTCTTGACGTAATACTTGCAGATCGAGGTGGGGTATGCAGAATGATCCAATCGAGCTGCTGTGTTTTCATCCCCAATAATGCTCCGACCGTATACGAAGCGATCTCTAAGCTACACAAGATTTCCGACTCTATTCATGTAGACAAGGGAAGTTGGTCATTAATGGAATGGCTTTGGACTCTATTATCAGCGTGGGGATGGAAGGTTCTGATGGTCGTTGGTATTATCTTTGTATTCCTATTCTCGTGCTGCCTTATTATCCAATGTGGTCCTGCTTTGTGTAGCCTCTGTGCTGCAACCTGTTTTAGAAAACAGCCTGTGTTTGGAGACAAGGTGCGAGAAAGGATGATGCTGCAACAACTTATCACTGACCTAATGAACATCGAGATAGACTCTGACATAGATTGAGTAATTGCCTATGTAAGGGCAAAAGGAGGGTCTGAGGTTCCGTGACGATTCGAACCCGTGTTTTCGACATCGTCGTAAACTCATAATTTTGGTACCGGTGAACCGCAAATGATCCATTTAGTATATCCTGGTGTTTTCGCTATGCTACGAGCAAGAGCACTCCTGTAATAATCACATTTCCGATACACCTATGGCATCCATTTTAGATTATGGCATCCATCTTGTATTCTTGCCCTCACATAGTCAATGGACACACAGTGACCTCTGATCAATTCATTTCACTTAAGGACACGTAAGATTTAGCCGGCGATTCACCTTGCCAGTGACACGTGCACCTTAGGACAGAAACGCTGTGGCCGCATGACTCGGCAAAAGCTGCCTCCTTCGCCTAAGGCCAGTCCTGCTATACTGGTTCTCGTGTTCGTTGGCCTGATCATGATTAGGCGGCCGAAGCTGGTAGCCTTGCCCATTTACGACCCACAAACATCTCTTATCCTGTTTTTCTATCATCTGCACCTGGCTCTGCTCCTTTCCTTCTGGGCCTTTATTAGGGGGAGGTAATGAAATTTACGATGAGGCGGTCCGGCTCTTGAATGAAAAGATGACATGGGATTATGATCGAACAGTGGGAAACCTCTCATTTGTAATGTTTTGACATCAGATATTGTCGACGATTTCTGTGCACGCCAAATATTTATTGTTTAGGACATAAAGACTAAGAAACGTACTAGTATGTGGAGAATGTTGCCCCCAGCTAAATAATTTGTATTTAAGGAGCAACCCACTTAGTGCAAATCGAACAGGCTCCTAGAATCTGCCCGTGTGTAGTTTCTGTGACTTCTGTGTCCCTGCAGTAATAAACCTTTGGTCTTTGACGCCACCATCGAGAAGCCCGTGTTTCTGTTTATTTGTGCACCGAGACAGGTAGAACTCAGGGGTCTTCGGGTGTTGTCCCTGACACCTCTGGACCTTAATAAAAAGTCCAGAACTCCAGTTGGGGGCGTGCTAGGTGACAGCCGTGGTGGTTTGTGTTTCCTGCTGTGTGGCCTGTGCAGGTGGTGGGCTCACCTCTGGGCAGATGACCTTCCCTGCTGCTGGGGGTGGTGTACGGAGTCTGACCATTATCAGTTGGAGAGTGTCTTGACATATGTGCAGGTTGGCCTCTTCATCATCAATGATGTGAAGTGGTGTGGTGTGCCCTGCATGAGGTTTTGTTTGTCCCTCTGCAATGTGAAAGGGGAGATTCAGGTTTACAGAGTTACACATGTATGTTGATGATTTGCAGATGTTTCCATTCAGACTGCATGCCAATGTACATTGTCACTATTGGGGTGGAGCTGGACATTTGATGGCAGTCAGTGTGTGTTACGACTACATGAGGGATGTGTGGTAGTACCCATGCATTATCATCACACAGTGTTAAACAATGCCAGATGTGAGTGGACAGGTACTCTGCACGTGCGGGAACTGTTGTGAGCCGTGCCCTATGGTGTTGGTGTTGCACTTTGTACCTCATTGCCATTTTTGGTGATGTTCTGTGATTGCTATGTGTGTGTGCTGCATTGTGGGTGAGTTTCCCCTGCAGCTGTGAAGTTTGTGTAGCCTTCTCCCTTTGAGGCGGAGTGCCTTTGAATTGTGTGCTTTTCGGGGCCTGATTTGTTTTTGACTTGGGTCATATGTGCTCTCGGACAGATTTTGTGGCCTTGTGAATTGTTGGTCTGCTAAGTGTATTGTGCTGCATGGGTTGTATGTGCACGTGGACATGTCAGAGTGTGACCTGCTCCTTTACAGATATGATCCGCACTGGGCTACCTCCATGCCGATTCATAGGCTATCTCATGTTTTTGGACTGCTGCCATTCTATTGGGCATGCAGTGTTACTGGCATAGTCAGTGTGGGTCACAGAGCTGCTGCTTTGCTAGATTCAGCACATGTGCATGGGTCAGTTGTGATATTGGTGATATGGAGGAGGCCTCTTTGTGCACATTGTGGACGGGGGCCTTCTTGGCGTTTCTATGTGTGCTGCAGTGTGCCAAGGCTATCAGTGACATATTCCACGATCATTGTGGGTGCACATAATTGCACATAATTGTGCATGTGTGCTATTGTGCCCATCTCCCTCATCCCCCATGCCTAGTTGTTACTCACCCTATTGCTTTTGGGTCCGGTTGTACCATGCTGTGTCCAGGCCTCCAATTCCTGCCACTGTCTCCACACTGCTGACGGTGGCCACCATTTCCTCTAGCTCATCAATCTCCTCCTGTGTCATAGGCCTCCCACCTCCAGTCGCCCTTGCCGCCTTCGTGTTGGCAGAGAACTTCTCCTTGGTTTGGCTGTGCACTTCATGCCAGCGCCTCTTGACCTCCTCCAGTGACCTCCTCGACACTCTGACTGCATTGACGTTGGTGACGATGGCCTGCCATATTTACGTTTGGGTTGCCAGTGCTGAAGTGGAGGTGCCGAAGAGTTGTTGATGGTGTTCTATCACCTCCATGACGATGAACCGGTCTTCCTGCAGACTGAACCCCATCTTTCTCTTCCTCTTGTCCTTGCCCTTCCCCTATCACAGGTTCCAGCCAGGACCTCCATGGGGATTGTGGGGTTCGGCTTGTCTTCTAAACTCGTTCCGGGTGCATCCATGTTGCAACCCAGTTTGAATTGTTCCTTTTTCTTTTCTTTTATAGTGCTGTTTCCCGCTAGACTGTGGCTGGTTTTCTTTGATTTTTGTACCATGATTGGCCTCATCCCATGTTTTTAGTTAACCCAGGTCAAATCCCGGCCCTGAGGTCAAGCCGAGGTACACAAACATCACTGATCAGATGTGGTAGCTGCAGACTGAACACAAACCTTTTGTTTGAGCAATCAGTTATAAAATATAGATTTTTATACTAAGGACTTTTTAACAATATGAATCTAATGATATTGTTGTCTTTAAAATAACAAAAAACTACCCATTTGTTTTTTTTTATTAAATAAATATTAGTTGAACCTTGGAGTAATTATTGAGGAAGTTAGCAAATATGCATTAGCAAAGAACAAACACAGGCATTCATTTAGACAACACAACTTTATGTACATTTTCAGTGGCATATTCTCAAGGAGCTATCACTGAGTTATCAGCACTTTATCGCAGTCAAAGTGGTGATAACACTATCATCCCATTCACAAGCTGGTGCTAACAGCCCATATCAGCAGTTTACCTGTGATAGCAGCAGCAAAAAACATCGCCACAGATGACCCCGGCAACTATTGTTAATGAGATGCAGAGTAGGCATTCCTCTGCCAAAAGCCGCAACATAACCACTCTGTAACATTCTAAATGGCCAGCCAGATCGGCGATTAGAACACAAAACATGCGATAAGGCGCGTTAGCAGCAGGAAAGTAACACATGCTCTGACCTGGTGTAAAGTCAGACGACAGCCTGCACCAGAAAAGGGAGCCCTGCCCACAGCCACACAATATACCCCTTGACAGGCGTGTGATCTAAGTCACCCCTGTCTTTCCCGTTGCTAATGTAAAAATGTAATCTAGTCTGGAAAGGCTATTATGCACTCCTGAATGAAATGTGTATTGGTGCACTGTCGGGTACCTGGTTCCCCATATGTCGATTAGGTCGTGAGCCTCAACGAACTCCACCAGTTTGAGGTTTGCGCGGCTAGGGTCTCTAGGGTTTCCTGTCTTTGCCTGTGTGTACTTGTAAGTAAGTCTATGCCTGTGTGCGTGCGCTTGTAAGTCAGTCTATGATGCCCATTAGATTACCCTTGTTAGACTAATGTTCTGATTTGTTGCCTTTGCCTCAAATTGTAAAGCACTCTGATATCCTTCGGGATCAAGTTTGCGCTATATAAAACTTTACAAATAAAAATAAATAATTAAAATGAAGAACAATAGATTCCATGGAGGTACTGATCAGACAACTCGGATCCCCAACAGGGCCACAACACCCACCACCACCACCCCCAGTACCCCCCACCCCCTCGGGACACACCCCCCGGCACCCCCTCAGGCAAAGACATGCCACATCAACTTCACAAAATCATGTACCAAATAATCCACCTGATGTCGCATAATCACAACAGGGAACATGCATGTGTTGTCACAAAAATGAGTATCACACATTCATCTTTGAATTACCAAACGAAAATGTATTCAAATAAACTCAGAAGAACACAAATGAAGACACAGGGTGGCTCTCCTCAGGACAATCTGTAGGTCACAGCCTGCAAGACAAAAAAACAGATAAGATGGTGTGTCATGCGCTCATCAAAGGACAGAGAGAGAGCAAAGGAGAGAAAGAGACAGAGAGAGAGAGAAAGCGAGGGAGAGAGAGAGAAAGACGGAAAGAGAGGAGGGGAGAGGAAGATGGAAAGTGAGGGAGGGAGAGAGAAAGACGGAAATGGAGGGAGGGAGGGAGAGAGAAAGTATTGAAATAGAGGGAGGGAGAGAGAAAGACAGAAAGAGAGGGAGAGACGGAAAGAGAGGGAGGGAGAGAGAAAGACGGAAAGCGAGGGAGAGAGAGAGAAAGATGGAACGAGAGGGAGAAGGAGACACAGAGAAAAGAAGAGAGGGACAGGGAGAGAGAGAGTGCCAAGACCCAGGCCTCACTGCTCATCTCCTACCACCTGTTTGTCTCCAACCACGTGCCGGTATGTAGTGCAGTTCACCAGGTCCCTCATCTGAAACAGATCCCTCATCTGAAACAGAGTACAGATACATGAATGGCAAAGTACATACAATTACACACGCCATCATCGCCTGTCCTCCCCTGCGCACCCAGGTAGCTGCACCCCAGCCCCTCCTGCCGCCCAGCTGTGCATGCCACTCCTGCACACCCAGGCCTCACTGCTCACCTTTCGCCACTGGAGTGGTGTCCCAAAGAGGGCCCACCACATGCAGCTGCAAGCCCTAAGCCCCAAGCCCGCGAACATGGCACCCTCCACATCATGCAGCTCCACCCCATGGGCCACCAGGTCTCACATTTGATTTCGATGTGGCAGAGGACATACCAGTGCACACACCATAATTGCAGCCTGCACACCCGCTCAGCCCTTGAGGTTACACTAACTCTGTGACCCGCGAGGCAATGAGACGCGGCGGTAGGCCAGCAACCTCCCATTGGCTCAGGCCTACACTGTGGTCTAGCCAGGCTCACAACGATCGTCACCAGTCTGGACCGCCAGGATGGGGCATCATCGCAGGCTGCACACCCGCTCAGCACTTAAGGTGCCCCTATCTCAGTGCACCGAGAGTCACCATCCCATGGTGGTGTGACTGTGCTGGCCGCAGTATACCCAGTGCCACCAAGTTTGTGCCCCGCAAGTCATAGACCCTTTATGATTGGGTCTCGTGGTGTGGATGCCATCATGTCACCTCTGGCCCTGGAGAATGTGATATTGCAGGGCCCTAGGCCCTCATGCCTACATTAACACTACAATAATGCAGCCAGATAGAGAGTGGAAATGGTGTCGAGCACGTGTGCCCGGCCCTTTTAATTGGCAGGGTCACATGTCCCGTGATGTGTGTGCTGGATGGGTGTGGTGTGGGTGTAAACCAACTATGAGGGAGTGACTGTGGCATGCTGACAACTATACCTGTGATCTGCAGATCACTACAGGGAATATCTGGCACATGTAGCGTTGTCATCCCCCTGTGAGCATAAGCAGAGTGGGTTGGCCTAGCGTATGCCAGTCCAGCGTAAGAGTGTGAACAATGACCCCGGGGCTCTGGGCGTGGTTCTGTACTGAGTTGGACAAGGAAGTAACTAATGCATGTGTCCCTGTTGTTGTATCGGGGCCACCCGGACCGCAATTGTCAATGTCTCACCCTGTGACCCAAGTCCAGCGACATGAGCAACATAGACGCACTGTGTGGCACTGACAATTCAGGGGGCGGAGCTGTGGATGTAGTGGTAGCAGCAGCATGCATCAGCGCCAGGCCTTGTGGCAGCAATGCCATGAGGATGGTCCTAAGGTCATTGAGAAACCCAGCTACCTCTCTCTGGTGTGCAGCTGTGGCAGTCGCTCCTTCCGCCTGTGTCCGTTCCATGGTCTCCATGGACCTCGCATGTATTCCAACACCCGTGTGACATCGCTAGTGCTACTCTGACTGGACAGTTGCTCTAGTCTCTGAATCAGGGCTCTAGCGATGTCAGCCATGGTCCGTTGGAGAGCAGGGAGCAGACTGGGGGTGTCCGTTAGGGACCGTGAGTGGTCCCTGATGAGGCTGGAACACCCAGGTATGGCATCTAGTTTGACTGCCATGCGGTCAAAGCCCACTCACACTTTTTCAGCCATATTCTCCTGGCACCCCAACACACAGTATTGGAAGGCCATGTGTTCTTCGTGGGGGTCCTGGGAAGCAGCCGAGGTGGTGGGTTTTTCCTGTTGTGTGGTCTGTGCAGGGGATGGGGCCTCCTCGTAGCAGCTGGGCTGTCCTGCTCCTGGAGGTGGGCTGCGGAGGCTCTCCACAAGCTGTTGGGGGGTGACGGAGTCAAAGCTATGGTGGTCCTCTTCATCATCAGAGAAGAGAGGTTCGGGCTGCTCTGCAGGAGGTGTTGATTCTCCCTCTGCAATGTAAAGGGGAGATGCAGTTTAACAGTGTGTTCACATGTATGTTTTCGCATTGTACAAGTTTTCATACAGACTGCATGACTGTGTACATTGTGGCTGTTGGGGAGGAGCTGCCTATTTGATGGGGGAAAGTGGACATTTCGACAACATGACGGATGTGTGTTTGTACTTGTACATTATTAACTCACATTTTCCTGCAATGCCAAATGTGATTTGCCAGTTTCTACAGACAAGCGGCACCAGTTCTGCCCTGTCTTCTATTCTGGACATGTTGCGGTTTGTACCACATTGTTGTCAATGTTGATGTGGTCTGCATGTTATGTGTGTGTGTGTGTGTACAGCATTTCAGGGGAGTTGCCCCTGCAGCTCCTATTTTGCTGCCCCTTATCCTTTTCATGTGGTGGGCCTTTGACTGCTCTGCTTCTACAGTGCTGAGATGTTTCATACTTGGGTACATTGGTCTCTTGGTGGGATTTGGGGGTCTGGGGCATGGTTTGTCTGCAAATGTGCTCTACTTCATTGTGCATATGTGCCATTGTGCCCATCTCCCCCAGTCCCTGGTCGTTACTCACCCTGGTGCTGTTGTGTGTGGTCATGTTGAGCGGTGTCCAGTCCCCCAACTCCTGCCACTGTCTCCCCACTGATGTCTGTGGACACCATTTCCGCCATCCTGTCCGGGTCCTCCTGTGGCGCCGGACTCCCACCTCTAGTCTGCATTGCTGTCTTCCGGTTGTTGGCGAGTTTCAGCTTGGTTTTGTGCTTGACATCATTCCAGCGCCTCTTGACCTCTTCCATTGTCCATTTCAGCACTCCGACTGCATTCACCTTGTCCACGATGGACTGCCATAGTCCATTTTTTGTTGCCAATGACACAGTGGAGGTGACGAACAGTTGTTGATGGTGTTCCACCACCTCGGTTATCAGGATCCTGTTTTTCTGCAGACTGAACCGCTTCTTCCTACTCTTCTTCTCCTTGCCATTCTCTGACAACAAGGTCCTTGGCTGGTCCTCCGGGGGGCTTGTGGGGTTCTGGATGTCCTCCGTACTTGCTCCAGCAACATCCATTGTGCTTCGCTGTTGTTTGTCATTTCTTTGTCTGTTTTTTTCCCACCTGAAGTGGGTGCAGGCTAGGTATGGGCGGAAAATCCGTTCCGCTCGCGGATTTTGCGGATTTTCGGGAAATTCGCAATCCGCGAGATTCGCGAATCGCCCGCAAAATCCGCAAATCCGCGAGCAGCGGATTTTGCTCGCACTGCTCGCACTGTTCGCGTGAGTTCGCGCCCCGCGAATAAGTGCAAAATTGCAGAAATACGATCTTAGCAAAACTGAAAGTAACTACTTACCAGGTTCAAAAGTTCAGGCTCATCATTAGTAGCCATTTCCTGTAGTGCTTCCTGAGGGGCCCCTCCAGAGTTCAGTTGCCAGTTGAAACTATTATGTGACCCTGCTCTGAACCTCAGAATAGTTACACATATGCCACAAAGGTCCTGAATTACAGCTAAGGGAGACAAGCAGGAGCCAGGCTGGAAGTTAAAATCCATTAATCAGCCCCTAATTCATTATTGTCAGTTGGGGCAGGGCAGGTGTTGTAACTAATTTTGCAACAATGAAAGCACTTAGCAAGTGCAAAAGATCACTAATCAGGGCGCACTAAGGAAGCAGGTGCCAGCTAAAAAAATATTCTGTGACACATTAATCAGCCCCAAATTAATTCAGGTCACTTGAGGCAGGGAAGGTGTGCTTTGCTTTGCCGAAAATAATGTACACTGGACAACCAGAGGGTGTGGTGATGAAACAGAGGGTGGCATGGGTGGGCCAGAGGGTGGCATGAGTAGTCAGAGAGTGGCAGTGGTGACAGAGAGTGGCAGTGATGAAGAAGAGTGTCCCAAACAGGCTGGACACGTAGAAACAACAAGTTCGCAAAACTTGCGACCCGACAGGTAAGTTCGCAAATTGCGAAATTGTAAAAACCCTCGCGAACTGGCAGAAACACGGGCGAACACAAAAAAAAAAAAAATCCGCAAATTCGCGGGAATTCGCGGATTTTGCGGATTGCGAGTTCGCAAATCCGCAAAATTCACGAACGCGAGATCCGCAAAATTCGCCCATGCTTAGTGCAGGCCTGTCGCTGCTTTTTGCTGATTTTTGTATCGCGATTGGCCTCATAGCAACTTTTTTTGCGTTCGTGTTTCACATTTTTGCTGCGTCGCCTTGACTTTATCACGAACATTCGGTGCGTCGTTGTGGGCCAATCGCATAGTACCTCCGTATTGTGAATACTTAGTTAACACAGCGTTATTTTCCCACATGGACTGCAATATGAAGAGTTGCATTAACCTAATTTTGCAGTAATTATCACACATTCTTGAGAATATCCCCCTCAGAGTACTAAATGTTGTCTGTCATTTTAGACGCAACAGAGAGCTTGTTTTGTTTCACACAACTAATGTGCCTTATGACCCAATTTCATTTTAACTATTTCAGAGTAATCACAATACCCTGTATATGCAACTGAACACAAATTTGCCTCCTAAGATACATATTGTTCACTTCAGACCACTAAGGTCTTTAAAATCATCTTCTGCAAATTTGGTCTGTGGACAAAGTTTTAAAAAGGGCAAAGTGGGTGGGAGCCCCTTTCAGGTCAAGGCAGTTGAACTTTGGAATAAGCGTCCATATGCCTTTAGAGAGAATGTGAACCTGCTCAGTTTTAGGAGGAGAGTAAATACTTGGCTCTTCCCCAAGTAGATGAGATAGGACCTTAATTTCCTGAACAAATACTTTTAATAGTAATTATCCACGTTGACTGATGATCAGAGAGCGCCAAGATTCCCGATGGGTGTATGCAGCATTCTTTTTTTAACCTGTACCTGATTCTGACTTTGAGCCTGGAGACGCCCTTGCATCCACCAGCTGCTGGTTCCTATTGGAAGGGTGTGCTGCCGCTGAAGCCGCTGGTTCGCCGAGCTGCCCGTGGAGTACATTGAGGGCGAAGACTGGGGAGGGACTCAACTTTCCAGCGTGCTGAGTGGCGTGCCTGCCACTGACGTCACCACAAGCACCAGGAGGCACATACGTGCCGGCCAGGGCTCCCACAGCACGGGAACTCTTCTTTTTTTAACCTGTCCCTGATTCTGACATTGAGCCTGGAGACGCCCTTGCATTCACCAGCTGCCGGTTCCTATTGGGAGGTTGTGCTGCCGCCGAAGCCGCTGGCCTGCCCAGCCACCCGTGGAGCACATTGAGGGCGAGGCCTGGAGAGAGACTCAACTTCCCAGCGTGCTGAACGGCTCGCCTGCCATTGACATCACTGAATGCTCCAGGAGGTGCATAAGTGCCGGCCAGGGCTCCCCCAGCGAGGGACGCACACGGTGTGCCCAGGCCGCACCTGGGCATAGCCCAGGCCAAGGGCGGGCCCATCTGCGCCCAGCGGCGACAGGAGGAGCCTGGGCTGAGCCACTCTTCTTGGCTGTGACAAAGGACCTTCTGTGGTATATTGGTAAGGAATATTATAGAACGTATCACCATATACCGGACCTTTCCATGTGAGGAAGATGGGCAAGAGGAAACAACCACAATCCCAGGGGATGTCCCAGTCTGTTAACACACACATAACCACATACTTAGGGTCAGTGGTGGGAATGATTGATAGTGAATTTGTTCTGGTGAAAGAACAGTTGCCAGCAACGAAAAACTGCGCTAGACGCTGCTTTAATGGTACGGGACCTTGAGGATAGACAAGAGTCGTTGATACCTGAAGTAACTGGGAATGCATCATAGTTAATAATGCAAGCAGAAGGGTGGTGCCAAGTAGAAGGAACAATCCATGTGTTTTAATAGCGCCACTGGAGATATCAGAGCCATCAGATAGTTCAACGCTAGTCTCTCCGCCAGCAAAAAAAGTTAAACATTTGCCAAGAATGAGGAATAGTATTGATGAAGTTACCGTGGCAAAACCAAGGATAAAGCAGAAGATAAAGAAAAAGGGCAAACTTGTAGGGGTGCACAGACATAATATCGACTCCAAAATATCGACTGGACATAATATCAAGTTTTAAATATAGACCGGACAAAATATCGACAGGACAGAATTTTGATGACCAAAATATCGTTTATAAGGTAAGTGATATAATATCGACTGTTAAAAATATAGAAAGTTAAAATATCGAAGTATATAATATAGATAGTAAAAAATAGCGATTTTTTAACAATATCAATTTTTTTTATAGTGTATGTTTATGGTATAATATGTGTGAAAAGTGTGTATTTATGTTATAATTAATTTTTATTAATGATTTTTGTTTTTATAATTATTGCGTAATTTAATTCTGTAGCGGGTTGTGGGTTTATAGGGGAATAGGGTGAGAAGTATTTTAATTATAATTAATCAAATATTTAAATTTATTTATTGATAGTACATTTAAATTAATTGTTAACAAATTTATAATAGTTAATTATTTAAATTTTAATTGGTAATTAATTTTAATTAATTGATTAATTGGTAATTATGTACATTTTACTACATTATTTTTGTAGCGGGTTGTGAGTTTATAGGGGAATTGGGTGGGAAGTGATTAAATTATAATTAATTAATTAATTACATTCATTTATATTTATTTAATTTCAAATAATTGTTAAATACTTTATCATTATTAAATAATTAATTGTAAATATTTTTATTAATTAGTATTAATAGGTGATCAATTGAAATAATTATTGTTAAATAGTAATTTTAATATATTAATTATTATATTGTATACAAATCTAATTTATTTTTAATTAATTATTAATAGATATTAATTTATCCATTTTTTAATTATTTATGAAGTATTTACTTTCCCTAATGTTGTATTCTCTGGAGTGGGAATAGTAATTTTAACCCCTACGCTATCCAACGTTTTCTCTACTGTTGCACCCACTGGAGTGGGAATAGTAATTTTAACCCCTACGCTATCCAACACTTTCCCTACTGTTGCACCCACTGGAGTGGGAATAGTAATTTTAACCCCTACGCTATCCAACGCTTTCCCTACTGTTGCACTCTTTGGAGTGGGAATAGTAATTTTAAACCCTACGCTATCCAACGCTTTCCCTACTGTTGCACCCACTGGAGTGGGAATAGTAATTTGAACCCCTACGCTATCCAACGTTTTCCCTACTGTTGCACCCACTGGAGTGGGAATAGTAATTTTAAACCCTACGCTATCCAACGCTTTCCCTACTGTTGCACTCTTTGGAGTGGGAATAGTAATTGTAACCCCTACGCTATCCAACGCTTTCCCTACTGTTGCACCCACTGGAGTGGGAATAGTAATTTTTACCCCTACGCTATCCAACGCTTTCCCTACTGTTGCACTCTTTGGAGTGGGAATAGTAATTTTAACCCTTTACGCTATCCAACGCTTTCCCTACTGTTGCACCCACTGGAGTGGGAATAGTAATTTAAACCCCTACGCTATCCAACCCTTTCCCTACTCTTGCACTCACTGGAGTGGGAATAGTAATTTTAACCCCTACACTATCCAACGCTTTCCCTACTGTTGCACCCACTGGAGTGGGAATAGTAATTTTAACCCCTACACTATCCAATGCTTTCCCTACGCTTGCACTCTTTGGAGTGGGAATAGTATTTTTTACACTTCTGCTATCGTACGGTAATATAATAGTATCTTATTTAATTATAGTATGTTACTATATATATATGCTTTAACAAATATGATTGTAAAAATGTATTTGTATTAATTTCATTATTTAATTATTATAAGTTAATTTAAGTATTTTTAAGTATATTTTAGTAATTACATTTTAATATTAATTTAATTTAACACTGTTTTTAATAAAGTCGATTTTTTTAAAACTATATTTTTGTAAACGATATTTTGTACTCGATATTTTTGTACTTACCTGTTTGTAGATACAAACTCGATATTCTGTCTGTCGATATTTTGTCAACAATATTTTTACAAGTCGATATTTTGTCCCTCGATATTATTTCAGTGATCCCTTGTAGGAACATCAAAAGGAGAGACCTACGCAACTGACAGTCTACAAGGGATGTTTAACCATAGGACATTGTTTAAAATAGTACACTCACAATTGGACTGCATCAAACGTCATCTTATGTCTGAAATAAAGTTGGTTCAAAGGGAGGTAACTGTTTTTACTGAGTTGGTATCAGGCCTTTTGCATCCAAAAACTCGAGCATACCCAGTATAGCGGAACACCCACAAACTAGGTCAACGGGTGGTGGAGGGAGTGGAGTCACCTATGAAATTAAACAAGGAAAGGATTCCGCTAAGCCCGTACCAGGGGGCTGTATGTCACCTACACAAAGCTAAAAGCCGTCTACAGAACATAAAACAGCACCTAGTGTAATGAAAGAAACTAATAAAATGGAGAAACTAAATAGGTCTACGAACTCTGAGAATACTATTGACAAGCCTCTACATCTTCCACCTCAGGCGATACCCTATGTTATTGTTCTTAAAGATGTGCCCAAGTTAAAAAATAAGTTATTTGAACCCTATGAGAAATTAAAGAGCCAGGTGACCCATTGGCTAAATGTAAACATGATTATTGACACCACTGTACTACAACAGAACATCATAAAGTTAAGGAGAGTGAGTTGGGTGGGGAGCCCCAGGAAACATTGTGTGGGACATTGTGTGGTGGTGAACTTTTGTAGTAGAAAGTTGGTAGAAGACTTGCTGGGGCTACTTATAAATAATACCACGGAAATGAATTTAGAGAGGATGTAATATTAACTGCTGTCCCATTAGGTTATTTCTATTGGCCAAATGAGGTATATTCGAAGTTTAATGGTGCTATCTCCCGCAGATCAATTTTAAATATCCCTATATATAATAGGTATGAACCACTCAGATCATGTAGTGAGATTGGTTGACATAAGAGAAATAGATAGACTGTTATGGAGAGAATTATAGATGGTATTCCATCTTTATGTAGGAGCGTAGGTAATGAAAAGACAAAAAAGTTGAAGGATTATTTGAGTGTACAATTACCGTCTAAGGACTGCTGTGACATGGTAGACCTCAATATAGAAAAAAGAAAAAAAGTTAAATTGCCATCATAATACGCCCGCTGGTATTTTATGCCCTCAAATATCCAATGAGCATCATTATGAATATCTAGATAACACCAGAGAAACTGCCGTCCGTGATACGGAAGTGGTGGCAGCACAATGTTTAACTACTCAAGACCATATGTCCCTGATTATCATATCTTAGAATATAGCAGGAATTAAGAATAAGATAAATAATGATGCATGGCTCAAATTGTTAGAAAAGTATAGAATAAATATGATACAGGAAACATGGAATGTGGAGCCCTTTTCTGTTAAGGGTTTTAACGTAATTTGTACCAATGCTAATCCATCCAGAAGAGGGAGAGCTAAAGGTGGTTTAGCAACATTAATAGCGGTCACTGCCCCATTGTCAGTGAAAATTGTTAACACTAACTCACAATTTTACCAATTGATGCAGCTATATTCAGAATGTAAACAAATGATCATTTTTATTAATTTTATAATAATGGTTTTTGATGGTACTAAATCAAGGGTAATTAACGATTTAGAGGTTGATCTAGAGAATTTTGTGAAGGAATTGGAAGGGATGTATATAGTCATGTGTGGGGGATTTTAACTGTGAAATTTGTGGTATCCCAATAGGAGAACAATGTGGCTTTACTGATAGTTTTGGGGATTGGATTCCACATTTTCCTCATGAGCCGTATGGTGAAGCAATAAATAATATTATCTCTAAATACAATTTAATAATCCTGGAAACAGAAAATGCAGAGGGTGAAATTGTCATTTCGACCTACGTAGGCGAGAGAAGTTCATCAAACATAGATCACTTTATTATATTAGAAAAGTGCAAAGGCTTGGTGGAGAAAATGATAATTTGTGAAAAAAATTTTAGTGTCCATCATCCACTTAAATTGAAACGTAGACTTGGTCTGGGTCACCAACAAAGGGGTAAGTCCACACATACAGATTTAACACTGCAAGGAAATAATGGAGTATCCATTAAATGGTCAGGTGTAGATCCAACACTTTTTCTGGAAAATTTAAAAGGGAAAAATCAAAAGGATATTGATATTTGCTCAAATAGTTCCCTCTCAGATCGACTGAAATAGCGAACGATTTAACTAGTAAAAAGATGAAAAAGTCCTGCAATAATAACCCCAGATGGTTCAATAAAGAATGCTCTAGGCTAAATAGGGCTTTAAAAACGGCTCTTAAAGCAAAACCCAGGAATTTAAGTAAAATAAGCAAACTGAGGAAAGAATATAAAAGAACTCTAAGACATAGGAAAAGCGAAATCCGAGAGGATGCTTGGGCGAGCCTTATTCAGGCAGCAGAGAGTAGAAATACAAGTTTATTTTGGCATAACACCCTTATTTTAAAGATAATTCAACACCAAAAATTGAAATCGTGGTCCCTCCCCAAGACTGGATTATAAATTTTGAGTTCATTTTTAATCCAGGCACTCGTAGTGCTACTACAATACAAAATAGCATCTTTATATTAGTATAACCCGTAATATCAGTACCAATTACATCAGCGGAAATTAAAACAGCCCTTTATCTCTTCTGGACTCAACTCTTAAATTAATGGGAAGGATCCTCCTGGGGAGGTTAGAAGACTGAGTGGATGAGAATAACATTCTCTCAGAAGCCCAGTGTGGTTTCAGACAAGGTACTGGAACGGTGGAACAGTGCCTAAATTGGGAACTACTTATAGGAAAGTATACATTAGCAAAGGAGGGGCCCTACACCTTTGTTTTGTGGACCTCACAAGTGTGTTTGACATCGTCAACCAAGCAAAACTGTGGCAAACTCTGAAAGAGTAAGGAGCACAAGGGAGAATGTACACAGGATTTTATGGTTACAAGAGGCATACACCAAGGTTGTGTATTAAAACCATTGTTGTTCTCTTTATATATTAACAATGTGGACCCTTTTCTGAAAAAGCAAAAAGCTGATTGCCCAAAACTAGGCAGACGTACAACTCCAGTACTACTTTATGCGGATGACGCTATCCTTCTATCAAGGACAGCGAATGGACTACAATGTCTAATTGTGAAGTTTACCCAGTACATGACAGAAAAGGATTTGCAGTTAAAACGTACTAAAACTTTCGTCATGACATGTGGCAATACCAAAATGAAGAACAGACAACATAATGTGGGGGGAGTAGTTATAGGTACCGTGCCAACTTTTGTTTATTTGGGACTCCTTTTTAATAGAAAGGGCAGTTGGAAACCACACATTGATTCAAGTAACATGACATTTTTTGAGAGTAGCCGAAGGAATTTTTAGATTTTCGGCCAAAATGGGAAACAAGCCCGTGAGGGAGATACTCACTTTGTATAGAACAAAGTGTGTGACTGGTGCCTGCTATGGAGCTGAAATATGGGGGAGAGCAAGCACTGGCACTCTAGAAATACAAGAAAACTAATTTCTGAAAAGAGTTCTGGCAGTATCCGGCTCTACAGCCAATTATATTGTACACAGAGAATTGGCTGTATCCTATGTAAGTGATACTATCAGAATAGCTTGACTTACTTTTTGGCAAAGGCTGTGGGCAAAAGATGAGACAGAATTTACTACGGATATAATAAAGGATTGCCCGGCCCTTGAAAGTTGGAAAAAAATCCCATGGCTTGAGTATATTCAAAATTTACTGATGGAATGCAGGATATATTTTAATAAAGGGGACTTGACATCTATACAAGATGTTAGTAAAAACAAGCTGAAACCGAGATATATCACAGCTATGGACTGTGTTAGAACTGATGAGGTTAAATATAAATATAGAGTTACTACCTATTGTCTGTGCTGGGTATACAGATATACCTTACAACAATAGTAAATGCCCAGCACAGATTCTATTTGACACAGCTAAGATTTGGCACAGTACACCAAATAATAGCATTTTGTGACAATGAAAAAGGACCCTATAAACTACCAAACTGTCCATTCAACGGGAAAACTCCCAGTCCACCCTACATTTTATATTATTTTGCACCCTGTACAGTGATATAAGGAAATCAGTTTTAAAACCTCTTTTTCTCATTAATAGACTGTATAATTATAAAAATGCTTTTAATTATTTTTGTAGTTTGGATAATATGAAGAAGACTATGTGTACAGTTGTATGCTTTATTGTATGTACAATCAGGAAAAGAAAGGAATTAGCACATTTAGACGCATTACTATACCTGATGAGGATAATTCGTGGCGCTACAACATATGCACAGACCACACTTTTTTAAATATTTATTCTTTTTTAGGTAGTTGTGTATAGCGATTTTTATTTGTAGTCTTTGCACATTATGTATTTGTGTTGCACAAGGCGTATCATATGTAAATATTATATTCTTGTGTAAATGAATAATGTAAAATTAGATTGAATGTAATTGTGAAAAATAGATGATTTTTGAAATTCCCTTGATCAATAAATTGTTCATAGAGATGTCCATAGCATATTGTCAGAGGCTGTACAACCACAAGCACGGGAGCAGAATGCCGCTAGCTCCCAATGCCCCACCAAAGTTTCTCAGCAATATGCAAGTTTATCTACACAATGCTAAGGAAACCCCAGGGGGGAAAGGGGATGGGACAGAGAAGAGACTACTCACACCCGTCTGATTCTTTCTTTAGCCTCAGACGTCTGCTGCTCGTCTTCTTCTAGCAACTGGGTACTTGCTGTAAGATAATATTGCAAATTAAGTTTCCTGACTCCTTCCTGTGCCCCACACAAGCCCTCTGATTATAGACCTACCCTGAAGTGGTGTAAACTTGGCTCCTCTTCTTGTGTGTTTGTGATTCTTGACCGTGAGCTCTGTAAACTGTTAATTAAAGAAGTAACCTACTCATATTTAATATTCTTATATCTTTATTTTATACTCAGGTTCCTCACCTCAAGTGATCACTGCTGATGTTATGAATAAATGAAGGTAAGTGTTCTTCCTTTTAAATAATTATTATGTATACAGCTTAACTTTTTCACCAGAACATTATATTAATAGCACTTTGTTTGTCTAGAAGTTAAATTCACTTCCTGTTCAAAGAGCAGCAAACTTCATCAGTCAAAAACAACAAAACTCCTGTACTTGGTTTGGTCGATAACACTGACTTGTGCTAACTCTACTTAAAAATCAGTGTCCTAAACTAAGTGCATGCTCAAAAAACACTACACTTACCCTAAACTAATGCGCATGACAAAAACTAACGGAACAGTCTTACTGCATTTGCGCTTCGAGCCGCGAACTCCTGAATGCGGCGAAGCTCGAGAAACACTTCTCAGGAATTCCGCTTCTTGCCACAAACTTCCTAAAAGTGGTGAGGTTCCAGAAGAAACTCTCCTCAGGTAAGTAGAACAAAGAGTTTACCAATACATGCTTTCTCCCTCACGGTTCAGGTGAAGTGCACCACAGAGCGGGCTCAACACCTGGACCTTACCCATTGGGACCAAACACTAGAGCGCGCAATCGAATTTTCCAAAGCGGTAACTTCAATCGCCATCTTGGGGATGACCGGCGATCGCTTGTATCTCTTTTGCCGGAACCTTATCTTTAAGGGAGATTATACTCACAGAGAATCTTGCTCTTGACGGTCTTCCTATGATCCTGACAGTACCTTCCCTCGAAGTAGTACCTATCGGCTTGGGTTTGCTTGGAAATGTTTTGTGAAATTCCTTAATCAATCTAGGAGCATGAACATACGTTGATAACTCCTACAACCTCTCCTCAGGACCATAACCCTTCCAATCCAGAAGGTAGTACAATTGTCCTTTGCGAATCTTTGAATCTAACACTTGAATCACTTCAAATTCATCTCCTTGTTCAGTTTGAATTGGTCTAGGAGGTCTACTTATTCTCATGTCATTTGATGCCTTCTTTAATAAAGAGACGTGAAACACTGGACAAACTTTTAAGACCTTTTTGGTAACCTTATTCGATAAGTTAAGGCACTCAATCGAATAGGGACCTAAAAAACATGGGTTGTAATTTCCTGTTTCCCTTGAGCCTGAGATTTTTTGTGTTTAGCTAAACCATATCTCCTGACTTTAATTCTGGTTCTTTTCTTCTCTTTTTGTCTGCATAATATGTGTAACTTTCTTTTGCTGAGGTTAAGTTTTTTATAGCTATACTTTTCCCCCTTGTGATATGCTCTACTACATCTGTAACCGCTGGGACATCTGCTTCCAGAAAATTTAGAGATTGGTTGGGATGCCTTCCTGTGTTCAAATTGAAAGGAGAATAACCTGTGGACAAATTTTTTGCATCATTATTTGAAAACTCTGCTCCCCACTGATATTCTGGCCAGTCGCCCTCTTGCTCTAACAAACACAATCTAAGGTACTGTTCCAGCTCTTGATTTGTTATCTCCGTTTGGCTGTCTAACGCTGGATGAAAAATAGATGAGTACCTAAATTTTATATTCAACCTCTCACTGAAAGATCTCCAAAAATGGGAAAGAAACTGGGAGCCTCTGTGGGATATTAACACCTTATGAAACCATGTGCTCTAACTATGTTTTGACTAAAAACTTGAGCCAATGTCTTGGCGGTGGGTATACCTTTTAAAGGTATAAAATGAGCCATTTCGGAAAAGGCATCTACACAAAAAAGTATAGTATCAAACCCTTGACTCAATAGTAGTTCTACATTTAAGTCTAAAGTGAGGGTGGGCCACGGATAGGGTGAAGTGGGAAAAGGCTGCAAAAGACCCTTGGGAGCTTGTCTCTTAGGTTTTCCCTCGCTCAGGTCTCACATGTGCCTACACGCTGATGTATACCCTTAATCATATTTGGCCACCAAAAGCGTCTCCGGATCAGATCTGCAGTTTTTGAGATTCCTTTATGTCCTGCTAAAATGTTATCATGACATTCTTTTAGGGCCTTTTGTTGCATTTCCAATGTAGGCAAGTAGAGAGCTCCTTCGTGATACAGTAAACCGCCACGAATTTCTCGTCTGGGGTTTTATTTTTATAACCATTTCTCAGTTTCTCCTTGGGTCATTGAATTATGATCTTCATCTTCTAACACCTCTTTTAAGACAGCGCCAATCACTCTTTCTGCTGGTATAATTTCTTGACTCTTGATGTCATCCGAAATACCTTCTGTACCCAATCTGGACAAAGCGTCAGCCTTACCATTTTGCGAGCCTGGCCGATAAGTGATGATAAAATCATAATCAGGAAAATATAGACACCAACGCAATTGCCTGGGAGTTAAGGTTCTTGCAGGTTTTAGAAACTTCAAATTTCTATGGTCTGCATAAACTGTGACCACATGCCTGGCGCCCATTAAATAATGCCTCCACTCCTTAAATGCATCTTTAATGGCCAACAACTCTTTTTCCGTTATTGTATAATTGACCTCAGCCGAGGTCAACTTTCGTGAATGAAAGGCCACTGGTTGCAATTGCCCTGTAGTTTTATGTCTTTGAGACAATACACCACCCGAGGCTAAGTTGGAAGCATCTGTCTCCACAAAAATGGCTCTGAAGGATCTGGGTGAAGTAAAATTGGTGCGGAAGTGAAATCTTTTTTCAGCAAAGAGAAAGCCTCTTCAGCTTCCTTGGACCATTCGAAACTCACCCCTTTTTTCGGTAATTTGGTTAACGGAATACATTTTTTAGAAAAATCTTGAATAAATCTCCTGTAAAAATTTGCAAAAACGATGATACTTTGAATTTCTTTCACTGATTTTTGAGATTCCCAATCAATCACCGCTTTGATCTTGTTTTCATCCATGGTGATTCCTCCAGGAGAGAGCACAAAACTTAAGAATTCTACAGAAGAAACATTAAATGCACACTTTTCCAATTTTAGAAACAAACTGTTATCTCGTAATCTTTGTAACACCTTTTTCACGTGTATTTCATGTTCCTCCATGGTGTTTGAATAAATCAGGATATCGTCAATATACACAATGGTATTCGATCTATGTCCTACTTTAACACATCATTTATAAAATGCTGGAATGCAGCAGGAGCATTACATAGGCTGTAGGGCATCACTTGATATTCAAAGAGCCCATGCTTAGTTCGGAAGGCGGTTGTCCATTCATCACCTTCTCGTATCCAAACAAGGTGGTATGCCCCCCTCAAATCCAATTTGGTATATACTTGTGCTCCCTTTTCCTGATCCAACAGGACTGACATTAAAGTCAAAGGATATTTATTCTTAACGATGATTTGATTGATAGCTCTGTAGTCTATACAGAATCTTAATTCTCCATTCTTCTTCTGAATAAAAAAAGTGAAGGAGTCAGGGGATTGAGACTGTCGTATAAATCCATTTTCAAGATATCTATGCAAGTAATCCTTCAAGTGAGCATCTTCTTGTTTCATCAGGGCATAAATTCTGCTACACGGAAGATTGGCACCTGGCTCCAGTTCTATTTTACAATCAAGCTCTCGATGCGGATGAAGTTTTTCTGCTTCTACCACGCTAAATACATCCCGGAACACTGCATACTCTTTTGGCAATTCTGTAGTTGTTATTACACAAATTGTTTCTTCTCTTTCCCTTAAATGAAATGCGGGTGACTTCATGTGGTTCTTCGAACATTTCTTATAACAATTCTCCTCACAATATTTTGAATTTAATGCTATGGTTCGAGCACTCCAATCTTTTGCTGGATTGTGTTCAGTGAGTTATGGGAGTCCCAATATCAATTAAAACTGCAGAGCGTCAATTAAATTGAACTAAAAGGTTTCAAGGTGTCCTTCATCTGACTCTAACTCTACTGGTTCTGTATGACTCACAATGGGTCCAGATGAAAGGTTGGTGCCATCAACTGCATGAACCGCTTCACTCCGCTCCTTTTTGATAGCTCTCAACTCAACATTCTCTGCAAACTTCAGATCGCAAAAATTGCCTGTAGCTCCAGAGTCAACCCTTACGGTTACTTGAGTCAAGATTTCTTCTCTGAATCGTAGTGTCATCATCAAGACTAAATGTGGGGATGCAGAGTGTAAAGTGTTAGCCAAGGTATGTGTATCTGGAGTTGTTTCCACTTTTGCAACCACCAGTCCAACTCCATTTACTGGTGGTGC
Source organism: Lissotriton vulgaris (assembly GCF_964263255.1). NCBI lineage: Eukaryota > Metazoa > Chordata > Amphibia > Caudata > Salamandridae > Lissotriton > Lissotriton vulgaris. The sequence continues at coordinate 1,434,425,095 of NC_141685.1, forward strand.
TGGGCGTTTTCCGCCGTCGATTGCTTGGGTTTCTTTGGACAATTACGAACAAAATGTCCAATGCCACCACAATATAGACACTGTTTATTTACTCTTCTTCATTCCTTTTCTTCCTTGGAGAGGGGCCCACAAATTGTTCCAATTTGCATCGGTTCTCCCCCCCGAACCATGTCTGTTTCTTTAATACTTTCCATTCTGACTCAATCAAATCTTGGAACAAAACTCTCTCTTTTTCTCACCTCTTCTCTCACTTTGTCGAAAGTCAATTTCCAGAACCAAATCAACTAATTCAGAGATTTCCGAAGTTCTATTTGGCACTTGCGCCAATGCGTCTTTTAACTCATCCTTTAACCCCCGATAGAACACAACAGCTCTCTTGTTCTCGGGCCACTCCGTCTCCACTACCAGTTTATTAAACTGAGCTAAATAAGAAGTTAAATCACAGTTGTCCTGTTTTATTTCCAGTAACTCATTATCCATTGCCTGTGTTGCCTTTCGTCTGTCAAAAATTCGTAGAAACTCTCTTTTGAATTCATCAAGTTCGTATAAAATGGGATCATTCCTGGTCACCATGGACGCAGCGTCTCTGCCTAAATATGATAGGATAAATGCCACTCGAGACTGCGCATCAGGAAAATCTGCTGTGCGACACATAAAGTGAAGAGTACTCTGTGTCAGAAAGACCTGAGCCTTCTGGGGGTCTCCATTAAAATGCTCTGGTGGGGCTAATGGTATCACAGGTGATAAAGAATGAATTACTTGAGTTGTAACCTTGGGCGAACAAACTGAAGCATCAATAGAAATTCCTTCTTGAGAGGCTGAATATTTAAAACAGGGCTCGTCACTAGATTACTCATCTTTATAGTCAGATCTGCCGTTTCTTTCCTAAACTCCTTATTTTCCTCCCTAACCAAGATTAATTCTCTTTGGATGCCTTCTAAAACTTCTCCTAATTTTTGAGATCTAAACCCTCCGCCATTCTGCTCAGGTGCTATATATATATACGTGGGCACTTCACTCTGTCGGAGGCTGTACATCCATAAGCACGGGAGCAGAATGCCGCTAGCTCCCAATGCCCCACCAAGGTTACTCAGCAATGCGCAAGTCTATCTACACAATGCCAAGGAAACCCCAGGGGGGAAAGGGGATGGAACAGACAAGAGACTGCTCACAACCGTCTGATTCTTCCTTCAGCCTCAGACATCTGCTGCTCGTCTTCTTCAAGTAACTGGGTACTTGCTGTAAGAGAAAATTGCAAATTAAGTTTCCGGACTCCTTCTGTACCCCACACAAGTCCTCTGATTATAGACCTACCCTGAAGTGGTGTGAACTTGGCTCCTCTTCCTGTGTGTGAGTGATTCTTGACCTTGAGCTCCATAAACTGATAATTAAAGAATTAACCTACTATTATCTAATATTCTATATCTTTATTTATTTTATTCTCAGGTTCCTCACCTCAAGTGATCACTGCTGATGTTATGAATAAATGAAGGTAAGCGTTCTTTCTTTTATATAATTATTATGTATACAACTTAATCTTTCCACCAGAACCTTATATTAGAAGCACTTCGTTTGTCTGGAAGTTAAAGTCACTTCCTGTTCGAAGGGCAGCAAACTCCAGCAGTCAAAAACAACAAAACTCCTGTACTTGGTTTGGTCGATATTACTGACTTGTGCTGACCCTACCTAAAAATCAGTGTCCAAAACTAAGCGCATGCTCAAAAAATCCTACACTTGCCCTAAACGAATGCGCATGACAAAAACGAACGGAAAAGTCTTACTGCATTTGCGCTTCGAGCCGCGACTCCTGAATGGGGCGAACCTCGAGAAACACTCCTCAGGAATTCCGCTTCTTGTCACGAACTTCCTAAAAGTGGGGACGTTCCAGAAGAAACTCTTCTAAGGTAAGTAGAACAAGAGTTTACCAATACACGCTTTCTCCCTCACGGTTCAGTTGAAGTGCGCCTCAGAGCAGGCTCAACACCTGAACCTTACCGATTGTGACTAAAATCTAGAGGGCGAAATCGAATTTTCCAAAGTGGGAACTTCAATCGCCATCTTGGGGATGACCGGCGATCGCTTGTATCTTGTTTGCCGAACCTTATCTTTAAGGGAGATTATACTCACAGATTATCTCGCTCTTGATGGTCTTCTGATGATCCTGACACATATAAAGACTATAGTTGAACTAAATAATGTTTTATGGAATGTTTTTTATAGTAAAGAATATCAACATGAATTTATTGTATGTAACCTGCTCCCCGTCTACTCCTAAACTTATTCTGAATACCGATCCCTTGGCTTCTCTATAAAGTATTAACTGTAAATGTTCGAATTTGTAAAATTATATATTGTACTTTTAATTAATGTTACTATGGTTTGTATAAGTATGCTTTTATGGATGTATATCTTACACTGAATAGAGCTGTTTTGAATTGAATTGAATTGCGTGGGTAAATGTGAGAAAGAGTCAGAGGAAGAATGAACTAGTGCATTGGTTAATAAATAATGCTTTGATGAATGTAATAGGGATGCATGTGTGAGTCCATGACTGGATGACTATTTAAGATAAAGATTGAGTACATGGAACAATCAAGAGCATAGTACTGAGGGTGCCTGCATTTCTGGTGGTGGCAAGAATTGCTCTGTCCTCTTGCCACAAGCTGTGAGTGTAAGGTGCTGGGGACAGAGAGCGATTGAGCTGCCAAGGTCGCCAGTGCCGGGTTGTCATTACTCCCCATTTTGCTGACTCAGGTTCATCAGCCCGTGTTTCTGTCGATGTTTTCCACCTCTACCATGGCTAGTAGAGGGAGAAAGGGAGGGGCAGTAGAAAGTCTGTAGTAGGAACACAGACAGTGGCGATGGAACCTGGCCATGATTATCCACCTTCCAAAGTCAATCTGCCCCATACAACTGCTGCTCCCAGACATGGGTCTGTGGAAGTGCCATCAAGGCAGTGATACCTTGGAGCACTGCGCTGCAGATCTCTGCTTGGACACAGATTCTGAGGCAGGGGATACCTAGTCTATTCATCTTCCCTTGCTTGGGTTGACCTGTGGTTGGTAGTCTTTGCTACACTTCTGGAGGAAGCATATGTTGGACTGCAACTTCTCTTACTCCCACTGCAACTTGTGCTGCTTCCCTATGTTCTTTTAAACAAGAGGAATACACTAATGGGAAAGAGTGATCCATATAGTGGTGGGGAGCACGAGGTGTTCTTAAAAATCCCTCAAACACAAACAGGCCCCTTGGTGTCATGCTTCATCATCGGGGTCTTCGCACCCCTCTACGGGATGCGGCGTGCTACGACCTACGTTTACGCGGAGCACTTTTTATCAGATTATGCGTGGTGTGTGTAGGGGTATGTACAGTGAGTAGTGAGGTTTGTAGTGATATAAAGTGATTGTTAAAAAGTGCCTGGCCAGTGAGGTACAGGAAAATCTTTAATGATCCTCCTAGCTGGCACTGGTAAAAAGGTTTGTCAGCGAGGTTTTCATGTATTACGATGTACATAACCTCTTGTGTGTGTCAACATGTTTCGGAGTCGGAACTCCTTCTTCAGGACTGGGGGTACAAATCCCCACCTTACTCACATGTTTCTAACAAAAAAAACTGTAATTTTACAGAAAAGTGAATGGAAAATAAAGACTATTTGTGTACCTAAATTAATTCCATGAAGGTTTCGGCATATTAGCAAACCTGTTGGGACAAAGACACAGAGAAAGAAGTAAAGCAATACATTTATAACTCCAGTTGTCTAGACCTCTTGTTCCAGCTGTATTGACCTAAAAAAGGGGGGGGGTATTGGACAGCTGTCACTAGACATGTTTTTGTCATTCTATTGGTGATGGTGTGCCCTGGAAAAAACGGGGGAGGGGGGATAAGGACATTACATACAACACACAACATAAAGCACACGCTCTATATTTACAGTCCTCTGTAGTTCAGGTAGAATCTAAAAGGGAAAAAAAAGGTGAAGATCTGAGGTAAAATGTACAAGCTTACATAGTATTGCAATCTGTTAAGCCTCATGAGCCTCAGGACGCGTTCAACAACGAGATCGGCCGATATGAAGCACATCTATTCCTAGGCTTTCCTTCCTTATGAATCTCGACTATCGATGCCAGTCTCTCATCTCTAGGGAGAAGACCACACCCCCAAGATTCTAGGAACATGTCTCTCAGATAGGGAGCAATCTTGTCTGGCCTAAGCTTGTAAAGTTCAATCGGGAGACCATTGGGGCCCATTGCCCTTACCAGAGTTCAGGGAACGCACCGCTAAGGCCACTTCATCCGCGGTAATCCTACTGTCCATGAGATCACGATCCTCGACAGATAGACACGGAAGCGCTATGTACCGTAACAATAAGCGAGAATCCTCCTCCGGTCTATCAGATACGGAAGAGTAAATAGAACGAAAGTGATCGGTGGAGCAGTCCACTATACCCTGCGGATCAGTTATACAAACACCACCCTCCGCCTCAACCTCAGGAACTACGCGACTAGCTCTATCTTTCTTGTCCAGCCAGGCAATCAATTTACCAGCCTTGTCACCAACGTCATAAAGACGCCCTTGCTGTTCTCGACTAAGGGCCTTCGCCCCGTCCGTAACTAACTTTCTGTATTCTAGCTGCTTCAACTGCAGGACATGTAGTCTAGCACGGGTCACCTCTTGCTCAAGCTCCCGTTCTAAGCTGACGATATCCGCCTCAACCCTAACCACATCTTCCTCCTTCTGCCTTTTGACACCTGTAATAAGGGACAAAGCCTGGCCCCTAAGCACCATCTTAAAAGCCTCCCATAGCAAGATCGACGAGGAGACTGAGCCTTCATTATCCTGGAAATAATACTCCAATGCTTTTACCAAATCATTCAGAATCTTAGGATTGCGCAGATACCAAGGGTTAATGGGGGCTATCCTCCCCCTGAGCCAGGAGCTAGTTCAAATCTAAGCCAAAGCGGGGAATGATCCGAAACACCCCTAGCCATATGCCTGACCTCAGCGACATACGACACCTGGGCCGCAGGTACCAAAACATAGTCTATCCTCGAAAGACTGCCATGGGCGCCCGAGAGGAATGTATATTGCTGCTGATTGGAGTGAAGCAACCTCCAGCAATCCATCAGGCCCATTATCTCAATGAAGTCAGGCAACCACCTATGGGTCCTTCCGACATCCCTAGGCGGATATCGATCCAACACACCGGAAACCACTGCATTAAAATCACCGCCCAGGATCAGGAAACCACCCGGAAGATCCAGTATAACCCGTCCCAGGCCAGCAAAGGTTGCAGACTGCAAGCCATGAGGAACATAAATAGACACCAGAGAAAGCGTACAGCCCTCCCAGTGTCCCGAAACTGGGGCATAGCGCCGCCTGTCATCCAAAACAATAGATTCCACCGCTAATGGAAGAGAATTCTTGAGAAGGATGCCAACTCCTCGGGACCCAGTCGTAAACCCAGCATGAGCCACTAGGCGATACCCCTTCCAATTCATCGCTTTGCACGTATTCCCTATCAAGTTGGTTGATAGGAGAATCAGGAGAATGCCTTTTAAGTAGTTGCAATACTACACTGCGTTTAATCTTATTGCCCAACCCATTTACGTTCCAGCTCATCACCCTCAACCCTCTAACCCCCATCTTGAAAGAGGAAAAAGCCCCAACCCTCCCTTGAGTCTAGCACAGTAGTGAAAAAGTCTTGCGATATGGTGCCTTGCAGGAACATGAACAAAACAAAACAAAAAACCAATGCCCCCCGCCCCCCCCAAACTTCCCGTTACAATACCCCCCTCCCTGCACCCCTGCTTCCGACTATAAAGCCACCCCAACTCGAAGTGTGCCTGTCGCCCCCACATCTAAACTAAACTACAAGAAGTAGATCTGAGGAGGAGAGAGACCCCCGATTGCCTGTTAACCCCACCACACTACTGCATGAATCAATATAATGAGATCAGAACCATCACAATAATCAGCACCCTAGGTGTCTCCAGATACCAGAACAACGGCGCTCATTCCTGCTCTTGTGATCCCCCTCCACACCACCACTCTGACCCTCTGGTTCTTGCTGGGCCGACAAAGTGTCCAACCAGTCAGCCGCGATCTCCGGCTTGTCAAAGAAGTAGGCCCGCTCACTGTGTTCGATCGGCAGCCTAGCAGGGAAAAGCATCGCATATTTGAGTCCCATGTCCCGAAGTCTTCTCTTCACTCCCAGAAAACTGAGTCTCTGATTTTGAACAATCTGTGTAAAATCCGGGTAGAAACTGATGGACGAATTCCCATACTTCAAGGGCCCACCCGCTCGGGAGGCCCGGAGGATGGCATCTCTGTCTCTAAAATTAAATATCCGAGCTATCAAAGGCCTAGGTGGGGCGCCCACTCGCGGCTTCCCACCAGGGACCCTGTGTGCCCGCTCGACAGTGAGGAACTTGCTCAGGCCTTTGGGTGCATGATATTTGACAATGAGATCCTCGACAAAAAGGTCTGCCGCCTGGTCTTCCGCCTTTTCCGGTACTCCGATGAGGCGCACGTTATTCCTCCGGGCCCTCCCTTCGAAATCCTCCATGCGACGAACGACGAGGTCATTCGAGGCCCTCAGATTCCAAACCTCGGTCTGCAATTCTGTGACGTCATCCGTGAGACTTGATGTTTTAATGTCCAATGATTTGACCTTTTCACTAGTTTTCGTGAGGTCTGTATGAATCAAATTCACCTCAATGGATACTGTGTCCAGCTTATGAGCAAGAGTCTCCATTTGCTTTCCAAGGGAGGATTTGATCCCATCAATGGCGGCCATTACATCTTGTAGCGTTGGTTCAGTTGCCAGACCAGAGGAATCTCTCGCCTCATCCTGTGACCTACTCGGTCCACTAGGCGATACCTTAACTTTGGCATAGCAGTATATAAAATTCGATTGGGTGTATAAACCCCGTCTAGTGGTCTTCAATTTCTGCTTATCCCCCTCCGGCTTATTTGCCATTTCGGTACAATCCCCAACTCGTCGTACAGTTCAGGGAGGGTGTTAAGACTTCCAAATGCCCATGACAAGATCGATCCCTCAGCTTCCGATCTGCGAAACGCAATCACACCGCTCCCACAGAGGCAAGGTACAGGAAGGCCTCGAGGAAAAGCAGCAGCGATGGTCGGCCAGAAACCCAGCTCTCAAGGCAAGAATTTGTCCCTCATCGGACTGTGCAGTCTACCAGCTCTTTTAACAGCGATAGGGTCGTCCGTGCTAGTGAAATGCAACCAGGTCCGAAGTCGATGTTGATTGATGAAATCGAAAGCGAAAGTAGGGCCAGACCAGCCACTTCCGGTAAACAGCGCCGTTGTTGTTGAACTACACCTCGGGCACTCTGCCAACCCAAGCGCCGGGCATTCGGGAGGTAGAGGCCGCAAACTCTCTAACTTCACAACTCTGGCATCCAGAGTCCGTTCGGGACACGGGTTACGGCGTTCAATTCTCCCGTGGTTCGGCAACACTGAGAGTTCAATGACTGACAGGATAAGTTTCAGGATATATTCAGGGGGCTATAAGGGTCTCGGGAGCCCTGTGCTCACGCAGGCATCTTGGATGCGCGTGAAGCTCCTCCTCCTGTGCTTTTATTTTTAATAAAACAAATTGAATCCAATATCTCCCGTTCTACTGATTTGATTTTTTCACTGTGGTATCATTTAATATATATAAAAAAGCTCTATTCTTCTAAATTGTTTAGGGATTTTTCATGTGTTCCGTCTTCACATTATTTCTGTTTGTGGGCTGCATAAATACTTTAACTAGTGCCTCTAAGTTACGCCTGACTCCTTTTTTGCCAATCTACCATAGGGTTAAACGCAGGTTAATTTGGTGTATGTTTGTAGTTGATCCAGATAAGGACTGTGACTGTTGTCTGACTGGGGCTTCTACTCTCCTTAACCAATAACCTAATTTCTAACATGCTGTATAAAACTGACTGGAAGAGTTATTCTTACACACATCAATTGAGAGGGCAGAGGCATTTTTCTTACACACATTGGCTAAATGGGCAGATTAATTCACACTCACAGTACTGCACAATACTGGCATATAAATACACTATACAATAATAAAGCTGACTACTAGAACATCTGGCTTTTCACCTTGCCAGTTTGGTTAATTGATCCATTACTGCCATACACATTAATAACACTACCAACTGTAGCAATAAATGGACAATAGTGTGTGAATACCCAGACTAAACTTGCTAATGAACAGATTAAACCTATTTCAGTTCTCCTCAACCATTTGGAAGCAATTTGGTCACTGAGTCCTTTCTTTTAAGGGATACAAATAGCGATACATCATGGAAAAGCAAGGTATTGTACAATATCATCATGTCTACTAACTAACGAATTTCTTTCATGATAATCCTCCTTCAACTCTTTGCTGTAATTTCTATTTCACTGCATGGGTTAGGTTCTCTGCTGAAACACAAGCTCAAATCCTGTACAGTGCAGTGGGAACATACTACAAAGCAAATGCCTTATAAAAAGATTAATTGGATTCAGATACAAACTGAATAGCACAGCTTATTACCAGTTCCCGAGGTGGTCCAGAGGTGGTAACTCTTTCATAAGAACCTACTTTAACATTTATCTCACTTACATTTTTTACCACCATCTATTTGAGTTGGTAGTGCAACAAAATATTAAACATCTTCCTCATTCGATTTGAATACTGGCAGACTCCATAAAGTCAAGTACCTGTTTTTCTCCTGATTTTGAAGGCACCCAAACTGCTAACAACAGAAGATGAGAACCCATTTGTCACTGGTGTTTCAAGGGTATGCAGCCTATACATTGCAGGAGAGTACATCACATTCGTTTTTAAAATGTTTTTATGTGTCATATTATTTTGTGTGTGCATATAAATATATATATATTTTCACTGAAAAAAACATAGGTTTCAGCCACGTTATAGTTAGGAATTAGCATTTAAAAAACCTTAGAAATTCATTGAAAAAACCATAGGTTTCACACATGTTATAGTTAGCTGGACATTTCACTCATACAAAACCATTGAAATTCCCCCTTTATGGTTAGTTCAGCTTACTATAACTTGCGCGCCCGCAATGCACTGCTGGTGACGTCACATATTACATCACTCATGACATGGTCAGTGATATCACTGATGACATCACTGATGACATCTCAAATGACATCACTGATGACATCATCCTTGTGAAAGAGTGGCAGACCTCCTCTCAGAGTAATATAACCTTTGATACACACATTCAAAAATAGAAATTAAACATTTCAAAACAATGGAGATACCAATACCAGTTACAACAACCTATTCAGTAATTCCAAAATTTACATACACATCCACTCATTCACCAAGGGCTTTTCGAGGCTTGGAGAGAGGGGCTGCACACCACCACCCCTCTTAATTTACAATCAGCTAAGCATGGGCGGAATTTGCGAATTCGCAATCGCGATTCCCAAAAATCCACCAAATTCCGCGAGCTTGCAATTTTTTTTTGCGAGTTTGCAAGATTTTTTTTACCAGTTCGGGAACGAGAACTTGCGCATGCGGTCGCAACGGTCACAAACATGTTGTTTCCACTTAACCAGCCTGCTTGCGATACCTTTTTCCTGTTTCGGGTTGCAATGACGTGTTCGCAATTGCGGCGTTGCTCGGCCAGCTACCAAAATCTCGCAGCGCACGCGAACAGGGAGGAAAACTCATCAGCGAACGCAGAATCGTGGTAAGTCAATGCCGCGCGGGCGAGATTGTATTTTTGAAGTGTGAACAAGAAAAAAAAACCTGCCAACTCGTGAAATGCGGATTTTTGGCCAATTTTGTGCGATTCGCGGATCGAGAAATGGCCAAACATTCGCAAATTCCGAGAGTGGAACACATTTTTGCCCATACTTACAATCAGCCCAAGTGGATGGGATCCCCGGAGCCTCAGCGAGGATCAAGGAGGGGGATGCATGCACATCTCCCATTCAAATTGTTTGTGCCACCCCTTGCCCACCCTGGGAGCTTTTATTTATCTAAAGGACGGGCCTGCTTTTTTTTGTATTCTACCACAGATCCACAGCAAACTAAAAGTAAAAAAAAAATGTTGACCCACAGTGGGATCTCTACCTTGCCCCTTATATGTTTTGTTTAGCTTCTTTTTTCAAAAGATTGAGTTCTGAGTCCTAAGATTGCTGCCACCACATTGTCGGTGATGTGGTGGCAGCCAATCAGCTCATCATATGATCCCTACCCTGCCTCCTTATATGTTTTTTCTGGGGCAAGGGCCTGAGTCCATAATCCTAATATGGCTACCGCCACATCTTTTTTGATGTGGTGGCAGACAATTGGATCATATCTTGAGATCTGTCTGGTCCATAGATCCTCTACAGTGTGAAAAATACACGGATTAATTTCTCTAAAACTATTGAACGGTTTACACCAAATCACAAAAAGCACACTTTATGTACAAAGATCTAACTTTCTACCAAATTTGGAGAAAATGTGTTTAACAATTTGTGTATATATTCTATGGATGTCAGGGGGTACTTTATGCCATGTATTCTTCAGTTCATTGGCACAGTTGGTTATTGTTAGTTTTGGGGGTCTCTAGTTGCCACAGGTAGGTACTTGTGACAAATAGGGACCCTCTCCTCTAGTCAGGACAAGGAGATTACACTCCTAAAATAACCCCTGCTCACCCTCTAGGCTGCGTGGTGCGAGCAGTCAAGGCTTATTTCAGAGGCGTTGTAAGTTAAGCAGTTGTGACCACATACAGTAACTCAGTGACAACACTACAAATGGACATCACACAGGTGTTATATCAAAAATAAGTAGACTTTATATCCATAAACGACAAAAATACACACTATGATTACTTTAAGATGAGAGATTTAAGCTTAGTTCAGTTCAGTTCTTAGATGCGACAATCTGCGTCAATGCACTTTTAAGTTGCGTTGCGCTTCCACGACAAGCATTGTCGCAGCGATGGTAAATGCGGCAAAGTCAGGAGCAAAGAAATAAAGATGTGAAGATCTTCCAGATGAGGCATGCTAATTGGGGATGCGAAAAACTCTCGGTTCGATGCGTAGACTGCAGCGGTGACACCCTTACGATGCGACAGCAACAGCTCCAGCGCCGAAGCTCTTCTCCACGATGCGTGAAGCTTCCGCTCGATGTGACAACTACAGCGGCGACATCCAAGATGCGACGGCAGCAGCTCCGACGGTGATGCGCTTATTGGGGATGCGAGGTGTTCTTGGTCGATGCGGTGCAATGCAACAGTTCCAGCGGCGACACCCTCCTGCTTCGGAGCTGTGACGCCAGGCACAGCGAGAGTGACACGCTCCGACCTTGTTGCGAGATTCTTCTCCTGATGTGGTGCAGTGTGACAGTTCTAGCGGCGACACCCTCCTATGGAATTGCGACGGCAGGCAGGGCGACGGCGACACGCTTCTTCACGTTGAATCGCGCTTCCAGCTCCTTGCGACACGCAGTTCCTCAGAAGGCCCAAAGCAGAAGCAGGCACTTCCAAAAGAACTCTGGGGAGCTGGGGGTAAAGTCTGTTTTCCCTGAGACTTCAGCAGGAGGCAAGCTCTTTTTAAAGCCCTTGGAGATCCTTCACAATTTGAAAGCAAAGTACACAAAGTTCCTTTCTACTTTCTTAGGCAGTAAGGCAACCACTGCAGGCCAATCCCCCAAGCAGCACTTCAGCTTGGGAATAGTCTCTCCTCAGTTTCTTCAGGTTCCTCTCCTCAGTAAAGGTTTCTTCTTGTAATCCAAAGTGATCTAATTTCATGGGATCAGAGTCCCAATATTTATACCCCAAAATCCTTTGTTCTCTGAGGGGAGGGGCCTTTGCCCAGTCCAAACCAGTTCTGAATCACTCTGTTTACCAGACTTCTCCTTTCCTTTCACAGTGCAGGGCAGGTACATCAGACTCCCCTCAGGAGGTGGAGCCAGCATTGTGGAAGGCAAGTACAGCCCTGGAGCACTTTGTTTACATGACTCCTTCTCTTCTTTCAGTGTGCAGGGCAGAGACATCAGACGCTCCCCAGGGGGTGGAGCCATCATTGTGGAAGGCAGGCACAGCCCTATTCAAGGTTCAGGTGCAACTCCTCCCTCCCATCTAGATGCAGATCGCTCTATTCACCACTGGGTGTCTCAGCCTGTCTCCTGGAATTCCCCAGCCCTGTCAATCACAAAATCAGACATAGGAATACACAACCTAGCAGAGGCAGGTTTGAATGTTTAGACAAGCAAAAACCTACTTTCTAAAAGTGGTATTTGCAAACACAAAATATTAAGATAAACTTTACTAAAAGATGTATTTTATTATTCTGAGTTCAGGCATACTAAACTCGAATTTCTACCATGTTCTCTGAGACAGTTAGGATTATAAAATGTAATAACTCTAACAGCCCATTCTGGCCTAGGGAGAACAGGTAGCCTTGCAATAGTGAAAAACGAAAATGGCTGTAATTCACTATTAGGACATGACACACACCAGGGCTTGTCCTACCTTTTACTTACAATGCACCCTGCCCTTGGGCCTACCATAGGGGTGACTGATATGAAGAAAGGGGAATGTTTAGGGACTGGGAAGTAGGTGCACTTGCCCAGTCAGCATGACAGTACCAGACAGCACGCAGGCTCTGCAATGGCAGACCTTAGACACAGTTTCAAGGCTGCTTCTGTGGTTGGCACAACCAGTGCTGCAGGCCCACCAGCAGCATTTTGATAACACGCCCTGGCACACTCAGTGCACTAGACTAGGGTTTGACAAGTAAACCAAAATACCCAAACATGGAATCACTAATCCATACATCAATTTACAATAGGGAACACTTGCTCTGGGGCACTGGATAGCAGTGGCACAGTTCCCAAAGCATCTAATAGCAGCAAAAACAAATGAGGCAACAGCAAAAATAGAAGGGAGACCCACGCCAATATTGCCAGGTCTAACAGTTATGATGTTATCTGGAATTCTACAAATGTGTATGAAAGAGTAGTCTAGTGGGTGTAGTAATTGTGAGTCACATAGTTACTTCCATTGGTCCATTGATCATATCCCAATGTCATAGGTTTTTTCAATAATGACAGAGTGCTTCTCAGCAGCAGTGCTTTGGGTCTGGCTTCATTCACTCAGCTGAAAGTAGAAAAATATAACTACTCTTTTAGAACTATGAATTTATACCAAGGTACTCACAACATGCCACTCCACCAGTCTTTAAAAGGGTAACAAAGCAAATAGATTTAAATTCAAATTGTATTTTATATTATTTAAAAATGTCATTGACACAGCTAGCATGCCAATTTTTCATTCACCTAATAAGCCCAAGCTGACTGGATATTTTACAGAAGCAACACTAGCTCAAAGTACATACCAGATAGTGAAATTAACAGAAGGTAGAAAGCGTGAAGCGATTACTTTATCAAGATCTTTTAATGATTTGTTTTTGTTGTCCTCTCAGTCACTTGCAACCGCTGAAACTTCATATAGGCGTTAAAAACTGACTCAAAGTCAGCACAACAATACATATAAATTGGCATCTGAGTTGAAAATATACTAACTGTGATATACAATGGTCATAGGTTTGCAGAAATCAGGTGCATTTTGAATTCTTGCAATGAATGAATATTTCAGAAACAAGATATTTAGTTCTGTTAGTATAAAGAACAATTTGTTTCGAGTCATGGATAGCACTGGGTGAAATAAACCCAATAAAATGGGGATCATGCAACTATCCAAGTAATTCAACATTTTACAAGTTTGGTGGTCCAAGGAATAACTTGACAGAAGGCAGCCTTGCTCATGGTTGCATAACCACTAGATTATAAGTGGACACCAGATTACAGAGATCTACATTTATTTAAATCCAGGGGTGTGTCCCTACATTGACGTGATCCTAGGATAATGTAGAATTGTGAGGCCTCCATTGGAGTGCAAAAACAACAGGTGATGGACCGAATGAGGATCAATGTCACACATTCAACCCAGTCAAAAGATCTGGGTCCTAATCCATCGTTTTTTTGCACTCCACACCACCCTGGGTTAGACAATGGCGATATGCAAATCAGCTCTGACCCTGTGCCCCATGGGAACAGTCCAGTCCGAACTACAAAAGCCATGTCCTTCCCAGAACGGAATCAAGCATCCGAGGACCGGACCGGTTTCGAGGTAACACCTCTCATCAGCCCGGCTAGCTTGACTCCAGTGGTGTGGAGTGCCTGGGACCCACGTCTGGGCATCCCCAGTACACTTATAGCGAGTTTGCAAAAACAACAGGTGATGGACCGAATGAGGATCAATGTCACACATTCAACCCAGTCAAAAGATCTGGGTCCTAATCCATCGTTTTTTTGCACTCCACACCACCCTGGGTTAGACAATGGCGATATGCAAATCAGCTCTGACCCTGTGCCCCATGGGAACAGTCCAGTCCGAACTACAAAAGCCATGTCCTTCCCAGAACGGAATCAAGCATCCGAGGACCGGACCGGTTTCGAGGTAACACCTCTCATCAGCCCGGCTAGCTTGACTCCAGTGGTGTGGAGTGCCTGGGACCCACGTCTGGGCATCCCCAGTACACTTATAGCGAGTTTGCAAAAACAACAGGTGATGGACCGAATGAGGATCAATGTCACACATTCAACCCAGTCAAAAGATCTGGGTCCTAATCCATCGTTTTTTTGCACTCCACACCACCCTGGGTTAGACAATGGCGATATGCAAATCAGCTCTGACCCTGTGCCCCATGGGAACAGTCCAGTCCGAACTACAAAAGCCATGTCCTTCCCAGAACGGAATCAAGCATCCGAGGACCGGACCGGTTTCGAGGTAACACCTCTCATCAGCCCGGCTAGCTTGACTCCAGTGGTGTGGAGTGCCTGGGACCCACGTCTGGGCATCCCCAGTACACTTATAGCGAGTTTGCAAAAACAACAGGTGATGGACCGAATGAGGATCAATGTCACACATTCAACCCAGTCAAAAGATCTGGGTCCTAATCCATCGTTTTTTTGCACTCCACACCACCCTGGGTTAGACAATGGCGATATGCAAATCAGCTCTGACCCTGTGCCCCATGGGAACAGTCCAGTCCGAACTACAAAAGCCATGTCCTTCCCAGAACGGAATCAAGCATCCGAGGACCGGACCGGTTTCGAGGTAACACCTCTCATCAGCCCGGCTAGCTTGACTCCAGTGGTGTGGAGTGCCTGGGACCCACGTCTGGGCATCCCCAGTACACTTATAGCGAGTTTGCAAAAACAACAGGTGATGGACCGAATGAGGATCAATGTCACACATTCAACCCAGTCAAAAGATCTGGGTCCTAATCCATCGTTTTTTTGCACTCCACACCACCCTGGGTTAGACAATGGCGATATGCAAATCAGCTCTGACCCTGTGCCCCATGGGAACAGTCCAGTCCGAACTACAAAAGCCATGTCCTTCCCAGAACGGAATCAAGCATCCGAGGACCGGACCGGTTTCGAGGTAACACCTCTCATCAGCCCGGCTAGCTTGACTCCAGTGGTGTGGAGTGCCTGGGACCCACGTCTGGGCATCCCCAGTACACTTATAGCGAGTTTGCAAAAACAACAGGTGATGGACCGAATGAGGATCAATGTCACACATTCAACCCAGTCAAAAGATCTGGGTCCTAATCCATCGTTTTTTTGCACTCCACACCACCCTGGGTTAGACAATGGCGATATGCAAATCAGCTCTGACCCTGTGCCCCATGGGAACAGTCCAGTCCGAACTACAAAAGCCATGTCCTTCCCAGAACGGAATCAAGCATCCGAGGACCGGACCGGTTTCGAGGTAACACCTCTCATCAGCCCGGCTAGCTTGACTCCAGTGGTGTGGAGTGCCTGGGACCCACGTCTGGGCATCCCCAGTACACTTATAGCGAGTTTGCAAAAACAACAGGTGATGGACCGAATGAGGATCAATGTCACACATTCAACCCAGTCAAAAGATCTGGGTCCTAATCCATCGTTTTTTTGCACTCCACACCACCCTGGGTTAGACAATGGCGATATGCAAATCAGCTCTGACCCTGTGCCCCATGGGAACAGTCCAGTCCGAACTACAAAAGCCATGTCCTTCCCAGAACGGAATCAAGCATCCGAGGACCGGACCGGTTTCGAGGTAACACCTCTCATCAGCCCGGCTAGCTTGACTCCAGTGGTGTGGAGTGCCTGGGACCCACGTCTGGGCATCCCCAGTACACTTATAGCGAGTTTGCAAAAACAACAGGTGATGGACCGAATGAGGATCAATGTCACACATTCAACCCAGTCAAAAGATCTGGGTCCTAATCCATCGTTTTTTTGCACTCCACACCACCCTGGGTTAGACAATGGCGATATGCAAATCAGCTCTGACCCTGTGCCCCATGGGAACAGTCCAGTCCGAACTACAAAAGCCATGTCCTTCCCAGAACGGAATCAAGCATCCGAGGACCGGACCGGTTTCGAGGTAACACCTCTCATCAGCCCGGCTAGCTTGACTCCAGTGGTGTGGAGTGCCTGGGACCCACGTCTGGGCATCCCCAGTACACTTATAGCGAGTTTGCAAAAACAACAGGTGATGGACCGAATGAGGATCAATGTCACACATTCAACCCAGTCAAAAGATCTGGGTCCTAATCCATCGTTTTTTTGCACTCCACACCACCCTGGGTTAGACAATGGCGATATGCAAATCAGCTCTGACCCTGTGCCGGAACGGAAGGACATGGCTTTTGTAGTTCGGACTGGACTGTTCCCATGGGGCACAGGGTCAGAGCTGATTTGCATATCGCCATTGTCTAACCCAGGGTGGTGTGGAGTGCAAAAAAACGATGGATTAGGACCCAGATCTTTTGACTGGGTTGAATGTGTGACACTGATCCTCATTCGGTCCATCACCTGTTGTTTTTGCAAACTCGCTATAAGTGTACTGGGGATGCCCAGACGTGGGTCCCAGGCACTCCACACCACTGGAGTCAAGCTAGCCGGGCTGATGAGAGGTGTTACCTCGAAACCGGTCCGGTCCTCGGATGCTTGATTCCGTTCTGGGAAGGACATGGCTTTTGTAGTTCGGACTGGACTGTTCCCATGGGGCACAGGGTCAGAGCTGATTTGCATATCGCCATTGTCTAACCCAGGGTGGTGTGGAGTGCAAAATAACGATGGATTAGGACCCAGATCTTTTGACTGGGTTGAATGTGTGACACTGATCCTCATTCGGTCCATCACCTGTTGTTTTTGCAAACTCCATTGGAGTGCAGCCCACACTTCCCTGCAGGGTGCAGATCTGACACAATCTGACAAGGTGATTTGGTGTTTAAAGTCTAGTTATCTGGAAACTCTGGCATCCTGGCCAATCCAGTCAACAAAAGCAGCAAGGAATTTCTAAAACAGAAGATAAAAGTGGAGATTACCGTCACCTGGTTAGATGACCCCCGCAAAGATTGATCACAGCAGGCAGATCTGTGGAACAAACCACAGTGAGTGACCACAGCTACTCAAGACCTGTTGGCGACCCACGCATCCTGCGTCACCTGCACGATCTCATGCTCTTGAACCCCACTCTCTGCCAACCTAAGGCCCACCAAACTCGATCTGTTATGGCACCGGGCCACCTCTTGGACTGAACACGTCCCACCCCACATTCTGCCATGATCCCCAATTTCCTGACGCAGGGGAGCCACCTGGAAGAAGTGCTCTCTGGGGGTCCCACCGAGGAGAGACACCGGAGGGGACGCTCTCTGTGCGGTCCGTAGACTGTGCGGTCAATACCACCTCACCTGGTTAAGCAATTGCCAGCACATAAAGAGCAATCACCGAAGGGGGCAAGCTGGCTAAGAGACACACAAAGCACTCTCGCAGAGACCCGATTTCTCGACACTTCCTCTGCTTGGTCCGGAACACCCTGCCAGCATAAACAGCTACCGGCCAGTCAAAGAAGTGGTCACAAAGGGACAGTTTACCCCGACTATTTCGCTACGAAAACTGTCATCCGGCAACAAATCTGACTACTGAGCTTGCTCCCTCTCTACACAGTCTCTGCTTAGTTCTGCACCCCCGCTGGCATAAACAACTCCCATACAGACAAGAAGTGATCAGGAACAGGCAGTCTACCCCCCATGATGCTTTTCTTCGAATAATCTATTATTTTGGAACACATCGGATGGCCGGATTTGCTGCCTCTGCCATGAATGAAGGGTCTACGGTGGGATTGGGGTATTACTGCACGAATTCACTAGTTGTGTTTTTCATGTGTCTGCAAGGAGGTGTACTAGCAGATCCCCCCATGTCGGTGTTCCTCCTGACGACTGGCATCCATTTTAACTACCCTTCTCTCCAACTTTCAGTACTAGTCCTCTTTCACTTTTCCTCCCCGTCACTGTACTCTCTCATTACCTCTTATTACCCTTTCCCTATAGTACACTTGACACTTGACTGAGAGCAGCTTCCTATCATGGCGGCCTTCTTGGGCCTTCTTGGTCTGGTCTCCCTCAGCCATCTAACCCCATTACCCCCTCCTGTCATAGTGCGCCATCCTCAACTCTAACTTCGCCTGCCCCTTCCCAGGTGAACTTAAACCCTCCCAACACCCAAGCATAGGTGACTTCCCCCACCAGGAGAAGCTGACAAAAGACTAGGCCACTATTCTCACTAAAACTATACTAAGACTCAACTTCTCTCTAAAGCCCTTTAAGGGACAGCTATCCGGAAATGGTCTATGTGACTACACTCTTACACTTTCAACCCCCCAATGAGATCAGCCCCAGACCTGAAACTGCCCTCCGTCTCTCACCCCAATACCCCCACCACCTATCTCAAACAAACAAACTTTAAAAGACCCTCTGCCCAAGGTTTTCCCATACCCCATCCCTGTAGTTACCCGTCAACCTAAAAACTCTACCTATTTTTCTCCTTCCTCTCAACGCCTATAATCAAGAAGATGTAAACCAACATAGGAAAACATCACCAGAACCCCCCACTAACTCCCACCCCCCTACATCTCACCAACTTAAACCCCACGGCCCTCACTCCATCTCCATCACCTACCCACCGAACCTCTCAGCTAACACCACCAAAATCTCTTAACAAAGACTACTCAAGCAACACCCTGAAACACTCATCGATGACCTCTACTATAACTCTTCCAAAGGTAAGACCAAACAGATCTCATCTTCTACACCACCCACCAGGTCAAATGGAGAAATAACCTAGCCAACCACTTGCGAGTCACCAAAGCCACAAACATCCCTCATGGCCAAATACTGCTTATCTCCAAGTCGTCGCCCTTCAAAATCAACACCACCATAATAGTATACAAAAATGGCAAAGTCATGGTCCAAGCCAATGACTTCAACCTTCGTCGATTTGAACTCACCTTCCCCAAGCTGCGAAACTCCATTCTACCCCGTCCAACTATCCTACCCTTTCCCAACCCACCCCCCAGAACCCGACCTAAGAAAGAACTGCCATGAAACCTGCCACAAACCTTCAACTACTGAACACCTCAGACCTACACTCCACCCTCATGCTGGATACCTCTTCTCCCCCACTCCCATCCCCCAGACTACACCTCCCACCTCAAGACATTGCGCCCTGTCTCCCCCCTTCACCCCACCCAACACATCTACCCAAATCTCCCTACCCACGGTAACACTTGTCTAACCAACGCTCAACCCTCAGACAAAACAACACCCGTACACTCGAGAAGCACTCACCCCAATCCCTCCCACCGCCACCCATCTGAAGATGCATGTGTCGCCACTTCACCTAACCCTACCAACCCTCAACCCTCCTGTCCCAACCTACACCCTCAGTTGAATCTGCCCACAACACCTCCTTTGCCCATACCCCAAACCTAGAGTCAATGGCAGAACTAACTGAAAGCCTCACACATATAGAAAAACAACTCAACACCCTCTTACCAATGACCCCCTATGCACATCATAACCATAACTAAAAACCTATCCCATCTCCATAGAAAATCAACATAAACAAGCAGGGCATATACATAATCCTTCTTATACCAAAGCCCCCCTTTTCACCACCCAATACTCACAACTCCCCTCCCTCTTAAACATCAGTGAACCCCCTCAACTGCCCAATTACCAGACGACCAGCTGGCGCTACACACTTCCTAACACCCTCTATCACAGACCAAAATGAGCGAGTCCTGAGATGTCTCTGAGGGAGGCAATGATTCTCGCGAAAACCTACGACCCTAGATCTACCCAAACCCCCCCCCCCTCCAACATACAGGTAATCACCGGAATAGGCAGAGCCAACAACCAATTTAGGTCTACAAGACTTCCCTCTCAACGCACAATAAATAAATAAATAAATAACGCACAACCATTCTCCAGGCTACTCCCTCCTCCCAAAACCATTCCAACAGCGACAAGGTCAACTGCATAATTATAAACTGCAGATCTGCAGTCAAGCGCGCAATAGAGCTGGCTGATGTCATACTGAATTACAACATTGACATTGCGTTCCTCATTGAATCCTGGCTCAATGAAACATCCTATCCGCCCCTTGACCTTCTAGTCCCCCCTGGTTAATATAGTTGAAATCAAAACCCACTCCTACTCTACCTTCGAATACCTCAACACAAACCTAGAATGTCAAAACAACAAAGTACCTAAATGTCATCTCATCTACCACCCCCCAGGAAATTCTCTTTCCTTCGGAGAACAAATATCTGACCTACTTATACATTGTTCCCTATCCAACTCCGACAACATCATCCTAGGTGACTTCAACCTCCCCTGGAATAACAAAAAGGACACTGTTATACAGCCAATAAATGAACTCCTTCTCACAATGAGCTTACTCAGCACTGCAAGGGACAAACCCGCCACAAAGGCTGTACCTTTGATGCAATCATAGCCAAAAAGAAACAATAACCATCAATAACATACTCCCAATCAGACCACCACATCATTAATTCTACATCAATCAAACTGCAGCTCCACAAGTCAAAGCACAAATCACCCATCAAAGGAGCAGAAACCTCATTGCCATCCTCCTCTCTGACCTCAAAGAAACTATAACATCACTTCTCCCGCCCTCCATAGACAACCTCAACACGGTTGAGCTCACTACACTGTATAACAGGACGTGATTCTTCCTTTGCTGCAACTTTTGCTTTACGCCTGCCCGGTCTCACCTGCAATTAACTCCTGGGTTTCTCTTGTTGGACGGCCGCACCGCACCTTTAGCCCTGCTGATACGGATGCAGGCGGCAATAAAACTTCAAATCCCAGAAGCCCACAGCGGCGCGCGTTACCTGCATCACCTATGAAGCGCCGGGAGGTGCTTAAAACTGCTTCCGGCCTCCCGCAGCACGGGACGCCCGCGGGCGTGTCCGGGCACTGCCCGGGCAAAGCCCGGGCCAAGGGCGGGCCCATCCGCGCCCGTCAGAGGCCGGAAGAGGCTGGGCTGGGCCGTCTCCCTTATATTGGACGATCTGTGTTCTCAATGACTTGGTTAGTGTTGCTGTATCTTAACTAAATTATTTAGCTATCGTTTTTATTGCTGCCATTCTTTGTTTGTGTCCAACCTCATCTGTGGCTTGTCATTCTGCTTTTTATAGCAATCTGCACAGTGTTGTCTGTGATACCCAGACGTTGTCATCCTGCTGTCATTAGTGGGGATGATAAGAGACTATATTTTCTTAGTATTTCACTCGGCTTATTGTGAGAGCAGTTATCAGGAGGTACCTATTACAGGGCTAGGGCGCCTGTTAGAGGCAGTTGGAGGCAGTGCTAGGCCATATATTTACTTAATATGCAGGTTTTAGTACGGGACTTCTGATTCTCAGTATGAGTAAAGATAAAGGAAGGTCTGTGGTGGGGACACTAGATGCTTTTTTATTGAGGGCAGGGCCTGTCCTTGTTCATGAAATTCAACTTACGGAGCGCAGATTGTCCCTAGAACCACCACTCCCACAGAATAGACTCTCCC
This sequence comes from Lissotriton vulgaris, assembly GCF_964263255.1. Lineage (NCBI taxonomy): Eukaryota > Metazoa > Chordata > Amphibia > Caudata > Salamandridae > Lissotriton > Lissotriton vulgaris. The sequence goes on from NC_141685.1 coordinate 1,434,447,062, forward strand.
TGACTCTCACACTTATGGCACCAAGCACAGCACCCAACAATATGACTCCTCCATCAATTAACCATACCTCATTCCAATCTTTAACAGATTCAGCCGTGAATATTGTCTCTCTAACATCTCCTGAACATAGCCCTACTGGGCCAACTGTTACAACTAGAGGACAAAACGCTAAACGAAAACAAAAGCATATACAAAATACTGAACCCTCATTTACAATTGTAAAAGAAAAAGGAAAAAACATCCCCAAGCAGAGTAAGATTGCTACATGCTCTAAGGGGAAGAAAAGGAAACTGAAAGGTGTATGTGAATTTATGGAGCACTCAGGAAGCCCCACTAAGCAGAGAAAAACAGTTAATCCCGAACACTTATTGCAGGATGATAATTTCTGGGGTAAATTAGAGTCCCTGATGTTAACTGCCTTGGAGCCCATTCATTTAAAAATTTCTAACTTAGAAACGCGGCTAGTAAAAATTGAGGAGTTGGTGCAAGGTACTTATCAACTTGTACACAAACCAAAATTACTATGTAGTCTGTTTGGTATATCTACTTAATACCTTTTTACTTTTTATTTCATTATTTTTAAATATTTTTTGTTTGAAAAAAACCACATAAACACATTAAACACTTTCAACATAAATTCACTGTACGGACAATTACATTCCACAATACATATATATACACTGTGCATTTCATATCGACTTTTATCAACATTAAATTCGTATTCACAAAATGATCTCTGATTCTGATTTAAAACTAAGGGTGGGCGTAGTTCGCGAAGTAGCGCTACGCAAAGCTACGCGAAGTGCACTTCGCACTACGCGAACTTCACGGAGCACCACGCCAGCTTAGTAGTAGCATGTTCGAACTGTGCAAGATACGTTTTCAATGATTGCACAGTGCGGACAAGCATCCGGCACTGTGCAATCATTGAAAACGGCATCTTGCACAGTGCGAGCTGTAGTTTTCTGCTGCTCGAGTAGATTATTACTCGAGCGGCAGCTTTCTCAAAGCAAACTGGTAGTTTCTCATTGAGAGCGGTCGGGAACTCGCAATTCTTTTGCAAGCGAGTTCCTGAGCTTACAAACAAAATGTAAACAAAAGTCCTTATATATATAACTTATATTGTAGATATAGAAACAGTCGAGGTAACAAGTGAATTGTAGAGCAGACAACCGGCGAAACGCTGGAATTCAGGTACAAGTAGTGCCACATGCGAATGGAGGAGTGAATAGGGGAAACAGCAGAGAAATATAACTAAATACTAAAATAGAATTCTTTTTTTGTTTTACATATACTCTGTAGACAAACAAAAGAGAAAGAGCCCTGATGAAAACCCACAAAGTGATGAACTGGGTTTGAAACGCGTCGGCATTTAAAGCAGGAATGCATTAAATTGCAGTATATCAAATGACATCTAAAACTGAAATGCATCAAGTTGCTGTATATTGAACAACAAGTACACAAATGTTTACTTTGTTGTTTGGTTTTAAATCAGAATCAGAGATCTTTTTGTGAATACGAATTTATTGTTGATAAAAGTCGATATGAAATGCACAGTGCATATATATGTAATGTGGAATGTAATTGTCCGTACAGTTAATTTATGTTGAAAGTGTTTAATGTGTTTATGTGCTTTTTTTCAAACAAAGGTTCAGGTGCAACTCCTCCCTCCCATCTAGATGCAGATCGCTCTATTCACCACTGGGTGTCTCAGCCTGTCTCCTGGAATTCCCCAGCCCTGTCAATCACAAAATCAGACATAGGAATACACAACCTAGCAGAGGCAGGTTTGAATGTTTAGACAAGCAAAAACCTACTTTCTAAAAGTGGTATTTGCAAACACAAAATATTAAGATAAACTTTACTAAAAGATGTATTTTATTATTCTGAGTTCAGGCATACTAAACTCGAATTTCTACCATGTTCTCTGAGACAGTTAGGATTATAAAATGTAATAATTCTAACAGCCCATTCTGGCCTAGGGAGAACAGGTAGCCTTGCAATAGTGAAAAACGAAAATGGCTGTAATTCACTATTAGGACATGACACACACCAGGGCTTGTCCTACCTTTTACTTACAATGCACCCTGCCCTTGGGCCTACCATAGGGGTGACTGATATGAAGAAAGGGGAATGTTTAGGGACTGGGAAGTAGGTGCACTTGCCCAGTCAGCATGACAGTACCAGACAGCACGCAGGCTCTGCAATGGCAGACCTTAGACACAGTTTCAAGGCTGCTTCTGTGGTTGGCACAACCAGTGCTGCAGGCCCACCAGCAGCATTTTGATAACACGCCCTGGCACACTCAGTGCACTAGACTAGGGTTTGACAAGTAAACCAAAATACCCAAACATGGAATCACTAATCCATACATCAATTTACAATAGGGAACACTTGTTCTGGGGCACTGGATAGCAGTGGCACAGTTCCCAAAGCATCTAATAGCAGCAAAAACAAATGAGGCAACAGCAAAAATAGAAGGGAGACCCACGCCAATATTGCCAGGTCTAACAGTTATGATGTTATCTGGAATTCTACAAATGTGTATGAAAGAGTAGTCTAGTGGGTGTAGTAATTGTGAGTCACATAGTTACTTCCATTGGTCCATTGATCATATCCCAATGTCATAGGTTTTTTCAATAATGACAGAGTGCTTCTCAGCAGCAGTGCTTTGGGTCTGGCTTCATTCACTCAGCTGAAAGTAGAAAAATATAACTACTCTTTTAGAACTATGAATTTATACCAAGGTACTCACAACATGCCACTCCACCAGTCTTTAAAAGGGTAACAAAGCAAATAGATTGAAATTCAAATTGTATTTTATATTATTTAAAAATGTCATTGACACAGCTAGCATGCCAATTTTTCATTCACCTAATGAGCCCAAGCTGACTGGATATTTTACAGAAGCAACACTAGCTCAAAGTACATACCAGATAGTGAAATTAACAGAAGGTAGAAAGCGTGAAGCGATTACTTTATCAAGATCTTTTAATGATTTGTTTTTGTTGTCCTCTCAGTCACTTGCAACCGCTGAAACTTCATATAGGCGTTAAAAACTGACTCAAAGTCAGCACAACAATACATATAAATTGGCATCTGAGTTGAAAATATACTAACTGTGATATACAATGGTCACAGGTTTGCAGAAATCAGGTGCATTTTGAATTCTTGCAATGAATGAATATTTCAGAAACAAGATATTTAGTTCTGTTAGTATAAAGAACAATTTGTTTCGAGTCATGGATAGCACTGGGTGAAATAAACCCAATAAAATGGGGATCATGCAACTATCCAAGTAATTCAACATTTTACAAGTTTGGTGGTCCAAGGAATAACTTGACAGAAGGCAGCCTTGCTCATGGTTGCATAACCACTAGATTATAAGTGGACACCAGATTACAGAGATCTACATTTATTTAAATCCAGGGGTGTGTCCCTACATTGACGTGATCCTAGGATAATGTAGAATTGTGAGGCCTCCATTGGAGTGCAGCCCACACTTCCCTGCAGGGTGCAGATCTGACACAATCTGACAAGGTGATTTGGTGTTTAAAGTCTAGTTATCTGGAAACTCTGGCATCCTGGCCAATCCAGTCAACAAAAGCAGCAAGGAATTTCTAAAACAGAAGATAAAAGTGGAGATTACCGTCACCTGGTTAGATGACCCCCGCAAAGAGTGATCACAGCAGGCAGATCTGTGGAACAACCCACAGTGAGTGACCACAGCTACTCAAGACCTGTTGGCGACCCACGCATCCTGCGTCACCTGCACGATCTCATGCTCTTGAACCCCACTCTCTGCCAACCTAAGGCCCACCAAACTCGATCTGTTATGGCACCGGGCCACCTCTTGGACTGAACACGTCCCACCCCACATTCTGCCATGATCCCCAATTTCCTGACGCAGGGGAGCCACCTGGAAGAAGTGCTCTCTGGGGGTCCCACCGAGGAGAGACACCGGAGGGGACGCTCTCTGTGCGGTCCGTAGACTGTGCGGTCAATACCACCTCACCTGGTTAAGCAATTGCCAGCACATAAAGAGCAATCACCGAAGGGGGCAAGCTGGCTAAGAGACACACAAAGCACTCTCGCAGAGACCCGATTTCTCGACACTTCCTCTGCTTGGTCCGGAACACCCTGCCAGCATAAACAGCTACCGGCCAGTCAAAGAAGTGGTCACAAAGGGACAGTTTACCCCGACTATTTCGCTACGAAAACTGTCATCCGGCAACAAATCTGACTACTGAGCTTGCTCCCTCTCTACACAGTCTCTGCTTAGTTCTGCACCCCCGCTGGCATAAACAACTCCCATACAGACAAGAAGTGATCAGGAACAGGCAGTCTACCCCCCATGATGCTTTTCTTCGAATAATCTATTATTTTGGAACACATCGGATGGCCGGGTTTGCTGCCTCTGCCATGAATGAAGGGTCTACGGTGGGATTGGGGTATTACTGCACGAATTCACTAGTTGTGTTTTTCATGTGTCTGCAAGGAGGTGTACTAGCAGATCCCCCCATGTCGGTGTTCCTCCTGACGACTGGCATCCATTTTAACTACCCTTCTCTCCAACTTTCAGTACTAGTCCTCTTTCACTTTTCCTCCCCGTCACTGTACTCTCTCATTACCTCTTATTACCCTTTCCCTATAGTACACTTGACACTTGACTGAGAGCAGCTTCCTATCATGGCGGCCTTCTTGGGCCTTCTTGGTCTGGTCTCCCTCAGCCATCTAACCCCATTACCCCCTCCTGTCATAGTGCGCCATCCTCAACTCTAACTTCGCCTGCCCCTTCCCAGGTGAACTTAAACCCTCCCAACACCCAAGCATAGGTGACTTCCCCCACCAGGAGAAGCTGACAAAAGACTAGGCCACTATTCTCACTAAAACTATACTAAGACTCAACTTCTCTCTAAAGCCCTTTAAGGGACAGCTATCCGGAAATGGTCTATGTGACTACACTCTTACACTTTCAACCCCCCAATGAGATCAGCCCCAGACCTGAAACTGCCCTCCGTCTCTCACCCCAATACCCCCACCACCTATCTCAAACAAACAAACTTTAAAAGACCCTCTGCCCAAGGTTTTCCCATACCTCATCCCTGTAGTTACCCGTCAACCTAAAAACTCTACCTATTTTTCTCCTTCCTCTCAACGCCTATAATCAAGAAGATGTAAACCAACATAGGAAAACATCACCAGAACCCCCCACTAACTCCCACCCCCCTACATCTCACCAACTTAAACCCCACGGCCCTCACTCCATCTCCATCACCTACCCACCGAACCTCTCAGCTAACACCACCAAAATCTCTTAACAAAGACTACTCAAGCAACACCCTGAAACACTCATCGATGACCTCTACTATAACTCTTCCAAAGGTAAGACCAAACAGATCTCATCTTCTACACCACCCACCAGGTCAAATGGAGAAATAACCTAGCCAACCACTTGCGAGTCACCAAAGCCACAAACATCCCTCATGGCCAAATACTGCTTATCTCCAAGTCTTCGCCCTTCAAAATCAACACCACCATAATAGTATACAAAAATGGCAAAGTCATGGTCCAAGCCAATGACTTCAACCTTCGTCGATTTGAACTCACCTTCCCCAAGCTGCGAAACTCCATTCTACCCCGTCCAACTATCCTACCCTTTCCCAACCCACCCCCCAGAACCCGACCTAAGAAAGAACTGCCATGAAACCTGCCACAAACCTTCAACTACTGAACACCTCAGACCTACACTCCACCCCCATGCTGGATACCTCTTCTCCCCCACTCCCATCCCCCAGACTACACCTCCCACCTCAAGACATTGCGCCCTGTCTCCCCCCTTCACCCCACCCAACACATCTACCCAAATCTCCCTACCCACGGTAACACTTGTCTAACCAACGCTCAACCCTCAGACAAAACAACACCCGTACACTCGAGAAGCACTCGCCCCAATCCCTCCCACCGCCACCCATCTGAAGATGCATGTGTCGCCACTTCACCTAACCCTACCAACCCTCAACCCTCCTGTCCCAACCTACACCCTCAGTTGAATCTGCCCACAACACCTCCTTTGCCCATACCCCTAACCTAGAGTCAATGGCAGAACTAACTGAAAGCCTCACACATATAGAAAAACAACTCAACACTCTCTTACCAATGACCCCCTATGCACATCATAACCATAACTAAAAACCTATCCCATCTCCATAGAAAATCAACATAAACAAGCAGGGCATATACATAATCCTTCTTATACCAAAGCCCCCCTTTTCACCACCCAATACTCACAACTCCCCTCCCTCTTAAACATCAGTGAACCCCCTCAACTGCCCAATCACCAGACGACCAGCTGGCGCTACACACTTCCTAACACCCTCTATCACAGACCAAAATGAGCGAGTCCTGAGATGTCTCTGAGGGAGGCAATGATTCTCGCGAAAACCTACGACCCTAGATCTACCCAAACCCCCCCCCCCCCTCCAACATACAGGTAATCACCGGAATAGGCAGAGCCAACAACCAATTTAGGTCTACAAGACTTCCCTCTCAACGCACAATAAATAAATAAATAAATAACGCACAACCATTCTCCAGGCTACTCCCTCCTCCCAAAACCATTCCAACAGCGACAAGGTCAACTGCATAATTATAAACTGCAGATCTGCAGTCAAGCGCGCAATAGAGCTGGCTGATGTCATACTGAATTACAACATTGACATTGCGTTCCTCATTGAATCCTGGCTCAATGAAACATCCTATCCGCCCCTTGACCTTCTAGTCCCCCCTGGTTAATATAGTTGAAATCAAAACCCACTCCTACTCTACCTTCGAATACCTCAACACAAACCTAGAATGTCAAAACAACAAAGTACCTAAATGTCATCTCATCTACCACCCCCCAGGAAATTCTCTTTCCTTCGGAGAACAAATATCTGACCTACTTATACATTGTTCCCTATCCAACTCCGACAACATCATCCTAGGTGACTTCAACCTCCCCTGGAATAACAAAAAGGACACTGTTATACAGCCAATAAATGAACTCCTTCTCACAATGAGCTTACTCAGCACTGCAAGGGACAAACCCGCCACAAAGGCTGTACCTTTGATGCAATCATAGCCAAAAAGAAACAATAACCATCAATAACATACTCCCAATCAGACCACCACATCATTAATTCTACATCAATCAAACTGCAGCTCCACAAGTCAAAGCACAAATCACCCATCAAAGGAGCAGAAACCTCATTGCCATCCTCCTCTCTGACCTCAAAGAAACTATAACATCACTTCTCCCGCCCTCCATAGACAACCTCAACACGGTTGAGCTCACTACACTGTATAACAGGACGTGATTCTTCCTTTGCTGCAACTTTTGCTTTACGCCTGCCCGGTCTCACCTGCAATTAACTCCTGGGTTTCTCTTGTTGGACGGCCGCACCGCACCTTTAGCCCTGCTGATACGGATGCAGGCGGCAATAAAACTTCAAATCCCAGAAGCCCACAGCGGCGCGCGTTACCTGCATCACCTATGAAGCGCCGGGAGGTGCTTAAAACTGCTTCCGGCCTCCCGCAGCACGGGACGCCCGCGGGCGTGTCCGGGCACTGCCCGGGCAAAGCCCGGGCCAAGGGCGGGCCCATCCGCGCCCGTCAGAGGCCGGAAGAGGCTGGGCTGGGCCGTCTCCCTTATATTGGACGATCTGTGTTCTCAATGACTTGGTTAGTGTTGCTGTATCTTAACTAAATTATTTAGCTATCGTTTTTATTGCTGCCATTCTTTGTTTGTGTCCAACCTCATCTGTGGCTTGTCATTCTGCTTTTTATAGCAATCTGCACAGTGTTGTCTGTGATACCCAGACGTTGTCATCCTGCTGTCATTAGTGGGGATGATAAGAGACTATATTTTCTTAGTATTTCACTCGGCTTATTGTGAGAGCAGTTATCAGGAGGTACCTATTACAGGGCTAGGGCGCCTGTTAGAGGCAGTTGGAGGCAGTGCTAGGCCATATATTTACTTAATATGCAGGTTTTAGTACGGGACTTCTGATTCTCAGTATGAGTAAAGATAAAGGAAGGTCTGTGGTGGGGACACTAGATGCTTTTTTATTGAGGGCAGGGCCTGTCCTTGTTCATGAAATTCAACTTACGGAGCGCAGATTGTCCCTAGAACCACCACTCCCACAGAATAGACTCTCCCTGACTCTCACACTTATGGCACCAAGCACAGCACCCAACAATATGACTCCTCCATCAATTAACCATACCTCATTCCAATCTTTAACAGATTCAGCCGTGAATATTGTCTCTCTAACATCTCCTGAACATAGCCCTACTGGGCCAACTGTTACAACTAGAGGACAAAACGCTAAACGAAAACAAAAGCATATACAAAATACTGAACCCTCATTTACAATTGTAAAAGAAAAAGGAGAAAACATCCCCAAGCAGAGTAAGATTGCTACATGCTCTAAGGGGAAGAAAAGGAAACTGAAAGGTGTATGTGAATTTATGGAGCACTCAGGAAGCCCCACTAAGCAGAGAAAAACAGTTAATCCCGAACACTTATTGCAGGATGATAATTTCTGGGGTAAATTAGAGTCCCTGATGTTAACTGCCTTGGAGCCCATTCATTTAAAAATTTCTAACTTAGAAACGCGGCTAGTAAAAATTGAGGAGTTGGTGCAAGGTACTTATCAACTTGTACACAAACCAAAATTACTATGTAGTCTGTTTGGTATATCTACTTAATACCTTTTTACTTTTTATTTCATTATTTTTAAATATTTTTTGTTTGAAAAAAACCACATAAACACATTAAACACTTTCAACATAAATTCACTGTACGGACAATTACATTCCACAATACATATATATACACTGTGCATTTCATATCGACTTTTATCAACATTAAATTCGTATTCACAAAATGATCTCTGATTCTGATTTAAAACTAAGGGTGGGCGTAGTTCGCGAAGTAGCGCTACGCAAAGCTACGCGAAGTGCACTTCGCACTACGCGAACTTCACGGAGCACCACGCCAGCTTAGTAGTAGCATGTTCGAACTGTGCAAGATACGTTTTCAATGATTGCACAGTGCGGACAAGCATCCGGCACTGTGCAATCATTGAAAACGGCATCTTGCACAGTGCGAGCTGTAGTTTTCTGCTGCTCGAGTAGATTATTACTCGAGCGGCAGCTTTCTCAAAGCAAACTGGTAGTTTCTCATTGAGAGCGGTCGGGAACTCGCAATTCTTTTGCAAGCGAGTTCCTGAGCTTACAAACAAAATGTAAACAAAAGTCCTTATATATATAACTTATATTGTAGATAAAGAAACAGTCGAGGTAACAAGTGAATTGTAGAGCAGACAACCGGCGAAACGCTGGAATTCAGGTACAAGTAGTGCCACATGCGAATGGAGGAGTGAATAGGGGAAACAGCAGAGAAATATAACTAAATACTAAAATAGAATTCTTTTTTTGTTTTACATATACTCTGTAGACAAACAAAAGAGAAAGAGCCCTGATGAAAACCCACAAAGTGATGAACTGGGTTTGAAACGCGTCGGCATTTAAAGCAGGAATGCATTAAATTGCAGTATATCAAATGACATCTAAAACTGAAATGCATCAAGTTGCTGTATATTGAACAACAAGTACACAAATGTTTACTTTGTTGTTTGGTTTTAAATCAGAATCAGAGATCTTTTTGTGAATACGAATTTATTGTTGATAAAAGTCGATATGAAATGCACAGTGCATATATATGTAATGTGGAATGTAATTGTCCGTACAGTTAATTTATGTTGAAAGTGTTTAATGTGTTTATGTGCTTTTTTTCAAACAAAGGTTCAGGTGCAACTCCTCCCTCCCATCTAGATGCAGATCGCTCTATTCACCACTGGGTGTCTCAGCCTGTCTCCTGGAATTCCCCAGCCCTGTCAATCACAAAATCAGACATAGGAATACACAACCTAGCAGAGGCAGGTTTGAATGTTTAGACAAGCAAAAACCTACTTTCTAAAAGTGGTATTTGCAAACACAAAATATTAAGATAAACTTTACTAAAAGATGTATTTTATTATTCTGAGTTCAGGCATACTAAACTCGAATTTCTACCATGTTCTCTGAGACAGTTAGGATTATAAAATGTAATAACTCTAACAGCCCATTCTGGCCTAGGGAGAACAGGTAGCCTTGCAATAGTGAAAAACGAAAATGGCTGTAATTCACTATTAGGACATGACACACACCAGGGCTTGTCCTACCTTTTACTTACAATGCACCCTGCCCTTGGGCCTACCATAGGGGTGACTGATATGAAGAAAGGGGAATGTTTAGGGACTGGGAAGTAGGTGCACTTGCCCAGTCAGCATGACAGTACCAGACAGCACGCAGGCTCTGCAATGGCAGACCTTAGACACAGTTTCAAGGCTGCTTCTGTGGTTGGCACAACCAGTGCTGCAGGCCCACCAGCAGCATTTTGATAACACGCCCTGGCACACTCAGTGCACTAGACTAGGGTTTGACAAGTAAACCAAAATACCCAAACATGGAATCACTAATCCATACATCAATTTACAATAGGGAACACTTGCTCTGGGGCACTGGATAGCAGTGGCACAGTTCCCAAAGCATCTAATAGCAGCAAAAACAAATGAGGCAACAGCAAAAATAGAAGGGAGACCCACGCCAATATTGCCAGGTCTAACAGTTATGATGTTATCTGGAATTCTACAAATGTGTATGAAAGAGTAGTCTAGTGGGTGTAGTAATTGTGAGTCACATAGTTACTTCCATTGGTCCATTGATCATATCCCAATGTCATAGGTTTTTTCAATAATGACAGAGTGCTTCTCAGCAGCAGTGCTTTGGGTCTGGCTTCATTCACTCAGCTGAAAGTAGAAAAATATAACTACTCTTTTAGAACTATGAATTTATACCAAGGTACTCACAACATGCCACTCCACCAGTCTTTAAAAGGGTAACAAAGCAAATAGATTGAAATTCAAATTGTATTTTATATTATTTAAAAATGTCATTGACACAGCTAGCATGCCAATTTTTCATTCACCTAATGAGCCCAAGCTGACTGGATATTTTACAGAAGCAACACTAGCTCAAAGTACATACCAGATAGTGAAATTAACAGAAGGTAGAAAGCGTGAAGCGATTACTTTATCAAGATCTTTTAATGATTTGTTTTTGTTGTCCTCTCAGTCACTTGCAACCGCTGAAACTTCATATAGGCGTTAAAAACTGACTCAAAGTCAGCACAACAATACATATAAATTGGCATCTGAGTTGAAAATATACTAACTGTGATATACAATGGTCACAGGTTTGCAGAAATCAGGTGCATTTTGAATTCTTGCAATGAATGAATATTTCAGAAACAAGATATTTAGTTCTGTTAGTATAAAGAACAATTTGTTTCGAGTCATGGATAGCACTGGGTGAAATAAACCCAATAAAATGGGGATCATGCAACTATCCAAGTAATTCAACATTTTACAAGTTTGGTGGTCCAAGGAATAACTTGACAGAAGGCAGCCTTGCTCATGGTTGCATAACCACTAGATTATAAGTGGACACCAGATTACAGAGATCTACATTTATTTAAATCCAGGGGTGTGTCCCTACATTGACGTGATCCTAGGATAATGTAGAATTGTGAGGCCTCCATTGGAGTGCAGCCCACACTTCCCTGCAGGGTGCAGATCTGACACAATCTGACAAGGTGATTTGGTGTTTAAAGTCTAGTTATCTGGAAACTCTGGCATCCTGGCCAATCCAGTCAACAAAAGCAGCAAGGAATTTCTAAAACAGAAGATAAAAGTGGAGATTACCGTCACCTGGTTAGATGACCCCCGCAAAGAGTGATCACAGCAGGCAGATCTGTGGAACAACCCACAGTGAGTGACCACAGCTACTCAAGACCTGTTGGCGACCCACGCATCCTGCGTCACCTGCACGATCTCATGCTCTTGAACCCCACTCTCTGCCAACCTAAGGCCCACCAAACTCGATCTGTTATGGCACCGGGCCACCTCTTGGACTGAACACGTCCCACCCCACATTCTGCCATGATCCCCAATTTCCTGACGCAGGGGAGCCACCTGGAAGAAGTGCTCTCTGGGGGTCCCACCGAGGAGAGACACCGGAGGGGACGCTCTCTGTGCGGTCCGTAGACTGTGCGGTCAATACCACCTCACCTGGTTAAGCAATTGCCAGCACATAAAGAGCAATCACCGAAGGGGGCAAGCTGGCTAAGAGACACACAAAGCACTCTCGCAGAGACCCGATTTCTCGACACTTCCTCTGCTTGGTCCGGAACACCCTGCCAGCATAAACAGCTACCGGCCAGTCAAAGAAGTGGTCACAAAGGGACAGTTTACCCCGACTATTTCGCTACGAAAACTGTCATCCGGCAACAAATCTGACTACTGAGCTTGCTCCCTCTCTACACAGTCTCTGCTTAGTTCTGCACCCCCGCTGGCATAAACAACTCCCATACAGACAAGAAGTGATCAGGAACAGGCAGTCTACCCCCCATGATGCTTTTCTTCGAATAATCTATTATTTTGGAACACATCGGATGGCCGGGTTTGCTGCCTCTGCCATGAATGAAGGGTCTACGGTGGGATTGGGGTATTACTGCACGAATTCACTAGTTGTGTTTTTCATGTGTCTGCAAGGAGGTGTACTAGCAGATCCCCCCATGTCGGTGTTCCTCCTGACGACTGGCATCCATTTTAACTACCCTTCTCTCCAACTTTCAGTACTAGTCCTCTTTCACTTTTCCTCCCCGTCACTGTACTCTCTCATTACCTCTTATTACCCTTTCCCTATAGTACACTTGACACTTGACTGAGAGCAGCTTCCTATCATGGCGGCCTTCTTGGGCCTTCTTGGTCTGGTCTCCCTCAGCCATCTAACCCCATTACCCCCTCCTGTCATAGTGCGCCATCCTCAACTCTAACTTCGCCTGCCCCTTCCCAGGTGAACTTAAACCCTCCCAACACCCAAGCATAGGTGACTTCCCCCACCAGGAGAAGCTGACAAAAGACTAGGCCACTATTCTCACTAAAACTATACTAAGACTCAACTTCTCTCTAAAGCCCTTTAAGGGACAGCTATCCGGAAATGGTCTATGTGACTACACTCTTACACTTTCAACCCCCCAATGAGATCAGCCCCAGACCTGAAACTGCCCTCCGTCTCTCACCCCAATACCCCCACCACCTATCTCAAACAAACAAACTTTAAAAGACCCTCTGCCCAAGGTTTTCCCATACCCCATCCCTGTAGTTACCCGTCAACCTAAAAACTCTACCTATTTTTCTCCTTCCTCTCAACGCCTATAATCAAGAAGATGTAAACCAACATAGGAAAACATCACCAGAACCCCCCACTAACTCCCACCCCCCTACATCTCACCAACTTAAACCCCACGGCCCTCACTCCATCTCCATCACCTACCCACCGAACCTCTCAGCTAACACCACCAAAATCTCTTAACAAAGACTACTCAAGCAACACCCTGAAACACTCATCGATGACCTCTACTATAACTCTTCCAAAGGTAAGACCAAACAGATCTCATCTTCTACACCACCCACCAGGTCAAATGGAGAAATAACCTAGCCAACCACTTGCGAGTCACCAAAGCCACAAACATCCCTCATGGCCAAATACTGCTTATCTCCAAGTCTTCGCCCTTCAAAATCAACACCACCATAATAGTATACAAAAATGGCAAAGTCATGGTCCAAGCCAATGACTTCAACCTTCGTCGATTTGAACTCACCTTCCCCAAGCTGCGAAACTCCATTCTACCCCGTCCAACTATCCTACCCTTTCCCAACCCACCCCCCAGAACCCGACCTAAGAAAGAACTGCCATGAAACCTGCCACAAACCTTCAACTACTGAACACCTCAGACCTACACTCCACCCCCATGCTGGATACCTCTTCTCCCCCACTCCCATCCCCGAGACTACACCTCCCACCTCAAGACATTGCGCCCTGTCTCCCCCCTTCACCCCACCCAACACATCTACCCAAATCTCCCTACCCACGGTAACACTTGTCTAACCAACGCTCAACCCTCAGACAAAACAACACCCGTACACTCGAGAAGCACTCGCCCCAATCCCTCCCACCGCCACCCATCTGAAGATGCATGTGTCGCCACTTCACCTAACCCTACCAACCCTCAACCCTCCTGTCCCAACCTACACCCTCAGTTGAATCTGCCCACAACCCCTCCTTTGCCCATACCCCTAACCTAGAGTCAATGGCAGAACTAACTGAAAGCCTCACACATATAGAAAAACAACTCAACACTCTCTTACCAATGACCCCCTATGCACATCATAACCATAACTAAAAACCTATCCCATCTCCATAGAAAATCAACATAAACAAGCAGGGCATATACATAATCCTTCTTATACCAAAGCCCCCCTTTTCACCACCCAATACTCACAACTCCCCTCCCTCTTAAACATCAGTGAACCCCCTCAACTGCCCAATCACCAGACGACCAGCTGGCGCTACACACTTCCTAACACCCTCTATCACAGACCAAAATGAGCGAGTCCTGAGATGTCTCTGAGGGAGGCAATGATTCTCGCGAAAACCTACGACCCTAGATCTACCCAAACCCCCCCCCCCCTCCAACATACAGGTAATCACCGGAATAGGCAGAGCCAACAACCAATTTAGGTCTACAAGACTTCCCTCTCAACGCACAATAAATAAATAAATAAATAACGCACAACCATTCTCCAGGCTACTCCCTCCTCCCAAAACCATTCCAACAGCGACAAGGTCAACTGCATAATTATAAACTGCAGATCTGCAGTCAAGCGCGCAATAGAGCTGGCTGATGTCATACTGAATTACAACATTGACATTGCGTTCCTCATTGAATCCTGGCTCAATGAAACATCCTATCCGCCCCTTGACCTTCTAGTCCCCCCTGGTTAATATAGTTGAAATCAAAACCCACTCCTACTCTACCTTCGAATACCTCAACACAAACCTAGAATGTCAAAACAACAAAGTACCTAAATGTCATCTCATCTACCACCCCCCAGGAAATTCTCTTTCCTTCGGAGAACAAATATCTGACCTACTTATACATTGTTCCCTATCCAACTCCGACAACATCATCCTAGGTGACTTCAACCTCCCCTGGAATAACAAAAAGGACACTGTTATACAGCCACTAAATGAACTCCTTCTCACAATGAGCTTACTCAGCACTGCAAGGGACAAACCCGCCACAAAGGCTGTACCTTTGATGCAATCATAGCCAAAAAGAAACAATAACCATCAATAACATACTCCCAATCAGACCACCACATCATTAATTCTACATCAATCAAACTGCAGCTCCACAAGTCAAAGCACAAATCACCCATCAAAGGAGCAGAAACCTCATTGCCATCCTCCTCTCTGACCTCAAAGAAACTATAACATCACTTCTCCCGCCCTCCATAGACAACCTCAACACGGTTGAGCTCACTACACTGTATAACAGGACGTGATTCTTCCTTTGCTGCAACTTTTGCTTTACGCCTGCCCGGTCTCACCTGCAATTAACTCCTGGGTTTCTCTTGTTGGACGGCCGCACCGCACCTTTAGCCCTGCTGATACGGATGCAGGCGGCAATAAAACTTCAAATCCCAGAAGCCCACAGCGGCGCGCGTTACCTGCATCACCTATGAAGCGCCGGGAGGTGCTTAAAACTGCTTCCGGCCTCCCGCAGCACGGGACGCCCGCGGGCGTGTCCGGGCACTGCCCGGGCAAAGCCCGGGCCAAGGGCGGGCCCATCCGCGCCCGTCAGAGGCCGGAAGAGGCTGGGCTGGGCCGTCTCCCTTATATTGGACGATCTGTGTTCTCAATGACTTGGTTAGTGTTGCTGTATCTTAACTAAATTATTTAGCTATCGTTTTTATTGCTGCCATTCTTTGTTTGTGTCCAACCTCATCTGTGGCTTGTCATTCTGCTTTTTATAGCAATCTGCACAGTGTTGTCTGTGATACCCAGACGTTGTCATCCTGCTGTCATTAGTGGGGATGATAAGAGACTATATTTTCTTAGTATTTCACTCGGCTTATTGTGAGAGCAGTTATCAGGAGGTACCTATTACAGGGCTAGGGCGCCTGTTAGAGGCAGTTGGAGGCAGTGCTAGGCCATATATTTACTTAATATGCAGGTTTTAGTACGGGACTTCTGATTCTCAGTATGAGTAAAGATAAAGGAAGGTCTGTGGTGGGGACACTAGATGCTTTTTTATTGAGGGCAGGGCCTGTCCTTGTTCATGAAATTCAACTTACGGAGCGCAGATTGTCCCTAGAACCACCACTCCCACAGAATAGACTCTCCCTGACTCTCACACTTATGGCACCAAGCACAGCACCCAACAATATGACTCCTCCATCAATTAACCATACCTCATTCCAATCTTTAACAGATTCAGCCGTGAATATTGTCTCTCTAACATCTCCTGAACATAGCCCTACTGGGCCAACTGTTACAACTAGAGGACAAAAGGCTAAACGAAAACAAAAGCATATACAAAATACTGAACCCTCATTTACAATTGTAAAAGAAAAAGGAAAAAACATCCCCAAGCAGAGTAAGATTGCTACATGCTCTAAGGGGAAGAAAAGGAAACTGAAAGGTGTATGTGAATTTATGGAGCACTCAGGAAGCCCCACTAAGCAGAGAAAAACAGTTAATCCCGAACACTTATTGCAGGATGATAATTTCTGGGGTAAATTAGAGTCCCTGATGTTAACTGCCTTGGAGCCCATTCATTTAAAAATTTCTAACTTAGAAACGCGGCTAGTAAAAATTGAGGAGTTGGTGCAAGGTACTTATCAACTTGTACACAAAACAAAATTACTATGTAGTCTGTTTGGTATATCTACTTAATACCTTTTTACTTTTTATTTCATTATTTTTAAATATTTTTTGTTTGAAAAAAAACACATAAACACATTAAACACTTTCAACATAAATTCACTGTACGGACAATTACATTCCACAATACATATATATACACTGTGCATTTCATATCGACTTTTATCAACATTAAATTCGTATTCACAAAATGATCTCTGATTCTGATTTAAAACTAAGGGTGGGCGTAGTTCGCGAAGTAGCGCTACGCAAAGCTACGCGAAGTGCACTTCGCACTACGCGAACTTCACGGAGCACCACGCCAGCTTAGTAGTAGCATGTTCGAACTGTGCAAGATACGTTTTCAATGATTGCACAGTGCGGACAAGCATCCGGCACTGTGCAATCATTGAAAATGGCATCTTGCACAGTGCGAGCTGTAGTTTTCTGCTGCTCGAGTAGATTATTACTCGAGCGGCAGCTTTCTCAAAGCAAACTGGTAGTTTCTCATTGAGAGCGGTCGGGAACTCGCAATTCTTTTGCAAGCGAGTTCCTGAGCTTACAAACAAAATGTAAACAAAAGTCCTTATATATATAACTTATATTGTAGATAAAGAAACAGTTGAGGTAACAAGTGAATTGTAGAGCAGACAACCGGCGAAACGCTGGAATTCAGGTACAAGTAGTGCCACATGCGAATGGAGGAGTGAATAGGGGAAACAGCAGAGAAATATAACTAAATACTAAAATAGAATTCTTTTTTTTGTTTTACATATACTCTGTAGACAAACAAAAGAGACAGAGCCCTGATGAAAACCCACAAAGTGATGAACTGGGTTTGAAACGCGTCGGCATTTAAAGCAGGAATGCATTAAATTGCAGTATATCAAATGACATCTAAAACTGAAATGCATCAAGTTGCTGTATATTGAACAACAAGTACACAAATGTTTACTTTGTTGTTTGGTTTTAAATCAGAATCAGAGATCTTTTTGTGAATACGAATTTATTGTTGATAAAAGTCGATATGAAATGCACAGTGCATATATATGTAATGTGGAATGTAATTGTCCGTACAGTTAATTTATGTTGAAAGTGTTTAATGTGTTTATGTGCTTTTTTTCAAACAAAAAATATTTAAAAATAATGAAATAAAAAGTAAAAAAGTATTAAGTAGATATACCAAACAGACTACATAGTAATTTTGGTTTGTTTTCCTCAATTGTGAGGAGAAAAGAAATGTGAGGTTGGCAATCTTTTGTGTGTACAAGTATTGACGGTCCAGCCAACTCCACGCCCCAGGACCTAACTCCTTATTGTAAGAAAGTAGTTATCAACTGGCACAGTCAGCTGCTACTAATTCAACAGCATGCACGCCATCCTGTAAAGTGAAAGAGCATATTGCGGGCACGTCCTCCAATCCCGTAATTCCCGAGCAAAAGAAGAGTAGGATTGTGAATTCTACTTTAAACTCAAACAATTCTGCTAGCATTGAAAGCAGAGTAACTGCAGGGGTGAAGGAAGGGGGAAGCACTGATGTAGCTACTAATTGCATAAACCGGCGGGGCACTGGGAGAATTTTTACAATTCTTCACAAAATTTAAATTTACCCCCCAGAAGCTACCCCGTATACAGTCGTTTTGGCCAATGTTCCTCCCCTAGCCGCTAATGAATTTGAACATTGGTCCACCCTAAGGAATAAGGCACTCCACTTCCTAACTACTAGGACCGGTCTGAAAGATCACCTTTTTTTAAAATTTAAAATGGTCCGTATGATTGGTTGATTTGGCTCCTCCCCTAAACTGTTAAGAGGAGACTGTCGTTATAACATTTAGGGCTCCGCAACTTGTACCCACCAATAATGAGGGGGGCCTGAACGGGGCGGTTACTTCTCTTAATATAAATATACTACCTTTAGGAAATGTTACCGTCCCTCTGAGCCTGTAATGAACCTAGGCCCTCAATGTGTACCAGTAAACTATCTGGAAACCAGGCAGCCCAGATATCATTTACCTACACACAACCGTTTCGAGGTTTTGAGTGGTCTGGAGGATAATGACTGACTCTACCCTGCGCCCTGTGTAAAATCCAGCGAACGAAAGCGGTGATGCACAGAGACATGATGATAAGAGGGACAAACTGCCCCATGATCCTGGAAATGAGCTTTTATATAGTAATTATGCTGACTCTAATGATCCTGCTCAATCGATACATGCTACTATGATCCCAACAGAGGATGTAAATTCCCCATTACCCCTTACACCCATTGTTGTAGCTTGGAATATTGCTGGTATTCGATCGAAACTAAACATATAATTATGGTGGGACTTTATTTTACAATATGAAGTCCTCTGCTTCCAGGAGGCCTGGACCAAGAAAGCTATCCATTTAAATGGGTATAGGACCTACCATATCCCAGCGGTTGAAGGTTGGAGTGGTAGAGCTAAGGGTTGTTTGTGCGTGTATTTATCTAATACTTTGAGCCTAAATTTCATCATTCAGTTCGCTAATGACAGTTATTATCAATTGCTTGTTCTGGATTTTGTCCTAAAGTTCTCCATTGCTCTGGTTAATTTCTATAACAATATCCCTTCAGGTTTACTGTGCACTGTAATTAAGAACATGTATAAATCATTGACTCTTCTAAGTAATAGCAAAAGGAATGATATAATGCTACTCTTGGTAGGGGATTTCAATTGTATGTTGTGTGTAAATGCTGAAACCAACTTATGTGGTACTTTATGTGAAGATGGTGTATGCTCTTCACAGTTCAGTCACTCTGTTTTAGGGGATCAACTAAATGTATTAATCAATAGATTTGATCTTGGGTTTGTTAATGAAGTATGTCTATCGCCAGTACCCATGCTTTCAACATTTAGCAGTCGGGGCTGTCGTTCCACCATCGATTTTATGTTAGCTTCTATTAGTTACGCATTTAGACTTCACTCCTTTCCCGTATCTGACAATCCACTTAGTAACCATTTTCCGCTCTGTTTAACTGTCACACTGCCGCTTGAGAACATTGTAGCGACCAACAATAGCGATCGTCTGCTAGAGAAACTAACAATTGCAAGTACCAACAGTTATTCCTTGCGATGGGCAATGGTGAACCAAACGGAGATGCTCAAATCAATAATCGTTAAATGTATCTCAGATATAGAGGCATGTCTTAGTGAAGATACTACCCCAGCCGCATTATTAGTGTCCTTTCAAATAATAACTATGGTAATTAGAGAGTCCCTCATCAGGCAACATAAGAGAAAAAGCCCCAGAGTGGGTGGTTCGATTCGAAGTGTACTCAACTTCACACATTGTTAAAAAAAGAACTGCATAGAAAACCAAGGAATGTTATAGAAGTCAGAAGAGCTAGACCGCCTATATACAAGTGCTTAGAGACAGGAAAAATATACTAAGGAATGAGGCTTGGGAGGCTCTGCACTCTGCTTCAGTAATGAATAATAGTGCAAGTTTCTGGAAGGCAATTAGAACACCTTTTTTATCTAACGATACCAGCACCACCATTGAGATAGCCATCACTGAGAAACTGTGGAGAAACCATTTTACCCAGGTTTACGGAGGAGTAGAAACATCAGTAGAGACCGGAGATATAAACGATTCTCCCCACTCTATGGATCTAGCATTTACAATAGAGGAAGTTGAGAGGGCCCCACTCTCCAGTCAGGGCAGTAAGGCTCCTGGACCAGACGGGGTCCCCATAGACTTGTTTAAGTCAATTATACCTTTGTGAGGGGCCTCTTCTTTTCTAGGTCCTCAACGCGAGTTGTAACGCCGGATTCCTACCCACTTGGGTAGAGTCTACCATTATTCCTATCTTCAAAAAAGGAGATAGGAATGACCTGGATTCTATCACGAAGGTAGTGGGCCGGGTTATATTAGAGCGTTTATTAGACTGGGCTGACGAAAACTGGATCCAATCTGTTCTGCAATATGGTTTTTGAGCTGGGTTAGGGACAGTAAAACAGGGTCTGAAGCTCTCTTTGTTGGTGGGAAAATACACGAGAGCCAAGAAAGGGAGTTTGTTCTTAGCTTTTGTGGACCTCTCAGCCGCTTTTGACAGCGTGGTCCACTCAAAACTATGGAAATTGCTGGGAGATCTGGGGGTTGATGCGAATATTATTTATTTTCTTACATTTTTTTATCGTGACGCTAAGGCACGCGTACGCTATGGCCTGAGGGGCGAGTATACGGCCGCATTCCCGATTAGGAGTGGAGTCAGGCAGGGTTGTGTCCTGGCTCCATTCCTTTTTAATCTGTATATAAACGGGCTTGAGGAAGCCTTGGGTAAAGATAACCGGGATTTTCCTCAGGTAGACGGCCGTCCAATACTAGCCCTATTGTACGCTGACGATGCCGTTCTGATGTCACGTACTCAGGTGGGATTGCAACGAGTCGTGGATAGTTTTACCCTCTTTATGAAAGAGTTGGGTTTAAGGGTCAATTCCATTAAAACCTCTATTTTGTGCTGTGGCAGACGTTTTAAGATCAACAAAGATATTTTTATTGCAGGACAAAGAATTAAGCCAACTAAAAAATTCTCTTATCTGGGTATTCTTTTTTCCTAGAATGACTCTTGGGTAC
Source organism: Lissotriton vulgaris (assembly GCF_964263255.1). NCBI lineage: Eukaryota > Metazoa > Chordata > Amphibia > Caudata > Salamandridae > Lissotriton > Lissotriton vulgaris. The sequence continues at coordinate 1,434,468,578 of NC_141685.1, forward strand.
AAGCAGTAGCTCCAAAAAAATTGGCCCTTCTGCGTACTACCTCTGCACTCACCATCTTCGCCAGGAAACTTGGCAAACGACCTCCTGAGGAATTAATTAAAATATATAAGGCCAAATGTGTTTCTGCTGCTCTTTATGGGAGTGGGGTATGGGGGTTTGCTGATCTCTCCCCTATACAGACAGTTGGAAACTCCTTTTTAAAATACATTTTAGCCGTACCTAGTGGCACCTCAGGGTGCGTTTGCCATGCTGAACTGGGTATCCCGTTTATCTCTGATTTAATCAGGATAGAGCCTGCGCTATTATGGCACAGGCTATGGACGAAAGATGAAACTAAATTGAATAGAGATATCCTCTCTGACATAATGAAATTGGAGGGAGCACCGAGGATTCCCTGGCTGAGATATGTTCACAATTTTTTCAAGGATTTGGACCATTTACAGTATTTTTTAAATCCTTCTTCTATTAATACAGTAACTGGAAAGGATTTGAGAAAAGAGTGTGAATGAAATCAGAGATTTTAAAGCCCACTGTCCTGCATAATCAATTGATTTTAACAACTTTTAATATTCAACCCTACTTATCTTTCATCCCCCATGCTTATGACAGGTTTTTATTAACCCGTTTCAGGCTGGGGACTTTCCATAGCTTAGTTACTTTTTTTTAAAATTAAATTTGTACTTTATTACACCTTTGAAATTTGCACACAGCTCTTATCGCCTACAACCCGGAGGCCGGCGGCAACAGTAGTTCACACCCAAATCCCTGAGCAGAGGCCACATACACAGCCATGACGCCAGCATCCCGGAGGCCTGGCGGCGCACTGGAAGGAAATAAAGAAAATAGAGACAATATCGAATTGTGAAAGCAGCCGATGACTGACCTCAAAGAAACCAAACCAACAACATTGGTGGCGACACTCCATATCACAGTTCGGTGTGCAAAGGCAATGCAGTCAGTTCACTTGTATTAAGCCAACTCTCAAAAACATGAGGATAAATTCTCCTGGAAGGGAGAAATATAAAGGCGCAGTAAACCACAAGACTTATCCAAGAACAAACCCCCGCCCCACAAACTAGCCAGCCTACCTATACCTGTGTCCACCCGCCCACCCGCACTAACTACCACGTCTATAGTCAAACGTAGGACCCATAGCAACTGACCCAAGGGCCCAATGGAACGGAGCAAAGTGTGCGAAGGACTATGCGAATCACCACCCAGGACAGTAGTCCTAGGTATTCACCCATTACACTGCACTGGTGAGACTCGGGCGGGATCCCCCACCCACCTTCAATATGGAAAACACTCAATCACAGTTCACATCATGTTCAACCATTGCCACCCCACCCTCCTGCAATGCATCCACCTCCTCCCCCTCAGGATCTGACTCACTGTCTCCTTGAGCGTTCTGGAAATCCTTATATACATAGCTTAGTTACTTTCCCTGTCATGAATGATTGGACTCACGATCTCCGGCCCTGCCCCTGTGATTACACTTCCCCCCAAACTACGATCCATGTTGTTTTATTCTGTAAATTTTATTCTATTGAAAGGCGGTTGTTTTTAGTTTCTATTTTGAAGAGATCTGGATTACGCCAATGTCGCCCGGCATTACTGTCTTTACAGTTATTAGTCAATGAAAACAGTGTTCTAAGAATCTTAGCCTTTTTGAAAAAGTGCTTTATCACAGGAAACTTATGGTCACTTGAATGCTCACTTTGCACAGTAATGATGGTTACAATTTTATGATCGTCACTCTGTAATTTTTTTAACATAATTTGTCTGCTTTTATGATTGCTTTTTAACAATCGAATAAAGCTTTTCTTGACTTGACTTTTATAACAGGACAATGACAACTTCACTTGACCAACTAGCCCCCATGAAACTCAAAAGAATCAGAGACATCCCTTCCAGAGCCTGGTTCAACAAAACCCCAACTCCGAAAAAAGAAAAGTAAGAGCCGCTGAGAGACTCTGGAGAGGAAACCCAGCCACAACCAACCTCTTCCAACTCAGAAGAGAATGCAGGAATTACAAAAAAACACATAATCAAGGAGAAAGCCTCCTTCTTCCGGAGGGCACTAGACAAAGCCAAAAATCGCCCCAAAGAACTTTTCAACATCATCCAAAAACAGACCTCTAAGCTCACCAAGGTAAACCCCCTAAGGTAAACCCCCTGCCTCCAAACTTCAGTGTAACAACCTGCCCAAATTCTTCAATGATAACATCACCAAAATTGAACTTTCTCTAGACCATCACCCTGAATCCCAATACAGCAAATCTTCACCCATAACAAAACCTTACCCAACCCCAGTTCACGACATGCTCCCCAAAGCCGAGACCACTCTTCTGTCAACCACCAAAATAAGCCTACACCCAAGACCCTCCTCTTCCCCCAATAGTTGGAAGGACTTCAAACCTCTCTCCGAAGAGGACATTTCCAGTGTGATTGCCAACTCCAAAGCCTCCAACCACTATACAGACCCTTTACCTGCCTCCCTGGCTAAGAAACTCAACCTCACTGTGGACAAAGATCATCAACAGCTCCGGAAACAACAGACTGATGCCCGACTGCCTCAAACAAGGCCAAATCACCCCTTTCTAAAAAAAAAAAACAGACGCTGACCCGAATTATCTCAAAAACGTTATGCTCATCACCAACCTTCCATTCCTAGCTAAAGTCCTGGAGAAGTATGTTCTCACCCAAATAAACCAACACCTGGAATCTAACAACCTACTTGACTCATACTAATTGGGTTCAGGAAGGGATGCAGCACAGAAACCGCTATACTGAGCATAACCAATGACATTCAAAATTCCCTTGACTCCAACAGATGCTGCCTACTTGTCCTCCTCTGTCAAGAAAAACAATGGTCCACACCAAAATTTATCATATGTTCAATGAATAATACACTCACAGTTATTCTTTGTTCCTATTTAAATGAGTGTCTGAATTAATCTACTCAAAAGAGTCAAGCAATAAGGATTGTTTAAAAAGAAAAGCAACAACCTGAAAAGAAATGAATTTATTCCAAAAACGGGGAGTTTTCAAAATTACTCCATCGCAATGCAATTAATATATACATTTGTACATCTTCAAAAAACGAACGGTAAAGAAAGGGGGAGCAATCTGCCTCTAACAAGGGGGTGCCGGAAAGGAAAAAAGAGAGTGATTTGGAGATAAAGGGGTGTAAGCCTCAATGGAAAAGTGACATAGAGTTTAAGTTAAATAGAAAAACAAAGCTATAAAAAAATCAAGCTAATGGTGCAATTAGGCCACTGATGTTTTTTCAAATTTTTCACATTTATACAGCCTTCCACACCCTCCAATGACCTAAAAATCGCAACCCAAGCTCTAGTTCTGTCCAGTCTTGACTATGGAAATGCCACACTAACTGGGACAGCTAAAACACACTTAGCCCCCAGGAGAAACACCCTAAACGCAGCAGCAAGAATAATCACAGGTACCAAGAAAAACGACCACATCACCCCTACATTGCAGGGCCTAAAATGGCTAACCATTGAAGCACACTGCTCTTTGGAAAGAGCCTGTCCTTGCCACAAAGCCTTACAAAAAGGAAAACCGGACTACCTCGCAGCCAAACTCACTCAAGCTGGACATTCAAGAAACCTAAGAAGCTCCAACTCGCTCCTCTTAATCCCCCCAAAAAGACATAAACAAAAAGCCCTCTCCCGCTCCTTCTCAGAGAATGCCCCAAAAATCTGGAACTCTCTCCCCACCCATATCAGGACTAACCCCTCCTTTATGAACTTCAAGAGACAACTAAAAGAATTTCTCCTCAAGCGTCATCTTTATGCCTCTGGTCAATACCCTCAAACTATGTAACCCCCAGGACTCTAGATGTTAGTCACTGTTCTCTAATATTTATGCTTCTATACATGTATGCTGTTGTACAGCGCTCTGATACCCCTCGGGTCGTGTAAGCGCTATATAAAACTCCACAAAAAAACCAACAAAAAAAATCATATCTAGAACTAATATGTAACTTGGTAGAAAAGTCTCTTTCAAGATTACCAGCCCTTGGAATATGGAAGTAGATTGTAGTCATTGATAAGTATATAAGAGTTTGAGAATCGAATCTTGTAGGCATTAGGCCACTTTCTTAAGAATGGATCGTGGCTATGAGTGAAAATAAGATAGGGCAGGATTTAATTAAGTGAACTGTGCAGGGATGGCCTGCTACAAGAGAGAATGAAGACGTGACATTGTTTGTTAACGGAAGAATTGACCATCATCAAGGTGAGTTGTGGAGATGAAGTTCATCAGTTGCTCTAAGAACTTTGCAATGATAATGTATTGTAACTAGCTCACAGGAGTTTTGTGAGAAACGCAGCGTGGCAGTTGTGATAATGGCTATGAGATTTGGATTGAGAACTAGATCCAATAAAAATTGTATGGATTGTGTCCAAAATCAGTTGTTACAGGACAGTTAAATATAGCACTGTAGATTTCATTGTTGTGCATTTGCATCGCAAGTTATTACCACACTGGTCTTTACAATGCATCTACCTTTTTTGTTGCATTTTACATGGTAAGTGGTATTTATAAAACAAAAACACACACACATATTCACTGAAAAAATACAAAATAAATTTACCTCATTGATGACATCACTGTCATTCCTATAGACATGCATTGTCTGTTGTGCTGCCACTTACCCCTTTACCTGCCCTCTGTTGTCTGAGTTCAGACCTTACGCCATCCATCCCGCCCTTCATGGTCCTTTGTGTATGTCCTAACCCTTCCATCCTACTGTCAATAGTCCATTATGCCCCACCCACCATTCTGTATTTATGACAGAAGTGTGGTGCATCTGAAGTCATCGTCATTAAATAAAAACATTAAACCTATAGCATTCAAAACCTGGACTCCAACAGTCCAGATATACATAACGCTTTAATCCCTTCATGACCACCTCAAATACCTCTTTAAACGTGAATCTGTCAAAAATGGATAAACAGTTTTACACCAAATGATGAAAAGTATGCTCTCTGAGCACATTTCTAACTTGTTGCCATATTTGGTATAAAACTGCATGTCCGTTACGTGCAATATTGCGCCTCAGTTCTCATTTGTGCCAAATGAAATCATTCCTTTCCCTCTGAAACACAAGACATACAGTGTAAGTTTCTGTACAACTATGTGTTGCTCCTTCCCTTCCAATCATGTGCACCTATCTATCACAGTATCCCATATTTCCTAACATGGCTGGTGTTTAACCCTCGCCTATGAGACTCATTTCCCTTTATATCATTGAGGTGGTGGCCGTACACTAGAACTCCATGTCTGGGATCCATTTGTTATTAAAAAAGACTGCCCCGGACATGCTAAGGGCCACCCTGGGACTATAGACAGAAGTGGGAGCAGACCTGTTTGTGCACTGGTGCGGTGGCTTCGCTACCTCCAAGAATCTCTTTTCTCTGCAGTCTCAAGGACAAACAGTATCCTTCTCTATGGTACCCCACCTGCACATCCTTTCTAGCTCTGTTTGAATCTCGCTAGGTTCAGTGAAGAGGTACAGTGCTGTGGGATTCATCTTGTAACGGGTCAAGTTCACTACAAATCTATGGGGTTGTACTGTGTTGGGTTGTATCTTGGCACTAACCTTACTTAGGTGCAGGTGGAGAAGGCATTTCGCTTTTTCAGAGGCTATATCTTGGGACAAGTGAAGCCTGTCTGCGCCTTCTGCATGTTGTATCAGTGAAGAGGCTCAACATGACATGGCTGATGTCTGTGCGCTCATGGTTGTCATGTGCTGATACCATGTAATGTGTAAGAGTGTGCTGTGAAGTGCGTGTGGAATACTAGAGTTGGGTTCAGTGTAAGTCACATGGAAGAGGTCCCTCCCTACACAAGCGCTGTGCAAATGTCATGGTGGAATCCATTTGACTAGGCAGATCTTTGGCAGCATATGGATGCAGCCACACGCACTGTAAACAAAGGGTATGCAGTGGTACAGTAATACATAACTTATTGAACATTGCAGGTTTTGAGGATGGATCCAGGAAAGATTTCTCTAGTCCTCTGGTGATTGGGGTATTTCCTTGCTTTGGAAAGGTTAGAAAATTCTGTGATGAAAGCTTGCAAAAAGTTCCTAGGGGTTTGCTGTTGGAGGTTTCAGCTGTACGCCAGGGAGGTGGACCCATGCCTCTTTTCACTCGACCTTTAGGGCGGTAAGTGTAGCAAAAATCCCTCAGTAGTGCCCTTCAAACTTGGCTTGCTTTCATTTCCATACAAAATTGAAGATATACACTTCCTGCCCCAGTTGTGGTGTTTGATACCATAGCTTGACAGTGGTGCACTTAGAGTTCTAATGGTTGACCTGTTTAGATAGAAACTTAATGGTATTGGTTAATTTGGAGAGATGCACATGCAATCCATTCCCTAGTGCCTTTGTTGGCGCCTCAGCACTTAATTTGGTCTGTGTTTTTGGAATGGGGGTTTCCCATCAGTTTACCAGTCACACTTTGGTATGGTGTAAATTGGTGATCACTGCTGGGTGTATTCCGTAGTGTGAACAAGGCAGTAAAGCCGCTTCTTATTAAGGCTGGCACAAATTTTGCTTAATTTATTTTTTAACAGACCATTAGGTCTCTCAACAATGCTGTTGCTTTTGGGGTAATATACGGAGGCGTGTTTATGTGTTAAGCCTAAAAGGGTGCAGATGTGACTGAACATGGAGTTGACAAAGTGCCTTGCGTTGTCTGATCGGATGAAGTCTGGAACCACCCACTTAGGTATTACATCCCTGAGAAGGAACTTTGCAGCAGCCTTGGCTTTGCAGTACGTAAGGGCCAGCTTCGATCCACTTAGAGTACGGGCAGACTACTACAATCAGGTATCAATAGTAGACATATCGTTCTATCACATCGATAAAGTTGAGGTGTGGTGCTCTAAAGTGCCCCGTTGATCTAGGAATATCAATGACACAACCTTGAGTGTAGGTTTGTATGAGTATAATTGGCAGATGGTGCATCTGTTTAAATACATGGTGACTGCTTCAGTAAGGTTAGGGATGAGCCAGTCACCCTGGAGTTCGACTATCACATTGTCTTTAGCTCTGTGTGTTGGTAGGTGCAATTCGAGTAAAGCTATATTAACTAAGCTCTGTGGCATGACAGGTTTCCCTGTGGTTATGTGCTGGTATATAAGGTCATGTGCAGTGTGTTCGCAGCCCTGAGCTAACCATTGCTCTCTTTTGTCTGACAATGCTGATTCCTGTAACTCCCTCAAGTATAACCATGCTGTCTCTGTGTATGGCTTGTCTTACGGTAGTTCCATTTCAAGTACCTGCTGTTAAAGGACTATGTGTGTCTCTTTAATCATCCAGTAAGCTGCCCTTTTGGTAATTTAGTCTGCTAGTCCATTTCCCCAATCTACGAAGCCTTTGCCCACAGTATGAGTGGCGCACTTTATCACACCTGCGTTCAATCAGTCCCAGCGCATGGATCAGTAACATTAGGAGGTCCCTGTGGGCAACAGGGGTGCCATCTGATTTCTAAAACCGTTGCCTTCTCCACCTTCCTATGCTAGAGTGCACCGTGCTAGTGATCTAAGCTGAATCGGAATAGATGGTTACTGTGTTTCCTGAGCTTTGGGCTATTGTAAATGAATCTCGGACCCTAGTATACATTTCCCGATTCATGCCCTTATGTAGGTAAACTTTATCATTTTCTTATATAGGCATAGAAATCATTACCATATTTGGCCTAAACCATACAGCCCAAATACAGCATGGATACTTCCACTAAGCTCCATGAATTAACAAAGTTTTCTTGGAAAAATCCGCCTTCAGCAGCTCGGGACTTTCCCCTGCTTGAATATTAAGTTCTCCTAGAACTCCCGGCATTTTCCAAGAAATGAGCCTTTGAGTGACGTTATTAAGTCCAAACATGCGTCAAACTCGGTATCTTCAAAGTATAAATATGCCTTGATTTGCCTAAACAAACACACAGTGGTTTGGAGCAGATCGACTATCTACTTGCCCGACGCCCCTGCATCAGCAAGTGCCGAAGGAAGCCGACCCTCCAGCAGACGCACTGTGAGACTCTGTCATTTCTCCTGCCGAGAAATCCAGCTCCAGTGTTTACAGCCTAACCTTGCGGGTATCTGGGAAATCGAGTCCCGAGAACGAGATACAAGACCTCCTTCATTCTAGAACAAAGGTACGGAGCTGATTAGACCTCTTAAAGAATTATTGGAATCAGATTTCTGGCAGAGAACTCCTAGACTTAAACTCCTCCTCTTATACTACCTCCCTCTTACCAGACTTAGGTTAGGTACACCGGGGTAGGCGTAGTCTAGAAACACCAGTTGAGTATTTTAGTCAACCTTTTATCACTGTATGTATTTTATGTATTTTATACATTTTATGCACTTTATGGCTTAGAAACCATATCATGCTTTTACAGTACTACTTTATAATACTGTTCGTATTATATGCATTGTACTTCATAGTAAGCTTTACTATTGTAGCAGTTAATTTTCAATGCTTGAGAAAGAAGATGTTCAATAAATCCCTTTTTATTGAAAACGCCCATCTCCCTATTTCTCTTGCACCTCTGGTGAAACTAAGCATGCACGTTTGACTGAGTGAAATGTTTATCTATTGTTTCTGCGACTCTAGAGATTTGATTTCTTATTCTTGGGAAACAAAGTTGTAATGTTTTATGCGGTTGTCAGATACTAAACCCTTATTGTTTATTCAAGAAAGTTTCTAGTGACCTCTGAGCTATCTGGCACTCACAATTAAGTCTAATATAGCTGGTAGAGACCTAGTAGACCTCAGTCCTACGTCTAAGCTACGGGATATATTATTCCAATGCACAGAGCCTATTGGGAATATAGGAACTACACTACAGGGTGAGGACTTTAATTAATGCTGTCAGCTCCATCACCTGCATTGACAGGTGGGGAAGGAGAGTTAGCAGCGCTGTTATCTGCAGTGTTTGAGGGTGCGTGGCTATGAGCCACTACTATCACTGCCCCTGTATGTCTTACTCCGTCTATTGGTGTATCGTGGAGAACCCAAGGATGAACAATGCCTCACTATCTAAGATGGAATCCTCCTCTGCCTGGCTAATCCCCTCAGGGGTGTATTTTGCAGAGTCATGGATCTCCGCCCCTTCCTGAACCTCAGGGGGTATGAAGGTGTATGGATTCACTAGATGCCACCGGACTATTTTTAGAGAAGGCCTGGAGAACATTAGTTTGTAATCTGAAACACCTTGTGTAGTCAGTGTGTTCTTGCTCTTTTGAATGACTGCAAACACTGAATGCTCTGCATACAGTGTCAGTGGTTCCCCCATCACAATGGAGGTACTTTTGTCGATGGCAAAGGCACCTGCAGTTAGTGCCTGCTCACATGGGAAATGACCCTGCACAACTGAGTCTGGGAGCCCACTGTAGTACGCAAGAGGTTTTTGCCCCAGGGGGTACTATTGTATTAGGACTGCTGACATAACTGGCAAGTCGCTGTGGCTGAATAAGAAGAATTCCTTCTTATAATCGGGTGTTCCTAACACAGCGGAATGTTTTAATTCTGTTTTGAGCTTGTCTAAGGTTTTGTGCATTTCTGTGTCCATGCTAGTTCTAAGCATGGGCTGAAAATTCGTTCTGCTCGCAGAATTTGCAGATTTTCCGCGATTTTGCGATCTGCGAATCTCGCGAAATCGCGGTAAAATCCGCGAATCAACAGGGACGAATTTTCAGCCAAGCACTTACAGGGTTACAGCAGCAGGTGCAAAAGTTGAAGCTAATTTTTTGTAACCTTTTACAAAAGGGTTACAAAGAAATTAACTTCAACTTGGGCACCTGCTGCTGTAAGCCTGTAAGTGCTTCCTGGCGCCTCGTTGCCTACTTGTAACTATTCTCTGACCCTGCTCTGACCCTTGAAGCAGGGTCAGAGAATAGTTATAAGTAGGCAATGAGGCGCCTGTCACGAAAATTAAACCTCAACAGGAACCACTGACAGATATAAAAACAAGCATTTGCAATGCAATAGGTCTCGCATTAGGAATGTTTGAGCTATTGGTCTTGTAAATGACAATTTTTTTTATTTATGTGTTGGTTTTGAAAATAGCTAAAATAATAGCTTTGTCATTTACAATGCCAATAGTTATAACTTTCGCAAATGTGACACCTATAGCATTTGTAATGCAACATGTTTTGTATTTACGTGACTTGGATGTATTGATATTACAAATACAATGGCTTTTAATTTTTTTAAATAATTAATACTTAAATAAAAGTGATTTTAATTTATAATGGCAATAGCTTAAACTTTTGTAAATAACTTTTGTGAAGATTATGTTCAGTGTATTTTATAGTGACGAAAATCCAAGAACAGAAGTGAAATATTAACATCTGTTTGTGACATTTGTAATAAACATTGAGAGAACATATTTGAACCAGTTGTTGTTGAATGGTTGCACAGATTGATGCTGGGGTGGCACTGAGTGGTGCTGTGGTGATGCTGAGTGGTGCTGTGGTGGTGCTGAGTGATGCTGTGGTGGTGCTGAGTGATGCTGTGGTGAAGCTGAGTGGTGCTGTGGTGGTGCTCAGTGGTCCTGTGGTGGTGCTGAGTGATGCTGTGGTGGTGCTGAGTGATGCTGTGGTGGTGCTCAGTGGTGCTGTGGTGGTGCTGAGTGATAATGTGGTGGTGTTGAGTGTTGCTGTGGTGGCGCTGAGTGATGATGTGATGGCGCTGAGTGGTGCTGTGGTGGTGCTGAGTGGTGCTGTGGTTTTGCTGAGTGATGCTGAGGTGGTGTTGAGTGGTGCTGTGGTGGTGCTGAGTTATGCTGTGGTGGTGCTGAGTGATGCTGTGGTGGTGCTGAGTGGTGCTGTGGTGGTGCTGAGTGATGCTGTGGTGGTTCTGAGTCGTGCTGTTGTGGTGCTGAGTAATAATGTGGTGGTGCTGAGTGATAATGTGGTGGTGCTGAGTGATGCTGGGGTAGCGCTGAGTGATGATGTGGCGATGCAGAGGGCAGAAAGGCACAAAAAGCAGTCTAACAAAGGGCAGAAGGGCAGAAAAACAAGGGAAAACGAGTCTAACAGAGGGCAGGAGGGCACAAAAAACAGTTTAACAGAGGACAGAAGGGCAGAAAAACAAGGGAAAAACGAGTCTAACAGAGGGCAGAAGGGCACAAAAAACGAGTCTGACAGGGGGCAGAAAGGCACAAAAACGAGTCTAACAGAGGGCAGAAGGGCAGAAAAACAAGGGAATAACAGAGGGCAGAAGGGAACAAAAAAGGAGTCTATCAGAGGACAGAAGGGAAGAAAACAAGGGAAAAATGAGTCTAACTGAAGGCAGAAGGGCACACAAAACGAGTCTAACAGGGGGCAGAAGGGCAGAAAAACAAGGGAAAAGCGAGTCTAACAGAGGGCAGAAGGGCAGAAAAACAAGGGAAAAACGAGTCTAACAGAGGGCAGAAGGGCACAAAAATGAGTCTAACGAGGGTCAGAATGAATCCCGTCCTGCGTCTTTGTCCACAAAGATGCCACCGTTTTGTGCAAAACCTCTACTCAACTGGACTGCTTTCTACTGTCTAATCAGTAAGTGCTCCCTCGTTGGCTAAATGTATAGGGGCAGATTTAGAATAACTGGCGCATCCCCATGTGGCAAAAACAGCACAGATGCGTCACGCATCTGTGCCGTAAAAGTAGCACATTGCTGGAGCAATGCTCTGGGGGGCCCTATCTCCCCAATGCTGCGCCAAGCCTTGCGCCTGCTTCAAGCAGGCACAGGGTTTGACGCAGCATTGGCCTAAAAGTGACTGAGTGAAATCTTGTAGATTTCACTCAGCCACTTTTAGGAGGCGTTCCTGTGCAGGAACGCCCTCCCCTGCACCGGAACGCCTCCTGATGGCGCAGGGCTTTACAACGTGACGCATCTCTCAGCATTGCTGGGCGCAGCTCCAGCAATGCTCTGGGGGACCCTATCTCCCCAATGCTGCGTCAAGCCTTGCGCCTGCTTCAAGCAGGCGCAGGGTTTTGACGCAGCATTGGCCTAAAAGTGACTGAGTGAAATCTTGTAGATTTCACTCAGCCACTTTTAGGAGGCGTTCCTGTGCAGGAACGCCCTCCCCAGTGCCGGAACGCCTCCTGATGGCTCAGGGCTTTACAACGTGACGCATCTCTCAGATGCATCACGTTGTTAATACCCAGCACCATGGCGCATCTTTTGTGCTGCCGCTGCGTCAAAAAAGTGTCGCAAATGCGGCGCAAAAGAGGCACAAGCGGCTTGTAAATCTGCCCCATAGTGCTTTTACTACACTGTAGCTGCGTAAAGGGCCAGAAGATCTGTCTCCAGTGACCATGTGTGCCTGTGCCTGTGTTACAGGCACACATGGTCACTGGAGGCATGTCTTCTGGCCCTTTACGCAGCTGCAGTGTAGTAAAAGCTCTATACATTTACCCAATGAGGGAGCACTTACTGGATTAGCCAGTAGAAAGTACTCCAGTGCAAATCGCAAAAAAATCTGCGATTTCGTGGGAAAATTTGCGAATTCGCAGATTTTTTGGGCGATTTCGCCCATGCTTAGCTAGTTCCTCGTGGGCAGTTTTTTCGGCTTTTTCATGGCTTTGAATAAGGGACAATAAACGCGTTGTAGTCAAAGACCCACTGCCAAACATAGTTGCAAAGTCCTAAAAACTTTTGCATACCCTTTTAGGTGGAGCCTAGCGCGCGCTGCTCTAGGAAAACGACCTCTTGGAATTGCTCCAGACTTCCGACCTTCGGCTTGCGGTGACAATCAACATGAGCGCACACACACCACTCGCGGGACTTCTGGCCTACGGCTTGCGGTAACAAGCAGCACTAGCGCACGCACACCACTCGCGGGACGCTGCAGCTGCATTCCTCGCTTTTACTTTTGCTGCTGCACTTGTGAATCGCTCTGGACTTCCAGCCTATGGCTTGTTTTTTGTTCTTATTGACCACTGGCCTGGTTGCTTATTGTTGTGCAGAAGGCGGGTGATTGAGTCCAGGGCTTTTGTACTCCAGATGGAGTTCCTTTGCCATCTTCCCGGCTATGTTTCCCTCAACTCCCAGGCCCTGTTTGCTGTAGGTTGAAGAGTTTTGTCCAGGGGTATGAATGAGCTGTATGGAGAACATGTGATGCATTTCCTGTTTGGAGGGATAAGGGCTACTAGTCAAGCAATCAATCAATCAAGGCATTTATAGAGCGCACTACTTACCATGAGGGTCTCAAGGCGCTTGGGGGGGGGGGGGGTGCCGCTACTGCTCGAACATCCAGGTCTTGAGTTTCTTCCTGAAGGAGAGGTGGTCTTGGGTCAGGCGAAGGTCGATCGGGAGGGTGTTCCAGGTCTTGGCGGCCAGGTAGGAGAAGGACCTTCCTCCTGTTGTCTCTCTTCAGATGCGGGGGACCACGGCGAGGGTGTGGTTGGTCGATCGGAGGTGGCGTTTGGGAGCGTAGAAGTTGAGGCGGTTGTTGAGGTAGCTCGGGCCTTGGTCGTGTAGGGCTTTGTGTGCGTGGGTGAGGAGACGGAAGGTGATTCTCTTGTTGACGGGGAGCCAGTGCAGGTCTCTCAGATGTCCGGAGATGTGGCTGCTCCGGGGGATGTCGAGGATGAGTCTGGCTGAGGCGTTCTGGATCCGCTCGAGTCTCTTCTGGAGCTTGGCGGTGGTTCCGGCGTAGAGGGCGTTGCCGTAGTCAAGTCGGCTGGTGACGAGGGCCTGGGTGACCGTCTTCCTGGTCTCGGTGGGGATCCACCGGAAGATCTTCCATAGCATGCGCAGGATGTTGAAGCACGACGAGGAGACGGCGTTGACTTGTCTGGTCATGGAGAGCTAGGAGTCCAGGATGAAGCCCAGGTTGCGTGCGTGGTCTGTCGGTTTGGGTGCGGTGCCCAGGGCGGGGGGCCACCAGGAGTCGTCCCAGGCGGAGGGCGAGGAGCCCAGGATGAGGACTTCCGTCTTGTCTGAGTTCAGTTTCAGGCGGCTGGTCGTCATCCACTCGGCTACGTCTTTCATCCCTTCGTGGAGGTTAGTTCTGGCGGCGGCGGGGTCGTTGGTCAGGGAGAGGATCAGCTGGGTGTCGTCGGCGTAGGAGATGATATTGAGGTTGTGTTGGCGTGCGATGGCCGCAAGGGGGCTCATGTAGAGGTTGAAGAGGGTGGGGCTGAGCGAGGAGCCCTGAGGAACGCCGCAGATGACTTCCGTGGCTGCAGATCTGAACGGTGGTAGGCGGACTCTCTGTGTCCTTCCAGCGAGGAAGGAGATGATCCACTCCAGTGCATTCTCCTGGATTCCGGTGTTGCTGAGGTGCTGCACTAGGGTGCGGTGGCAGACAGTGTCGAACGCCGCGGAGAGGTCTAGGAGGATGAGGGCCGCTGTTTCACCGTTGTCCAGCAGGGCTCGGATGTCATCGGTGGCAGCGATTAGGGCGGTCTCGGTGCTGTGGTTGGCTCGGAAGCCAGACTTTGAGGGGTCGAGGGATCCATTTGTCTCGAGGAAGGCGGCCAGCTGCTTGTTGACGGTCTTCTCGATGACTTTGGCTGGGAACGGGAGGAGCGAGATGGGGCGGTAATTCTTGAGTTCGGTGGGGTCCGCTGTTGGTTTGTTTAGTAGAGCGCTGAGTTCGGCGTGCTTCCAGCTCTCAGGGAAGGGTGCGGTGTCGAAGGAGGAGTTGATGATGTCCCGCAGGTGGGGTGCGATGACAGTGTCGGCCTTGTTGAAGACGTGGTGGGGGCACGGGTCGGTCGGGGATCCGGAGTGGATAGAGTTCATCGTGCGGATGGTGTCTTCTGTGTTGATCTGGGTCCAGGCGCTGAGGGTGGTGGTGGGGGGCGTTGGTGCGGTCGTTGGGAGCGTTGTTTGTGGGCTGAAGCTGTTGTGTATGTCCGCGATCTTGTTGTGGAAGTAGGAGGCGAGGGAGTTGCAGAGGTCTTGCGACGGGGTGATGTTGTTGTTTCCGGCGTTGGGGTTGGAGTCTATTCCCTGTGGCCCCCAACCCTGCTTCCTGTGGTATTTCATGGGTTCACGAGCAGAGATGCAGTTTGTTTTCTGCTGAGGTCTCACATTTATTTTTCCTGTTGTGAAGTAATGTTGTGTTTTTTTCACGAGGGTATGCACCCCACAGATCTATCTCTTGCTGCATCCGAATTGGCATCAGAGGCCTCTGGGTATATATGCGTGCCACGGCCGTTCTCAGGCATGGAGTGACCTTGAACAGTTTGACTTGGCAGGGATGGGCAGCCAGACACTGGCAGCAGTGCCAATACTGCCCTCTCCCCCCATGCCAGCCTGGGAAACTCTGTTCCAAGAGAAGGGACAGATACAGGTTAGACACTGGCACCTGCTCTGATCCAGCTGATGGTAGGTGCCTAGTACACCCCAGCATCCGCTGCCCACTTACCAACAGTCCAACAGGCACGCTGCCCCAAAAGTCGCATTGTAATACAACCAGTATCCCCAAAAACACACACCTAGCAGAGATGAAGCCAAAATTCTCACACGACCTCCGTGCACAGTGCACTACTACAATTAATTCACTACTACCAATCTACACTGTCGAGCACAACATTGCCTAACTAAACTAAGAACCCCATCATAAGATAGAGCCCAAATTCGTAAACTAACATTATGCCAACACCAAATCCATGTGCAAAAATACCTCAGGACACACGGTTACACAAGACACACATAAACACACTCTAATAACACACACGGAGCCCAGCACAGTTCACGGATACAAACTCTACCACAATTTCAAACGGTACCCGTGTAACATGAAATCCAGTTACCAATCATTCCCTGAAACACACATATCCACAAAAAATGACACAGTGCTGAAAAACACAGAGTGCCCCAGTACACAAACTGACACTTATGAATATACTAGCCTAAACCACACAGCCACCAATTCACTCATGACAAGCACAACAGCCTTCATGCGCTCTAGCCAATATAGACCCATGATCTCACTAAAAACACCATCGCAACATAAATATCATCGCAAGGTACACATGATGAATACGCGCAGGGACATACTTTGACAAAAACTCAAACTAGCCGAACACACACACACTACTCAGGCAGACCTGATGCCCAACACTACACTACCCGAATCACCGGCTCACCTCTGGTGCCCATCTGTGGTCTCTCTCTCTCTCTCCAGACACTGCCCGCTGCTGTCTCGAGACAGGCACCCTCTCTCTGCCTGTGCAACTTCACCGAGGGCAGAGCGGCTACACTGGTGCCGACTCTCCATTCGGAACAGTGTCTCAACTGGTGGAGTCTCTCACAAGCGATATCTTTGAACTGGCCCAGTGTTTCCACTCAGCACGTACAGCCTCTGCTCTGTGGGCGCTGACTCTTTCCTGATGCAGTCAGTCTCTTCACTTGTGCAATGTTTCCTCTTATTTAGTCTCTCTGCAGCGAGCTATCTCTCCTCAAGTATAGTCTCACGTGTTGTCTCTCTCTAAACGCGGTCTCTACGGGTGCAGTTTTTATTTGAGGGCACTTTCTCCATGGGTGCTTTTGGTGTGCGGTCTCGTAATTTCACACAGGATGCCACATATACAAACATCTGAGGACAGAGCAGAAATATTATTACAGAGCGCTGCTCGGAGGGGGGCGAAGGAGTGAGAACCAACCACACACCGAGCCTGGGAGAGTCGATAAGTGCCCACAGCTGCATGTTTCCTGTCAGCTCTTTAGTCACAGACACTGTATGGTCTCCACTTTTGCCCTCCTTCTCTCATTACAACAGAAGTTAAGTGGCTGCCACTAGCAGTGTTTCACTTCACTATTGTTGTCGCCTTCACTTCAGCTAGAAAATTGTTCATTGCAGCCAATTCCCTTTCTGTTGGGAATATGTGTTGTAAGGTGAGCGCTCACATGCTCAGCTCTTATAAGGATAGCAGTGCTAGCCTCACAAGTTACACATATTTCACATGCGCAAGTTATTGTTATTGTTAGCACCTTCCAAGCATCAAACGTTCAGTGCCCAGTGCTGAACGTTCGAATAACGAATGCTGACCCGTCGGCCAACGGTCGTGCGCAGCACTGGCAAGGTAGTGCTTGTGACGACCGTTGGCAGCACTTAAAGGGTTAATTGCCATTTATACAGCGCATTATCACCTATAGGAGTCTAAGTGCTTTCAGAGAAGACCCAGCTCTTGCATGTGGGGGAGTGTAAAAGAAAGAGGTTAAATTACATCCCTGGCCTCTGACAAAAGTACTGTTTTCAACTTTTTCCTAAACGGGAGAAGAGCGTGTTTGTTGCGTACATTTTCCGGCAAGTTATTCCAGATGTGGGGAATAGAATTGGAGAACGCTCTTCCTCCCTTCGAGGATAGGTTAAATAGGGGACAGACCAGAAGGCTGGCATCCAAGGATCGAAGCACCCTGCTGAGAGTGTATCTGGCTATGCGATCTTTAATGTAACTAGGGGCTTGGCCATAGATGGCCTTGTGCGTGATACAAAGGCCCTTGAACTTCGTTCTCTGTCTCACCGGGATCCAATGCAGCTGTCTAAGGAGAGGAGTCGTATGGGCTCTCCTTGGCACTCCAAAGATTAATCTAGTGGCATCGTTCATAATAAACTGTAGTCTAGTTGATAGGTTGCCCGGGAGGCCGATGTATAAGGAGTTACCGTAATCAAGGCGAGACAGTATCAAGGCTGACACTGCCACTCTTAATGTTTTGAAGGTGAGCGGGGGGGTAAGTTTTCACAGCTTTCTCAGCATGCCTGTACATGTTTCCACTACTGCTGAGACCTGCTGGATCATGGAGAGTTTGGTATCAATTTTGATGCCAAGGCTTCTTACAGCTGCTGCCAGCTCTGGGTAAGTTCCAAGTTCTTGTGGCCAGAAGAGTTCCTTGCAGGGATTGGAATCTGTGGTGGGTGGTCACAGGAAACAGAGCTATCTCTCAGGTTACCCATATTCCACAGGAAATGAGGTCAGACTGTCAGGCTAAACGTTACACACATTTTTCACGGTTTCTGCTCTAGTATGAGAAATCAGAGCTTTCCATAGGATGAAACACACTTTTCAGAGAGCGGAGGTGTCTGTGAACTTTCACAGACACACACATCCATACCTGCCAACTCACATGGTGCCACCATGTGTCACACGATTTCGGCTCCCTTTCACACAGTCACCTGGAGAGGATTCAAAAGCATACAGTGGCAGGAAAAACAAGCTGAAAACCACTGTAAACAGTGAATTTTTGGAGGCTGTAAATGCATGCAGCAATGTCTATTAAAAGGTGTGAAAACACCCCAGGACATGGTAACAGTCTCTATGATCCTTTTAGGTCAAGTCAAGCGCAGCGCGCATTCGCTGCTCTAGGAAAACAACCTCTTGGAATCATTTAGGACTTTTCACACGCGCGCGTGTGGTTTTTTTGTTGCATTTTCCTATTGGGCTTGCATGCGAAGACAGCATGCAATTGGGCAAAGGCAGGTGCATGTCCCACCTTTCCTAGGAAATGTATCTTCCCACAGTCTATGGCTTGCGGTTACGAGCCACGGTGTGCAGTGTGCCATCTGTTATGTGTCAGATGTCACACGAGCGCATGCACACCTCGCAACTCGCATGTTGGTGACTTGTTGAACTTTTCTCTTTCAATGGGGCATGGCTCTGTTTAGAAGTATAAAAGGACTTAGTAGGGCTACCTTACAAGCGGGCATCCATCTTCGACCAGCAAAGTAGATAGAATAATGCCCAAACTGGCCACTTGTAAGGTAAGTTCAATAAAAGCATTACAGTCCGACGATGCACAAAGCACGTGACCACATAGTTATTTTAATTCAATGACTCCTCTCTGCGCATAGTGATGGAAAATGTTTGGGGAATACTCACCAGCGGGGTGCCGCAATAAACAGGCCCACAGTGTATGCACACAACACTTGATTGTAAATTGCAATGATGTGTAGCTCGGTGCTCGTCGCCCTATTCTAATAGGTAGAGGTGAGTGAGGGTCGCGTTTCGTAACTTGTTCTCCTGCTCAGGTGCTTGTCCTCTTCTTTTCAGAGTGCTGGCCCCTGGCTTGTGGGTGCTGGACCTCAAAATTTCCGGATGCTCCAGTGTGGCACGGCCCGCTAAATTTAGCCCCAAATTATTGTTAAGAAATATTCTTTTCTGATTTCTACTTTCTCAGCAGGCTGGAACTCAGTATCGAAGAGCTACACAAAGTGCCAGTGTGTACGGTAGGAGTGTTGTGTGAATGGGAATTGTGCTCTCTATATTGCAGTGGAGTGACATTATTCTATGCAACACTCAATAGATCTACCAGATTCATTGTGACTGAAGCATCAAGAGTTGTCAGTCACAGGCAGATTGTACTCTAACATAATCAAAATCTATTTTGCTCAGTTCTAGTGCACTCATTTACAGCTATCCCCCAAAGAGCTTTGCATTTTTACAGCTGCGTATACAGAGCATTCTAGTCACATTGGCATGGAAGTGCTTCATGTATAAAAACAGTACCCAGCAGATTAAAGTAACAACAGCGTACATGAGAAGAGACTCAATTGAATGTCTTCAGCTCATCAGAAAGAAACTTTTGTTATAGTTCAGTTCTTTCCCGGTCAACCTCTCCTGGCTAATCTGAGTAACACAGGGGTTGTTTAATTTTTAAAGCATAGGCAAGACGCTAAGTATGCCTGAGCACAGAACCAAAGTTTTCATATTCAACAGGGGGCTCAACCAATCATAAACTGGACACAATAAAACATTTTGAGAATAAAACATGTTGACAAGGGTTCTCTCACTTCTTAACGAAAGACATCAAACTGGAGTTGCAAAGTCACTCTTCAAAGAATACAAAATCAAGCAGCAGCTCTGCCTGAACCTCAGAAAATGGAAGTCACAGCTTATAGACATAGGCAAAGTCAATATCTCTGGCTAAGCACTTATAAGATCCCAAAGTCGAGACCTTTTGGCTATGACAATGCTTGTTTAATTTTTGGCATAGCATAGCCCTGATAGAATCTGCACAGCTGGCATGATGCCTTTACCAGCTGCTGAGATTAGTTGGCCCAAATAACTAACCTCCTGTTGTACATACTACATCTTCCCTTTCTTCGCTTTGTACCTCTCTCGGTAAGTGCAGTCAGGAGGACTATTGTGCCCTGGCAACATAAGGACTGTATATCAAGATGTCATCAGTGTACTGAATAAGGGTGCTGTTTTATTGGAAGTTAGCAAGATCCTTCCTCAGTATTCAACTGAAGTTACTGGGGACTCACAGTACCCTTGTGATAGACTCTGGTATAGCAGCTTAACCCCCCGGAAGGGAAATGCAGTCAAGTACTGACTGTTGGGGTGCAGCAAAATGCTAGGGAACACATTTTTGATGTCGATCATGGAACAATAGCGGGCATCTGTGGCTATGTTTGTCAATTTGATGGAGGGGTCTGGCACTACAGGGAACTCTAGGACCATGATGTCTTTGAGGGGGCTCAAGTCCTGCACCATGCACCAGGTCCCTCCCTTACCTTTTTTGACCAGGAAAATCAGTGTATTACAGGGGGAGACACCAATGTGGAGTACCTCCTGATCAATTAGAGCTCAAATTGTTGGTGCTATGCCCTCATCAGCTTCTTTGGAGAGCGGGTACTGGCGTACCAGGGACTGGATGGCCCCTTCTTGCAGGGTTCTCTTAACTGGCTCAATGGTATTGATGAGCTCATTTTCATAGGGTTCCTTGGCCCATAGATGTGGTGGTACTGCTTGCAGGTCTTGCTCCTACCACGTTGCTAATACCGCCATTGCCAATGGGGTCCTATTCTGCTGTTCCACCCTAACTGTAATCGGTCAGTGATGAGGATTTTTGAGGCCCGGGACACTCACTGAGCATCTGGTCATTGGTTACCTGCTGTATGCTGAGACTGGGCATAACAAAAATGATACAAGCCCACACGGCATTTGATTGGTTGCTGGCCAGCAGTATCGCATATATGGACTATATATTGATGGCTTCCAAGCAAAACAGTGCCACCTTTTGGGCTACCATATCATCCAGCAGAACACAACTTCACGGGGCACCTGTGGCTTTCGACCAAGCAGTTCCAGTGCAGTGGCAATGATTGTGAGTATGGCATTAGTGAAGTCCATCAGGTTGGTGGGTGTTGCCCTTATTGGCCAGTCTGTGCACTATGTGCGAGCTAAAGACCTGAGTCTTGAAGGGGTAACCCCAGAGGTAAAACAGGTCATTGTCCCATCTTCTGAGAAATGGTTTGCCATTAATTCTCTTTCTGGGACATTAGTAGGGGATGAGGGGTGGTATAATAACTGCCCTTTTACATGGCTGCCTCCATGTCTATATCCAGGGCTTTCGTGAAGGGGAGTCTAATAACCTTGCCCGAGAACCCCTGTGTGTCCATGGAGTCTTTGGATAGGGGAATGATCCCTTCTGTTAAACATAACTTTGTCAACCCTGTGTTAATTAGGAAGCTGTACAGTGTGTTATTCACCTAACACTGTTATAGTGGGTTCTTCCTCGACCTCTGGATCACTGACAGCTTGGGAAATGTGATTGTGGGGACGTGCGTGTTGCCCACCGGATGCAGGACTAGCCTGTATCAACCCTGCGTCATGTCTGTTTCTGGGAGAGGAGAGGGGATCACAACCCAGTCCCAGCCTTGGGGGTTCTCTGTATTACTACCTCTAACCATGATACTGCAAGCGAAATCCTTCCTTATTTTCTGTGATGGTACCCCTATTGGTGCTGCCACCTTCTACATCATTGCGACCACAGCTATTCTGACCAGGATCACCTGCTCCCATCTCAGGGACTCTGTGGCGATGTTCTGGTTCCATCCCAAATTTTTCCTTATCTCCATCTCTTTCCCACCTTCCTGGACTCGTCTTCTTTCCCATCTTACAAGTACTGTATGTATGGGCAATTCCAGTTGGGAATTACTCTCTCGAATGTGATGCAATCCTCGGCCATTGCCATATCCTCTAGGTCAGCACCTGCCAAATCGGTTCACCTCCTTAGTCCAGTTTGCTAGTAGGTTGCAGAGCAGAAGGACAAAGTTTTCTCCTTTGTCTCTCGCTATTATTTCTATTGAGGGCAGCCTATGATTATTGTGTGCTTGAGCCTGATGGCACCCCCCTTGTCCCTAGTTCCTGGAGCACTGCAGCCATTTTGTTACCCTCACTATTTGTGTCACTGTCCAGAACAGCTCTGAATCTCCCAGTCACTCAATTGTATTTACCCGGACGACTGGGAGTGCACTTCTGTGCCGCTGGGGATCACTGGGTTGAACGTGATGGAGGGGATCAAGCTTCTGGGAGCTGTAGCACTGTACAGGGGTGATGTTGGGGTTGCCTGGACCTGCTGGCCTGTTACCCTTTTGTGTCTGGATCTAGTAGCTTGTTATTCAGTGCAGGACCCTCCAGGCCACTTGACTGATGGATTGTTATAACCTAATGCAGGGATGGCAGGCATTGGAGAGAGCACCTACATTCCTACATACGGTGGGGGAAGCACGGACGCCTTGCCCTGGGGTTCTAGGATAGGATTGTTGGTCTGGGCCTCCTCAAAGATGGCCAGTGAATCCAACAGTGCCTCTCATGTGATCTTCTTTTGCCCTACGTATTTGGTCCGAAAGTGTGTTCTCTTGTGTACGATTATGTTAGTGTCCAAAATTTCCCCCTTTTGCCTGGGGAACATGAATACATTAGTGTGTGCATGCCATTCATGTCATTATTTGCTACGTTTTTTAACCTGTGTGGGGAACCTAGCTTGCATGTGCTTTATTAGTGACTCGTGATAGCTTGGAACATTTTAAGGTACTGATGTGCTCTTGTTTCTCTGAATCAAATTATATTAGACCATTGGAGAAATAAATACACGTGGATTACTGGTTGCAACTACTTGTACACTTGTACATGCTCAATACTATATATATATATATTGTTCAGGAGCCCCAGGGAGACCTGATAGAGAAGTTGGAGTGGTGCATCGCACAACATGGGCCCCCCAGAAGATTATCCAGGCTGCGGAAATTGTGCGAGTGTGGGCGTAAATACTGCCACGAACGGAGCATCGTAGGACGCCTGGAAGCAGGTTAGTGACCGCTCGTCGAAAACGAGAAACAGCCGTAAGACACCAAGAGGGGGAAAGGAGCCTGTGTATGTGGAGAACATCCTGTGAGGTAAGTACCAACTCCTAAACAAATATTGTAAGAATTGCAAAGGGCTGTGTGTTCAACACCAGATACGCTGGTGAAAACTTGGAGAGCAGACATCGAAATATAACGGGCGAATCCCTTTAAGTGGAGGCATCTACAATGGAAGACTGGGAGAAAATACGAGAGAAGGGGGCGGGAGCCGTATTTGATGAAAAGAGGCAGGGAACAATCAGTACCAGTAAAGACTCAATAGCAGGATACAATGCACAAAGCCATGATGCACAAACATTCATGTGAAAGTTAGAAAAATGAAGACGCTTAGAAATCTATAAATGGTGGTAGAACTGATCCCTGGAAAAATATCTGGAGGTTGGAAGCGTCCCTCGGGGCTTAAGGACTTTTATTGCCCCAACGTTTGAGAACTTACACCCTGACATGCTTCTGAATGGGCCAACAACAATGCGGAGTCATCAAAGAATATGATGAAGATTCTAGTCAAATACGCAAAGAAAGACAGAGGAAATATTTTAGAAGAAATAAAAAACCTCCTGCAGGAATGGAATTAGCCTGAGTAGCTCTGACAATATCAGCAGGTTTGAAAAAGAATTGGAAATAAAGCTCAAAAACATGAGAAAATGATCAAAGAACGCAAAGGAATAAAATTCCCTAAGGATCGTTTAGATTACCAGAGGGGCCAAATCTATACCTTCGCTAAACGTTTCGACATTCTGCACCACTAAGACCTGTCAAAAACCCTTTGTCAACAATGAGCAATAAAGAAAAGAAAAAGACAGTGGATACTAGCTACCAATGGAGCTCTGAAGTAGACACAGACTTAGAAGAGGGCGGAGGATCCATGAGTACTAAAGACAAACTAAGAACTTAAGTAGAGGAAATGCATTTTTTAGGCTTGAAGTGTACACTAAGCACAAGACCGAAACCCCAAGGAGGGGGAAGAGGTCAAGGGTACAGAAAAATGCACGAGAAGAAGGCAAAGGAATGGAACTGCGTTCAGGGTCCAACACGGAAAGTCACAGGTGGAACAAATAAAGATAAAAACATCCACTACTGTAGTGAATCTATCTGACTTATTTCTAACTGAAGATGAAATCAACTGTTTGTCACTAGGCTTATCTTTTTGCAAACGTACACATTTCAACTATGCGCAAACACGCATTGACTTTTACAAATTTGTGCGGAAGTTACAACTTAAGAAATATTTTCGTAACCAGCCCCCTAGGACCAACCAGGGCAGCATGGGGAAAGAGAAGCAATGCACAGGCAATCTTGCAATTGAAGATTTAAATTTACTCAGGATCATGGACGAGTTGGAGAACAACAATGACAACGCATAGGAACAGAAACCTCATGTGCAGAAGTAGCCGAAAAGTATGGTATGGATATACACAGAGCGAGTGCCATTAGTTTTAAGAAGAGGTCATCCTTCACACTGATTCTTCCAAAAGACTCAGTATACCTGTTCGCTGACCGAGTAATCAAGGACCTCAAAGAATTATCTAAAGATTTCAGTAAAGAATTTAGCAACGAGATGAAAAATGATCAAAGCAAGAATGGACATTGTAGTGAGGCAATCTGCTAAAGGCGGGAATGTGGTCTTGAGGCCACTAAGAAAATACAATGAAGAGGCAAAACTCTGATTAAAAGACACAGAATGCTATAAAAGAGTGCCACATAGCAACATTTTGGAGATAAAAAATAAATGCCATAAAGAGCTAGCAAGGTGGAGAGGTATGGGTCTGTTATTGGATGCCGAAGTTCAATATCTGAAGGTGGATAAACCGGTAATGCCGATCTTGTATTTATTACCCAAAATACACAAAGACAAAGTGTCCCCTCCTGGTAGGCCAATCATTTCTGCAATTGGCAGTTTATTTGAAACATCATCAAGATATTTAGACCATTTTTTACAAGACTTTGTGAAACAGTTGCCATCACATATCCAGGACACTGGGGATTTTCTAAGAAAATTGCTAAATGTACAATGGGAGAATCATAACTTGCTAATCACCCTTGATGGAGCATCGTTATATACGAGTATCACTCACAAAGATAGACTAAAAGCCCTCAGGCAATATTTGAGCAGCAGTCCATTACAGATGTATCAACATTCCGAGATGCTGCTGAAAATGGCTGAACTATGTTTAGACAATAATTTCTTTCTTTTTGGGAATGACACTTACAGGCAACACAGGGGGACCACAATGGGCACCCGCTTCGCCCCAGCTAAGCGAATGTACACAGGGGCTGGTGCGAGGAGCAGGTGCTCAGAGGACAGTTTGGAAGAGAGTGGGAAGAAAACATCAGGCTCTGGGTCAGATATATGTATATATATATATATTCACAGAAAAAAACATAGGTTATAGTGGATATATAGTTAGGAATTTGCACTTACAAAACCTTGAAAATTCAATGAAAAAACCATTGGTTTTAGGCCATATATAGTTAGGGATTTGCATTTACAAAACCTTATTTTACTCGCATAAAACCATTGAAATTCCATATATAGTTAAAAGCGCTAACTATATATCGCGCACCCGCAATCCACTGCTGATGATGTCACATATTACATCATTCATGACATGGTTAGTGACATCACTGATGACATCACTGATGACATCTCAAATGACATCACTGATGACATCTCAAATGACATCACTGATGACATCACTGATGACAACATCCAGTGACTGTATGTTTCTGTAAAGTTAAAATATGTCTTACATATTGAAGAATGAGTGGATGTATAAGTGTCTGGATGAAGGATTTAGTAGGTGCATGACTGACTGTATGAGTGAGTGATTAAATGTGTCTCACTGAGTGCATGGGTTAGTGACTAAACTGTTTTAATTTGTGCATCATTATGTCTGTTGTTCTGTAAACTGCTGCATGTGTTGATCAGTAGCTATATGAGTAACTGTATGGGTTATTCATTGGTTGTCCAAGTATTTGTATGGGAAACTGAGTGTGTGTGTATGGGTGGCTGGGAGGTGTGTGACTGTACATAGATGTGTGAGTAGTTGATTCACTATATGTATGGATTCAAAAGTGTATGTGGAAACAGCTGTATGGGGGGTTGACTGTGCATGAGTGTATTAGTGAGTGAATGGATATCTCAGTGCTACATGTCAAATTAAGTACATATGTAAAACACAGTACATGTGAGAGTTGACATCTATAAATAACTGTGCATAAGAGCCAGTGAATGTGTGAGTGGCTGTATGGATCATTGAGAACATGTGTCAGAGATTGTATAAGAGAGTAAAGTAAATATGTGTTAGTATATGTTTGAATAAGTAAGGTGTGTATAACTGTATAGTTGAGAAAATGGAGGTGTGATTGATTTTTGGCATAACTGACTAGGTGTGTGAGTAACTCCATGGATGAGTGACAGTCTGTGACTGTCTGTTTACACTGATTGTATCTAAGGTTATATTAGAGTCTGAAGAGGTTCATGGTATTATCACATGAATGATATCATCAGTGATGTTATCAGTCATGTCAAATGAGATGTTTTCAGTGATGTCATCAGTGATGTCATTTGAGATGTCATCAGTGATGTCATCAGTGATGTCACTAACCATGTCATGAATGATGTAATATGTGACATCATCAGCAGTGGATTGCGGGTGCGCGATATATAGTTAGCGCTTATAACTATATATGGAATTTCTTTTTTTTTTTTTTAAACGTTTTTATTGTTTGCAAGAAGTGACAAAATTCATAGCAGATCAGTTCCATAATTAACATACAGTTATAAATTCATAACATTGAGGAATGAAAGCGTTATACAGTATTTCGTAAATCAAACTTCACATTGATTCTACAATTAAAGTACTAAACTACAATAACAGAAAAAAACGGATTGGGCCTAATCACAGCTCTTGACCATCAAAAAAACTCTTCCAAATCTTTTCTTTTTTCAAAAGGGCTTTAGGACCTCTAAGCTTAGCTAGAGAGAACTCCATAGTTCTAATTTCATATACCAGAGCTAGCCAATCAGCAACCTTGGGGGGTTCTTTAGAAATCCAGACCCTGGCTATAATTAATCTAGCACATGCTAGCAAAATCGTTAAAAGATCTTTATTGGGACAGTTCCTATCTTGAATATCTAACAAAACCCATTGTGCCGTAAAATCCATTGAGCTTATTTGGTAAAATTGAAGATAGTAAGATATACGATTCCAAAAATTGGAAAGTGCAGGACAGTAAAATAACATATGTTCAATTCCAGCCGCGGCAGTATCACATTTAGCACACTTGGATTTATCTGTCAAGGAGTTACCTTGTGACCAGCTGGATATCCTTTGTGGCGTATAATATAGCTCCGTAACTGTCCTATATAGTTGCATTTTCAAGTTGGAAGAGTGAACTATATCATTTAAGTGGGTTAGGGCATTACCAATGTGAACTGAATTAATGTTTTGATCTAATCTACGAGACCATTTAGCTGCAATTTGAGTTGTGTTTTCACCCTTCTCCTTAATAAGCCATTGATATCCCCATTTAATCAGTGATTTAGTTTTTTCTGAATAGATACCCTCAAGAATTTCAGATTGTCCGACTTCCATTATCTTCAATTTGTTGCAAAAAAAATCTCTAAGTTGTCTATATTTAAAGTGCATATCATCAGTAAGCCCATTTGTAATTTTTAAATTCTCAAAATCCATCAAACCATTGATACCATACAGGTCTCCTAGTGTGTTTATACCTAGTCTCATCCACCGATTACCCAAACCATCCGAAAAGATGCCAGGAAGGCCAGGATTATTCCATAGTCTAAGCTCAGCGTTATAAAATGAGCAATTGCTAATGTGCAGGATTTTGTCCCAAATTCTGATAACATGCTTAGCCGTCTTAAATTTTACTCTTTTAAAGTAATTAGGGTCGTGAACCCGTAATAGAAATTGGTTGGCATCTGCCCCCAGCATATAGTGATGAAAAAATAAAGGAGGAGTACTCTTTAATAGGCTCCTAATGTGCAAAAAAAAAGTAGCTAAAAAGTAGAGATTAAAATCCGGAAAGGTAAGTCCCCCCTTAGAGATAGGTAGTGTCAGAAGTTTAACCGCCCTCCGTGCCTTTTTATACCCCCAGATAAAGCTGCTACAGATACCATCCAATTTCTTAAAAAACAGCTTATTTGGCAGTAGCGGTATAGCTCTACACAAATAAAGTAACTTAGGTAAGATTTTCATTTTAATCAGATTTAATCTCCCTAGTAGACTCAGAGGTATCTTATGCCATTTTTTAAAGCTCGCAGTTGTTTCTTTGAGAAATGCCCCATAGTTTATTTCAACAATTTTCTCCACTTTAGCCATAAGCTTTATACCTAAATATACAGCTTCTTTGCAGGTCTTATAATTGCATGCAGCCGGGGTGTAATTAAGTATGATTTGGGTTTTGTTAACATTTAATTTATACCCAGAGATTTCCCCATATTTGTGTGCTTCCTCTATAATTGCTGGCATAGCTTTACACACATCCGATGTATATATTGCGATATCATCCGCGAAAGCTGTTAATTTAAGGGTTATGTCCCCATGTTGAGCAGGTATTATATTTGTTTGGGCATTTAAAGCATTTAAAAAAGGTTCTAAGGATAGAGCAAATAATAATGGTGAAAGGGGGCATCCCTGCCTAGTACCTCTAGAAATCTTAAAATTGTTAGAATCAGTGCCTCCGTAGCTAATCACCGCCCGTGGTTCATCATAGATTGACATAACCCAGTCTAAGTAAGGGCCATTTATACCCATTTTTCTTAATACTGTCCATAGATAATCCCACCCCACTCGGTCAAATGCCTTTTCCGCATCTAACATTATCATACCGAGTGGGGTGTTAGTGGTTTCTGCTACATCCAAGGCAGTTATGGAAGTATTAACATGCATAGTGGTATCTCTACCTATCACAAAGCCATGCTGTTGGGGATTAACAATATCTGGCATATGGGGCGCTAGCCGATTAGCTAGAATTTTAGCAAAAATTTTCACATCGGAATTTAGTAAAGATATGGGCCGATACGATCCACACTCTTTTTCTGGCTTCCCCTTTTTCAAAAAAAATATGATTTTAGCGAGTTTCCATGAAGAAGGAGCTTGTTTAGAAACAATAATAGAGTTAATAACTGTTTGTAGTAATGGAGCCAACTCTTGATAGCAGAGTTTATACAATTCTCCTGGTATACAATCTTCCCCAACTGCCTTACCTAAGGGTAAATGATCGATAGCTATTTTAATCTCCTCAATAGTAATGTTTGAATTTAGATGTTGAATTATTTCATGTTTCAGTTCTCGCGTTGAGCTTAGATGTTGATCAAGATATTTTTCAATGTCTAATTTGCTCGGTAGCTCCTCTGGGGTATATAGATGCTGGTAAAATTTAACAAATTGATTTAAAATTTGATCTTCTTGCCCATATAACACTAAATCTGACCCCATTATTTCCTTTATTCTAGTTTTCGCTTTCCTATCTGCGGTTTTAAAGGCTAATATTTTTCCGATGCAGTCGCCGCCTTCATATTGATCTAATTTGTATTTATGTAATCTAACCGCATACCTTTCCCTTAGCGTTTTCCTAAGTCCAGCTTGTAGCCCTGCTAGTTGTGTTCTAATCAGATCAATATTATTTTTTGATTGCAATGTTGCTTCAGCCAGTTGTGATTCCAGATCTGATAGTTTAGATGTCATATCCTTATTCTTATTGCGATTTTCTGCATTAAGCCTATATACATACTGTTGGACACAACCTCTGATACTACACTTGCAAGTGTCCCATACAGTATTGATGCTCGCTGTGTTATTATTTAGCATAATAAATTCCTGTATATGATTTTTGATTAATGTAATAAAAGTTGGGTCAACCAATAAGTGTCTAGGAAAAGTGAATTTTCTTAGTTTTACATTCTGATTTTCAATGTTGATTTCCACAAGAAGAGGATTGTGATCCGATGTTATTTTGGGACAAATTTCAATCGTGCAATTTTCTAAAATATGTTCAGAGGCCCATATCATGTCAATCCTAGAACATGATCTATGCGGGGCAGAATAATAGGTAAAACCTGGCACCTTTGTGTGTTTAGACCGCCATATGTCTCTAATATTGTTTAGTCTTGCCAATTCTAAAATCGCAGTTCTAACTTTATGCATTCTCTTATAATTCATTGGCCCCGTAGAATCCATTTTATAATTCATCACACAATTAAAGTCTCCAGCAATAATAATTTCCCCTTCCCATTCTAGTAGTTCTAAACTTAAATCTTCATAGATTTTAGGCTTATCAATATTTGGGCCATATACCACACAGAATACTAATTTAGCTTTAGCACCTTGAATCTGTGCTATTGCCCATCTGCCTCTATTATCTGTGGCAGTCTTCATTATATCTAATTGAAGTGTTCTTTGTTTTAAAATAGCAACCCCCCTTATGGTCTCATTCAGCGAAGTACAGATAACCAATTCATAACCTAGTTGTGTTAGCAATTTTTTATCTTGATATTTTATATGAGTTTCTGACAACAGCACTATGTTAGGGTTATACATTTTAATCTCTTCTTTTACTAGATTTCTTTTACTTTTATTGTTTAGGCCATCTACATTCCAACATAAAATTCTTAACTTAAGCATTTATTTAATGTTGATCTTATACATAATGTACTCCTATTCCTCCATGTTTTAACCTTCATTAGCATTACATTCCTACTTTCCTTAAACAAAAATAAAACGTCAAAACTTGCAAACACATTTTTCCTTTTTATCACCACCCCCCACCCCTGACTCCCGTTGCCACCCTTACCCTTGTGGCAACCCCACCCCCTCCCTTGCAACGCCCCGTTTCTAGGGGGGGAGCTCCCCTCTAGCATTGCTGCCGCTGAAGTGGCAGCTCTGTGAAGAAGCATGCATGAGTGGTTGCTCAAACCTAAGTTGATTCATACCTTTAGTACCTTTAGTATCTATATTCAACTCACATTTCAAAGTATCGCAAAATATCGCACTAAAATAGAGGAAGAAGAAAAAGAAAAAAAGGGAATAGAGGGTATATACATATGCCTGTATCTAACCTGCCTTCTTATATATTAGAAAAAAAAAGAGAAGGTAAAAGAAAAAAAAGTATAGCACTAGTTCTCTTTTTCTTTTTGCTTTCTTCTTTCATTATCACATGAGAATTTTTCCAAGCATTGTTCCGCAGATAAAGGATCGGTGAAAAAGGCCACTTGTCCATCCCGAATGACTTTAAGGCGAGCAGGTTCTTGCAGATAGGCCAAGCATCCTATATTTTTAAAGGCATCAATTAATTTCCGGAGTTCCCACCATTTATCCATAGTTACCTTAGTTAAATCAGACTTCACAAAAAAAGTGAAGTTATCAACGGTTACAGGATTATTTGGTTTTGCTTTTAGTGCAACTGCTTGTCGCAAAAGAAAATTGCCAAAGTAAATCAAAAAAGGTCTTGGGAACTTGCTGTTAGTGTTCCTTTGAACTAACGGAAGTCTGTGTACTCTTTGGAGTTGAGAGTCCCAATCGCAATCCGCGAGATCAACAAAGGCCCTTTGAAAAAGTTTGACCACAAAAGCTCTCGGGTCTGACCCCTCAATACCTTCCGGTATTCCAAATAATCTAAGATTTTGTCTTCGGGCCCTATTTTCCAAATCTTCCACTTTGGCTTCCAGAAGGGTCACTCTAGAAGTATTCTGTTTAATAGTAGAAGAAGCATGATTAACATCTTCTTCCACCTCCACTATTCGTGTTTTAATATCTTCAATTTCTTTGCTTATTCCTCCTAGATTTTGACAAATGTCCCTCATGGTTCCTTGTATTTTAGTGTTATCCTCTCTTAGTTGGAGGTATTGTTGTTGACTCTCAACCCTCTGATCTAACAAGGTCTGCATAATTGCCTCCATTGATATGCCTTTTGGTGGTATGAAATTGGAAGTGTCAGAAGAGCATGGCGGATAAGAGTTTCCAGCTTGTACTATAGACCCTCCAGGTATTGTTTCTTGCAGATTTAAATATGTGCCTGTTGGCACTTCAACCGAAGAATCTAATTCCACTACTTTTCCTGGGTTATCTTCAGAATTATGATCAATTTGATCTAGTTGTGTCTGTGTTTTCCTCAAACTGGATACTATAGTTTCCTCGGCTGCGTTTATCTCCTCACTATTTGGATTTGACAGCTCGAGATTTTGTTCCATACTTGATTTCTCGAACTCATTTGATATAGTTTGCAACATAGAGGTATCTAGAGTACCAATAGAAATAGAAGAGACTCCAGGAGTCTCTGAATGTGTCACAACATTTGTGTCATTATTCTCCTCTTCAGAGACTATGATCATGTTACTAGAGACCTCTTGATTCAAAGGTAGTGCATTTACGTTAGAGTCGATTAGGGGATCCATAAGTCTGTCCACGTTTAAGCTTGTATTATTACTTAAATTATCCTCTTGAATTTTACTCAGCTGCCCGTTGAACTCGTCCGGACTGGCCCCCGAGAGTCTTAAGGCCATATTCTTTACTCCGCCTTTAGCTTCTATCCACCTTCTCAAAGGGCTGTCATCAATTAAGCGACTTCTTTTATTTTCGACCAATTGT
Organism: Lissotriton vulgaris; assembly: GCF_964263255.1. Taxonomy (NCBI): domain Eukaryota; kingdom Metazoa; phylum Chordata; class Amphibia; order Caudata; family Salamandridae; genus Lissotriton; species Lissotriton vulgaris. Next base: position 1,434,501,312 of record NC_141685.1, read on the forward strand.
TTACCTGTTGCTTTTAATAGGAGGATTTTTTGTTTCGTCTTAACCTTTCTCTTAGCTTTCCTTGGTACCAATTTTTTATTAGTTATCGCTTTAGGAGTCTCATTGAGCCCTTCTTCTTCTTCCGAAATTTCCTCGTAGTCAACATTTGAATCTTCATCTGATTTAGTTCCAGATTCCTGACCTAAATCAATCACACCCTCTCCCTCCTTCTCCTTCTCTCTTGGTTTGTGTTTATCAATCTTTACACATATGTTATTGCTAGCGTTAGAAATCTCGGAGCCTCCCAGTTGATCTTGTACCATCTGTAGTGGTTTATTGGTTAAATCAGTCTTTGTATTGCTCGCAGTTTCACTAATCTGGCCCAGCTTCGTTTCACTAGTTCCCTTAGTTTCCTTAGTTACAGAGTTTGTAGGCCCCTTGTCTATAGATACTTTATCCGATCCTTTATATATGGAATTTCAATGGTTTTATGCGAGTAAAATAAGGTTTTGTAAATGCAAATCCCTAACTATATATGGCCTAAAACCAATGGTTTTTTCATTGAATTTTCATTGAATTTTCAAGGTTTTGTAAGTGCAAATTCCTAACTATATATCCACTATAACCTATGATTTTTTCTGTGAATTTCTGTGAATTTCATTGGTTTTTTAATAGCAAATATGAAAAGCTTTAAAATGTCAAGTACGTGATAGATAAAAACATTTTCGTATTTATGCACGCTGATGTGCTTTGAACGCTGCCCCCCCCTCCCCTCTTTTCTCTTAGTAGTACTCTCTCTTTGCAGATACTGAACAGTAGTTAACGCAGGCCTTTGCCCCCGTTGTAATCCGTCGTGCCTGCTTGTCTCTCCATTTGATTGATTGTTATCCAAGCATTTACTGTTTTAGAATTGGTTCTCTTTGGATCATTCTCTATTTACAAACAAGCACAAAGTCGCAATACTCTGTTTAGTTTTTGCAGATAGTGAAAAATCGTGTAAAAAAATAAAAGTAATCGAGCAAAATCAGTAGGCCACTAATTGGATCTCTTTTTGACCTCGCTAAAATAGAAATATTAGGAACAACCCTTCATGAGAAATACGAAAATAGTGAGATGAACTGAGCTCCACACCATTTTTTTTTTTTTTAACTTCATTTTTATTGCATCACCAATATAAATGTACAGACAATATACTTAGCATTAACAACACATCATGTACAAGGCTTAGTTAGATCCAGTCGATCGCCGGCAGGGGGTTATATCTCGAGCTTGGCGCGGGTGACCTCAACCCTGCCCATTTCTTGTGCCTCCTTACAGTGTCCGACCGCTTCATCAAGCAAATAACCCTGGGACGCTTTTGTGTTTTTCTCCCCTCCCCCTCCCCAAATTTCGGTACCCCAATACCCCTCCAAAACAGCCTCCTACCCACCCACCCCCCGTGGTCGCTCTGCGCTGGGTTAACAGTGTAAAAGTGTCTGGTGCGTTGCAGGAGGAAGTAAACTTTCGCTAAGGTGTGTTCTCCTGTGTAGTGTTAGGGTCTGCTCCATCTGGTTCACTCTCGCCATCCTGCCCCTTATCGTCCACATCCCGGAGTGCCTGCACCATCAACTCCCATGCCGTCGCCCTCTCCAGCGCCTTCTCATCATTCAACCTCCATGCCAACTGGTATCGTAGGGTACTTTCACACGCGGCCCATCTCAGACATTCTCCATACCATCTTTTATACGTGGGCCCCACTCTGGACTTCCAGTTTCTCGTGATCTCCCGCTTGGCCAGGATGAGCCCCAAATCTATAAATTTACTAGTCATCCTAGTCCTAGGTGTATGCGGGAACCAATGTAGGACGCCAACCGCTTTAGTAAACTGGATATCCCTGTCTGTCGCTGCGTTAAGGGCCCGCCCAACTTCCTGCCAATAATCTCCCAAGGAGGGGCAATCCCACAGCATATGGCACAAATCCGCCCCAGCTGTGTTACATCTGGGGCAAGCAGCGTCAGTCGCCCCAAAATACTGTTGGATTTTCCCAGGGGTGAGGTATGCCCTGTGAATTACATAAAAGTGAATCAATTGGAACCTAGCGTTCCTCGAGCTCTTCCTTGCCCGTCTTAGCAACTGGCTCCAGGTCGTGTCTGGCATCTCCACTTGGAGGTCCAGCTCCCACTTGGCCTTCAGGGCTGCCAAAGGTTGCAAGACCTCCCGCTGCATCCTGGAGTAGAGGCACGTGACAGCCTTAAAGGTTCCCGCCGCCATCATGGCGTATTGGCAGGCCATCGAAGTGCCCGGTTCCTGCAGCCCTTCCCCCCAGTGGGCTCGCATAGCGCCCGTGACTGCTGCGTGCAGCAAGTAATCGCCCCTCGGAAGGTCAAATCGCTCCTGCAGGTCCTGAAACGGCAGCAACACCCCATCTTCGTAGAGGTCACCCAGCATTAGTATTCCCGCCTCCTCCCATCCCAGCAAGCGCGACCAGTCACCCCCGTGTGGGAGGGCGGTGACCATCCCCAGCGGAATTTCGGGGGCATACATAAGGCGGACACCCGCCCGCTTACGGGCCCGGTCCCAGGAAAGCCGGAACGTCTGCTCCTCGACCGTCAGATCTCCCACCCGGAGTTTCTGGTGCAGCGTAATATATGCCAGAACGTGTCGCGGGGTGCCTTCTACTCTCGCGTCCTCGGGGCCTCTATACACTCTCGCCACCTCCTGAGTAAAGGTCTGCAGCTGCGCAGCTAGGTAATACCCTTCAAAATCTGGCACTGCCATACCTCCTTCATCTTTGGGGCGCAACAGCATGTCGAGCGCTATGCGCCTCCTACCCGTGCCCCACAAGAACGCTATGACCAGTGACCTCAGGCGTTTGAAAACCGAGCTCGGTACCCACACCGGTAGTGTCCTAAAATAATACAAAAGCCTGGGCAGGGCTATCATTTTAAGCAGGGAAATTCTACCAGCCAGGGAGAGCGGCAGGGTTGCCCAGAAGTCCATGGACCCCCGCAGGGCGTTAATACAGCGAGTGATGTTACCTTCCAGCAGGTCGGACGGGGCGTGGTAAACATAGACCCCCAAATAATGCAGACAGCGCGGCTCCCATCGGAGTCCCTGAGCAGTGAGTGGGCACGGTTCTCCCGGCCTCAGGGGAAACAGACAGGATTTAGGCCAGTTGACCCTCAGGCCCGACAACCTACCGAACTGTCCCAGTAGCTGCCGCGCCCCCTGAAGCTCGGGGCCCGCGTCGGCCAAAAACATCAGCAAGTCATCCGCGTACAGGGAGATGAAGTGCGGTCTCCCCCTAAATGACAAACCTGCGTAGTGGCGGCCCAGTCTGGCTTCCGCAGCGAAGGGTTCCATCGCCAACGCGAATAGGAGCGGGGATAGGGAACAGCCCTGTCTAGTGCCACGCCCAATCGGGTATTGACTCGAGATCAGTGTGCCCACTCGGACCCTCGCTACCGCCTCGGTGTAGAGGACCTTGGTCCATTTTATATATCCGTCCCCCAGCCCGAAGCGACGCATCACCTCATACAAGTATCCCCATTCAAGACTGTCAAATGCCTTCTCAATATCAATGGAAAGGACAAATGGGGAGACGGCGTCCGGCCAGTCCACACCCATCAGTCTCGTGAGTCTACGAATGTTATGGGTGGTGTTGAGTGTCGGTATGAAACCGCACTGGTCACCGTGAACCAGGCCTTTCATGTGTACCAGCAGTCTGTTGGCCAGAATTTTACTGAGGATCTTGTAGTCCGTCGTCAACATAGACAACGGACGATACGAGGACAGCGCCGCACTCTCTCTGCCCGGCTTCAAGAGCGGGATCATGAGGGCCTCGCACATGGAGCCCGGGAGTTGGCCCCTCTCCCGCGCCTCGTTGTATACCTCGCGCAGCCGTGGTGCCAGGTACTCTAGGTATTTGCCATAAAATTCGATCGGCAGTCCGTCAAGGCCCGGGGTCTTATTCCTAGCCATCTGTTTTATAGCACAACCTATTTCTCCAAGAGAGATGGGCCGACCTAGCTCTTCTGCCTCCGAGTCCTCCACTCGCGGCAACTGTAATCCGTCCAAGAACTCCTCAAGCTCCTCTGCCCCTCCTGTTCCACCACTCTCATAGAGCCCTTCATAATAAGCACGAAACTTGTTCAGGATCCCGGGTTGAGTGTGGCAGGGCTCCTCCCCTGGCTCCTGGATCCCCATGATCGGCACTCCCCCCCGGATTGGGTTAGCAAGCCAAGCCAACATTGACCCCGCCTTATCACCTTCCGCATGCGCCCTTGTCATGTACGCCTTGTGGTCGAAACTACGCAGCCGCTCCAGCTCTACCGCCAGCCCCTCCCGTGCCCCGCTAAGCCCCTCCTGCAGTTCAGGGTGATTCGGGCGCCTCTTCTCTAGTTCCCTCAGCCTTGTCTCAGCCTTATCTAAGTCATCCAACAGAGTCTTCCGAGCCCCTGCCGCGTGTCCAATACAGTGTCCCCGCACCACCACCTTGAACGCATCCCATTCAACCGCCCTCGTGGAGGCCGAGCCACTGTTCTCCTCAAAATACCTCTCAATGCGCTCACTCAGGGCCTCCCTGAACAACAAATCGTCCAGGGTATCAGGTTGCAGGCGCCATGTTGGCACGCAGTTAACAGTCACCATCCATTCCAGAGACATCAACAAGGGGTTGTGGTCCGATATCGTCCTGGCCAAGTATTCCGCCCCTCCCACCGCGGGGAGCACACATGCCGAACAAAGAAACGCATCCAGCCGCACATGCAAATCATGCAGGTGTGAGTGAAAGGAATAATCCCTAGCGGTGGGGTGCAACGCCCTCCATGCATCCGTGAGGGCCCAGCTCTCCTGCCATTCCAACCTACGCTTAGCGACCCTATGTACTGGGGACGCGCGCAGCGGGGGATGGGACCTATCTAGTAACACATCCTCAACCGAGTTGAAGTCCCCCCCCAAGAGGACCGGCCCTGCCAGGTAACCCGCCAATTTGCCCGAGATGGCAGACAAGAAGGCGGGCAGGTCTACATTAGGAGCATGAACCACAACAACAAGAGAGAAAGGGTCAATAAGTTACTCTTGTACCCCTTAGGAATCATATATCAAATCAACGAAAGAGTACTAATAATAATTATAATACAAAAACATTTTTGAGTACAAAAAAGAGGCAATGAGGAGTAAATAACTACCACCATCCAGTGGGGGAAATATTACACCCAGACAAATAAGGTGAAAACGACTAAACCTTAGTCGAAAAAAAGAGAACCCTCAGGCACCAACTACATTAGGAGCATACACATTACAGAGAGATATCACCCTGCCTCTTAGCTTCCCCTCCACCGCCACATATCTGCCCTCAGGGTCCACCAATGACTTTGAGACCTGGAAGGGGACCCCCGCCCGTATCCAAATTAGTGCCCCCCTTGCAAAAGCCGAAAATGTCGTGTAGAATAGCTGCCCCCTCCAGCGCCTTTGCAGAGCCGCCCCTTCCTGCTTATTAAGATGTGTCTCCTGCAGGAACGCTATATGAACCCCCCTACGCTTGAGGTACGCCTGGACTTTATGTCTGCGCGCCATGGACTGCATACCCCGCACATTCCAGGTCACACATTTCAAAGCCCCAGTGCTAGCCATCCCCCCCTACACAACCGGACCATACAGCAAAGAACAATGTCCGCACAAGTCCCGCGACCACGGGCCCACCCACCCACCCTCTCCAAACAGGAAGCTGAACCCCCCCAACAACAACTGCCTCCCGAGCAACCCCAACTGCTCGCAACTCCCACCCCCCCAGGACAGGCCCCCCCGCAACTGGAAGTACCCCCATCCAAACCAACACTCCCGACCACCCCTCAAGGAGAGGTGGTAATGTTCGCAGTCCCCACTGCGATGACCTTAGGGGCCAGTAAGGCGCGGCTCAATGCGATAGTACCTCAAAACAAACCAGCCCCGCGCGCTCCACCCCGCAATCCCCTCATTACAGCTCCCCAAAACCTCAATCAATAATGTTCCACTGCTGCGGGCCCAGTGCCCCGGTGTCCAACCAACGAGCCCACTCCACCAGTTCAGTTCAACACGCCTCCAATATCTCCTCCGAAGTCTGCGGCGTCACAATAGGGCCCCGGGCTCCACCAAATTCCGATTGTCCTGTCTCCGAGCCCGTGCCCGGGTCCTCCGATTCCGTGCCCTTCCCGGACCGAGTCCTGGCGGTCCTAGATAAGTCCACTACCGCCTGTAGTGCCGCCTGCCTTTCCGCCTCCGTCTGCGACACCGATGGTTTCCCGGTTCTCTTGCTGTTCCTCCTGATCCGTTGGGACTGCCTGACCGGCTTCGCCACCTTGGCCTCCTCCTCCCTGGCCTTGGCACCGTCCGTTCCCGCTTTATAAGTGTCCCACCAGTCCCAAGCGTCCGCGGAAGTTGTGAAGAATAGTGTTTTCTCATCCACCACCACTCTTAGCTTGGCAGGGAACAACAGGGAGTACTTGATGCCTTCCTGGCGGAGCTCCCGCTTGAGGGACAGGAAGTTTGCCCGGAGCCGCTGCGTCTCAAACGTGTAGTCCGGGAACATGGTGACTCTATTGTTCTCCACTTGAAAGGGCCCTGCTTCTCTCGCCCTCTGTAAGAGCCAATCTCTGTCCCGATAATGGAGCAACTTGAACACCACCGGGCGAGGAGGAAGGCCCAAGGCTGGCGGGCGCGCTGGAACTCTATGTGCCCGTTCCAGGGAGAAGAAGGGGGACAGACCTTCCGGTGCCACCTCCGTCCGCAGCCAGTTATCAAGGTATCCCACCATGTCGTCGCCTTCAATTTTTTCCGGCAGGCCCACTAGGCGTACGTTGTTGCGCCTGTTTCTGTTTTCGGCATCCTCGGCCCTCCTTTCCAGCACCTTCAGGCGGTCCATCACGTCTACCATCTGGGCCTTCATCGTTTCTTGGCCCGGGGCTAATTCCTTAACCGTGATCTCCACGGATTTCACCCTGTCTTTAAGTTTGTCGTGGTCGGCCTTCAGGAGGCCCAAGCCCGTCGCCACCTGAGCGATATCTTGCTGCAGGGCGTCCTTAGTGGTGGCGATGGCCTCCAGGATACGATCCTGCATCCGCTGCAATGCCGCTTGGTCTCGCTCCGCTCCCTCCGCAGCCTCAGTGTCGGTCGCGCCATCTCCCTTCCCCTTTGGCTTCCCCATCTGGGCCGGCTTGGGCGGTGGTCTCCGAGTATCTTCCTGGTCACCCTCCGAGTGCCGTCGGGGTTTCGTTCTTTGGCAGGGTTCCCGGGCCCAGTTTTGTCACCAAGTAGTAGGAAACACTGAGCGATCGCAGCCCGGCCTACGCCAGACGTGCCAGGGGCCCGGGGCTCTCGTCACTGGGCCACTGCCGCACTGCCGTCGCTCCTACTAGGGGGGCGGTCCTCAGCCACCGCCCAAGAGTGCTCCCAAAGTCCACTCGGCACCCGGGGAGAGGCGCGATGTGGCCGCCAACACCCTTGATTCGTCAGGGAGCAGTCCTCAGTGGGTATCCGGGCAGATATCTCCGTCGTGTCTGCTCTCATGCCCTCGCCGCCATTTTGGGGTCCGCGACTTCTCGCCTGGATTCAACTTTCAAAGTCGAAATACTGCTGTGGGATGGCTCGGTGTCGTCCCCCGTGGGCCTCGGACCCGCCGCAGTAACGTCCAGTACCGGATGGTATCGGTCACCTCGGGGTCCGATCAGATTTTCAGGATATTTTCCGGGATCGGGCACGGAGCTCCGAGCTCACGCTGCCTACCTCCCTGAGCTCCACACCATGAGGGCTGCAAGACAGCTCGACTCCGTCACCCACCCCGCCCAAAATAACGACAAACTCTATGCAAATATTAAAAATATAGACAACACACCAGCAAAGAAACACGGTAAAACATTTTATTAAATAACTATTTACATAACTATTTTATACTTTTTATTGCCCGATCCGGCTAGCTCAATCGATCGAGCATGAAACTCATGCACTCTGATAGCAAGTGTTGCTACTGATGCTATGCAGACCAAAACTGGTTTTCAGTTTGTACATTTTTCTAGATTTTTCAATCCAAGGTTGGTTGACTTTGTAGAACGATGGCTTCAGATTTTCAACATACGGTGTGGTGGCGCGGACTGGGAGGGGGCGCTTCGCTCCTGCCCCCTCCCCAAGTAAGTTTTTCATACGTGAAAGTACGTTAATGGTTTGGGTCCCTGAGTTGCTTCAATGTCACTGCCATTCTCAAATGGCATAAGTTCTGGATGTTGGGTGCCATAGTTAAGAGTTCTGAGCAGTGCTTGTAACACTGTCTGAAGCTTATTTCCACCTACTGCAGCTTCACTATTCTCAAAGTAAGTGAGTGTCGTTTGTGGACCTGACTGCATTAGAAAACAATGTGATATGTTACCTTCCTAAACAGCTTGACGGAGGCCCCTGAGGGGCGGTGTGATGGACATGGACTCGGAGAAGACGCTTGGCTCCGACACCCTCCCCAAGTCTTATAGCACTGGTGTAGCCTGAGATCGCCCCCGACATAAGCGGCCGGCTCCCGGGGTCCGGCGGAACTTTTTGCCTTTTGATGACTCTTCAATTCTGGACCTTGTCCCACAATCCGTTTGACCTGAAGACACGCTGTAGTGGGGCGCCCCTTTACCGTTTCAGTTGCCATTCCGCCCGCTTTTCCTACACTGTGCCTCTTCCGCCATTCACCTGTTTACCGCCCGCTCTTGCGACTACAGCGTCTCGCTCATCATGTAGTTGAGTTGCTCCCGCTCTAGGCGGCTGCCACAGGACTCTCAAAATGGCTCTTCAGATTTCGGCGTGGTCCACTAAAATGGCCCTGGGACACCTTGGAACTCGGACGCTTGTCTACAAAAGTCTTGGGGGCCCCCGACTCCCGCAGGCCACGACGGAGCTACGAGATGGTGGTGCTCTCATGCTGACGCCAGCTTCAGTCTGAAACATCCAGAAACACTGTAGACTACCAATTCGATCAGTTCCGGTAGGGCCCCAACGTGACCCGGTAGAGAAGAACTTGCCCTCCCCTCTTTGACTGATGGTTCTTGTTGCCTGTCCCTTCTGTTGTCATTTAACAGAACTTTTTAGACTGCTGGATCATTCAGACTGAAGTTGGCGTCAGCATGAGAGCACCACCATCTCGTGGCTCCGTCGTGGTCATTCCGCGAGCAATCATGGCAGCCGCTCCCCACCGGAAGCCTGCGGGAGTCGGGGGCCCCCAAGACTTTTGTAGAATCTTCACGGCTGAGGGGACGCTTTTCGAGAATGGAGCCCAAGCCCTAGCAGGCAAGCGTCCGAGTTCCAAGGTGTCCCAGGGCCATTTCAGTGCACCAGGCCCAAAACCGAAGAGCCGTCCGCCATTTTAAGAGTCCTGTGGCAGGCGCCTATCGCTGCACTGCAAGAGTGGGAGCAACTCAACAACATGGTGAGCGAGACGCTGTAGCCGCAAGAGCGGGCGCAACTCAGCTGGATGGCCGCCACCTGGGGAGGCCCGTTCACGCCGCCTCCCCCACGCCCCCCCCCCCCGGGCCGCCGCACGCCAATTTTCGGAGCAGCATTGTAGGATACCAAAACCAGTGCGGCAGTTTACTGGACATCACCTGGGTGCCATCAACATCTCAGCGCGTTCTGCTGCCTTGGGACTATTCGCACAACAGACCGCTACTGACGAGGCCTCCCCTCGCCCCACCCGGGACGCCCCACGCCAATTTTCGGAGCAGCATTGTAGGATCCCAAAACCAGTGCGGCACCCAGGCGACATCACCTGGGTGCCGTCCAGAACTCTGCACGTTGTGCTGCCTTGGGACTATTCGCACAAAAGACAGCTTCTGACCATTGTTGCTTTTTTGGGTGAAAAATGTTTAAATGTTTTTACAGTTTTTGTTCCGTTCATTATAGTTAAATGTTAATAAAGTTTTAAAATCTAACTTTGTTGGAGTGCTATATATGTTTAAAAAATCGGGTGAATGGGGCCTTGAATCGGGTTATTGTCATGTGTGGGCTTTGCAAGTGTACTGCTACAAGATCGGACATTTCAAACTCAAATGCACGTTCTTTTTCTTACCTTTCCGAAGCATGGAGCGCAATAGCAGGCAGAGAAAGGGTGACGCACGTGTTGAACACTGCCTGGCCTGGCAAGTTGCTGGCAGTGCCCCCTCCGCCCGCTCCTGAAAGAGGGCACACACACACCGCCGCCCCGAGTACTTCACAAATCTTTAAAAGACCATGCGCTTGTTCATGAGGCTTAAATGGTTTATCACCCCTTCTAGAACCCCTGCATCGACCCTCTGACGTTTCCTGGAAGAATTAGCACGTAACACAATACCAAGCCCTGTCAGCTGAAACCCCCGAGGAATCATGGGGCATATTATCAAGGGGGTTTATTTCCGCTTTTTGGACTTTAAAAGCCAAAAAAAAAAGAGATAAAGTTATCTCCCTATTACCAAGCTGTCGCTAACACCAGTTAGTGACAGCTAAAAGGTGATAGCGACCATCTTGGGCCCCGCTTTGCATATCAGTGATATTTATCACTAATGACATGCAAAGTGGGCGTGCCAAGATGTTAGCGACTGGAAACAGTCCCTAACCATCGCTATCTCCTATTACCAACTTTTGGAGATATTCGCGCTAAGCGCGAATATCTCCAAAATCTAACACCTGCCCTGAGCAGTTCTTAGCCATGTTATCCAATGGGAGGTGGATAACATGGCTAAGAGCATTTGCTCGATAATACATGAATATCGCTGACTTTTCTGCGATAATAGCAAAGTTTATCTGCGATAAAAATCGCCGATGTGCGGCGATAATTTTTGTCTCTAAACAAGTTAGAGACAAAAATTATCGCTAGTTGTTCGTAATATGCCCCCGGGTTTTTGCTTGCAGAAATCGGGAGGCGGGAGACTAGCACTGAAATCAGTAGTCTCACGCCTGAATCGGGAGGGTTGGCATGTCTGAATTCTCTACAGCAGGGGCCATAAACTACATCCGCAGGGGTAGGTGATAGCCTGGGACCAGCCTGGCATCTAAAATGGCTGCCGTGCACGACAAAATTGTGGCATTGGAAAAAAGGCAAGATGGCGCAGCCGCTGGAAGAGATGTATCAACATATATGAGCCTCCTCAGCCACCCTCAGGAAACATAGGGGATTAGGATACGTCTCCCGCACCCCCTTATACCTAGTAATTTAATTAACGAAGCACAAAATGGCGAATTCCCGTTTCGCTACCAGTTTGCGGCCCAGTTCGCGGCCCGTGAAGCGCTTCTACCGTGAAAAATCATTTTTTTTTTCATTTTCCCCACGGGACCCTTTAATAACCCCAACAACATTCCTAGGGGGTCAAGAGGGGGATACCTTGCCCCCTTTCATTAAATTCCCCCTTCGTTTTTCACCTCTTCTTCTCTCTCGATCCTACCGAGAGATAAGATGGCGGCCGCTCCGGACTGTCACGCAGCAAAAAAAAAAAAGCTCACGCACAGCCGCTGGAAGAGATGTATCAACATATATGAGCCTCCTCAGCCACCCTCAGGAAACATAGGGGATTAGGATACGTCTCCCGCACCCCCTTATACCTAGTAATTTAATTAACGAAGCACAAAATGGCGAATTCCCATTTCGCTACCAGTTTGCGGCCCAGTTCGCGGCCCGTGAAGCGCTTCTACCGTGAAAAATCATTTTTTTTTTATTTTCCCCACGGGACCCTTTAATAACCCCAACAACATTCCTAGGGGGTCAAGAGGGGTATACGTTGCCCCCTTTCAATAAATTCTCCCTTCGTTTTTCACCTCTTCTTCTCTCTCGATCCTACCGAGAGATAAGATGGCGGCCGCTCCGGACTGTTTAGAATGTTGACAGACACCGGAGAGCCAATCAGCTTTCTGCGCGCAAAGTTCCGTTTCGCGAAAAGTAAGCGGACCGGATCGCTGCCCAGAGCGCTGTTACAGATATATATCTTGTTTTGAACGTTAATTTCTCAAAAACTACTGGAGCACATATATTGAGACCTAGCAAAGGCACATCGGGCTAACAGTCCCTACAATTTTGCCAAGTTTCGTGCAAATCCATTCAGCCGTTTGAGCTAAAAGTGAGTCCAACCGCCCTATGGAAAAATGAATGGGAAAAACGCGTTTTGGGACCCCCCTTTTTTATCGGCCCCCCCTTGACGAAACCCCACCAAATTTTCAGGGGCTGCTCAGAAACAGAATGTGCCATTTTCCTGAAAATTTCAGCCGATTCCGTCCACAAACGCCAAAGTTATTAGACATAGAATTTTCAAAAATGCCATAGGGAAAAAATCCTAACTATATATACCTACTGGCGAACGCCAGTAGGTAATATAGATTATCTTTTTATCATATGCAATGGATCACCAGAAAGTACATCTCTTTTCCTAGAGTCTCTAAATGCTAACATTCTTAACCTCAAATTCACATGCTCCATCAGTGACTCAACTGTACATTTTCTAGATTTGGAAGTTTTTGGTACAAATGGTAAAATACATATGCGTACATTCAGAAAGCCCACAGCTAGGAATTCTATTTTGCACTGTGACAGTTTTCACCCACAGAAACTGAAGTATAGCATTCCCTATGCCGAGCAATTACGCATGAAAAGAAACTGCAGTGAAACAGGCTCACTACAAGCTCAAAGGAATCTAACGGATAGATTCATTTAGAGGGGATACTGTCAGGCAGTGCTAGACCAAGCAATGAGTATGGTTGTTAAGCTATCTAGGGAGGAGATCCTATTGGATACTAGAAGAAAAAATAAAAGTGCCGAAGACTCACTACAAGATGTAAGGATGATAACCGGGTATAGTGCCTACCATGCCAGTGTGAGAGACTGCATGAATAGGCATTGGTACCTGGCTAAAGGAGATCCTACACTTGGAGATTTAGCCTCTAAAAAACCACTGGTCTCATATAGAAGAGCAAAATCTAGGAGACCGGAGCTGGTTAATAGCAGCCCTGAAATAATCAATCCTAAAAACTGGCTCACAAATAATCCAGGGTTCAATAAGTGCCCCAAGTGCAAGGCCCGTAAGCATGGTGTAAACATGAAAGAAATACAGTTGCCTTTAATGCACAAACCGTGGAGGATTCCTCGGTTTTTCAACTGCAGAAGTGACCATGTGGTATATGTGCTGCAATGCACGTCCACTTTGGTATATGTTGGTAGCACTGTACACATGGCTCACGTTGGGATCCTCCAACATCCTAGAGCAATCAGCAACAAGGATCAAGCTTATCCGGTCGGTCGCCACAATAATGAAGTACATGGTGGCAGAAGTGAGGAACTAACTTATTTTGTAATTGATTCGGTCCCAAAGAGGAGGAGAGGGGGAAATCAGGAAAGAAAATTAAGACAACTAGAGTCCCGGTACATTTTAATGTTTGACTTCAAGACCACCAATGTTTTAAATTCTGATGAGGCTCTATATGTACATTTGAAATGATGAAGAATAGAACCAATAATGAGTGAGTGTGCAGAATAGTGATAAGATTGGAAAAAGGAGAAAGAAGATAAGAGAAACTCAAAGAGATCCAAGATTTGCACACCCCAAGAGTCGAATTTGAACCACACTGTAGATGCTGATTTGGAGAGATTTGCCTCAGTTATATTATTTGATGACTAAAATGCGTATTTAAGTATTGTAATTAGATATTTATTTGTACCAATAAATATATGAATTTGTGCTGAGGTGGACAACCTATTAGAATGATGTTTCATAATTGCTCCCACAATAGGGAAAGAGATATAAGGAGAGATTCAGTGTGGTAAAATATTATTTAGGTGAAGGATTCAAGTTCTAATCATATATGTCTATAATGTTTTAGCCAGTTTTAGATTAATTCAAATTGTTTTTATTGGAAGTAATTGATTTATATTTGCACATGCACCCTGATGGCTATAATAGCTGCTATTGCAACTTTGCACATATCTTGACTGTTTCTGCAACTTTGTACTTTCCTATAGGTGGTGGGAAACGATTTCTTCACCATACAGCGCAGCAATCCGAAAAATGAGTGACCTTTCTCTGCACCTGGAATCCTACCAAGGATGTGATAATGACTTTAATTTGAATTTATCGCAGGAACCCACTGAGGGAGTTTGACTGCTCGAGGAAAATACATATCCCAGGATGCCATTAACTGCACTATGCAAAACCTACTAAAGGAACAGGAAATAAACATGCATGTGAAAAAGTAAACATAAAAGAGAGCCTTTCCTGTGCAAATTCTTGTGAGCCTCTGAGGAAGATGCTACGACATTGAAACGCGTCAGGCTAGGAATAAACAATCTGGAATGCAGAGAAGAGTTAAAGGTGAAAGCCAGATGGCTGGATTGTTGCTGAGTGCCCTCCCGAAGCTCCAGGCCATTTGTTGAAAAAATATATATATACATAAATATCCGAATAGACATTTCACAAACACAAACAAAGCATGCATATGATGGGTCACAATCTGAACAGAAGTGCAACTGTTAGTTTAAAAAGTGTAAATTCAGCAGAAAATTATCAGGTATGGAAAAATATTTGTAAGAATTAGCGGCGCCTTCATAAGCACATTGAGTCATTAGCAAAACACAATATTCAAGACAAAAATGCAGTTGCAACAACTTACCAACACCACAACATCAAGAATGCCTCAATTAATACACAATGAAAAATAAGAAAAAAACTGACAGAAAAAAATTATTACTTTGTCGAAAAATATCTTAGCCCGCTCCTAAGCACGTGTTACCTGATGAAGAGGGGAAGCTTTGCGCAGTACACGGGACTAAGTGAGCCCGATAGTCTGTCAATATCTCCTCCAGTACAAAGATACGGTAACAACAATTTACGTGGAAACAAACAACAGCTTGACAACCACAGGCCCCCCTTGGCCAAGCACAAGCTACACCTAATCTCCAAGGTTCAAACTTTCCCTAATGTCTGAATTACGCCCTATATCACACCCAGGGGTCATGGGTAACATCTGTATCATGCCCAACGGTCCAAGCGTAAAAACCCATCACTTCTTTCGTATAACAACAGTTTTAGAAGCCGGTAGTACTGAGAAAACCCTTGAAGACTAAAATATAAGATCAAGATGATGGCCCTATATCACACCCAGGGCCTATGCGTGCCATCTGTATCACACCCAGTGTTCTAAGCAGTGAGGCCTTGCCCCTGTATCACACCCAGGGGGCAAGCATACAAGCTGTATCACGCCCAAAGGTCCAAGTGAGAAACAACTTTCACCTTTCCTAGCGTGCTGGCTATCGAAGAAAGGTGACCTCCATGTGATTGCCTTCTTGGCTGCCTTGCGGCTACTCAGTTCGGACCCATAAAATAGACAATATGTCAATTCCTGTCAGTGGTAGGTTGCACAGGTTACATTTTCACACTTATTCCTAGGTTGCCATAAGCCAAATGCTGGGACTAAGTAACAGATGTAGTCTCTTACCCACTGCTGGTGGCTTCAGGATGGACCTCCGTCCGAGGATTTAGCAGAACTTCTAGTCAATTGAGGGGTCTGCTCAGCTTTCTTGCTGCGCAGATGTGAATCTTTCAGCAACGCTGCCTTTTCCTTCTTGAATATGAATTTACTTTGAAAAAACAAAGACAAGAAGTGTTTGGCAAAACAAGAACAGTTGGTTTAATCAGACAGTGCGGCCTGGAGTACAGTATAAATGTAAAAAAATGTAAATTGATATTTGTATAGCGCACTACTCACCCGCAAGGGTCTCAAGGCGCTTGTACGAATACCGCTGTGGAACCCATCCTGGCTTTCCCTGTGAGGCGTCCACTCCTGGGCACCCCCAAGGTGGAGGCCAGGCATCCTTAGCGTTTTGGGTGCCGTTGTGGAGATTAAGCAAGCTATTGCCCAGAGTTGCAGAGTGGGACTCCATGATTGGAATAGGCACCGAGGCGAGAATAATCAGATCAGTGGAATTTTGAGCCCAAGACCCGCCGAGGCGGGGAATTGAACCCTGGTCCCGGGTTAGACCTCTGCATCAGGGTCTGCTGCTCTAACCATTGAGCCACACTTCTCCAGAAATGGGTCAGAGGACTGACTCAAAGTCAAAGTTTTGAGCTCCTATATATACATTTCTTGGAGCATAATAACATAATTCATAGATCCTGTTTAGGGAGAGGAATGTGGGCCTAGTTATGGAGCCATAAATTACTCCCACCTGATGACAAATGCAAGTAGGTCTCAGCTTTGTGAGGACATAGTGAGGGTCAGTGGGTAATGTGCCCAAATGTTCGGCATGGGGAGCGTGTGATCACTGCATGTGCTGTGTCTTGATTGGCTAAGTGTTCCTAACTTCATGTGGCATCAAACTTTATGATGTTTTGCCATGTGGTTTATTAGGGCCAATCTTCCATGACCATTGTGGTATCGCTGCCTATCTGTAGATGAATCAGGGTTCTTCGGTTTCCGTGCTACCCCACCTGTTGACTGTCAATTGATTGCCTCAGGCCTAGGTCAGAGGGACTGCATGACCACATATGTCTGTCTTGGGGTTGATGGAGAGGTGATGTTGTGTGATTTTGATAACAGTGACTCGATTTCGCTTTTATGCACACATGTATCATTGCGTACATCATTAACATTGCCTTGTTGTCATTTTTCTGCTGGAAAAACAGAGCAGGATAAAGAAAAGCAACATGGCCTGAACTGCCTTTTTCCTCCACTGCTGGCTCTGGCAGCAGGCATTGTGAGGTCAGAACACAACTGCAATAAGTTTCTATAGTTGAGTGCCGAGTTCTGAGGTAATTGCTTTATAATCGCCAACTGAGTGTGTTACAAGTCACCGATTACAAACAATTTAGAGACAGGTTGTTATATAGGGATTGCAGAATCCTATGTATTATAATGTACTAAACTCAGGCTGTAGTTTTTTGGAAGGCATCAGTACAACATGAACTTTTAACAACTGCCATGCGTGCATGCCTGTAATTCTTCTCACCTCTACAGGATGGAGAACGAAGGAAACAACAGAAAACATATGTTCACCATTCACTTTACAGCAATAGCCAGACTGCAAAGATGAAAAACAAGCCGTACGCATTTGGAGCAAATCTGTGCTAATCAAGATACTTCTTTCAGGACAAAAGCAGCTAAGAAAGAACGTAGAGAAATAAGCAGTTTAAACTTCAGGAAGAACTCAAGTGAACCACCACAGGCTGATCAAATAACTTTATAGACACGCAAAGTTTGAATGTTAGAGGATAATTGAAGCTTCAAGTATTAAATTAGAATCATTGTACAGGACATAAAGAAGGATAATGGCCTTAAAAGCTATTTATGTGACGTAAGGAAACAGAACCAAGATGTTCCAGAACACACCCCCGGCTGAATCAAACACAAATTGCAGGCATTACAGGAGGATGGAGGGATAAGCTACGCGAACAATGAGCACCAACTCCAGGCACTTTATGTTGCAAGATACACCACACTGAGATCTGAATGTGAATATCATTAAGTGGCTGCATCATTTTATTAAACATTAACATTGTAAATGTGTTTACCCCAGTGCTGCCCTCTGGTTATTACATTTAAAGCCCAGTAAAGACATTTTATGTGAACCAAACTGTCAATATCTATAAAAAAGGTATTTGTCTACCAAACAAAGTGCACACTGTACCAAAGGTCGTATCGCAAAGCAGTGGCTGGCCGACTGTGTTTTTAACCAGCTCTTCAGTTTGTGCTGCAACTGATGTACAAATACAGCATATCATAAAATGACCATTTGGCAGGCAGGATTCTCTGAATCTTGCCCTATTTATACTACTGAGCCAGGATTGTGTTTGCAAATTTGTCTAAATGAGCTGTGAATGCATTGATGAAGGGCTGGAAATGACTTCAGACTTCCACCTGCGCATTCACAATTACAGAATGGCTGTTCTTTTTAGGTCTGGTGTTAGAAAGTTATAGTTAGGATTTTTTTCAATGCAAATTCTCAAAATTCTATTGTGCATAACTTTGGCGCCGGTTGACGAATCGGCCTGAAAATTTCCTCAAATTTGCCTCGCAGAGCTCCGATCCTTCCCTAAAAGTTTCGGGGGGAATCGTCAAGCGGGGGCCGAGATAAAAGGGGGGTCCCAAAACGTGCTTTCCCCATGTTAATTTCCATAGGGCGGTCGAACTCACTTTTAGCCCGAACGGCTAAATGGATTTCCACCAAACTTGGCAAAATTGTAGGGACTGGTAGCCCGAAATGCCTTTGCTGTGTCTCAAGATATGTGCTCCAGTGGTTTTTAAGTAATTTAGGTTAAAAAAAATATATATATCTATGTCAGCGCCCCGGTGGGCGCGCCACGTGAGGTGCGCATGGAAAGCTGATTGGCTCTCGGGTGTCTGTAAACATTCGAAACAGTCCGGAGCGGCCGCCATCTTGTGTCTCGGTAGAGTCGAGACACGAGAGGTGGGAAAAACAAAGGGGGAAATGACCATAAGGGGGCAGAGTAGATCCCCCCTGACCTCCTAGGTTTGATGTGGGGGTCATAAAAGGGCCCCGCTGGGCAAAAAAAAAAATGTTTTTTTCTTCAATTTGCGCGGGGGGAGCTCCCGGTACGCGCACCGGGGAGCGGACCGGGGAGCATACCATGGGAAAAAAAGAATGATAGAGTTTTCAAAAAATGTACCATTTTTTTATCAATTGGAGGTAGTTCTAAAAAGAACCGTTTTTTTTCTTTTTGTTGTTTTATATATTTCTTATTGTTTTTTGAAAATTTTTTACTTTTTTTTACTTTTCTGAACATTTTGTATATTTTTTTGTATTTTTTAAGGGGAGAAACAAAAAACAGGGAATTCTAAAGGGCTCAACGGGAGCAAAAAAAAAGCGGAAAAAATTAATGTTTCCTTGGGCACTTGTGGTTATCCCAAGCACGGTTAATAAGTGTGATGCATTGCTCTCCATAGCATATTGTTTGTCCACAAAAAATACAAACTATTTTAAAATTGGAAAAGTTTGTTTGTATAGTGGAGCACATCTCCCTAACTTCCGGTCCCGATGGGGTGGAAACATTAGTTTGGGAGGTGCTGGCAGAAGATTTGACAGGGTTTCTGGCCAGTTCCCTGACCTCTGCCCTAGCATAGTTATTTGGATGCTTTCGTAGCATATGTCTGATCATCGTGTAGTTGCTGAAGGAGTATTTTTTGTTGGGATTCCCCCTTGACAGCTCCTGATGACATATTAAGCAGGTTGCCTTAGGCGCATTTACTTTTTTTTTGTCGTTGGGGATTGAAAAAAATTGCCAGATGATGTTCTCTTTAGGTTTGTAGGTAATATTGTCCTCTCGGACGAATCTCCTCTCCTCCTCCTCTTCATCCTCCTCCTCTTCTTGATCTCCACCACTGTGAAGTTGTGGTGGTCCTTGTGGTGGTGGGGGTGGTGGAGGTGGTGGTCCAGAAGATCCAGCAGCTGCAGCTAATACAGTCATTTTCTACTGAAATAACTGCAGGTCTACCTCTCTCAAAGTAGAAAGTTAGAATGAGGAAAAAAGGTGGGGTCTTTCATCATTTGGAAAAGAAAACTGTTCTGAACCAATGAAAAGTGTTATTTTCAGGTCACAAGACCAGGGGTTTCATCATTATGAAACCAAAACTGTTATGAACCAATAGAAAGTGTTATTTTCAGGTCACATGACCCGACGCGCTTACGCTACGCGCCCCGTCGTGTAAGCGCGTCGGATGGTTACGTAGCGCGATCGTATGCGCTCGAGTGCTTCTGGGTGCACTTACGCCGTGCGTATCACGCGGACGCGGCTACGTGATACGTCACGATGATGTTTTCGTTTGCGGCAATAGTGCTAACGGGACGCTCAGCGGTACGCGCCCCGTGGCGCGCTGCAAGACTGCGCTTACCGGTGCGCTCACTGGGACGCGCACCGGGAGCGTTCCAGGGCAAAAATATATATATTTTTTTAAAAACATGAACAATATACATAAAAAAATATTATTACATAAATATACAATATAGGATTCATTATAAAAAATATTAAATTTCATAGCTATAGAAATTTGCTATTAAAAAACCTTTGAAATTCACTGAAAAAACCATAGGTTTCACATCAGTTATAGTTAGGAATAACCATGTCATGACCATGTCATGTCATGTCATGAGTGATGTAATATGTGACGTCATCAGCAGTGCATTGCAGGCGCGCAAGTTATAGTGAGTCCAACTAACTATAACGTGGGAATACCAATGGTTTTATGTCAGTAAAATTTCCAGCTAACTATAACTGGTGTGAAACCTATGTTTTTTTCAGTGAATTTAATAGGTTTTTAAATGCTAATTCCGAAATATAACTGGTGTGAAACCTATGGTTTTTTCAGTGAATTTCATAGGTTTTTTAAATGCTAATTACTAACTATATATAAGGCCCCAAACCTATGATTTTTTTCAGTGAATTTCAAAGTTTTTTTAATTAGCAAATGTCTATAGCTATGAAATGTAATATTTTAGAAAATTAATACTATATTATATTTCTATTTAAAACAATTTTTTAAATGTATATATTTTTTTTGCCCTGGAGTGCTCCCGGTGCGCGCCCCGGTAAGCACCCCGGAAAGCGCAGTTTTTTGAAGCGCCCCGGTGCGCGAACCGGGAAGCTTCCCGTTAGCGCCAATGTCGCGATCGAAAACATGATCATGACGTATCGCGTAGCCGCGTCCGCGTGATACGCACGGCGTAAGCGTACCCGGAAGCACTCGAGCGAATACGATCGCGCAACGTAAACATCTGAAGCGCTTACACTTTTTTTCCTAATGATGAAAGCCCCCACCTTTTGTCCTCATTCTCACTTTGTACTTTGAGTGAGGAAGACCTGTTTCCAGAGCTATTACTAATTTGTACTCAGAAATGGCTTCAGTAGCAGCAGCAGATATATATATTTGTTTGAACCTAAATTACTCAAAATCCACTGGAGCACATATCTTGAGACATAGCAAAGGCACATCGGGCTACCAGTCCCTACAATTTTGCCAAGTTTGGTGGAAATCCATTCAGCCGTTCGAGCTAAAAGTGAGTTTGACCGCCCTATGGAAATGAACATGGGGAAAACACGTTTTGGGACCCCCTTTTATCTCGGCCCCCGCTAGACGAATCCCCCCCAAACTTTGAAGGAAGGAGCGGAGCGCCGCGAGGCAAATTTGACGAACATTTCAGGCATATTCGTCAACCGGCGCCAAAGCTATTCCCAATAGAATGTTGCTAATTCCCTATACAAAATAATCCTAACTATAACTACCTACTGGCGACCGCCAGTAGGTAATATATATATATATATATATATATATATATATATATATATATATATATATATATATATATATTCACGCTCCAAACACACCTGCCTGTCACACTCAGAGGCTGGTGCCTGCTTGTTGGGGGTGCGCCTGACATAAATATCAGCTCCAAGGATCCCTCACCGCAATCCTGCGGAAATCAGGTAGCAGCACTCGCAGGGTTATATTCACAATTATTTATTATTCAAAAGAACGCGCTTTCGGCACTCGGCCTTCTTCAGTAATGAAACGAAAGTCGCTGCAAACATCATCCATTTAAAACCATCACGTGACATATCAACATAGAGGTAGGACTCAATGACGAAAATATGGCCGCCATCTTAGAGTGGATCATGCATAGGTTACAATATTGTAAACACAATGAAACAGCGTAATGCAAATCGCCTAAGATAATTCTGAGGGCTAGATAATATACATTATCGCTCAGTGGGGCAGACCATGGAAATATCGCCCAGAATGGGCATATCTAAATGTGATCATATCCATACAATGTGTATACGTCTGCACCCAGACCCGCACCGTCGGTGCAATTATCCTGCCCTGGATGGGCAAATGTACCCTCAATCAAAATACATGTGATCAGTACAGTACTTCAACCAACAAGTATATCACAACTTACAAATCTATTGCAGTATTCAACAATTCATCATAGCAGGTGAAGGGGGGCAAAGTTCATGATTAACAGTAGAAAACCTCAATCATATTCTCTATTTCAGTCATATTAGATGAACTCCCAAGTCCTCATGCATGTTAAGACCCATAGGCATTTTGCTTTGCAGATCGATTATATATCGCAACTCAAGTCGCCTGAGTTTTTGTAATCTGTCACCCCCTCTCACACTGAAGGGGACAGAGTCTAGACAGAAGTATGATAACAGATCCCTGTTACGTGCATGTTCCTTATCAAAATGTCTAGCCACAGGATAACTCACATCCGCATTCTGGATAGCTCTTTGGTGCTCTAGAAATCTCAATTTCACTGGATTTGTTGTGCTGCTGACATACCTTCTGCCACAAGGACATGTCAGGCAATACACAACATATGGCATGGTACAAGTGAGAAATTTTTGTATTTTTCTAGGTTTCTTCACCCCTGGCACATCGTATTGTAAAATACGTTTACTCACTTTACACGCCTTACAGCGACCACAAGGAAAAAAGCCTTTCATGGGTTCTGTCTTGGGATTGGGTTTAAACTCTTCATGGTGACTATGAACTAGGTAGTCTTTCAATGCCCTTGCTTTCCTAAAAGTCACCAGCGGATAAGAGGGTAAATCTTTCTTTATAACATTGTCTGTCATAAGGATATTCCAATGCTTACGCATAATGCGTTTAAGGTCTGCGGCATTGCTGGAGTAGGTCGTTATCAGTCTAAACGCCCCACCATCAGTTTTTACTTTTTTGTTTTCTAACAGCGCTTTTCTTTCTAGATTGTTCACCTTGCTCAAAACCTGTCTGAGTAACCCATCTTTGTACCCTCTTGCTTTGAATCTTTGTATGCTGTTACGCACCGCATTGCGGAATTCCTGTTCATTGGTGTTATTCCTCTTAATCCGGAGCAATTCCCCATAAGGTATACTATTAACTAAACTCTTCGGGTGACTGCTGGTCGCAAATAGGGTGAAATTCCCAGCAGTCGCCTTCCGGAAGAGTTTAGTTTGCAACCTGTCATTCTCAATAAACACTGTCAGATCTAAATAATTGACTTCAGTCTGACTTATTTCTCCTGAGAATTTAAGATTATTGTGATTGGTGTTAAGTACCTTAATGTATTCACTGGCCAATTCGACTGATCCCTCAATGATTATAAACAGGTCGTCGATATACCGGTACCAACCCTTCACAAGATCATTCCATTTTTTGTTAGTGGGTGACCAGGCAACCTGCTCCTCCCACCACCCCACGTAAAGATTCGCGAAGCTGGGGGCGGAGCAGGTACCCATCGCCACTAAATATAAAATCATATTTGAAAGACACGAAACATTTTTTGAACTGTATTGAAAATATTGAATGGCGAAATGGGTATACTATGTTGGTCATTGATATTACCAGCCTTTACACGTGTATAGCGCACGAGGAAGGGCTGCCAGCTATTTCATGGTTTCTAGAGAGCCGACCAGTGAAATACTTCGAGCACAACAAAATGTTGCTTGAATTTTGCAATTCTACCTGAACAATATCATTTTTCTCTTTGGTAAGGACTTATTTAAACAGCTAACGGGAGTGGTGATGGGTACCTGCTCCGCCCCCAGCTTCGCAAATCTTTTCGTGGGGTGGTGGGAGGAGCAGGTTGCCTGGTCACCCAATAACAAAAAATGGAATGATCTTGTGAAGGGTTGGTACCGGTATATCGACAACCTGTTTATAATCATTGAGGGATCAGTCGAATTGGCCAGTGAATACATTGAGGTACTTAACATCAATCACAATAATCTTAAGTTCTCAGGAGAAATAAGTCAGACTGAAGTCAATTATTTAGATCTGACAGTGTTTATTGAGAATGACAGATTGCAAACTAAACTCTTCCGGAATGCGACTGCTGGGAATTCCACCCTATTTGCGACCAGCAGTCACCCGAAGAGTTTAGTTAATAGTATACCTTATGGGGAATTGCTCCGGATTAAGAGGAATAACACCAATGAACAGGAATTCCGCAATGCGGCGCGTAACAGCATACAAAGATTCAAAGCAAGAGGGTACAAAGATGGGGTACTCAGACAGGCTTTGAGCAAGGTGAACAATCTAGAAAGAAAAGCGCTGTTAGAAAACAAAAAAGTAAAAACTGATGGTGGGGCGTTTAGACTGATAACGACCTACTCCAGCAATGCCGCAGACCTTAAACGCATTATGCGTAAGCATTGGAATATCCTTATGACAGACAATGTTATAAAGAAAGATTTACCCTCTTATCCGCTGGTGACTTTTAGGAAAGCAAGGGCATTGAAAGACTACCTAGTTCATAGTCACCATGAAGAGTTTAAACCCAAACCCAAGACAGAACCCATGAAAGGCTTTTTTCCTTGTGGTCGCTGTAAGGCGTGTAAAGTGAGTAAACATATTTTACAATACAATGTGCCAGGGGTGAAGAAACCTAGAAAAATACAAAAATTTCTCACTTGTACCACGCCATATGTTGTGTATTGCCTGACATGTCCTTGTGGCAGAAGGTATGTCGGCAGCACAACAAATCCAGTGAAATTGAGAATTCTAGAGCACCAAAGAGCGATCCAGAATGCGTATGTGAGTTATCCTGTGGCTAGACATTTTGATAAGGAACATGCACGTAACAGGGATCTGTTATCATACTTCTGTCTAGACTCTGTCCCCTTCAGTGTGAGAGGGGGTGACAGATTACAAAAACTCAGGCGACTTGAGTCGCGATATATAATCAATCTGCAAAGCAAAATGCCTACGGGTCTTAACATGCATGAGGACTTGGGAGTTCATCTAATATGACTGAAATAGAGAATATGATTGAGGTTTTCTACTGTTAAGCATGAACTTTGCCCCCCTTCACCTGCTATGATGAATTGTTGAATACTGCAATAGATTTGTAAGTTGTGATATACTTGTTGGTTGAAGTACTGTACTGATCACGTGTATTTTGATTGAGGGGACATTTGCCCATCCAGGGCAGGATAATTGCACCGACGGTGCAGGTCTGGGTGCAGACGTATACGCATTGTATAGATATGATCACATTTAGATATGCCCATTCTGGGCGATATTTCAATGGTCTGCACCACTGAGCGATAATGTATATTATCTAGCCCTCAGAATTATCTTAGGCGATTTGCATAACGCTGGTTCATTGTGTTTACAATATTGTAACCTATGCATGATCCACTCTAAGATGGCGGCCATATTTTCGTCATTGAGTCCTACCTCTATGTTGATATGTCAAGTGATGGTTTTAAATGGATGATGTTTGCCGCGACATTCGTTTCATTACTGAAGAAGGCCGAGTGCCGAAAGCGCGTTCTTTTGAATAATAAATAATTGTTAATATAACCCTGCGAGTGCTGCTACCTGATTTCCGCAGGATTGCGGTGAGGGATACTTGGAGCTGATATATATATATATATATATATATTCACTAAAAAAACCATAGGTTTCACATCAGTTATAGTTAGCTGGAAATTTTACTGACATAAAACCATTGAAATTCCACGTTATAGTTAGTTGGACTCACTATAACTTGCGCGTGTAATGCACTGCTGATGACGTCACATATTACATCACTCATGACATGGTCCCGTAAGAGCCAATATCGCGAACGAAAACATGATCGTGACGTATCGCGTAGCCGCGTCCGCGTGATACGCACGGCGTAAGCGCACCCGGAAGTACTCGAGCGAATACGATCGCGCAACGTAAACATCCGACGCGCTTACGCGACGCGACCCGGGGCGCGTCGGGTCATGTGACCTGAAAATAACACTTTTCATTGGTTCATAACAGTTTTGGTTTCATAATGATGAAGCCCCTGGTCTTGTGACCTGAAAATAACACTTGTCATTGGTCAAGGACAGTTTTTTTTCCCAAATGATGAAAGACCCCACCTTTTTTCCTTATTCTGACTTTGTCCTTTGACTGAGGAAGACCTGTTTGTACCTCTCTGTACCTTTTTGATCTTTATAATGGCTTCAGTAGCAGCAGCAGCTGGAGCATCTGCCTCACCACCACCACCACAACCACCAAGAGGACCAGCTCAAGATTACATTGGTGGTCAACAAGAGGAGGAGGAGGAAGAGGAACAGGAGGATGGTGAAAGATGGCTGCCTGAACAAAATACCCCATACAAGCCCAAGCCACAAATTGTATGGGAGTTTTTTTCACTCCCAGAGGGCAAGAAAAAAGTGAATGCGGCCAAGGTAACTTGCCTAATCTGTAAGGAAGAACTCTCAAGGGGCAACCCAAACAAAAAATATTCCTTTGGTAACAATACCATGATTCGACATATGACCCATAAGCACCCTAACAACTATTCTCGTGCAGAGCTCAGGGAACTGGCCAGTAACCTCCCCAAATCTTCAAGGACCACCTCCCAAAGAAACGAACGCACTTCCTCGGGACCTGAAACATCAGAGATGATGCCTTGTATTCAGCCACGATTTGGTGATTTTAAAATCACTTGTACTGCATGTGGCAAGCTTATCGCCTATGGTGAAAAGAGCGTAAAGCTCATCGTCCTTGCAGGTGACAATCACAAGTGCCCCAAAAAGAAGTAATTTTTTGGGTTTTTTGTTTTTTTGCTCCAGTTGAGCCAGTTTCAATTCCCTTTTTTTTTTCTCCCCCTAAAAAAATACAAAAAAAATATAAAACTGTTTTGAAAAGCCAAAAAAAGTAAAAAATGTTCAAAAAACACAAAAAAAATATAAAACAACAAAAAGAAGAAAAAAAAAGTTATTTTTAGAACTACCTCCAATTTCTAAAAAAAGGCTTCATTTTTTAAAAACTCTGTCATTCTTTTTTCCTCATAGTACGCTCCCCGGTCCGCTCCCCGGTGCGTGTACCACGCGCTCCTCCTGCGCATAACAAAAAATATATATATATTTTAAATGCCCCGCGGGGCCCTTTTATAGCCCCCACATCAAACCTAGGGGGTCAGAGGGGGTCTATCCCTGACGCCTTATGGTCATTTCCCCCTTTGTTTTAGCCACCTCTTGTGTCTCGATTTTACCGAGACACAAGATGGCGGCCGCTCTGGACTGTTTCGAATGTTTACAGACACCCGAGAGCCAATCAGCTTTCCGTGCGCACCTCGCGTGGCGCGCCCGGAGCGCTCCCCGGGGCGCGTACCGGGGCGCTGCCATAGATATATATATTTGTTTGAACCTAAATTACTCAAAATCCACTGGAGCACATATCTTGAGACATAGCAAAGGCACATCGGGCTACCAGTCCCTACAATTTTGCCAAATTTGGTGGAAATCCATTCAGCCGTTCGGGCTAAAAGTGAAGTCGACCGTCCTATGGAAATAAACATGGGGAAAACGTGTTTTGGGACCCCCCTTTTATCTCGGCCCCCGCTTGACGAATCCCCCCCAAACTTTCAGGGAAGGACAGAACGCCGCGAGGCCATTTTGAGGAAATTTTCAGTCAGATTCGTCAACCGGTGCCAAAGTTATTCCAAATAGAATTTTGAGATTTAACATTGAAAAAAATCCTAACTATAACTACCTACTGGCGACCACCAGTAGGTAATATATATATATATATATATATATATATATATATATATATATATATATATATATATATATATATATATATATATATATATATATATATATATATATATATATATATATATATATATATATATATATATATATATATATATATATATATATATATACATATATATATATCCAGGAAAACTCAAACCACTTCCTGATTTCCGCAGCAGCAGACAGGCGAGGAAAGAGACACAGACCTCCGAGGTTTTCAAGTAGGCAAAGATGATTCGGCAGGAAAGGAGTGTTACTCTGTGTTTCTAGGGCTGAGTGCCCTGACCACCGCTACTATTTACCACTAATAGCTGGACAAGTGTTGCTGTGTGTTGTTTTGATCACAATCATGAGAAAGCAATTTCTATTCATCAAGTATTAAGCATCAGTTCCATTATAAATGTACATGAAGTTCTGCATCTGCATTAAGTCCCATCGGTTGTGTGGTCTTGAACTTCATAATTAATTTATAGAATAACACTCCTTTCCTGCCGAATCACAGTAGTTGTTTTATTAAAAGTGAATTAATTCACCAGAGTACACTGCAGATTTAAATGAGCACATAGGATGAATTCTTCACCGCTAAACCACACATGGCTGGAATCAAGTCTCATTGATACACCACATACTAACATCAGCACTATATGCATGGCATAGTAAGGGCACTTAGTCCGTTAAATAATGACAAAAACACATATGATTTATGAACATCACAATTATTTCCACATATCTTAACAAACTCAGTAGGAAATTCTGATCTAGTTAAATGATGTTAATTTAACTACAATGCCCACAATGCATTGGGTGAGAAATGTGTATTTAAAGTAAAAGTGAAAAGGGACTTATTGTTGGAAATGTTACCGTGATCAAGAACGTAACGTTCAAAACGCGTGGGTCATCGCAGCCAAAAAATAAATGCTGTTGAAAAGTTTCCCGAGTGGAGTGCCATCATTTTTTAACTTTGTGGTGATATATATATATATATATATATATATATATATATATATATATATATATATATATATATATATATATATATATATATATATATGATGTGATCAAGGGCAGTTCCTGCCCGAAACGCGTCATGCCAAACCTGAACTGCAAAATGGTTAATAAACGCCTGCTGTAACACTCTGCAAGCCGTGTGGTGGTCCGTATTTTCTGTGGGTTCAACCTGGGAAACAGAATTTGATCCATATATATATATATATATATATATATATATATATATATATATATATATATATATATATATATATAATTTATCTACTGGCAGATGCCAGTAGGTAGCCATAGTTAGGACCTTGCTTCTATTCAAAAAGCATTTTTTATTTTGCCAATATCTTTGGCGCCGTTTGACTGATCTTCGCGAAATCAAAGCTGGCCCACTCACTTTAGTTGCTGTCTCAAGAATATCAAGGTGATCTGTTAAGCGGGGGCCGAGAAAAAGGGGGGTTACAAAATGCTTTTCTCTGTGTTAATTTCCATTGAAAACTGTTGAGAAAGCTACAGCCCGAACTGCTTAACACCGAATTTGGCAAAAAGGTAGCCCTTGGTTCAAAGTTCACTCTTTTTTGTTAAATGGTGTAAATCCGTTCAGTAGTTCCTGAGAAATGCAAACATTTTGCAGATATACAAATATGTCCATGGAGGATCTGCAAACACTCCTGATCTTGTGCCTGAGATCTGATTGGCTGCCAACAGTTCAAACCAGAAAGTGTTCACAACCATCTTGTGACTCTGTTGAACCGAGTCACAAGGAAAAAGGTAAAAGAACGTTACAAATTAAGAAAAGGGAGCAGGGTAGAAGCAACCTGTCCCCCTAGGCCTGCTCAGGGGGTCCTAGAGGCACCCCCAGGGCCCAAAAAAGCATTTGTACAAAAAAATATTCCGCTGGATTCAAGTTGGATCCCCAAATCCGGCGGAAACTTTTTTTCAAAACGAAGTGCGTGCACCCGCACCATTTACTTGAAGCCCCCGGTTGGGCCAGGTCCTAGGTGCAATTTTTAAAAATGAGATGCAGGGGCCCGCACGGGCCACTGCAATCCCGGGGACCTCCACCTGGCTGGGGCTTATATTGAATGCAGGGGGACTATGCAGCCCCAACACAGCCCGAGCACCACTACTTCCCAAGGGCTACAAAGTAGATGGGAGGTGGGGCCACACAGGCCCCCTCCTGGAGCCATAAATGGCCCTGGGACCTGCCACCCCAGGGCCAGCTCCAGCAATGACCCGGGGTGCCCATCCCTGGGACTTTGCAGTTTGCTATGGCATTGCGGGAGCACTGCTCCCGCCATGCCATAGCAAACTCTGCTTCATGAAGCAGAAGGAGAATTGTTTTGGGTAGAGGGAGCTGCATGTTAGAAGCTCCCTTTGCCCAAAAGCAATGCCAGCTCCCTAAGGAGGTGGGGAGCCAGCAGGGGCCATGGGGGGCTTGATGCTCCCCCCGCTGTCCCCAAGGATGTGCCCATGCTCCGGGGGATTGGGGCGCCAAGGCTGAAAATAGCCCTGGTAGGGGGGCTCAAGTAAGTCCCACACAGTGGGATTGCAGAGAGGTGGTTGCAGGCCACGCCCCCTTTCTCCAACACTCTGCAAACGCACCTCCTGGTGCACCTTTGGTTGGGGGATGAAGTCTCCTTGCCTCTTGAGGGTCCCTGGGGGCCAACAAGCCCTCCAGTATGCCCCACACAGCTGGATTGCTGACAGGTGGTCAGAGGTCACACACCCTTTCTCCACCACTCTGCAAACATACCTCTTGGTGCACTCCTGCTTGGGGGATGAAGGTCACTTTAGTCCTGAAGTCCTCAGGACATAAGGGGACCTCATCACCCCACCAGCAGTACGGTTAGGTGATGCAATTGGAATGTTGGTGCCAGGGCGTTCTACCTTGAGCTCCCCTGAGGCACTTGTGAATGACAGTTGATGGATCTGACAGCTGTGGCTGAGGTGTATCCTGTGCTACTTGAATAAAGCTTCTTCCATCTTCCTGTGGCTCTAATGTATGTCTGTACCAGATTTAATACTGGCAATGAGGATGGGATGCAGAGCATTTAACAAGACATCTAGCCGGAGAGAAACACCTCAACACGCATTTTGAAGCGACAAAAGGAAGAAAGGGACTTCCACTGTTTTGACCTGGTTGCGAGTACACAGAGTTAAAGAAAGTGCTTATTTCCTTATTTTGTTTTATTGCTCCTCTAAAAATAGCGACACAACTATAAATACAAACAGCAATTTCTCATCTTGCCTTCTATTACAAAGCTGCTCTGAAGGTTAACGACTGCGGTAAAGTAGTCCACCATCCACCGGGTCTATCACTGTGTGAAAACCGGATCTGGGCATGAAGGTCTAGCCCCCAGCAATGACATTCCTCCTTGTTAGACCTGGCATCTTTTGGCATGTTTCCACTGTCTTTTTGCTTACTGACCTCATGGTTTTGACTCTGCTCTTGATGGTTTAGTGTCTCTGCGTATTTTCTCACTGCTGTCCAGTGATGGGGTGCAAGTGCTCCTTTTGTAAATTCAATTATGGATTGGTGTATCCATGATTGGCATATTTTATTTACTCGTAAGTCCCTTGTAAAATGCACTGAGAGTGCCACAGCCTATAAATCAAATGCTGCTAATGGGCTTGCAGCACTGATTGTGCCACCCAAATAAGCATCCTACAAAGGGTTCCCAGCTGTGCCACTGAAGTGTCTGCGTGTAGTTTTTATTGCTATGTTGACTTGGCAAGTGCACCCACTTGCCAAGCCCAAACCTTACCTTTTATTATATATGAGACACCCTTAAGCTAGGCCCGAGGTGCCCCTATGGGCAGGGTGCAGTGTATTTGAAAGGTAGGACATGTCCTGGTGTCCGTAACATGTCCTGATGGTGAACTACAGTGTAATTTGTTTTTCACTGTTGAAAGGCGATCTGTCCCAAGGATAGAATGGGGAATACTGGTCTTGGTAACATTTTGTGAGTATATCTTCCCATTTGGACAAGATGGAGTTTAGTATGCCTGTACTCAGAATGTAAAAAAGCATCTTTTAGTAAAGATGATTTTTATATTATGTGTTTGAAAATACCAGTTTTAAAAAGTAGGTATTTTCTTGCTTACCCATCCTGTGGGCCTCTGCTGGGTTGTGGATTGACTGTCTGGCTTTGGAGTTACAGGGATGTGCACACTCTTCAGACAGCTCTGGGGGAGGTCGTGGTGTGTCCTGCCTGTCCTGGATGAGTCAGGGCTGGTCTAAATAGACTTGGGCTACATTTAGAGTAGCTGGAGGAGATTGCCTTGCACCAGAATGGGCCTGGTCTGCCTTGGACAATGCTGTCTCCACCTCCTGCTGGGAAGCTGGGCCAGCGAGGACTAAACTGGCTTGGACTAAGCACAGACACTCTCTGCCCAAGAGAACAAAGAGAAATGCAATATAAATATTGAGGCCAGACCCACAGCTTCAGAACTCACTGGAATCAAGGAACCTGCCAAGAAGAAGAGCTAGACGAAATGCCAGGAGGGGTACTGGCCCTTTGCTGTGTTGTTGCGTTGTTTTGTTGGCCTGCAGTCACTGCTTCTGCCTTGGGCAATGAAAGGAATGGATTGAACTTTCGTCACTTATCCATCCAAGGACAGGTAATAGAGCTTGCATTCCACTTCACGAAGTATCAGGGACAGCAAAGACTTCACTAACCTCTGGGTACCGCCTCTGGAAAAACTGATTTTCAGTTGCCACAGGGGGGGAAAGCAGCTGACACTGTCACTGACACTGCTGCTGGCTCCATGTCCTGAAGGCACTGCAGAGGGCACTGCTACACTTTGCACCGTAACCCTGGTCTAACTGATGACGATGACCGCTACCGCCATCAAGACGCTGCTTGCACCGCGGCCTGTGGGCATCGCACTCCTCCACCCTGGTCTCACCGATGACATTGCTGCCTGCTGACCTCAACACCCATTACTGCAGCATGGTTTCGGGGCACTGCTCGTAAGTCTTACGATGCACCACCCATCCCATACCGCAGTCTGGACCGACCGACGCCAGCTCCCATCAAACGGCCCTGTCACTTGCACCGTGACCTGTGAGCACTGCCTGACTCTGCACCGCTGCTCTGGTCTCACTAATGCTGATGGATGACCATCACCGAGCCACTGACTGCACCGCAATTTGAAGCCGCACGCCGAACCGATAAGCTTCACATCGCAACCGCGACAGTTGCCACGACTGGCCAGGACCGACACAGTCGGCCAGAATCAAAGATACTGTTTATGAGCCTCTGACACCAACGCCAGCCCCCACCGACGCGGTCGGTCGGAACTGTTGGAGACTGTTGTTTTCAGCACCGCAGTAGCTCTGGAAATGTATTTATTTATTTATTATTTAAGCTTATTAAGCGCGACAGCTACCCAAAAAGGGTTTCCCGGCGCTAGACAGGCAATATACTGGGGAGTCACCAATTCAACAATTACTAAAGATTATTGATTAAAAAGCCAGGTCTTAACGGCTCTGCGAAAATGGACATAGTTAGTTTCCATACGGATACTCAAGGGCAAGGAGTTCCAGAGAGTAGGGCCTAAGAAAGCAAAAGACCGGCCTCCTATTCTGGCGAGTCTTACTCTGGGCACAATAAAGTAGGCCGAGTGCGAGGATCTAAGATTACGTGCCGGAGTGTAAGTATGAACAAGGGATTGCAGGTAATGGGAAGCTGAACCAACTTTGATCTTGAACATGTAGCTCAGGGTTTTGAATTTAATACGACTCTCAACCCTGTGCCAGTGTAGATCACGGAGGGATCCTGAAATGTGGCTTGATCTGGGAATTTTACACAGCAGTCTTGCAGCAGCATTTTGGACTAGCTGTAGACGTCCTTTCACCGCCTTGTTAGCCCCTAGAGAAAGAACATTTACGTAATCCAGCCGAGAGGTTATGAGGGCATGGACAACGGATTTTTGGGTGTCACAAGGCAGCATCCAGATAATTTTCTTAAGCCATCGCAATATAGTGAAGCACATGGCCGAGACCTTGTTTACCTGATGTTGCATAGTCAGAGCATTGTCAACTGTAATACCTAGGTTGCGGACATGATCCGAAGGGAGAGGGAGGGGACCCATCTCAGAGGGCTGGTGCTTAGAACACCACAGGTCGTGTTTTTGACCCATAATTAAAACTTCGGTTTTATCTCCGTTTAATTTCAATAGATTGTAATTCATCCAGTCGGCAATTTTCCTCAGACCTGACTGCAGGAGAGATGTGGAGCCCTGGTCCGGATTAGAGAGTGAAAATGCGATCTGGGAGTCATTGGCGTAGGTGAACAGCGTGACACCTTCTTGCTCTGCTATATAGGCCAAAGGTTTGACGTAAAGATTAAAAAGAAGGGGACTGAGCACAGAGAGCTGGGGTACTCCATAGGGAGATACATGAGTTTTGGAGGAAGCTTTGTTGGAAAAGATTTGAAATGTACGGTTGGTGAGAAAGGAGACCAGCCAGCTCAGAGCAGTGCCGCCTATACCCATAGAGGTTAGTGTCTCTATGAGTATGGTATGGGAGATGGTATCAAATGCAGCACTGAGGTCAAGTAAAATCAGTGCCACTGTGTCCCCTCTGTCTAAGAGCTGGCGCTACCCGCTTTAAGGAACTGCATTTTTAAGTCATACTTGCAAAGTGCCAGTTTCTGATTACTGTATGTTGGTCTTTTATCATTTTGGTCTTGTTTGCACAGATAAATATTGGTTATTTTTCTAAAACTGGAGTGGTGTCCTTTTGTAGTGTTCTCACCGTATTACTGTTTATTATGCACAAAAGCTTTACACACTGCCTCTGAGATAAGCCTGACTGCTCATGCCAAGCTACCAATGTGTTAGGCATGGGTTGTTTTTGGAGTGACTAGAAGGAAGGGCCCCTATTTGGACAAAGGTGCAAACCATTGCCAACTTGAGACCCGCATTGCTAATACTCCTCAACACTTGTAGCACTCCACCATTGTTTATGTTAACACCGGGTGAGACACCTTTAAACTGGAACAAATCAAAGAAAGTATTCAAAAATGATGCTGTTGTGTTGCCCCAATATAGGGCTGGAGAGGAAGGTAACCATAACACAGTATTATCTAGAAGCAGAGGGGCAAGAGATATTGGAGCACTTAACTGAGCTGGGTGCGAATGAGGCATATGGGACTCAATAAGTATGAAATTAATACAAGAAAGCTAGAAAGCCATTTTTTACCCAAAGTCAGCCCTATGATGGAATGTTATCATTGGGGGAAGAGAGGTCAAAAAGAAGGAGAGACAGTGAAGGAGTTTGTGCAGACCTCAGGAAGCTGGCTGCAACATGCACGTTTGGCTCAACATGTGAGGAGTGTATAAGAGATCAGTTTCTGATTACATGCAAGAAGAATTGTGGTTAAAAGATGATCCACCACTGAGGGAGGTCTTGATAGTGGCCAAAGAGGTCGAACACCTGATACATTGTGTGAAGGAAATAAAACAAGATGGTGAGGAGAAGCCCAAAGTGAGCAACACCACTAAAAATAAGAGCAAGTTGTTAGTAGTCAAAGGTACAAAAGTAGAGTTCAAGAAGGACAAAAGTGGCGTGGCCTTTAGAGGCTGTTGCTATTGGTGAGAAAAAATAAAGCATGTTGCCAACAATAAGGATTGCCCTGCTTTAAGAGTAACTTGCAATAATTGTGGGAAAAAGGGCCATTTCAAGATGTGTTGCAGACGTAACCTTTATCAGAAAATATCCCAAAGGAAATATAACACAAGTGTGTGATGAAATCATTTTAGAGGTAACGGAAAGAGTCCTGAACAATCCTAATGATATCTTAAAAATTGAGGGACTTAATGTAGAAGCAATGTGTGACAATAATTGCTGAGAAAATATTTGAAAAAATATTTAAAGGTCAGAAGAAATTGTACAAAATGGACACCAAACCAGGAGTATATGCTGGGCAACCCATACTGATGAAGGAGTCATTTTGGGGAAATATAGCTTATAAGTAAAGCTTTGCCGTCACTAATGTGTTTGCATCACATAAGGGGACACTATTCTGGGATGGCCGCTGCAAAAGGATCTCAGCATATATCTCAACCTCAACAAGGATCCTTAAATACTAGTGCAGAGTATAGGCAAAACATCATTGAGCATATAAAAGGAATTTGCTGAGGTATTTATGAAACAACTAGGGTGCTTAAAAAGCTATGTTCATAAGCTAAAGCTGAGCGAGAACCCACAACCTGTATCAGCCAGAGTAAGGACTTTCCTCTGTCCATGCATGAGGCAGTTATGGAAGAGTTGGAGAGACTGTGCAGCCTTGGGGTGATAGAACCAGTAGAAGCCATGGAGTGGTTGGCCCCTATTGTGGTGGCCAAGAAAAGTGATTGGGCAGTTTGCCTTTGTATAGACCTAAGAGCCCTAAGCAAAGAGGTAGTGGGAGATAAATACCCGCTATTCATCATTAGAGAGATGATGACCAAGGTAGCAGGGGGTAAGGTATTTTCACACTGGACCTCATGTCTGCATACTTCCGGATCAGACTACACCCACCGTCCAAGAACTAATAGCATTCATTACTCCAATGGGGAATACAAGTTTAAACACATGCTCTTTGGACTTGTGTCAGCAGCCACTGTGTTCCACAGAATAATGATCAGTATGCCCAAAGGAACACAGGAGTGTTCTGCTACCAGGAGGACATATTAATTTTTGGGGACAACAAGGAACAAAGTGATCTCAGGATCAGACAATTGTTGAGGAGATTCAGTGAGCAGGACTTAATGATGAAACGGGACAAGTGAAAAATTGGCTGTCAAGAAATAGATTGCTTGGGACACAAGATTACAGCAGAAGGCATTCTACCCAAGGTTTTGACTACCTCCAAAACTAAAAAAGAGGTTAAGAATTTTCTAGGAATGTTAGAATTTTACAGCAGGTTTGTCCATTGTTTTGCTAAATTAATGTATTATATCCTGGCCTCACTAAAAAATTGTGTACAATTTGATTGGAGAGAGAAGTATTGGGCACAATTTGAGCACACCAAGACTGCATTAGCTATAGCTCCCAATTTCAAGGCATTATTACCAGGCAGACAAACTGTAACAACAACTGATGCCAGTTCAAAAGGCCTTGGTACAGTTATGGTACAAATATGACAGAAGGATGAAGAGACCCTCAGCTTTGCTTTTTGATCATTGAAGCAAGCTGAAAACAATTATTCAGTGGTAGAGAAGGAGGCACTGGCTGTATACTGGGCAATCAATAAGTTCAGAAATGTCTTTTGGGGGGACAAGATTCTCCCCTCATGGAAGTGTTCACTAAAAAAGGGTCAGATCCCATCTCAAGTAGAATCAGGAAGTGGGTATTTGGACTTCATAAATATACATTTGGGGTGGAAAATGTCCCGGAAGTGAGAAATTATGTGGCAGATTGTTGAGAACTCAAGGGAGGAGGGAGTAAGTGTCACCTTAGAAGAGGAAGAAGATTTTGACTCCCTATGGGAAGGAGTGTGAGTAGGAACTCAGGGGGCAGTAGAAGAGACACAGTGGAAGACAGAATTAGAGTTGGACATCCTGTTACAGAGGGTCTGTGTGAACACACAGAAGGGGTGTATAAGCCAGGAAAGACATAATGAACAGCTCCAACCATTTTGGATGGTAAGGGAGGAACTGTCCATGATGGAAGGGTGTCTCTACAGGGGCACAAAGTTCCCCTCCACAATCCTTAAAAAATAAACTAGTCAAACTGGCCCATGAAGGACACTTGGGGATTACTAAGAGTAAGCTGAGGCTACCCTTACACATTTGGTGGCCTAACATAGATTAAAATCTTGAAAGGAAGATACAGAAATGTTTACCATGCACCTCAGTGACAAAGTACTCAAGCTTCACTTGTCAAAAATGCATTACAGACCACCACTGGAGGACCCGGATAGATATAGCGTTGGACATAATAGGTCCATTGTCAGTAGGGAAACATTCTCCA
This sequence comes from Lissotriton vulgaris, assembly GCF_964263255.1. Lineage (NCBI taxonomy): Eukaryota > Metazoa > Chordata > Amphibia > Caudata > Salamandridae > Lissotriton > Lissotriton vulgaris. The sequence continues at coordinate 1,434,538,776 of NC_141685.1, forward strand.
TATATCTTAGTACTAGTAGACCTTTTCTCCCGTTGGCCTGAACTGAAGTTTGTATCAGGGATCAACACCAAGACAGAGATAAGTTTACTGTTATAACTATTCCTGAGAGAGGGTTTGCCCAGCTTCATACATACATACAATGGAGCTCAATGCTGTTCTCCTGAATTGAAAGAGTTCTTGCATTGTAATGGGATATGTCACACATTGAGTGCACTCTATCACCCAAAGGCCAATGGGATGGTAGAAAGGTTGAATAGGACCATCAAGGAGGGCATCCAGCTAGTCAAGGTCAGTGGGATCAATTTGAGAGAAGAGGTTATGAAGCGTTTAGAAGCATATTGTTTAACCCCACGTGACCAAAGAAACACTTTTTGAGTTGATAAAAGTGAGGAACCCCAATTTTAGGTTGGTACCAGGGTGGATAAAATGGCATAAGGGTTGGGTAGACTTCACTAGAAACACAAAACAGAGAGAAAGGGATCATAAGTTAAAAGTTGGAAGGAACATTAGACATGACAGAATACATGTAGCTGAAAAGATAAATTTCTATATAGGTGATTTAGTTAAGGTCAAAGCTCTCACTGGGTGGGCAAGGTGGTCAGAGTTTACTGAACCAATGAAAATTGTGAAACTCTTCAAGAATTTGGTGAAAGCCCAAGATGGGAGAATTTGTAACATTGGAAGTGTTGCGAGATACACAACTCCTGAGAAAAGTGTGACAACAGAGAAAGGTGACAAAATAGTGCAGGCGGGAGAGTTAGTACACCAGTCACAACTGATAGATCGAGAGAGGGTTTGGAATCCCATTAGGTCAAGTGGGAGGAAAATGTGTTGTCCACGTTTTCTTAAAGACTTTGTAGTCACTACCACCTGAAACTTACTGTTGTCGTCACAACCACTTGAAACTTCCTGTTCATGTTTTCCTTCTTGAGGGTGTATGTGTGTGAATAATGTCATCAGTTTCCCGATCAAATTTGTCCTTTTCCTATTTTCCTATAGGAGGGAAGTTTAAAGTTATAAAGAAGGGGAATGTTTGGTATCTTCCTGAGTAGTACTTTCCCACTCCATTCCATTTCCCCATCCCCTGTCCCGTGTTTGTAATGCTTTGGCCAGAGCACCCACAGTCTGTGGGGTCAGGTGATGCGATTGGAATGTTGGTGCCAGGGCGTTCTACCTTGAGTTCCCCTGAGGCACTTGTTAATGACAATTGATGGATCTGACAGCTGGGGCTGAGGTGTGTCCTGTGGCACTTGAATGAAGCTTCTTCGATTTTCCAGAGACTCTAGTGTACGTCTACACCAGACTTAATTATTCTTTTTGAGATTAACAAGGACCCAGCTGCTTCTGCAATAATAATGATTTGCAAAAGCCCTGACAAAAAAATACAAGGAATAACAAAACCAATAGGCTGGCATCCTACACCCAGAATTATTTATTTTTTGCCACGCATGCTCTGATTGCAGCCCTTCTCTCTTAATGAAAGATGCGCTGCAATTAGAAAACTAAAATAGACTTTCCGTTAATGTCATTCAGGGATTGATGGAATGGTTGCTCCGGTGTCTTTTTGCTTCTTTTTTATCCAAAAAACCATATTAATAAATGGACAGCATCTCCTTTGCAAATGGCTACCACCCTTTCCAGGTTTTAAGATTCAATCACTGGTTTGGTTCATGCATACATTTAACTGCTACTAGGAAAGAAGGGTTATGTCTCTTTTATGCCCCATCTTCCTCGTGAATTTGATGAATCAGACATTTACATTTTGAGTTAGAAAGACTTTTGACTCATAATGTGCCTTTGGTACATTGTTGTCTGTAGTTGTGTGGTCACAAAGTCTGTCATTTTGTGAAAAAAAGCATTGCAACCACAAAACCATGGAATAAATGAGGCTCAAAGTGTGGTAGATTGGTATGATGATTGGCACAATATCCTCTTTAGATGCTGAAGCTTCTACAGCACCCATAATACAATTATACTGCTTTCCAGTGGTTATCTGGTGGTAGGGAAATATTGGAAGAAATCCATTAACTATTCACTCATCATTTTGCTACACATTCTGCCCAAGGAGCTGCAAAATTCCAAAAAGATCCAAGCACATTTCGATTACAAATTAACCTGAAACCTAAGTATATCTAATGTGAGGAGTGAAAATTAATTCACATTGTATTGCCATCCTGCTCAGCATGAGAACTGTAAACAACATGAAAATTGATATAAGCTTTAGAATAGGGGAGATCTAAAACATTAGCTATGATATACGTTTCTAAGTACGCATGTCTGGTAGCTACTCTCATGTGCAAAATGTGTAGTCTACTTAATCTTCTCAACTCACAGTATCACCTCCCTGAAGATTGCTAAATGGGCAGTCAAAATGTAAATTGAATAGTAATGCTCACTTTGCAATTCCAAGCAGTCAAAGAGGTTTATTTGTGTTATTTGTGTTATTTGTAGAGCGCAACACTCATCCCAAGGGATATCAAGGCACTTATACCAGTACTGAGACTACTGTGAGCTGTACTAAGGTGAACATTAAAGTTTAGGGAAGAGGAAGGTCTTTAATTTCTTTCGAAACAGAAGGTGGTTAGTGGTAAGCCTTAAATCAGGGGGGAGCTCTTTCCATTTCTTTGCAGCCAAATGGGAGAATGAGTGTCCGCCAGTCCTAGCTTTATATATGCGTTTAGTTCTTGCCAGGGCGGACTGGAGAGAGCGAAGGTTCCGAGTAGGGAAGTAGAATTCAATCTTGCCCAGTAGGATAATGGGACCAGTTTTATAGAGGGCCTTGTGGGCATGGCAGAGCAGCTTAAAGACCGACCTTTGGCGCATAGGTAACCAATGAAGTTTCCTATGGCAGTCTGAAGCGGAATCGAGCTTGCCTTTATTACATATGAGTTTAGCTGCAGAGTTTTGCAGTACTTGCAGACGGGTAAACAGGTGCTCATTCATCCCTACGAAGAGCGCATTACCATAGTCCAAACGACTAAACAGTAAAGCCTGTGTGACGGCGCGTCTGTAGTCTAGGGGGATCCAGGGAAACAATCTGGCAAGAAGTTTCAAGATTGCGAAACCTTTCCCACAGAGGACTCGCACATGCTCTTTCATGGACAGGGCGTCATCCATAATGACGCCCAAGTTCCTTGCGTGTTGTTTCGGAGTGGGGGCCGTTCCTAATGAGGGTGGCCACCATGTAATATCCCACACACGTTTGGCGCCGCCAAACAGTAGGATCTCGGATTTCACGGCGTTCAGTTTTAGATAGTGTGAGTGCATCCACTGTGCCATTTCTGAGAGACAATTGTGCAATTTGGATTTAGTAATCTCCGGTTTTTCATCCAGAGTCACCATCAGTTGCGTGTCGTCTGCGTAAGAGCAGATGCCAATGCCCCACTTGCTTCCAATATCGGCAAGAGATGACATATAGACATTGAGTAGAGTGAGGCTTAATGAGGCACCTTGAGGGACTCCGCAACTGATGGGGCTCGATTTGGAGTGGAATTGTCCCATGTGTACTGCCTGGGTACGATTGCTCAGAAAAGATTGTAGCCAGTTTAATGCAAGGATTTGACTCCCTTGCTGCGAAGAATGTTCAGCAGGCAGTTATGGGAGCCCGTGTCAAACGCCACTGACAGGTCGAGCAGTATCAGTGCCACCGCCCCACCTTGGTCGGTGGAAGATCTGATACTGTCCGACACTGCCAGCAGCGTTGCCTCCGTGCTATTATTAGCCCTGAAACCTGTCTGTGAGGGGTCTAAGAGGAAGTTTGTTTCTAGATATCTGGTTAGTTGTCCATTGACCAGCTTCTCTAGAAATTTGGAAAGGTAAGGGAGCTGGGAGATGGGTCGATAGTTTTCAGGGTTTGAAATGTCCGATCCAGCTTTCTTTAGGAGGGGTACCACTGACGCGTGTTTCCAAGTGTCTGGGAAGGTTGCAGTTTTTAGGGATTTATTAAATAGTTGTGTAATCAAGGGACAGAGTGTGGGGCAATTTTTGAAAACACGACATGGGGACATGGATCCAGTGGAGAGCCAGATTTAACTGTGCACATAGTTTTTAGGATCACATCCATTGTAAATAACTCAAAACTGTCTAAGGTTGGTGTGGGTTTTGAATCTGGGGGAGCATTTGTAGATATGGTCACTGTGTCAGGGAGCTTTCCAATGTTGCTTTGGGGATGTTGGGGGGTGAAGGACAAATACATTTTCCCTATTTTTTCTGTGAAGAAGGTATTTATTTGTTCGCACACCTCTACTGATGGGACAAGTATTTGGGAAGTGCTAGCGGGTTTACTGAGCTCCTTCACTATTTTAAAAAGCTCCTTAGTTGAGTTGCAGTTATCATAAATGCGTTGTGAAAAGTGGTTCCTTTTCGCATTTTTTAAAGTAAGGTTGTAAAATTTCCACTTGAGCGCGTAACTTAGCTTAGATGAACTATCTTTGGACTGTCTCCATAAATGCTAAAGTTTTTGGCATTCTCTTTTAAGATGTTTTAATTGAGGGGTGTACCATTTTTCCGTGTGTAAACGTGTTCTGGATTTCCTCAAGGGGGCTAATTTGTTTAAAGCTTGGAGTATTCAAGAATCTAGTTGATTGTCTGTCTAACTGCCCATCCTATTTATTCCTGCCCAGTTCTCAACTGGAGGGATGAGAGAAGAAAGGATCTGCTTGGAAGAGGGGGCTATGCTATATTTCGCTATCTAACGTGAAGCTGCGATAAAAGCCTTCCATGCCCACCAGATGTGAGACACTACTGTGCTTTTTGGCCTCTCAGACAAGCACAGGGGGACAAGGAAGTAGAGTAAAAACAGAAAAGCATACATTTAATTAACTTTGTGGGATGCTGTCTCCCGGTGTGGAATGTGAATGGAGGAGGACATTAGAGCTAATAGGAATGGGGATAGTGTTGCAAGGATTTCTGCTCATACACAGAACTATGCACAGAGCCCTAGGATATTTGTAAATTGTGGTCTACCAGAAACTCACCTCAGTACCTAGAAAACCCCAAACAGCTAGCATCAGTGTCTCATTAGCTCTTCGTCCTATAGCAAAGTAACCAATGATTAGACAACCAAGAACATGCGACGTAGGACCATCTCAGGAATGGTGGGAAGTGAGAACACTCTTTTGTTTTACACTAATACCAGTCCACAACAGGAGTAAATAAGAGACACGGTAAGGTTAAAATATTTATTTTAACGACGTGATCTCATGCGCAGTATTTTAGTCAACATAAGATACATATGATTAAGAATAATATGGTCAGCATGGTTACAATTCCTTAAAATACAAAAGGAGGAATCATATTACAATGATAGTGCAAACAGGTTATATAACGCCTAGTTTTAACTAAGCATGGGCTGAAAATCTATTCCGCTTGCTGAATTTGCGGATTTTCCACGATTTCGCTATCCGCGAATCTCGCGAAATCACGGTAAAATCCGCGAATCAGCGGGACGAATTTACAGCCAAGCACTTACAAGGTTACAGCAGCAGGTGCAAAAGTTGAAGCTAATTTTTTGTAACCTTTTACAAAAGGGTTACAAAGAAATTAACTTCAACTTGGGCACCTGCTGCTGTAAGCCTGTAAGTGCTTCCTGGCGCCTCATTGCCTACTTGCAACTATTCTCTGACCCTGCTCTGACCCTTGAAGCAGGGTCAGAGAATAGTTACAAGTAGGCAATGAGTTGCCTGTCACGAAAATTAAACCTCAACAGGAAGCACTAACAGATATAAAAACAAGCATTTGCAATGCAATAGGTCTCGCATTAGGAAAGTTTGAGCTATTGGTCTTGTAAATGACAATTTTTTTTATTTATGTGTTGGTTTTGAAAATAGCTAAATTAATAGCTTTGTCATTTACAATGCCAATAGTTATAACTTTCGCAAATGTGACACTTATAGCATTTGTAATGCAACATGTTTTGTATTTACGTGACTTAGATGTATTGATATTACAAATTACAATGGCTTTTAATTTTTTAAAATAATTAATACTTAAATAAATGTGATTTTAATTTATAATGGCAATAGCTTAAACTTTTGTAAATAACTTTTGTGAAGATTATGTTCAGTGTATTTTATTGTGACGAAAATCCAAGAACAGAAGTGAAATATTAACATCTTTTTGTGACATTTGTAATAAAGCTTGAAACACTGAGAGAACATATTTGAACCAGTTGTTGTTGAATGGTAGCGCAGATTGATGCTGGGGTTGCGCTGAATGGTGCTATGGTGGTGCTGAGTGGTGCTCTGGTGATGCTGAGTGGTGCTGTGGTGCTGCTGAGTGATACTGGGATGGTGTTGAGTTATGCTGGGGTGGTGCTGAGTGGTGCTGTGGTGGTGCTGAGTGATGCTGTAGTGGTGCTGAGTGGTGCTGTGGTGGTGCTGAGTGATGCTGTAGTGGTGCTGAGTGATGCTCTGGTGGTGCTGAGTGGTGCTGTGGTAGTGCTGAGTGATAATGTGGTGGTGCTGAGTGATGCTGTTGTGGTCCTGAGTGATGCTGTTGTGGTGCTGAGTGATACTGTGGTGGCGCTGAGTGGTGCTGTGGTGGTGCTGAGTGATGCTGTGGTGGTGCTGAGTGATGCTGTGGTGGTGCTGAGTGGTGCTGTGGTGGTGCTGAGTGATAATGTGGTGGCGCTGAGTGATGCTGTGGTGGAGCTGAGTGATGCTGTGGTTGCGCTGAGTGGTGCTGTGGTGGTGCAGAGTGGTGCTGTTGTGGTGCAGAGTGATGCTGTGGTGGTGCTGAGTGGTGCTGTGGTGGTGCTGAGTGATGCTGTGGTGGTGCTGAGTGGTGCTGTGGTGGTGCTGAGTGATAATGTGGTGGTGCTGAGTGATGCTGTGGTGGTGCTAAGTGATGCTGTGGTGGCATTGAGTGGTGCTGTGGTGGTGCTGAGTGGTGCTGTAGTGGTGCTGTTGTGGTGTTGAGTGATGCTGTGGTGGTGCTGAGTGGTGCTGTGGTGCTGCTGAGTGATAATGTGGTGGTGCTGAGTGATGCTGGGGTAGCGCTGAGTGATGATGTGGTGATGCAGAGGGCAGAAAGGCACAAAAAGCAGTCTAACAAAGGGCAGAAGGGCAGAAAAACAAGGGAAAAACGAGTCTAACGGAGGGCAGAAGAGCACAAAAAACCACTCTAACAGAGGACAGAAGGGCAGAAAAACAAGGGAAAAACGAGTCTAACAGAGGGCAAAAGGGCACAAAAAACGAGTCTAACAGGGGGCAGAAAGGCACAAAAACGAGTCTAACAGAGGGCAGAAGGGCACAAAAAACTAGTCTAACAGAGGGCAGAAGGGCAGAAAAACAAGGGAATAACAGAGGGCAGAAGAGCACAAAAACGAGTCTAACAGAGGGCAGAAGGGCAGAAAAAAAGGGAAAAACGAGTCTAACAGACGGCAGAAGGGCAGAAAAACAAGGGAAAAACGAGTCTAACAGAGGGCAGAAGGGCACAAAAAATGAGTCTAACAAGGGGCAGAATGAATCCCGCCCTGCGTGTTTGTCCACGAAGATGCCACCGTTTTGTACAATACCTCTACTCAACTGGAGTACTTTCTATTGTCTAATCAGTAAGTGCTCCCTAGTTGGCTAAATGTATAGGGGCAGATTTACAATAACTGGCGCAGCCCCAGGGATGCGCCAATTATTGTGCGCCGCAGCTCCGCCACCCATGGTCCACCGCATTTACAATGCAGTGCACCATGTGGCAAAAACGGAACAGATGCGTCACGCATCTGTGCCGTAAAAGCGGCGCATTGCTGGAGCTGAGTCGCAAGCGCGACGCAGCTCCAGCAATGCTCTGGGGGGCCCTATCTCCCCTATGCTGCGTCAAGCCTTGCTCCTGTTTCAAGCAGGCGCAGGGTTTTGACGCAGCATTGGCCTAAAAGTGACTGAGTGAAATCTTGTAGAATTCACTCAGCCACTTTTAGGAGGCGTTCCTGCGCAGGAACGCCCTCCCCTGCGCCGGAACGCCTCCTGATGGCGCTGGGCTTTACAAAGTGACGCATCTCTCATATGCGTCACGTTGTTAATACCCAGCACCATGGCGCCTAGTGCTTTTGCTACACTGTAGCTGCATAAAGGGCCAGAAACTGTGTCTCCAGTGACCATGTGTGCCTGTAACACAGGCACAGGCACACATGGTCACTGGAGACACATCTTCTGGCCCTTTACGCAGCTGCAGTGTAGTAAAAGCCCTATACATTTAGCCAATGAGGGAGCACTTACTGGATTAGCCAGTAGAAAGTACTCCAGGGCGAATCACAAAAAAATCCACGATTTCGCTGTAAAATTCGCAAATTCGCAGATTTTTTTGCGATTTCAAGGGGGAAATCCGCAAATTCGCGGAACGCAAATTCGCAAATTTCACCCATGCTTAGTTTTAACACCCTCCTTATATAGGAACTATGGGCTAGATGTAGGTAAATGGCATTTACCGATTCGTAAATACCGAATTTTACTGATTCGCTATTTACAAATCGGTAAATTCCATGTAGGCAAATATTCGGTAACAATTAACGAATCGTTAAGATTCGGTAATTACCGAATCGGTATTTACCAATTCGTCGGTAATTGTCATCGATTCCTATGGGCCTTGAGGCCCATAGGAATCAATGGCAATTACCGAATCGCTAAATACCGATTCAGTAAAATTACCGATATGTCAAGGGTGGCAGGGTGTCACTTTCACACCCTGTTACACCCCTGATTTAGGCTTGTGTGCCATGTGACACAAATACATGCCCTTAGGGCATGTATGTGTGCCACATGGCACAGGTGTACATGCACAGATTTGCATGTACACAGGTATTCGTTATTTACCACCAACTAATAGTTAGTGGTAAATAACTAATCCTTAAGGCCCTGTGGCACTGTTTTCAGTGCCACCTACATCTCAAATTACCGATTCGGTAAATTTACTGATTCGGTAATTTACAGAATCAGTAAATTTTCCGATTCGGTAAATTTGCCGAATCTGTAATTTTTAAGCCCCCTACATCTAAAACTCCAAATACCGGTTGGTAACGGCCAAAATCGGCCGTTACCGACCGGTATTTGGCCACCTACATCTGGCCCTAAGTATTATAAACTAAAGAAGGTCTCTTGGGCTTGTTTTGGGGGACCCCATTACCTTTCTGCTCAGTAAGAGTAATTTACATCTGGATCAGCAAGGCTCTCTGCATCCCTGGAATCTTCCAAGTGTGTGAAATCATGGCGAGTGTGCTATTATAAAGGCGCCAGTATCTTACTTGGCTCACAGCTGCAAAAAAGGTTGAGTCTGGAATGTGTTACACAGACATGCCGACAAACAGGCTCACATGTTATGATAACCTTGACGGCTCAGCACTCAATGTTCAGACAAGGGGCACGATGTATGTAGAGATGTCGAAAAACAAACCTTTTCTCATGTGTAGACCTTCGTGAAGGCTAACGTACAAATACAGCTATGCAGTGTTGTGTGCAAAGGCAGCAAAAGATAAAATGGAGTTTAAACTACTAATAAGCCATGCTAACATAACATTCATGAGAAAGTAGGCACTAAACCATACTACAATAGGTTTAATGGAAAGAGAAGGACTATGTCCACATGGGGGCTGAAGGGAAATAACCTTCTCATATTTTGTGTATGGGATTGTCTGTCGTAGTTTAGACTTGCTTCATGTATGCAAGGGCAGTGAGGAGGGAGGCAAACAAGGTGCAAGGAAGTATACTGTCAAAAAGTAGAATCTAATCTATTTTGCTACAAAACTATTGTAGCCAAAGAATTGGCTATAAACATATTGCAAAGGTGAGTGAATATAGGTAAGTACAAATGTACTACACTTAACTCCAAAAATATGTACTTTTAAGATATGTGTGTTTGTCTATGTGTGTGTTTGAATAAGTGACTTTCTAAACAACGCTCTAGGTCTCTCAATACAACTAGACTTCCACGAGTTGGCCATGGCCTTCATGGCACCGTCCATCCAATCCAAAGAGGACAAAGATCTGATTGACCTCCTATTCACAGCAGCGATTAAGACGGTCCTAAACAACTGGAAGGACTCGGGGACAGCATCCTTCCGGAGTTGGTTCAACTGGATCACCTTCCTACGGGGGGCGGACACCATAACCTCAAACCAAACACCAAAAACCTACACAAAGGCCGAAATGTGGCTCTCCCTAGACAACTACCTGTCCTCACACAAGCCCCCTAGGCTGCCATCCAAGGGGTACAGCACCCCCACACACATCGTAGGAGCAAAAGCCTGTCCGAACCAATCGGCACTCGAACAATGCCTCTCCTCCCGCTTTCTCACTTTCTCTTTTCCCACTTTCTTTTCCTTGTCACCTGGGGGTACATACACAAGCCGCTACGAAACCACACACCGAGTATACGAATGTCGCACACATGCCCCCTACAAAAGGCCGTATGTAACCCAACCAGCATATAATGTTATCAAGCTTTTTCTTCCCCTCAGGCGACCCATACTGTACTCCTGTATACTGTACCTTTGTATATAAAAACTTTTTTTTCTCAATAAAATTCACTTGAAATAAAAAACAAGAAGAGACGCTGCAGCGGTCAGCAGACTCTGCTTTTATGTGTCATTGATTGGTCAATATGTTTCTGCAAAACAAGACTCTCATGACGTGTATTGGAATTCATCAGGACCTTAGAAATTTCACATTTGCTCTATCTATTTGAATATAAAGGAAAAGATACAGAACCAAGTTTAGTGGTCCCCACCACCTGGAGATAGTTCTGGCACTGGGAGGGTGGTCACGTAACGAGAAACCTCACCCCACCAAGACACAGGAAGAAGTGACAGATTGATAGCTCTTCCTCGATCCTGTGGGTAGTGGTGCATGGTCTTTGTTAGTTGGTGGAGCAATTTGTCTAGTTAATTACGATAACCAATGAGACACCTCTATGCTAACTAGTTACGCAACTCTCCAGTGCAACAACTATATCCGGGTGTTGCAATCTGGTCACACCTAATAGTAGTTCCTCGTTGGACCTGAATCTATTGTTCACTCCGGGTGCCTCTACGTTTTACTCTTCCTTACATTTGAGTAAACCATCTCAGGCATCATTTATAATGTTCTGATGATGATCCTGTTATTTGTATAGGAACGAAACATCGTCGACTCTCACGCACTGACCCTAAAGCTTCTATACAGTAATTAATTTAAGGACAGAAGTGCTACTCTATTTTTATCTATGACTAACAATTTTTTGTTTATTTACTTCGCACATTATTATCTGAGTTTGTGTATGTGATTTTCCTTTTTCTCTGTGTTTTGTGTCTAGCCACCATTTTTGCTTTATTTTTTAAATAAATGTGATTTTTTTGTGTTTTCATGGACATCGTGTCTGGTCCTAATTTTTTCTTTCAGTAAAGGTATGATTGTCAGTCGTAGGGACCTTTATTCCTTTAAACTAATATGTACCCCTGTTCCCTATTTATCGTATTTGTTATTAGCCTGATGGCACAGTTCTCCCTTCGAGACATATAAATTCCAGCATGTACATTTACATGCATGCTGCACTCCTAAAACTAACAACTCCTCTTACTGATAGTGCTGAATTCGGCAGTTTGTGTGCCACAGAGCTTATACCTTTGCCCACTGACTAAACGTGCGGTTATTGATTACACTTCTGTTCAGAGAGTGGTGATAGTCATACTACCAGTACCTTGCGCAGGAGTGCCACAAACTATATATTCAGTACTCCCAAGAGTCTGCACTAATATTCATGGGCATATTAGGCTTGCATGGGCAGCGAACCTTTTCAGTGAGCTTCCCAAAACTCAACATGGGCTATTTGAGCCTACCCTCTGACAGGCTCCTTAGATGGTGTGGTCTTGTTTCGTCCATTTACAAACCTTCCAATCAAGCTTTAAAATGTTTACTTCTCATATTTTTAACTCCTTTTTTGTTTGTGACTAAGTCCTAAATACTGTAAACAATATTGTATTTCCTATAAATACATGGTTTCCTCTTTTCCGTACATGACATGTCACAGCCAGGCTGTTTGATGTGTCCATTTGACCTCACAGTGTTGGCTGGGTGTGCCAGTACCAAGGATGCTTGCTGTTTCAACAATGTAATATATACCTATATCCCTCTTTATGGGAAAGAGTGCACCTTGAGCCTTACGTCAATTTGAGGCACAAAACCCGACAATTGCAGGTAAGCTTGCACGCTTTGTACGAATGCCAACACTATATTCATGTTGTACACAATCCTACATGGTGGATAGATGGTCCATTGATTGGGTTGTTAGTGGTATTATATCGCTAAAGTGTTATTAACCTCTCACAATAACCTAGCTATCATTATATCTCCCTACAGGTCGTTATAAAGTGGATCCGTTGTTGAAACATTGAGGTCCACTAACATTGCTTCTGTATGTTTTCCTTTATATGCACTTTGTTTGAGCAGAAGTCCATTTTCTAAGGTCCTGTTGAATGTCAGTACATCTCTCACGAGGGTCAAGTTGGCAGAAACGTGTTGATCGACAAATGTCTGAGGAGAATCCCTAAGATGAAGCATACCACCTCTGGTGGGTGAGGAATTTCATCCTAAAAAAGGAATACTTTTTGTTTTGCTGGGTTTCTAATTTTTCCTTAGACCCAGGTGTTTCTTTGTGTGAAAGATATATTAGTTGGGAGTGAACGCCCACGGGTCTCTAAATCTTCACTGGCCCTCCTTTTTTGGTTACTTATAAAACTTTTGTTGTGCAATATTTGGGTGCTAAATTTTCTAACATGCAAATGTGGTAACTAGGAGCGACTTTTTGTTAGTCTTCTGTATAGATTAAGCAACACAAGTATTAGGTTCTGCCCGTGACTGACATACTTTAAAAGCACAAACATAACTGATATCACTAGACTCGTGCATCCGTAAAATAAACTCTATACACTGTTTTTACGTTCCCTCAATGCTCAGTCCTCTTAGACTTAGAAAAGTGTGACCTTGTTCTCTCCTTGAGCTACTTTGCTAATGGGCACTGGGAAACGCAATTTGCTCTATTTTCTTGAATCGGGAAGTGATGCAAATTCACTTACCGTAGACTGCGTTATTTTTAACCTGGGACTGGAATGAAAAATGGACTCGTTTTAAACAAATATTTATGGGGACTGGTTAGAGAGCAAATCTCCGCGGTTGGGACCCAGGTGTATTTATGCTTCGGTGATGAAATCCTACTTTCTCGAACTAATTAATTCTTTATCTTATCCCGATTCCCCAGATGTCTGTGCTAATTGCAGCCTAATATATTCCTAATGATTGGGACAAAGAGGTCACATTTATTCAAGGAATATATGAATACTTAAACTTTCTGCTAAGGTAGTTGCCCTCTAAATTGCTCAAAAGCTAGAATCCCTTAACAGAGGAAAGAACAGGGCTAAAAATGTACTGTTTCTTAACACACTGTTTAATTTTATGCTCTCACACAAGCAGCATTTGGGATTTAAGCAATTAAATCAAGAATCCATAAGATTTGGTCCTGCTTCTCGGTGAAAAACATTATGCTTTTAATTGGAAGTCATTAGAATTTCTCCAGAAAATCCCTGTGACTTTAAAACCCGGATCTCTTCATTTAGACGACTGAAATGCCTAATTTCAAATACAGTAAATCTGTTTATGCAGTGCAGTGCTGCTAGCAGGTTAAACACAGGTATAATATTTCAACTCAGCAGTCAGCCCTGTTCATGCCTCCATGGCATGTGTTTCAATGCACCTTGAGCGCTCTTGGTAATAGCCAATACGCCTCCCGTCTCAGAGGCGCTTTGTGTTTCTCCATTACCCAGCGCAGAACAGAGGGTAAGATTTATAGAGCTATTCCTCCTGCAGCAATGTCTTCTGCTAGTTTTAAATGGGACAAAAATGGGAAGCTCGTTGCACAAGTGTTATAGATCATCCTGGGCATTGCCTGCCACCGGGGCTCTTTGCCACCAGCAAATGAGATGCAAAGCAATTGATCAGGATTGGGAGACCATTCAGCCGCTCAAGATGATCCATCTGATCAAACAGTCTTTGTGCTTCCTGTAGTCACATCACTGGCCATTGTCAACCAGGAAGCGCTGTGCATTTCTGTCTTAAAAGAAAAGCAGCACTTCTCGCGAGAATATTTACAGGTAATATGTGTTCCTCTAAGTCCTGGTCTTGATTGTCACTATACTTTGACTTGAGGGGCAACATCATCAAATTGAGACATCTCTTCTGCCCTTTAAGAAACAATTCTTTTTTTCAGCTCAGTGGAACGTATGTCAATTACAAGTAAGTGATGTGGCCTCATCAAAGTCTTTATACCATATTTGGAAGGGGAACAGACTACGGAGTCAGGCCATCTTCACCAGACCACCAGTGCTATTGAACACCAGGCATCTAATATGTACAAAGGCAGAGTGTAAAAAGTAATTCTGTCAAGTGCCCTGGACTTTGACATGCCTCTCTCAAAGTGTGCTGCATAAAGGTGTGAACAGAATCCTATGTAGCAGCAATAAAAGGCTCCTTCATAGAAACAGAATCAGTGACAATCCTCCTGGAAGGCACCCATATCCATTGAGGTCCACCCCTGTACTAGTTATGGCTGCATAGTCCAGGAACTTCATGCTTTGCAAACAAGTGTGAAGCTCCCTGGCTATGACCAACGCCAACCCATTCCTTGGAGTCAGAAAATCCATCCGACTTGGAGTCGGATAATTCATCCAATGAACATAAGAAATCAATAAAATGTTTTTTCCTTCAGCCACCTGAGTGGCAGTGGGTACACAGAGTAGCCACCACTGGTCATGTACTTTCTACTGTTGTTGCTGAGGAAAATCCTTGCAGAAGTAGGGAACAAAGACAGCGCACAGGGTGGCAAAAAAGTGTCATTGATTGCTAGTTGCACTCTCCCGACTCTGCAGAACCGTGGGAGTGGCTCCACCTAGAGTAAAGTAAAAAGCTTCCTTCTAATAACTATGTTTTTTTCTTGGCTAGCATCATACATTTCAAAACTGGCATATTTAAAATGAAGAATGAGCTTTCCGAATCCGCAGTTCCATCCCTTGCAGTACCTCTTCCAGTGCCTAATAAGATTTTTGAGAGGAAAAGCTTTATATATATTGCCCTAAAGTAGCATACAATGGCTTCTTCTCCCTGTCAAACTGTTTGAAAGCCAAGAAAAGAAAAACGTTTCAGTCCAACTAAACTGAGAGAGCTTAGATTTCCCCTCCGGGGGTGGCAGAAGAGAAAAAATTATGGAAGTATATTATGTTGTTACATTTGGAACTCAAAACCAACCCTGGTGTGGGATAATGGCACAGTACAAGAAAGTTTTCTCCAGTAGGATATTAAGTTAAGGCTTGTGATGCACTAAGCTACCTGAGTCAGCCGTCATATGAACAAAAGCAATGGAGGTGAAAAGTCAACTGTTCATGTGAAGATCCCTCTTTAGGAGGAACACATCAAGGCATCTGATGAGTTAAGAAGGTAGTTTAAGCCCCCTACCCCCTCCCATAGGAAGATTTTGTTACCGCCAGGTGTGTCACTGGGTTCTTTGCCCAATGGTGAAGCCTGAGGTCTTCTGGAAACTCACCCATTTTGAGTGTTGGATGAAAGATGGAAATCTCAAGAAACATTTCATTTCATTACTATATAAAATACAATTACTATCACTAGTCCAGGGAACACCTAAGAGAAAACGCTGTGGAAGTGAGTTGGGTAGCAACATTACAAACAAGAAAAGAGAAAGAATTGATGACAAAGCAAGATCCTCCATCTGCAATATGCCAGGGCGGGAAACCAACACAAACTCCAAATGGCAGCACACACCTGAAAGACTACGCATTTGGGACAAATTTAAAACTGCTAATTGTTGGGCAGAATGTGGGACCACTGGTTCCTTGTCATGTCTACTGTAGATTGCATGAACCTAAGGAGATACTGGGGGAGATTGTGGAGATAGTGAATGTGCAGTTGAATATCCAAGCTCTTAAGAATCCAGAGGTGGTGCTGCTTGGGCTGCCATTTTATGGAGAGTGATTTATAAAGTCTAGGTATGGTAAACTTATATCACTATCACTGGTGACGGCGAGCCAGACTATTCTGTCATCATAGGCAAAGTAGGATGGGCCTGGGATGATATGTTGGACAATATGTCTTTGTTGTGTCTTGGACATGAATGAATGCATGCATTTGGATTTATAAAGCGCACAGCTACTCCAAAGAGTGTCCAGGCGCTGAGCTTTCAGTCATCAGCAATGTGCAGTGAGATCACCATGTCTTGTTAGAAGGGCTATGTCTTCAACCTTTTCTTATATAAGGCAGTATCTGCTATAGCGCATAGCTCAAAAGGAAGTTTGTTCCAAGCCACTGGTCCGAGGCAGGAGAAGGTCCTTCTGCCCATTTACATGTGACAGATCTTAGGGATTCTTACTAGAAGGCAGTGGATTCACTGCAAGTTTCTGAAGGGGGATAGAAACGAATTCTGGCCCTAAAATAGCCTGCACCAGAATGATCTAGTGCTCTATGGACTAAGACTAACATTTTGAAGAGAATTCTCTTCTTTATCAGAAACCAGTGGAGAGCACACAAGTGCAGAGACATGTATGTTCTTAGGGTCAGGTTAAATAAAATATGGGCTGCTGCATTTTGGACCACTTGAAGCATGTTAAGCAGATAGTCCGGAAGTTTCAGATGTAGGGCATTGCCATAGTCCAGCTCTAATGTTATGACTGCCTGGATAAAAACCTTTCTTACAGACAAAAGAAAATGAAAACTTAGTTTTAATGTCAGCAGAAGCCCAAACATGTTCCGATCACCGACATAATCTGTGACTGAAAAGATAGAGCATCGTCAAATGTAATGCCAAAGTACTTGCCTGTCCCCCCGGGGACCTGGGGTTGGGGCATATTTGGACGCATAGTCTGCTAATCTGGAGGATTGGGGCCAAAGAATAGTATTTTGGTCTTGTTTGCATAGTATTTTTAATGTTGTGAGGGCATCCATTGAAATACAGAAGAAAGGCAAATGTTATTGGACTCTCCTGCAATCTCCTCTCCTTTCCCACATGTTAACAGCAGCTGGGTGTCGTCAGCATATGCAATCACCTTAGCCCCCAAGGCCTCTGACAACTGTACTAAAGGGGAAAGGTACACATTAAAAAATGTGGTGCTCAGGTGTGATCCCTTCGGACACCTACTATCAGATCGCATGCTATGTAAGAGTATGAGGATTTCCATACTTCCTGCCTTCTGTGCTTAAAAAACGGAAGCTAGCTAATTCAAAGCCACTCCTCCAGTTCCAAAGGATCGGAGGTGTGCTGGGAGCATGGAATGGGGCACTGTATCGAAGGGTTCTGATAGATCTTACATAGTCAGTATGGTACTTGCCATCCGAGTCCAACGTACTTCTAATGTGTTTATGGTTTCAATCAATGCTGTCTCAGTACTTAAGTTTGGCTTGCCGCCAGACTGGCTGGGGTGGAGCAGCTTGTTGGTTTCGAGATACCAAGACAGCTGTTGATTAGCAAATATTACCAGCACTTTAGGCAATACCGGCAGTAGAGAGATTGGCCTATAGTTTGATTGCTCCATAGGGTCTTCTGCAGACTTTTTTTGCATGAATGAGCGTATACTTGTTAGACATGGCATCCTTAAGGTGGTCTTCCCCTGGACCTTTTGCCTTTTGTGCCTCCATGTTTTGCTGATTCTTTTTTATTGACCTGTGAGCTCTGAGCACTTTACCATTGCTAACCAGCGCTGAAGTGCATGTGCTTTTCCCCTAGACGTGATGACATTGGTATATACCTGAGTGGCAATTTCGTTGTACTGTTAAGTACCTTTTATACAATATACACAGAGCCTGTACTTCAAATGCTACAAGTGGGCTGCAGCACTGATTGTGCCACCCACAAAAGTAGCCTTTCAAACCTGCCTCAGGCCTGCCATTGCAGTGCCTCTATGTGTATTTTAGTGCCACTTCTACTTGGCACTTGAAATGCCTTGCCAAGATTTAAACTCCCTTTTTTTATTACATATAGGTCACCCTTAAGGTAGGCCCTGAGTACCCCACCACTAGGCCTCTGGATCTCCGCTGACCCTCCCTCTGACACGTTCTGTCATTTTCAGAGCAGTGGGAAACTGTCCATAGTTTTCCCCAAAGAATCAGGACGAGGATCAGGAAAAATGTACAGTAAAGGACCCAGTATCTCCGGGTCTGTGCGGGAGAAAACTGGTAATCTGAGAATTTCAGTTTGGAAGTACTGTCCAGAATCAGTAATTCTGGCCCTCTACTATCCCCTCACCAAAATGCACCAAACTCCCAATGAGGGCCTCAGTGTTTCTACAACAGGTTGTGTGGGATTAAACGCCTACATGTAGACAGCAAACTTGCACTGACAACCAAGCACTAGCAAAAAAGTGATCTGCTTGGTTCAAACAAACACTAGATAGCTAGAAATTAAGTCGCCCTTTCTGACTCACCTGCCACTTGACTTTTTCGCTGCTGTGCTGTGCTGCCCAGGACCCGTTTTGCTGTTGGCAGCCCTTCTTGTTTGCACCCCGGCCATTCAACACCGCGGAGCGCGGGACTGCCGGGACTTCAGTCCCCAGAAGGCAGCACACTCTCGCGGGACTTCAGCGAGGCCAATCGAGGATAAATAATTTTCGGGGCTCCTGTGGCACGGGACACCCTTTCTGACTCACCTGCCACTTGACTTTTTCGCTGTTGTGCTGTGCTGCCCGGGACCCGTTTTTCTGTTGGCAGCCATTCTTGTTTGCACCCCAGCTATTCTACACCACGGAGCGCGGGACTGCTGAGACTTCAGTCCCCAGAAGGCAGCGCGCTCTCGCGGGACTTCAGCGAGGCCAATCGAGGATAAATAACTTTCGGGGCTCCCGCGGCGCAGGACGCCCTTTCTGACTCACCTGCCACTTGACTTTTTCGCTGCTGTGCTGTGCTGCCCGGGACCCGTTTTGCTGTTGGCAGCCTTTTTTATTTGCACCCCAGCCATTCAACACCGTGGAGCGCGGGACTGCCGGGACTTCATTCCCCAGAAGGCAGCCTGCTCTCGCAGGACTTCATCGAGGCCAATCGAGGATAAATAACTTTTGGGGCTCCCGCGGCGCGGGACAAGCGCAGGCATGCCCGCGCCCGTCTGAGGCCATAAGAGGCTAGGCTGGGCCATCCCCATTACATTGGACGATCTCTGTTCTTAATGACTCGGTTAGTGTTGCCGTATTTTAACCAAATTATTTAGTTATTGTATTTATTGCTGCCATTCTTTGTTTGTGCCCAACTTCATCTGTGGCTTGTTATCTTACTCTATAAAGCAATAAACACAGCTCTGCCTGTGATAACTAGACGCTGTCACTCTGCTGCTATTACAGGGGATGATAAGGGTCTATATTTTTAAGTATTTCACGCGGCCTATTGTGAGAGTAGTTATCAGGAGATACCTAATACGGGGTAGGGTGCCTGTTAGAGGCAGTTGGAGGCAGTGCTAGGCCATTTATCTATTTAATTTTTAGGTTTTAGTACGGAACTTCTGATTCTCATTATGAGTAAAGACAAAGGAAGGTCTGTGGTGAGGATACTAGATGATATTTTGTTGAGGGAAGAATCTGTCCTTGTTCGCGAAATTCAACTTACGGAGCGAAGATTGTCCCTAGAACCGCCTCTCCCACAGAGTAGACTCTCCCTGACCCCCACACTTACGGTACCAAACATAGTATCAAACAACATGACTCCTCCATCAATTGATCACACTCCAGTTCAATCCTTAACAGATTCAGCCGTGAACAATGTCTCCCTAACATCTCCTGAACATAGCCTTACTGGGCCAACTGTTAAAACTAGAGGACAAAAGGCAGAATGCAAACGCAAGCAAATACAAAATGCTGAACCTTCATCAAAAATTGTAAAAGAAAAAGGAAAATACCTCCCGAAGCAGAGTAAGACTGTTACATGCTCAAATGGGAAGAAAAGGAAACTGGCAGAAGGTGTATGTGAATCCATGGAGCATTCAGGAAGCCCCACTAAGCAGAGAGAAATAGTCAATCCTGAACACTTATTGCAGGATGATAATTTCTGGGGTAAACTAGAGTCCCTGATGTTAACTGCCTTGGAGCCCATTCATCTAAAAAATGTCTTATTTAGAAACGCGGCTAGTAAAAGTTGAGGAGTTGGTGCAAGGCACTCATCAACTGGTACAGTCAGCTGCTACTAACCCAACATCCTGTAAAGTGAAAGAGCACATTGCGGGCATGTCCTCCAATCCTGTAATTCTTGAGCAAAAGAAGAGTAAGGTTGTGAATACTATTTCAAACTCTAACAAATCTGCTCGTATTGAAAGCAGAGTAACTGCAGGGGGGGAGGAAGGGGGAAGTAATGACGCTGCTACTAATGGCATAAATCAGAGGGTCATTGCGAGAATTCTTACAATTCCTCACAAAATTTAAATTTACCCCCAGAAGCTACCCCTTATACGGTAGTTTTAACCAATGTCCCTACCCTAGCCTCTAATGTATTTGAACATTGGCCAACCCTAAGGAACAAAGCACTCCATTTTCTCACTACTAGGACTGTCCTGAAAGATCACCTCTTTTCGGAATTTAAAATGGTCCGTAGGATTGGAGGGGTCGGCTCCACCCCTAAATTGTTAGGAGGAGACTGTGTTGTTATAACATTTAGGGCTCCGCAACTGGTTCGCACTAATATTGAGAGGGGTCTGAACGGGCCGGTTACATGTCATGACATAAACATACTACCTTTAGGATATTTTTACTGCCCCTCAGAGCCTGTAATGAACCTGGGCACTCAATGCGTACCAGAAAACCATCTGAAAACCAGGCAGCCCAGATATCATTTATCTACACACAACCGTTTCGAGACTCTGAGTGGTCTGGAATATAATGGCTGACTCTACCCTGTGCCTTGTGTAAATTCCAGGGGATGGAACCAAAGTGTTGATACACAGAGACATGACGATAAGAGGGTCAAACTGCCCCATGATCCTAGTAATAAACTTTTATATAGTAACTACGTTGACCCTAAGGATCCTGCTCAATCTGTACATGTTACTATGACCCCAACAGAGGGTGTAAATTCCCCCTTACCCCTCACACCCGTTGTTGAGCGCCAAGCTTGCCATATTGTATCTTGGAATATTGCCGGTATCTGATCGAAATTAAACATACAATTATGGTGGGATTTTGTTTTACAATATGAAGTCCTCTGCTTCCAAGAGACTTGGGCCAAGGAAGCAATCCATTTAAATGGGTATAGGACCTACCATATCCCAGCGGTTGAGGGTCGGAGTGGTAGAGCTAAGGGTGGTCTGTGCATGTGTTTATCTAATACTTTGAGCCTAAATTTGATAACTGAGTTCGCTATTGACAATTATTATCAATTTCTTGTTTTGGATTTTGACCTAAAGTTCTCCATTGCTCTGGTTAACTTCTACAACAATGTCCCTCCAGGTTTACTGTGTACTGTGATTAAGAACATGTAAAAATCATTGACTCTTCTAAGTAATAGTAAAAGGAAAGATATAATGCTACTTTTGGTGGGGGGTTTTAATTGTATGTTGTGTGTAAATGCCAAAAGCAATTTATGTGGGGCTTTACAAAGATGGTATATGCTCTTCACAATTCAGTCACTCTGTTTTAGTGGATCAGCTGAATGAATCAAACAATAGCTTTGATCTTGGGTTTGTTAATGAAATATGCCTATCACCAGCTCCAATGCCATCAACATTTAGCGGTCGGGGCTGTCGTTCTACCATCTATTTTATGTGAGCCTCTATTAATTATGCATTTAGACTTCACTCTTTTCACGTATCTGATAACTCACTCAGTGACCATTTTCCGCTCTGTTTAACTGTCACACTGACGCTTGAGAATACCGCAGCGACCACCAATAGTGATCAACTGCTAGAGAACCTAACAATTGCAAGTACCAACAGTTATTCCTTGCGATGGGCAATGGTGAACCAAACAGAGATGCTTAAATCAATAATTGCTAAATGTATTTCAGATATAGAGATATGTCTTAGTGAAGATACTACCTCTGCCGCATTATTAGTGTCCTTTAAAACAATAACTAAGGTAATTAGAGAGTCCCTCATCAGGAAACACAAGAGAAAGAGGGCCCAGAGTGGGTGGTTCGATTCGAAGTGTACTCAACTTCACTCACTGTTAAAAAAAGAATTGCATAGAAAACCAAGTAATGTCCTAGAAGTCAGGAGAGCTAGACAGGCCTATAAACAAGTGCTCAGAGATAGGACAAATATGCTAAGGAAAGAGGCTTGGGAGGCTCTGCACTCAGCTTCAGTAATGAATGATAGCGCAGGTTTTTGGAAGGCAATCAGAACACCTTTTTTATCTAACAATACTGGCCCCACTATTGAGAAAGCCATCACGGAGAAACTGTGGATAAAGCACTTTGCTCAGGTAAATGGAGGAGCAGAATCATCTGCAGAGACTCGATATATAAATGATTCTCCCCACTCCATGGATTTAGCGTTTACCCTGGAGGAAGTTGAGAGGGCCTTACACGCCAGTCAGGGCGGTAAGGCTCCTGGACCAGACGGGGCCCCCATAGACTTGTTTAAGTCAATTATACGTTTGTGGGGGCCATTTCTTGTGCAAGTCCTTAACGTGAGCTGTGACGCCGGATTCCTACCCACTTGGGTAGAGTCTACCAGTATTCCAATCTTCAAAAAAGGAGACAGGAATGACCCGGGCTGTTACAGACCGATCTCTCTGCTGGACTCTATCACGAAGGTAGTGGGCCGGGTTATATTAGAGCGCTTATTGGACTGGGCTGACGAAAATTCGATCCAATCCTATCTGCAATACGGTTTTCGAGCTGGATTAGGACAGTAGAACAGGGTTTGAATCTTTCCCTGTTGGTGGGAAAATACACGAGGGCCAAGAAAGTGAATTTGTTTTTAGCTTTGTGGACCTCTCAGCCGCTTTTGACTGTGTGGTCCACTCGAAACTATGGATATTGATGGGAAATCTGGGGGTAGAAGCAAATTTTATTTATTCTCTTAAATGTTTTTATTGTGACGCTAAGGCACGCGTACGCTACAGCCTGAAGGCTGACAGTTTGGCCGCATTCCCGATTAGGAGTGGAGTCAGGCAGGGTTGGGTCCTGGCTTCATTCCTTTTTAATCTGTATATAAACGGGCTCGAGGAAGCCTTGTGTAAAGATAACCGGGACTTTCCTCAGGTAGATGACCATCAAATACCAGCCCTATTGTACGCTGATGATGCTGTTCTGATGTCACGTACACAGATGGGACTGCAACTAGTCGTGGATAGCTTTACCCTCTTTATGAAAGAGTTGGGTTTAAGGGTTAATTCCACAAAAACCTTTATTATGCGCTGTGGCAGAGGTTTTAAGATAAATAAAGATATTTTCATCGCAGGACAAAGGATTGAGGCTACTAAAAAATTCTCCTATCTGGGTATTCTTTTACCCCAGAATGACTCTTGGGTACAAGCAGTACTTGCAAATAAATTGGCCCTCTTACGCACTACTTCTGCACTTACCATCTTTGCCAGGAAACTTGGCAAATGACCTCCTGAGGAATTAATTAAAATATATAAGGCTAATTGTGTTTCTGAAGCTCTTTACCGGAGTGGGGTATGGGGGTTTGCCGATCTCTCCCATATATAGACAGTTGAAAACTCCTTTTTAAAATACATTTTAGCCGTACCTAGTGGTACCTCAGGATGTGTTTGCCATGCTGAACTGGGTATCCCGTTTATCTCTGATTTAATTAGGATAGAGCCTGTGCTATTGTGGCACAGGTTATGGACAAAAGACGAAACTAAATTGAACAGAGATATCATCTCAGACATAATGAAATTGGAAGGTGCAATGAGGATTCCCTGGCTGAGATATGTTCACGGTTTTCTCAAGGATCTGGGCCACTTACAGTATTTTTTTAAATCCTTCCTCTATTAATAAAGTAACTAGAAAGGATTTGAGAAAAGAGTGTTTAATGCTGCAGGATACCCTGAGAATGACATCAGAGATTTTAAAGCCCACTGTCCAGCTCAATCAATTGATTTTAACTACTTTTAATATTCAACCCTACTTATCTTTCATCCCCAGTGCTTATGATAGGTTCCTACTAACCCGTTTTAGGCTGGGGACCTTCCATAGCTTTGTCACCTTCCCTGTTATGAATGTTTGGACTCACGATCTCCGGCCCTGCCCCTGTGATTACACTTCACCCCAATCTATGATTCACGTCATTTTATTTTGTCAATTTTATTTTATTGAAAGGCTGTTTTTTTTAGTCCCCATTTTAAAGAGATCTGGATTACGACAAAGTCACCCAGCTCTACTGTCTTTACAATTATTAGTCAATGAAAATAGTGTTCTAAGAATCTTAGCTTTCTTGAAAAAAGTGCTTTATCACAAGAAAACAATGGTTACAATTTTATGATTGTCACATTGTCATTTTTTTACGTAATTACTTGTAATGTTTTTATTATTAATATTCTTATGAAATTGTTTTTGTATAATATAAATTGTGTGCTTTTATGATTGCTATTTAACAATCGAATAAAGCTTTTCTTGAACTTGAAGTCAATTCAAAGCCTTCCACCAAGATATTGACCTTGCAATCGGGCAACCAAAGCACACTTCTGGTAAACGCCTGATAGGATTTTTTGTTCTAGAAATTGACTATTCTCAGAAAGTGAAACTATAACATTTACATTCATTGTCAATAACTAAAGCAGAAAGCCAGTTTTGCTAAAAATGTAAGCAGGACCAGGATTTCGAGTTTTATATGGTGATTAGGCAAAATGTAGCACAGAATCACACATAATGGGATCATTTACTAGAAACTCACACAGCTGAGTGCCGCAACCAAAGTTCCTGTGCTTTGTTGCATGCAAGGAAGAAAGAAAGGACGCACCATATCTACTAAGATAATGCACTGCATTTCTCTCTCCCTAGCGCTAGTGTACAATTAGTTTGCACAGCACCACACGCATACTTTTGCATCATAGTGAACGAGAATAGGTTTTGTACTGGATGGGTATCCATCCAGTAAAAAATTCAATGCCGTGACAAACTTTCAAACTTTTCCCACTTTGGATGTGTGTTGTACAGTGCAACACACATGCAACATCAGAAACATTTGGAGAAATAAAAGTAATTCTCCAAGTTAATACCACTCTCAAAAAAGTGTTATTTTTTTGCGCAATACCATGTTACGGGATAGGGCTTTGCGTCAAAGCCCAAGGAAGGATTTATGCATTTTTCTCATATGAATGAAAGTTGCAAAGGTGGCCAGCACTATCATATGAAATTCCTGGACAACCTTTTCACCCAAATATTTTACTTTCGATGAAGGGATAGGACAAGGACCTACTTGTGTTGGTAAAAATTTCCTATTTCACAGAACTTGTTTACCCACGTCTATGAATATCTATAGCTTGTCCACATTTAGGCACAGCCAATATCTTCCCATCCATTCACTGACCCATCAGGCAGCTCTAGAGGTTCATATGATAAACTGAATGACCATGCAGAAATATAGTTTGCATGTCATCTGTGTAGTTTTGAAGCTGGAGGCCACATAACACGACAAATTGAAAAGATACAAGGAAAGCACCAAACCACGTGGAAACTCACAAGCAAAAAATTAACTAAGGGAAAAAAATCCCAAAACAATACTCTGCGTACAGGCAAATTCAAAAACATGAATAGTTTCAAGATGGATCCGCCAGTGCTGTAGTCGAGAAGATCAACGTCAAGTGGTATCAAAGTCAAGTGGTATGTCAGTCAAGACTTCAAAAAGGGAAGTCAGGAACATCTCTTGTGGCTAAAGATATCACGGTATGAGAAACAATCGTACTGTCTAGTGTGGGAGGTTAATGCCTGGCTGCATTTGAAGGGGCTAAAAGAACAATAGCCTTTTCACAATTAGCCACTGAAAAATATAGTGCATAATTTGCTGTTTTGGTTACAAGTGAAAACTAGTAAACTTAAATCAGTAGATGTCCTTGTTTATATGGGTCTATATTATTTAAATGTGTTGGTCTGGTTATTAATGTTTACTATTTGCACAGTGCATATATGGTCTTAATAATGTTGCCACCTGCAAAAGGGACGATCTTTCCTAATCTACAACCAGAAAGCTCCCTCATTGTGGGAATCTTGTACAAGAGCAAAATGCTGTCAGATGTAGCTGAAACTCTCCCATTTTGCTTTCAGCAAGCACAGAGGAAGGTGGTTAAGTCCACACTCCCACCTCGTCTGACTCATATATGGCAGAGAAATAGAAAGAGTCTATTTCCGCAAAGCAGAAGCGATTCCACCAACAGTCTGCAACAGCTTACTATAGGAGGGCTAGCCAGTTCAAGACGGTAGGGTGTTGAAATATCGATTACAAAAACATAGTTGACATAAATATAGTTGTAAAAATATTGTTCACAAAAATATCGACACCCTATACTTAAACAGGTAAGTTCATAAATATCTACTCAAAAATATTGTTGTAATAAATATAGATATAAAAAATATCGACTTTTTAAATTAATTACATTTACATTAAATAATAAATAAATATGAGTACTATTAACAAAATACATTACATTACTTTTATTTTTAAACTATTGAAAACAAATTAACTACACTTTTTCATTATAAACCACCCCCTTTTGTACCGCTTTTGGCCGCCATAAGCGTGGCAGGGTATGCTCAGATGTGAGTCCCTTGCTCACTTTGCCACTGGATTCAAGCAAGCCGGGCTGAAGACGGCTGGAATGCCAGAAACCGGTCCTCAGAAGCTTGTTTCCGGTCCAGGGAAGACATGGCTTGGCAGTTCGGGCTGGACTGTTCCCATGAGGCACAGGGTCAGACTGATTTGCATATAGCCATGTCTGAACTGGGGTGGCAGAGTGGGCTAAAGAACGGTGATGGATTAAACCCAGATCTTTTGACTGGGTGTGAGTGTTTGATTGATTCAGATGTTCCGTCCATCACCACCCCCCTTTTGTACCGCTTTCATCCAAATGAGCAGTAATTAAAAACTTATGGTTCCCTTTTTGCATCCAGGTTATTGGTGTAATATAGTAGAGTCTGTGCCCAGATATTGGTATCTAAAACTTACTTGTGCATGCATGCGTGCATGTGGACACATGTGAGTGATGGTGTGAATGTGTGTTATTTCATGTTTGTGTGTGATAGAGTGAATTTGTGTCACTGTGTCTATGGTGGTAAGCGCTTGAGTGTGAAATGGCAGATGCATGTGCATGCTTGTGATTTGATATGTGTCTGTGAGGTGAAGTGTGTGAAGTGTGTGAATGTGCACATGTATGGTGGACGTGTGTGAGCGAGTGTTATTTCATGTTTGTGTGTAATAACAAGTGAATTTGTGTCACTGTGTCTGTGGTGGTATGCGCTTGAGTGTGAAATGGCAGATGCATGTAAATGCTATGCTATGATATGTGTCTGTGAGATGAAGTGTGTGCATGTGCACATGCATGGTGGCACATGCCTGTGTGGTGGAATGTGCATGTGTGTGCCCCGTGGCATACCCGTGCAATGGCATGGTTACAGCTGCAGTGTGCAGGCCTGGGGGAAGCCTGGGCTTCTCCACTGCCACAATTGGAGATTCCATAATTGGTAGGAAGGCAATGAGCGACTGAGCTGTTAAACATTCTGATTTCTGCATCGAATCCTGTCCCGGAACCTGCAGATATTTAAAACCACGCCATCGCAATCTTACTTGCGGGATGAAGTCCATTTGATGCACCCTGGCATTGTGCAAGCCGCCAAGCCGTGTTCTGCGTCATGTCTTTGATGGACATATTTTGTTTCGATGAAAAAACTTGCATCATTCATTGCAGCTCAAAAGAGGGTCTTAGGTCGGGTGCTTTTATACCTTTGGTTTGAAAATAAACAGCAGGTTGTTTCTGGAATGTTTGGCTTTCAGCCATTAATAAAAGAAGTTTGAATAAAAAGAAAAAGAACAGTGGGTTTCGGGTATTCAGCACAATATCTGCGAGAACATTTACTTAAAACTGTAGTGAGCGTTGAAAAGGCGGGGACGGGCCTCCGTTGAATGGGGGAAGGATTCACGCGCCTGGCCGCGCGGCGCAAATACCAAATATGAAAAGACCATGTCCGAAAGGAAAACGTGTCTGTCTATAGATCCGGCTAAAGCTCTCACTACATTGTGATACGCGGTCTGGACATGAATGCACGCCTGGGGATTTGCTGCGAGTCAATACGGTAAATGTCAGTACCTTGGAGTTGTCTATGCTAAACCAAACATGAACTCTGCCTAAGTATGATCAGGTTCTATGCACGGAAGCCCAGCCGTGTCCTGGGGCATGTACTGCACGCACCAGGCTCCCTCAGTGCGGAGAAAGTATTCAGTGCGCGCCTTATCTGCTGCCAGCCAGCGGTGCTGTGTGCACCAATGAGTAAATGCACTACCGCACGTGCTGCTTTGTTGCACATTTTAGTCGGAAAGAAGACGGATTCTGTCTTTAACCCTCACCACCTCTCTCTGCCCCACCATACCCAGGAGAGTAAAGGAAAACACTGCAGCCCATGCGCACGGGGGAGGAGGGGGGAAGCCCGCAAATCCTTCTGGGGCCCGCTTCGACCTCAAGGCCAATGAATATCTGTGAGATATGGGAGACTGGGAGGACCCTATTCACATTCTGCACACCATTTTGCGTTACATTATTGACTAGTACTGCACCCCCTTCCTCGACATCACATCACAGACTCTGGGGTACCAAAATGTTCCTTTTGAGGCATTTCTCTAGCAAGTGACATCTCTCTTTCCTCGACCGGTTTTGATTTAGTGCGGCAGGCTGCCTGCACGCCAGGAAAACATGCTGCTTCTCTCTGGCTGATAAATTCTGATGATTGTTCTTGTTCTGTTTTCTTATCTGAGGAGACATTTTAAGATGGGCTCCCCATCCATCAACTCTCTTTCCCTTCTTGGGGGCCGTAGCTGCTATCCTACGGAGGAGTGAAGTCTCCTGCTCTGCCTCTCACTCTGTAAAGGCGAATGCCCCCTAGGCTATTGGTTTCATAACTAGGGGAGTTTTGGTGTGGCATTTAAACAATGCACGGTCAGTGATGGTGGATGTCCCCGAGCGCGTCGTCCGAAATCTC
Source organism: Lissotriton vulgaris (assembly GCF_964263255.1). Taxonomy (NCBI): domain Eukaryota; kingdom Metazoa; phylum Chordata; class Amphibia; order Caudata; family Salamandridae; genus Lissotriton; species Lissotriton vulgaris. The sequence goes on from NC_141685.1 coordinate 1,434,567,899, forward strand.
TAATACTCTCCTCACATGCCTCCTGTCTCGTGCGGGGAGAGATGGCTTGCTGCCGACGCACATCACTCGCTGCCTTGTCATTTCCCCTTAATTCTTCTGAGGAAACGCCTGAAGGGGGCGCGAGGCGGAGCGGAACGTGCAAAGGTGTTGGACAGCCACATGGTATTTCCTGAAGCACCTTCTGCCCCACAAAACCTGTAATTTGTCATTTTTGACAGCCACGGGGAGAATAGACTCATTTCGCATCTGCAGCCCGAGTCCCGAGTGTAGACTCCCTTCCCTGCTGTCCAGGTGGCGATAGGGCTGCATTTGTTTCCTTGCAACAGCAGCCACATAGGTTCTTTTTGTCATTGGGTGTTTGGTATGCAGCAACTGGCTTTCAGGCGGCCATCTTGGCATTTGGTCCATTCTTCAAAAACAGTTTGTTGATGGGCGAACAATTGGCTGCCTCCATTCTGGGGAATTGATGCACCTGGAAAAACCAAACTCTGGTGTGATTGGACAGCATTTCGAGGATACAAAATGGAGATTGAAATGTTTTAATGTGACCGGAGGCCGGGTTTATATATTCATTCTCCCTCACATACTTCGTTAGGCGCTCAAGAGAAACTTCTTGTCAATTCATATCACATTTTTTCCGAATGAATAGCATATGCAGCGTGAAACACTGAGTGGGCCTCGCTTTGGCAGGTCTCCAAAAGGAAAGAAGGAAAACGAGCAAGCTACTAATTGCCAGTTTCTTAGTAAATTAGCCTGTCTTTAGATATTATATGCATGGTTTCAACTGGGAATGGGGTTATTTAGAAAATGCCTTTCTTTCAATAAGGAAGCTGCAAAGCAAGAGTGATATTCCAAAGTGGTTTTGCACCAGCCGCAAACTCTCACTGATTTGTCTATAAAAAAAAGTTCTTCGAGGTTTCCAAGTGCAGCGCGTACTGTGATTGCACTGTGATAGAAGCAGTGAAAGGCATGTCAAATGAGTATGTACAACTAGACTGACTGAATATTTTCTTGCTTTGCTGGAATCATTTTCTGCAAAATTTCACATGAGATTTAGCTGCCTGCATTGTAGACATATGACCATTGCCAAGGGAATGTAGATAGCTTGATACAAGCACTGCACTTACGCTCACTGCAGCCTGCGGCAACAAGTCTGCACTCCTTTTACAAGCCCCAAACTGCAACACCATACCATGTTCCCAAGGCACAAGTCCAGGGTACATGAGGGAGATGTGTGTGTACAAAAGGAGGGAGAGATGTAGAAGGGCAATTTCCACTCACAAGGAATGGTAGGTCCAGCTACAGCAGGTGCCCTCAGCAAGTAAATAAGACAAAAGGAGCTGCGCTGTTCCTCAATTAGGGGAATGTACGTATCACCGGGTTGTCTGGATGCTGTTGGTCTCAATGAGTCCTACATTTGGGCATCGATTTCGTTGGATGTAGTGCCCTCACACACCCTTTCAGGTGTCATGCTTCATAATCTGGGCTGCTCCTCGTTGGGTCGGCCGTGCAATACCCAACGGGCGACACCTCAAAGAGGGGTACTTTGGTGGAGATCTTTTATCCAACAGCCGTTTGGTGAAGTGTGGGTGTGGGGCCAGTAGTGCGTAGACGTTTTAGTGAGTTAAAATAAAGCTGAGAGTACAAGTGCAAAATTTTATTCTGGGGGTCTCCTGCTCCAGTTAAAAAAGGAAGTACTAACCGGTACTCAATGGAAAATAATGTTCCCTACATGAGTCTCAGTTAGTGTGTGAAGCGGTCAACATGTTTCTCACGTTAATGTGCACTGACTCGCGATTCTTCAGGACCTAAGGAGAAAGTAATATATCATAAGAAACTATCTACGTATAAAGGATCTCAAGGAGTATCCAATATGAGGTTCTAAAAACACACAAAAGGAGAACGTGTTTTGTGTATATGTGTACCTGATGAATGCTGGAACTATTGAGTAAAGTTTCCCTGCATGATCAGTATCCGGCGGTCTGCACACCGGGTTCAAACTTCCATGGAGTATGGAATTGTGATGCTGTGTGTCAGTAACTCTCGACCTACCCATGCCGCGACATTGCTAGCTCCTCACATTATATTGAAGAGATGTGCAACCTTAAACCCAGCTACTTTGTTACCGTATCCGGCCTCAGCCTCAGTCGCAAGAAACACATGATTGTATATTCCTGACTGAGGAACAGACAAAGGGTTGCATTGATTTGCAAGATACGCCCCTTCCAGATGTGGATGGTGAATTGTGGGTTGATGGGTCTTGTTTGAAATTACCGGATGGCACGACCTCAGCCGCGTATGCAATCACCACGCTTGAGACAATAGTGGAGACAGCTCGCATACGACAGAAATCGGCTCAAGCAGCTGAATTGATAGCCTTGACATGAGCATGTGAGCTTAGTACAGATCTATGTGTGAATATCTATACAGATAGCCACTATGCCTTTGGAGTAGCGGACGATTTTGGCCTACTCTGGAAAGAAAGAGGTTTTCTTACATCTCACGGAATGCAGATAATGCACGGAGATTTAGTACATAATCTTTTGACTGCATTGACATACCCAAAGAAAATAGCTATTGTGAAGTGTAGTGCGCATAAGAAAGTGACAGATAAGATTGGACAAGGTAATGCCTTTGCAGATCATGTGGCACGTGAGACTGCGACGCAGAGAAGCACTACTTCTATGTATGTAGTGAAGTCGCAAGTTGAGCGTTGGCATGATACTAGGCAAGAAGTACGAGAGATACAGAAATCTGCTTCTGTAAAGGAACGTGAACAATGGTCCGAAGAAGGAGAGTTGGATGATGAAGGTTGTTGGCGGAATAAGCAGATGGATAGATGGAAGCTGCCTATAGCCTTTGTACAATGTATGGTTCAAATGGCACATGGGCTAGCACATGTTGGAGCTTCAGCAATAACGACATTGCTTATGCAAGTTTGGGAGCATCCAGAAATTGCTAGCACAGCTAAGAAAGTAGTGCAGTCCTGTTTGATCTGTTTACAATATAATCTTGGAAAAGGGACGCAAACTCCAGCTGGAGGATTTGCTACACCAACTGCACCTTTCGAAGTCTTGCAAATGGATTATATCCAACTTGAGCATTGTAATAACTTGAAGTATGTCTTAGTAGTGGTCTGTGCCTTCAGTAAATAGATCGAGGCGTACCCCACGAAGGACAATACTGCCATTACTACTGCAAAAGTGTTGCTGAAGGAATTCTTCCAGAGATTTGGTGTTTGCAAACTCCTATAGAATGATAACGGACCTCATTTTGTTGGGGAAATTATCAACCATGTCCTGAAGCTATTAGGAATTAAACAGAAGTTCCATGCAGTGTTCCATCCACAATCAGCAGGATTGGTGGAAACGTATAATGCTACTCTGAAGTTGAAAATAGCGAAAATTCAGGCTTCCACATCTTTGACTTAGTCAGATGCGTTGCCTCTGGCATTGTTATCTATTAGGTCAGTGCCACACTCTCGGACAGGTCTTACTCCCTATGAGGTAGTGTTTGGTAGGCCCATGAATATTTGGGGAGTTCCGAAACCGAGATCTGTGTATGATGTACCTTGTGTCTTAATGAATGACTGGCACAATTAACTGAGAGCTTGGTTTCTATTCATCAACAGGTTCGAGAAGCACTGCCCGACGGATCTGCAGGTGATGGCCATGCACACCGACCTGGGGATTTTGTTATGGTGAATGTAAATGTAAATGTAAATGTGGGATACTTGTATAGCGCACAGTTACTCTACCCGAGTGTCCCGGCGCTGTAGACCGCTGGGGAACCCGTCCTGGTTTTCCCTGTGAGATGGTCCCTTTTCTGGGTATCTCCAGGGTGAAACCAGGCATCCCTGGCGTCTGTGGGGGGCCGTTGTAGAGATGAGGCAAGCTAATGCCCAGAGTTGCCGAGTGTGCTCCCCGTCGGAGTAGGCACCGATGCGAGAATTATCAGTCCGCTGACCCTGGTCCAAGACCCTGCCGCGTCGGGAATCGAACCCTGGTCCCGGGCCGTTCTCTGCACTCGGGTCTGCCGCCTCTAACCAGTGAGCCACACCTCTCTACAATGAAGATATTTGAGAGGTCAAGCAGCCTGGAGCCGAGGCGGCGTGGACCAGAACAAGTGCTCCTTGCTACAAGAACAGCGGTTCGAGTCACAAACCAGAAACATTGTGTGCATAGTACCCATTGACGCAAGGTATTGTTGACCTTGGTGGAACTTGCTGTGCTGACTGTTTATCGAGAGATCTTGACTACGGAGAAAGGCCAAGCTGTATCACCTGACAAATCTGCAGAGTTCTTGAGGCCAAGAAAAGAATCTGCAGTTTTGAAAGAGACAGGTTGAGCAACCGCCCAGGGTAGTGGAAACGGAATGCCGATATGACAAGGGGGAGGATCAGTTCTGCGTAGTGTAGTGACACCCGTCTTGATCTTCGGTGAAGAAACCAACGTTTACCGACAGGAGAAGAGCTCCTTCAATTATTATTATTATTTTTTTTTTTTAGAGAGAGTTGATTTTGTTGCTAAAATGAACAAGAAGAAAATCTTTGGTGTTATAGGGGTTTTTGCTACTTTGACAATTATAGCAGTAATCACAAGGTTTGTTGAAGTGATGATTCCTGCTCGTGAGTTGTTTGTTGTTACTACTCCAGTCCCAGAGGAGCACCAGCATTTCACTCTTCCATATCATGAGCAAAAACACCGTCAGTCTTATCTCAATAATACATTTGTTCAGATGTTGCACCACACCCATAATGCTACAAATACCACTAACTGTTGGATATGTGGGATTATTCCAGCGCATCAAAAGAAAGGAGGAACACCTTTTATTCCACTTCCTTTCTCGCATAATGGCTCTTGTCGAGCCTGGTATACCCTCTTATTTTCAACTAGGAAACCTGCAGTAGGTGGACTTCTTTTCCGTCTGAATAAAGAGTGTTATCAGGACAGAGATGGGTATCCTCAAGCCAATGGAACTATAGGGGAATGGGAGGAATACCGACCGGACAATTTCTCTACGCCATATGTCTTCACCCACACAAGAGACTTTGCCAAAAGTGAACAATTTGTGATTACTGTTTCAAAGACTAAAGCAGACTTATGTGTACAAAGTATTGGACAAATCCCATTTGGAATCAGCAATTGTATTACAGTGTTGAATATAGATGGAATAAACAATAGTTCTTTTATATCTAGTATGTGGCAGTAATGGATATCATTGACTACCAGTTGGGTGGTCAGGTGTATGTTATGTATCTTTTTTGTTACCTCCTTTTTTTCTGGCAACTGCATCGTATCATCGAGATTTTAAACTGTACAAGAATGTTTCATTAAATAGAAGTTAGAGGACCATAAGCACTGATGAAGTAGACCAGACAGATATTAGTCTACAGCAATATGTTGATTTTAATTTGGGTCTGTTCTCTTTTTTGGGCGCTGCATTGAATAGCAGGAAAGTGAGACGGTTAACTAGAGTTGTAGAAACTGTCTCCAATCAGACTGCTATAGCGCTAGGAAATATTACTGAGGAGTTGCAAGCTGCCAGAATTGTAGCGCTCCAGAATAGAATGGTTTTAGACGTGATGCTAGCAGATCGAGGTGGTGCATGTAAAATTATCGGTAGTAGTTGTTGTGTGTTCATCCCTGATAATTCACCCTCAGTGTATGATGCAATTTTTAAACTGCATAAGATAGCTACAGACATTCACACAAAGAATGGCACCTGGTCTTTTACTAGATGGTTTTAGGCTCTAGTCTCTGCTTGGGGTTGGAAACTACTGACTGTTCTATGTATCGCAATTGCAGTGATCTTCACCTGTTGTATGTGTATCCATTGTGGCCCGGTGCAATGTTCCATGTGCATTACTGCTTGTATACCAACCAGGAAGAATATTGTGGAAACGAAAGCACAACACATGTTAGATAAGGAAGTACCTGACATGATGCAAATACATATACAGGATGAATATTTAGACTACCCCAAGAAAGCGAATGTCTTCAGCTAATGCTGAAAGGGTCGTCTGTTGTAATTTGACAGCGATTAGATTAAGCATTAGCAGAAGACATCGTAGTTCTAGCTGCTATCTTGACATTCAGTGGATTCCATTTTGATTTACGGCAGCCATCTTGTCTATTACATGCTGCCTCGTGCCGACCATGTGCTTTGTCCTATCTTCCTGTTCACGGCACTTGAAATCTGCCCGGTAACAAATTATATTTAGCATCCCTTACTTTTGCGCATTTCAAGTAGGGTCCACATCTTTTAGTGATTAGTTCCAGATAGGAATGTGTTTGTCGACCCCCAAAACTGTTAGCCCCTCCCACTGATCGATTGTGCATCTCGATATTTCCTTATATGTACATAAACTGTGCTCTTGTGTTTGTACCGCCTTCTTTTGAGCCCCTGTGCGGGTATAAATAAACCATGCTTTCTTAGCTCAGAGTGCTACTTCTTGCAATACCGAAGGGTACTGTTTGAACCGTAGCACCACCTCATGAGGTGTAATAAATGTTAGCTTTTCTATTCCAGTTTCTGTGCCAACTTCTTCCTATTGGTCTGAGGACTTTGTGCAGAGAAGGGCGAACCCCTTGCACTGGCAGGTCTGTCTGAGGCCTGCTATCACATAAGGATAGTGGAATCTAACCTGTTCTTATGTCTCAGCCTTCCATTTGCATCGCAGCTTATACACCCTTGGGATGATCTGCCTAAAAGAACCTCAGGGTCCCAGGTGTGATGGCAGGTCCTGACTGCTGGTCGGAGGTCCAGAAGGGCCTCTCTCATGTAAAGGATCATGGCCTGTGGAGTTGTATTAAGCGAGGCAGCATTCCTGGCCCCTGGCAGGGTCGTGGCGCGGACGTGCGCAGACGGGCTTGCCTTTGGTGCATCAGCGGCGCGGCGGCTGTGTGCGCCCGCTGCGCGCGTCCGCTGTGCACGAGCCGGCCATGCAAATTTATAGGTGGAGCGCTGGAGCACTAACCAGCCCAGTGGCTCCACCTCCCAAACAGGAAGTGCCCTGCGATCTATGCTGGCGCCCTCCACAACAAGAAGGAAAACCCGCGGTGGACCGTATGAGTACATTGAATTACTGGCCGAAGGTACCCTTAATTTTTATTTTATCCTTGCACTCGTAGAGAGTGCATGTCCCTACAGTCTCTTTGGTAGACCTCCTTTTTTCAACCGACCACACCCTCCTCCCATGCCCTTCCTGCTCTCCAGTGTTTCTAACTCTCCTCACCACCACCTCCTCCCACCTCATTCACTCTTTCTTTAATATATATTGCTCACCAAGCTAAAACTTTATTTTGAAAACCTTATTAATAAACGCATGGGCAAAGCCTATTGCATTTACCAATGCTTGTTTAAGAATTCACCCTAGGTGTTGCTTCTTTTCCAAAAATGTAAATGTTGTAGTTTCACAGTCTTCCTGAAGACCAATTCATGAACACGCTCGCTATATTTAGTGCTGGAATACAGTGGGATCCAGCCAAATTCTTGATCCAGCAGCGATTTTTCATTGGTAACTTCAATATGAGCCTTTGCCATAATTATTCTTATCACTGTCCCGATGCAGTGTGCCTACACAGACAAAAGCAGTAGCCCCAGTGCATATTCGTTGTGTGTGTTACCATAATCTGTAAGAAGGGATGCAAATGGACCATCACCTAATTTCAGATTTGCCCTGGCATGGATAAGTTTGGGTTCTCATCTAGCATGCTGAGAACTTAACACCTTGCCATCAAGGGAAACCAATGGACAAACTGTGATTAGAAAGCTTTTGAAGACTTTTCAAATTTCAGTACGATTGCAAGAAATATATGTCTTCGCATCTTCTGTAAGAATGTAAGATATATCAGTCTGTGTATGCAATTACACTCAAAATAACCATTTAAATAGCAACCAATACAAGCTGAATATGTTGATGCATATTAGGTGCACTGTCCCACCCAATGAGTCCAATTTTATCAACCGTTGAATAAAAAGATTGAGTTAAAACTGCATGACTTCAAACATGTTTTCCAGGTTATATGGGCGGCTTTCAACTATTTTAGCTGAATTCCAACTTGCAATATGAAGGTGGTAACCCAGGGATTGTTTTAAAGCAAGATCAGGATTCAGAAGACCAGAAGAACCAAGAGAAGGAGGGTAGGTGGCTACTGACCAGGAGGACAAGATGGACAGGGCTAGAAGAACCAGGACAGGGAGAAGGTGACCTAGAGCAAGGATCAATAATGTAAGAAACTGGGTTATTAATTGTGAAGGATGTCCTGCACAAGTAATACATCCACAATAGTCTTTTAACTGGGAACCAAGTACCTCATTGTAGCACTTTACTCTCCCAGGGTAGCAAGGCAAAGCAGACCAAGACTTACTCAGGTGAGGTGATGTGGACTAGCAACCCCAAATCATTGGCATACAACAACAATACTCAACAATTTATTGTCCAGTCAGTGCCTTTTCTTTTAAAAAGAAATCATACGTTTGTTACACACACTATAAAATGCTATGCATTAAATTGCAAATATGTACATCAGGTAGATGAAAATACCTTTGGTGACCCCCTTACATTATATGTCACCCCTAGTGGGCCCTGAACCCCATTTTCACAATACTCTCCACCTCTACAAATACAGCATGACAATATAAGGAGGTGCCATTTTAAATAAAAGCAGTGTCATTTGGGAGAATATGTGGCCTACCATCCAGAGCTACCAACTTTAAATTTGGGAAACCATGTTCAAGTCCCTGGGCAAATTACATAATGTTCCTGTAGCTGAAGCAGAATAAGAAAATAAGATTCTGAACTTGCATAACGTAATCACTTACTCATTTAAAGCACTCCAATGCCCTTGGGCTGAGATTGCGCAATAAAAAACTGTAATAAAAAAAAGAATGACCAGACTCAGGACCAGGAACCATAATAGGACCAAGATGACAGGAGCACCAGGACAAGGATGAGAGCAGGACAAGTACCAAAAAGACCCAGAGTAACGATTCAGGTAGAGGACTAGGACCCGAATGAGCTATATAAAGAGGCTTTTGGGGCAGATGAGGGCCTACAACAGGAGGATGAGGAAGAGTAGGAAGACAAGGAAGCTGAAGAGAAGGATCAGGACCAGGAAGACCATGAGTAAGAGGAGGAGGTGAGGGAACAAACCAGGTGGATGATGAACAATAGGGTGAAGATGATGAGGAGGAGAAGAAGGAGGAGACCAACCAGGACAGAAGGAGGAACAGAAAGAGGAAGAGGACTTCAGAACTATAACCCAGGGGAGGAACAGCACCCTGACCAGGAAGCTGACGAGTAGGGTCAGGATGAGGGATAGAAGAAGGAGGATGGGGAGACTGACCAGGAGAATGAGGAGAGTAAGGAGGATGACCAGGAATCTAGGAACATTACCAGAGAAAGGAGGACCAGGATCTTTTTAAGGCATTATCGCTTAAAAGGCCCAAAACTTTATCAACACACTTAAAGCTATTCTACATTTCCAAGCAATTTTGAAACGCAGTCGGTGGCCAGTTAAGTAAACCATAAAAGCTTTTCTCATACTCTGCATTATTGCTTATTTTTTGGGGCGCAGAACTTGTTAATACATACAGCTTAGGTTGACTGTCATTTGTCCCTCTCCTAATGAAACAACCCCTCATAACTCCACCTCTCATGACTAAGCCGCCTTTAAGCCACACTCAATTTATGAGATCCAGGAGTAACACTTTTTCCATTTGCAGCATTGGACGTCTTCATCCACCAAGCTTACCAAATTAAAATATATGTGTGGAGCTGCACAAAAGAAAATGATTGATCTGGAATTGTGAAAATACAAATACGATTATGACAAGCTGGAAACGATTAGAAATTATGGCCTAACTGCCTAAGATCACAGGAGATGCATATTTGAATAAAACGAGACAAGAGCCGATTTGTAAGTATGAACACAGAGAATATTTTTAATGTATTGTGACAGATAATTGATTTTTAGCACATATTTATTACAAATATGTCATTTCTACCAGAAACACTGCATTAAATCATAAACAGCGGGCAGCTGCATAGATCAGCGGTGGAGGTGAACAGTTATGAAATATCAGTCCATCGCACACACTGACAGAATTTATTTCATTTTTAATACTTGCATTGCACATATTTCTTATTTCAGAAACCCGCAGATGGTGTCATTTGCACAGAACAACGCACTGATTGGTGAACTCCAACAGCAAAAGATACAACCCCAATCTGTAGGGTCTAAGGCCAGAAAATGTAAGAAATGTAATCGCAACATCACATCTGCACCGAGACGTCCGCTCCCTCCTTTTACTCTTCGAAATCGTGATCCACTGTGACGTGGTTATCTTTGTTAAACAGTAAATGTATGGCCCCTTGGACGAGACATCAAACGATAGCATGTACTAATGTAGCCGGAGTCTTGGAAGGTGAATGTGTACCCTTCTTGAAACACGGTATGTAGGTCAATAATGGACTTTGCCCGTAGAACTCTTGCTTTCTATTACCGCTTTGATGTGCTCGCCGAGGCATGCTGTCATACACCCATGAACAGTTCTAAAAGTAGGTCACGCGTTCGTGCTGTAATTGACACTTCCTCTTCGGAGACCACTAACCGTGTGCACCGCAGGGCAAACTCATACTTAAGTTCTACTACCTGTTCAGGTGGAGATCCTGGTCGGACCCTGTGGGGTTCCTGTTGCAATGGCACTCAGATTTTCATTGTTTGCACATTTTAGCGAGACCTGCGAAGATAATGAATGCCCTTGTGTACATTTTATAAGAGCTGGCTGCCACTCAACATTTTTTTGATTAATAATAATGACCAATAATTAGCCTGCTCCTCGCCCTGAAAGGTGTTTTCATGCTACTTGGAGTCTTTTCCGCAACTTCGGCGGTACTCATTTTATCAACACGGGGCGGACCAGAGGTTGAGACAACCTTCTGATTTTAAAACCCGGGCAAACATACATATCTCAGCAGCAGAAGCCTAACCCTCTTGAACTATCTTAAAAGTTTCAAGGCGCACATTAAGGACCCCCCCTCCCTTCTAAGGAGTAGGGTTCCGATGTGGTCCCTGCACTCTACTGATGCTGCACGCTCTCAATCAATCAATCATGGACATTTGTATAGCGCGCTACTCACCCGGAAGGGTCTCAAGGCGCTGGGGGGGAGGGGTCCGCTACTGCTCGAAGAGCCAGGTTTTGAGGAGTTTCCTGAAGGAGAGATGATCCTGGGTCAGTCGGAGGTGGATCGGGAGGGAGTTCCATGTCTTTGCTGCCAGGTAGGAGAAGGATCTTCCCCCGGCGGTGGCTCTGCGGATGCGTGGTACGGCGGCGAGGGCGAGGCTGGTTGATCGTAGCTGGCGGGTGGGCGCGTAGAAGGTCAGGCGGTTGTTGAGGTACTTGGGGCCCCGGTCGTGGAGGGCCTTGTGTGCGTGGGTGAGGAGCCTGAACGTGATCCTCTTGCTGACGGGGAGCCAGTGCAGGTTCTCAGGTGGCCGGAGATGTGGCTGTGTCGGGGGATGTCCAGGATGAGTCGTGCGGAGGCGTTCTGGATGCGCTGGAGTCTTTTCTGAGGTTTGGCTGTGATTCCGGCATAGACGGTGTTTCCGTAGTCCAGTCGGCTGGTGACGAGTGCCTGGGTGATCGTCTTCCTGGTTTCGGTGGGGATCCATCTGAAGATCTTATGGAGCATGCGCAGGGTGTTGAAGCATGATGATGAGACGGCGTTGACTTGTCTGGTCATCGAGAGGGAGGAGTCCAGGATGAAACTCAGGTTGCGTGCGTGGTCCGTTGGTTTGGGAGTGGTGCCCAGGGCAGGGGGCCACCAGGAGTTGTCCCAGGCGGAGGGTGATGATCCCAGGATGAGGATTTCCGTCTTGTCTGAGTTCAGTTTCAGGCGGCTGTTCTTCATCCACTCGGCAACGTCTTTCATCCCTTCGTGTAGGCTGGTTCTGGCGGTGGCGGGGTCGATGGTGAGGGAGAGAGCTGGGTGTCGTCGGCGTAGGAGATGATGTTGAAGTTGTGTTTGCGTGCGATGGCTGCGAGAGGACTCATGTAGATGTTGAAAAGGGTTAGGCTGAGTGATGATCCTTGTGGTACGCCGCAGATGACTTTGGTCGCCTCGGATCTGAACGGGGGAGGCGGACTCTCTGGGTTCTTCCGGCGAGGAACGAGATGATCCACTCCAGTGCCTTCTCTTGGATTCCGATGTTGCTGAGGCGCTGTACTAGGATGCGGTGGCAGGCAGTGTCGAATGCTGCGGATAGGTCCAGGAGGATGAGGGCCGCTGTTTCCCCGTTGTTGAGCAGGTTTCTGATGTCGTCAGTGGCTGCGATGAGGGCGGTCTCGGTGCTGTGGTTGGCTCGGAAACCTAACTGCGAAGGGTCGAGGGATCCGTTCGTCTCGAGGAAGGCGGCAAGCTATCTGTTGACGGTTTTCTCGATGACTTTCGCAGGAAAAGGGAGGAGCGAGATGGGGCGGTAGTTCTTGAGGTCGGTGGGGTCCGCTGTTGGTTTCTTCAGGAGTGCGCTGAGTTCGGCGTGCTTCCAGATCTCCGGGAAGGTGGCGGTGTTGAAGGAGGTGTTGATGATGTCCCAGAGTTGGGGTGCGATGATGGAGTCGGCCTTGTTGAAGATGTGGTGGGGGCAGGGGTCGGCTGGTGATCCAGAGTGGATGGTGTTCATCGTGCGGGCGGTGTCTTCGGTGCTGACCGGGGTCCAGGCGCAGAGGGTGGTGGTGGGGGGCGTTGGTTCGGTGGTTGGGTACGTGGTTGGTGCGCCGAAGCTGTTGTGTATATCGGCGATCTTGCAGTGGAAGAATGAGACGAGTGAGTCGCAGATGTCTTGCGAGGGAGTGATGTCGTTGTTTCCGGCGCTGGGGTTGGAGAACTCTTTGACGATGCTGAAGAGTTCCTTGCTGTTGCGGGCGTTGTTGTCCAGTCGTTCTTTGAATGCTGTCTTCTTGGTGGTGAGGATCAGCTGGTGGTGTTTGCGGGTGGCGTGCTTGAGGGCCGTCATGTTGCCCGTGGTCTGGTCGTGGCCCAAGGCTTTCTCGAGGGTGTGGCAGTTCTTCTTTGAGATCTTGAGTTCGTCTGTGAACCAGGGGGCTTTCTTGCTGCCGGGTCTGCTGGGAGGGTTCTTCAGTGGTGCGAGGTCATCTGCGCAGTTGGTGAGCCACTGTGTGAGGTTGCTGGCTGCTTCGTTGGGGGTCCGTTGTGCTGGCTAGAGGGTTCTGGCGGAGGGAGGTGGTGAGCTGCTCGGCGGTGATCTTGCTCCAGTTCCTGTGAGGAATCTGTTGCGGGTGGTGGTGGGTCGTGTTTCTTCTGAAGCTGAAGTGGATGCAGCTGTGGTCAGTCCAATGGAGTCCGGTGGAGTGGCTGAAGGAGATGTATGTGCTTATAACTTTGGCATCGTTTGACGAATCTTTATGAAATTATTCAGAAAGTTTCTCTTTTTTTTATTAGATCCTAAATTGAAAGTTTGAGGGTGAATGGTGTAGGAGGGGCTGAGATAAAATGGGGTCCCAAAACGTGTTTTCTCCATGTAGTTTCGATACAAAACTTTACAGAAGACTACAGGTGAAAGTGCTGAACAGAATTACGGCATATTTGGCAGGGAGAAAAGTGATGGTCCAGAAAGTATACCTTTGTTTAAATGGTGTAAATCTGTTCAGTAGTTTTTAAGATATCGATATTTGAGAATTCTATCGTGATTGGCTAAGGGGTTACAAGCACTAGCATGCGGCTCATTGGCTGTGAACTGTTGAAACCAGGAAGTGTTGGCAACCATTTTGTGATTTACCCCGTTAGTTCGCATGTCTCTGTGTAGAAGCCATCGGGTCCGCAGTTTTACCTCTGCGAGGCAACACTGGTAAATGTGTGATATATGCCTTTCATGCCGCCTCTCCTCATATCACTAGGTCGCGGCTATGGCTTTAGAAGCCCGTTCGTTGGCTCCCACCTCTTTACGTTTGCAAGCTAGTACATTGCTGTGGGGCGCAGGTGTCCCTTTGTGAGACTGGGTGCGAACTGTTGATAAGTCACACTATATGAGCATTGAAAAGCCATTTTGTGATTGAGTCCGTCAGCTCGCATCTGTCCGAGGTAACTCTGAAAACATACCGGAGCTCTGTCTGTGAGAGATACCCCTTTCACACTGCTTCTCCCCACATCAGTAGGTAACGCACCCTGTTCCCATATCACCAGCATACTCCCAACAACCTTATTGGGCCCGCAAGTCTGCCTCTGCGAACTAGTGGTGGGCTCGCAGCTGTAAGAAAAAACAGGGTGCCTTTTCCTGATTGTTATGCCTTGTAGGTATGCCACTCCTGCTGGAGGTGGCAACCTATGTGTGAACAGGAATCGTGCAGTCTTATTTAGGTTACCAAATTTACAACCTGAGTTAACAACCTTTCAGTGTCATGCGGGACCAAGTATAAAGCATAGAAATGTTTAAAATTTGTAGTGCATTTATTCAAAAAAAAATTTTTGTTTAAAAAGTCATAGTATTACAAAACTGTTGCATTAGAAAATCGTTACACGGTATATATTCAATGTATATAAACAATATTAATAACACATTTCTTAAAAGACAATATCAATTATTTTTAAAAAAAGTTCTACTTTATACAGCATTATTTCCAAAAAACATATTTGTAAAAGTAATAAAACACAAATGTTAGCAACAAAAATGTCGCAGCTGTTCCAGTGGGACTTCTCGGGGAGGCAGTTGTATCTATGAAGTCAAGATTGGAAGTATATCGCTGGTCTCTCTTTGTGAGATACCCTCTTCACGCTCCATCTGCCCAACATCACCACTTCGCAGTTATGCCTTTAGAAGCCAGTGTGTTGGCTCGCAGCTCTCTACCTTTGTGAGCTACTACGCTGCTGTACCTCTACCTCTGCGAGCTACCACGCTGCTGTTCCTTTGGGAGTGGACAGCCCGTAGTTCTCCCTCTGCGAGTCAAGGCCACGGGCCGCAGCTGTTCCTCTGCGAGCCCGGGTGCAAACTGTTAATAAGTCGCACTATATGAGTATTGAAAAGCCATTTTGTGATTCAGTCCGTCAGCTGGCATATGTCCGAGGCATTTCTGAAAACATACCAGAGTTCTTTCTCTGAGAGATACCCCTGTCACGCTGCATCACCCCACATTAGCAGGTAACACACCCTCTGCCCACATCACCAACATACCCCCAACAACCTTCTTGGACCCGGAAGTGTCCCTGTGCGGTTGGACAAATAAGAATCTTAGTCAGGTATAGATTTACATATAAAACATTTTATTTAAACGAAACAACAACAAATAAAACTACGTATAGCTGTGGCATGTCATCGCTGGTCCATTTGTGAATCACAGCCTGCAAGACAAAAAGAAAGATAAGATGGTGCGTCATGCGTCCAGGAAAGGAGAGAGAGATAGAGAGAGAGAAAGAAGGAGAGAGAGGGGGAGAAGAAGAGAGAAAGAGTGAGAGAGTGGAAGATAGAGAAAAAGAGACAGATTGAGAGAGAGAACGAGTAAGATACAAGGAAGAGAAACAGTGTGAGAGAGAGGAACACAGAGAGAGAAAGAGTGAAAGAGAATAACAGAGAAAGAGTGAGCTACAAGGAAGAGAGAAACATTGTGAGAGAGAAGAAGGTAGAGAAAGAGAGACAAAGCGAGAAAGAATGAGATACGAGGAAGAGAGAAAGAGCAAATTAGTGTGAGAGAGATGGAGAAAGGGAAAGAGTGAGAGAGAGGAAGAGAGAGAAAGTGTGAGAGAGGAAGAGAGAAAGAGTGAGAGAGAGGAAGACAGCCAAGAGGGAAAGAGTGAGACAGAGGGGAAGACAACAAGAGAATCAATGTGAGGGACAGGAAGAGAGAGAGATAAAGAGAGAAACAGTGTGAGAGAGAGTAAGAGAGACTGATAAAGAGTGAGAGAGAAGAGGAGAGAAAGAAAGAATGAGACAGAAAAAACCAGTAAGTGTGAGAGAGAGAAAGGAACAGATGGAGAGGGAGTGTGAAGACTGGAAAAATCTTTGCAGTTCACCTTTGTGTCACCGATGTGTCTCCAACTACGTGCCGGGAGATAGTGCAGACCTCAAGTTTAGTGATCTGAAAGATAAAGAGAAAACAAGTGAGAGAGAAAGAGTAAGATACAAGGAAGAGAGAAAGAGAAACAGTGCGAGAGAGAGGAAGACAGAGAGAGAAAGAGTGAGAGAGAAGAAGAGCGAGGGAAAGAGTGGGAGAGAGGAAGAGAGAGAGAAAGAGTGAGAGAGAGGAAGAGAGAGAGAGAAAGAGTGAGAGGGGAAGAGAGAAAGAGGGAAGAGAGAAAGAGTGAGAGAGAGGCAGAGAGAAAGAATGAGAGAGAGGAAGAGAGAGAGAGTGAGAGAGGAAGAGAGAAAGAGTGATAGAGGAAGTCAGCCAAAGAGAGAACGATTGAGACAGAGAGGAAGAGAACAAGAGAAACAGTGTGAGAGACAGGAAGAGAGAAATAAAGAGAGAAACAGTGCGAGAGAGAGGAAGAGAGAGAGATAACGAGTGAGAGAGAGGAGGAGAGAAGGAAAGAATGACACAGAGAAAAAGAGAAAGTGTGAGAGAGAGAAAGGAAGAGATGAAGAGGGAGTGTTGAGACTAGAAAAAATCTTTGCAGCTCACCTTTGTGCCACAGGTGGGTCTCCAACCACATTCCAGGAGATATTTCAGCTCTCAAGTTTAGTGATCTGAAAGATAGTATAGACTGCTACACACTATCCGGCTTGTATGCAAGAGGGTCCACCATGTACCGAAGCATCCTCCTTGGCCGTTTCATACGATGGGCACGCATCATCGCAGATTTGTCGTGCATTCAGCTCTGGTGGTGTTGGGGGTGAACATTGATTCGTGATTCACAGCCTTTTAGATAAAAAGTAAGATACAATTGTGTGTCATGTGAACTTTGACTATCTTGAGAACTATCTCTAGCTATTTCAGCTGCAATAGTTCTTTTTCGATTAATCTCTTCATTCAATATTTAGAGATCATTTTGAAAAATTGTACATTCAATGCTATCGTTACATGCATTGAAAGAATCCCCATAGCAGTCACAATTTGCAAGTAATTCCATTTCAGTCTGCCAAGGTTTGAAAAGTTGCAGAAGAGCTAAATAGAAAAACTCTCTTTTATCTGGAGCATCACAACTTAATTTCCTGTGATTAATCAGATTTCCTTAGTCATGCTTTACCAAACATCCTTCAGATCCACTTACAGTGTATTTTCCTTCATTTATATTTTCTGTGACTTTTTTTTTAAACTATAATGATGCAGTATTTCATATAGACATATGTTTTCCAGGTATGAACTTCTATTTGGATAGTACGTATCCAACATATTTGTTTTCAGAATATCTGTACTTTCCGGTTCATTCAATGCCAAATATTCAATTTCTTGTACAGATTTCAAAACTCGATTTCGTGCTGCAGGAAGACCAAAACGTATCCAGATGATCCCTCTTGACTTCGAACATAAACTTGCAGATGTCAATCTATCTGAACATTCGTAGGATCCAATTTCTCGATGTGAAAACATCTTCAAGCTGTAGCTGTACAATTTTTTGCTAAGTGTCTGCTCCTGCGAAATTTCCTCCCACATTTCTTTCAATTCTGTCTTCTCAGAGTTGGTAATATATGACTTGACATAGCGTCCAACAGCAATTGAGTTATCTACAACATATTGTATGCCCATATTTGCATTCCACATCTTCAAAATCACCAGATTGTAATCATTAATGTACTTCGATTCTTCTGTTCTTTTTAAATTCTAAGAATTGTTGGGTGATTTTCGAGTGATGGTATGCCTCACTGCTGACATAAAACTGTTCACTCTTCCTTTGGAAATTACTGGTTGTGGAAAGCCAAATCGACATTTTGTGTAAAATGTATCCTTTCACTTATATTTCCTTCGGCAATACTTTCCACATCGATGACTTCCATATGCAAATACACCTCACTAATCGAAGGGGGTCTGGTGCTGTAATTGCTGCCACGAAGTTGGGGTCACTGTCATTCAGGACTCAGGACACAGTGCCACATGAGGGATTGGCTTGTGTTGAACAGGGTTAGTGGCATCACGTGTTGCCGGCCTTGCATATGGAAATACGTCTCACTGATCGAAGGGAGTCTGGTGCTGTGGTCGCTGCCACGGACTTGGGGTCACTGCCATTCAGGACTCAGGACACAGTTCCACATGTGGGATCGGCTTGTGTTGAACAGAGTTAGTGGTACCACTTGTCGCCTGCTTGTGTTGAACAGGGTTAGTGGCACCACATGTCACGACTTGTGTTGAACAGTGTTAGTGGCACCATGTGTCCAAAATTCGAATTGCGAGCTCTGCTGCCCGCAGTGTAGACTTGTATTGAGTGTTCGTTTACACACTTGAAGATGAATTTGGTGACTGTACTAAAGCTATGACTGATATACAAAAGTTCTTGAAGCAAGGATACTAAAAGGATATTATGTAGGTTTTAGGCCTGTGATAGTTACTTGCCTAGTGGACTCTGTAATTAATTAATCAAGACTTAATTTTAATTGTGAGCCCTACTGACCGCAGAATAGGCGTATCATGAAAAGATGAAATATGTACAGAATACACTGTTGAAGTGTTGTATTTTCTGAGTACAATTTTGTTGTTAGAAATTAGCATTTAAAAATTAGAAGTGCGAGCTCTGCTGCCCGCAGTGTAGACTGCTATTCAGTGTTCGTTTGCACTTGAAGATGAATTTGGTCATTGTATTAAAGCTATAACTGATATAAATAAGTTCTTGAAGCAAGGATACTACAAGGATATTATGTAGGGTTTAGAACTGTGATAGTTACTTGCCTACTGGACTCTGTAATTAATGAATCAAGACTTAATTTTAATTGTGAGCCCTGATGACAGCAGTGTAGGCCAGGGGTAGTGGTCAGCAAGGGCCCATACCCACGTGGCGTTGAGTTGAGGTGCACAGTTAGTGGCTCCAGAAGCATTAAGAGTGTATGAGCCTGTGATGATGCTTGGTGCGGACGGTGCGCACTGGAGCAATGTCTCTTGTCTACTGGACTGTGTCATCTGCAATTTCTACTGAATTGTGAGCTCTGCTAACCGCAGTGTAGGCTAGAGGAAGCAGTGAGCAAGGGCCCACAGCCATGTGCATAGGTAGGTGGCCCCATCGGCCTGAGTAGTTCAGGTTCAGTGGCACCACATGTCGCCGGCCATCCATATGCAAATACGCTTCACTAATCAAAGGGAGTCTGGTGCTGTGGTCGCTGCCACAAAGTTGGGGTCACTGCCATTCAGGACTCAGGGCACAGTTCCACATGTGGGATCGGCTTGTGTTGGACAGGGTTAGTGGCACCACATGTTGCTGGCCTTGCATATGGAAATATGCCTCACTGATCGAAGGGAGTCTGGTGCTGTGGCCGCTGGCACGGACTTCGGGTCACTGCCATTCAGGACTCAGGACACAGTTCCACATGTGGGATTGGCTTGTGTCGAACAGGGTTAGTGGCAGCACGCGCTTCGCCTTGTGTTGTACAGGGTTAGTGGCACCATGTGTCACTGGCCTTGCATATGGAAATATGCCTCACTGATTGAAGGGCGTCTGGTGCTGTGGTCGCTGCCATGGACTTGGGGTCACTGCCATTCAGGACTCAGGACACAGTTCCACATGTGGGATCAGCTTGTGTTGAACAGGGTTAATGTCACCACGTGTCGCCGGCCTTGCATATTGAAATATGCCTAACTGATCGAAGGAAGTCTGGTGCTGTGGTCGCTGCCACGGACTTGGGGTCACTGCCATTCAGGACTCAGGACACAGTTGCACATGTGGGATCTACTGAGACGATGATGCATCATCCGGGCAGGCCATAGTGCCAACAATGTCTTTTGCCTACTGGACTGCGTCATCTGCAATCGCGAGTCGCTCTGAATTGTGAGCCCTACTCACTGCAGTGGAGGCAGGTGGCAGCGGTAAGGAAGGGCCCACAGGTACGTGTTGTTTGACTTGAGCAATGTCTGTTGATTACTGGACTGCCTCATTTGCAATTGCGACTCAATTTGTATTGTGAGCCCTACTCACTGCAGTGTAGGCCGGGGGCAGCTGTCAGGAAGAGCACACAGGCACGTCGTGTTGACTTAAGCAATGTCTGTTGCCTACAGGACTGCATTATCTTGAATCGCAACTCAATCTGAATTGTGAGCCCTACTCACCATAGTGTAGGCTGGAGGCAGTGGTGAGGAAGGGCACACAGCCATGTGTTTTTGACTTGAGCAACATCTGTTGCCTACTGGACTGCATCATCTGCAATCGCGACTCAATCTGAATTGTGAGCCTTGCTGTCCACAGTGTCTATTGAATGCAGTAGTTTGTACAGACATAAGTCTGCGGTGCTATGCCACTGGGGGGCTGTGTGGAGGAAGCCAGCGATCGGCTGAGGAGGCTGGCGGTCACGATGGCAGCCTCGTGGCAGGGTGAGCGGCGCCGCCCTGGTAGATGCTTTTCCCGCAAGTGAACCACGCCCAGAGCTCCTGCCTAGTTATTCACACTCCTACGCTGAAGTGGCATATGTCGGACCAGCCTGCTCCAGTTATGCTTATGCTTACAGGGGGGACGACACAGCTACATGACTGAGATCTTCCCTAGTGTTTGAAGTAACATGGTTGAGTCCACTGTCCACAACACTACAAGCACCAGTAGCTTTGTGCACATGGAGAGGTGTGGGTTCTGCATAATGAGATGTGTCCAGCACATCACCGCTACACTTTGCATTGTGTGCATTGTTGTTCATGGGTGAATTGCTTCCTTCGCATATAGTTTGTTCATACCTGTCCCAATAATCAGCTATTGTGTGGCTGAGGGGCCATGCTGTTTTCGGAAAGTTTGCTGTCTTGTTCTGCGCTGCCTCGGTGGTAATGGGGGGGGGGGGGTCCTGGGGGTGGTGGTGGCTGTTGTGGTGTTCTTGGGTGTCGGAGCTGCTTGATCAGTAGGTCTATGACGTGTTGGTGTTCAGATGTGGCTCTGGGCTGGGCTCTCTTTCATACAGTATGTAGTTGTTTCATATTTTAAAAACAAGAAGACATCCTATAGTTTAAATAATAAATAAAAAAAATACAAAAACTATTTTTAGGATATTAAAGTTACAAAATATGTTTAAAAAATTCAGAATTACTGAGAAAAACATAGGTTTTTTAAACTTTATAATTAGAAATTAGTATTTAAATAACCTTTGAAATTCACAAAAAAAATAGGTCTCAGGAACATTAAAGTTGGAAATTAGTATTTACATTTTTTTTCCAATTTACTGAAAAAACGATGGCCACATTTCCCAACATTGAGCTATTATATGGCTGAGGGACCATGCCGTTTTTGGACGGTTCACTGTCCTGTTCTGCACTGCCATTGTGATAGTAGGGAGAGGGGTGGTACGGGGGGAGGTCCTGAGGGTTGTGGCAGTGGGTGTTGTGTCCTTCTTTTGTGTCTGAAAAAACTATATGTTAAATGAACATTATAATCAGAAGTTAGCATTAAAAAAACATTGAAATTCACTAAAAACATATTAGGTTTCAGGCACGTTACAGATAGAAATGAGCATTTAAATAACCTTTGAAATTCACTGAAATAACCATAGGTTTCATGCATGTTATAGTTAGAAATTAGCATTTAAAAAACCTTAGAAATTCACTAAAAAACATAGGTTTTAGGTATGTTATAGTTAGAAATTAGCATTTAAAAAACCTTAGAAATTCACTGAAAAAATCCATAGGTATCAGGCATATTATAGTTAGTTGGACATTTCACTCGTACAAAACCATAGAAATTCCCCTGTTATAGTTAGTTCAGCTAACTATTACTTGCGCCCTTGCAATGCACTGCTGATGAAGTCACATATTACATTATTCATGACATGGTCAGTGACATTACTAATGATATCACTGATGACATCTCAAAGGACATCACTGATGACATCATCCACGTAAACATCTGATGCACCTCCTCACACTCTAATATAACCTTTGATACATCCACTTTAAAATATAGAGTATCATTTTCAAAACCATTGACACACCAATACCAGTTACTACATACACACTCACTGATTCCTAGGTCTAGACACACATCCACTCATTCACCCATACAGTCCCTCATATATGCAGTAACTCATGAATACAACACTATCATATGCACTCATACACCTAAACTGACACTCGCACAGCATCAATCATTCATGGAGTTACTCAAACACCCAGTCAGTCTGGCAAAGAATCAATCACACTTCCATTTACTGACCTATAGAGTTATACACACAGCATATCACTTATTTAAACAGACACAAACACATAATTACTCTCTTATACAGTCACTGATACAAGTAACCACTCATCTCTACAGCCACTCTAACAATCACTGACTCTCACATATAGTCATTTATATACTCCAACTCCCACATACACTGCCTTTTACATATGTAGTTATTTTATTTTATTTATGCAATTTGTTGAGCGCACAAATACCCTTGGGTGTCTCAGCGCTGTGGATGGTTGAATATAGGACAGAGTAGTTGCTGGTAGGTTATTGGTTGAATAGCCAGGTTTTTAGTTGTTTGCGAAAGGCAATGAGAGAGGGTGTGGTTTTGATGTGAAGGGGGAGTGAGTTCCAAATTCTGGCGGTGGCGACTGTGAATCTCCTGTCACCCCAGGATGATTTTTTAGTTCTGGGAACATTTATCAGCTTTGCTGCCGAGGAGCGCAGGGGGTCTGGTAGGTTTGTAAGGGCATAGCGTTTTTTAAAGTTTTTTTTAGGAATTCAGGTCCTGTGTTGTTTATTTCCTTTCAGACGATACATAGGGCTTTGAACTTTGTACAGCTTCTGATGGGCAGCCAGTGGAGCTGACGAATTAGATTGGAAGTGGGTTTAAATTTTGGGGTGTTGGTTAAGATCCTTGCGGCTGCGATTTGCACCATTTGCAGTTTGTTTAGGACTTTATCCTGAGCGTTAATGAATAGGACATTACAATAGTCTACCCTGAACATAACTAGTGTGCTCATGAGGGTTCTCCCGGCACTTGATGAAAAGTAGGGTAGAAGTTTCTTTATCAATTTGATGGTGTAAATGGCAGTGTTGTTGGCGTGTTGTAAAAATTTTAGTTTGTTGCCAAAGATAATACCTAGGTTTCTGACTTTTGTTACGGGGGATGGGGGTGGGCCTAACTCTGCTGGCCACCAAGATTTGGCCAACTGGGGGAGAGGTTGCCGAAGATCTTTACCTCTGTTTTCTCAGAATTAAGTATAAGGCAATTGTTTGCCATCCATGTACTTATTACGAGCATACCAGCTACTTTTTCGCCATTGTTGTGGGTCTCTAGTACTGGTTGTGTGTCGTCAGCGTATGTGTTCAGTCGCATGCCATGAGATTTGATGACCCTTGCCAAGTCGGACACATGTATGTTAAGTAAGGTCGGACTCAACGAGGATCCTTGTGGAACCCCGCATGGGGAGGTGAAGGGTGGAGATTTGAAGTGTCCTAGTGTAACTGATTGGGAGCGGTTGGAGAGGAAGGAGGTTAGGAGGGCTTTGGCTTCAGTTTTGATACCTAAGGCAGAGACA
Source organism: Lissotriton vulgaris (assembly GCF_964263255.1). Taxonomy (NCBI): domain Eukaryota; kingdom Metazoa; phylum Chordata; class Amphibia; order Caudata; family Salamandridae; genus Lissotriton; species Lissotriton vulgaris. The sequence goes on from NC_141685.1 coordinate 1,434,591,497, forward strand.
AGGTTGATGAGAGCAGTATGATTGACCGTGTCAAATGCTGCTGAAAGATCCAGTAGCACCAAAGCCGCTGCTCCTTCCAGATCGAGTATCATTCTGATCTCGTTGGAGGCCTTGATAAGGGCTGTTTCGGTGCTGTGGCCCATCCTGAAGCCAAATTGGGTGTCGTCTAGGAGATTGTTTTCATTGATAAAAAGTGACAAATGAGTGTTTATTACTTTTTCGAAGATTTTGGTGGGGAAAGGGAGGCAGGCAATGGGTCTATAGTTTTGGTTTCTGTGGGGTCGAGGTTATGTTTTTTTAGTAGCTGTTTGATGACAGTTTTTTTCCAAATGGATGGGTATGTACCTGTGGTGAACATTGAATTGCAGATGTTGGCTAGTACTGGGGCAATGGTCTCGGGTATCAATTTTAATATGGTGGGGGGCATGGGTTGTTGGCAGATCCTGATTTAATGGAGGAAAGGTGGTCTATGATTTGGTCTGGCGAGATTTGGGTGAATTCCAGTAGGGCAGGGAGGGTGGTATGCTTGGTGAGGCCAGAAAGAGTGGGGGTAGGTGTGTTAATGTTATCGGTGGGAGCAGTGGTTTGGTTGTTGGTAGAGGAGTGTGTAGCGAAGTTGGTATGAATGTGGTTAACTTTTTCTTGAAAGAATGTGGCCAGAGAGTCACAGAGTGTTTGTGTGGGAATTATAGGGGGGTTGGGTTTGGGGCCTGACAATCTGGTTACGACTTGGAACAGCTGTTTGGTGGAGTCTTGTCCTGTTTCGATTTGGTTAAGATAGTATCTGCTTTTTACTGTGATTATGAGGTGTTTATATTTGGTGAATGCTAGCTTATAGCGTGATCTCTTAGTTTGGTCGTCATTCCGACGCCATTGTCTTTCTATGTTTCTGCAAGTTTGTTTCTCGAGTCTGAGTGCTTCTGAAAACCATGGGGCTGATGGTATTGTTCTGTTTTTGGAAGTGTACTTTGGTGGGAGTAAGGTGTTGAAGGCTGAGGTGAGCCATTGGTTGTATTGCGTGGCTGCTAGCTCAGGTTCATGGGGTGGATCTTGCTGGGAGGACAGGAGGTGTGACTTAAGAGCAGGGGGGAGATACCTTTCCAAGCCTTGAAATGTTTAGGGGGAGGAGCGGTTATTTGATTGGGGTGTGATTTTTTATATGACTATTGAAGAAAATCGCACCGTGATCTGTCCTTGGGAAGGGGAGGAGGTTTCCTAGGGTGATTTGTTTATTGTTAGTGAATAGACCATCCAGAGTCTGGCCTGCAGAGTGGGTGGGTTTTGTTTCTAATTGAGTGAGTCCTGTTGCTACTAGTTCCACTAGGAAGGCTGAAGTCTCATGGTCGTTGTGTGCTTCCATGTGGAAATTGAAGTCCCCTAGCATGGTGAAGTTGCTTTCTCCAGCTGAGGGTTCTAGGAAATTCCCTATGGAGGAGAGGAACCCGGCTCGAGGTCCTGGCGGGCGGTAGAGGAGAATGCCTTTGAAGGAGTATGAATGTGTAAATACTATTGTGAAAGGAAAGGCTTTGCAGGTTTTGATAGGGATTAGTTCTGGCCTTATTGAGTAATGTTCACGATAGATAAGTGTCAGTCCACCACCCTTTTTGGTAGATCTGTCGAATCTGCTGACGCAGAAGCCATCCAGGGTAACAGTGGAGAAGTCTGGTCCTGAGGATAGATCTCCCCATGTTTCTGTTATAAAAAGGAGATCAAGGTTATAGTTTTCTATAAGATTTAGTAGTTCACATTTGTGTTTGGGTAGGGAATAGGCATTTATAAGAGCTGATGATTGTAGTGTGATTGATGGGGAGTGAAGGGCCATTGGTACGTGGATGCTTTTGTGAGGTGTTTAAGGTGAAAGGGCAATTGGGGCAGTGTGAGGGGATTTGGGTAGATAAGGTTTCCAGGTTAAGGAGAGGGCGTGTCTGTTTGTCCTTGACGGCATCGGAAATGTCTTTTAGTTGTTTGCTGGAATAGTGTATTTTGTAGGTTTGGTTGGGATCAACCAGGGGGGGTGGCCCTGTCCAGGCACGGATGGGGGCAGACGGGCTTGCCTTTGGCGTGCCGGTGGCGTGTCCGCTGCGCATGGAGAGAGGCCTCCCGTTTTTAAAGAGGCGAGATCAGCTGCTGGTCAGCTGACTCTGCCGAAGTACCCGGAAGTTATAATCACTTACTGTGTGCCTTAATTTTGTGAATTTCCTCCACTCAATGAGATAGTCGGCGGTGGACCGGGGAATGCTTGAAAAGAAGGTGAGTGCAGGCAGTAATTGTGAAAGTGGGGATAATATTTTAAAAGCGCAACTTTTAAATCAAACAGTTAGTAATTTTGAGAACGAAGTGCAAGTTTGAGGAGCCCTTTACTAGGCGCTCCTGGTCCCCGCAATGTCAAGGTCTGTCTCACCTTTAAGCGTGTTAGTTACTTAGACATGTACCACCGTGAGCCCCTTGCCCTTCCCTCCACCCTGTCTCAACCTCAGCTGGGAGCATGCAGCCAAACTCATACTGTGCTCCCTGAGAGAAACAGAATACATAAAAAATGCCAATCTCTTGAGGCGCAAGTGAAAGGAGACCACACTTTCAATTCTCTTTACAGTTACTTGACCCTTGTCCCAAAAACCGAGACATGTATGTGAAATGAAGAAATGTGTTGAGACACCAGGACAGTCCACAGAAAGCCGAGACTGTCCGGAGAAATCGTGGAAGTCTGGTCACCCTACGTTCATCCCCATCTACACCCCACACTTTACACCTCTGCCATTCCGCCTTCAACAATTTACCTTTCGCTTCTCCCCTTTTATACCACCAATGGCCCCCACTTTATAATCTCACACTACCCAAATTCAGATCCCTCCATCCTTCCGTTATATCTCCTGTCAGCATCCCTGCATTGTTTCTTTTTTCACCCTACCATGCAAACCTCCCCCCCACCCTTCGTCTTCTACTGATTAAACTCCCCTCACAATATCCATCCTTCCTTCATCACCTCACTGCCTGACGTTCACAAACGTCCACCTCAGCCCACTTAAAATCCAGGCTTGCAAATGTACATTCATAATCCATCTAGACCTCTTCCAATAGTCTCCTATACCCCCTTAGCGTCCACCGTGTAACGCAGGCCTCTGCGGCACACAGTGTCCCAAAAACCTTCAATGGACCCTCCTTCAGCCTAAGGAAAATGGATGTCTATGAACTTTGGGAGACTTGGGTTATGCCACTACATGTGCCTTCTAACATTTGTATTCGCCAACCACTTTTGCAATCCACACCCTCCCCCTCCTTATAGTTCCACTATCTTTCACATCCCTACTAACATTCTCAACCCCGAAGGAGTGAGTGAAATGATTTATTGTACAGGAATATTAAAATATCTGTTGCAACAGATAAAAGTGCAACTGCAGGACAAATTAATGAATCAATTCATGAGATAAATTAAACATTTATGATAGAGTTCCTCTAGTTACTTTTTTAAAAGGCGACAAAGAGTAAAGTCTAAAAATGTGCTCAATTTCCCAATGAATTGGCAATCTTTTGCAGAAAAGCAATACACAATAGCTTCCCTGATTGTCCTCCAATTAGCAATAACAAATGCCACTTACACACCCAGGGACCCACAGGTTAGCTGCCTCTGCTGAGTTGGCCACAAGGCCTGGCCACGGGCCAGGCCTTGTGGCCAACCGCCCACTGCACACAGCAAAGGAAAGGCCATGCTTAGCATGAGGGGTTGGCCATAGCGCCTGGTCACTTGCCAGACCTTGTGGCTAATGCCCCACTGGCACAGCAAAAGGCCGTGCTCAGTGTGGGGTTGGCAGAATGTGGGGGGTTAGTGTGTGCAGGGCAGTTGAATTAACCTATAGTCATTAATTATTACTTCATGTTAAAAAAAAACTTGGTAGTTCACTGAAAAAACCAAAGGTTACTGGGACGTTATAGTTAGGATATAGCATTAAAAACCATAGAAATTCACATTAAGAAACCAAAGGTTACAGGGATATTATAGCTAGTTTCAGATTTTACACACCTAAAACCATAGAAATTCAGCAGTTATAGTTATCTCAAGAAACTATAACTCATGCCCTAAGGTAACTATAACTTGCGCCCTCGCCATGCAATGCCAATTACCCCACATATTACATCAGTCATGACATCTTCTGTGACATCATCGATAATATCACTGCAACATTTGCATTAAAAGTATGTGAGAATATATATATATATTGATAGAAATGGGGGTCTTCAGTTGGCAGAGGTAAGTACCTTTGTCTAACTAGGGGCCCTTGCTCCTGGTCAGGGTGAGGGTGATAAACTCCTAAAATAACCTCTGCTCACCCCCTTGGTAGCTTGGCATGAGCAGACAGGCTTATCTCAGAGGCAGTGTGTAAAGCATTTGTGAACACATATAGTAATACAGTGAAACCACCACAAATGGACACCACACCAGTTTTAGAAAAATAGCAAATCTTTATCTGAACCAACAAGACCAAATATGATAAAAATCCATCATACAATACTCTTGAAAAATAGTACTTGTGCAAAATAACCTTTAAATTGCAAGAAAATCAATAAAACACAGTTCCTCTGACTCAGTAGCTCCTCCTGGGGCTACTGCAATACTGAATATGAGAGAGTCTAACAATTCCAGCCGACTGCGTCGATACGGGCCAGCTAAAGCGTCAACAGACTCGAACACAGTACCTTTCTTGTTGCGACCAACACGTTGGTGCGAGTCAGTAGGGGCAAATGTTGCGGTAGTGTTGTGAAACGGAGTGTTGCGGCGGACGATGTCCTCACGATTCGGTGCAGGCAGCGGCTTGTTGACGGAGGCGGTGAGACCAGGGTTGCATTGCAAAGCGAGGCATTGCTCTCCGTGGTGCTGTCAGGACACGGATTTCTGCAAAGGACTCGATGACAGAGTCAGTAACCCTTTTCTTCTACGGAGACAATCAGAGACAGTGGCCCACAGACAAGGTAAGGTATTTGCTGTTCCTGAGACCTCCAGAACAGGGGGCAAGCTCAGTTCAAGCCCTTGGAGATGTTTTCTTCAAGCAGGGGGACAAAGCAATCAGCAAAGTCCTTTTCCCCTTTCCTTGGCAGCAAGTAGACACTGCAGGCCAACCCCAGACAGCAAACAGCACAGGGACAGTATTTCTACCCAGCTTCTCCGGCTCTTCTCCTTGGCAAAGGTTCCTCTTAATTTCCCAGAAGTGATCTAAAAGTGTGGGGTCTGGCCCCCTCTTTTTATACACAAAAAGTATTTGTTCTCTGAAGGCAGAGAGTGTTGGTACCCAGCTGCACCAGTTCTGTCCTCACTGGTGCAGCTTCCTGGCGGGAGGTGGAGACAGCATTGTTGAAGGCAGACCAGGCCCATTCAGGTGAAAGGAAATCTCCTCCCCCTACTCTAAATGCAGCCCAAGTCTATTCAGCCCAGCCCTGACTCAAAAGACTTCTGGAGCCACTGCCCCTTTCCAGCCCCTGTCATCCAAAGGCCAGACATGCAATACACAAACCTAGCAGAGGCACCCTGGATGGTTAGCAAGAAAATACCTACTTTCTAAAAGTGGTATTTACAAACACAGAATGTAAAAATCACCTTCACTAAAAGATGCACTTTAACAGTCTGAGTTCAGGCATACTAAACATTATTCTCCTACCTCGTTCCCAGGGGAAGCTATGTTTATAAGATTGTTATAAACAAACTCCCCATTCTGTCCTATGGGAACAAGTAGCCTTGCAATAATGAAAAACGAAATTAGCAGTAATTCACTATCAGGGCATGCCACACACATCAGGGCATATCCTACCTTTCACATACACTGCACCCTGCCCACAGTGGTACCTTGGGCCTAGATTAGGGGTGCCTGACATGTAGGAAAAGGGAAGGTTCGGGCCTGGCAAGTGGCTGCACTTGCCAAGTCGACATGGCAGTACCAGACTGCACACAGGCTCTGCAATGGCAGGCCAGGGTTACATTTACAGGTTGCTTTTGTAGGTGGCACAATCAGTGCTTCAAGCCCACCAGTAGCATTTGATTTACAGGCCCCGGACATACACGGTGCACTGTACTTGGGACTGACTAGGAAATCAAAATAGCCAATCATGGAATCACTAATCCATAACAGTCAATTTACAAAGGGAGCACTTGCACTTTGGCACTGAACAGCAGTGGCAAAGTGCCCAAAGCATCTAGACCAGCAAAAAAAAAGTCCAACACACAGGTAAAGGCAAAAAATGCACAGGAGACCCACACCAATGGTGCCAGGTCTAACATATAACTGAGAGAGCGCAATTTGAATAAAAAAAAAAAAGTATATCTGTACCATATTCACAAGCATGTTGCATAAATGTAGAAGTTGTAACATGAAGTAACACTTGTAGCATAAATGTAGTAGCCGATGTAACCAAAATAATAGGAAATGTATTTGTATTCACTTTAGATTAGAAGGCCCGTATACGTAGTGGGCTAATATAGAAATGTGTAGAAATGCTTACGAACAGCAGAACGTCTAAATCAGAATAGATGGACGTATGTAATTATAAAGCGGAGAAACGTTACGAAATGTAAAGTGAAGAAATGTGTAGCATATATATAGCGCGGTGTAAGCATGAGAATAAATGTTGTATTCTATGTAAGATGCATTCGCTTATAATCAAGTGATTTGCTAAATTCGATTATATATAAATGTGTGTTAAAGGTTATACTGTGTAGAAGAGTTGTAGGAATGTTAGAAGAGTTTGGCCATGTGTGATTTTAACCTGACTGACCAAGGGTTCGCAGGAGTGTAGTCCGCTGTATGTAATTTAGTGGGCTCACAGGAATCGTGGATAGCCTTGATCTATACGTGCGAGCCAAGAGTCAAAGGTCTTGTTAAATTTCAAGTGACAATGCTAGACGAAGTTTATGGCCTAAAGTGAGATAAGAGACGCTTGGAATTTGGGTCTTGTTTAGAAATGACCGTTCACAGGACCAAATGAGGTTACAAATACAATCGTAAAGCATAGAGTTCTGATGAAGTGATAGACTTTGCTCTGAAAGTGTCAACTGGAATGTCAATGAAGTCACCAGCAAGAAGATGAAGATGGCGTCTAAGAAGAAAGGTCAACTTAACGGATGACGCGAAGAGACGAAGCTATGGAAAGACCTAGAGAATGACATCATGTGAATGTGTATGTGGTGGGCGTCAAGGGGCGTTCCACCTATACTGTGATTGTGTATTTAGGGACAGCACCCAGGGGAGAAGAGCAGCACAAGCTCAGAGCAGATGGCCTGAAGACACAGCGAAGAGCTCAGAGCGCAGAAGAGAACAGAGCGCAAGAGAGCAGTAGGCCGAGGACCCTTAGAGAGCGGATGGGTAGGCAGAAAGGGTACTGCTTCTCGACATAGGTTACCATTAGAGGCTAAGAGAGTTTGAACTTCTTTGGAAGTCAAACTGCTGACACCTTTTTTTAGGGTAAAGGAACTTGCGAAGTAGGGATGTCACCTAGCATAGAGTAGGGACAGATTTGACTTGTTTATTCTTTTTGTAGATGACGCAACGGAACCACTTTGTGTCTATGCTTTTTAATCTGTTGATTCTGGAATTGATTTTAATCGTTTTCTTTTGTAGACTTAGGTTCTTTAGGGAATTTATGTTCCTTTTAGTTCCTGTATATTTGTTGAATCTTATCCTGAGAGGATTGTATATGCACTTAATTCTGATTTTATATTAAATTTTTAAACTTCATCAGTTGTAAGTGGTTCTTCAGAGTTGCGTCAGTCTATGGGGTTGATATAACCTATGTGGGGTTTGCCTTTTACTCAATGACAGAAAATAATCGATCCAAATAGATGAATGAGATAGGTATCAAAGTGATCAGAAAAGATATCAAAATCTCATTCCCCGCATATATATGCAGAGAACGCCACGAAGGCGAAACACTCATACTCAGGACGCAGTCAAAGATGCAGTGTAAGGCTTAATCCATTACTCCCATAACGCGTTTCGACTGCCACATTGTCTTGATCACATGAGAACGCACCTGAGACAAGTGCTGGTACATAGCTACTTGTACAAACAAAATGACTGACTATAACTATTACAACATGATGACTAGACCCTCTCTTAATCCCTCCTTACTTCCCTCCCCTTTAATAGTAAGTATTCTCCATTTCCAGCCAGTCCCCCATAACTCCCACATTTAAATCAAATCAAATAGAATAAACCTTAATTAATGGAGGAATTTAACTTGTGACAAGCAGTGATAAGAAACCCATTAAAAACAGCCAGTTTGACAATTAAATGAAGAGATACAAGCCTTCGAGACTCTGTTTTTATTACATGATTTTTCTGAGGAAGGCTCATTAGCCGAAATGTGCGTAGAGAATAGATCAGTGGAGTACCCCTCACATATTAAGAATATTGAATAGAGATGAGTGCCCATGGAGAAAGCAGGAGAATCCTATGTACTCTGACTAAAGGAGAGTATTATGTAATGGAAAAATATAGATTTGGATTTATGGTCCTTTGTTTGAAATTTTGTATGTAATGTACTTACCATAATTTTGATTAATTTGCGCAATTTCACTTCCAGCTTGTACATATCATATGTATCAACGATATTGAAAAATACAGATGTCTCACAGCATTGATACTTCAGAAGTATGGGTTATGAGTGGTATGAATGAATGAATGGCACTAGATATCTTTTGTTATAAGTATACAGATATTTAAGGTTGTGGGCTCCATTAATAAAATTTATGAATTTTTAAATAATGTTTTATATATCTGTGTGCTTTGAGCCTTATTAAGATATACACTGTATTTAGAATTATAAGGATGGTTGCCTGAAAATTTACGATATTATTAACTAGTTTATAAAGCCATGGTCTGTTAAACAAGCTAAACGTAAAACAATAAAATACTCAAAAGTATTGCCATAAAACCGACGTAGGATTCAAACATAGCATTGCATTCTTAATTGATTAGATATGTTCGAAATAGATAGTTGCTGGCTCGCACAGCCCATATTTTATATTTATTAGAGCAAAGTGTGAGAAGAACAGATCCACACAATGCTGTCCTTTATACATAATGAATTACTTCATTCAATGTAACGAGTTGGTAAAAACGGCGATATAAATCAGAAAAGACTAGACTGTTGCCTATATACTCAATCAAAAATCAACAGTGATGAAGGACGTGGTCTATCCTAAATCATGAACATTCAAGCAGAGGGGGCAGAACCGAGGCAGCCCATTTTGTTACAAGCGTTTTTTTTTAGGTTAGTGTGTTTGCATTCGTCCCCTAAGTAATAAATCACAACATCGCGCAGTATTTCAAGTTGTTCCTTCTTCCTGCAACAGATGGCCTGGGCTTTCTGTGCCTGCGCTGCGTCTTGCTGCAAATGTAAAATGATGGATAAACCAACAGCAACTTTTGGGAAAGCCATGGATCAGGCGAAGTCCCAGTCTCACTTGTTCAGTGGTTTTGCTTTGCTCATTCTAATGAACCTGCCGAACAGCTGCACTCATTTGCAAAAACCAAGGACAGACTCGGTAAACTTATGTGCATAATTTGGGCATTTTGTTCTGTCGTATTAAAATTTAGTCAATACATATTCACATCCTGACCCCATTAAAAGCGATAGAGGCGCCAGGGCTCACATCAGGAATGTTAATGGCGGCCATTTTTTGCGCTGTCTGATTTTCCTTGCTAGGTGTCACGCCTCCTCATACTTAGCACGTGCTGTGGGACTACAGAAATTCAATTACTGTCTGTCTGCGTGATTTATATTGATTTATAGATCATCCATCGTGACAAGATCATTGTGCAGCATTAATAGGTCTTAATAGCTGCATTGTTTATTAAGACACATCCTACTATCGAGCTTTCCGGTAAATGTCAGGTTTTCGTTTTTCATGGAAATGTGAGTAGAGGAGCTGTGTGGGGATCACGGCCTGACTTAAGAACCAGTTACATTCCTTATAAACACGAAACCCAGAAAATCAGTTTGCACGTTCAGATATTGTATTCTAATACTTGGATTAAATTTTGCCTTGGTGATTAAGAAAACATAATCCCTACCCTCACTAGTTGCTCTAAATAAGCTGTCATCTGAAACTGCTTTGTTTGTCTTCTCAGACATGAATGAATATAGGGATTTATAAAGTGCGCAGCTACTGCCAGTGCTAGACCCAAACGCATGCGGACCAACTTATTCTTTCAACAGGTGGGTTTTCAGATGCTTGCCAAAGGTTTTAATATCCTGGATTCACTCTTTTTAAGTTCAAAAAAGAATTTTATTTGGGAAAAGGAGAAGAGAACAAGGTGTCAATACAATATAAGTACATTAGTAAGCAGTGGGCACAATACAATTGCAAACAATAATAAAATCTGACCATGAGCATCAAAACTAAATAAAGTGGTAGCAGTAATTGTAGTAATACGATTATGTACAAGGAAATACATATAATTGATATTGAATGATCTAGAATGAGGAGGGCATTTAAGGGGGTTTTAAGACTTCTTGCTGTGAAGGTCGTAAGCGAAAAGAGCGTTTAGCACATAAATCAAGATAAAGCGTAACAGGAAGCCATAGATCCATGCGTTTTGCTGCCATGTGAGCAGGGAAAACAAAAGCAGTGTCCAGTCTATGACTATGGCAAACATTTTACCACCATGCTTTATAGGAAATGTTAGAAAAGTTCTTCCAATTGACTGTAATCTGCTGAAACGCAACAGCTAACAATAAATCGATGATCTTAGTATTTAGATCAATATCTTCCCAACAAGGAGAAAGACTACCCAAGAAAACATTAGTGTATGAAAAAGGAATGCAAGTGTGGAAAATTACATTAGTTTGAGCCCACACTTGCAACCAAAAGTCGTGAACAGATTTACACAGGAACAGCATATGGAATAAAGTTGCTTGCGGGGAGGAACATGACCAGCAAATGTGTGGAGTGGCTGGAAAGCGCTTATGGAGGTCAAATGGCGTGAAAAGAAGTCTGTTGTAAATGAAGAACAAGGATTGTGTCAAGGTCGCTGCTCGAGAGGATTTGCGAATCTTATTCCAGATCTTATCCCAGAAAGGAATGGGCCAAGATGTAGCAAGATCGTGTTCCCAGCATTCCTCCACTTTAGTTTTGGGTCTGATGGATTCTTTGGTGTGAAGGTGTTTGTAAATGGAGGAGGCTTTGGGAGTGGTGCGTAAAAAGGAATGAAGTAGTGAGGTGGGAGTGAGTGAAGAAGAAGAGGGGAGAGGTGTGAGCAAGAGACGGTTGTAAGTTGCCATTACTGTCTCTTTGAGAAGAAGGTATTTGTGAGCAAAAGAAGCAGGCAAATCATAAGTGGTGTGAAGGGTAGGGAAGGGAATGAAAGAAGAGTGTGAGAATAATTGGGAAACCCATATTAATCCTTTTTGCCGCCACGACTTCCAGTAAAAGGGTTTGTCGCGGATCAAGAGGGAGTTGTTATGCCAAATGGTAGGGGTGAGGAAATCTGCAACGGTCACAGGGGGAGCAGGAGAAGAGGATAGAAGTAGTTTAGTGGTGAATTTGTGAATGGGAGTGGGAATAGAAGAAGGTTTACGTGAGAATGAAAGATACTCAGCAGGGGAAATGGGAGAAAGAAAAAGGCGTTCAAGCTTAGCCCAAAAGGGGCAGGGACAGACCGGGTCTTGAAACCAAAAGGTAGTCTGTCGCAACAGAAACGCCTTGTGGTAAGCTAGGAAATCCAGGAAATTAACTTTGCCTCTGACTTGGGGCTTATAAGCCTAGCTAAGGACATTCTAGTTTTTTTATTGTTCCAAAGGAAGGATATGAAAAATGAGTTAATCTTCCTGAAAAATGTATAAGGTATAGAGACAGATATGTTAGAAATAGTGTAAAGGACTATGGGAGATAACATCATTTTGATTGTATCTAGACGGCCCCACCATGATAAATAAAGAGGGTGCCATCTAGATGTTAAATCCGATAATTTTTTAATATACTTATTTAAACAAAGGGAGACCGTACTTGAAATAGAGAGGGTAATGTGTAGGCCAAGGTATTTAATGTGTGAAGAGCTCCATGTAAAATTGGAAGTACTAAAATCAGGCTTAAATGTGTACTTCGTCAAGGGTAGAATCTCACATTTATCATTGTTGAGCTTGTAACCAGATATCTGGGAATAATCCCTTACTTCGGCAAGGAAGGCAGGGACAGATTCAACGGGATTAGAGATAAAAAGTAAAATATCGTCAGCATATGCGGCGAGCTTAACTTGAGAATCTGAAGCTTGAAAGCCATGAATATTGGGGTTTTGACGAAGTCTAGATAAAAAAGGCTCTAAAGCCAGTTTGAAAAGAAAAGGGGACAAAGGACAGCCTTGACGCACGCCTCTCCCCAAGTCAAAGAAGGAAGAGACTAGGCCATTGGCGCAGACTGCCGCACGGGGATTAGAATACAGTAAGAAAATCAAAGAAATACATTTGGGACCAAAACCGAACTATTTAAGGGTATAAAATAGATACGTCCACTCAACCCTATCAAATGCTTTCTCAGCATCTAGAGCAATTGCTGCGAGGGAGTGGGGTAAATTATATGATTTTGATAAGACATTAAATAAGAGTGTGGTATTATCGGTGATAAATCGACCCTTGACGAAGCCTGATTGTGCCTGTCCTAAGAGATCTGGGAGTAAAAGGTCAAGACGCGCTGCAAGTGCTTTAGCAGATATCTTGTAGTCAATATTGACCAAAGAAATGGGCCTGTAATTTTTACAATAGTGAACATCCTTTCCTTCCTTGGGTATAAGGCAAATGTGGGCGTCAGAGAAAGAACCTGAGGAAGAACCCAAGGCAACAAATGTGTCTAGAAGAGAATGTAATTTTGGGATAATGAGGTTTGAGAAATGAAGGAAAAATTCAACTGTAAGACCGTCCGGTCCAGGAGCCCTGTCTTTTTTGAGAGTTTGGAGTGCTTTAAGTAATTCTTGTTAGGAAATATCTAGTTCTAAGTGAGAAAGATCAAGAGGGAAATGGTCAGGTTTGTGTATGGTAGAAAAGAAATGATCGAGAGATTGGGAAGAGGTTTGGGTTTCAGAGGAGTATAAGGTTTTATAGAAAGTGGAGAATTCAGTGAGAATGTGTGCGTCTTTGTGTTTAAGAGTAGAATGAGTGTCATAGATGGATTCAATGTTCAATTTATCATGCTTAACTTTCAAGTAATTGGCTTTATTTCTACCTTCATACAACTTTGCACTAGATTTCAATAAATACAAGGAAGCATCTTCTGTGGATTTTTTGTTGAATTCCATTTTGGCATTGACCAGGGCTGTTAAACTGTCTTGCTAGTGGGAGGTAAAATAGGCGTGCTCCAATTTCTTAATATCTTGAAGAAGATCTACAGTAAATTTGCGGACAGTTTTCCGTTTCTTTGCCACATATCCAATTATGAAATCTCTGGCCGCAGCTTTAAAAGCATCCCATATGGTGTGTTTAGAGATGGAAGGAGTATCGTTAAACAGAAAAAAATCATCAAAAAATGTAATAAAGGAAGCAGTAAACTTGGGATCTAATAAAAGGGTATTATTATAGCGCCACCTCTTAGGTCCAACAGGTTTAGGGAGTATATCAAGATGTACTAAAGTAGGGGCATGATCCAAGAGTAGAATCAGGCCAATTTCGGCATTAGTAAGGGTTTGGGTAATATTATGAGTAACAAAAATATATTCAATCCGAGATTGGGAATGATGGCATGGGAAATAAAAAGTAAATTCTCTTGCCGTCGGATTTTACAAGCGCCAAGTGTCAATGAGCTTGTGCTGGGAGATGGCTTGAGCAAAGAGTTTATGGGATTTATTTGAGCTGTAGGGAGTTTTGGAATTCCTGTCGAGGAAGGGATCATAAGGTTGGTTACAATCACCTGTTAAGATGAAAGTATCATCATCAAATCTGGTAATATGGTGAGAGAGGTCATGCCAAAAACAGGATCACCACCTGTGGGGGCATACACATTCAAAAAAGAAATTGGAACACCTTTAATAGACAGTTTAACATGTATCCATCGGCCTTCAGCATCTGATTCTTGAGTAATCAGGGAATGGGAGAGGGTTTTTCGACATAAAATAGCTACTCCATTTTGTTTGCCATCACCCTGGGAAAAGTAGACCTCACCCACCCAACCTCTTTTGAGTTTAGCGGATTCTGCATCAGATAAGTGAGTTTCTTGTAAAAATGCAATATCAACATTTAATCTAGCTAGGTGAGATAAAATTCTTTGTCGTTTGATTGGAAAATTGATGCCCTTAACATTCCATGTAATGAATTTCAATGACATAATATACAAAATCCTGGATTCACTCTTAAGCTCACTCCTTCTCACTTACTCATATTTCTAACACTCAGGCCCAGGTTTACTAATGCTTTGTGCCGGGTTTGTGTCACAGAAGTGTTAGGGTAGGACTTACTATCCAACACAAATCAGGATTTGCATTGTATAGTACCCCAAAGTAACGTAAAGTTGCTTTATGCACTGCTTGTGTTAACTTTGCAACAAGGGGGTGTTCCAAGGGTGGCGCATGGACCACCCTTGGGTTTGATGCAAATCCATGTCTACAAACATTGGTAAGCAGAAATGTTTGCCAAAATTGTATTGCTCCTCGAGGCAGGCATAAGGAGGAGAAATGTTTTCATTTTTTTTAGTTATTACAGCTTTGCACATGGTCTGGGACTACCGACCACCCCTCGCCTCAACATGCAAACAATAATTACCAATAACGTAGTAATCAGTCAAGCAACAGAATTCTTTGGAAGGCAGGGGGTCTCACGACCCCCCAGCCGAATTTATTAAAATATGAAAAGAAATTAAAACGATTAAAATAAACATTATTTACATAACTATTAAATGCAAAATTCAGACATTAGATTTACAGCAAGTTAGACAGGTATGATGGGCTAACCTTAACAAATGTCTAATACAGCGTGTTTCCTAACCGAATCTAACATCCTACATATCAATTTTGCATTCTAATAATTTCTGGGCCTACGGCAAGGTCGTTAACCGGTGTCAGATCCTTTCCCCAGCTACGCCCTCACGTATGAGTGCGCATGCGCAACAAGGGCCCGGTTACCGGGAGAGTTTGTCCCTCTCCTGGTTACCCTCGTACGCTCCGTGAACTCCATTTAACCAAAAAGGAGGGCCCTTACACTCGCGCCATTTGCTGATGTCATAGTGTATGTGCGGGGTGGCTACCAGCCTGAGGAAAGCGTGACTCCCTCCCCCGCACCCTTCCAAGCAAGCGGATAGCCTGCCCCTGAAGTTCTAGGAGAGACCAGTGGCCCCTCCCCCTGGGCAACCCCATTCACTAATGGTGCCGCCCCACTAAGGACCTTAAATTGCTGCTCACCGATTATGACCTTACCGCCTGACCAACCTAATAAATACAACAATTATCACCTATGAAGGGAAAAAGGCCTAAGGAAAAATAAAACAATCAGTAAATACGCATCAACACAACCAATTAAGCACATTTCATTTAACATTGCCTGTACACGGGAAAAAGGCCTAAGGAAGAAAAATCACATCCATAATTACAGCGTTGAAAATCATCACCGGTAATACCTACCAACGTCCCACTTGAATTCTGCTAACAGGGATGGAGGGTGGGGAAAATTAAGAGCCCCACAGCGGGGCGAGGAGCGAGCCTGGGAAGTGCGGGCACAAAGAGGGTGCTTCCCGCACTCCCCAGGCTCTTAAACCCCCCTTGCCTTGGTCCCGCCCCCTTGACCCGGAAGCACTCAAACTGCTTCCGGGTCAACGGCGGGACGCACCAACCAATAGGGGCAGGTGAGGGGGGCCGGGCCCAGCCATGCGTGGGTGGGGGCCAAGCGGCCCTCCCTTTCCTCATGGTGTGGGACTACCGACCACCCCCGCCTCAACATGCAAACAACAATTACCAATAACGTAGTAATCAGTCAAGCAACAGAATTCTTTGGAAGGTAGGGGGTCTCACGGCCCCCGACCGTATTTATTAAAATATGAAAACAAATTAAAATGATTAAAATAAACATTATTTACATAATTATTAAATGCTAAATTCAGACATTAGATTTACAGCAAGTTAGACAGATATGATGGGCTAACCTTAACAAATGTCTAATACAGCGTGTTTCCTAACCGAATCTAACATCCTACATATCAATTTTGCATTCTAATAATTTCTGGGCCTACGGCAAGGTCGTTAACCGGTGCCAGATCCTTTCCCCAGCTACGCCCTCACGTATGAGTGCGCATGTGCAACAAGGGCCCGGTTACCGGGAGAGTTCCTCCCTCTCCTGGTTACCCTTGTACGCTCCGTGAACTCCATTTAACCAAAAAGGAGGGCCCTTACACTGGCGCCATTTGCTGATATCATAGTGTATGTGCGGGGTGGCTACCAGCCCGAGGAAAGCGTGACTCCCTCCGCCGCACCCTTCCAAGAAAGCGGATATCCTGCCCCTGAAGTTCTAGGAGAGACCAGTGGCCCCTCCCCCTGGGCAACCCCATTCACTAATGGTGCCGCCCCACTAAGGACCTTAAATTGCTGCTCACCGATTATGACCTTACCGCCTGACCAACCTAATAAATACGACAATTATCACCTATGAAGGGAAAAAGGCCTAAGGAAAAAAAACCAATCAGTAAATACGCATCAACACAACCAATTAAGCACATTATATTTAACATTGCCTGTACACGGGAAAAAGGCCTAAGGAAGAAAAATCACATCCATAATTACAGCGTTGAAAATCATCACCGGTAATACCTACCAAGGTCCCACTTGAATTCTGCTAACAGGGATGGAGGGTGGGGAAAAGTAAGAGCCCCACAGTGGGGCGAGGAGCGAGCCTGGGAAGCGTGGGCACAAAGAGGGTGCTTCCCGCACTCCCCAGGCTCTTCAACCCCCCCTTGCCTTGGTCCCGCCCCCTTGACCCGGAAGCACTCAAACTGCTTCCGGGTCAACGGCGGGACCCACCAACCAATAGGGGCAAGTGAGGGGGGCCGGGCCCAGCCATGCGTGCGTGGGGGCCAAGCGGCCCCCCCTTTCCTCATGGTCTGGGACTACAGACCACCCCCCGCCTCAACATGCAAACAATAATTACCAATAACGTAGTAATCAGTCAAGCAACAGAATTCTTTGGAAGGCAGGGGGTCTCACGCCCCCCGGCCGTATTTATTAAAATATGAAAACTAATTAAAATGATTAAAATAAACATTATTTACATAATTATTAAATGCAAAATTCAGACATTAGATTTACAGCAAGTTAGACAGGTATGATGGGCTAACCTTAACAAATGTCTAATACAGCGTGTTTCCTAACCGAATCTAACATCCTACATATCAATTTTGCATTCTAATAATTTCTGGGCCTACGGCAAGGTCGTTAGCCGGTGTCAGATCCTTTCCCCAGCTACGCCCTCACGTCTGAGTGCGCATGCGTGACAAGGGCCCGGTTACCGGGAGAGTTCATCCCTCTCCTGGTTACCCTTGTACACTCCGTGAACTCCATTTAACCAAAAAGGAGGACCCTTACACTCGCGCCATTTGCTGATGTCATAGTGTATGTGCGGGGTGGCTACCAGCCAGAGGAAAGCGTGACTCCCTGCCCCTCACCCTTCCAAGCAAGCGGATATCCTGCCCCTGAAGTTCTAGGAGAGATCAGTGGCCCCTCCCCCTGGGCAACCCCATTTGCTAAAGGTGCCGCCCCCTTAGGACCTTAAATTGCTGCTCCTCGATTATGACCTTACCACCACAGGCCAGCATAGCTGACCGACTATCTGGCCCCCCCAAATGCTTACACTGAATGGTCATACCCTCCTAGCAAAACCTTCTACCCATGCCAGTATGTTCCTTACCAGTAGGTCATTACCTGCTTCTGTCAAGTGGACCCCATCCCGCAAGTAGAACTGCTCTCCCCAAATGCAACCATGTGGGATACTCTGTAGATGAGGTATTCGAAACAGCTTTTTCTATTTTATTGTTGACCCTCTTTACCGAGAGATTCAACGCCCTGACTGATTCACCCCCCCTCCACTGAAGTCTAGGTATCAACTGTGACCACACGATGGTGCAATCCGGTATCAGCTTCGCCAGCCAACCTGCCGCTGAAATGATTTCTTTCACCAGGACCCTTCTGCCTAACTCCACTAAATCGTTCCCCCCCAGATGCAGGATGACCACTGAGGGCGGTGGGGTGTGTCTTTCGAGTAAGTCTTAGATGTAGCCCCTAAGCTGGCTGAGGCGGAGTCCCCCTCTGCCATGAAAGGAAACATTGAAACCCCCGCACTCCGCCCTCCGTTTACCCTCTCCTGCAAGAAAAATTGGTTTAGCACGTTTCACATAAGAATGACCAACTACCCATACTACATGTGTCCTCCTTGTGTCTTCCTGTCGTTGCCGAGATGTTGATGGTTGCATTTGATGACCCTGTAGTAATTTTCGCCCTGCGTCACAGGCCAGAGAAACTAAAAGATAAACATAAACAAGGCAGGTGTCAGGGGAGGTGGACTGACCCTTACAACATGTGCAGCCGCACATAACGCTTATAGGCATTGGAAGACCATCTCCCAATCCTCTTCACACTATTGGCATGCAATCCCCTCGCAGTGGCCTCGGTGGCTGCCCCTATCCGGAAAGAATGTGTTCCAAATTCCTTGGGGTTTAAACCTGCTCTGGCGATAGTCATTGCTAAAACTCTTTGGAACTGAAACCTGGTCAACGGGGTACCATCCGCATGCATCAGCAATGCTCCCATTGCCTCACCCGCCCGTTGTCTGATGAACGCCTCCACATGCGACACCGGGCAGCACGGGTTGTTCGGTGCCCGATGTAGCACCAAACTCTCTCCCCAGGCCTCCTGATCAGTCTTGGATTTCCGTATGGTAACCCACATTGAGTCGCCCCGTATAGTAGTATCTCTCACCTGAAGGCCACCTAACCTGTCGAGTTTGTTGTTAGCCACTAGTTCGCTTACCCGGAACGCCCCGTAAAAGGCCAAGGAAAAGGCGGCTTTGAATAGGAGTACCTCTCCCGAAGTGCTGCATGTGTCCGGCAGGGCAAGCAATACTACTGCCAACTGTTCTAGACCTATTGGCCTTCTGCCATTGGCGGTGTTTGCCTGTAGGTGCCGCCACCCCTTCATCGCCTTTTGTACTAAGAAGCTGTTCGTAGGATCCCTGGCTCCCCTTGTCTGTGCGAAAAAGGAAACAGCTGCCTTGTGTCTGCTAGCCGTCGCAGCTGAGCGCCCCTCCTTGTGCAATGTGTCCATGTACCCATTAAAATTTGCCTCCTGATCCCATTTGGTCTCCCAATCCTGTCCCAGAAATTTACAGTAAGACCTGAACGCCCCTTCGTAAGCTGTCCTGGTCCTGGGAGTTAGGCTGGCTGCCACGAGGTCATGTAGTTGGGGGCACCAATCTGCGAAAGTGTTGATGGGAAGTGAACTGGGGAGGCCTCTGCAGCTGGTAGGTGTTCCCTGAATACCTGCATCTTAAAGCGAGAAAGGGCGTCAGCTGCGTTATTCAAGACCCCTGGAACATGTTTGGCCCTGAATTGCACATTCAACTTCATGCATCTCAGCAAAATCTCCCTTATCAGGCGCAGTATGAACTTCCACCGTGCTGCCTGTTGATTGATGCGTTCCACTACAGTAATGTTATCCGACCAGAAAATGACAGATCGATTAGACAATTGATCAGGCCAAACCCTTAAAGCAACCCAGATTGGGAACAGTTCTAGGAACCCAATGTTTGTTGTCAAACCACTTTCCTCCCACCAATTGAGCCATCTTTGTGCCACCCACTTGTTGCCAAGTATGGCGCCAAACCCTACACCGCCAGCAGCGTCAGTCCATAGTCCTAACTCTGCTGAGGTCAGAGTGGGGGCACCCCACAGTGCTCTGCCATTGAAATCCTCCATAAATGCAAACCATATCCGCTTGTCCTGGCGAACCTCGACTGACAGTCTTGTGCGATGCTGCTTGTCTCGTAAGCCCTTCATGGCTTGCGCAATTAAGCGGGAAAATTGGCGTGCCATAGGGATGACCCTTAATGCAAAATTCAGCTCACCAAACATTGTTGAAGGGCTGCCCTGAACTTCGCAATTTTTTCCTTGGGTAACCTGAAACAACACTCCACGGAGTCCAATTCAATGCCCAAGAATTCTAGGCATGTCGATGGCCCCACCGTTTTTCCTGGCGCCAGCGGGACCCCAAAAGCACACATGAGCACGCAAAACTCACGCAATGCCTACGCGCACTCCTGTGAGCCCGCCACCCCCAGGAAAATAAAGTCGTCAAGGTAGTGAATCACATACTGGTGGCCCGTAGATTGTCTCAGAACCCACTCCAAGAAAGAACTGAATGTTTCAAAGTAAGCACATGATATGGAGCAACCCATGGGCATACACATGTCTATATAATATTTGCCTTCGAAGGAAAAACCTAGCAGGTGTTGGTCAGATGGATGAATTTTTTGAGCTTGTAAAGCGCACTGCTACCCGTAGATTTCCTGGCGCTGTATAACGCTGGGGAACCCGTCCTGGCTTTCCCTGTGAGATGGTCCCTATTGGGCACCCCCAAGGTGAAACCAGGCATCCCCGGCGTTGATGGGGCCGTTTGTGGAGATTAAGCAAGCTATTGCCCAGAGTTGCTGAGTGGAACCCATGGTTAGAGTGGCACCGAAGGCGAGATATATCGTGCCCGCTGACATTGGCCCAACACCCTGCCGCGTCGGGAATTGAACCCTGGTCCCAGGCCAACCTCTGCTTCTGGGTCTGCCACCTCTAACCAGTGAGCCACACTACTCCACGGATGCACTGGCAGTAGTCTAAACACTGACTCAATGTGTGATTTTGCCATTAATGCTCCGGGGCCCAAAACTCTCAACATCTCCACTGCCTGGTCAAAAGACGCATATTTCACACTACAAATGGTCTCATCAATCGCATCATTCAATGATAAGCCCTTGGGTGCTGACAGATTGTGTATGAGTCTAAATTCGCCATTTTCTTTCTTCGGGACCACACCCAGAGGTGAGCAGACAAAATTTGGCACTGATATGTCAGGGGAAGGACCCGCTACTCTACCTAGGCGCAGTTCTTTCTCGGTTTTGTTTGCTACCACCCAGGGATCGTGCTTAACTGACAACTGGTTCCTACACTGCGGTGTCCCGGTATAACCCCCAGCTGGAATCCAAAAACCGTGTGTGAAACATTCTTGGAGCATCCTTGCGGAGGTATGGTTTGGGTATCTATTGAGCCAAGGAATCATAGCAGCCACGACAATAGGGGAGTGCGCGACCTGGGGCAGTTCCCCGCTATTCGGGTTTCCTTCTCCCCCTGTTACCTGAAGTACTACCCTTTGACCGGCATGTCGTTTCTGGTTGGGAAGGGTGGCCGCATATGTAACACGCGTGCCTGAACTTGCACGTGCCCGGTGCCCTGGTGCAAGTTCGCCTATTGAAATCCCAGCACACGCCCTTCCCGCCTGTATTACCTCTCACCTTATTGGCCACTTCCCCGCCTTGCGCTGACTGAAAGGGCTGCTGAAAGGGCTGCTGGAGCTTGGGCGAATATCCTTTGTTCCAGCTAGTGCTTGCGCCTGCAGGTTGCCCCCTTTCAAACTGAGAGTGCCAGGAAATTGAGTCAACTTTGTCCCAGGCTAAAGGAATGTTAAATTCCCTAGCTTTCCTGAAAGCTATGTCACATTCTTTCCATGCATCCCCACCATGATTCTCATTGAACATTGTAATCCTACTCTGATAACAAGCCATCTCCGCCTGCATTGAGGGGGAACGCTCGGCGGTAACCGCCATAAACACAGAAAAAGCCCTGATCCAGTTGATGAGCGTCTCCTCTACCCTAAATTTGTACAACTGAGACCGCCATTCACTAGGCAACATCATATCTTTCTGTGATTTGGCATATTCCCACTCCCTGTTGTCAATCAGCACTGAGAAAATATTTATATATTTGTCTGCCCAAATCAATTCTTTCACACTCTGTGAGACATGTTGCGCCAAATTCTCCCCCCTGGAGGGTATCGCGCCTTCGCCCAGTACCGGCAGGGCCATCTCCTTACCACTTTCAGCGGGTTGCGTTGATTCAGCGGTCTTGACTGTGCCCCCATTGCTCGCTGGACCTGTTTGGGGAGAAATCGGTGCGCTTGGCATGCTACTTTCGCCCCTAGCCACCATGATTTTCGCAACCATTCTCTGTGCCTCGGCCGTGCAGTCAGCTGCGGAAGGTAGCATTCCCCCAATCCCCAACTATGGAAGCACTGCTGCTATCTGTGCTGCTAATTCTGGGGGTACCTGACCCACCCCAGGTGACGGGCTTGCTGGAATTACCAGTGGGACAACTATCGGGACCGGGTTAATAGGTGGCGTGACTGGTGCTAACGGCACGCTTATCGGGATTTGTGGGGCAGGTGTGGGCACCTCAGGTGCAGTAGGCGCTCCACCCGGGACTGGCCCCGGGGACCCCCCTCCTAAAAGGGGCTTGGGGGGCGACTACAACCTTTCTTAGCTCTGCCACATTTCGGTGGGGTCTCAAACTCCTCACTCGGTCTAGGTGGCACTATTATCCGCTTGGGCCTCCCCGATGGCCCTGCCTGTGCCTCAACCCTCGCACCCAACTCAGCGACAGTCTTACCCAATCGGTCCACCTTCCCCAATCTCTTGTCCATTGCTGACATTCTGCTCATCATGGTTTGAAACAATAGCTCCATGCGTGAATTCCCTGCACCCCGTCTGCCAGACATTCCTACTGCTCTAGTACCTACACTGCACAATGCGTTAATTATTGGCACAATGTGCCTTGTACCTGTTCCAAGTTGGAGGCTCACAGGCTGGCCGTAAGCACCACGCAACTGTGACCGCACACACCAGCTAGCCTAGAGTGTTTGGGCGAGCGAACTCTAGCCCCACGGCCCGCCAGAAGCAGTGAAATGCAGGCCTGCCCGTGTCCTCAGATTCCGCCGTCCACCGTGAGCTCCTCAGCTAATCGGTCAGTAGCGGCCACTGTCCGTAAGCCTACGATGAAAGAGATGTTACCACCGATTCTTAGCTACACAACACAGAAAATTCCTATGCAAATAGCAAAACACTCCCCCCCTTGAAAAACCACCGAACCAAACAGGGCAGCAAAAAAGCCAACTGGTTCAACGAAGACCTTAAGAAATCCAAGAAACTATGCCGTACTCTCGAGAAAACATGGAAAAAAAACCCAACCACTGACAACCTGACCACCCTCAAGACAGCCACCCGCAAACACCACCAACTGATTTGATCCACCAAGAAGTCAGCATTCAAGGATCGACTCAACAATGCCCAAAACAGCAAGGAACTATTCAACATCGTCAAAGAATTTACCAACCCCACCACAGCCTCAAACAACATCACTCCCTCCCAAGAACTCTGCGACTCCTTATCCTCTTTCTTCTATAACAATATTGCCGACATACATACCAGCTTTGAGAACACTTCCAAAGAACAGTCCACTCCACCCACCTCTGAACCTAAACCGTCCCCTAACATCCTTAACGCCTGGAACCCAATCACCACTGAAGACACCATCCGCCTAATGAACTCCATCCATTCAGGCTCTCCAACCGACCCCTGTCCCCACCACATCTTCAACAAAGCAGACTCCATCATCGCACCCCATCTCCGTGATATCATCAACTGCTCCTTCAACTCCGCTACCTTCCCAGAAAGCTGGAAACACGCCGAACTCAGCGCACTCTTGAAGAAACCCACAGCGGACCCCTCTGAACTCAAGAACTACCGCCCCATTTCCCTCCTCCCTTTCCCTGCCAAAGTCATTGAGAAAGCCGTCAATAGACAGCTCGCCGCCTTCCTTATATCCAACAACTCCCTCGACTCCGCACAGTCCGGCTTTCGAGCCAAACACAGCACCGAAACCGCCCTTATTGCAGCGACAGACGACATCCGAACACTACTGGACAACGGAGAAACAGTTGCCCTCATCCTACTTGACCTCTCCGCCGCCTTCGACACGGTCTGTCATAGCACCCTCATACAACGCCTCAGCAACATCGGCATACAAGGAAAAGCCTTAGATTGGATCATCTCGTTCCTCGCCGGGAGGACCCAGAGAGTCCGACTCCCCCATTCAAATCAGAGGCCACCGAAGTCATCTGCGGAGTACCACAAGGATCATCACTTAGTCCCACCCTCTTCAACGTTTACATGAGTCCCCTCGCTTCCATCGCGCGACAACACAACCTCAACATCATCTCCTATGCTGACGACACCCAACTGATCCTTTCCCTTACCAAAGACCCTAACACCGCCAAAACCAACCTCCATGAAGGCATGAAAGAAGTAGCCGAATGGATGAAAAACAGCCGCCTAAAACTTAACTCAGACAAAATGGAAGTCCTCATCCTAGGATCATCCCCCTCTGCCTGGGATGACTCATGGTGGCCATCGGCCCTGGGCACGGCACCCATACCCACAGACCACGCACGTAACCTGGGCTTCATCCTAGACTCCTCCATCTCGATGTCCAGACAAGTCAATGCCGTCTCATTCTCTTGCTTTAACGTACTTCGTATGCTCCAAAAAAACTTTCGTTGGATCCCCACCGAAACAAAAAAGACTGTCACCCATGCTCTGGTCACTAGCCGACTGGACTATGGAAACACCCTCTACGCCGGAACCACTTCAAAATTACAGAAAAAACTCCAACGCATCCAAAATGCATCAGCCAGATTCATATTGGACATCCCGCGCCAAGCTCACATTACCGGTCACCTGAAAGACCTCCACTCAACAAGAGAATAACGTTCCGTCTCCTCACACACGCACACAAGGCCCTCTACTATCTTGGACCCGAATGCCTCAACACACGACTTTCCTTCTACACACCGACCCGCCAACTAAGATCCTCCAATCAAGCCCTCGCTGCAGTCCCACGCATTCAAAGATCCACCATGGGAGGAAGATCCTTCTCCTACTTGGCGGCCAAAACCTGGAATTCTCTCCCCACACACCTCCGCCTCACCCAGAACCACATTTCCCTCAGGAAGGAACTTAAAACCTGGCTATTCGATAAATAATGCACCCCCTTCCCCCAAGCGCCTTGAGACCCTCTGGGTGAGTAGTGCGCTATACAAATCCCTGAACTTGAACTTAAAACACCCTCTCACAGGCCACTTTATCACTTGTTGGCAAGTGAAGCACTTACTAGTGTGTGCTTTATTTGAATGTAGTTTCGTAAATTACCCCTCACCAAATTTTGGCTATCACATTCAAAATTATCCCTTTTAATTGGCAATATCACATATATAGTTTATCCCCGATGCTCGTTTTTGCAAATTCAGGGCTGTCCCCCTAGAAAAACCAGGGCTGTTTAAACCCCAAATTAAACTTTTCTTGAGTCTGTGAGCACATAAGCCAAAGCGATCTGATCTTCTTAAAACCCACTGTGGTCTCCCATTCAGCTGTTGCCCAAGCCGACCCTGCTTCGCCCTGACACAATACCTCCAATCTGTGCCGAGCAACAACCTCCCACACGCTCTGACGAGCCGATCCTCGCTCTCCTGCCGCCCAAACAGGCCCGCACACTACCTCGCGCCCGACTAGCTATTTAGATCCCCTGGCCGACGCGGATACTCGTGTGCTCTGGCCTCAAAATAGTCGCTCCAGTGCCGATGTAAATCCCTAGCCGGGCTCCCTCCTCGACACGATGATGCACTCCAGGCCCCTCCGTTTCGCCGTGAAAGACGCCGACAGCCATTCCTGCTCCACGTGCAGCACCTGGAATGAAAAATAAAGAAAATTAAGAGCCCCACAGCGGGGCGAGGAGTGAGCCTGGGAAGCGCGGGCACAAAGAGGGTGCTTCCCACGCTCGCCAGGCTCTTAAACCTCCCCTTGCCTTGGTCCCGCCCCCTTGACCCGGAAGCAATCAAACTGCTTTTGGGTCAACGGCGGGACCCACCAACCAATAGGGGTAGGTGAGGGGGGCCGGGCCCAGCCATGCGTGCGTGGGGGCTGAGCGGCCCCCCTTTCCTTGTGTGCTACACTGTACAGCACAGATGCATAGTGTGACAAGCTTAAAGTTTAGTTTACATTCTAGAAGGGACCCCTTCCAGCACAAAACTAATGCTTCAAAGTACACATACATGTGCATTGGCATTTGCTGCCAAAAATGCATTGGCGCACAGGGAGAGAAAAAATGCATGATTATCCTAATAGATATGGCACATTTTTTCTCTATCCCTTTGACACAAGGCAGCGCAACAACTTTGATTTAGAGTTGCCTTGAGCCAAAAATTATAGTAAATCTTGCCCTCAATCTCATACAATCTCACTCACTACCTGTTCCTGACTGCTACTCACTTTCACTCATGCTTATACACACAGACACACATGCTCACACATACCTTCTCCGTAACATAAATAAATACTCTCACTGCTACCATGCTCACAACATGCACTTGCCACAGCTGCCACCAAAGGTCCAGTTTCTGCTTAGTGCTCTACATTTTTGATCACACTAATAGTGAGAAATAGAACATTATGCGCTATTAGTTTGGTGAAAAACATACATAAAATAAGGAATGGACAGCTGCAACTGTAGTTTGGCATTGACTTTGCCAACTTTGAGGCCATGTGTCTCAAAGGCTGTGCCTATGGTCTCAAGGAGCAAGCCATGGTTCACAGCTGCGACCTGTCGACCCCTGAGCGACATCCATGTTTACCTGATGCACAGCATGAAACACCTCACTGCAATGGCCTGGCCTTACAAGTTCTCCTTGCAGTTCACGTGTTCTGCCCCACATATTGTCACGTCACCCTACACAGGAGACAAGAAAAGTAGCTGCAATAATGGGCACTTTTTCCTAGATGAGGAGAGCTTTTTTACTACTTCAGGAGCAACTGCAATAAAAAAATAATTAAAAAATGGAACAACACAGAATAGTGCACCGAGGAGAACGCTAATAAGTGCACTGTCTACAGAAATACTCATCCCAGATAGTGCATGGCAAATACAGCAGGAAGATACTGCAAATCTAGAAACAAATCTTAACAGCAAGAACCAAATAAGATCTCACTAGCACTGTGAAGGGTTGATCATAAACACTGGGGGGACGAAGATCTGCATCACTTAAGACTTCACACAATACATCTAACTCTGGGAGATGGTAGTCAGTGCAGTGGTGCCATTTTTAGTCACTACCACAGCACTAGAAGCAGATGGTGGCATAGCACCAAGAAACCCAAATCCCTGCATATGCGTGACAGTAAACCTGCTAACCTCTTTCAGCAAGCCGAATGCTCCAGGCACAGCAGAACTCCAGATGGTCGGTATGGTTAATTGGGCTCAATATTTATTTTAGGGCCAAGAATGAGGCTGAAAACTCATTTAGGTGATCACTACTGAAGCACTATGCTGAGGAGGACATTTTCAATCTCTTCCAAAACCTCCCTAACATTGGGGGAAAAAACAACTATGACAGAGCAGTGACTACACTGGATATTCATTTGAATCCACTGCAGAATCCTTATTTTGAAAAGTTCAAATTACAACCGGTGCAACAAAATGAAGGTGAGTCAATTGACTGGTTCAATGTGAGTCTGTGGGAGTTAGCAAACACATGGACCCCTTTAAAAACGTCCATGCGCAGATCGTCTGTTCTATGACTCCTCAGTCCAACAGTCCAAGACAATCTCTAAAGACCTTTGATGGAATCCTTGAATTAGAAAGTTCTGGTAAACTACCAGGCTCTCATATTAAACAGACGTAGATGATCTGAACCTCACCCCATTGCCATGTTACTTTCACAGGGCAAAGCATGTTAAAACTGTGGCAGACTGAGCCACTTTGCAAAAGAGTACATGGGTGGACACAAAAGCAGGAAAAATCTCAGAGACAACCAGCCACACCCCAAACACTGTGCACAGACATGCACTCTGGGAAAGGATCTATATCGCTCAATTAAGCATCAACCCACCCA
Source organism: Lissotriton vulgaris (assembly GCF_964263255.1). NCBI lineage: Eukaryota > Metazoa > Chordata > Amphibia > Caudata > Salamandridae > Lissotriton > Lissotriton vulgaris. The sequence continues at coordinate 1,434,619,480 of NC_141685.1, forward strand.
GTTGCTGATGTGGAAGTTAAGGAAAAAGAGGCGAACCTCATTTCTGAATACAAGGGTTGAAAATCACTGCCCTTATAGAAACAGGGCCATCATTAAACGTGATGCACCATTACTTAAAGCTCAAGGCTAGCCCCAAACTAACAGAAACTGCAAACCAGGATTTAAACTCATGCAAAGGTATTTGCCCCACTGGAAAATTCACAAGTTAAGTTAAGCATGGCACATCACAGTACTACAAGCCAAAATCTTTGAGACAGAAAGTGGATTGAGAACATTGTTCAGATGTTCAGCAGCCAAGGTCCAAGGACTACTTTATTCACAGTGTCAACTAAGGTAGCGAAAAAGAACTTCTCAAAGAATTTGCCTACCTGTTCCATTGTATTGGATGCCTCAAAGCACAGCAAGTGAAGCTACATATTAATAATAGCAAAAACCAATTACTCTCAGACACTGATGTGTGCTCTTTCATTGGAGTCCCACAGTTAAAGCTGCCCTTCAGAAGATGGGCAATCAGAAATGTTCCTCAGTGGAGAAGGGGGTTCAGAACATCTTCAAGGAAGGATTCGCCAGACTGCATGGAATCATCAATGTCATTGAAAACATCCTGATCTTCACTAGCAACATCATGCAACCCCAACACGAACTAAAACATTCCTGTCAGAGCATATCTGAATATGACTCTACACTGCACTGCATTACGTTTGGATTCCCGAAGGGCATTACCCATGTCTATGTATTCTTCAGTGCAGTACTAAGTGTTGAGTCACACAAAGCTGTAGATATTGAGAATGCAAGCTCTTAACTGAATGCATTGGTGGTCCATAGCTTTCAGGGGATGGTGAACCACTGTGGTTGCCTCATTATGAACCTAGACCAATGTCTGAACCTCTTAGACTGCAGACCATGGTAAAAACTCCCTGGGAGTGTGGAGAAATGCAGCAACAAAAATTTTAACATATCAAAGAAGGTTTTCCCTCTAAAACCACTATCAATCCTAATAGAAACTAGGGGAGGGTCTAAATCGTGCAATTCCATGTAGAGTAATCATGCCAACCTATACAAGAATTCTGCAAGATTTTGCTTTAAATTATGTGAGAAAAGCGTTATTTTTTATCACATAAATTACCCCTCACATTCAAAAAGAATGCAAGGATACATTTTGCGCTGAGAAACAGCACTAAATGTAGCAGAATATGAATAGCGAGCGTGAGCGCCTGCTCGCACTCACTAAAAGTACTCTTGCAGTAGCACTTTTTTCCATATTTACTCTTAATTAGGCGAGCAGGACTAATAGTGTAATTATCAGGTATTCCGCATCAAAGAGTAATGCAGAATTTCTGAAATAACTCAAATTACTCCGGTGCAATCGAAATTCTGCCCAGGCCTTACAGAAACACTGAATTAGTTGTAGATGCCAGTCCCATAATACTGGGTATAGTGCTCCTTCAAGAACAGTACAGAGACACTTGTACTTCAAAACAGACCACTATCTGAAACAGAAAAACAGTGCTCCAAATTGAATGAGAGGCCCTTACCATCAAGAGAAGCTGTGCCCAGTTTCACCTGTCCTTATAGAGTCATAATTTTAAGGTCATCATAGACTATGAGCCTGTAGTAAACTCTTCACAGGGACGGCATTGTATCATTCCTGTTATTTACAAAGAACAGCAAACAAGAAAAAGTACAAACCTGGCTCAAAAACATAAGCCTTGATGGTTTTGAACTTCAACTTTTACAGAACGCCAAGTCACATTGATTCACCCTAGACAGCACCTTCACCCTCAAGGAACATTTTGTCCAAAAATAAAGACTGCATAGTGCCTAAAAATGCTGTTCATACCCAACTACTTTTACATTTGGTGGTGACAACACCAAGCTCCATGTCCTCCCAAACTCCACACTGGCACTACTTAACCCCTTCGCTGCTAGGCCTTTTCCCCTCCTGTGCTAAGCCCTTTTTTGGCGATTTGGGGTAGTGCGCGCTTAGGCCCTTGTAACTTTTTGACCACATAAGGTATCCACGCCAAATTTGCGTCCTTTTCTTCCAACATCATGTGGATTCTAAAGGTGCCCAGGGTTTGTGGATTACCTTGGAGGGGTCCCAGAAATTAACCAAAATATAGTGATTTTTTTGTTTTTTTCAGAAAAATGGGAAAAACGGCCTGCAAATGAAAGCCTCTGGGTTTTTCCCTGAAAATGTTATCAAAAAAGGGTTTGTGGGGCTGAAATCTCCATTTTCTCAGCTTTTAGGAAATGACAGTCTTTTGTCAGAGAACCGACATTTTCACACAGTTTTGGCATTTTTCTGGGACATAGCCTATTTTTGCTATTTTTAGAGCTTTCCACCTCCTTCCAGTTAATGGTAGAAATGAGTTTGAAAGCAATAATGGATCTTAGAAAGCTGTACATTTTCAAAAAGTAGGCAAGATTCTGAATTCAGAAAGGGGTCATTTGTCTAAATCCATGAAGGTTTCTTTATAGAAACTAACTGTTAAATATTGGAATAATTGAAAATTTGTTGAAAAAAACAGCCTTTTGTCTCAACGTTTTCACCTATAACTTTTTCTAGTTTTGACAGGTCTTAGAAAGCAATATACCGTTACATCCGTTAGACCTTCCTGGTTGTGGGGATATATAGGACTTGTAGTTTCACCTAGAAACCGACGAACCCAGATCCAAAAACTGAGCAGCAACTTGCAATGGTATTTTTTCATTTACTGGGTATAGAGCACTTTGTCTTGGAAAATGTATACATGGAAAAATCTGTATGAAAGACACCTATGTATTTCTGAATTGGGTACAAAATATAGAGTTCAGAAACAGTATATTATTGCTAATTTTCAAAATTGGGAATACTCATACTAGCATGAGAATTATTGGTCATTTTTCAAAATTATTATTTTTTTTACACAATGTCTTTCATTGAAAGGGAGAAATGCGCAAAAGCTCAATTGGTAATAACAGTTGATTTACAAATCTGAATTACCCCAAGTCTCCCGATAAAAACGGTACCTCACTTGTGTGGGTCGCCCTTGTGCCTGCGACAGGAAACGGCGCAAAATGCAAAGTGGTGACACCTAAATTTTGCAGTTACAAATTGACCCTTTTTTAGCAAAGTGCCTACCTGTAGTTTTTGCACCCTGGCTCTGCCGGCACCTAGAGAAACCTAGCAAACCTATACATTTTTGAAAAGTAGACACCCAGGGGAATTCAGGATGGGGTGACTTGACTGCCTACCACCAGGTCTTGTTACCCAGAATCCCTTGCAAACCTACGAATTTGACAAAAAAAAACACATTTTCCTCACATTTCTGTGGAGGAAAGTTCTGGAATCTGCTTGGATCAACAAATTTCCACCCACCCAGTGTTCCCCCAGGTCTCCCGAAAACAATGGTACCTCACTTGCGTGGGTAGGCATAGTGGCTGCGACACGAAACAGCGCAAAACGCAACGTGGTCGCACCTCAATTTCCCAGTGAAATCTTGCGCTCTTTGGTCAAAGAGACTACCTTTTGTTTTTGAGCCCTAGCTCTGCCAGCACTTAGGGAAACCTAGCAAACCTATACATTTTTGAAAAGTAGATACCCAGGGGAATTCAGGATGGGGTCAGTCGACTACCTACCCCCAGGTTCTCTTACCCAGAATCCCTTGCAAAGCTAAGAAATTTGAAAAAAAACGCATTTTCCTCACATTTCTGTGGTGTAAAGTTCCGGAATCTGCGTGGATCAACAAATTTCCACCCACCCAGCGTTCCCCCAGGTCTCCCGAGAAAAATGGTACCTCACTTGCCTGGGTAGGCATAGTGGCTGCGACAGGAAACAGTGCAAAACGCAACGTGGTCACAACTCAATTTTTCAGTGAAATTGTGCACGTTTTGGGCAAAGAGACTACCTTTTGTTTTTGAACCCTAGCTCTGCCGGCACCTAGGGAAACCTAGCAAACCTATACATTTTTGAAAAGTAGACACCCAGGGGAATTCAGGATGGGGTCACTCGACTGCCTACCCCCAGGTTCTCTTACCCAGAATCCCTTGCAAAGCTAAGAAATTGGAAAAAAAACGCATTTTCCTCACATTTCTGTGGTGGAAAGTTCCGGAATCTGCGTGGATCAACAAATTTCCACCCACCCAGCGTTCCCCCAGGTGTCCCGAGAAAAATGGTACCTCACTTGCCTGGGTAGGCATAGTGGCTGCGACAGGAAACAGTGCAAAACGCAACGTGGTCACAACTCAATTTTTCAGTGAAATTGTGCACGTTTTGGGCAAAGAGACTACCTTTTGTTTTTGAACCCTAGCTCTGCCGGCACCTAGGGAAACCTAGCAAACCTATACATTTTTGAAAAGTAGACACCCAGGGGAATTCAGGATGGGGTCACTCGACTGCCTACCCCCAGGTTCTCTTACCCAGAATCCCTTGCAAAGCTAAGAAATTGGAAAAAAAACGCATTTTCCTCACATTTCTGTGGTGGAAAGTTCCGGAATCTGCGTGGATCAACAAATTTCCACCCACCCAGCGTTCCCCCAGGTCTCCCGAGAAAAATGGTACCTCACTTGCCTGGGTAGGCATAGTGGCTGCGACAGGAAATAGTGCAAAACGCAACGTGGTCACAACTCAATTTTTCAGGTGAAATTGTGCACGTTTTGGGCAAAGAGACTACCTTTTGTTTTTGAACCCTAGCTCTGCCGGCACCTAGGGAAACCTAGCAAACCTATACATTTGTGAAAAGTAGACACCCAGGGGAATTCAGGATGGGGTCACTCGACTGCCTACCCCCAGGTTCTCTTACCCAGAATCCCTTGCAAAGCTAAGAAATTGGAAAAAAAAACGCATTTTCCTCACATTTCTGTGGTGCAAAGTTCCGGAATCTGCGTGGATCAACAAATTTCCACCCACCCAGCGTTCCCCCAGGTCTCCCGAGAAAAATGGTACCTCACATGCCTGGGTAGGCATAGTGGCTGCGACAGGAAACAGTGCAAAACGCAACGTGGTCACAACTCAATTTTTCAGTGAAATTGTGCACGTTTTGGGCAAAGAGACTACCTTTTGTTTTTGAACCCTAGCTCTGCCGGCACCTAGGGAAACCTAGCAAACCTATACATTTGTGAAAAGTAGACACCCAGGGGAATTCAGGATGGGGTCACTCGACTGCCTACCCCCAGGTTCTCTTACCCAGAATCCCTTGCAAAGCTAAGAAATTGGAAAAAAAAACGCATTTTCCTCACATTTCTGTGGTGGAAAGTTCCGGAATCTGCGTGGATCAACAAATTTCCACCCACCCAGCGTTCCCCCAGGTCTCCCGAGAAAAATGGTACCTCACTTGCCTGGGTAGGCATAGTGGCTGCGACAGGAAACAGTGCAAAACGCAACGTGGTCACAACTCAATTTTTCAGTGAAATTGTGCACGTTTTGGGCAAAGAGACTACCTTTTGTTTTTGAACCCTAGCTCTGCCGGCACCTAGGGAAACCTAGCAAACCTATACATTTGTGAAAAGTAGACACCCAGGGGAATTCAGGATGGGGTCACTCGACTGCCTACCCCCAGGTTCTCTTACCCAGAATCCCTTGCAAAGCTAAGAAATTGGGAAAAAAACGCATTTTCCTCACATTTCTGTGGTGGAAAGTTCCGGAATCTGCGTGGATCAACAAATTTCCACCCACCCAGCGTTCCCCCAGGTCTCCCGAGAAAAATGGTACCTCACTTGCCTGGGTAGGCATAGTGGCTGCGACAGGAAACAGTGCAAAACGCAACGTGGTCACAACTCAATTTTTCAGTGAAATTGTGCACGTTTTGGGCAAAGAGACTACCTTTTGTTTTTGAACCCTAGCTCTGCCGGCACCTAGGGAAACCTAGCAAACCTATACATTTTTGAAAAGTAGACACCCAGGGGAATTCAGGATGGGGTCACTCAACTGCCTACCCCCAGGTTCTCTTACCCAGAATCCCTTGCAAAGCTAAGAAATTGGAAAAAAAAACGCATTTTCCTCACATTTCTGTGGTGGAAAGTTCCGGAATCTGCGTGGATCAACAAATTTCCACCCACCCAGCGTTCCCCCAGGTCTCCCGAGAAAAATGGTACCTCACTTGCCTGGGTAGGCATAGTGGCTGCGACAGGAAACAGTGCAAAACGCAACGTGGTCACAACTCAATTTTTCAGTGAAATTGTGCACGTTTTGGGCAAAGAGACTACCTTTTGTTTTTGAACCCTAGCTCTGCCGGCACCTAGGGAAATATAGCAAACCTATACATTTGTGAAAAGTAGACACCCAGGGGAATTCAGGATGGGGTCACTCGACTGCCTACCCCCAGGTTCTCTTACCCAGAATCCCTTGCAAAGCTTAGAAATTGGAAAAAAAAACGCATTTTCCTCACATTTCTGTGGTGGAAAGTTCCGGAATCTGCGTGGATCAACAAATTTCCACCCACCCAGCGTTCCCCCAGGTCTCCCGAGAAAAATGGTACCTCACTTGCCTGGGTAGGCATAGTGGCTGCGACAGGAAACAGTGCAAAACGCAACGTGGTCACAACTCAATTTTTCAGTGAAATTGTGCACGTTTTGGGCAAAGAGACTACCTTTTGTTTTTGAACCCTAGCTCTGCCGGCACCTAGGGAAACCTAGCAAACCTATACATTTTTGAAAAGTAGACACCCAGGGGAATTCAGGATGGGGTCACTCGACTGCCTACCCCCAGGTTCTCTTACCCAGAATCCCTTGCAAAGCTACGAAATTGGAAAAAAAAATGCATTTTCCTCACATTTCTGTGGTGGAAAGTTCCGGAATCTGCGTGGATCAACAAATTTCCACCCACCCAGCGTTCCCCCAGGTCTCCCGAGAAAAATGGTACCTCACTTGCCTGGGTAGGCATAGTGGCTGCGACAGGAAACAGTGCAAAACGCAACGTGGTCACAACTCAATTTTTCAGTGAAATTGTGCACGTTTTGGGCAAAGAGGCTACCTTTTGTTTTTGAACCCTAGCTCTGCCGGCACCTAGGGAAACCTAGCAAACCTATACATTTGTGAAAAGTAGACACCCAGGGGAATTCAGGATGGGGTCACTCGACTGCCTACCCCCAGGTTCTCTTACCCAGAATCCCTTGCAAAGCTTAGAAATTGGGAAAAAAAACGCATTTTCCTCACATTTCTGTGGTGGAAAGTTCCGGAATCTGCGTGGATCAACAAATTTCCACCCACCCAGCGTTCCCCCAGGTCTCCCGAGAAAAATGGTACCTCACTTGCCTGGGTAGGCATAGTGGCTGCGACAGGAAACAGTGCAAAACGCAACGTGGTCACAACTCAATTTTTCAGTGAAATTGTGCACGTTTTGGGCAAAGAGGCTACCTTTTGTTTTTGAACCCTAGCTCTGCCGGCACCTAGGGAAACCTAGCAAACCTATACATTTGTGAAAAGTAGACACCCAGGGGAATTCAGGATGGGGTCACTCGACTGCCTACCCCCAGGTTCTCTTACCCAGAATCCCTTGCAAAGCTACGAAATTGGAGAAAAAAAACGCATTTTCCTCACATTTCTGTGGTGGAAAGTTCCGGAATCTGCGTGCATCAACAAATTTCCACCCACCCAGCGTTCCCCCAGGTCTCCCGAGAAAAATGGTACCTCACTTGCGTGGGTAGGCATAGTGGCTGCGAAAGGAAATGGTTCAAATTGTACGGTGGTGAATTTACAATCCCAAATTGCAAAACAACCTTGATTTTGGGGGGGGGGGCACCTGAGTTTTTGGCCCGGGGCTCGGTGGTATTCTTTGGAAAGTACAAAACCCAAACAGTTCTGAAAAGTAGACCCCCGGGGGAGTCCAGGGAGGTATGGCATGCGTGGGTCCCTGAACGTTTTCCTACCCAGAACACCTTGCAAACCTTAAAATTAGGTAAAATAATCACTTTTTCAAACTTTTTTGCGTGGAATCACCGTGCCGGCAAAAATGTCCTACCACCCAGCGCTCCCCTTGTTCTCCCGAGTAAAAGGATACCTCACTTGTGTGGGTGCCCCAAAGCAGAACAGGCCAAAAACGAATGTTGAAAAAAGTAGTATTTCAGTGTAACAAATTAAGCCCCCCTGCCTTAGTCACAGGCCTTTGGCCCACCCACACAAGTGAGGTATCATTTTACTCGGGAGAACAAGGGGAACGCAGGGTGGTAGGACATTTGTGCCGACACGGCGATCCCACGCAAAAATGTATGGAAAACTGTTTTTTTAACCTAAACTTGTGGTTTGCAGGGATTTCTGGGTAGGAAAACATTGGGGGACCCACGCATGCCATACCTCCCTAGACTCCCCCGGGTGTCTAGTTTTCAGAACTGTTTGGGTTTGGTAGTTTCCAAAGATGCCCGCCGAGCCCCGGTCCAAAAACTCAGTCCCCCCCCCAAAAAAGAAGGTAATCTTGCTATTGGTTATTGTAATGTCTCCACCGTACGATTTGGACCGTTTCCTGTTGCAGCCACTATGCCTACCCACGCAAGTGAGGTACCATTTTTCTCGGGAGACCTGGGGGAACGCTGGGTGGGAGGAAATTTGTGTGAGCCCAGTGACGCCACGCTTTCCCACACAAAAAAAGTGTGTAAAAACTGATTTTTCCATCAAAAATTGAGGTTTGCAAGGGATTCCGGGTAAAGGAACGTTGGAGAATCCACGCAAGCCATACCTCCTTGGAAGCCCCCGGGTGTCTACTTTTCAGAAATGTGTGGGTTTGGTAGGTTTCCCGACATGGCCGTCTCGCACGGGGCCAAAAACCCAGGTAACCCCTCTTGCAAAAGCTGGTGGTATTGAATGTCAATCCCACCAGCTTTTGAAAGAGGGGTTACCTGGGTTTTTGGCCCCGTGCAAGACGGCCATGTAGGAAAACCTACCAAACCCACACATTTATGAAAAGTAGACACCCGGGGGCTTCCAAGGAGGTATGGCTTGCGTGGATCCTCCAACGTTCCTTTACCCAGAATCCCTTGCAAACCTCAATTTTTGCAGAAAAAGTCAGTTTTTTCACACTTTTTTGTGTGGGAAAGCGTGGCGTCACTGGGCTCACACAAATTTCCTCCCACCCAGCGTTCCCCCAGGTCTCCCGAGAAAAATGGTACCTCACTTGCGTGGGTAGGCATAGTGGCTGCGAAAGGAAATGGTTCAAATTGTACGGTGGTGAATTTACAATCCCAAATTGCGAAACAACCTTGATTTGGGGGGGGGGGCACCTGAGTTTTTGGCCCGGGGCTCGGTGGTATTCTTTGGAAAGTACAAAACCCAAACAGTTCTGAAAAGTAGACCCCCGGGGGAGTCCAGGGAGGTATGGCATGCGTGGGTCCCCGAACGTTTTCCTACCCAGAACACCTTGCAAACCTTAAAATTAGGTAAAAATATCACTTTTCCAAACTTTTTTGCGTGGGATCTCCGTGCCGGCAAAAATGTCCTACCACCCAGCGTTCCCCTTGTTCTCCCGAGTAAAAGGATACCTCACTTGTGTGGGTGGGCTAAAGGCCTGTGACTAAGGCAGGGGGGCTTAATTTGTTACACTGAAATACTACTTTTTTCAACATTCGTTTTTGGCCTGTTCTGCTTTGGGGCACCCACACAAGTGAGGTATCCTTTTACTCGGGAGAACAAGGGGAGCGCTGGGTGGTAGGACATTTTTGCCGGCACGGTGATTCCACGCAAAAAAGTTTGAAAAAGTGATTATTTTACCTAATTTTAAGGTTTGCAAGGTGTTCTGGGTAGGAAAACGTTCGAGGACCCACGCATGCCATACCTCCCTGGACTCCCCCGGGGGTCTACTTTTCAGAACTGTTTGGGTTTTGTACTTTCCAAAGAATACCACCGAGCCCCGGGCCAAAAACTCAGGTGCCCCCCCCCAAAATCAAGGTTGTTTCGCAATTTGGGATTGTAAATTCACCACCGTACAATTTGAACCATTTCCTTTCGCAGCCACTATGCCTACCCACGCAAGTGAGGTACCATTTTTCTCGGGAGACCTGGGGGAACGCTGGGTGGGAGGAAATTTGTGTGAGCCCAGTGACGCCACGCTTTCCCACACAAAAAAAGTGTGTAAAAACTGATTTTTCCATCAAAAATTGAGGTTTGCAAGGGATTCCGGGTAAAGGAACGTTGGAGAATCCACGCAAGCCATACCTCCTTGGAAGCCCCCGGGTGTCTACTTTTCAGAAATGTGTGGGTTTGGTAGGTTTCCCGACATGGCCGTCTCGCACGGGGCCAAAAACCCAGGTAACCCCTCTTGCAAAAGCTGGTGGTATTGAATGTCAATCCCACCAGCTTTTGAAAGAGGGGTTACCTGGGTTTTTGGCCCCGTGCGAGACGGCCATGTAGGAAAACCTACCAAACCCACACATTTATGAAAAGTAGACACCCGGGGGCTTCCAAGGAGGTATGGCTTGCGTGGATTCTCCAACGTTCCTTTACCCGGAATCCCTTGCAAACCTCAATTTTTGATGGAAAAATCAGTTTTTACACACTTTTTTTGTGTGGGAAAGCGTGGCGTCACTGGGCTCACACAAATTTCCTCCCACCCAGCGTTCCCCCAGGTCTCCCGAGAAAAATGGTACCTCACTTGCGTGGGTAGGCATAGTGGCTGCGAAAGGAAATGGTTCAAATTGTACGGTGGTGAATTTACAATCCCAAATTGCAAAACAACCTTGATTTTGGGGGGGGGGGCACCTGAGTTTTTGGCCCGGGGCTCGGTGGTATTCTTTGGAAAGTACAAAACCCAAACAGTTCTGAAAAGTAGACCCCCGGGGGAGTCCAGGGAGGTATGGCATGCGTGGGTCCCCGAACGTTTTCCTACCCAGAACACCTTGCAAACCTTAAAATTAGGTAAAATAATCACTTTCTCAAACTTTTTTGCGTGGAATCACCGTGCCGGCAAAAATGTCCTACCACCCAGCGCTCCCCTTGTTCTCCCGAGTAAAAGGATACCTCACTTGTGTGGGTGCCCCAAAGCAGAACAGGCCAAAAACGAATGTTGAAAAAAGTAGTATTTCAGTGTAACAAATTAAGCCCCCCTGCCTTAGTCACAGGCCTTTAGCCCACCCACACAAGTGAGGTATCCTTTTACTCGGGAGAACAAGGGGAACGCTGGGTGGTAGGACATTTTTGCCGGCACGGAGATCCCACGCAAAAAAGTTTGGAAAAGTGATATTTTTACCTAATTTTAAGGTTTGCAAGGAGTTCTGGGTAGGAAAACATTGGGGGACCTACGCATGCCATATCTCCCTGGACTCCCCCGGGTGTCTACTTTTCAGAACTGTTTGGGTTTGGTAGTTTCCAAAGAATACCACCGAGCCCCGGGCCAAAGACTCAGGTGCCCCCCCCCCCAAAATCAAGGTTGTTTTGCATTTGGGTATTGCAATTTCTCCACCGTACGATTTGGACCGTTTCCTGTTGCAGCCACTATGCCTACCCACGCAAGTGAGGTACCATTTTTATCGGGAGACCTGGGGGAACGCTGGGTGGGAGGAAATTTGTGTGAGCCCAGTGACGCCACGCTTTCCCACACAAAAAAGTGTGAAAAAACTTACTTTTTCTGCAAAAATTGAGGTTTGCAAGGGATTCTGGGTAAAGGAACGTTGGAGGATCCACGCAAGCCATACCTCCTTGGAAGCCCCTGGGTGTCTACTTTTCATAAATGTGTGGGTTTGGTAGGTTTTCCTACATGGCCGTCTCGCACGGGGCCAAAAACCCAGGTAACCCCTCATTCAAAAGCTGGTGGGATTGACATTCAATACCACCAGCTTTTGCAAGAGGGGTTACCTGGGTTTTTGGCCCCGTGCTAGACGGCCATCTAGGGAAACCTACCAAACCCACACATTTCTGAAAAGTAGACACCCGGGGGCTTCCAAGGAGGTATGGCTTGCATGGATCCTCCAACGTTCCTTTACCCAGAATCCCTTGCAAACCTCAATTTTAGCTAAAAAAAATCATTTTTTTCACACTTTTTTGCATGGGAAAGCGTGGCATCACTGGGCACACACAAATTTCCTTCCACCCAGCGTTCCCCCAGGTCTCCCGATAAAAATGGTACCTCACTTGCGTGGGTAGGCATAGTGGCTGCAACAGGAAACGGTCCAAATCGTACAGTGGAGAATTAAGTTTTCAATTTGAGAGCGTGTGATTCAAGGAAATTGTGACAGACAATTTCAAGTTTGCAGGAGATTCTGGATAAAAATCAACAATAGAATTCACCAGAAAGACATGACCATATACTTCCATGGTTTAACAATAATAACTAAATTTAGTAAGTTATTTATGGCTATAATGTACACCGTAACAGAGTTACTCAAAAGTCAAACATTCAAGGCACGGCTAACTATTCCTCAAAGACACACACATACAGGTTGGATTTGGCACGAGGGCGAGTGATGGTTCAGTACATAAAATTTAATTAACAAGATATTTCAAAAAATGAAATGCTCTGTCAATAAATAAATGCATAAAAACCGAACCAGTGACTCGCAACTCGTGAGCTGTAAAGCCACGACAAGGCACCAACCGTTTTACAGGCCATTCACGCGCCTTTCATACCTGATACAAACCAGACCCTCGGAAAGAACAGCAACACATTACAACAATCACAATAAGGGACAAGGTACACCCTACTTCAGAAAGAGATAAAAGACAAACATTACTGCACAGCCATCAAATCCGCAAGCACACACACATTCTGGTTGGATTTGGCACGAGGGTGAGTGATGATTCTGTACATACAATTGTATTTGCAAGTAATTTCAAAAAAATGAAATACACTGCGTATAATTGAAAGTATGATAAACTGAACCACTGACTCACAGCTCGTGAGCTGTAAAGCCACGTCAAGGCACCAACCTCTTTACAGGCCATTCATACACCTTTCGTACGTGTGACACATACAAAACATTCACACCGCCAGCCGCGGACCCATCACATTTCAACACTCCCACCAGCAGACAGCGCCATTCAAGGGCCCATCACTTTCACACGCCCACATTTCTGAAATTTCAACAACACAAAATGATGGACTGCGTGGAGTGTCACTCACCTAGCAGTGTGTGTAGTGACCAAAGTAACTACTCACACACCGCCAGCCGAGCGCCAGTCCACCGACACCACCACCACCCAAGCACCAGACCATGCACACCACTAGTCAAACACCACTCAGCGCACACCGACAGCCAAGTACCACTCCACACACACCACCAGCCAAGCAACACACCATGCACACTGCAAGCCAAGGGGCACTCCACACACAACGCCAGCCAAGCACCACTCCGTGCACAGACAGCCAAGTACCACTCCACACACACCGCCAGCCAAGCGCCACTCCACGCGCACCACCATCCAAGCACCAGACCATGCACACCGCCAGCCAAACACCACTCAGCGCACACCGACAGGCAAGTACCACTCCACACACACCACCAGACAAGCACCACTCCGTGCACAGACAGCCAAGTAGCACTCCACGCACACCACCAGCCAAGCGCCACTCCACACACACCACCAGCCAAGCGTCACTCCACACACACCACCAGCCAAGCGCAACTCCACACGCACCGCCAGCCAAGCACCACTTCGTGCACAGACAGCCAAGTATCACTCCACGCACACCACCAGCCAAGCGCCACTCCACGCACACCACCAGCCAAGCACCACTCCACGCACACCACCAGCCAAGGACAAATCCAAACACAACACCAGGCAAGCGCAAGAGCACGCACATGGCCAACAAAACACCAGACCACGCACACCGCCAGACAAGCACCAGTCCACAGACACCGCCAGACAAGCACCAGTCCACAGACACCGGCAGCCAAGCGCCAAACCATGCACACCGTCAGACAAGGACACTACACGCAAACCAACATCATACTTTAGTTTTTTTTGAAAATGAAAGAAAAACAAAAACAAATTGCAAATTGATACAAATCTACTAACTCAACAACTACACTAAAAAGACTACACAAATGCAAACTTTGAAACTGAACAATAAGACCAACCAGTTCACTTTACCACTCATTGATACTCCCAAAAATTCTTTTGCGTGTGGTACAATCTATAACAAGCAGGTACACACAGCCCGGGGTTTGAAGGGCAGTCAGGGCAGTACATACGAACCTCCTTCCGCAAACCTCTTCGCCAACAGACTCTACATCTCCGACTGGGAAAGTCTTTTGAGGTTGTAGGAGGAATTTGACCAGGAAAATGGCGATCTTTCAATCTGGCAATATCCTCCACCACTCCAACTCTAGGAACACTTGCCTGTTCAACTAAAACAAGGCTGCCTATTACAGACTCCTGAAACTTTTCAAAAGTAATCTTTGACTGGGGACATGATTTCTGGAACACAACAAAAGCATTAAAGGTTGCCAAGTGGAAAAGATGGATAGCCAACTTCTTGTACCAAATGTAAGCCTTACGAAGAGCAGCATACGGTTCCAACCTCTGGTCTACTCTGTCAACACCACCCATGTACTTATTGTAGTGCATTATGCACACAGGTTTGCGCACTTCTGCAACCTGACCCCAAACAGTCACCGGTTCAGTGCTTTCATCATGTATTGTAGTCAACATGTAGACATCTCTCCTGTCTGAAAACTTCACAGCTAGAAGCTCCTCACAACGCAATGCACTACACTGTCCCCGAGCAAGCTTCTGACACACAAGTTCTTTTGGGAAACCTTTACGGTTTGAGCGGATTGTGCCACAAGCAACAGTGTCCACTTTGCCCAATTCCCTGAACAACCGCACACCAGTGTAGAAGTTATCGACATACAAATGATGGCCTTTGTTAAACAATCCACGACCAAGTTCCCACACAATTTTCTCAGTCACTCCAAAAGTCGACGGACAACCAGGGGGGTTAATCCTGGATTCCTTACCAGTGTACACCCTGAAATTAGAGACATATCCAGTCTCACTGTCACACAGCATATACAGTTTGATTCCATAGCGTGCCCTCTTACTAGGAATGTATTGCCGAAATACCAAGCGACCTTTGAACAACAGCAAAGACTCGTCCACTGCAATTTCTTTCCCAGGATAAAAGATCTCAGAAAATCGATCAACGAAATGATCAATGACAGGCCGAATCTTGAAAAGACGGTCACAATCAGGGTGATCTCGTGGCAAAGCAAGACTATTGTCAACAAAATGCATCATCCGAAGCAGAAGCAAATACCGATCACGACTCATGACTGCCGGAAATATAGCTGTAGCCATCAAGGGACTAGTAGACCAATATGAAGCCATTGATGGTTTCCTAAGCAAGCCCATCAAAAAAGTTAAACCCAAAAACTTTTTCATCTCCTCCAAATTTGTGGGAGTCCACCGGGTAGCTCTAGCGTGGGGCTTAAGGCTGGCACTGTTCACCCTCAAAAAATTTTCAGCATACAAATTAGTCTGCTCTACAATCTCTGCCACAAACACATCATCCATAAACAACTTGAAAAAATCAATAGGCAAAAAGTTTTCTGTGTTCACCCTACACCCTGGAACACCAGTAAATTCAGGCAATGCCGGCTGCACCATGCCTGGTGCAACCCAGAGGTCAGAACTTTCAACATCAAGTCTTGCAGCCGCAGGCTGCCGCCCAGCTGCCTCTCGTCTTACTGCACCAACAGGAATACTAGCAACCCCAGGCTGCAGCCCAGATGTCTCTTGCCGCACTATTGGCACAGGAATGTCCTCCGCAACCACAGACACAACAATGTCCTCTGCAACCACAGGCGCAGCAATGTCCTCCGCAACCACAGGCACATCATCCACACCAAAAGTAGCTTCATCAGCACTCAGAGTGTCTTCATCATCAGATGAAGCCATGTGTAGAGAAAACTCACTACCTGAATCTTCACCTCCCACCTCTGGTTCAGAATCAGAGTCAGACTCTGGACCATGGTCAGAGGAAGAATCAAAAAGCAATCCAACAACTTGCTGAGCAGTAATCCGGCGGCTAGCCATTATCCTTACAAATAAAGGAGTCTGCACAAACAACAACAACCCCAACACTGCGCAAAGTAAGATGAAAAATGTAAGCCTTTTCCAAAAAAAAAACTAATTTAGAAAATATATACAATTCACTTACAAGACACAACTACACTCACCAGCACCTACTCTGCAAAGACACAGCAAAGGGGCAACGATATCCCACTAGAAAGAAGAAAAAAACACACTTACATCTACAGAAGGACACATCAAAAACAAATGCAAAACATGTTTTACAATCAGAAACCAAACATACTCGTATTTTACTACACACTTTTCAAAAAAATACAATCACAGTACAATTGAACAAAAAAGAGGTCTCTTACCAAACACATACAACTACAGAAACAGCAGAACAACCAGTAACGGAACCGCACACTGCAACACTCTAAAGAGAAAAAAAAAACAACACACATTACAACAGGCTATGTCACAGGGTATGTCACAAATGGGGTGTCTGTCCCCAAGGGGGGAAGATTATAAATCATTATAAACCCCTGGAAGCGACCCTTGCCCAAGGGGTCGCTTCCGTTATAAATATACTAAAATCCCTGGTGTCTAGTGGGCTTTTCTACCCCCCCTGGGTCCAGATGTGGGCCAAAAAATGGGTGATCTGCCCCCAGGGGGGGGCAGACAAGTCTACAAAAAATTATGGGCCACTAGGAAGCGACCCTTCCCCAAGGGGGTCGCTTCCTTTACAATTAGAAATAAATCCCTGGTGTCTAGTGGGCTTTTCTGCCCCCCCTGGGTCCAGATAACGCACTAACATGGGCGATCTGCACCCAGGGGGGGGCAGAAAAGTCTGCATTGAAAAATGATGGCCCTAGGAAGCGACCCTTCCCCAAGGGGTCGCTTCCTTTACAACTATACATAAATCCATGGTGTCTAGTGGGCTTTTCTGCCCCCCCTGGGTCGAGATCGCTCGCTAAAACGAGCGATGTCGACCCAGGGGGCGCAGAAAAGTCTGAATGACAAAATAACTGCCCCTGGAAGCGACCCTTGCCCAAGGGGTCGCTTCCTTTACAATTATACATAAATCCCTGGTGTCTAGTGGGCTTTTCTGCCCCCCCTGGGTCGAGATCGCTCGCTAAAACGAGCGATGTCGACCCAGGGGGGGCAGAAAAGTCTGAATTATAAAAATATTGGCCCTGGAAGCGACCCTTCCCCAAGGGGTCGCTTCCTTTACAATTATACATAAATCCCTGGTGTCTAGTGGGCTTTTCTGCCCCCCCTGGGTCGAGATCGCTCGCTAAAACGAGCGATGTCGACCCAGGGGGGGCAGAAAAGTCTGAATTATAAAAATATTGCCCCTGGAAGCGACCCTTCCCCAAGGGGTCGCTTCCTTTACAATTATACATAAATCCCTGGTGTCTAGTGGGCTTTTCTGCCCCCCCTGGGTCGAGATCGCTCGCTAAAACGAGCGATGTCGACCCAGGGGGGGCAGAAAAGTCTGAATTTCAAAATATTTGCCCCTGGAAGCGACCCTTGCCCAAGGGGTCGCTTCCTTTTCAAACGTAAACGTAACGTAAACAATCCCTGGTGTCTAGTGGGCTTTTCTGCCCCCCCTGGGTCGAGATCGCTCGCTAAAACGAGCGATGTCGACCCAGGGGGGGCAGAAAAGTCTGAATTATAACATAATTCCCCCTGGAAGCGACCCTTGCCCAAGGGGTCGCTTCCTTTCCAACAAAAAACATCCCTGGTGTCTAGTGGGGGCATTACTGGTGCAGGATCGCGACGCTGTGCGCGATCCTGAACCAGTAATGCCCAGCATTGGGACATCAGGGGAGAGGAAACAGTGTTTCCTCCCCCCTGATGCCTCAAGGCACCGAGAAATGGCCCCCCCGCCCCACCGGAGCACCAAACACCGACCTTGTTCCTGGACGCGCTGGAAACAAATGGCTTCCAGCGCGTCCAGCACTTCCTGATGACGTCGGCGCGCGCTGTGGTCACCAGGAAGCGTGGGGGGGCCAGGGGGTGGCAGCGGAAAGTCTTCCGATGCCACCCCAGCAAAAAACCCCAAGATCGCTGCACAGGGGGGGGAGCGCCAGCGCTCTCCCCCAGGGCTGTACTGATGACGGAGCGGTTCCGTCATCAGCACAGCCCAACCGATGCTGATGACGGAACCGCTCCATCATCAGCATCGAAGGGGTTAAAGGTCATCTTCACACCAGCTGCGTCATTTACCCAGCCGTCACACCCAGCATTACGCATATCCTGCAGACAAGCTCATCGTCTACCGTGGTTCTGGGAATGCCCACAACCAGGACACCCAGTTTGCAGATTAAGTAGTGTAAAAAAAAAACTAAACAAGTAAGTAGGCCTTTTCTATCTAAGCACACAGAATCATAACAACATCCCCATATCCATCAGGCATGCCCCAAGGCTACTCCAATTTAGAGTTGAAGACACACCTCTTTATAGAACACTTCATCACAATGCATTAACTGTTGACAAACCAGCTATCTCTCCAGTCACTCCTTAACTCAATGCTTGTCTTTGACCCTGCACAGTGCTCTGCTGCCTTAAATCAATCAAAGTGTTACATTTTCAGCTTCCAAATTAAAATTTCACCTTTCGTATTTATGATTTTCAGATCACCAGGTTATGTTCATATTTCTTAAGTTGAGTGAAGTCATCATGTTTGCAGCATCTATAACACTGATACTCAAATTACGGCCTGGGGGGCCCATTCGACCCTCCTGACCTTTACATGCGCTCCCTGGTCAACAGCAGCACTATATTGCTGTTTCTCGACTCAGAACTAACGTTGAGAAATATGTTAAATAAAAGGGCACACATTTATTTACAGCTTAACTGAAGTTAAAGGGAGAAATTAAGGTGTTGTGCACCATTTTAATTTAGGAACTCCTACAGTTTTTAAAGACATGTTGCAACTGTAAAAATCTGACAGTTTCTTCAAAATTAAAAAAGTGTATTTCATTAAAATGCAGAAGCGTTTAGTCTTAGTACATTAGATTATATAAGTGCATTGAGAATTTTCTTTTCTTTAAAGTGATAGTTTGCAAAGATGAATTATTCATGCTTCCCCTCCACCCTGGCAACACTGCAATTTATGAACTAAGAGGCAAGTCAGATATGTTTACCATCTGAGTGGCCAGGGTTCATATTATACATGGATAACATTATAGTTTAGCAAATTAAACACAAGAGAAGCTTTCGAACAATGCACATCCGGAAGTCATGTATTTCAAGGTTCTCTTATATGTATTAATGAAGAAAAACAAGGTAAAGTGAAATAAAAAAATTGTCTAGAATCACACAATTTGGTCAAGTGGGGAAGCTGGGATTGAACCCAGGTTTTCTTGCTTCACAATGTGCAATTCAGCGTTTATATGTAATGCTTTGCCTCCGCAATGCCCACCTTACATCCACACCCCCATCTGCCATCAATGCAGCCCTCAATCACACGGCAGGCAAACTTTTTGGCCCCATGGAAAATGTTTACTAGTAACCATGATCTATACCTTTTCAAATAGTTCCGCTTCTTCTGTCAAATTTTGTTAGATGAATCGGTCAGTATGTTAACCATCCACACCAGGGTTCTCCCAAACCACACACAGAGCTACAAATAGGTACCACTGGTAGCCTCCAACAAGCATTCAAATGCCGGTGTTTCATTATCTTTATCAAACTTCATTTTTGTTTTCACTTTGGACATAATAATTTTGAATATAATAATACTTTTATGATTGGCTAAATGTACGAAAACCGTAATAGTTTTATTAGCTTCCCCTTCATGCATAAGAGGCCTTAGTCGTACCATAGAATTTGGCTTTTGTTGTGGAAGTCATGATTTGCTCCCAATATGGTCACCACTATAAAAGACAAAGCATTCAAAGTAAACATTAGCTGTAGAATTTCTACTGGATTGCTACAAGTTATCCTGCTACTTTGCAGGCACATCGTCATTAATTTTGTTTACTTTCATAAGTTTCCTTCCTGCTTTTTCTATAGTTCCCTAATTGCATATATAAAAATTTCCTTGATACAGTTGATATAATTTCAGTACAAAATCAATGATTAAACTGTATTGAGTTATACTGTACTTTGGACAAGGCACCCTTAATGAGGTCCGATATTTCACAACTTGATTATTATAACCATATGTTATATATACATTAGAGTTCATCTTTTTAAAAATTGGGTTACTTTTGTCATGATTCATGACAATAATTTACATCTATACAAATGTGTGCAAATTACATATTAACTATTATGTCTCTGGCTACTGTGTAATGTATTGCTTTGTGACCACTGAGCAACACGATTAGTGCTGTTTGCATCTTACCTATCAAGATGGTCGGTTGTCTTTTTATCCCTAATCTTTGGGAAGTAGCTTGTGCGTTCCATACATGGATGTAACACGTGATACGGGACCATGGGTGTTTCTATTGGTGACCATGTCATAAAACTATTGGTTCTCACTTTAATCACTAGTTGTTCCCAAAATCAACGATGACAACAGAATTAACCTTGATTGCTGATGAAAATGTATTAATGTTTGATCTATTTTTACATCACTTCATTACCTAAGCTTTGCTTCTATATCTTTCCCAATTTTTGAGGGTTACACAAGCTGCTTTGACTTTTTAATACACACTTCCGCCAAACAACGTTCAAACAATTAAGTATGATTCTTTGTTTATTTTGATTTGGACGTCATAACTTGTTAAGACACTGTGTTAACAACTTTTGCATTGCAGTTCATATAATCAACAGCACATTTACGACCTTTAAAACACTGAAATGTAGAATCCTCAGTTGAAGGTCATACGTTTTAAATCAATTTTCCACCACAGTCTCAGAGTTATCTTTATATCAATCTCGATTTTCAACTGATTTAATTTGATACTAAGTGCCTCATTATGAGTCTTGGAAAGCCTCTGAAAGCAGTTTTGAGGCTTTCTGGGCCTTAAAGCGGTTTCAAAACCGACAGCCTCATTATAATGGAGGCTGTTGGTTTTTAAACCTGGTCGGACATTCCGACTGGTTTCTAATGGGCTCAAGGAGCCCTTCTGCCTGTCGGAACCAGCACGTAATCCCTATGGACTGCGTTTTACGCCTTCCAGATTACGGTTTCCAGCAGGCCCCTTCAGCCTGCGGTCCCCAGTTGGGAGCCCCCCTGTACATCCCTGCCCCTGAGCGGTGCTTGCCCCGCACCGCAAGGATAAACACAAACTCCCTTTTCTGTGTTGGAGCTTCGGTTTTAACCGGTTTCTGACCAAAGCACAAGCTCACAAACAGAAAAGGGAGCTTGTGACACACCATTGTAAGTCGCATCAAAATTCAGCAGCCAGCACCGGTGGTCGGGAGGACCCGTACCCGCAACAGTGTCGGGCAGATGCAAGTCCACCCGATATTAAAAGAAAGCCCTAAGTGTCTTAAAAAAACTGTTAACATATATACGTTAATGGATCGGAATTCTGATTGACACAATGTGAGTTGTACACTTAAATGATAGAGCCTAGTTTTTTGTTTTATTTATTCTCTGTAAACCCTTTCTACTAAAAGGCTGGTTTGTTTTTGTTCTGTTTTAAATGTTGTTACTCTCTATCGCTCATAGGTATTTTAAATATGGTGTAACTGACAAAGCTATGATGCTATATGTCTTGTCCTAATTTGTTTTTGATCTTATTTCTCTTCTTTATAAGCCTTCCATTTATGTTTTAAATGCTGATTTTATGTATTTATATGTATATATTTATTAGTCAAGATAAATTAATTATGTGTCGGCCTGGAAGAAGTGGCACATGTTGATTGAGCTAGTTGTGTAAAATATGTGTGTCAAAAAGTTTTGGACACCCTTTCCTTTAATTTTGAAAAAAGCACATTGACTTTTAAACCTGAAGAATAATTTGAAATTTTTCGGTTGAAACCTCTTGACCACAATAGCCAGTCCTAAATAACTTTTGCACAGGTTTTATTGCTCTATATAAATGCCAAATAAAAACATGAATATAAATACAACATTGTGGTAACCTATATAAGCCTGACACTCACCCTCTAGGAAGCTCTAAAATCCACATATGTAAACATCAACATATATGGCTGTAAGTCACTACAACAAATTCAATCCTTTTCAAAGCTGCATCAGTGTCATCAATCCTTATCAGATTGTGTATCCCAGAGCATTGTATAGCAGCCAGGAGCTTGTCTTTCCATAGCCCCTGGAATCAATATGATCCAGAGTACAGTCATTGATGCCACCCTCTGGTGTGCAGTTGTAAATATTGTTCCACAAACAGTACAACAGTATATGTCAGCCTCAACATTTGCATGTTTTTTGTCTTGTGCAGACATATCCATTCCCTTCCACATCTACTACCTAGTCGAGGATTATGATATTCTCAATCATCTTGAAACCATTAACAAACTTAACCCTCCCACTGAGATTGTGCTCAAACCGAAAACATCAAGAGAAATGTGCATGCTCATCAAAACTGCTTCTCCAAGAAAGCCATTATTGTGAATCCCGCATTTGACCAACAATTGTCTACCTCATCAATGACACCAGGGATGCTTTTTGTTTCTCTAACCCAGAGCTTACAATGAGCTATCAGTAACTGGAGCTTCAGCTAGATTCCTTCAAAATTATTACAGACTCCAACCTTGTTATGTTATGTTATGTTATGTTATGTTATGTTATGTTATGTTAGCCTCCATTTATAACGCCCACAGCTACTCAGAAGTGTCACTGTGCGAATGCCAAATGGTAGAAAAAGAAAAGGGTTGGCCAGACATGTGATTACTTAAATAGCAGGGTTTTAAGCTGTTTCTTAAACAGCCTAAGACTCTCAATATTACATAGGTCAGAGGGCAGGGCATTCCAAGCCATAGCCGCTTTAACCGACCGCCTAATCTAATCTAGTGGTACCTAGGAACAACAGCAAGGCACTGGACTGTAGATCAAAGCTGACGAGAAGGTACATAGAATGAAAAATGTCTCCTAAGATATTGAGGCCCTGACTTATAGAGGGCACCATGAACAAGTGTGAGAGCCTTAAACAGAACCCGCTGCTCGACCAGAAGCCAATGTAGATCACAAAGGTTCTGACTGGCACTAGATCTACCAGGCATACCCAACAAAGCTCCAGCCGTCGCGTTCTGAACAATCTGCAGCTTTCTTAGCTGATATGCCGGGAGACCAATATACAAGACATTAGCATAATCCAGCCTTGACAGAATAAGGGCACGTGTCACCATCTCCTTATCCATTTTGGGCAAAAGAGGCAGGAACATCTTTAAACGTTTCAGTGTGCCAAAACACACACCTGCCAACTTGTTAATCTGGGGGAGAAATTTCAGATCCTCACCGAACCAAACCCCCAGATTTTTCGCCAGACAACCCGAGGAACTGGGCATAGGGCAGCCCTCAGGCCAAATGTCCTTACTGAAATACAGGGGGAAGGAACCATAAATGAGCACCCCAGACTTCTCCTCGTTGCATTTCAATTGAGCCTTTGCTAGCCAATTAAAGACCTCGGCAAGGCAGTTTTTAGCAATTGTCGGGAGGAATCCGTTTTGTTCCACGTGAAGAGGAGCTGGGCTACACTGTTAAGATATGTCTCAGCATTGGGTTCTCATCAGAGGCAGAATTATTTTGGTTTGAGATACCCATCAGAGAACCACTCAGTTGTATCAGAGTATTAAACGTCAGCAAAACTTTAGAATCTACCCACCATGATGCTCAAAGACAATTACGACCATGTATCTGCTAATTTCCTCTACTTGCAGGGCCTAGTCTAAGCTCATTAATCATTTTTAAATGATATTTCAAAAGCCAGGGTGTCAGATGCCCCACTTAAAATTGTAGACTCCAGAAACTCATTGAATCCCACCATCCATCATGAGTGGGATTCAAGTAGCAAAATGGGCAAAGTGTTCTTGGCATTCAAGTTACAGTGCCAAGGTCATCCCCAATGTAGCTGCTTTCCCATAGTCTCTGTGTGACCTTGCATTGGGACCAAATAACTAACAGGCATTTGTTGTGGTAATGGCAGCACAGACAGTACACAAAGCCATAATATACTTTCACCTCAGAGCCATAACAGAACTACTTGCAGGTGGCAGCTGTGTCTGGCGGTGGCTCTCCCACAAACAGCTGTAACAGGCAACCATCCAAACTCACCTGTCTCACAACTTTGATATATCAATGGAGCAAAGGTACTCATAGTCGCATAGAAAGCATTGGTGGACACCAAATGTTGCAACACTACTACCTATGCCTGTATGGTGTCCTTGGATAGCATAAACCTAGCTTAGCTGAAAAGGCAGTGGAGCAACTTACAGATTCAAAGACAAGCACAAAGTCAACGAGTAACAGGAGAAATAGCTGGTTATTGGATTGTCACTGCACTGTGGGCAGTCTTTGATACTGGGATGTAGTTTCAGATCGTAGGTGTGTAGATGAAAATGGCCTACTGCTTGTTTTTTTCTTTTTTTACACGCCTTAGTTTCCATTGTAATTGTAGGCTGGCTGCATTTGTGCTGAGAGCCACCAAAGATGGTGATCTCATCCACAAAATAAGTGGGGCTGCTGGGTGTGATTGCTGTGTAAATGATGCAGTTGGTTTTGAGGATGGCATGGGCCAAAATGTGGAGCCAATGGAACTCTGTGATGGGATCATATTTATTCTGGTCCTACATGAGATATTCTGCAGAGTGTACTCTAACCTTAAGGGGTGTCTTTGGTAGGCCAAGGAGAAGAGTTTTAGCACAATCCAAATAAGAGAGTATGAAGGCTTGAACAGCAGGTCTGAACTCCCTTTCTTGAAGTAAGGGTTTTAGTTTCTTTAGAAGAGGGAGATGGTACCATGCTGTCATTGTTTGATTGTTCTCCAAGGGTGAGGTTAATATTCAAGGGGAATCAAAGTGACTTGGCATTTGATGAAAGTTGTGGTTCAAAGCCATCAAGGTTCATGTCAATGAGCCAGGTTTTACTGTTTTAATCTTGTTGTTCTTGAAAAGCAACCTCAACCTCACTGACCAGCAGCTCATGGTTCACACTGACCACAAGCAGCTGCCATTCTTTTAAAATCCCCAACTGGCCTGAATTGACCACTGGATGCTGCAATGTTAATTCAGCTTTTGTCAGCTGAGCTATGGCCTAGGCCAAGTAAACTGGCAGACTTCTTATTCCTCCAATCGGATTTGCTGACCAAGCAAGATCACAAGGATTCAAAACGCATAAGTAATCATATATATAAATATCCCGGTGCATGATACCTTGTTCTGAGCCATCACCCTGGAAAGTATGCTTCATGAATATGTTCTAGACTGCCTGCCATGCTTTGGAAGGCAAGATTTGATGCATTTATAGAGCACAACCATCACTCCGAAGGAGCATCTTGGCACCAAGCAGGAGTAAGCAGGAGAAGCAGACCGCTATAGATTACCCCAAAGAAGGACAACATGAGTCAGGAGCTGTGAAAATCCAGATCTTAAGAGCTTTCCTAATAAGGGTTTCTGACTCCAACAGTCTTAGCTGTATGAGCAATAGGTTCCATGCTCTTGTTCCTAGACTTGCCACAGACTTTCCTCCTCTAGATTTAATTCTAAAAAGGGAGGGTTTGAACAGATTAGCTGAGGGGGATCTGAGTGTTCTGGTGGTAACATAGGGTGTAAACCTAGCCGTTAAGTATGACGGCCCTGATTTCCTAAACGCTCTAAAAGTAATTCAAAGGAGCTTGAATACATTTATTTTGTGAATTGGCAGCCAGTGCAAAGTTTCAAGGACTGCCCCAGCCAATGAGCGAGACAACAGTTTCAAAACTAGCCGGCCAGTCTTGTTAAGACTGTCACAAGACCATAAGATAACAATCACAAATCACAAAGCACTCAGGCATGTTGGCTCCAACTCATGCATGAAGCCTATGGGCATCATTATGACATTTAAAAGATGAAATCATCCTAATGGCATTGAAATTGTAGAAGGAATCATTGGCAAAGACACACACTGCCAAGCTTCCTGTACACCATGAAACTCCTCTATCTTTCATCATCACAGCAGTCCATAATGCAGGACCTCAGTGCTAACTTCTGTGGGCTCTACAGTGGGGGTGAATGTTTTTATAAAATTTGGTTACATTTTCTATTACTCACTAGAGGACTTACTCGTGGGCACTACTTCAGATACAATAATATCCAAATCAAGCTTAACATTCAGAGTAAGGGACCCAATCAGATTTCCACTCCAACTCTTGTTCCGATTCACTAATTTAGATAATATGCTTAGGATTCAAGATGCGACCCTGATAGACTCTATAGATTAAGTGGAAGGGTGAGTGTTTTATGTTCAGCTCAAAAAAAGTAGGTGCTTAACATACGAAAAATGTTGTCTCCCTACAGACCCAACACACATTTTCTGAGGGTATAACAGGAAACGCCACAGTCATCACAGGCACAGCCCTATCCACTCTACTTTCTGGTAAAATGGTTTACATAAAACTCCTCCATTTCAGGAACATGTAAACACATCTTATTGACACGCTGTGCTGCCAATAATAGAACACTGCAAAGGTGGTAAATGCCAGATTGAATAATAACCTATTTTGGTTCGGGTGCTTGTTCCGCCACACTTACCTGTCTACCATCAGCAAGTTTAAAACATACTTCAACACAAAGTTCGGCTCTCGAGAAAACCAATGTCACACTTGCCTGAGGATCCTCATAGTGGCATCAAGCATGTTATACAAGAAGCTTTGTGGCATCAAAGTGATGATAGGCCACCGATTGCAGTGACTGCCCCTATACATCAGTCACAGCACCTTTTCACACTATCTATATAAGCATGACCCCTAAGACTTCAAAAAGGATCCCGAACTTCTTCAGGTTATCTCTAACCTGAACTCTCCTATATGCAGTCCAGTTTATGCTACCCAAGCTTGGCAGAACCATAAGATACCTTTGTTTGTGTGCTTTCGGAGGAACGCAGGTCTCCTATGACAGTGGCAGCCATTGAAGGCTGAAAGTGGTATGACTTTTTGGGGCAGGGCGTATTAGGGGCACTGTGACTTTTTTTAGATATGGTAAAATTGTCTAATTTTGAGCACAGTTTTTAAAAAAAATAGAATGACTAGAAAGCAATAGTTTTCAACAAGAACTCAAAACATATTTGAGAAAATTCCTGGATTGCCATCAAACCTGACATCCTCCTTGGGGTTATGTGCACAAGGCAAGGTTAGTAGTTCCCCTCTTGAAAACTACACAAATGAGAAAACAGGAAGTTAAATCATATTGGAATTTGGCAAAAATCACGAGTTAAATACTATTGTGCTAAGAAAGAATTGCTCGGCAGCGGGCATGTGTATTCTGTTGTGCAGCGTCCATTGCTGTGAGCACGCATAAACAAGCAAAAATAATTAGGATTGCACACACATTTGCAAACAACGGCGGACATCTAGTGGACTTGATATCAGCAGCCTGTCCTGGCTTTGTGGTTAAATACAGGTTGCTTACTGGAAAGGAATATTACTGATAGGCAACTCAGGGAGGGGTGCAGTTCTACGTATCACAAGAAAGGCCAGTACTGCATGGTGTGGGTCTCTGTGAGTTGTTGCTATGATAAAGTCCAGTGCTGTGACATAACCTATTCACAATGTTCATGTAGACAAGCCTCCCCCTCTCCCCCACCCCCAGCGCCTCGAGACCCTCACGGGTGAGCAGCGCGCTTTATAATCCCCCGATTAATTGATTGATGTTCCGTAGCTATTTCCCAGAATGATAATGTCTTACAATGCGCTTAATGCTGTAGTTATGTGCCTTTTTAAGCACTGCAAATACCAGGTTTTATAATGTAAAGCTCGGTTCTTCAGGTCTGTTTGTCATGCAAAAGCACAATGCACTGGTACAACGTGACCAAAGTGTGGCTCCAAGCGTTGCTTTGATGAGAAAATGCAGAGAGCTTCAGGCCTCTACATCAGAACAAGTAAAACACCAGGGATTTTGGTAATCATATTAACAAATTACTTACTGCGAGGCGGTCTGTCAAGGCACTGTAGGGTTTTTGGAAGAGAAGGTACAATATTTCAGGGTTATTTTTAATTAGGTATTTACACATTATATTTGTATTGACAGTCTTCACATGGCGAGTGTAGCTGAGTGTTAGCATGCACTTATTCGGTCCCATCCCTGACTGTGGTATCTATCACTTGCTCCATAGTTCACCAAGCGAAATGCATCTTGCAGTGAGAGATTGACACATATTTCTCTGTGTCAAATATGCCATCTTCTATTGAAAACTTTCCTAGCTATCTTAAAGAAAAGTTTTATTTTTTTAATTAAGGACACAGAGGTGGGGATTATGGTCTTCAAACGGCTTCACAATGATCACTGACTGACGGCAGTTACAAAGGAGACACATTTAAGTAAATCCCTTCTTTTCTACACCCCTATTTGCTCTAATTTATCTGGGGTGGATGGTACCCTTTGAAAGTGGTGGGGCAAGTGGAGTGCCCCACAACTTCCCAATAAAAACAAAATAAAACACCCCCATCCTCCAAAACCCCAAAGTAAACCACCACTCCCGCCTAACAGCCAAAATAAAATACCCTAACTACATAATAAAACACAATCACTGCATTACACATATCAAATAAAATAAAAGAAAACAGCACTTACCCATGGGCATCGCATCCTCCTCGATGTTCTTCTCCTTTTCTGATGCAAGAAGAGCTCCCTTAACCAATCCAGATGCTGCTCTCATGCTATTAGCCACCATGAGAGCATCACCAGGTTTGGCTGGAGTGGGCTGGCTGGATGATCTATTAGGACCTGGGGCCTGTGCTTGGTCTCCACCCAGCTGTCTTACGACAAATAGGTCGAGAGCTTTAAAGTCCGCATGTCACTTTGGCCAGTGCAAAACAGTCGGCCAAAGTGAAATGCGCACTTTGGAGCCTCCAGTTAGCCCTGCGTCAGTCCTCCTCTGCTGCCGATCGGCAGCAGAGGATAGACCTAGCATGTCTCTGGGCTCAGGGCCGGCACTGCTGAAGCGCGCACTGCACCGGAAATAATAAAATGGCGATGTCATCTTTTCATTGCCATTTTATTTTTTCCTGCATAGCTTGCAGCGGGCGGGAGGGTTGGGGGGGGGGGGGGGTAGGGGGGCAAAACTTCCCCCGCCCTGGAGAGGAAACACCACTGTGATTTAAATGTCTCACTAGATGCATCCTTAGCTGTAGAGTGCCCCCTAGGCTGGCTGTACCCTTGTTGTAAGAAGTGAGTTGATTATTTCCCATATTCTAGGTGGTGTGTAGTTTATTTCTGAAAAGCAAATGCCAGAAGACCACAGCTACGTGAGACAGGGGTATTAATCTGAGTCATTTGACATAGACCCAGAGCTTGCTCATATGATCGGCCAGATGGACTCTAGGTCCATTGAAATGGCATGGTTCCAGGGCCTTGCAGAAGTTACAAAAAACCTGTGCCTCAACCCCACAGGGCTCACAGAGTGCTCCTGTGCAGATGCATCTGAAGGGAACAAGTGTGCCCCCACTGGTAAGCCAGGACTCGACGTTCCTACACATAAGTTGGACTCTTTCTCAAATTAAGCATGCTCCTGCATCTATCCCATTTGGAAGTGCATTTAGAGGAAGTGGCAGGTTCCAGTGGTTTGCGTCCCACTAATAAATATTCCTCATTGACCTCTTTGTACCATGAACATAGAGATACTCACCCCCCTATATCTTAGGACTCCAATAGGGAATCCAAACAAATGAGGTATCTGCATCTCTCTTGCGGGGCCAACGAGACGATTAAAGGTGAGTTGATGAAACTCTCCAAGTACCGGCATCAGCATAGCCATCTCTTCTGTCCTAGGGACAAAAGGCACCCTCGCTCCTAGATTCTACTGAGGTCCACTCTTTTTTAATTTTAAAACAACTGGCTAGCAATTTTCCTGATTTGGTATGTCCGCTATAATATTTAGCACTCAATCTCAATAAGAATAAGAAAGCAAGTTGTGTAGAAGTTTTTTTATTTAAATTGGAATTTTGCTTGTATCAAAATGTGTAAATATTTATTGGAGGTAGATGTATAGTAAGAGTGTTGTTCTCTAAAAAAAATGGAATAAATAATGTAGTCCCTAGTTGAAGCTGTGAATGAAACCCATACCACTTGAACAGAAACATCTTTTGTACAGTTAATAACAAAACATATTGCATACATTTTGAAAACATTCTATACATTTAGAGTCATTTAGAAGAGCCTCGTCAAATTTTCCTCTATTGCTTTTTGCTGCTATTGAAAAAAGATCTAGTGTAGTGATAACTGGTGGATGAACTGATACTAGAATTGCACCAATTTATACACTAACTGCTTGTTGGGTTACATTTTGACTCAATAATATGTAATCTATTTTTTATTAAGGCTTGTCAATAGGAGAAAAGAGAGTATAGTCTCTGGTGTCAGGGTTGCAAAACCTCAATGCATCTACTAGGGATCTTTGAGAAACAGCGATTTAAATTGGTTTTGTATTCTATTTGGGATATATTTCACTGTGAATATCTGGAAACATAAGGATCTACTACATGATTACAGTCCCCTAGCATAATAAAATATTAATTAGTACAATTTATCAATTGTAAAATTACTTAAAAAGGTTGTATTTTTTTGCTTTAGCTCATTAACGTTAAAGATGGTCACAGGTATTATATTAATATATGAATTAACACACACTCATCTCCCTTCATCATCGCTTTTTTGCAAATTAATGAGTATATCTAATTTCTTACCACTTAGATAAGGATTACCATGTCAGTAGGAAATCTTTCTGACTGACACGGTTTTGGAATGATCTCTGACCGACTCAGGTTCAGGTAGTCCGACTGACCAATTACGATGTGTCCGAACACCGTTCGGTCAGACTCCCATTGACTTCAATGGGAGCTTGTGTTCCAACCGGCAACACAGGCTCCCATTAAAAATGGGTTGTCACAGAAAACCTTGCACCCTTTGGCGGGCGCCCCATGGTGCCTGCCACACTGTGCAAGGTTGGAAAAAGGGATTCCATGGGTACCCCACGGGCCACATTCGGAGGCCTCCAGGTGAAGGGAGCCTGCTACAGGACACCAAAGTCAGTCTCCGACAGCCATTTCGTGTCAGACAGACCTACTGGGAAAGGCTGTCGACATCTGAAATCGTAATCGCTTGGCCAGAAACGTGGTCCGTAAAGACGCACGAGTCAGCTCCGACTGACACGGTGTCTCTGAATGCTGTTTGGACGCGAGTCTGAACCAAATCAGACAGTCCGAACGGTTTCCAACCATTGTAATCAGTTGTTCGGAAATGTTTCAGAGTCAGTAGGAAACAAGGCTTCCGACACGGATTTGACAGAACCGAATACCGTTCAGATCCTTTCCGACCTACATCATAATTGTATTGTATTGTATTGTGGCATACTTGTAGAGCGCAACCTGTCACCACAAAGGGCATCCTGGCGCTTAACCCGTACTCAGTTAGAAGCAATAGCTCAACCTATCCTGGGAAAAAGATAAGTTTTTAGAGCCTTTCTGAAAGGAAGAAAATCTTCGAGGCTTCTCAAGGATAAAGGCAGACCCCTTAGTATTACAACTCAGGTCTTTTTCACTGCAGGTAAGAAAAAATATGTTTTTGATCATACCCTATTTAGGTTTTAGCATTTCTCTTCCAAACAAGTGAGTGTCTTGTAATAAAGCAAAATGTGTTTTTAATTTAGTGAGATAAGAGAAGATTCCCAGTCTGTTAGCAGGGGGCCAACCCCTTTTATGTTTCATAAAACCATGTTCTATGAAAGAATATGAATAATAAATATATCTGAATCGTGCATATAAATAAGTTAAAAACACAAATATTCGCCAACAATAAGACAACAGTAAAAAGTAAGAAGAAATTGTAAAATATGTACAAATGTGGATTTAAAACAAAATGAGGAAAAGAATGGTAAAAGACAGTAGAAAATAAAATAAATATATTAGAAAAGTATACCAGCACTCAATACAAAAAATGGAGGATGATGGAGGCACAGAAGAAATATGAAGTAGCTTAACTCTGAAAGCATCAGTGGATGGAAATACTAGGATGAGAAACAGATTGCAACTGAACTCTTGCTACATTGATCTAGAGGAGAAGGAATAAAGAATGAAATTAGAGAAAATGGGAAAATGTGTCATTGATAGCACAACAAAAAGTAATAAACACAACCACATAGAAAATACTTGCAGAGGATTTTCTTAAGCAGACCTTGAGGTCACTATGGCTTCCCTTGCACACTTACTTAAGAATCACTGTTGTTAGCTTAGATCTTCATATGTGAACATTTTGTTTTTATACGTTACCTCGAAAATTCCTGTATGGCGTAGTTCAAACCTTGCATTCAGTGCTCTGAGTTTAGGGTGCAGGTCTTTATAAGTCACCTTGAAAATATATGGATGGATTAGTTCATAGATTGCATTCAGTGCTCTGAGTTTGGGTGTAGGCCTAACGATTCTTTACTCTGCTCTGCAGATGTTTTTTCAATTTCTTCAGAAAGGAAACATTTATTTCCATACCAGAAGAGTTTCTTTTCAGCTTTGTCTACCATTATGCCTTTCAAAAAGTTATTATATTACAGAAAGATGATGATTCCTTTTGGTTTAGAGAAGGACGAAGCAAATGTAGAACTGTGTCTAATTCAGTGAGTTTTCTGGATGTGTAGTAGGGTAGCAAATGTCGGGCCCTGGTTTTCTCCATGAATGGTCTAAGTGCTCTTATTTCTTTCAGCAGAAGTTTCATACAGATAGGTGTGGAGGTCTTAATTGAAAACAAAAGATCAGTTGTTGGTCTCTTATTGCCTATGAACTAGTATTAGTTGATGTTTTTAGTGGTGGTACTTCTTGAAATGGAGGAGTTTACCCAAAGAAGAGGCAGTCTCTTATCCTGCAAGGTAGGTACTATTATTGGGGAAGATTTAGGTGACCTTGCTGTAGCTTTGTATGAGACAGAATGCATGTAACTCAACCTCAGATGTCTCATTCTTCCCATAAATGTATGGCCCTAAAATCTATGTTCAACTTGGATTTTAACAACTATGGCGGTGCTACCTCTGTTTAGAGTCAGTACAAAAACAGCAACCTCCATTCTTGCATTAGAATATAAACATACTGTTTTACGGATGCTTGCTATCTGTAGAAGTAAACAAGCATTGGAAATGCAATAGGTCTCGGATTTATTTGAGTTAGAGCTAATGGCATTGTAAATGGCAATGTCTTTTAGCCATGTATTATGGAGTGTATGCATGTGGTGTGTAATGGAATTATGTGGTATGGATTGGAATTGTTCACCCTGCGCTCTCACTGCTCTGCACTCACTGCTCTGCACTCACTGCTCTGCACTCACTACTCTGCACTCACTACTCACTACTCTGCACTCACTACTCACTACTCTGCACTCACTACTCACTACTCTATACTCACTACTGTGCACTCACTACTGTGCACTCACTACTCGCTACTGTGCA
The DNA here is from genome assembly GCF_964263255.1 of Lissotriton vulgaris. Lineage (NCBI taxonomy): Eukaryota > Metazoa > Chordata > Amphibia > Caudata > Salamandridae > Lissotriton > Lissotriton vulgaris. Next base: position 1,434,652,934 of record NC_141685.1, read on the forward strand.
CTCACTACTCACTACTGTGCACTCACTACTGTGCACTCACTACTGTGCACTCACTACTGTGCACTCACTACTCACTACTGTGCACTCACTACTCACTGCACTCACTACTCACTACTCTGCACTCACTACTCTGCACTCACTACTCACTACTCTGCACTCACTAGTCTGCACTCACTACTCACTACTGTGCACTCACTACTCTGCACTCACTACTCACTACTCTGCACTCACTACTCTGGACTCAGGACTCACTACTCTGGACTCAGGACTCACTACTCTGTACTCACTACTCTGCACTCACTACTCACTACTCTGCACTCACTACTCTGCACTCACTACTCTGCACTCACTACTCTGCACTCACTACTCTGCACTCACTACTCACTACTCTGCACTCACTACTCTGCACTCACTACTCACTACTCTGCACTCACTACTCTGCACTCACTACTCACTACTCTGCACTCACTACTCTGCACTCACTACTCTGCACTCACTACTCACTACTCTGCACTCACTACTTACTACTCTGCACTCACTACTCTGCACTCACCACTCACTACTCTGCACTCACTACTCACTACTCTGTACTCACTACTCACTACTCTGCACTCACTACTCTGCACTCACCACTCACTACTCTGCACTCACTACTCACTACTCTGCACTCACTACTCTGCACTCTGCACTCACTACTCTGCACTCACTACTCTGCACTCACTACTCTGCATTCACTACTCTGCACTCACTACTCACTACTGTGCACTCACTACTCTGCACTCACTAGTCTGCACTCACTACTCACTACTGTGCACTCACTACTGTGCACTCACTACTCTGCACTCACTACTCTGCACTCACTACTCACTACTGTGCACTCACTACTCTGCACTCACTAGTCTGCACTCACTACTCACTACTGTGCACTCACTACTCTGCACTCACTACTCTGCACTCACTACTCACTACTCTGCACTCACTACTCTGGACTCACTACTCACTACTCTGCACTCACTACTCTGCACTCACTACTCTGCACTCACTACTCTGCACTCAGCACTCACTACTCTGCACTCACTACTCACTACTCTGCACTCACTACTCACTACTCTGCACTCACTACTCTGCACTCACTACTCTGCACTCACTACTCTGCACTCACTACTCTGCACTCACTACTCTGCACTCACTACTCACTACTCTGCACTCACTACTCTGCACTCACTACTCTGCACTCACTACTCTGGACTCACTACTCTGGACTCACTACTCACTACTCTGCACTCACTACTCACTACTCTGCACTCACTACTCTGGACTCACTACTCACTACTCTGCACTCACTACTCTGCACTCACTACTCTGCACTCACTACTCACTACTCTGCACTCACTACTCTGCACTCACTACTCTGCACTCACTACTCTGCACTCAGCACTCACTACTCAGCACTCACTACTCAGCACTCACTACTCTGCACTCACTACTCTGCACTCACTACTCTGCACTCACTACTCTGCACTCACTACTCTGCACTCACCACTCACTACTCTGCACTCACTACTCTGCACTCACCACTCACTACTCTGCACTCACTACTCACTACTCTGCACTCACTACTCTGCACTCACTACTCTGCACTCACTACTGTGCACTCACTACTCACTACTCTGCACTCACTACTCACTACTCTGCACTCACTACTCTGCACTCACTACTCACTACTGTGCACTCACTACTCTGCACTCACTAGTCTGCACTCACTACTCACTACTGTGCACTCACTACTGTGCACTCACTACTCTGCACTCACTACTCTGCACTCACTACTCACTACTGTGCACTCACTACTCTGCACTCAATAGTCTGCACTCACTACTCACTACTGTGCACTCACTACTCTGCACTCACTACTCTGCACTCACTACTCACTACTCTGCACTCACTACTCTGGACTCACTATCTGCACTCACTACTCTGCACTCACTACTCTGCACTCACTACTCTGCACTCAGCACTCACTAAACTGCACTCACTACTCACTACTCTGCACTGACTACTCACTACTCTGCACTCACTACTCTGCACTCACTACTCTGCACTCACTACTCTGCACTCACTACTCTGCACTCACTACTCACTACTCTGCACTCACTACTCTGCACTCACTACTCTGCACTCACTACTCTGCACTCACTACTCTGGACTCACTACTCTGGACTCACTACTCACTACTCTGCACTCACTACTCACTACTCTGCACTCACTACTCTGGACTCACTACTCACTACTCTGCACTCACTACTCTGCACTCACTACTCTGCACTCACTACTCACTACTCTGCACTCACTACTCTGCACTCACTACTCTGCACTCACTACTCTGCACTCACTACTCTGCACTCAGCACTCACTACTCAGCACTCACTACTCAGCACTCACTACTCTGCACTCACTACTCTGCACTCACTACTCTGCACTCACTACTCTGCACTCACTACTCTGCACTCACCACTCACTACTCTGCACTCACTACTCTGCACTCACCACTCACTACTCTGCACTCACTACTCACTACTCTGCACTCACTACTCTGCACTCACTACTCTGCACTCACTACTGTGCACTCACTACTCACTACTCTGCACTCACTACTCACTACTCTGCACTCACTACTCTGCACTCACTACTCTGCACTCACTACTCTGCACTCACTACTCACTACTCTGCACTCACTACTCACTACTCTGCACTCACTACTCTGCACTCACCACTCACTACTCTGCACTCACTACTCTGCACTCACTACTCTGCACTCACTACTCTGCACTCACTACTCACTACTCTGCACTCACTACTCTGCACTCACTACTCTGAACTCACTACTCTGCACTCACGATTCTGCACTCACTACTCACTACTCTGCACTCACAACTCACTAGTCTGCACTCACTACTCACTAGTCTGCACTCACTACTCACTACTGTGCACTCACTACTGTGCACTCACTACTGTGCACTCACTACTCTGCACTCACTACTCTGGACTCACTATTCACTACTCTGGACTCACTACTCACTACTCTGCACTCACTACTCACTACTCTGCACTCACTACTCTGCACTCACTACTCTGCACTCACTACTCTGGACTCACTACTCACTACTCTGCACTCACTACTCACTACTCTGCACTCACTACTGTGCACTCACTACTCTGCACTCACTACTCTGGACTCACTACTCTGGACTCACTACTCACTACTCCGCACTCACTACTCACTACTCTGCACTCACTACTCTGCACTCACTACTCACTACTCTGTACTCACTACTCTGCACTCACTACTCACTACTCTGTACTCACTACTCTGTACTCACTACTCTGTACTTACTACTCTGTACTCACTACTCTGCACTCACTACTCACTACTCTGCACTCACTACGCACTACTCTGCACTCACTACTCTGCACTCACTACTCTGCACTCACTACTCACTACTCTGCACTCACTACTCACTACTCTGCACTCACTACTGTGCACTCACTACTCACTACTCTGCACTCACTACTCACTACTCTGCACTCACTACTGTGCACTCACTACTCACTACTGTGCACTCACTACTCACTACTCTGCACTCACTACTCTGCACTCACTACTGTGCACTCACTACTCTGCACTCACTACTCACTACTGTGCACTCACTACTCTGCACTCACTACTGTGCACTCACTACTCTGCACTCACTACTGTGCACTCATTACTCACTACTCTGCACTCACTACTGTGCACTCACTACTCTGCGCTCACTACTCTGCCCTCACTACTCACTACTCTGCACTCACTACTCACTACTCTGCACTCACTACTCTGCACTCTCTACTCAGTACTCACTACTCTGTACTCACTACTCTGCACTCACTACTCTGCACTCACTACGCACTACTCTGCACTCACTACTCTGCACTCACTACTCTGCACTCACTACTCACTACTCTGTACTCACTACTCTGTACTCACTACTCTGTACTCACTACTCTGTACTCACTACTCTGCACTCACTACTCACTACTCTGCACTCACTACGCACTACTCTGCACTCACTACTCTGCACTCACTACTCTGCACTCACTACTCTGCACTCACTACTTTGCACTCACTACTCACTACTTTGCACTCACTACTCACTACTCTGCACTCACTACTGTGCACTCACTACTCTGCACTCACCACCCACTACTCTGCACTCACTACTGTGCACTCACTACTCACTACTGTGCACTCACTACTCTGCACTCACTACTCAGCACTCACTACTCTGCACTCACTACTCACTACTGTGCACTCACTACTCTGCACTCACTACTGTGCACTCACTACTCTGCACTCACTACTGTGCACTCATTACTCACTACTCTGCACTCACTACTGTGCACTCACTACTCTGCACTCACTACTGTGCACTCACTACTCACTACTCTGCACTCACTACTCATTACTCTGCACTCACTACTCTGCACTCACTACTCTGCACTCACTACTCACTACTCTGCACTCACTACTTACTACTCTGCACTCACTACTCTGCACTCACCACTCACTACTCTGCACTCACTACTCACTACTCTGTACTCACTACTCACTACTCTGCACTCACTACTCTGCACTCACCACTCACTACTCTGCACTCACTACTCACTACTCTGCACTCACTACTCTGCACTCTGCACTCACTACTCTGCACTCACTACTCTGCACTCACTACTCTGCATTCACTACTCTGCACTCACTACTCACTACTGTGCACTCACTACTCTGCACTCACTAGTCTGCACTCACTACTCACTACTGTGCACTCACTACTGTGCACTCACTACTCTGCACTCACTACTCTGCACTCACTACTCACTACTGTGCACTCACTACTCTGCACTCACTAGTCTGCACTCACTACTCACTACTGTGCACTCACTACTGTGCACTCACTACTCTGCACTCACTACTCTGCACTCACTACTCACTACTCTGCACTCACTACTCTGGACTCACTACTCACTACTCTGCACTCACTACTCTGCACTCACTACTCTGCACTCACTACTCTGCACTCAGCACTCACTACTCTGCACTCACTACTCACTACTCTGCACTCACTACTCTGCACTCACTACTCTGCACTCACTACTCTGCACTCACTACTCTGCACTCACTACTCTGCACTCACTACTCTGCACTCACTACTCACTACTCTGCACTCACTACTCTGCACTCACTACTCTGCACTCACTACTCTGCACTCACTACTCTGGACTCACTACTCTGGACTCACTACTCACTACTCTGCACTCACTACTCACTACTCTGCACTCACTACTCTGGACTCACTACTCACTACTCTGCACTCACTACTCTGCACTCACTACTCTGCACTCACTACTCACTACTCTGCACTCACTACTCTGCACTCACTACTCTGCACTCACTACTCTGCACTCACTACTCTGCACTCACTACTCTGCACTCAGCACTCACTACTCAGCACTCACTACTCAGCACTCACTACTCTGCACTCACTACTCTGCACTCACTACTCTGCACTCACTACTCTGCACTCACTACTCACTACTCTGCACTCACTACTCTGCACTCACCACTCACTACTCTGCACTCACTACTCTGCACTCACCACTCACTACTCTGCACTCACTACTCACTACTCTGCACTCACTACTCTGCACTCACTACTCTGCACTCACTACTGTGCACTCACTACTCACTACTCTGCACTCACTACTCACTACTCTGCACTCACTACTCTGCACTCACTACTCTGCACTCACTACTCACTACTCTGCACTCACTACTCACTACTCTGCATTCACTACTCTGCACTCACCACTCACTACTCTGCACTCACTACTCTGCACTCACTACTCTGCACTCACTACTCTGCACTCACTACTCTGCACTCACTACTCACTACTCTGCACTCACTACTCTGCACTCACTACTCTGAACTCACTACTCTGCACTCACGATTCTGCACTCACTACTCACTACTCTGCACTCACTACTCACTAGTCTGCACTCACTACTCACTAGTCTGCACTCACTACTCACTACTGTGCACTCACTACTGTGCACTCACTACTGTGCACTCACTACTCTGCACTCACTACTCTGGACTCACTACTCACTACTCACTACTCTGCACTCACTACTCACTACTCTGCACTCACTACTCTGCACTCACTACTCTGCACTCACTACTCTGGACTCACTACTCACTACTCTGCACTCACTACTCACTACTCTGCACTCACTACTGTGCACTCACTACTCTGCACTCACTACTCTGGACTCACTACTCTGGACTCACTACTCACTACTCTGCACTCACTACTCTGCACTCACTACTCACTACTCTGTACTCACTACTCTGCACTCACTACTCACTACTCTGTACTCACTACTCTGTACTCACTACTCTGTACTTACTACTCTGTACTCACTACTCTGCACTCACTACTCACTACTCTGCACTCACTACGCACTACTCTGCACTCACTACTCTGCACTCACTACTCTGCACTCACTACTCACTACTCTGCACTCACTACTCACTACTCTGCACTCACTACTGTGCACTCACTACTCACTACTCTGCACTCACTACTCACTACTCTGCACTCACTACTGTGCACTCACTACTCACTACTGTGCACTCACTACTCACTACTCTGCACTCACTACTCTGCACTCACTACTCTGCACTCACTACTCTGCACTCACTACTCACTACTGTGCACTCACTACTCTGCACTCACTACTGTGCACTCACTACTCTGCACTCACTACTGTGCACTCATTACTCACTACTCTGCACTCACTACTGTGCACTCACTACTCTGCGCTCACTACTCTGCACTCACTACTCACTACTCTGCACTCACTACTCACTACTCTGCACTCACTACTCTGCACTCTCTACTCAGTACTCACTACTCTGCACTCACTACTCTGCACTCACTACGCACTACTCTGCACTCACTACTCTGCACTCACTACTCTGCACTCACTACTCACTACTCTGTACTCACTACTCTGTACTCACTACTCTGTACTCACTACTCTGCACTCACTACTCACTACTCTGCACTCACTACGCACTACTCTGCACTCACTACTCTGCACTCACTACTCTGCACTCACTACTCTGCACTCACTACTTTGCACTCACTACTCACTACTCTGCACTCACTACTCACTACTCTGCACTCACTACTGTGCACTCACTACTGTGCACTCACTACCCACTACTCTGCACTCACTACTGTGCACTCACTACTCACTACTGTGCACTCACTACTCTGCACTCACTACTCAGCACTCACTACTCTGCACTCACTACTCACTACTGTGCACTCACTACTCTGCACTCACTACTGTGCACTCACTACTCTGCACTCACTACTGTGCACTCATTACTCACTACTCTGCACTCACTACTGTGCACTCACTACTCTGCACTCACTACTGTGCACTCACTACTCACTACTCTGCACTCACTACTCACTACTCTGCACTCACTACTCTGCACTCACTACTCTGCACTCACTACTCACTACTATGCACTCACTACTCTGCACTCACTACTCTGCACTCACTACTCACTACTCTGCACTCACTACTGTGCACTCACTACTCACTACTCTGCACTCACTACTCTGCACTCACTACTCTGCACTCACTACTCACTACTCTGCACTCACTACTCACTACTCTGCACTCACTACTCACTACTCTGCACTCACTACTGTGCACTCACTACTCTGCGCTCACTACTCACTACTCTGCACTCACTACTCACTACTCTGCACTCACTACTCTGCACTCACTACTCTGCACTCACTACTCTGCACTCACTACTCACTACTCTGCACTCACTACTCACTACTGTGCACTCACTACTGTGCACTCACTACTCACTACTCTGCACTCACTACTCTGCACTCACTACTCTGCACTCACTACTCTGCACTCACTACTCTGCACTCTGGAAACTCACTACTCACTACTGTGCACTCACTACTCTGCACTCACTACTCTGCACTCACTACTCTGCACTCACTACTCTGCACTCACTACTCTGCACTCACTACTCTGCACTCTGGAAACTCACTACTCACTACTCAGCACTCTGCACTCAGCTGGTGGTGTGCGTGTATGCATGTGTGTGCATGGTAGTGGTGGTGTGCGTGTGTGCATGGCAGTGGTGGTGTGCGTGTGTGCATGGCAGTGGTGGTGTGCATGGCAGTGGTGGTGTCTGTGTGTGCATGGCAGTGGTGGTGTCTGTGTGTGCATGGCAGTTGTGGTGTGCGTGTGTGCATGGCAGTGGTGGTGTGCGTGTGTGCATGGCAGTGGTGGTGTACGTGTGTATGGAACATACTTGCAATCAGACGTGTTGGTTGTCACCAGAATGCTTCGTTACTGCTGCCGGTAATGCTGCTGGATGCTAGGACGTGAAGAGCACACCACTCACTTGAGTCGGGTCCAGCAACTTTTTGAATATCCGACCTCACTTCCTTCCAGAGGAGGATGCGTGGTCACAGCCACGACACACATAACCACTGCCCGGGTCTCCATACTATTAGGCAGTGAGTCAGTGTTCATCTTTCTTTTCCCGCTCGCCAGCAGTTAAGTCACCCATTCTTTCAGCTCAGTTTCATTCTGGTGGTTAAGTGACACCGCGGGAGCATTTCTTCATCGCTCCAGCGGTACTTAGTAATCGTCTCGGGCGGCATCCATGCTGTAGCGGCTGGGAGCCGGCAGAGGGCGCACTAACAGCAACAGTCAGTGAGGTAATAAATAGCATGTGAATAAATGTGACATGCAGTAGACACGGCCCTGATAGGTAAGTGCCGGTGCTAAGCACCAGAAAGCACCGGCACAATTAGCAAAGCAACCCGCTTCTCCCTATGTACTGGCGACCTTAGGCCTGCTGCTTCAGCTGCGGGGTTCCAGTGGAACAGATGAGAGTATACATAATAAATACTGAACAATGTCAAATAATAATGTGAAGGTTACTTAGGATGTAAGAAGGAGAAACAAACTCATGACACCTAATGAATTACCATCAGTTGTTATTTTTGCAAAAAATACACAATAAAATACACTGTAATATACATGTCACAATGTGAAGATTTTAGAAAAAAGGAAGGGGATGGAAAAGAGGGGTCCCAAGTGTAAAGTGTGAACCAAAGGAGTGGTTGAAGCACATAGAGAGGACAACGAGTGACAATATGTGCACGGTTTCAACACGGGTATATTTACAAGGAATTGGGAAAAGGACCAATTACACAATATTCAATAATTTAAACAATGACGATTGAATTCATAGACATTGACTGAGAGGTTCATTCCCAAAGGGCGTCGACGGCGTTTCGACCCTTTACAGGATAGAGGGTCTCATCAGGACAGGGACAGTGTGGGACATCTTTAATGAAATAATCACGGGCTTGTGGTGAAAAGGTGCCAACCATGCGTGAAGGGAAAAATAAATGTACTTACAGTGAACCCTGCTGGGTACACTGTAAATAGTTGGATAGAGCACAATAGAGTTAATCTTGTGTCAAGCCAACACGCAATGCGTCCGTTTTTGAATCGTAATACTCAAGTGCTGCAATGAGCACGAGTCCGGCGCTGACCAGGAGGATACCTGTTAACCACCGCAATTCCGTTGCCGTCCGAATGAATTTGATTAACTCTATTGTGCTCTATCCAACTATTTACAGTGTACCCAGCAGGGTTCACTGTAAGTACATTTATTTTTCCCTTCACGCATGGTTGGCACCTTTTCACCACAAGCCCGTGATTATTTCATTAAAGATGTCCCACACTGTCCCTGTCCTGATGAGACCCTCTATCCTGTAAAGGGTCGAAACGCCGTCGACGCCCTTTGGGAATGAACCTCTCAGTCAATGTCTATGAATTCAATAGTCATTGTTTAAATTATTGAATATTGTGTAATTGGTCATTTTCCCAATTCCTTGTAAATATACCCCTGTTGAAACCGTGCACATATTGTCACTCGTTGTCCTCTCTATGTGCTTCAACCACTCCTTTGGTTCACACTTTACACTTGGGACCCCTCTTTTCCATCCCCTTCCTTTTTTCTAAAATCTTCACATTGTGACATGTATATTACAGTGTATTTTATTGTGTATTTTTTGCAAAAATAACAACTGATGGTAATTCATTAGGTGTCATGAGTTTGTTTCTCCTTCTTACATCCTAAGTAACCTTCACATTATTATTTGACATTGTTCAGTATTTATTATGTATACTCTCATCTGTTCCACTGGAACCATTGTTTTTTGATATAAATATGCACCCTGGTTCCTTAGAAGGTAGGGTTTCCTTGTTGTAAGTGTGGCTTCAGCTGCGGGGGGCGCGCGCAGCCGTGAACGGCGGCTGCGCGCGAGCACTAGCACGCAATCTGAGAGGCAGGGACGGCATGCGACTGGGGCAAGCCGGTGTGTCCTGTTGAAAGAGGGTACCCCTCCTTACGTGCTCGGTGACTTGTTGGGGGCCTGTTGACGACTGTGCACCTGCCCGTCCTTGTGCAAGACAGTCTGTCCAGTGCTCACCCTCATTTGGCGAACGTCACCATGGAGCGCAAAGACACGCCGAGACGAGGTAGGAAGGGGGGGGGGTGTCTCTGTGTGTGCTTGCGCATGCGCTGCGGCGAGGGGGGGGTGTTCTGTATGTGTGTGTGTGAGTGTGTGTGGGTGAGTGTGTGTATGTGCGGCGAGGGAGGGGGGGGGTCTGTATGTGTGTGCGTGCGTGTGAGTCTGCTTCCAAGGAGCCATGGGAGACAGGAAGCGCGCGCGACCTGATCCCAGTTCCAAGGTTGCGCGTGCACCTCGCTTGTCTGTCTCCCTTGACTCCTCGAAAGCCAGAATGATTACAATAGAGTCTCGGAACGACAGATTGCTTTGCAATCTGTTCGCAGTTCCGAGACCTAAAAACAAGGTCTTAACAGGAGTTTCTTCTAGTTCAGGCTTTTATATACTTTCTTTAAATTTGGCAGGTGACCAGCGCTGCAGAAATGTAAGTCAAAACAAGGTGCAAAATATACAGTGCACTAAAAATAGCTGCAAAGCAGAGAGAAACATCACATTCATGAGGGAAAAAACCTTGTTGGAAAATAAAGTCTGAAACTTAGAACAGGTGTCTGACTGACTAATTACTGGGAATATAAAAGTCACAGAGCATTGCACGATGTTCGACTAATTAAATTGTGCAGAAATCCATTGCAATATCAGCAAATATACATCCAAATATGAAGTATTAGGTGGAAAAACAGGGCTTCTCTTGACAGGAAAGTAAAATGATGGATATTTTAAAAAATTGAAATTAATTGAGAATTGTTTCATATGGGGTTTTATTTTAAGTCCTACCTCCACTATTTTCTATGGGAGGGTGTTGTAGTACCTTTGGTTGCGGAACTGAGATATTTCCGTGCACTCAAGGCTTGTGTAGTTAATCCAAACTAATCAGAATAGGTGTACAACTCTGTAACGGAGCTTGCCCGGCTCCGTGTAACAAATGCAAGAACTCTGGTAACCAACTGTTATCTAGAAACAGAGTGCTCCAACCAAAAGAGCCCGTAGGCTAAATTAACCGCTTCCATGCTCGTGATGGCCGGGAGCCGTCACACGTCAGGGTAAGCGTGTGCGCAGGATGGCCCCGGCCGTCCGAATCCCCGCCCACTAAGGGAAACGCCCACACAGCGTGGGAATTGCACACGCACGGAAGGGGTTAAACATGTTCAATCTGTAGGATAAGTAACTTCAAAAGTTAAACTCGTTAAACAACAAAACAATTTATTAGTGGATAATGTATCACACTGTAAAGAATTCCTTCATTACAATGTTAATTCAAGAACGTTGATGTAGTCGCAGCTGTTAGATCAACAAGTTCCAATGCATTTCGGGTTGAAACACCCTTTATCAGGGGTCACTGAAAAACATTTTGTGGCATATTCTCAAGGACTTATCGCTGAGTTAACGCACTTTATCGCAGCCAAAGTGGCAATACATTTATCACCCTTTTCACAAGGTAGTGCTAACAGCTGATATCACCAGTTTTCCTGCAATAGCAGCCGCAAAAATCATCTCCACAGATGACACCGGCAACTAACGCTAATGATATGCAGAGTATTGGTTCCCATGCAAAAAGCCACTACAACACCCCTTCGCAACATTCTCAATGACCTGCCGGATCCCAAAACAGGCGATAAGGCACGTTAGCAGCAGGGATTTAACACCTGGTCTTACCTGGTGTAAAGTCGGATGACAACCTGCACCATTAAAGGGAGCCCATCTCAGAGCCACACCTGAAGAACAGATGCCATGGAGCTACTGATCATGCAGCTAGGACACCCAAGAGGGCCACAACACCCACCGCCACCACCCCCTGGACCTCCCCTTCCGGGGCCTTACCCCGGGCACCCCCCCACCGACAAAGATAATTTACATCAACTTTACAAAATCATGGACAAAACAATTCAACATCTCTGTTTTATCATTTAACCCATTGGGTTCATGACTATTCAAATATTTGATCCAAAATGTTACAGTGGTTGTCCATATGTAGTGCTGGACTACCTACAAACGTGTAAGTCACAACAAAGTGTAAGTTACCGTAATAGTGCAGCCTGTGAAGACCGAAAAGTAGTAAGCATACTCAAAAGTTTAGGATGCCTTTTGCGAATCAGGCCCATAGCTTTGTTGCCAATATATTTTGAAAAGTGTCTTACAGAATGCACCATTTGGCTTCATATAGTTGAGCATTTCACAATAGCTTGATAATTTAAACGCCTACACAGTGACTCAGAAAGAACAATTTGCATGAGTGTAATAGAGAGGAACCTACTTGTAGTGAAATGTCTGTTGAACCACTTACTTGGTATCGCCTGAGAGGTTTGACAAATCCAGTGATTACACATCCACTCTGGGCTAAATTTTGGGCAAGATGATTGTACTTCACTCATAGCTTTCTTGAGAAGACAAAAAAGAGTCATACCACCAGGGTACATATCATCTCCCAAAAAGGTAACATTTCATTTACAGTTACTCAGCAGCGGTCCATGCAGGTAACAGCGTTGGGGCCGCTTAAGGGGGGATTTCGAGTGACGAAGCCTAGGGAAAATTAAATAAATAATAAACATTTTTCTCCTGCATCGTCTGTTGAAATATCCCCTTACCTGGCCCCACCGCCCGACCGCTGTTACCTGCACGGACCTCGGCTGCATTTACTTTCATTTTGTTTTAATAAAAATAGTTCTAAATATAATTAAATGGGTATAAGCATTTTATAGTCTCACAAATGTGATTGGTAGCAGTCCAGATCAAAAAGACTGAATGTTAAAAAAGAAAATGATCCAAAAATCATGAGTAAAGAAACACAACATGTGAACTGCCTTTTATTTTTCTCAAAAACTGAAGAGATCGTGGTAAAATGCTCACTTAACCCGTTCTATGCTCATGACGGAGCCGCTCCGTCATGAGCCTCGGTTGAGCTGTGCTCATGACGGAGCGGTTCCGTCATGGCCCGCTCGGCGCGCCTGCGCGGCGCGAATTTCGCGCCTGCGCTGGACGTTCCATTGAGCGGGGTGGGCCATGACGGAACCGCTCCGTCACGAGCACAGCTCAACCGCGGCTCGTGACGGAGCAGCTCCGTCACGAGCATGCGAGCGCCGCTCGGCCGCCCCACCCCCTTAGCGCTGCGGCGGAATTCCCGCCGCAGCAAAGGGGTTATACCTCTCAACCTAGAGAATGGTGCCAAGAATCGCATGCTGGTGTCTGGTTTTGAATAAATTGCTGCTCAGAAAATTGAGGTGCTGTTCCACTGGTGATGCCAGTATTGAAACTGTAGTGTGCGGACAAGTCAACCTTAGGCAGGTTCAGCCAATCTCTACGCTTCATTTTTTTATTACGGTTTTACAAAAGCATTTTCGTACCAACTTTCTGTTTTCTTAGACTATAATAATTTGTCTCTGCACAATCAAGGTTGAAAAATATAAGGATTCCTCTTGGTTTAGAGGAGGATGAAGCAAACACAAATCCGTGTCCAATTCTGTGAGCTTTCTAGATCTTTATAGAGTTGCTTTAGGCAAATCTAGAGCCTTAGTTTTCTCTGTGAAGTCTAAGTGCTCTCATTTCTTACATCAATAGTTCAATACCGATAGGAGAAGAGGTCTTAATTGTAAAGAGAGGATTGTTTTTGGTCCCTTGTTGGTCGATGAACTAATATCAGTAGAGGTTTTAGTGGTGGTACTTCTTGGAAAAGAGGATTGTAACCCAAGAAAATATAGTCTTTTATCCTGTATGGTCGGTAGTATTATTGGGGAAGATTTTGGTGTTCCTGCTATCTCTTTGTGACGGACAAAATGTGTGTAACTCACCCTCAGATTTCTCATTCTTCCCATAAATGTATGGCCCTAAAATCCTTGTTCAACTGGGATTTTAACAACTGTGGCTGCACTCCCACTGTTTGTAGTTAATACAAAAACAGCAACCTTCATTTTTGCACTAGGATGGAAATATGCTGTTGCCAATGATGCTTGCTATCGGAAGAAGCACAGAACAAGGTCTTAACAAGAGTGTCTTCTCGTTCAGGCTTTCATATAAAAATAATCTTTATTTTAAATACCCAGCATTGCAGTGAAGCAAGTCAAAACACGGTGCAAAATATACAGAGGACTGAAAATAGCTTAAAAGCAGAGAAAAGCATCACATTCATGAGGTAAAAAATGTTGCTGTAAAATAAAGTCTAAAACTTACCACAGGTGCCTGAATGAGTCAGTACTGTGAATATGAAAGTCATAGAGCATAGCGGGATGTTTGAAACAACAGTGTGCGGACCAGTCACCCTTCGGGGCGTTTCAACCAGTCTTCAAGCTTCTGTTTTATTTTTCAGTTTTACCAAAGCATATTAATACCCACTTTCTGTTTCTTAGACTATAATAATCTGTCTCTACACCATGAGGTTTTTGCCTACTAGCCCTAAACGGCTCAAATGCCAATATTGGATTAGTTGAGGAACACATTTTGGATGCTTATGGTTAACAAGGCCTGATGGTATTAGACCCCTATACAGCATTAGAAATGGGTTTTAATGAAAAACTAATTTCACTTTTATATTCGAGTAGGGTCAGTGATGAAGATTTGGCTAGTATATCTTCTTATTCATTAGATCATTTTTCTGCCATATAGGTCAACATTCAAGGAGTGTTGTATGGCTCTTCCTTGAGTTTAACACTATTTAGGGTGTATGTAGCTCCTCAGGTTCATCTAAATGGATTTGTTTGTTTAGCCTTACTCTTGTCACCTACGAGGATGACCGAGAGTTCATTGTGGGTGAATGCAAGCTGAACACTGATAAGACTGAGATTCTGGTTGCAGAGGGGTGATACTTTTTTGTGGTCCAAGAGCTGGTGGTACAACAATCGTAGAGAGCCCTTGGAGTCTCTACATAAGGTATGTAACCTGAGTTTCACTTTTGATCAAGAGCTCTCTATTTCCACTCAGAAAAATAAAGTTACATGTGTATGCTTCTACTGGCTTATAATGAGGAAAATTTGACTTTTTCTTGCTAGGCAGAGTCATATGGTAATTATTATCACTCACTTTAACCATCAAAATTATTTATATCGAGATGTGTCTATTTATTTATTAGCTTATTAACTTATCTTCAGAGGGAGTGAAATCCTGCCTCTCAAGTAACTTTGGACCATCACATTCACATGACTCACATGTTGCTGCCTTTTGTCAAACTACGCATATTCAGACACCTCTGTTTATGTCCCAGAGCCATTAGTTACATAAGTCCTTTATACCTTAAGTCTGAGTTCATGCAACATCATCCAAATATAGTTTTACAATAGCACTTCAACCTGTTGTTGATTCAGGGAGTACATTAGATCAGAGTGGAAGATGGTTCATTTTTAGGTCTCGTCTACACAGCGCAAAAGCTGTGCTGAGAGACGTATTCCTTACAGTTCAGTGGTCTTACAATCTGCCCACATCATGCCATTGGTTGTTTTTGTTGCCACTCGCAGTTGCAATCTTTTGATTGCTTAGCTCCTTAGGCTTCCCTTTCTTTCTTGTGTTAGCTCATTCTATGGAGCATGGACCAAGTACATGTATTTTTCCTCACCTTAGTTCTTCCTTGCTTTTTTACAAAACACCATTTTTCTTCACTTTATAAGCGCTTCGATATTATTCATGGATGTGCAATGTGCTTTTCTACTTTTAAAACAGGCATGCAGCTTCTCATTTATGTTGCTTTCACTCTATCTGCCACCTCGGTTAATGCTTTACTCAGTTACACTCATTACTGTACTACTCTATGCTACTCCACCCTACACCACTCTACTCTGCACCACACTACATCATGATACTCTATGCCACTCTACTCTATGCCACACCATGCCACTCTGTGTCACTCCTCGCTACTGTACACCACTCCACTCTACTCAGTGTGACTCCACTCCATGCTACTCCATTCTACGCCTCTCCACTTCATGCTATGCCACTGTTAATGTTAAATGTTAAATATTTTATTAAGCGCGACTGTTACCCTTGGGTGTCCTGGTGCTAACTGCTATCCTGATGCAGAAAGAAACTGAGGAAGAGACTAAAACAACTAGGTCTTAAGCATTTTCCTGAATAACAGCAAATCGGTGCTGTTCCTCAGATGCAAAGGAAGCTGGTTCCACGCCTTTACAGCACCTACCACAAAACTTTTCCCACCCCAGCGAGCTCTTTTTACGGTTGGAACTTTGACCAGTTTTTGAGCCGATGAACGTGGCAGTCTAGTAGAGGTGTACCATTGAAATTGTTCCCGCAGGTAGCGTGGTCCTTGATTGTGAAGCGATTTAAAAACTAGACAAAGGAATTTAAATTGCACTTGTTGCCTCACTGGCAACCAATGAAGTCTATGAATTTCATTAGAAAACGGGGCAAATTTTGGTTTGCCAGATAACAGCCTAGCAGCGGTGTCCTGCAACATCTGGAGTCTGTGCATCAGGTTCTCTTGCATGTTTAAATAGAGGCTGTTACAGTAGTCCAGACTGACATGATCAATGCAGTAACCACCATCTGCCGACTCTCCTTAGTCAGAAAAGGAAGAATTTTCTTGGTGGTCCTGAGAGTGAACATAGTGGATGATACAATAGCGTTCACTTGCCTTTTCATGTCCAATTTATTATCTAAGTGCACTCCCAAATTTTCACTTGCTTGGAAGGTGCTGGGAGGGGCCCCAGAGAATCTACTCTATGCCATTCCACTCTACGTCACTCCACTTCATGATGCTCCATGCTACTCTACTCCACTGCTCTCCACTTCACACAATGGCACTCTACTCCACAGTATGCCTCTCTACTCCACGCCACTTTCCTCTATGCCACTCTAGGCAAATCTACTCCACTCTAATCTACTCCACTCTACACCACTGCAGACCACTCCACTCAATCCCACTCCATGCCACTCTACTCTACGCCACTCCACGCTCTTCTGTACCATCCACACCATTCTTCTCTATACTACTCCATTCCACTAAATGCCACAAAAGTCTAATCTACTCCACACAATGCCACTCTCCACCCCTTTAATCTACACCACTCTTTTCTATGCCACTCTGTTCTATGCTACTCCACATTATGTCACTCCACTCCACACAATGCCACTATGCCACATCACTCTACTCTATGCCACTCTAGTCAATGCCACTCCACTCTAGACCACTCCGCACAATTCCACTCTAGAGTACTCTATGGTACTCCACTCCATGCCATTACACTCTATGGCTCTCTACTCTATGCCACTCTACGCCTCCCCATGTCACACTTCTCCACCCCACCTCACTTTATGCCACCCCATTATATGCTACTATACTCTACTCTACACAACTCTACCGTATGCCACCCCTCTCCACACCACACCACTCTACCACACACCACTCTAAGCCATTCCACTCTATCCCACTCAATGCCACTTTACTCTATGCCAATCAACTCTATTCCACTCTACACCACTCTACTTTAAGCCACGCCACTTTACTCCACACCACACCACTCTACTCCACTCCACCCCACAATAGGCAACTCTACTCTACACCACTCTACTCTACTCTGTGCCATTCCACTAAATGGCACTCAACTCTATGCCACACTACCACATGCCACCTTACTGTCCGCCACTCCAGTCTATGCTAATCTACTCTTTACCTCTCTAAGCCACTCCAATCTATAGCACTCTACATCACTCCATTCTACTCTACTCCACTCTGCACCACTCTATTCCAGTCTCCTCTACACCACTCTCGTCTATGCCACTCTACTCCACGTCACACCACTAACTTCTAGCCATGCTGAACAGCAGCCACGCTGCTTTACCACAAACCCAATAGCTCGCAAATAGATGAGACCTATTGGCTTTGCTTTGCCAATGCTCATTTTACATGGAGTTAAGTTTTGGAACGCCTCCCAGGCAGCCTTCACTTGCAAGGAAACAATTTTAAGTTTTGGAAAGCTCCTGAAAAGATTTGGGTATTTTCCACCTAAGTTCAGTATGTCACAAGGTCTCTCAGGTGAAATACATGGTTTCAAGCTAAGCTCAGAGCCAGGACAACCTTGAGGGCAATCGTAAGCTTTTAAAATGCTAAATAATTCAATCTGTCTATCAAAGAGTATAATGGCAGTCTCCAGTGCAATTTGACAACCTGCACGAACAGAATATGCAGTTGAAGAGACACTCAGACCAATAGACGCAGACCAAAGAGGAGGGTAAGTCTTAAGGGAAACAGAGACAGGAGGAGAAAAAATCTGGAGGAAAATGAACGTGTATTGGGAGGATGTCATTTAGAAGCTGGGGAATTGGTAGCAAGGGCTATATCTATCAATAGTGCAGCATGTGCCCTGGCCTAGTGATCGAAAAGGCTCACTGCCCTTCAAGTATAGCTGTCTTTTACAACCCATCCAGGGGCAAAGGAACCCAAATTTGGCTGGAATGGGACAAATTAGGTAAATGGAAGGGGAAGCCTGCATGACGTGGAAAGGTGGAGGAAGCAGTGCTTTAAGGACAGGTACTGTCCGGTACTGAGTACCTGCATTGCTTTATTTTAAAAAGGACAGTACCTGCACTTCTCAGCACTGCTGCAATACATTTAATGGGAGAGTACTGGTACTTATCGGGAGCAAACAGGCACTCTATATAGTGAGTACCTGCAGTTCTACCTTTCCATTTAAAGCACCGGGAGGAAAAGAGCATGGTTGAATAGTATAACCCCTGTTGCAGAGAATGGGAAAAAGAAAAGGGGATACATGGATACATAGTGGCCCGTACAAAATTGTAAGAAAAGAAGACTACAATGAGCACACTGGTCAATATGAAGAAAATGTCAGGAAAAAACGTACTTCAAAGATAATTGTGTATATTTAACATCAGTTCATATTCATCCATTAAAATGTGTCAAAGGCAACAAAGAGAAGCAAACAAGAATTACAGACAATTAGATAATGTAACTGGTACATTAGAACATCTTAAAGAATACGAGGAAATGGTCACAAACAGAAGCCCGTGTTAATCTTCAGCAATTATTTATAGTAAAAGCGCAGAAACATATGACGAAACAACCAAAAAAGGCAATTAGCCCAGATGCTCTATATGTAGCGTTGATAAGTGTTTGCAGAATGAAAACATATATGCTCTAATTCTAGGTGGATAAGGCAACACATTTCAGACCGCTGATGCTGGGTAGACTAAACATTGTTCTTCATGTCATTCCAGTGAAGGTTTACTGCCTCAGACGTTTTCCACTTCAAGGGGTAGTAGTTCCCTTAAATAATTGCAATTTCTTAAATTTTAAGAAGTCACCTTAAAGAAACATGACTGAAAGTGCAGTTATGGAATGGAATTCAAACCGAAAACCACAGCATTTGGCCGTGGACTGTGGGGGCAGAGCTTAGTCCCCACACCTGTAATGACAGCCGCAACATTTTTCTCAGTGTTGCAGCTAGCCAATCAGATTATTCAGCACCACAGCACCAGCCCAGGTACCGGGGTATCTAAATGAGCCAATGGGAAAAAAAATTCCCTTGGCCAACCAGAATAGCCTATCTTTTACTGGGAGTCACATAATAGGGCACACCGATTGGCTGAAGGATTTTTCTTCCATAGGCCATTTTGGTTCCTTGTCCTGTAGTACCGAGTGATCTGACTGACTGGCTGCAACTCAGTCCTCGTGTCCTGAAAAATTAAAAAAAAAACCTATAAGAGGGCAGAGTAGGGAGATCCTCATCCCCAAGCACGTGTGTGTGGGAGTTTCCAGTAGCCCTATGTACCAACAGTTTAATCAAAAAATGTGCACCATGGGTACCACAGTCCTCTGGCATGACACAGCATGGCCCTCCCATGAGGTTCACAAACACTCCTGTGAAAGTCGCACCTCAAGCTTCACTGCCATGGTATCTTACATGGTCCCAAGGTTCAATGAGGATGAAGCTTGAGCGACAAGTACAGCAGTAGCACTTTTTACCCTAAAATAAATAAAAACAATGAGGATTGTGTGTCCACATAAGTTGGGTGTCCATGGGGGTTGGGCAAACAGCCTCACTGGCCAGGACCTGCAGCCAACTATGCGCTGCTTACACCCACAGGCGATGCACAACAGCTGATCGGACACCAACTGCTGTTTGGACACAGGGCCTGGCCAGAGACCAGACCCCACAGTCAATCCCCAGCTGTGTATGACCAAAGGATGGCTGCAGAATAGGTCTTGCAGTTCGCCCCTAGCTGCACAAGTCCTTAGGCTGTGCAGAGCAGGGGGTAATTGGCCGCCCATTGGGAAATTGGCAAAAATAACAGATGATGGATGGAATGCTGAACAATGCAAACATTCACTCCGAATCACAGATCTGGGTTTAATCCATAGGTTTTTTTTCTTCACCACCCCTCCCCAGTTTTGACCCAGCCACATGCAAATCAGTCTTGACCATGCTCCTCATGGGAACAATCCACCCCAAACTGCCAAGGCAGGTCCTCCCTGGACCGGAAATAAGCATCCTGGGTGAGCATGGGACCCAAGTCTGGGCATACTGTTTCCACTTAGAGCGACACAAGCAAAAAGAACATATGATGAATGGAATGCTGAACAATGCAACTATTCAACCTCAGTCACAGATCTGGGTTCAAGCCATCGTTTTTGCTCAACATGCCATCCCAGTTTGGACCAAGCCATATGCAAATCAGTCTTGACCCTGCACCTCATGGGAACAGTCTATCCTCCCTGGACAGGAAAGAAGCATCCTGGGACCGGTTTTGGAGTTTTACCTGTCATCCGCCAGGCTAGCTTGAGTCCAGTGGCACAGTGAGCACAAATTCACACACCCATACAGCCAACCACACAACCACACAATCACTCACACACCTACTCATACACCCATACAGCCACTCAAACACACACTCAAAAACCCACTCAAAAACCTACACAACCACTCACACACTGATTCACACACCCACTTACACACCCACACACACACCAATACAGCCACTCACTCACACACCCACTCACAGACACACAGAACCACTCACACACCCACATAGGGACTCACACACCTATTTACACACTCACATAGCCACTCCCACACGTACTTACAGACCCACTAATATGGCCACTCACACACCCTCTTAGTAACTCTTGCAAACACACACAGGCAGTGATGGACTTAAAGAAATTGCAATAGCGTATGTTTGTATTAAACATGTTGTTATTTTAGTAGTGAATGTGTGCAATATAACCAGCAGACTTCTTATTTGCCAGAGGATTCGCAACAGATCTGCAGATCCATAAAAATGAATTAAAAAAAGAAAGACTTGGAACATTTCATTTATAGAAGGACTACATAACTTACCTTAACTTTGTTTATATTTTTTGGGTTTTAAAATATATAATAAGAATGAATGTGTAAATAAAATGTATTCATAAACTTGTGAAAATGTATATTAGTCATTTGAAATTATGGGTCACATTGTAGTACAATGGATATTTAAAAAAAAGGTACAATTCACTAAAAAACAAAAATACAGGAAAACTACAGTTAGAAATAGCATTAAAAAACATAGATATTCACTGAAAAAAACATGGTTACATGGACGTTATAGTCAGTGCTTACATTCTAATAAAATAGGTGCTGGGGACCTCATCAGAAGGCCATCACATTTTGTACAACCCATTTGCAATATCAGTGCTGCGAATGACAGAATCAACATAACTACTAACCAGCACACTGCTAAAAGTGTGACATTTCAGACTGTTTGAGGCTCCCAAAGCCATGATAATGTGTTGGCTGACAGGTGTTTGCTGTTTTTAATGTATATTGAGTTAATACACAACTGTTGTTCTGCTTATCTTTTAATTGCACTAACAGTGGTACCATATGGCAACTGGCATAAGTGCCAGTGTTCACAATTAAGTGCCGGTGCAGAGCAACGGAAACCACCGGCTCAAATTAAGCACTGGTTATAGCTAGGAAATACATTTTTTTTAAAAACATAGAAATTCCCAGAAATAAACAAATGTTACAGGGACATTATAGTTAGATTCAGATTTTACACACAGAAAACCATAGAAATTCAACGGTTATTGTTATTTCAAGTAACTATAACTCGTGTCCTCGCCATACACTGCTAATTATCCCACATATTACATCACTCATGAAATCTTCTATAAAATCATTGAAAATATCATTGCACCATTTGCAGTGAAACTATTGATGAGAAAACTGTGCCCAGTGGTTGCACGAGTTATCATTACCTTGGGGCATAATGCTAGGTGGTGGCAGCAGGTTCTAAGGTTAAATCCCAGACCAAAGTAAGTAGCAAAAGTGTTTGAAATGTAAAAAAAAAATGCACACAGAATCCGCCAGTACAACTGGCTATTCAACCACTGGGTGGCCAAGTCATTGCTGGAAACAAGATAACAAAACCAACTCAAAACTGCGTTCACATGATATCAGAAGTCACCTGGCCAGAGGGGTATGATAAACCAAGAGGGGGGCTGTTGGTGGTGACCAACAAAAGGGACCGCAAATTGAGGTGCCAACTAAACATTTAAAATTGGTAAATTCTGGTGAGGAGGAGAAACTCATTATGTTTCTGAAAGTTGATGTCTGTAATTTGAAACAAATGGTAAAGATTTTGATGAAACAATAAAGTGATTTGAAACAAGTAAGTGATTTGAAACAAATGTTAATCACTTTAATTGGTTTAGTCTAGTCATGTATGAAGGGTAGCATCGCAGACTGTGATTGTGCTCGGTCAAAATCACGACCTGAATTATTTTTACTACTTTCAATCGATTTTACAAACTCAGAGATAGAAACACTAAACTGGAAAGGGCAATTAAGGGAAATCTACCCCACATCAAGACTTACATAATAATCACAGAGAAATGATTTGAGGGAAAACTCACGGGCAAGATCAAAGACGGGACAATGTATGGGGGTGTTAGGAACAATGCGCAGAAACTCCCACCTACTACAAAGAATACACATAAAGATATGGGAAATATTTTTTCTGGCTAGAGACTAGGGGACCTATTAGGATAGCGGGCGGAAAACGTCCCCGACCGCCATGGAGGCGGAAAACAACCGTCCGCCGGGACCGCGGATAAACCAGCGGTCAAATTAGGATCAACCGCCAAAAAAGACCGACCGCGGTGGTAGCGGGCTCACAAAAACCGCCCGGTGCGGGCGGTGACGACCTAAAACTGACCGCTGCAGTCGGAAAAGCAGCGGAAAATCTACACCCGCCGCAGCAAAGCGGAGACACCGCACGGGAAATTAGGATTTCTCCGATGGTCCCGCGGTATGAACTGCTGTTTCCGACCGCCCCGGTCGCACACAGCAGTGAATGGGAGAGCCAGCGGAAGAGCTGCAGCATAGCCACCGCAGCAGACGGTACATGAAAAACATGGAGGACGAAGCAAAAACACTGTAACGATGCCTAACTAAGCACAAATCAAAGTAGCCATGCCCCACAAATACATAAAACACATACCAATGATAAAACAAATGCAAAAAAATAAAATACCATTCCCAGGACAACACCCACAATACACCTCACAGCAAAGGTCCAATTGGACACACCCACACAGCTGAGTATAAATACAGCCCCTTTACTGACCACAATCCTTTGCAACACTCCAGAAGAGAAGGCCAAACACCACATCTGACAGGAGAGGCAAAACAACACGACACACACACCGCCACCGCCACCATCACCACCCCATCACACCAGCACCAACAATCCCCCAGCACACAACACACCTTAAATGTAAATGTAAATGTATTGGCATTTATATAGCGCACTACTTACCCGTAGGGTCCCAAGGCGCTTCGACCGCTGCGAAACCCTTCCTGGCTTCCCTGAGAGATGGTCCCTTAATGGGTATCTCCAGGGTGAGACCAGGCATCCCCGGCGGTCTGGTGGGGCCGTTAGTGAAGATGAGGCAAGCTAATGCCCAGAGTTGCCGAGTGTGATCGCTGATCAGAGTGGGCACCGAGGCGAGAGAATTATCGAGTCCGCTGACCCTGGTCCAGAAACCTGCCGCGCCGGAAATCGAACCCTGGTCCCGGGCCATCCTCTGCTCTCGGGTCTGCCGCCTCTAACCAGTGAGCCACACTACTTCACTTTGATAGACCTTACACCTCAACACCACACACCCCTGCACCCACAAACACTGCAATTACCAACCACCATGGCAGCACATAAAATGCCCAAATTCACAGAGGGTGAGTTGACAGTCATGGTCAATTAGATAGTGAGAGTGGAACCACAATTGTTTGGTAGCCTGGCCCAACAGACACCATTAGCCACAAGAACACAAATGTGGGAAAGGATAGTCCAAAGGGTCAATGCAGTAGGGACCAGCCCGCGATCCAAGAAGGAGATCATAAAGCGGTGGCATGATCTCAAGAGGGTTGTCAAGGAGAAGAGGAGCAAGAACTGGGAGCTGGCGAACAGGACTGGCAGTGGCCCTCCCATCCCACAGAAAACATTCACACCATGGGAGGAGAAGGTGCTTGCCTTACTGCATCCTGAGAGTCTCACAGGAGTAGCCGGGGGAACGAAGGCTGGTAAGTGCAAACAAATGGCAACCAAAACACTGATAAGTACTTCCTTGCACAACCCAAACACCATTGCACTGTTAATTTAATTTAATTGCGGGTTTATATAGCGCTAGGAATCGACTCCCGGAGGAGTATCTCCGCGCTTCGACCGCTGGGGAACCCGTCCTGGCTCACACTGAGAGATGGTCCCTAATGGGTATCTCTAAGGTGCAACCAAGCATCCCCGGCGGTCTGGGGGGGCCGTTGTGAAGATGAGGCAAGCTAATGCCCAGAGTTGCTGAGTGTGGTCCCTGACTGGAGTAGGCACCGAGGCAAGAATTATCGAGTCCACTGACCATGGTCCACGACCCTGCTGCGTCGGGAATCGAACCCGGGTCCCGGGCCGTCCTCTGCTTACGGGTCTGCCGCCTCTAACCAGTGAGCCACACCACTCCACCCTCACCCTCACCTAACAGGTAGTCAGCCATCCTCAATGGGAGACATGTTTGGGGGTGGGAGGCCTGCACTTCCACTCCCAGCATGCCCCCTGTTCCACACTCAAGCAGCATGTAGGCCTTCCTCACCGAGGAGCATGTGTCAGCCATTGCACAGTCCACCCTCACCTAACAGGTTGGTAGCCATCTTGTATTGGAGGACTGTTTAGGGGTGGGAGGCCTGTATTACTACTCCCAGCATGCCCCCTGTCCCACACCCCAGCAGCATGGAGGCCTCCCCACCCAGAAGCATGTATCACACATTGCACTATTAACCAAACAGACTTATAGGTAGGTAGCCATCTTGTATTGAAGGACTGTTTGGGGGTGGGAGGCCGGTATTACTACTCCCAGCATGGTCCCTGTCCCACACCCCAGCAGCATGGCGGCCTCCCCCACCCAGGAACATGTGTCAGCCATTGCACTGTTCACCCTCACCTAACAGGTAGGCAGCCATCTTCACTGGGAGACATGTTTGGGGGTGGGAGGCCTGCACTACCACTCCCAGCATGCCCACTGTCCCACACTCCAGCAGCATGGAGGCCTCCCCCACCCAGGAGCATTTATCAGCCATTGCACTGTTCACCATCACCTAACAGGTAGGTAGCCATCTTGTATTGGAGCCGAGGACTGTTTGGGGGTAGGAGGCCTGTATCCCTACTCCCAGCATGCCCCCTGACCCACACCCCAGCAGCATGGAGGCCACCCCCACCCAGGAGCATGTGTCAGCCATTGCACTGTTCACCCTCACCTAACAGGTAGGTAGCCATCTTGCATTGGAGGATTGTTTGGGGTTGGGAGGCCTGTATTACTACTCCCAGCATGCCCCCTGTCCCACACCCCAGCAGAATGGAGGCCTCCCCCACCCAGGAGCATGTGTCAGCCATTGCACTGTTCACCCTCACCTAACAGGTAGGTAGCCACCGTCACAGGTCTGGTTATTTGTGGTTGTGAGACCTGTAACACTACACACAACATCAACTGCATGCAATGCATCGACACAGGACATGTTTCATTATTTGATGTTTTCATGCACCATGTAATAACAGCAGTATTGCATGTAACAATAATACTAAAGTTGTCCCACTTGTGTAGTGTACAGAGAGCAGATGACATGCAGCTAACAGAATACTTGCACATTGCCCAACACTGACCATTTCCCATCTAATCCACAGGTGATAAAGATCTTGCTGCTGAGGACAACAACGAACAGCAGAGCCAGTCTCCACCCCCGGTACATGGACTCTCGGATGTTGACTCACAGGAGAGTTTGGACGATGAGCTCCGGGCCGTCCCATCTGGTGTGCCAAGGCCCAACCGGTCCCAGGACCCCATCCTCCCCACCACCACGTCGGCTGAACCAACAACTGCACAGCAGACCCCTGCAGTCACGGCCTGTGCCTCCACTGCTGCCACCTCGGCCACCACCACTACCACCACCACCACCAGCACCCTCCCTGTCCCAGGGGATGACCAGGACACACCACCAACTGTGGAGGGCAGGCAGAGTGTGCGAGGACCCACCGTGGCGCATCAACAGGTCTGTGGCAGCAGGGCAGGTGGAAGGGCCAGGTTCAGGGTCCCCCCAGACCTCAGGAGGTTGGCACACCATCCCTGGACCACTTCACCAGAGTCATCGGTGCCTATGAAGAGGTCCAGTTACAAAGTGGCCGGTCGGACAAACTATTACGTGAGCTCATCCTGCTGGTGAGGTCCATCGACACGCATTGGTCAAATGGTGGACCACATGGCCCAGCAAGTGGCGTTGCCGAGGGACAGGCCTGCGTGACAACCAACACCTCCGCCCCCTTCTGTTGTGCTGCAGGATGATAGTGCACCATCCGCCCCATAGCCAACAGAGAGGGGTGAGACCTCATACGCCGCTGACCATTCAGCAGGCCCCCCACCGCCAAAAGGATCAATGGGGCATCCAAAGAAGAGCCTGGGAGTCTCCGGAGGCAAAGCACCAGCCACACGCCAGTCACGGAGCCAGCCCTAAGGGCAACCCTCTTCCCAACTGCA
Source organism: Lissotriton vulgaris (assembly GCF_964263255.1). NCBI lineage: Eukaryota > Metazoa > Chordata > Amphibia > Caudata > Salamandridae > Lissotriton > Lissotriton vulgaris. Next base: position 1,434,680,631 of record NC_141685.1, read on the forward strand.
TTGACTGTTTGGACTGTCCTTCCCCACACTGCCTTGGCAATGGCACTTGTCTGTTGGACTGGGTCACCACATCCATGTGGTGTCTACTATTGCATCTCATCTACGATGACTGTCAACTCACTGCTCCTTCACCACTTTTATGTAAATATTCCCGCACTCCTCACATGTCCACTTTGCAAATAAAATACCTGACGGACCAGATTTTGTGCTGTATCGTTTTTAGTGCAATATTTACAGTTTAGAAAATGTCCGTGATGTGTCCAAATGATGTACAGTATGTAGGGCTGGATTATCCTGAAGCACCTAGGGAGACAGAACAGAACAACAGTCACTGGTGTCATTGTGGCATCACAGACATAACACTACACAAAACATACACATGAGTCTACAGGCATACAAGACTATGTGCAGCAGGTGTCAACAAATAGATTCCAGCATACGTCCACATATGGAACGTAAATGCCACCTTTCCTACACACAGGTGACTCAACATGTGCCTTTCTGTACCATCAGCCCATAGCCCTTCACAACAACAACAACCACAACAGACAATGTACAAGTCGTACATCTTCACACACCTTCAAGTGAAGTAGCGGTTGATAAGCTGTTGACGAATGTCAACTCCTTCCTCCTCTCCACTGTCCTCATCACTGGACTCAGGTTCTTGGGCAGGCACAAGCCTTGATTCCTCTCCTTCATCCAAGAGCAGGGGAATCCTCTTGTGAATGGCCATAGTGTGCAGCATACAGCATGCCACAACGATCTTGCAGAACTCCCAGGCGAGTATGCCAGTGCACCTCCAGTCCTGTCAAGGCAGTGAAATCTTGACTTGAGTAGGCCAAAAGTCCGCTCAATGACACGTCGGGTTCTGCCATGGGCCCCATTGTACCTGACAAGGCTGATCATCCCTGCTGTGCTTTGTCATAGCCAGGTGTGTTCGGATCCACATGGTCATTCTGCATTGTGGTGGTGTTGGAAATGTATTAGGGGGTTAACATAAGAGTCCACTATCTGAGTGTGAGTTCATGTATTCCGACTTTGCATGCACCATGATTGTTGAGGGTCACAAGTATGACAACAAGGTGCCCCAGAGTACCACATGGTGCTTGTTATGGCCTACTTGGCATTGTGGACTGTCATGTCCTAATATGTGTGTGTGTTCTCCCCTGAGGTTCCCTGAAGGCATGTCAGTGGCAATGAGTGTTGGGACATCATAGTTGTGGGCATGGCAAGTTGTGTGTGGTACACTTCATCCACCAGCAAGGTGTTGTGCTGTGTGGCCTAAATATGGCTCAGTCATGGCAGGTAGTCAGTGTTGCAGGCACTGTTGTGGTGTATGTAGTGTGTTGCTGCAATGTTTATGCAGGGTGTGGTGGTCAGCATGTTGATTTGGGCATCTCCTGTATGCATTGTTTAATTTGCTTTGTCCTGATGATGTCATTTATACAACCCTGCATCTCTCTCTCATGCAGAATCACCAGTGGGCACGGAGGAACAGGAGCCAGAAACCAGTGGTGGCGAGAGTAGCACTACAGACGCACAGGAGGCCAGTGACACAGAGCTCACCAGCGCATCTGAAGGGGACAGGAGTATGCAGGAGGAATCCACGGCTGAAACACAGAATAATACATCATCTGATGCAAGTGGTGATGCATTCATGTTGTCAGGCACAGGGGATGGGGAGTCTGCTACATCATCTACCACTCAACGGCCAGTGCCCAGCCTCCCTTCAACTTCCTCTGGTGCTACCTGTGTCCGTAAGAGGGGACGAGTTACATTCACACCTGGCACCGCAGAGCCTGCACCTGTTCCCCCTGCTGCCCTCAGTGCTGAGTCTGTAGAGCTCCTGCACCAGCTTTGTGTGGGCCAGAACGCCCTGCTCAATGCCTTCAGCGACCATGACAAGAAATGAGGGCAGGTGGTTGCCTACATTGAGGGCATACACTCTGAAGTGGGTGGGCTCCACCGTACAGTCCAGGCTTTGTCATCCGCAGTAACGTCTGCCCTTCAACAAGCACGCGCTCCCATTCCTGCTCAGGTGCCTTTGTCCACCCCCCAGTCAGTGGCCACATCAGAGGACAGTGACCACGGTTCACATGCGTCACAGACACAATATAAAGGAATTCAAATTTCTAGTAGTCCGGACTATACTTACCAATAGCCCATATATAATATAAACGGACAATAAAGTAGTCGGCAATGGAGAAGGTCGAATCGTTTATTCAAGTCAATGCAAACCCTGACAGGGGAGCCTCGGTCTACACGACCCTTCGGAGGTGCGCAGAGGAGACTGACTACATACAAATGATACAAAGCATATATACGTTTTCGCACATTCAGGTTAACACCCTACAAGGAAAAATACAAGTTGTCAGTGAGCCAGCAGGAAGACCCATATAAGGCACCATTGATTGCTAGTAGCTAAACAGGAGCTATTCCGGGGGCAGGTCAGTGTGATGCCCTCTTGTCTATCTAGAGCCCGGGGAGTACAGGAACGGGCTCTGCTAGAATGCACACATCCCACGAGAGGGGCAGGTGTGACCTTGGGTTTCCCTGAGCTACACACTAAAGAACAGAGAAGGAGGCTAAGCCTGGCAACATGGTTTCGTACCAAGAGCTAACTCACGTGACTTCTGGGAAACAGTACATGAACGAAGGGAAGCAAAAACAGGATGTCTGCAGTCATGCCAATAGGTCGGAAATGGGCCTTCATGAAGCAATCGCAAAGCATACATATCTATACTACTATAATAAAGGAAGAACTTTCAGACTTTGAAGGCGGGTAAACTCGGGAACCAAAGCGCCAATCCACACACCCAATACACCGTTGGAATTGTCAGGGTGTGTAGATGGTTATAGGCTATATAAATTAAAAAAAATAACGTTATTTTAAAAATGTACTGTAATCAAAAAGTAGTCCCTCCGAAGTAGCGCCGGCCGCGACGTGCGTGCTCACGTCAGGAGCGCGGGGAGGAGCGGCGTCCAGGAGCGCGACGAGGAGCGGCGGACATGGTGTGGGGGAGGAGCGGTGACGTGAGGAGCAGCAGACAGGCCAGCGGCGGTGCGAGCAGCGGACAGGCTGGAGGAGAGGCGGCTGAGGTAAGGGAGCGGCAGACATGGCGCGGGGAGAAGCGGTGATGTGAGGAGCAGCGGACAGGCCAGCCGCGGTGCAAGCAGCGGACAGGCGGGAGGAGCGGCGGCTCAGGTAAGGGGAGCCATGTCGGGGCAGGCAGGGGTCGGGGCAGGCGGGGGATGGGCCGGGCGGGGGCCCAGGCTGCTGCACAATGTCGGGGCGGGCGGGGGTCGGGGAAGCGTGTTCCACCCGGACAAGGTCGGAACGGGCTGCTAATACTACATAATAACACATGATTATTCATTTGCATATACGGTTATATGGCACATAGTGGGCCAATCATAAGTACATATAATTCTAGATCCCCACAGACGGCCCTTTTGGCCTACTATGGCCAATATAACTATCTACTCAACAAACACACCTTCATCAATTTGCATGAGATCGGTCACTTCCTTTTGTATCATCTGTTTCTCAATTTTTTCCTGTCTGGAAGTGGTTAGAGCAGACGTTATTCTAGTTGCACAAAAAGTGCAACATGCTGGACCACATTGGAGGCATATGCAACAAACAAAAATAATTCCAAAGGCCCCTGCTAGGATCAAAAATATCTTCCAACCCCAGGTAGTCAAAAGTCCTCAGAATCATCCACTAAGGGACCGAGTCCTGTTTTCTACATGAAGCTCACTGGCTAATCAATGTAATTTCTTAATAGCGAGGTGTATGGTAGGAGCCGAATCAGGAATAAAAACGCAGCAAGAGCTGCCAATCAATTTACAAGCTCCTCCCCTGTCTGCTAGGATGACGTCTAACACCATCCGACTATGGAGCGAAACGAGTCTCGTGGCCTGAAGCTCAACAGTAAGATTGGTCAGGATCTCAGTTGTTTCCACTATTCTAGATAAACGTCTTATATTTCGACTATTAAAAATCGGGCCCCAGAATGGGACCAAGCCCTTGGAAATGTCTTTTAATTGCTGCAGCGAGGTATCTGTCTGATCAGTACTATCAGTATCAAAACACCTAATAGTCCGATTGGATTCTATCCCTCTTCTGACCAATCGATGAGTTCTATGGTAATCAGAAGGGGCAATATACACAGAGGGATAGAGAAAGGACAGATAACATCGTCCTGCCCATCCCCGAGGGAGCCAAGTATAAGCATTTTCCCCGCATACAAAATATACATTAGGGGCAGTGATCATCGGAGAAGTACTGTCAGTCTGCAATGTATAAGTATAATTACAAGTGCTATTCCCTACCTTAATGTGACCTCGCCCCCTAATGCAAAATAGGGAGGTGGCATTGATTATTGGAATCGGAAGGGCTTTGTCATTCGTAACATTACGTTCCTTAAAGTGCTGGAAATACAGAGTAGAATTAAAAAGTTCAAAATCCTGCATTTCTTCCTGCAACCAGGTATCGTTTTTAGAATCAGTGTATACATTCATACAAGCATTCGGATCTAAGGAACCCTGACCTCCATCCCCTTCAGCATCGAATCCTTGGTGTCGCTCTATATACTTCAGTATGGCCTCATAATCTTTCTCAGAATATATTTTGGGATTTTCAACATAATGCGAATACATTAATGACAATAGTTGCCACCATGCTTCACAGCTAGCTAAATAGGACAGAGGGAGGGAATTGAATAACTCATGCTGATGCATGACTGATGGTAACAATCCACAAACCCAACAATTGGTCTTGTTCGTAGTACTGTGAGTCTGATGCAGCATTTCAATGAATACATTCTTTGAATAGGTTTCCCTATGTCTAGCCTTATGTGGAGGTAGAGAATAAAAGAGATGTTCTTCCGGAGCAAGAGTGGTTTTCAATAATGCCTGCACTGGATGCTGAAACTCTAAATATACACACACACACATCATGATTACAGTAATTATGGAAATAGAAACAACGAATGCCACCTTCACTCTGGTGGGCCATCCGGAAAACAGTTGCATGTCATTAATAGGGCGCCGGGGGGCAAGTGGTCTTTCATCTTCCATCATAAATCGAGCAAAAGGGAACATACTCTCTATAAGTCCAAATCCATCTCGGTCCCTTGCTAAAAGTCCAAAACTAATCTTTGTATCCACAAAGCACGCACACCACCAGAGGGTTTCTTCTTACCACCAAGGGATCTTCTCCCTGTGTCCGTTTTGGAGCCTCACAGGCAGACTCTTCTCATCTCATTTGAAAAAGCAAACTTGCAGATTCCAAAAGTACGATCGCAGCCCTCAACTCAGTCTTTCTTTCTGAACAGAACCAACTTAACACAATGTTCCAGGCTCTTTGCGGGTTCAGTCCAGTGTCTCGCTCAGTACCCCTAATCACTCTACTCAAGATTTTTCAACACAAAGTCTTGATCTAATTTTTTTCATTAGTGAGTGGGGTACTGCGCTGTTTTCGGGGCCGCAGATCGTATCGACAACGACCAGGCTGCTCCTGGTCAGAAAACAATTCGGTAGCATTAGTAGCAGATTCGGTCAATCCTTGTGACACCTCGGGACTGGCAACTGCTTCTGAATGAGCTGTCACACCTTTCCCTTCAGGCAGCACTTCACTTGATTGCCCTATTTCCTGTGCATCTGAAAAGGTCACAAAACCTTTAAGCCACTCGCTTTCCTGATTTGGCACTCCGAATCCATTTTGTCGATCAGAAGGCAGGGGCAGCGGCAGGCGCTTCAGGTGGGACACATAAATCCAATGTTTCCGGCCATGCACCTTCACCGCCGTCCTCGTAGCCAAGATGATCTGGTAGGGATCGGACCACCTGGGCTCCAAACTCGATTTCCGCTGGTAATTCTTCACTAAAACCCATTGGCCGGGTTCTAAACGATGGCCCGGACCCTCCGGTAGTGGCTGCAATGTGTCCGATACCTGTTGATGAATAGAACGCAGATCTTTAGTCAAGGCATACAAATAATCTGTCATCAACGGGTAATCAATATCCCTAAAAGATCGGGGCCTAGGGACTCCACACACATTGGCGGGGCGTCCAAAAATCACTTCGTAAAGAGATAGCCCTGTTCGAGTGTGGGGGGTTGTTCTAAGGGACAACAAGGCCAACGGAACAGCATTCGGCCACTTTAATCCAGTGCTCGCACAGATTTTGGCCATCTTCAATTTCAATGTACCATTATATTTCTCAACTAACCCTGCTGACTGTGGATGTCTAGCAGCGTGAAACTTCTGTCTTATCTTTAGGCCATCACAAACACTCCAGCTGGGCATTAAAATGGGGCCCATTGTCCAACCAGATAATTCGGGGCAAACAAAAACGGGGAAAATATTCTTTTATTAGAACTTTGGCAGTAGCAACTTCCGTGGCATCTTTGGTGGGGTAGGCTTCAACCCATTTACTAAAGACACACACCACCACCAGTACATATTTCAAATTGTTCACACGTTCCATCTGTATATAATCCATCTGTATGACTTCAAAGGGCAAGGAAGGCGGAGCAAAATTGCCGCTCAAAACAGGTTCTCTACCTCCAGGATTGTGCTGTAAACATACCGGACAATATTTGACAATGTGTGCGGCAGTTTTGGAAATGTTTGGATTATTCCATACTGGATCTAGTACCGCACTAATTCCTTTTGAACTTATATGGGCTGGGCCATGGGCCATAGTTACTACTGCATATACTAATGCATTAGGAAGCAACCATTGCTGTTTCTCAGATCGATCTATCCAACATTCATTCTTATCTAGTCTCCCTATCTCCTGTTCCCACCTTCGTATTTCTTCCATAGTTGCTTCTTTCTGTAATTCTTTTACACTCTCAATGGTATTGTCAAAAAGGGATGTTTCAATAGGCCATCGGGCGGAGGTACTGGGGAACATGGGGCTTCCTTTAGCTTGAGCCGTTTCTTTCGCTACCGAATCAGCAAAGGCATTTCCCTTGCCTGTAGAATCTACAACTTTCTTGTGGGCACTGCATTTAATAATGGCCACTTTTGCTGGTAATGTCAAAGCAAATAATAATCGATCAATTAGGGGGCCATGTTGGATCTTCTGTCCGTGCGTGGTAAAGAAACCCCTCTTCCTCCACAGCCTCCCAAAGCTATGGGCAACGCCAAAGGCGTACTGGCTGTCTGTAAAAATATTCACCCTCAGTCCTTCACTCAATTCATATGCTCTCAACAAAGCTATTAGTTCAGCTCCCTGAGCTGAGTGGTGTGAAATCCTTGCGGTTTCCACCACTGTCTTCAAAGTCGTAATGGCATATGCAGCTGTCGCAGTGCCATCTGGTAATTTAAAACAAGAACCGTCTACATACAATTCTCCCTCTGGTTCGAGTAAAGGGGTGTCAGTCAAATCCACACGTCCCTTCGTTTCCTCCTCTGTTCTAAATATACAATCATGCACATCATCTCTTTTATCATTCTCAGGGAGAGGTAACAATGTAGCTGGGTTCAAGGTAGCACATCTCTTGATAGTAATGTGTGGGGCAAACAGTGTCAGCTCATATCCTGTTAATCTAGCGCTTGTCAAGTGTTGGGTCTTTGTCCTATTCAAGAGGATGTCCACAGCATGCGGTACCATAACTGTGAGGTCAGTATTTAGGACTATTCCTTCCATTTGTCGGATGGCCAGTGCTACTGCAGTCAGTGGCCCTCAAACAACTTGGGAGGGCTCGAGCAACAATGTCTAAAACTGAAGAGAAAAATGCACAGGGTCTCTGTTTTCCACCAAAAGTCTGAGTTAATACTGATAATGAACCACCGTCCACCTCGTGCACATAAAGTGAAAAAGGCTTCCGGTAATCTGGAGTTCCCAACACAGGTGCAGAACAAAGAGCAGACTTTAAAGATGCAAAGGCTTCTTGACATTCATCCGTCCAGGGCAAGTGTTCATGCACATCCTTGGTTGTCAAATGCAACAAGGGTTTAGAGAGGAGTGAATAGTTAGGTATCCATTGGCGACAGTAAGAAGTTATGCCAAGAAAAGCACGAACATCACGCTGAGTGTGAGGTACAGACATGTTAGTTATAACAGATATTCGTTCAGGAGTTAGTCGCCTGCCCGCTCTCGACAGGAAATGGCCTAGGTAGGTCACTTCCTGTCGACAATATTGAAATTTAGAAAGCAACACTTTATTTCCCTTATCAGCCAAATGATGTCATAATTTTACCGTAGCCTCTTTGCATCCCTCTTTTGTATCAGAGGCCACTAAAATGTCATCAACATATTGAATAATCGTATTTCCAGCAGGCAAAATCAATTCATCCAGAACTGCCTTCAAGGCTTGACTATAAATACTAGGACTTTCAGTATAGCCTTAGGGGGCGCGTGTAAATCTAAAACTTTGGCCAGTCAATGAGAATCCGAAGTTATGCCTACTATCGGGATGAATCGGGATGCTGAAAAAGGCATTCTTCAGATCAATTACAGAAAAGTACTGAGCCGTAGGAGGAATCATGGTCAAAATAGCAGTTATATTGGGTACCACTGGATACTGTGGGACCACTATTTTATTAACCTCTTGGAGGTCAATCACAAAACGATATGTAGTCTTATAATCTGGGGCACCATCAACTGGTGCTTTCTTCAAAATCGGTAAAATCGGGCTATTACACGTATTCGCTGCGGTTTCTTCCACCACCCCTTTTTGAATAAGGTCACGAATAATGTGCAACAGAGCTCGTTCACCTTCTGGTGAAATTTTATACTGTGGAATGTGAGGCAGCTGCACATTAGGTTTCAGGGTAATTGACACAGGGGCTATTCTTAACAGCCCAACATCAGTGTCTCCAGTAGCCCACAGTGTCTGAGGAATTGTAGAAAATTCAGGAGGAAGACGTTCAGTTTTTGCAAAGTATTGTGCATCTGTCGAGGAAGGTTTCTGCATGGTCAAATACACCCCATCTGGCGAACAATAAATCCGAGCATGTAACTTCTTTAAAATATCTAACCCAAAAGGTTCTCACCGCAGTTGGATATCAATAGAAATGGTGACTGTATAGAAATAGGATCAACAGTAAAAGGCAAGGGCTTAGATACGGGGCTTACCACAGGTATTCCGGAGAATCCTACTGATACATTATTTTGGCCAGACAGAGCAGCCCCTGGGACCATGGTATGAGCAACAGAACTATTCATTGCTCCAGTATCCAATAGGAATTTTTCCGATGCGCCCAGCAGTTCCCCTTGTACATAAGGTCCCTCTTGGTCAACTGGTACTGTAATGTGGCCCCCTCTCTGTCCTTGGCTGTATCATGCATAATCATGTCCATCATATCCGTCGTCTCTATAATTCTCATTATAGTACTGCCTGTTCTGTGGATTATCGAAATAATTTTTCTGAGAATCCTCCTCCTCCCGTCTCATACTGTTACGTTCCATATTTCCTCGACCCCGTCCTCATCCCCTACTGGGTCCATTCCTGGCCAATAACAAAGGACAATCCGCTCTCCAATGTCCCTCCAGTTTACAATACGAACATTGATTAATACCGATATTCGGGGGACCTCCTCTTCCTCTGCCGGCTGTCACTCCCCTTTGGGAGAAACCACGCCCACCTCGTCCCATATTTTGTCCTCTACTAACCTGTTGCAACAGAACTCTGGTCTTTAAATCCTTCGTTTTCTTTTCAGTCTTTTCCTTATTCTCATTCTCTCTATGCTCATAGTATTGAGCCATACTGAGGATCACGGACGGGGTGGCCGTAGTCCAAGTACTTTCTGCTGCTTGGAGGCGAGACATAATTTCCGGGAGCAGATTCGTAATGAATCTGTTCACGAACAATCGAATCCCTCTATCTGTAGACAGATCTTGTCCACTAAAATCTTTGAACGTTTTCTCAAACTTGTTAAAGAAGTCTGACACACTTTCATCCTTCTTTTGTTTACAGGCCGTTAATTTATCCCAATCTATTTTCTTAGGAGGGAGGAGGGTCTGCATAAATGTAATGATTTTATCTGGTACCGCTAAAATTTCATCGCTGGGTTTTTCTCCAGGTTTTCGTTCCTTATCCCAATTTTTCAGCTGATTCCAGGTTCCCCCTAGCTCGGGGCATGATCCGAATCATGTATCTGCCTCCAGATATCAACCGGGATCAGAAGACCAAAGAATAATTCAATGTCAGGGACAGTCATGATAGTGGAGTTGGCAGCCTCGGCCAATTCCTTATAGTAAGCTGTGGGATTCTTACGGGGATCAGGAAGCTGAGCTTTTAATGTAAGAACCTCACTTCGCTTCCAAGGGGTGTAAACCCATTGTTCCTGGAGCCTTGCATCTACCCTTGCTCTAGTGACGGCGCCCCCAGCATCTTTTATTTCAGGTAATTCCGGAAAGAAGAGAGGGTGTACCTCTCTCATAGGATTCTGCGTTCCCCAATCGGCACATTTCTGATGCATTCGTTCTCGATATTGTAACAGGATTGCTACATTCTGATATACTTCATCAGCCTGCAATTGGAACTTATGGGCTCGTTCTCTTATATCCCTCAATATTTGAGGAGCGATCCCTTCCTCAAAACACTGTTCCCATAGTGAAATTAATCGAATCGCCATATTTTCTAAAGCCAGTTGCTGAGCAACCGGTTCGAAATCTTTCATAGTACTCCAAATATCCTCCATTGTATAAATGGCATTCTGTATCCACTGGGACGCCTGATTTACTATTGTCTTTCTTTCCTCCATACCTAGCGCGGATCTAGTAAAAATTCGTTGATCACTTGAATCGGATCCGAGGCGTTTAGGCGTGGTATCTAAAGTAGCCAAAGCTCGGGGATCTATAGAGCTTCGGGCCGGGGGAGAGAGAAATACCGGGCTCAAAGGGGAGGAAACAACCGTATCTGGTTGTAACGAAATCAAAGGTGAGGTAGTTGGTCGGAGTGAGGGAGGGGATAATAGCGCACTTCGTATGGATCCATCAGATGGGCCGTGGCTACTGTTCCTACTGGAGCCTTAATGGCCGCCGCGGCCCCTGGCCTATCTATCCGGGTCACAGGAACTGCTGGATATAAGCCTTGTGGAACATAAGGAGGAGGTGGACGGGCTTCTAATAAATCCTCCATCTCATCTCCAGTATCGGGTCGTGCCACATAACTTTTGTCTGTTTCCAGACGGAACTGTCTGTCCATCTATGCAATATTTTCCTCCACCTTTCCTTTATCATAAGCTATAGCTTTCTGAGTGACAGTCTGTCCTGATTTAATCCTTCCCAATTTCTCTTCCATTATTCGTCGTCGTTTTGCTTCCTTCAACCACAGGTTCAAGGAGTCAAACATCGACTGACGGCTCTTCTTCATAAACATCTTATTCTGGAGATAATTAATCTTTTTCTCATCAAATGATCCTGTTAAAGGCTATTGCAAATCGGTATTATCCCTGGTATACTTGTGCCATAGGGTATTGAACAGGATCGGGGTAAGACAATGTTTTACATACATATCGAAGCTAGGGCTTCCCTCGGGAGGGGCGGGCTGTCTCTCTTCCAGCCGAGCTCCTCGCCGACAGCAGCACCCAAAACATATTTTGCTGAAACAAGGCATAATAATACAGTATTACAATTTTATGTTATAATTTTCAATCATTTCTTACACACGGGCGCGCCCTCTACACCATTCACTTTCTCACACTCCTCCTATTTTCCAACCATATAAAGCACTGTAAAGCAATGCAGGGTTCAAAATGAGCTCAATGCAAATTCAAATGCAAATGACATGTCTCCAAAACGAACAGAGCCCCTCGACTCCTGTTCGGGGAATTAATTCAAAAAGAATTCTAAAACCAACCAGAATTCCACCACAAAAGAACAGTCCGTAGAACGCTTCTAAGAATCACTTGGTAGGCAAACCACAAACTCACTCTTAGGTCATCACCTGGTCCTGTTCTGGTTGGGCCGGACTTCGGGACCTACGGCCCCAGAGCCCTAGCTTACCCAGTTGCTCCCAGGATTTTCCAAGAGTGGGCTCGGCCACGCGAGCACTCCTTACTCTGCGAAGGCACCAAGTATTCTTGTTCAAAATCAAAACAAATCCATGAGGAGTCTACCCGTGCAGCCCCTGCGCCACATTGTCAAACTCCCCTGATTCCCTTGTGGACCAGCTTCCCTGGCCACTACTTTGAAAAGCAGACTGCTATTACCGAGCGAACACTTATTCCAAGCGTCGTTTTCTAATACAATCACAAAATTCACTCACCTGGTGCACTCAGGCCGATCACGAATTCTCCACTGCTGACTTCTAGACAGACCGACACAGCCTGTTCTTTTTTCGGGTTAAGCCCGTAGGACTCCGGCGTAGGGTCTTCAGCAGCTGGGAGGGATACTGGGCTCGAGGGCGGAATTTCCAAGTATCATACCGCAAAACGGGTTTTTTAAATCAAAATTCTGTTTGTCCACCCACTCGGCCAGAACTCCTCCCTGTCCCGTCTACTCCTGTTTACAGGAGGGAGACGACCCTATCGTGGAGTCCCGGCGGAGTCGCTAACTGAAGGAATCAAATTTCTAGTAGTCCGGACTATACTTACCAATAGCCCATATATAATATAAACGCACAATAAAGTAGTCGACAATGGAGAAGGTCGAATCGTTTTTTCAAATCAATGCAAACCCTGACAGGGGAGCATCGGTCTACACGACCCTTCGGAGGTGCGCAGAGGAGACTGACTACATACAAATGATACAAAGCATATATACGTTTTCGCACATTCAGGTTAACACCCTACAAGGAAAAATACAAGTTGTCAGTGAGCCAGGAGGAAGACCCATATAAGGCACCATTGATTGCTAGTAGCTAAACAGGAGCTATTCCAGGGGCAGGTCAGTGTGATGCCCTCTTGTCTATCTAGAGCCCGGGGAGTACAGGAACGGGCTCTGCTAGAATGCACGCATCCCACGAGAGGGGCAGGTGTGACCTTGGGTTTCCCTGAGCTACACACTAAAGAACAGAGAAGGAGGCTAAGCCTGGCAACATGGTTTCGTACCAAGAGCTAACTCACGTGACTTCTGGGAAACAGTACATGGACGAAGGGAAACGAAACAGGATGGCTGCAGTCATGCCAGTAGGTCGGAAATGGGCCTTCATGAAGCAATCGCAAAGCATACATATACTACATAATAACACATGATTATTCATTTGCATATACGGTTATATGGCACATAGTGGGCCAATCATAAGTACATATAATTCTAGATCCCTACAGATACAGCACAAGGAGCACAAAGCAGCCACAACCCAAGTGGTCCCGCCGACAGACACCATCCCCCCAGAAGAGCAGAGCCAGCCCAGAATGCAAAGACAAGAGCCCGTCAGGGAAGAGCAAGGCCGAAAAAGCAATGAGGCTGACATCAGCCTCACAAACCTCTGAGGCATCACCAGCTAAGGACTCAACTGTCACTAAAAATTCACGCAAAGCTAGGCGTGCAGTGTCTGTGCCCACTGAGGAGGTGTTGTATAGCAAGGGTACACATAGGAAGGGCACAGGCCCACATCCCCCCACCACATCAACTCCAAATCCAAGTCCAGTGAAGCAGGTGGAGGAGGGCACTGTAGGGGCCACCCCAGGCAAAGAGGCAAAGGAGGGCACTGTAAGTGGGACACCCAGCAAAGAGGCAAAGGAGGGCACTGGAAGTGTGACACCTGGCAAAGAGGCAAAGGAGGGCACTGTAAGTGGGACACCTGGCAAGCAGGGTAAGGTGGTCCAGAGGCGTAGCCAGATAAAGCGTTCCGCAGGATCCAGCACATCACCAGAGGGAGTGCCAGTGTCTGTACCAGATGCGGGACAGTTGGTGTGTGTACCTGTTGTGTCATCACCAGTTCCCTTTAACCCGAAGACAGGGAAGCCATTTCATATTCCCAAAAAGTGGAAGGGCACCCCTCCAACCTCTCCCACCCACACTGTGTCCCAGGTCTGCATGACTCCACCTCCACGTTCCACTATACCACCTGGTCCAAACAGCCCTCCAGCTTGCCAAATGACTGATAGCCCTACATCGCCTGCTTCTCTGTCTCCCCAGTCAAGTGTTCCTGCTGACCCCGACACACAGCCAGCTCCAAGTCCACCTGACAGCCAGATGTGAGTGGCAGTCCCCCTCATACACCCGTCTCTCATAGAGCCATGGAAGGGTAGAGTCAAACACACTCACTGTGCAGCTTCTCATGTCCTGACTCTGCACTTCTCCCTGGCCACTGGCCTTGTCGTTCACTGCTGCTCTCCCCTTGCCTGTGCAGCTTCTCATGTCCTGACTCTGCACTCTCCCTGGCCACTGCCCTTGTCGTTCACTGCTGTTCTGGCCTTGCCTGTGCAGCTTCCTATGTCCTGACTCTGCACTTCTCCCTGGCCACTGGCCTTGTCGTTCACTGATGCTCTCCCCTTGTCTGTGCAGCTTCTCATGTCCTGACTCTGCACTTCTCCCTGGCCACTGGCCTTGTCGTTCACTGCTGTTCTGGCCTTGCCTGTGCAGCTTCTCATGTCCTCACTCTGCACTTCTCCCTGGCCACTGGCCTTGTCGTTCACTGCTGTTCTGGCCTTGCCTGTGCAGCTTCTCGTGTCCTGACTCTGCCCTTCTCTCTGGCCACTGGCCTTGTTGTTCACTGCTGTTCTGGCCTTGCCTGTGCAGCTTCTCATGTCCTGACTCTGCACTTCTCCTTGGCCACAGGCCTTGTCGTTCACTGCTGCTCTCCCCTTGCATGGGCAGCTTCTCGTGTCCTGACTCTGAACTTCTCCCTGGCCACTGGCCTTGTTGTTCACTGCAGTTCAGGCCTTGCCTGTGCAGCTTCTCATGTCCTGACTCTGCACTTCTCCCAGGCCACTGGCCTTGTTGTTCACTGCTGCTCTCCCCTTGCCTGTGCAGCTTCTTATGTCCTGACTCTGCTCTTCTCCCTGGCCACTGGCCTTGTCGTTCACTGCTGCTCTCCCCTTGTCTGTGCAGCTTCTCATGTCCTGACTCTGCACTTCTCCCTGGCTACTGGCATTGTCGTTCACTGCTGTTCTGGCCTTGCCTGTGCAGCTTCTCATGTCCTGACTCTGCACTTCTCCCTGGCCGCTGGCCTTGTCGTTCACTGCTGTTCTGGCCTTGCCTGTGCAGGTTCTCATGCCCTGACTCTGCACTTCTCCCTGGCCGCGCCACTGGCCTTGTCATTCACTGCTGCTCTCCCCTTGCCTGTGCAGCTTCTCATGTCCTGACTCTGCACTTCTCCCTGGCCACTGGCCTTGTTGTTCACTGCTGTTCTAGCCTTGCCTGTGCAGCTTCTCATGTCCTGACTCTGCACTTCTCTCTGGCCACTGGCCTTTTCGTTCACTGCTGTTCTGGCCTTGCCTGTGCAGCTTCTCATGTCCTGACTCTGCACTTCTCCCTGGCCACTGGCCTTGTCGTTCACTGCTGTTCTGGCCTTGCCTGGGCAACCTCTCATGTACTTGCTGTGCCCCCTGCCCAGGACACTGGCCCTGTTTCTCTGCTGTGTTGTACTCTCACCTGTGCAGCCTCTCATGTACTTGCTGTTCCACCTGCCCTGAACACTGGCCTTGTTGCTTTGCTGTGTTGGAGTCTCCCCTGTGCCATGCCCACTGGCCTTCCTGTTTACAGTTTGCTTGTGCAGGATATCTTGCATTTGATCTGCATTTTGTACCTTGATCTTTTGTACAGTTGTTCTACTATCACATTTGTGCAATATGTGAATAAAGACAGTTACTCCTGTTGTCTGTTTTGTCAGTGCACTTGCTGATTAAATATCTTTTGGTGCGTGCATTTGGTTGCCTGTGCCCCATGCTCTATGTGTCACTTCAACATTGCCAAGCTCTTTGGCCGCATCACATTTTTGAACAGGGGTAACATGGTCTTCAGTCCATTCATACACTGATACTTGTGTTATCTGTATTGGCTCTTTTAGCTGTCATGCAGTTCTCTTTTGAGTGGTTTTGTGTTGTTGGCTACGTTGTTGCCATGTCAGGTTGGGGTTACACTGCCAGCACAGGGTGTGATGCTGTGCACAGGTTTGCAGGCAGGCTGGGCACTGTCATGATGTATGTGTGTAAATCCTGTATATGTGCCCAGCTATATATGTGTGTGGTCATCCTGTGTTGGCCATTAGTCCTGGTCCCCTGGCATACATGAGATGTGTGCTCTTGGGTGGTGAGGAGGTGTGCAGTGTGAAGGGTGTGACTTTGTAGTGGGTGTGGATGTGTGTGTGCCCCTGGATTGTGTTAGCCACACATGTGTTAGCCAGGAGTTGTGTGCCTGTTGTTTGGATTGTCCTGCCCTGTGTAAATGATTGTATGCACTTGTGTGAGCTGTCTGTTGTGCACTGTGCAGTATGTTGATGTGTCCATGCAGTTCTGTGTGTCTCCTCCTTGTTGTGTTGGTCACTTATGAGTGTGCAAAGTGTGTGACTTCCACATCAGTGTTGTGTTTGTTTGATCATCAATGTTTGTTGTGTGTGTTTGTGTAGACTGTGTGGCCCTGCTTCTCCTCACTGGCATTGTGTGTGACTTTCTCTTGCACTGCAGTCACTTGGTGGCTTTTCTCCTCCTGTACGGCATGGTGTGTGGTGTGATGCCATCCCCTATGTGTGACACTTGTGCCTAGCCATTGTGGGTCTGCATTCCCTCTATTTGTGTATGGTACACACCTCACATGTCTAATGCTGACATGCAAATCAGTTGATTTCGATGTCAGCTGTCCCCTTTGTTTACATGTGTATGTGCCTCCCCATCCCTTCATTTGTGACACTGCGCCTTGTGGTGCAGTTTTTGGGTCAAGAGTACTGTTCCACTCTGCACATGGCCACATTGGTTTATGTGTGATGTTCTTGTGCTATTCATCAGTGTGGATTGCCCTTGTGCACTTGGGCTGTGTGTGCTGCCCAGTGCTCTGGTGTAGCTGGTTGTGCTTTTGTATCCCAGAGTGGTACATCCTGTTGTTGTTGTGTTGGGTGTCTGCATGTTGGCTGTGGTGTAGCTTCACTTCCTGGGTGTGCTGTTGGTTTTGTGCTGTGCTGATTTGTGTTGTGTGTGTTGAGGTTGTGTCAGTCATGTCTGTGTGTAGCTGTTGTACTTGTTGTGCACACACTACTTGTTTTGCATACAGTGTTGTGGGTATGTGGGCTTAGCATTGCCTGATGTGCATCCCCTGATGTCCTGTGGTGTTTGCTTATTTGGGCTTTCATGTGCATGTGTGGTTTGTTTGATGTGGCAGTGTAGTTCTGTGCAGGTGCAATTCTTGTGTGATTTGTGGTATGTTGTGTGTGTTTTGTTGGCGAGTGATGATGTTGTGCAGTGATGTTGTGTTTGTACTCCCATTACCTTTCCATTTGGCTGGCAGGGTATGCCTGCTTCTTGTGGGATCTTGTGTGTGTTCCTGTGGTGATTGTGTGTAGTTTTGCGCAGGCATCTGTTCAGGCTACCCTGTGTGTGTGTTCTGTTTATGGATACACCCATGGTGTGTGTTTGTTTGTGTGTGTATGTGCTGGGAAGTATTGTTGTCAGCCTTCAGTGTGTGAGGCACAGGTGTTGTATGTTCCTTGTCAGCCACTCCTGCAGTGACTGTCTCCCTGGTTGTCTGTAGTGTGGTGCAGGGTGTGTATTGTGCTTGCTTGTTCCGGTGCTTGTTGCTGTGCATGGGGGTGCACAGGATGGGCACCTGGCCTGTGACTTGCTGGTGTGTGTTGATGTGTGGTTGGGGGTGGTGTGTCCCTGTGGTCCCTGTGCCCTGCCCATGTCTACTTGTGACCTTGCCTTGTGCATTGTGCGAATGTGTTGAACGCTGCGGTGACGTCACCGGGAGCATGACGTTGCTGCTAGTTCGCGGTCGATGTGTGTCCCGGATGCAGAGGGGTGACTTGTTGGCAGGTGGGTGATATAGGGTACCCTTGTGGATGTGGTGTGACGCCCAGCAGGGTGTCTGTGGTGGACTTGGACCGTGTGTCAGCCCATGTGTTGTGTGTTGTATTTGTGTATTAGTGTACCTGCAGCATCGTCCGCACGGCCAAGTTGATGGTAGTGCAGTAGCAGGTACATGACCGGATGCATATGTAGGGCTGGGTCCATGGCGTTCATGACCGGGTGGTGACGACAAGCTCTGTGCTATGGCGCTCTGCTATCGAGTTTCCGCCGTGTCTGGTTGAGCGGTGTCTCCGCTGCGGTGCGTCTGCCTGTTTGGGCCATCCTAATTATCCTCCAGCTCATCTTTGATCTATCCCCTTCTTCTCTCTCGGTCTCTAATTTCCAGTCAACTATGACATTTATCAGGGACTGGATGAACCACAACCATCTTAAACTGAACCCGGACAAAACCGAGCTGGTTCTCACTGGTGGTTCATCCAGCCCCTGGAACTCTCTTTTCTGGCCCCCCGCTCTTGGCCCGGCACCATCCCCCTCTACCACTGTCAAAACACTGGGTGTCAAAATCAATAATCAGCTCACTCTTCATTCACAAATCAGCTCTGTGGTTTCCTCCTGTTTCCTCACTCTCCGAACTATCCGCTCTGTCTCCCGTTTCTTCTCCCCCCAGGCACTAAAGATCATCATAGCCGCCCTGGTAATTTCGCGATTGGACTACGCCAACGCCCTCTATCATGGCATTCCAGCGTACAGCTTGCGCAGACTCCAAACCATCCAGAACCAGGCGGCTCGGTTGGTATACGGTCTTCCACGCTACCACCACTCCACTCCCCTTCTAAAGGAGCTCCATTGGCTCCCCGTGAAACAACGCTCCCTCTTTAAGATCGGATGCATGGTCTTTCAGGCCCGTCAGGGCACTGCCCCCGCCTTCATCTCCTCACTAGTCAAACCTTATGTCCCCGCAAGAGATCTCCGGTCTTCCTCCAAGTCTCTTCTCCAGATCCCCCGCTTCTCACGCAAAAAGTGGGGCGGGTCTAACTTCTCATTTCTGGCCCCCACTTTCTGGAACTCACTTCCAGACCATCTCCGCTCCGCATCCCACTACCTCTCCTTCCGTAGAGATCTGAAAACCTTCCTCTTCTGCCAGGCTTTCCCCGCCTAAACTTATCTCATTCTTTTCCTGGTCTTTCTCCCTCAGTTACTCAACCCCCAGCGCCAAGAAACCGCAAGGTGTACGCCGCGCTCTACAAATGTTTTAAATTAGAAATTAGAATTAATTTGTGGAGCGGTGCGGACGTCATTCCGCACATCGGTGAGTCTCCGTTGGCTACCACAGCCGCGGTGGCGGGCACACTTTGATGGAGGTGCGCGTCGCTCCGTGGCGGACCGGAAATGACCTATGTTTTGCTATTCTAATATGGCAGACGTGAGTTCCGCTGCTCGCGGGCGGAAAAAGGCGTTTTTCCGCCCCGTCAGCACCGCGGTGGTGCCACCGCCTGACATCCTAATAGACCCCTAGGTCTTCTTTTTCTGGTAAAAGTTATGTGAGGAAACTGATAACACAGACTGATGAAACAGTCAGGGCCAGGCCCCCTTAACATAACATCTGATACACCATTGTAAAATGTTGTTTTTATGGCCGCTGTCTGTCCCAAAGTTAGGACAAAATATGGATGAAAATTAAACATCACTTAAGAAAAAGTACTACACTGTATTAGAGATGTATGTCATTGTTACTCAGTTATTAATCTGGATATAAATATTGTGATCCCGAGATTATATTAATATTACGCTATAAGACGCCAGCTTGAAGGAGTGCCTGGACTGATCCACCATGAGGGTCTATTATACAATTCAAAATTCTTGCTACAACTAGTTTGAGTTTTAAAGAATTCATAGATGCTACCATTGGCAATGAGTCTAGGCCCCAACTTTTTCTACAAAACAATGTACCCCATACTTCTACAATTTCCTGTTGACTCTTGGAGGAAGGGTGTGTATCTAAAAAGGGAATAACTCACATAACTCTCCAGACAACATATCGGCTACATTCTACAGAGTCTATTGCCACATTGATTCTTTAAAGATGGATGCCTCAACTGATAGATCTAATTCCAAATAGATTTGTTTTACCTTGTTTTGTAGCTTTGCCTGACAGCTATTATCCGATCAACCTAGATTAGTCATTTATTTAAGTGCTGTACACGTAACTTTCCCTGGAATTCAAGGGGGCCCTTGCAAACATCTTGCTGACAGAGCACTAGAAGGCATCACCACTGACTCTACTTTAATGCTAGTGCCAGTGGGAAGTACCCCTATTGCTTCAGTAAATTTCCAATCTGTCAAATCTAGGGCTGTTTTGATAGTGAGCGGGAATGTATAAGCCTTAGAGTTGAAACTGTCTGATAGCGGCTAGAGCCTCTTTATAGACATTCTTGATTTCTGCTTCCTATTGGAAACATAGGCCACTAAAGTGTACTATAGATTAGACTACATGGACTTCCAAATCTCAGGTGTAAATGCAGGGACAGGCAGGCCCTCCGGTGGACTATTTATATGGGTGACAACATCTTTCTTGTGATATCAAGCAAATATCAACCTGATCACTAGACTTGCTGGCAGTAAAACATATTTTAAAAAATTTGAAGCCTCTTCTTTCAATTAATATATATATATTTGAGGCACCAACAAGTCAACTGAATCAGCAACATTACATCGTTTTCATAGCTTTTTAACCAGGCACAGTATAGATTTTCTATTCTTAATAGGAGCAATTTTTAACACAAAACATTCTCCAAGTTGCATAGAGAGGTTAGAAGAGACGAGGATGACCATTGGGGTATCTGGGAATCAGCAGCTCCCTTTAGAACTTGCTTCACTAGGTCCACCCTGCAATTGGGTAATATCTCACTATCTCATAAACACTGCAGGAGCAACAGCTATTTCCCTTCAGGTGTAAACATGGCACCAATCTTTAAGAGAGGCCCCAGTAGGAGCGACATTGACTACATGTTGGAGTTGGCCCTTTTTGAAGGGTAATCCCCAAATGTTTTGCTTCTTCCTCCTCTTTTTTCCTGACCTGTGTTTGTTGGCTATAGGACTCTGGACACTTTACAACTGCTGCTGATCAATGCTAAAGTGCATATGCTCTCTGTATAAATGGTTATTGTGATTGGTTATCCATGATTGGCATATTTGTTTTACCAATAGGTCCCTAGTAGAGTGGACTAGGTGTGCCAGGGCTGGTAAATCAAATGCTACTATTGGGCTTGTAGCACTGATTGTGCCACCCACATGAGTAGCCCTGAAAAAATGTTTTATGCCTGCCAGTGTGGTGCCTGTGCGCAGTTTGTTAACTGCCATGTCGACTTGGCAAGTGAATCCACTTGTCAGGCCCTACCCTTCCCTTCCCTTTTCTTACATATAGGGCACCCCTATGGTAGGCCCAAGGTACTCCCTGGACAGGGTGCAGTGTATGTGAAAGGTAGGAAATGTACTGGTGTGTGTAACATGTCCTGATAGTGAAATACTGCCAATTTCGTGTTTCACTATTGAAAGGCTATCTTGCCCCATTGGACAGAATGGAGAATGCTTTGTAACGTTTTACAAGCATATATTCCCACAGGGATAAGATTGAAAAATGGAGTTTAGTATCCCTGAACTCAGGATTTAATAACACATCTAGACCTGACCTGCATTTGAAGTGGTGGGAGGAGTAACACCTGTAACTGAATAGGGCTGTGCCTCCCTTCCACAATGCTGGCTCCACCCCCCTGTGGTGGGTCTGTAGCCAAGGCTCACACTGACAATGGATGTTTTTGTGCACTTGCACAGTGCCCCCCAGAAGTGGTTTGAACTGGGTTCAGAGCCCCTTGCACAAAGAGAACAAAGACATTTTGGGGTATAAGTATCAGACCCAAAACCCCAGACTTTAAATCATTCCTGGAATTCAAGAGGAACCTTTGCCAAGGAGAAGAGCTGGAGAGACTTAGGAGAAGTGCGACCCTTGCTGCACGTCTGGGGTTGGCCTGCAGTTGCTATTTCTGCCAAGGAAAGGAGAAGGACTTTAATGTGTGCTGTGTCCCCTGCTTGAAGGAGATCTCAAAGGGCCTGAAGTGAGCTGGCCTCCTGTTCTGAAGTCTCAGGGGCACAAGACTTCACCCCAGCTCCTCTGAACTCTGCTACTGTGAGTTATCACCTGCCAAGAGGTGCTTGTGCCAGTTTTGCGTTTCTGGAGGTTGTTTCTGATGTTTGGGAGCTGGAAGCAAGAAGAAACTCTAAGAACTACAGAAATCGATGCATCGTGGGATCCCGGCTGAAGAAGACTGACACAGCGCCGCTCGCCAGCACCGCTGCGATCACCACCGCATCCCCGATTTCCGTGCATTGTACCTGTGCGGCAAGTTCTTCTGGCGCATCACCCGCAGACCGGAACCGTCACGAAGAATCAACGCATCACTCCCCATTCAGACCGGATTCGACGCTTCTCTTCCTCTGCATGCAGCGAGACTGTTAGATCACCTTCCCAAGGTCTCACGAGTGTCGCATCTTTTTGTTTTCTGACGCTGCAGCTGTTTGGCTTGTGAACTTTGACGCATCTACAGGTACTTTCGTGAAAAGTCACGCATCCATAGTTTTCTATGGTACAAGTTCTTGGAACCTTTTGAAAGTCATATTTTTACCTGTGTATGTTGGATTTTTGTCGGTTTGGTCCTTGTTTAGTTTAGATAAAGATATTTTATTTTTCTAAACTGGTGTGATGTCCATTTGTGGTGTTTTCACTTTGTTGCTGTGAGTGTTGGTACAGATACTTTACAGATTGCCTTTGGGATAAGCCTGTCTGCTCGTGCCAAGCTACCAAGGGTGTGAGCAGGCGTTATCTAAAATGTGTATCCCCCTTACCCTGACTGGAAGCAAGGGTCCCTATTTGGAGAAAAGTACCTACCTCTCCCAACTAGATACCTCTATTACTAACACTACATGTTAATAGAAGTATGACTTTGGGGGAGGGGGGTGATTGATGATCAGGGCTCTTGCATATAGACAGGAGGTACATAGAGCCCAAAGTAGGTCTTGGACACCCTGGACTCACTGGCGTGGAACCAATGCTGCTACTAATAAAGTTGGAATCCAATTAGGCCATTCACTGTAGAGAAGGCAGCAGGAAAATCCTTTTATTATCTGCTCAGCTGAGGGGGTAGGGTTCCAGCATTGGCTCGGGTGCAGGAACTTGGCAAGAGGCTCATTAGAAGACTTATGCTGCCTTCTACATTCAGCATTATATCCCCAGGCCTCTGTTTGGTTATTCCCGACTGACTCAAGATAGTCTTGCTGTGGACCCGTCCTACAGAAAATTTAAGTGTTGACAGGTTCACCAATATGACCACCAATGTTACTTCTTGTGATAGCTGCACTGGCATAAATCCTCACTCTAATTCATGTCATAAATCAACCTGAAACATTCTTGGCAAACAAAGGATATTTGACAGGTTAATCTGCCTGATGCCACATAATTGATTTCACTACCATTTTAGCACTGATTTGTAAGGAAGCCAAACCATTCCAGGCTGAAGGTGCTCATTAAGCAATGACTAACACAATCAGTCTGAGTATAGGGGTGTGTTCGTGTCTATTGCAGCCTGGTGTGCAGTTTTACACTGCTGTTATAACCCCACAAAATATTCCCCTTGCTAGGCCCAAACCTTTCTTTTTAATACATATAAGTCACCACTAGGGTAGGCCCTGGAGGACCAGAGAGGAGGCTGCAGTATATTTAAATAGGGCATGCACTCTCAAGTTTTACATGTCCTGGTAGTGAAAAACTCTTAGATTTGTTTTTGAGTACTGCAAGGCCTACCTCTCCCATAGGATAACATTGGGTTACCTTGTTGCATTTAATAAGCTGTAACTTCCAAATGGGAACAGGACCCCATTTATGTTTGTTATCTTTGGAATTGTAATGAAAAATCCTAACTTATCGTGAAGTCGGATTTAAAATTACAATTTTGAAAATGCTACTTTTAGAAGTTGGCATATTCTTGCCTTACTGACACTGGCCTTCACACGAACCTATTTAGAAAGTCAACTGACAGGAACAGCCTCCTCCTCTACCAGAGCCATCACCCCAAATCCTTGAGGGACAACCTCCCTTTTGGTCAGTTCCTACGCATTAGAAGGAACAGTATCACCTTAGCAGACTACAAAACAGAGGGCCTGACTCCACAACACAACCTACTAGACAGAGGCTACCCCACCCGTAAAATTAAAAATTTTTATAAGCGGGCTATGAACAACCCGAGGGAAAGCCTACTGCAAAGGAGGGACAGGGACAATTCATATGTGACTTCCTTTACGTGTAAATCCAACCAGATCAGGAAGACCATCAATAGACACTGGGGAATAGTCTTTACAACAACAAAAAGAACTTGAGGGTCTTTTTCTCAACACTTTGTAGACCCTCAAGTTCTTTTTGTTGTTGTAATGTAGTTCAATAGGGGTATGAACTTGACAGGTCTGTAAACATTGTCCCCTGGACCCTTCCTTAATAGTTGCATTCCTACTGGGGAATAGTCAACACCGGTAACCTTACCATTCCCAAACCAAGATTTGCTTTTAAACGCACCGCTAACGTGAAAGACACACTGGTCCACACTAGACCTAGGACTAGGGAAGCGAATATGCAGAGGACCCTCTGGAACCTGCCACCAGTGGTGGGCCACTATCCCTGCGGCGGTTGTACGATGTGTACTCAGACTGCTCCCTACAAAGAGATTAAGTTGTCTGACACCTTCATGTGGCAACTTAGAAGGCACAGTAATTGCAACTCTACCAAATGCATTTACCTTATCATATGTCCCTGTGATATGAAATACGTGGGCATGACTATGAGACATGTGAAACAAAGAATAATTGAACATAAGAGCAACATCAGATGCCAAAAGGTCACCACTAAATTGTACACACACTTCAGAGAACATAGCCACACACCAGATAGCCTTAAGTGGCTTGTCCTGGAGACACATCAGACTATTACTCAGAAAGCATTATTCAGAATTGAGAAGAGATGGGTACACCGCCTCAATACTGACACTGACGGTTTGAACGACAGTATACCATGGGCTGCACTTAATAACTGATTTTGCCCGTATCTATATGGCAAGCTCGTGCTGGGACTTCCCCGGGTCCACTGTATATCCATTCACAGATCCAGCCTCCAGCACTCATTTAAGGTTACTGTTACCCTAGACACCTACGTGTAACCTTGAGTCTGGATGCAGGTGGACATCACCCCTCACTCCTGAGCATCCTATATGCAACATATAGACACATGAGGGATCAACAATAGATGGTGATCCTTAGACGATGCCTATGAGGAACCCGCCACATTATACACCCGTTACCCGCACGTTACGGGGCAACACGCTTTGCGACCTTGGATTCTGCTTAAAGATCCACGGACATCGGGAACAACCCCCCCTTCTTTGTGCCCCTGTGCACTTACCATGATCTATACATAATACTGAAAAGCTAAGCAAACTGGCTATCTCTTACCAGCTGTTGATAAATGGCCACAAAGCATTCTTTAACCTAGGCGATGCACCTTTCCAATATGGCCCACACACACCACGTCACTATGGGGTAATTGTGTGACTGAGCTGCCGGTTTCCATGACTATCTACACGCACCGTGATGGCGCAGCGTCGCTCCTCCATGGCCGCAATCTACTCAGGATATAACAGAGTCTTGGCGTTCGGAGGCTCGGAACCGGATCTCCTTTGGCAGCGGTCTAGGTAGGAGGCGTCGTCCCCATTGTGGGCAGGTAAGTGTTGGGGCTATATGTGGCGAGGCACTGCATCCATGGTGCCCCGGTTTGAGCAACTCTTCGATACCGCTATGCGCGGGAGTAGGATGCTGCCGAGGGGTTGACTGTTGGTTTGGATGTGTACGTGTGTTTTGCTGTCCTTTGGGTAGGAGCGCCTGCCGGCTTTTGTGACTATATGTATCAGCGCCTACCTTATGCTGGTTTTCAGGAGGCTTCAGGATTCAAGCAAGTCGGGCCGAAGACAGTTGTAATGACAGAAACCGGTCCCCGGAAGCTTGGTCCTTTCCAGTAAAAGAATTGGCTTGGTAGTTTGGTCTGCCCTGTTCCCATGATGCACTGGGCCAGGGTCAGACTAATTTGCATGTAGCCAGGTTCTGAGCTGGGATGGTGCAGTGAGCTAAAAAACGGTGATGGATCAAGCCCTGATATGTTGACTGGGTAGGAGTGTTCTGCTTAATTCAGATACTCTGTCCATCACCACCCCCTTTTTGAATCGTTTTGGCCACTATGAGTGTGGAAGGGTATGCTCAGACATGAGTCCCTTGCTCACTGCACCATCAGGATTCAAGCAAGCCGGGCCGAAGACGGTTGTAATGCCAGAAACCGGTCCCCGGAAGCTTGGTCCTTTCCAGTAAAAGAATTGGCTTGGTAGTTTGGTCTGCCCTGTTCCCATGATGCACTGGGCCAGGGTCAGACTAATTTGCATGTAGGCAGGTTCTGAACTGGGATGGTGCAGTGAGCT
The DNA here is from genome assembly GCF_964263255.1 of Lissotriton vulgaris. NCBI lineage: Eukaryota > Metazoa > Chordata > Amphibia > Caudata > Salamandridae > Lissotriton > Lissotriton vulgaris. The sequence continues at coordinate 1,434,707,061 of NC_141685.1, forward strand.
AAAAAACGGTGATGGATCAAGCCCTAATCTGTTGACTGGGTAGGAGTGTTCTGCTTAATTCAGATACTCTGTGCATCACCACCCCCTTTTTGAATCGTTTTGGCCACTATGAGTGTGGAAGGGTATGCTCAGACATGAGTCCCTTGCTCACTGCACCATCAGGATTCAAGCAAGCCGGGCCGAAGACGGCTGTAATGCCAGAAACAGGTCCCCGGAAGCTTGGTCCTTTCCAGTAAAAGAATTGGCTTGGTAGTTTGGTCTGCCCTGTTCCCATGATGCACCGGGCCAGGGTCAGACTAATTTGCATGTAGCCAGGTTCTGAACTGGGATGGTGCAGTGAGCTAAAAAATGGTGATGGATCAAGCCCTGATCTGTTGACTGGGTAGGAGTGTTCTGCTTAATTCAGATACTCTGTCCATCACCACCCCCTTTTTGAATCGTTTTGGCCACTATGAGTGTGGAAGGGTATGCTCAGACATGAGTCCCTTGCTCACTGCACCATCAGGATTCAAGCAAGCCGGGCCGAAGACGGCTGTAATGCCAGAAACCGGTCCCCGGAAGCTTGGTCCTTTCCAGTAAAAGAATTGGCTTGGTAGTTTGGTCTGCCCTGTTCCCATGATGCACTGGGCCAGGGTCAGACTAATTTGCATGTAGGCAGGTTCTGAACTGGGATGGTGCAGTGAGCTAAAAAACGGTGATGGATCAAGCCCTGATCTGTTGACTGGGTAGGAGTGTTCTGCTTAATTCAGATACTCTGTCCATCACCACCCCCTTTTTGAATCGTTTTGGCCACTATGAGTGTGGAAGGGTATGCTCAGACATGGGTCCCTTGCTCACTGCACCATCAGGATTCAAGCAAGCCGGGCCGAAGACAGCTGTAATGCCAGAAACCGGTCCCCGGAAGCTTGGTCCTTTCCAGTAAAAGAATTGGCTTGGTAGTTTGGTCTGCCCTGTTCCCATGATGCACTGGGCCAGGGTCAGACTAATTTGCATGTAGCCAGGTTCTGAACTGGGATGGTGCAGTGAGCTAAAAAACGGTGATTGATCAAGCCCTGATCTGTTGATTGGGTAGGAGTGTTCTGCTTAATTCAGATACTCTGTCCATCACCACCCCCTTTTTGAATTGTTTTGGCCACTATGAGTGTGGAAGGGTATGCTCAGACATGAGTCCCTTGCTCACTGCACCATCAGGATTCAAGCAAGCCGGGCCGAAGACGGCTGTAATGCCAGAAACCGGTCCCCGGAAGCTTGGTCCTTTCCAGTAAAAGAATTGGCTTTGTAGTTTGGTCTGCCCTGTTCCCATGATGCACTGGGCCAGGGTCAGACTAATTTGCATGTAGCCAGGTTCTGAACTGGGATGGTGCAGTGAGCTAAAAACAGTGATGGATCAAGCCCGGATCTGTTGACTGGGTAGGAGTGTTCTGCTTAATTCAGATACTCTGTCCATCACCACCCCCTTTTTGAATCGTTTTGGCCACTATGAGTGTGGAAGGGTATGCTCAGACATGAGTCCCTTGCTCACTGCACCATCAGGATCCAAGCAAGCCGGGCCGAAGACGGCTGTAATGCCAGAAACCGGTCCCCGGAGGCTTGGTCCTTTCCAGTAAAAGAATTGGCTTGGTAGTTTGGTCTGCCCTGTTCCCATGATGCACTGGGCCAGGGTCAGACTAATTTGCATGTAGTCAGGTTCTGAACTGGGATGGTGCAGTGAGCTAAAAAACGGTGATGGATCAAGCCCTGATCTGTTGACTGGGTAGGAGTCTTCTGCTCAATTCAGATACTCTGTCCATCACCACCCCCTTTTTGAATCGTTTTGGCCACTATGAGTGTGGAAGGGTATGCTCAGACATGAGTCCCTTGCTCACTGCACCATCAGGATTCAAGCAAGCCGGGCCGAAGACGGCTGTAATGCCAGAAACCGGTTCCCGGAAGCTTGGTCCTTTCCAGTAAAAGAATTGGCTTGGTAGTTTGGTCTGCCCTCCTACCATGATGCACTGGGCCAGGGTCAGACTAATTTGCATGTAGCCAGGTTCTGAACTGGGATGGTGCAGTGAGCTAAAAAACGGTGATGGATCAAGCCCTGATCTGTTGACTGGGTAGGAGTGTTCTGCTTAATTCAGATACTCTGTCCATCACCACCCCCTTTTTTAATCGTTTTGGCCGCTATGAGTGTGGAAGGGTATGCTCAGACATGAGTCCCTTGCTCACTGCACCATCGGGATTCAAGCAAGCCGGGCCGAAGACGGCTGTAATGCCAGAAACAGGTCCCCGGAAGCTTGGTCCTTTCCAGTAAAAGAATTGGCTTGGTAGTTTGGTCTGCCCTGTTCCCATGATGCACTGGGCCAGGGTCAGACTAATTTGCATGTAGCCAGGTTCTGAACTGGGATGGTGCAGTGAGCTAAAAAACGGTGATGGATCAAGCCCTGATCTGTTGACTGGGTAGGAGTGTTCTGCTTAATTCAGATACTCTGTCCATCACCACCCCCTTTTTGAATCGTTTTGGCCACTATGAGTGTGGAAGGGTATGCTCAGACATGAGTCCCTTGCTCACTGCACCATCAGGATTCAAGCAAGCCGGGCCGAAGACGGCTGTAATGCCAGAAACCGGTCCCCGGAAGCTTGGTCCTTTCCAGTAAAAGAATTGGCTTGGTAGTTTGGTCTGCCCTGTTCCCATGATGCACTGGGCCAGGGTCAGACTAATTTGCATGTAGGCAGGTTCTGAACTGGGATGGTGCAGTGAGCTAAAAAACGGTGATGGATCAAGCCCTGATCTGTAGACTGGGTAGGAGTGTTCTGCTTAATTCAGATACTCTGTCCATCACCACCCCCTTTTTGAATCGTTTTGGCCACTATGAGTGTGGAAGGGTATGCTCAGACATGATTCCCTTGCTCACTGCACCATCAGAATTCAAGCAAGCCGGGCCGAAGACGGCTGTAATGCCAGAAACCGGTCCCCGGAAGCTTGGTCCTTTCCAGTAAAAGAATTGGCTTGGTAGTTTGGTCTGCCCTGTTCCCATGATGCACTGGGCCAGGGTCAGACTAATCTGCATGTAGCCAGGTTCTGAACTGGGATGGTGCAGTGAGCTAAAAAACGGTGATGGATCAAGCCCTGATCTGTTGACTGGATAAGAGTGTTCTGCTTAATTCAGATACTCTGTCCATCACCACCCCCTTTTTGAATCGTTTTGGCCACAATGAGTGTGAAAGGGTATGCTCAGACATGGGTCCCTTGCTCACTGCACCATCAGGATTCAAGCAAGCCGGGCCGAAGACAGCTGTAATGCCAGAAACCGGACCCGGAAGCTTGGTCCTTTCCAGTAAAAGAATTGGCTTGGTAGTTTGGTCTGCCCTGTTCCCATGATGCACTGGGCCAGGGTCAGACTAATTTGCATGTAGCCAGGTTCTGAACTGGGATGGTGCAGTGAGCTAAAAAACGGTGATTGATCAAGCCCTGATCTGTTGACTGGGTAGGAGTGTTCTGCTTAATTCAGATACTCTGTCCATCACCACCCCCTTTTTGAATCGTTTTGGCCACTATGAGTGTGGAAGGGTATGCTCAGACATGAGTCCCTTGCTCACTGCACCATCAGGATTCAAGCAAGCCGGGCCGAAGACGGCTGTAATGCCAGAAACCGGTCCCCGGAAGCTTGGTCCTTTCCAGTAAAAGAATTGGCTTTGTAGTTTGGTCTGCCCTGTTCCCATGATGCACTGGGCCAGGGTCAGACTAATTTGCATGTAGCCAGGTTCTGAACTGGGATGGTGCAGTGAGCTAAAAAACAGTGATGGATCAAGCCCTGATCTGTTGACTGGGTAGGAGTGTTCTGCTTAATTCAGATACTCTGTCCATCACCACCCCCTTTTTTAATCGTTTTGGCCACTATGAGTGTGGAAGGGTATGCTCAGACATGAGTCCCTTGCTCACTGCACCATCAGGATTCAAGCAAGCCGGGCCGAAGACGGCTGTAATGCCAGAAACCGGTCCCCGGAAGCTTGGTCCTTTCCAGTAAAAGAATTGGCTTGGTAGTTTGGTCTGCCCTGTTCCCATGATGCACTGGGCCAGGGTCAGACTAATTTGCATGTAGTCAGGTTCTGAACTGTGATGGTGCAGTGAGCTAAAAAACGGTGATGGATCAAGCCCTGATCTGTTGACTGGGTAGGAGTGTTCTGCTTAATTCAGATACTCTGTCCATCACCACCCCCTTTTTGAATCGTTTTGGCCACTATGAGTGTGGAAGGGTATGCTCAGACATGAGTCCCTTGCTCACTGCACCATCAGGATTCAAGCAAGCCGGGCCGAAGACGGCTGTAATGCCAGAAACCGGTTCCCGGAAGCTTGGTCCTTTCAAGTAAAAGAATTGGCTGGGTAGTTTGGTCTGCCCTGTTACCATGATGCACTGGGCCAGGGTCAGACTAATTTGCATGTAGCCAGGTTCTGAACTGGGATGGTGCAGTGAGCTAAAAAACGGTGATGGATCAAGCCCTGATCTGTTGACTGGGTAGGAGTGTTCTGCTTATTTCAGATACTCTGTCCATCACCACCCCCTTTTTGAATCGTTTTGGCCACTATGAGTGTGGAAGGGTATGCTCAGACATGAGTCCCTTGCTCACTGCACCATCAGGATTCAAGCAAGCCGGGCCGAAGATGGCTGTAATACCAGAAACCGGTCCCCGGAAGCTTGGTCCTTTCCAGTAAAAGAATTGGCTTGGTAGTTTGGTCTGCCCTGTTCCCATGATGCACTGGGCCAGGGTCAGACTAATTTGCATGTAGGCAGGTTCTGAACTGGGATGGTGCAGTGAGCTAAAAAACGGTGATGGATCAAGCCCTGATCTGTTGACTGGGTAGGAGTGTTCTGCTTAATTCAGAAACTCTGTCCATCACCACCCCCTTTTTGAATCGTTTTGGCCACTATGAGTGTGGAAGGGTATGCTCAGACATGAGTCCCTTGCTCACTGCACCATCAGGATTCAAGCAAGCCGGGCCGAAGACGGCTGTAATGCCAGAAACCGGTCCCCGGAAGCTTGGTCCTTTCCAGTAAAAGAATTGGCTTGGTAGTTTGGTCTGCCCTGTTCCCATGATGCACTGGGCCAGGGTCAGGCTAATTTGCATGTAGCCAGGTTCTGAACTGGGATAGTGCAGTGAGCTAAAAAACGGTGATGGATCAAGCCCTGATCTGTTGACTGGGTAGGAGTGTTCTGCTTAATTCAGATACTCTGTCCATCACCACCCCCTTTTTGAATCGTTTTGGCCACTATGAGTGTGGAAGTGTATGCTCAGACATGAGTCCCTTGCTCACTGCACCATCAGGATTCAAGCAAGCCGGGCCGAAGACGGCTGTAATGCCAGAAACCGGTCCCCGGAAGCTTGGTCCTTTCCAGTAAAAGAATTGGCTTGGTAGTTTGGTCTGCCCTGTTCCCATGATGCACTGGGCCAGGGTCAGACTAATTTGCATGTAGGCAGGTTCTGAACTGGGATGGTGCAGTGAGCTAAAAAACGATGATGGATCAAGCCCTGATCTGTTGACTGGGTAGGAGTGTTCTGCTTAATTCAGATACTCTGTCCATCACCACCCCCTTTTTGAATCATTTTGGCCACTATGAGTGTGGAAGGGTATGCTCAGACACGAGTCCCTTGCTCACTGCACCATCAGGATTCAAGCAAGCCGGGCCGAAGACGGCTGTAATGCCAGAAACCGGTCCCCGGAAGCTTGGTCCTTTCCAGTAAAAGAATTGGCTTGGTAGTTTGGTCTGCCCTGTTCCCATGATGCACTGGGCCAGGGTCAGACTAATTTGCATGTAGCCAGGTTCTGAACTGGGATGGTGCAGTGAGCTAAAAAATGGTGATGGATCAAGCCCTGATCTGTTGACTGGGTAGGAGTGTTCTGCTTAATTCAGATACTCTGTCCATCACCACCCCCTTTTTGAATCGGTTTTCAGGAGGCGTCAGCTAAATACTGGCCGTGCACCCGTTACCCAGATGGGACACGTGACTATAAGTGGCTATATGGGCTTTGCGGCGTCCCCTGCCCCTGGACTATACCAGGCCGTGTTTCTCCACCTATTCATCCTCATGTTTTTATATATATGCAATGACATGTATATTTACCGCTCAGGCGCAACATCTCCTTGGTATTCTGGTATTCCTATTGATGCCTACCTCGACTACCACACTGATTGCAGGTATTTACTTTGGCATATAACTAACACCATAACACTCGACTGTAAGGGGACATATCTGTCCACTCTCTTTCCCCTTCAAGGGCATTTACTTTGAGGTGCCTAGTCGCCATAGTTGGATCTGTTGAAGCACCCACATCTACCATTACGGGTGAGTCGCAATCTTCCAACTAGACCTGAATACATTAAGTCTATGTGATTTTCCATCCTAGAAATCGCTACCAGTCATTTGTTTTTAACCTTTGTACTTATTGTTTTTAATTGGTACTTTACACCACTGCTACAAACTGTGTAGCTGGCGTCCCAGAGCCTCTCCTCTTGGATAGTTGATACACATTGAGTGACCGGTCTTTGGATGACTTTTCCTCCTTGTCTCTTTGTCATCCACTGCAGGTCTCTACAAGATGATACCCGGCACACAACATCTTTAGCTAATAGGGAAGAATCCCCGCTCGTGTAGATAGTTCACTCTGGTCCTGATGAAATGCTTAGTGATTCATTACACGCATTAGCATGAAACATGTCGACCATCACCACACAGAGTAGGTTGCTGCTTCCACAGACTCTTTAGCCTGCGAAGTAACCACTCTGCTTGTTTTTAATAAGGTGGGTTACCACGCTATTAAAAGTACCTTGTGGACTACCCAACCTTTTTTAACCACTTACACACATCTACACCTCTCACCTCTCCCTTTAGGGCCCTCACCCCCACTGCACCATACGGCTGGAATAAAAGATCCCCGTCAACGAGCCCCTTTATGGGTGCCCGTCGGGTATTGCACCGCCGACCCCACGAGGGGCAAGGCCATATGATGAAGCATGGCACCTAGCTTGCTGGGTGTGTGAAGCCTCTATATTCCTAATAGGAGGATCCCCATCCTGTGTGTCTTCACTCACGTGCATTTTCAACTGTCATTTTGTTTTCTTCTACTAGGGGAACTGTGTACCTTTCATTGGTATTATATTCTTGCCTTAGACATTTGGTGTCTGCAGTCTGACTCTCAGTCACATGACTGGGTGTAGTTGACAGTTTGGCTTTGTGCATTCCTCCTAGACAGTCAAACGCAATAGGTGTGCCTCGATGGGCCAATACTGGCAGAATGGAAGGGAGGAGCTGGACATAACCCCACTTACACTTGAATAGGCGTAGTTCTGTCTCCACACAAATGACTGCATACCTCCCTGTAGTTAGTCTGGAGCCAGTGCAAGGAAGGCAGGACACATGTGCACTTCAAAGGCTTGCCTCTAGAAGCTTCTCCCACTTCAAAGGCAGGACTGGGTATACATATTGGACCTCAGATTCCAACACTTCAGTACACCTCTGGACCTGTGGATACTCTGCCAGGAAGAAAGACTGTTGTGCTGCTGACATGACTACCACTCTGTTTGACTGCTGCTCTGAAAGACAGCAGGAATGCTGTGCTGATTTGCTGCCCTCTTACCAGGGTGAGAAGCACTAGACCTGCGCCTGTTGAAACCAAGATCCCAGAGGTACTCCAAGGGCTGGTTGGCTGGCCTCCTGACTTGAGCCTCAGGAATAGAAGGCTTCAACAAGGTGAACCCCAGCACCTGGACTCTGCCATCTGTTAATCTACCCTGACAAATGGTGCCACCCTAGACCCTCGGAGGTGGGCCTAAGGTCCTATCCCTGCCTAAGTGGACCCCTAGAACCGATGCATCACCTCTGCTGCACTGCGTAACCCTGAGCAGAACCAATACATCGCCTCTGGTGCATGGAATACCCTGTCACAAAGATTCACATTGCATACTCATTAGAACCACCATTGTGCAACACATCCTTGGTAAAGGTTCTTGTGTCCCTTGTCGACAGCAGCCTCAACAATGATTCCGAACTCTCAGCTTCTCAGAACCAACACATAGCCCGACTTCCCAACGGACCCTAAAAGTTGGGCTTTGCATCGCATGCTCTCGTTGATGGGATCCTCAATGATGATTCAGGCTCCAGCACCGCATCCTCGCCGCATCTTGGAAGTGATGCATTGGATTGACTGACCTTGAGGTTGATCCCCACAGCGCTCCGCAGAATTTAAGGTACTTTGTTCTATGGGCCTAACTAGGTCCCTATAGCCAGCACATGCTCCATTACAATTGGCCTGAACTTGCGACTTTGGCCCGATGCAACCAGATAATTAGAGGGTTTTATTGGAGCTATTGTCATTGAAATCTTTACATTTGCATATCTCAGGTTCTACTGATTAGATTTTTGTTGTTGTGGTCTTGTTTAATTTATTTAAAATAATTCTATTTTTCTAATCTGTTGTGGGATCCTTTTTGTGTAGTGTTTTCAATTTATTACAGTTTTAAGTGTTGCACAAATACTTTACACATTGACTCTAAGGTAAGTCTGACTGCTCTGTGCCAAGCTCCCTCTGGTAGAACAGGTTAATTTAGGGTTGGCTTGTGCCTCGGCCTGACAAGGATTGTGGTTGCTGCTTTGCCAAGGCTCATACCCCAGTCAAGCAACAACCTAGTGTTTTACAAGATGCATACACATTCATGAATTAATGAATCAATCAGGATTTAGGTGATGGTCCAGATTTGCATGCGGAGGCTGTTCCAGGTCTTTGCTGCGATGTGGGAGAAGGAGCGTCCTCCACTTCTGTTTTGGTAGATGCAGGGAGTATGGGCAAGTGAAAGGGAGGTGGAGCGTAATCTTCTTGACGGTTCATGAAAGTTCAGGCAGTGGTTAATGCAGGCTGTCCTTGGTTGTGTAAAGCCTGGTTTGTGTGGGTCAGCAGCTTGAATAGTCATCTCTTCTGTACAGGGAGCCTATGGAGTTGCCTGAGGTGGGGTGTGATGTGGGTTTGCCGTAGAAGACCAAGAATGAGCCTGGCTTCAGCATTCTGTATGGTCTAAGGTCTCTGTAGAAGGTGTTCAGCGATTCCTATGTAAAGGGTGTTGCCATAGTCCAGTCAGCTAGTGATGAGGCCCTGTGTCATGGCGTGTCTTGTGTGGAGAGGTAGCTATTTGAAAATCTTCACTAGCATGTACAGAGTGAGGAAGCAGTTGGAGGACATTGCGTTGATCTATGATTTCATGGTGAGCTTATTATCAATGATGATTCTGAGGTTTCTTGGGTGGACAGACAGAGTGGGTGCTGGTCCTAGGTCTGATGGCCACCAGAGGTCAATACATGTGTTGCTGCTGTTGCCAAAGATCAGTACTTCTGTATTGTCTGTGTTCAGCTGCAGGCAGATGTTCTTCTTCCAGTTGGTGAGGCTTATCATGCATCTGTGGAAGTTGTTTCTGATGATGGTTGGTCGTCGGTGAGTGAAAGTATAAGTTGGGTGTCCTCTGCATGCAAAAGTTTGTTGAGACCGTGGAATCTGAAGATGTTGGCCAGCAGGGCCATATATGTGTTGAAGAGTGTGGGGCTTAGGGATGAGCCATGGGGTACACCACAAGTGATCTTCTAGGGTTTGGAGATGAAAGGTGGGAGCTGGATCCTCTGGCTTCTTCTAGTGAGAAAGGAAGTGATCCATCTGAGCATGTATCCTTGAATGCCGATGTGTTGAATTCTTTCGATTAGTGTGTGGTGAGATATGGTGTCAAAGGCCACCGAGAGATCAAGGAGGATCTGTTGTTTATCCGTATTCGCGGAGGGTATAGATTTCATCTGTGATTGCAATCAGGGAGGTTTCAGTGCTGTAATTGTTGTGGAAGCCGAATTGGGAGGCATCGAGTTAATGGTTCTGCTAGAGGTGTGTCATGAGTTGCTTGTTGATGATTTTTTCCAGTATCTTCGCTGGAAATGGGGGAAAAGACATTGGCTGGTACTTTCTGAGTTCGCTGGGGTCAGAAGAGGGTTTTTTGAGTAGTGGTCTTACTTCAGGGTGTTTCCAGGTGTCGAGAAATGTTGCATTGGTTATAGAGGTATTGAATAGTGTGGTGAGTTTCTGGCTAATCCTTTGGTTTCTGAGGTTAAAGATGTGGTGCGGTGGGTAGTTCCCGAGTGAATGAATTTCATGGTGGAGGTGGTGTCCTGGAGAGGAGGTCCCAGGTGTTCAGTCCGCGGTTTGTGTTGGTTGCAGTAGTGGTATATCTGTCAAGGAAGTCTGCAGGTGTGGGTTGGGGTTCGAAGTTTCTGTCTATGGTGCGATCTTGTCGGCAAAGAAGTCGGCGAGGTTGTTGCAAGCTCCTGTGAGAGTGTGATGTTGTTTTTGCTGGCACCCGGGTTGGAGATTTCCTTAATGATGTTGAAAGGTTCTTTGATGTTGTTGTTGGTGGTTTTGATGCGTGAAACTAGGGCTGTCTTCTTTGTTGCCCTTTGTTGATGGTAGAGGTTGAATTAGGTCTTGAAGGCTGCCCTGTTGGAGGTGTCCTTGCTGGCACACCATCTCCTTACCAACTGTTTGCTGTCTATTTCACTGTTCTGAGTTATTGGATGTACTAGCTGGTCTTTTTGCAGGATTTTCTCTGGATGTTGCTCTTGAGGGGGACAATGCTGCAGGCTCAATTGGTGATCCAGGCATTCAAGTTCTTCACTCCCTGTTTGAGGTTAGGGGTGGTAGCAAGGTTGGAAGTGTTGATGGCATCCATCCAGCTGGTCTCAGAGATTTTGTTCTACCTCTGGTGGGGGGCACTGGTCATCTTGGGGGTGGCAGTGCGGGGTCCCGAGATGCTGAAGTGAATGATGAAGTGATTGGTTCATTTGTGTTCTGTGATGTGGCTGTATTTGTCGCAGTTGCTGGAGGTGAAAATGGGGTCCAGCAGTGTGTGTAGGGTTCTTGATGATCTAGGTTAATCCAAGTCTGCTCATACTGTCGAGGAGGTGTGTGGTGTTGTTGTCATTGGGGTCATCGATATCGAAATTTAGGTCGCACAGAAAGATGCAGTCCTTGATGTCTAAGGCTAGGGAACTATGAAGTTTGCAATGGTGTTGCAGAGAGTTTAAGCATGGGTCTGGCGGTCATATGCAAGGGTGCCACTGATGGTTGTCTTGTCGTCCATGTGGCGCTTGAAGTTGAGATGTTCCATGGGGGTGGTGGTTCACTGTATTGTCTCATTGTGGATGATGACTGTTCCTTCTCCTGACTTGGTGCGGTCCTGGTAAGTGATTTTATATCCAGCAGGGATCACTGTGGCAATGCCTGGGGCAGATGTGGGGTTGAGCCAGGTCTCAGTGAGGAAGATGATGTCGGGTGTGAGGGTGGCGATGAGGTACCATATTTTGGTGGAATGTTTGCATAGTGAACGTGTGTTGAGGAGAAAGGAACCACTGATCTGCCAGACTAAAATTCACACTATAGATGCACAGAAGAAGGACCTCTGCCTGGAAAAGTCATTTTGCAACAAAGTTTTCCCATGGTAAATATAGTTAAACTAAAAATGCATGTCTCAGCCCCTCTTATTACTTCCCCAATTTCAGTTCCGTTTTTCTCTCTTTTTCTCACCAATACATTTTTTTTCTCTGCCTCTTTCTTTCTTGTCTTTATTGTTCAATCCCTTGGTCCTCTGTCTCACATCATTCTCTCTTCAAATCTTCCTCTACCTTCACCTTCTTCTCTCATTTCATTTTCTTCATTTACTCTCCCTTACTCACACTTGTCTCTAGACTTCTTAAACTCTTTTCCACACAATGTCCTCACATTTACTTTCTCTTGCGTCATTTCCATTTTCTCTTGTTCGCCCTTCTCTCTCAGCTACCTCCTTTCATTTATCTACCTTTATCCTGCATATATTTCCCTGTCCACTTTTGATAGCAGATAAGATAATGATGGTATTGCACCACACTAAATTGGATCACACTCTTAGCTCCCCTCTGAGCTCCACTAAATCCTCCAGGATGGATCTTTAACTTGAACTGAGGCTAATATTACGAATTCATTAAGCTTGCATTGACAATAAAGCAGATTTTGCCCCACATTAACAGCAGAAAGAAGTAGATTGCCAACCAAAAGGGTTTATTAACAAAATATCAAGGCTACAATCTCCAATTAACTCAATTAGGAATAAATAAATGTAATCCAAATAATTCAATTAGTAATGTGAATATTGTATTATTAAAGGCAACATGGCCGCCCGGCGCTGAGGGCACTGCACTGGCTCCCTGTGAGGGACAGGGTGAAATTCAAGTCACTCTGCATTGCCCACAAAGTTCTGCACGGGGTAGGTCCACCTATTCTGGAGGAGATGGTCCAGCCTTACAAGGCCCCTCGCTCTCTTCGCTCTGATCATCAACATCTCCTTCAGGTTGGCAGGGTGAAAAAGGCAAGAACCGGTGGCAGAAGATTTTCAATAAATGTGGCCTCCTTGTGGAACTCTTTGCCCTTACAACTGCGTTCGGAAGCCAGTCTTCTTCGGTTCCGTAAACTTTTAAAAACGTTTTTGTTCTCCGTTTAATCCCTTTATTCTTTTAGTAGTGTTATGTTCTGGTAAGCGCTGGGATGCCTATTTGGTAACCAGGCGCTATACAAAACTCAGAATAATAATAATAATAATAATATGAAAATGAAAGCAAAATCCAGTTTCTCTAAAGAAAAACACCCCAATGCTCAGCTAAGGTTGTAGGCAGGTCGGTGAGACAAAGCTGGTGTCAGCAAATATAGCATCAGAAGATGAACCGGATAAATGTTCTAATTAGAATGAGAAGGAAATGTACTTGCTCTCAAGAATGTCTCTATGAGTAGAAAAATAAGAAGCATTGATCTAATGAGAAGAGAAAGAACATCCGCCTACAAAGGTGGACAGAGGCACGTGATTGAACTAACTAAAAAGCTTCACACAGTTAAAACATAAGTTCCATCCAAATTAAACATTCCTCGGGTTCCCACTGGACAGGAGTCAATAAAAATCAAGTATTCTCTTAATACTAGGTCTTGGCCTCCTTCTCATGGATAATACAATGACAAATTCTTCTCTAATTGTGACCTTCACAATGTCTCACAAAGGAGTATTCACCTCCTCAGTTTTTCAATGCACGCAGCTGCTGAAATGACTCAGTAAACCAACTAACTGCTATTCTATAACCTTAAAGATGTAAGCTAACAGAATAATATTTCAACATGAGGACAGAGTGCCTCTGGTATCTGAAACAGAAAAAATGTGTTTTGCACAGCAAGCAGAAATACAACATTTATTTCAAACATATAATAAGGCACTTGCACCTTACCGTGTTGATATTAAATTGCACATATGCTATCTAAAATTAATCCAAATATTTGATTCAGATAGTCTGTTAAACCCTAGAACCTGAAATGTGTTTTCCCTCAAAGACCATGAAAAGATATGTCACAAAGGTCTGAGCTGCCACGATATGCCAATGAAGGCCCCTTTCTTTTAGTAGGTGGCTAGTTTTTTTTATAGTGTAGGGCCACTTTTGTGTTGCCTAGGCCTATTTTATGTTCCAGTCTGACACTGAGGAGTTTTAGTGAGATCGGAGGGTGGGAGTTCATGCCAGTGAGATAAGTACATAAGATGAGGATTATGAAGAGAGAGGGGAACATCTGAGTGGGAAAAGTGGGAAAAGATGGTGAGGCTAATAGATGTGTCATCAGGAGTAATTACATTTAAGACTGATTTTCATATGGCTGGGTCTAAAATGAAATGGTGTGGCATATAAAAAACGATGGATTTAACTCCGATATCTGACTGGTGGTGAATGTGTGATTAGTTCAGCAATCTGTCCATCATCTGTTTGTTGTGCATTTGTCGTCCTAAGTGGGAAGGGTATCCCGGGACATGGGTCCCTTGCTCGCTACGCCACAAGATTCCAGCAAACCTGGCTGATGAGGAATAACACCCTGAAACCAGTCCCAGGATGCTTGTTTCTGGTACAGGAAGGATGTTTCCCATGTGGAGCAGGCCCAAGACTGATTTGCATATGGCTGGGTCTGAACTGGAATGGCGTGGCGTGAAAAAAATGATGGATTTAACCCTGATATGTTAATGGGGTGAATGTGTAATTGGTTCAGCATTCTGTCCATCTGTTCTTTTTGCATTTGTCGTCCTGAGTGGGAAGGGTATGCCTAGACGTGGGTCCCGTGCTCACTACACCACTGGATTCAAGCTAGCCTGGCTGATGAAGGGTGATGCCCTGAAACCGCTCCCAGGATGCTTGTTTCCGGTCCAGGGAGGATCTGGCTTGGCAGTTTGGGCTGGACTGTTCAAACTAGGAACAGGGTCAAAACTGATTTGCATATGGCTGGGTCCAAACTGGGGTGGTGTGGTGAGCAAAAGAATGATGGATTAAGCCCACATCCTTGTGAATGGGGGTGAATGTTTGCATTGTCCAGCATTCAGTCCATCAATTGTTTCTTTTGCATAGTAGTGTTTCAGGTCATGCCTCTTTCTTTCAACAGTCTACACTTTTTGATTATTTCTCTTTCTTTTTCATTTCTGTCCTTAGCTTTTCCTGTTGCCACTGTTTTCCTTCCTCATTCTTTCTCCCTTCCACTATTTTGCTTTGGGTCAAAGTCTTATGATGAAATATATGTTTCATTTTGAGAAAACAAGTGTAGGTGTCCACCACCTGCAACAAAAAGCGCAAATTAGGCCCTTGCGTCCACTTTCTGCGTGTACCATGCAATCCCAACTTTGGTATTATGCCTGCTTAAATTTATGTGAGCTCTCCCGGATTCCTGTGTTTGACTTGTTGAGAACAACCTGTGTGTTTAGCGAGAGTAAGTACATGCATCAAGATAAAAAAATAAAAAATAATGAAGAGAGAGCTGTAAGCGTTGGATACTTGACAGTAAATGCTTTAACCACAAATTTACTGAGATTGAATTACTGCTCAGTTTTGCAGCTCGGGAGCACACAACCACAAATTCAGAGGCAGCCTAGCACCACGGTTGGATACGAGGTCCTTCCTTCCTGCAAGAATTCGACAGCATGCTCTTGGTTGCTATGGAAACTGGTAATCCTTAACATTTAGAAAATAAACTGCAGCAGTGTTTTTTTTTAAGCAAAGTGCTGCTTAGGAGCGTGATTTCGGTACAAAGCAGTCTGCCTTGATCGAAGGAGTACAATTAATAATGAGGGACAGCAAGTGGAGGCAGACAGGAAATCTGGCAAGCACGTCACTTTCCGGAAACTACACAGTATATAGCTGTCAACAGGTCCGGACTCAAGAGCGAGACTTCCAGCCAAGCCCTTTTTAACCACCAAAATGCCTGAGTCTACTAGGACCATTGGCTACTGTTGCATATTATAAGCATGGGCCTACATTACCTCCTCGGTCTTTCTTGATCCAGTCATTAGAAGTTGAGGCCTCACCTCCGGCCACAGACAGTTCTTTACCTACCCAAGTACACTAACACCAAGAATCAAATACATGACAAATCTGAAAGATGCCTTATGTAGGCCACACCCCTGATTGCAGAACTAAAAGACAAAGAACTACTATCTCACATTAGTGTTTTTCCTGAATGGACATACCTTACACGTTTGTAAGTGGATGTAAGTAATTATGTTATCTCATTTGCTTATTTTTAATTTAGTTTGCCTTTTGTTAGATGTCAGGCCTGCTCCGGCACTTTACTCATCACAAACTTATGCTGTTGTTAGACCGGCTGTGCATGAGCCTGTTTTTAATGCAGGTAAGTATTAATACCTTAGGTATGTTATCCCAGTGCCAAGAAATCTGTTTTAGCAATCACGAATATCTACCAAACTATTTTCTACCCCCTCCCCAAAGAAACGTACTATCAGCCAATATCCCCCTGGCCAGAATCCCTAGGATTCACCACGGGGAACATCGTTTCCGACGTGATTTTTACACCGCAGTGCCTTTACCCCGCAGCTATTACAACGCAAGTCGTTACTACGACTTGCGCTGGATGGCACTGTGGGATAAGGAATCTTGCAATTTTATATTCCAACACCTTCCCTGCTGTTACGGGGACTGGTGTTGGAATATAAAATTATAAGATTCCTAAATCCACGCCCTCCAACGCAAGTCGTTGTAACGACTTGCGTTGTAAGACTTGCGTGGTAAAGGCATGCGTTGTTACAACATGCGTTGTAACAACGTACATCCATTCACCACACCAGAACTGGGGGAAGGTCCTTCTCTCTTTTTTAGGGTCATCGGAATGGAACAAACTTCCTCCAGAGTCATGAGCAATTGATGCAACCCCATTGTTTAGGAAAAAACTGAAAACGTGGTTCTTTAAACAGGAACCATTGGCTTATTGCACTCTGTATCAATGGACCTGTATGCAGAGTGCGGGACACTCTTTGAGTAACGGTGCACTATACAAGTTGCCTTTAATTCGTTCATTCACTTGTGATTTTGATTGATTTCAGCTTTATAAAGCGCAAACAATTACCCTGAGGCGTCTCTGCGCTAAACATGAGTCTGCGTCACAATGGGGCCCCTACCGAGGTTGGTATAATGAGGAGAAATACCATTTTCTCTCCCTGTTACCTCCTCTGTGCATGTGTGCTGCACTTTGCAGCACACATACAAAGAGGAATAAGCCTCAAAGGCTATATTTTGGGCAGGACGGTATCTCTTCTTGCATAAAAATTGTTCTGACCCCAATGCAGGCACCCTTACAACATAACGCAAGTGTGCCTGTGTTGACTCTAGGCAGGCACAAGTATGTCAGTGTTCAGAGAGAGCAGAGCTTTGTCATCTTTGTAATTATGGCCCAATGCTGCTCAATTTCTTTCATGCAATGAGACAAAACAACTTACCTTGCTGTGATGCGTTGTGTGAAATCTTAGTAAATCCAGAACCCTTTTTCTAAAGAAATAGACTAAAAGAGGAAAGACTTTTTGGTATTGGAGAAACACTCGCTTTTGAGATCCACGGTGATTGGAGCTGAAATCAATCCATGCCAACCACAAGCATCAAAAGCTCCCTCTTGCTGACTCTTAAGTGCTTGGAGTAGGAGAGAATGCAGCTGATAGTGGGGCAAATCTTCCTTCTTTCGCAGCTGATGGTGCTGCGAATCTTCCTTCCTTCTAACACGTCAATGGCTTTATTACAAAGAAGATTGGCAGTGCTAATGCTTCTTTCCTACAGGCTACGATATCTGCATTTAATTAATGAGGTAAGATGGCAGTCACATACCGGTAGAGGAACTCAGAAAAGAGCGGGACATTAGACTGTGCCACATTGAAAGTGCAGTTTAGGAAATACTACAACATATTAGAAATAACTTAGGGGCATATTTACAAGGGCTTTATCGACGCTTTTTTGGCTTAAAAAGCCCAAAAAGCAGAGATAAAACTATCACCCTATTTACAAGAGGGTGCTAACATGCATAATCGCATGTTAGCACCCTTTTTCCCAACGCCCCTTTGGCATCTCTAATGAGATGCAAAGTGGGCGTTACTGGGCGTACCCTGGATGGACAACCTTGCAAATATCGCTGATGTTTACATCGCAATATTTACAAGGCTGCCCCAGCATTTTAGCACACGTTCGTTTTTGGAGAAAACCGCTGTTTTCTCCAAAAACTAACGTCTGCTAAAATGCAGACTTACCTATCCCTAACATTGGGGTGGATTATGCTGATACGACCCTGAGGGTCGTATCAGCAAGGTTATCGCCGTTTTGCAGGGAACATCGCTGGAAAACCAGCGATATTCCCTGCAAAACGGCGAAAGCCTTGTTATCTCTGGAATTTTTATTGCCCTGGAGAAACACGCATTGTTAAAATTGTGCTACCAGGGCGATAAATTCCAGAGATAGCCTGCGATAATAAAAGTATCGCTAAGCACGGCCAGCGATAATTATCGCTGCCCGTTGATAATATGCCCCAGAGCTTTTCCTGATGCAATGCTAGGTGAGAAAGAATAGGATTTCTTTCAAAAATATCAACCAAAAGAATATGAGTTTCCCCAGTTCCAAGAGAGGAGCAGTAACTCGACTGTTGTTCAATCCTGTTTTTAGTACAAAAGCAGATAGAGGAAGTTGGCCCATTTCTAGACTTGAAGGACCTCAGTGCATATATACCTAATGTGCCATTCGGGATGGTACCACTACATTCCATCCTTCCTCAGGATGTATATTTGGTTGTCCCACTGAATCCAGATTCACAGAGATTCCTCTGTTGTTGCATCATCAAGCAGCGTTGTCAGTTCACAGTTTTGCAGTTTAGCATTGTATCAAGGGCTAAGGTATCTACAAACATCTTGGCTCCTGGGTAGGCATTTTGCATTGTAAAGGTATACTTGTTTCTGCCTATTGATGATTGGTTTCCCCCTCTTTTTCTAAGGAAAACCAGCATGTGCTGGAGGCCTTTCGAATGATCCATTTATATGGGTGGATAATCATCTGGAATGTGTCACACCTGAAGGCTTCTGTAATGTCTCTGATTCATCAGGGCAGTGCCTCATATTGAACTGGAGGATGGCTTCCGTCCCCATTGTAGGAGGGAGACACTGATATCTCTCTTAAGCTCAATTTTGGACAAAGTTCAAGCACCTGCCAGGGATTCATTGAGAGTGCAAAGAGAGATGTCAGTGCCCCCTCAGATTTATCAGTCCCTCCATTGGTGATCTCAACCAGTGAACTTAGTCAAAAGAGTGTCCCTTTCCCTTGATTTCCCCAAGATCTTAACAACGGACACCAGCAGCAAATGCTGGTGTGCAGTCCTCGAAACCACTATGTAGAGATTGCGGTCCCCTGAGGAGAGTGTAAAATCATCAAATTGGAGGGAATTGGTGGCCACATTGTGAGCCTTGTTAAACTTCCAGATGAGTCTTGATGGTAAGTTGGGCTGTGTAAGAAAGGCTAGCCATGTGACTTCTCTTACAGGAATTGAAAGCGGAACCCCAGGAATATGCCCTAACCCATGACAAATTTTCTTTTACCTGAGTCTAGTGATGGAAAATCAGCCTATTGATACCTGATCCAGGTCTTGCAAACCTCAGTCATGATGAGATAGTGCCCTGGTTTGTTCCAGGAAACTGTGACTCGGTTTGGTCACCCATGACTTGACCTCTTTGCTTCAGAGTCTGACATGCTTCTTCCTTTTCTCTCTAATCCCATCTCCACAGCCTGGGAGTGAAGGCCGTATCCCCAACTATGAGAAGCTGGACTATTGGTTGAAGGGAGTGAACATCTACTGAAGCAACAACCACAATCCTTGTTAGGGTGAAACACAAAAAGACACCCAATTAACCTGTGCTTAACCCTCTGGTAGCTTGGCACAAAGCAATCAGGTTTAACTTAGTGGCATTGTGTACATTTTTTATGTAGCCCACATACAGTAATAAAGGGAGACCACAACATAAGGAAAAACCCCATACCAATTACAAAATAGAGTAGCATTGAATACATTGACAGCAAAATAACAAAAATCCATTCAGTGGATTCAGAGATCTGCACTTTCAAATATTTAGGGCAAGTATGTGAAATCTGACAAAATCTATGTACATAGACAGCATTCATTTCACTTCTTCTCCCACTCCTCTCCCTGTGGGCATCATGGATACTGCAACTTATCGACCGTATCCCCCTGCCAGTAAGAACCCGTACCCCTATGCGTATGTACAGCCATTCTAGGTACCATGGCCTTTTTACCCATTGGAATCCCCAGCTTCCCTCCTGCGCGTATCTTGCACCCCCTCTCTCATGTATAGGCCATGAAACCCTCTCCCTCTACGCGATCCTGATGTGAAAGGTAACCCTCCTGCTTGACCCAGGCCTTCCCCATTTCCCTCTCGAAGAAGCATCCTTCGCCTCAGCTGACATAGCCCCCCCCCCCAGTTGTATCTGGCTACCCCTGTTCTCCCATGTACAGGTCATAAGATCTCTCTCTCTCTCTCTCTCACTGCGCGACTCTGGCCCTGCACGCACCCTGATCCCCCCCCCCTTCTCCTCACATGAACAAGTCATAAACCCTCTTCTTCCGCAAAGCCCTGTCCTTGCGAGTCACGGCCGCGCCTGACCAGCACCTCCTCCCCTTCCATGAATGTCCCTCTGTTGACGAGCCTTCCCTCCACGCTCGATTGTCCACGCAGACATGAATACCACTCCTTTGATGACCCCTACCCCCGAGTCCGGCTGACCACACATGTCCGAGGCCATCGCCTAAGCCAGGAGATACCATTTACTGCCCTTATTGTATGCCTAGCCACCCCACCCCCTGGGCCATGATCAGGCGCACACATCCTACGACACACTCAGCTGCATGATTGCCCTCCCCTCTTATCAACAGGTCAAGGGTCCCCATTGTGAATGTATGTGGAATAGGATCATCACGAGGATTATAGGAATGTTTTCCTTTTGCGACACACTGACCTGATTGTATCATCAAATGTTCAGCAAATGTATAAAAACCAGAGTCTCACGCTCACTTGTTAGAGCACCTCCCGAAAGACACTGTGTTTCGTGTCCGAAATGACATGCTCTCCTCATGAGAAATAAACTCTGTTCTTGATTCCTGCTCCCAGCGCCCGTCTCTTTATTTGATAATTATTCAGAATGGGAACTGAGAGGCGGTTTGCGCCAGCAGCCTGGGCATCGTTAGAATTATGGGCTCACTTTCAACAATTGGCGTCCCAACGCGGGGTCCATCAGTGACATAGGGTTCGGTAAGAGAGATCCAGACGAAAAAGTGAACGTCTAAAATGATCGGGGTATGCCTGCCTTGAGAGGGCCCTAGCCCGGCTGCCGATCGACAGAACTTCACCAATTCTGAACGGACCTCTCTTGAGTGACCTATTGTCCTGACTGGAAACCCACAGGAATGCCACATGGAGTAAGAGAACGATCGGGCGCTGGAGGAAGGAGTCGAAGAACTGTCCGTATGGTCCGGTCCGGGTAAGATTAAGTAGGGTGTTTTTACGCCTGATTGGTAGGGTGTTTTTACGCCTGATTGGTAGGGTGGCTCTGTCCACCTGATTGATTGATTGTTTGTATTGAAAACCGGTATTTGTATACTGGCATTGTTGGTATTGGTTCATTTAGCTTTGAGGGCTACTTGACATATTGGTTCTCTTCTGAGAACGAGACATTCTCTGTTTTCAAACAGCGGCGAAAAGGAACGTCGCCCCTCTTTGCAGATAGAGAAGGGTAGGTAATACAGACTTTTGTCCCCGGTATTGATCCGTCATGCCTACTTTTCTCCCCACTGTTTGAAGTCGATTGATAACCGATGTTATTCTTTAAGAATTGTTGAAGTCGGTTGATAGTCGATGGTTGCTCTTTGAGATCTTCCCTGTCTACAAACTGAGACGAGTAGAAATATTCTGTCTTCCTTTCTGGATAGCGAAGGGCAGGTAATTTAGACATTTGTCCCCGTTGTAATCCGTCATGCCTGTTTTTCTCCCCACTGATTGATTGAAAACCTGGACATTGTTGTTCCAGGCATTGTTTCGTTTGAGGTATTTTCTGCCTGCAAACAACGTGGAATAGGGACACTCTATCTAGTCTTTGCAAGTAGAAAAGGGTAGGTTATGCCCCTTTGTGAATTCGTCAGTCCTACCCACTCCCCACTGGTTGGTTATTGTGGGGTAGCTCGCATGGTCCGCCCAGGAGACTACTCTTATGGAGGACATATGCTCTCTACTCATGGGCCATTTAGTAGAAATAGACCGACTGGTCCGTCCAGGAGGCTACCCTAGTAAGTGGAAGTACATCGCTCGGTCCGTCCAGGATGATACCCTAATGAAGGAATATATGTTCCCCTTTTGATCGATAATCTCGTTCCACCCCGGACCATTTATTGGAGGGGACTCGTCTGGTCCGTCCAGATGTACCCCCCTAGTGAAAAGGACACATAAAAATATGAAGTGATCACCGTTCCCTACTAACAAAAAGCTTTAGCTCGAAACACACTAAGGAAGAGAAAGAAAAATAAAAAGAAATCAGGCTAAGTCAGTAACCCCCTGATGAGCTTTTGACTTCACCAAAAATAAGAAACATTAGAAGTAGTTCGTAATAAGAAATGTAAAATGGCGAAAAGATTCGATATCAGAACATAGCCACGAGGTAGCTAGGCTTCACTGCCTGTTCCTGTTCCCAACATATCTGCCTCATTGCCCGCCCCGCCCAAATAACGGTCACATGAAATAGAAACAACTCAATAGGTACCTACCCCCATTCCGGAAGCTCCCGAAGTGCAACAGGTCCGCGGTTACGCCCATCCGGAAGGCGAGGCCTGGAGGCACGAGGGACTCGCCTGCCCATGGTCAGAAGGAGACGATGTTGGGCAGGCGGTCCAAAAAAGGATGACAAGGACCTCTCCGTCTTCTCCCTTCTGCCGCCCTGCAGGCCGCGGGGGGAGAGGGGGCTGTCTTGCCTCGGCCACCGACCACCCCTCTCTCTCACCCGATCCGGCTTTTGCCAAAGGCCGACGCCAAGGCGACAACGGCGGCGAATCAAGTAGTCCCGCCACATTTCAAATTCGCCGCATGCCATCGCCTGCTGGTCCAGAGCCGAAGCCAAGGCAAGAACGGCGGCAAATCAGATAGTCCCGCCACATGCCAAATTCACCGCCTGCCTTCATAGGTATAGGCAGTCCTGCCACATTCCACGCTCCCTGGAGAGTTGAAGGTAGTCCCGCCACATGTCGCCGAGGGAAGGGGGGGGGGGGGGGGCTGTCTTGCCCCAGCCGCCGACCACCCCCCCCCCCATCATCAATGGCTGGCACGGCCGATGTCGAAAACGATGGAGCCGGGCAACGGCGCGGGGTCGCTGGAAGGGGGAGGTGCCGCGAACGGCCCTCCCCCACCTCCCTCCAGGTGGAGGCTTCCAGCGACACCCCAACGCTCTTCGCTTAAGGGTCAACATCAAAAAGAGGTCCTCTGCCCAGGACGGGCACACGCTCCATATCACCTCTCCTCGACCTTGAAGATTCTATAAGAGCCGGGGGGCCCCCGACCCCCTGCATGGGTGCCCCCATCCCCTTCGCCGGGAACCACGACAGCGGTGCTGCTCCTGCCGGCACCAGACTTGGATCGGAAATGGCTAAGATGCCGCCACGGCACAGGCTTGTTCAGTTCCGAAGGAACACCAGAAAGACCCGGTAGGAAAATTGTTGCCGCCCTTCCCACTCTTTGACTCATGGTCCATATTGTTAGACTGTTAACCACACTGCACGAGACTTTCTGAACTGCCAATGGAAAGTTCTGGGCCAACCTTGCAAGACTAGAGACACTCTGACTGTGCTAGAACTCGCCTGACCCCACCCAAAATGGCGCCGACGCAAAATGTGACGTTTTTAATGAACCTTATTGCACCATGACCACGCAGTTTTTTTTCCGCGAGATATATATATAATGTTTTGGATAAATGAAAGTAGATATGAAGGATATTGAGCATGTGCTTGGACAATGAATTGACTTAGGGTGGGTACTGATTATGAGTTGGAAAATGAATTGGTATAATTTAGATAAAGAATGAGTATCGGATAATGAATCTATGAATTGATTAAAACTGAATTCTTGACATGCATCATGCCTGCTCTGAAGGAAAATTTTAATACGATTTTACTGCACTGCTGCACTTTATGCAAATGAACTGCCACCGATATCGTTTATTAAAGTATTTTTGAAAAAGAAAGCATGGTTGTAGCAGTCGCATTAATGAGTTTTGAATGTCCTCCGGCTATGAGCGAAGAATAAGTATGAGGAAGGATGTAGACAAAAAGGGATCAGATATTTGACAGCTACAATTGTGTATCGCAGACAGCCAGGAAAGGTGTTTTAGGCACCCTTAAAACGACTCCGCAGAAAATGCCACCTGACCGTCACCCTTGTACCCGACAAAGAGGGTTACGACCGAGTAACTCATGTAGATAGGCAGTTCGTCAATGATTATCTATCTGACATTACTGGTCAAATCTGGGCTTAAACGCCGAGATGGTAAAGAAAGGCGGTACGTGAAGATGGGTCGAGTATGTGGTAAGTAAAAACATTTTCGGGCTACTACATGCTGATGTACTTTGAATGTTGCCCCCACCCCTTCTTTTCCCTCCCTTCTGCAGGTCACGTCGGAACGTCGGCTGAAGTGTGGAAGAACGACGGTCAGACCACCGACGAAAAAGGAAAAGAGGGAATATGTGTGAAGTCGTTATAACGATAGGTTCTTAAAAGAAAAGACGTAGACTTAACATGACTGTTCTTCCTTAGGACATAGCGACTGAGAGGATGGACTGACATAGAAACTGGACAGGTACTGAATGACGAACAAAATTTTGACTAGAAAGGACGTGTTAAATAATGTAACCGGACGTTTGAATAGGTAGGGAAAGGACAAAGAAAATCGTACGTATAAGGGTTGCCACGGCACCACCCGTCTAGGAAGTTAGAAATGTTGCTGATGTTCAAAATGCACAACCCCCTTTCTCACACTCTTGTAGATATAGCCAAGCTGTCCGACTGATCTCCCGATCAATACTTGCCGTTGCCTCAGCCTGGAGAACTTTCCGCCAAAAGAAGGAACTGAAAAACGGTTTAAGATCCGACCACGGGTAACTAGCACAACCAGGTTGATTTCTGATCAACCAACCGAGGTGTGAGTATTGGTAATTGGGGACGCTCGCAGGTAGAACAAGCGAGAAGGGAAAGGGGGGAAAGGCAGAAAGAGCTAAGCACGTAGATAAATAGGATAGTAAAGATATGTAGGATATATATATAAAAAGCAGATGTTGTAGACTAACAATTGTTTCCCGTCTTGTTGTGAATGTCTTGTCTATGTGTAATACATGTGCCGTCTTCCCTGTCTGAGTTTGTGTGTGTGTAACGTACGAATATATGTCTCCCCTCTGTCTATATCTGCATGTTACCTGACCTTTGCTGTTCCGTGTTGTGAACGCACTAAATGACCTATTTTCGTACCCGTCTCTCTCTCCACCCTTCTTTCTCTCTCTCTCCTTACATGTCATACGTGTACCGAATGGCTCATTTAGACTGCGGACGACTCTCACTCTCTTTGAGAGCCTCCCTATTTTCTGTCCATCTTTTTGGTAAAATTGTGCCCCACCGGCACCACTCCGATTTGATACGTATTTGAACACGAAGGTGTTCAGCGAAATTGACCAAAACTAAAATGACTGTATCTTGCCATGTTACTGCCTCTCCTTTCTGCAAAATGAATGAACTTGAATTGGCTAAGAAGGAAAGGACAGGTAAGACGACTAAAGTCCCCCAAATCAGGCCATTTCTAGGGGAACTGTATGTCAATGGCATCCTATGTCTGTTCTTCAGAGACGAACGCCAACGTCTAGATTGACACCCAATACCCAGATTGCCCCACCCCTTTGCACCCAAGCGCAAGCGCCTGAAGCATCCCCACCCCATTTTTGATAGAACCGCTTCCGTTGTCCCCGGTATAAACATAATGACCATGGGTAGCTGCTGACCCTTGAGGATATCTTGTTTTGCCCGACACTCGACGATAGCACCCCCGCCCTGTCTGAAAATGTTAGCCGGTTCTGAAGGGAAATGCTGCGCTAATGTTGAAAATGATGTAATGCACAGTTGATGGAAATATTATCTTGTCCTTACTTGAATCATAAATGGGCCAATGAATATACCTGCCATAAACTCAGTAGGAATACTGACACATGCACTGCTTGGTAATAGACCTCTGACTGTGACCAATGACCATAAGGACTCAAATGCGAAAAATTGAGGGAGGAATTCACATGCGTAGATATCTTCTTCTGCCATTTCTCTAAAACACTGTCTTGTACTCATTCAAAGATGCACGATCACCGAAGGAGATGGGTCGGATGTGACGTACAGCCTGGCTACAGATCCTGGGACACGTGTGACCTCGACCAAAGGTGGAGCTGCAGAGCAACAAGATACGGACGAGACAGCACTTTCAACGTGGAAAATGAAAAATGACGGGCCGACCTGAAGCCCTCCGTCTGCTAACCCACGTGTGCCTGGAGTCTCCGTCCCCCTTCTCTGGGCCTGATTGATGGGCCTGCCTGCTTGTTATCCTTTGCTCCCTTGGTCCCTTTTGTGTGTCCCAGGAACTCTGACCCAACTCCGCTCACTCTTTCTCCCATTGACTGTTTGAACGACATCCACCCACCTTCCCACGTGACTTTTTGCCAAAGAAAAGAGCTGCAATTATGTGGGAAGAGGGTGTTGCAACAGAACTATAGGTGCCGAGCATAAGGCGCCGCCAAACGGACTGTTTAGGGAACAGGACTGTGGTCTAACAGCAGAGGACTGACCGCACCCTGCAACGCGTGAGGATGGAACCGAGCTGGACCCGTAGCTCCATCACCGGTGCTCAACAGCGCCACCGAAAGTACCCGGATTAGAGCCTACCAGTGATGGCTCGCTGATAAAAAGACACTGTGACGAAGAAATACTGTGCATTGAACTGAATTCCGCTCTCAACTGCCTGGTCAAAACTGTTCATTGGTCACATTTTTTTAGTTAGAAAGATTTGTGCCATGTAATGCGTTTAATTGTCAGGAACACACCGAAAATGTAATTCCCTATGTACCGCAATCCGCCCATCACCTTCACTGCCTATGATTATACGCCACATGTTAGTATTACCAAAATGCTAATTCATCAACGATGCCTGCCTACCTGTAAAGTCGTCAGTTGCAAAAATGATTGCTGCTATGTAAAAAGGGGCGACTGTGAAATCTGACAAAATCTATGTACATAGACAGCATTCATTTCACTTCTTCTCCCACTCCTCTCCCTGTGGGCATCATGGATACTGCAACTTATCGACCGTATCCCCCTGCCAGTAAGAACCCGTACCCCTATGCGTATGTACAGCCATTCTAGGTACCATGGCCTTTTTACCCATTGGAATCCCCAGCTTCCCTCCTGCGCGTATCTTGCACCCCCTCTCTCATGTATAGGCCATGAAACCCTCTCCCTCTACGCGATCCTGATGTGAAAGGTAACCCTCCTGCTTGACCCAGGCCTTCCCCATTTCCCTCTCGAAGAAGCATCCTTCGCCTCAGCTGACATAGCCCCCCCCCCCAGTTGTATCTGGCTACCCCTGTTCTCCCATGTACAGGTCATAAGATCTCTCTCTCTCTCTCTCTCACTGCGCGACTCTGGCCCTGCACGCACCCTGATCCCCCCCTCCTTCTCCTCACATGAACAAGTCATAAACCCTCTTCTTCCGCAAAGCCCTGTCCTTGCGAGTCACGGCCGCGCCTGACCAGCACCTCCTCCCCTTCCATGAATGTCCCTCTGTTGACGAGCCTTCCCTCCACGCTCGATTGTCCACGCAGACATGAATACCACTCCTTTGATGACCCCTACCCCCGAGTCCGGCTGACCACACATGTCCGAGGCCATCGCCTAAGCCAGGAGATACCATTTACTGCCCTTATTGTATGCCTAGCCACCCCACCCCCTGGGCCATGATCAGGCGCACACATCCTACGACACACTCAGCTGCATGATTGCCCTCCCCTCTTATCAACAGGTCAAGGGTCCCCATTGTGAATGTATGTGGAATAGGATCATCACGAGGATTATAGGAATGTTTTCCTTTTGCGACACACTGACCTGATTGTATCATCAAATGTTCAGCAAATGTATAAAAACCAGAGTCTCACGCTCACTTGTTAGAGCACCTCCCGAAAGACACTGTGTTTCGTGTCCGAAATGACATGCTCTCCTCATGAGAAATAAACTCTGTTCTTGATTCCTGCTCCCAGCGCCCGTCTCTTTATTTGATAATTATTCAGAATGGGAACTGAGAGGCGGTTTGCGCCAGCAGCCTGGGCATCGTTAGAATTATGGGCTCACTTTCAACAAGTATAGCACCTCAAAGCACAAAGTGCCACTCATAATTAACTGGTTGTGCGAGACTGGTTAAAAGTCAAAAGTTCAAGCCAACCTCGATGGGGCATGGACAGGACCCAGAGACTAGTTTAGCTGCGCTGAAAAAGTTACCTTCTCAAAGTCTGGTGCAAAGAGAGTCCAGTTTGCAGTAGAGGAGGCAGCGAGGAGCCAGGATAGCATTGCTGATAGTTGTCACTTCAGTGGAAATATCCTGTTGGGTTTCACAGACATTCATTGATGGAGATTTATGTTGGCGGTCAACGTGGGCTGTCGATGCTGCAGCGTTAAGTGCAGAACATGTATTACCGGGCAACACTGGCAGTTGCTGTAGCGCAAAGAATCAGGTTCACAGGAGGTTCGCATTAAAGATTGACATGGGCTGCTAGGTCTTGGTGCAAATGGTTCTGTTGGCAGTTGCGAAGAGCCCATAACTGCAGGATTTCTTCCTTGTACTCAGAGGAGTGCACTCTGATGCCAACCAAGGACCCAGGACCTGAGGAGGAACCACTTAAGGATCAGGGACTCGCTATTGCAGTGGTCAGCTGGGCTCAGGCAGGTCAAGTTGCAGTCCAGGCGGGTTCAGCTGCAACAGGTCAGGTGGGCAGTTGCAGGCAAGCCACTGGAGCTCGTTATGTCCCTGTAGCTCTGAACAGGAGGTCTGTCAGCTGACCTTTGAAGTCACTTCAGGTACCTTGAGATGAAGGGAGCAGGTCTAGTCCTCCTTCTCAAACAGCACGGACGACCTCCAACAGCTGGGCAGATCTCTTGCAGCAGGGCACTCCTTCTGTAGAATCAACAGGTCCAGGAGTGTACTCAAGAATTGGTCTGAGGGTCCACTATTTATACCTGGTGTCAGTTTTGAAGTGGGATTAATGCCTGAACTTCCATCCACATCTGGCTCAGCAATTTCCTTCCTTCCTCCCTTCCCTTGTCCCAGAATGTCTGGGGTCACTAAAAGCAGTGTAAAGTTCTTTGTATGTGTGCTGATGAGGCTCCTTGAAGTGCAAATGTGGTAGGTAACAGATCCGCCCCTCCCATCAGGTCAGGATGACATATCCTGCTAACGCCCATTCCCCTTTTGTGACATTGTCTGGAGGAATGCACAAAGGCCAACTGCCAACTAAATCTAGTCATGTGACCCACCATAAGGGATGCAGGCACCACATTGTTTGGACAAGAAATAGCAAATTTCTAAAAGTGGCATTTTCAGAACTGTGACTTAAAATCTGACTTCACCACTAATGAGGATTTTAAATTACATTTTGTTTGAGTGTATACATGATATTTCTTCCTACTCCCAATCAAAACTTAACACTGACCAAAAATAATAAGGTAATTGTATAGACCAATTTCATTATTAAACTCCGATTTGAAGATCTTTTTGGGGATATTGGCCACCAGGATGGCCAAAATCAATAAAACAATTATTCACCCCAACCAGAGACGGTTTCTACCAGGGAGGCAGCTCAATGAACTTACTTTCCAGGTAATCGGCACAATCGACTTCGCGGAGGGAAAAGAGTTGCCACTTACCATCGTCGCAATTGATGCCGCTAAGGCGTTCGATCAGGTTAACTGGGAGTATCTCTGGGAAACCATGAATAAGTTTGGTTTCCCATTAAAATTTACTTGAGCTGTTAAATCTCTCTATTTGCATCCCAGGGCGAAAGTTCTAGTTAATAGTGCCCTAACGGGGTGGTTTAGTATTTTTAGAGGCACCAGGCAGGGTTGCCCCCTGTTCCCCCTATTGTTTAATGTATATATTGAACCCTTTGTTTGTGCACTTAGTATGGATCATAGCATTACACCCTTTAAAATTGAGGATTTGGAGCTTAAAACCACTCTATATGCAGATGACCTTCTTCTGTATACCTCAAATCCTATTGATGCTATCCCACGGTTATTCGAACTGGCTGAGGAATTCTGTAAAATCTCTGGGTATAAGATTAACCGAGAAAAAAACGATATTATGGGGTGGAATAGTGTAATCACCCTACAGGGAGCCAAAGAACAGATGAGATACCTAGGGATCTATTCAACTCAGAAACTGATAGATATACCTAAAATCAGCTGGCAGAAAGTATCTAAGGAAGTCTGTAAGCTTATATTGAGTTGGGGGAGTCTACCATTGAATATTTATGGGAGAGTAAATCTTGTAAAAATGACGGTTGTATCTAAAATAACCTTTCTGTTCAATACAATTCCACTACCCTTTAATTCTAAAGACATTGCCAGTCTCCAAGGGAAGATTGGTTGCTTTATATGGGCAACACAAACACCCAGAATAGCCTGGAAGAAACTAAGGAGAGGGTTGAAGATTGGAGGTTTGGCTTTACCCGATTTACTCTCCTACTGTCATGCCTTCCATTTTAAGAATGTTAGAATATTAGCCAATAAACTAGGGGGCATATTATCAAGGGGGTTTATCTCCGCTTTTTTGGCTTTAAAAGCCAAGAAAGCGGAGATAAAATTATCTCCCTATTACCTAGCTGTCGCTAACACCAGTTAGCGACAGCTAGTAGGAGATAGCGACCATCTTGGGCCCCACTTTGCATGTCAGTGATATTTATCACTAATGAGATGCAAAGTGGGCGTGCCAAGATGTTAGAGACTGAAAACAGTTGCTTACATCGCTATCTCCTATTACCAACTTTTGGAGATATTCGCGCTAAGCGGGAATATCTCCAAAAGCTAACACCTGCCCTGAGCAGTTCTTAGCCATGTTATCCAATGGGAGGTGGATAACATGGCTAAGAGCATTAGCTCGCTAATGCATGAATATCGCTGACTTTTCAGCGATATTCATGCTTTGCGGCGATTTTTACCGCAATTGCGTTAAACCTTGGTTTATTTGCTGTAAAAATCGCCGCAGCTCAGCGGTAAATTTTTCATGCTAACCAAGCAATAGCGATAATTTTCGCTATTGCTTGGTAATATGCCCCTAGATTCTTCCTCGCAGGGCCTCTTATTTCAGGCAATGTTACATGATGTGCCACAGGGACAGGAATTTTTTCTTTTTAAGTTTGGTGACCCCAAGTTCTACAAGAAAGTCCACCTTAAGTTTGGTGACCCTAAGTTCTACAAGAAAGTCCCCCTTAAGATTCTGCTGGCTGCTCTTAAAAATTGAGGATACATCAGGAGGGTCCTGGGGATATCATATTACACCTTACAGGCTCCGATTTGGGACTCCCCTGGGACTCCTGATTGTTTCTTTGATCAATTGTGTCAGCCGCTTAAACTAGCTGGTATTATGGTGTGGGGGGATCTTTGTAAAAACTCACAGCTTATGAGCTGGTAGTACCTATCTAATCTGACAAATGGGACCCTAACAAGATTTAAGTTTTACCAGCTATCTGCTTGGTGGGCAACACAATCCTGGGGCAAGGAAGAAGATAGTACGCCCCTTGACTTCATCTCCAGAGCGAGCCTATGGAAACATGAGGTTTCCTTTTGGTATGAGGCCCTCATAGAATCGGGGGACTGTTTGGATTCCGAGTTGGAGAATCTCTGAGGCAATGTTCTTACAGAAAACCGAGAGGAGGTGCGGAAAATTTGGTGTGACTCCTTCATTATGTCTCAGACAGTGGTTAAACCAGCAAATCTTACGAGGAACCATTTGTATACTGCTTATAGAGTATACTGGACTCCGGGAAAACTATGCAAGGTGACCACAAGGTTATTCTACTGCCCCAGATGCAAACAACAGGCTGCAGATGACCAACATATGTTTATGGGTTACCCGAAGATCGCTCCATTCTGGGCTGAGGTATGTGGCTTCTTGGACAAGGTTCTATTAAGGCCAATTGAAGTCAGTATTAGATTAATCTTTTTTGGTCTTCTGTCTGACTATTGTATGAGCACCCCCGCTTCAAAAGTTCTGTTCTATGTAATAGTCATTGTCAGAAGGGAAATCTGTAGGTCATGGAAATCGGAGGCTCAGCCTACATTTGCTGATTGTCTCAAAAACATCATTATGACTAGCCAGTCTGATATGGCCTGTGATGAATCTAGTATTAATAAGATTTGGGCAGCCCTAGGGAACTGGAGGAAGAACTAACATCGGTGGGGGGAGACTAACCTTATTTCGAGCGCCATTGGATTGAGGCAGAGCGGGCAGCCAGAAGATCCCACAGCGGCAGACAGCAGTTCTCGCCGCCACCAACCGCGCCGCCGCTCCAGGACTACACATCCCGGCAGCCTCTGCGGCGGCGCGCTGCCCTGACGTGTTAGACGCGCCAGGAGGGGCAGTAAAAGCACAGAGCCCTCGGTGGAGCGGGGGGAGACTAACCATATTTCGAGCGCCATTGGATTGAGGCAGAGCGGGCAGCCTGAAGATCCCACAGCGCCAGACAGCAGTTCTTGCCGCCACCAACCACGCCGCTGCTCCGGGACTACACATCCCGGCAGCCTCTGCGGCGGCGCGCTGCCCTGACGCGTTAGACGCGCCAGGAGGGGCAGTAAAAGCACAGAGCCCTCGGTGGAGCGGGGGGAGACTAACCTTATTTCGAGCACCATTGGATTGAGGCAGAGCGGGCAGCCTGAAGATCCCACAGTGCCAGACAGCAGTTCTCGCCGCCACCAACCACGCCGCCGCTCCGGGACTACACATCCCGGCAGCCTCTGCGGCGGCGTGCTGCCCTGACGCATTAGAGGCGCCAGGAGGGGCAGTAAAAGCACAGAGCCCTCGGTGGAGCGGGGGGAGACTAATCTTATTTCGAGCGCCATTGGATTGAGGCAGAGCGGGCAGCCTGAAGATCCCACAGCGCCAGACAGCAGTTCTCGCCGCCACCAACTGCGTTGCCGCTCCGGGACTACACATCCCGGCAGCCTCTGCGGCGGCGCGCTGCCCTGACGCATTAGACGTGCCAGGAGGGGCAGTAAAAGCACAGAGCCCTCGGTGGAGCGGGGGGAAACTAACCTTATTTCGAGCGCCATTGGATTGAGGCAGAGCGGGCAGCCTGAAGATCCCACAGTGCCAGACAGCAGTTCTCGCCGCCACCAACCGCGCCGCCGCTCCGGGACTACACATCCCGGCAGCCTCTGCGGCGGCGTGCTGCCCTGACGCGTTAGACGCGCCAGGAGGGGCAGTAAAAGCACAGAGCCCTCGGTGGAGCGGGGGGAGACTAACCTTATTTCGAGCGCCATTGGATTGAGGCAGAGCGGGCAGCCTGAAGATCCCACAGCGCCAGACAGCAGTTCTCGCCGCCACCAACCGCGCCGCCGCTCCGGGAGTACACATACTGGCAGCCTCTGTGGCGGCGCGCTGCCCTGACGCGTTAGACGCGCCAGGAGGGGCAGTAAAAGCACAGAGCCCTCCGCATCGCGGGTCGCGAGCGGGACGCCCGGGGCTAAGCCCGGGCAAAGGGCGGGCCCTCTACGGCCCTCCAAGGCCAGACAAGGCTCGGCTTGGCATACCTACTAACGTGTACCATCTTGCACCTGGGTGATTAGATTCACTACGTTTACCACCAAACAGCCCCAGAAATGTCTACGCCTGCTGCGGATGACCTTCCACCTAGGGTAGGTGTCTCCGTCTTGGGTGTCTTGGATAAATTCTTCTCAAGAGCTATTGCTGAAGTCGACAGAGACATGGCTCTGGCAGAGCGCCGGGCTGCTCGTCGTCTTTCTATTGAGCAACTTAAAAACACTGCACTTGACTCTTCTACCAAGGTTACCCTTGGTTCACATCTGGATAACGCCTCCATGGAAAATACAGATGCTGATCTGTTTAATACGGAGAATATTCCCTTAATATTTCAGGTCAGCTCGTCCCCTAAAAATGATACATCTGCTGCCATTCAACTTGACCTACCCCTCCCTAGCAGTAATCCAATTATCGATCTTGATACCCCCAAAACTCTTAAGGCTTCTGAGCATGCAAGTTCAAGCCTCATTGGGGCACAAATATCCTTGGATGTCGAACAGCAAACGCAAATCCAAATAGCTACTCCTCCACTTGTGGCCCCGAAGACATCGACTGTTATTAACCTCCCAAAAAAGAAACAGGAAATTATTCGCTCACCTCCGAAAAAACGCAGGAAAAGAGGTTTGGGAAACACAGACACTTCCGCCCGCAATTTATTGCCTTCTAAAGACTCACTTAGAAAAGAACTACTTCAAATAGTTGAAGGGGCACCTAATGAACCTGTAAAAATAATTCCCTCTCATGTTCCACCTTCCATAAAAGACTTTCTTGATGCGATGGAACACTTACTGAAAGCCTTACTACTCCCAATAGTAGAGAGAGTTAAGAGATTAGGTGCCCAACTGGATACCCTTATGGAATGTCCTACTTTAAAAACCACAACTAGTAAGGATATAGCCAAATCACCTAATACAAAGGAGGCAGGAAAATGTTTAAATAAGTTCAAAAACATACCTGTAGTAAAAACTCCCATCACACAAGCCTCTTTTGCTAAATTAAAGCCAGCTAATAAAGTTCCCGCCGCCCCAACAAAACCGCCTTTAAACCCACAGGCACAGTCTTCCCAAATAAATTCTCTTATGGAATCAGCCAGAATGGGGAACCCAAAGTCCACATTGGACACAAACAAGGTTGGTTTTAAACAAACAAGAGCTCCACATGAAAGATACGTGGACCTACCTCCAGCTGCCTCACATAACGTTATTGTTCTAACGGGGGTTTTGCCCTTATCATCGGGATCTTACGAAAACCACACTAGCCTAAAGAATAAAGTCATCTATTGGCTAAAAAACAACAGGCCATTGCCACCCCACATAAATGGCGAAATCATCACTGTGCAACGAACTAATTGGGTTGGAGTACGTCCCAAAGACATAGAGGGCGACGTAGTAATTATTACTTTCAAAGACCCTAGAGTCATCGCGCATATTAGGGACTGGTTTTCAGACTTTAACAGAGGCTCGATTACACCTAAAGTGCTATCCTACTTTTACCCTGAAGCTTTAATGCCCCGAAAAACGTTCGTCCTAAACCGCATTATGACAACTTTCCCTTCCCCCGGCACCAAAGATTACCTTATAACTCTTACCCCCCTAGGCATGGAATGTTGGAAAACATACTTCCTCCACCACCTGCACATGACTTTGCTGGATATGGCCAATACCTACCACCTATAACTCCCTCATGGAATCTTCCTTGCTACAATCATTACGCCCCGCTTCACGGCCTGGACGATATTGAATGACTCTCCTTACCTGGTGCAGATAATCATGTGATGGGCGATGTACCTGGCATATCCTCCAACGCACCATCTTTAAGTGGAGAACTCGGGTGCACAAAGCCAGGAGAAAAGGGGCTAGCAAGCGGGGCAATCACCATGGATTCAGTAACTATCAGCCTGATTCATGAAGTAAAATTGCGCCCGCAATCGCAGCGAAAATGCAATTGCGGGTGCAATTTCCGTAATCGGCATTCAACATCAAAATTGCGAACTCGCAAACACATAATAGCGAATTCGCTATTATATTCGCAGAATCCCGGTAGGAGAGCATTGGGGAATCGGAAAAAGTGACAAACCACAGATTCTGCTAAATAAATAGCGAATTTGCTATACAATCGCAATCGGTATTCATGAAAAATCGCAAATAGCGAAAAACCCAAAAATCGCAATTAAGGACAACTCAAAGCAGGTGGTAACCATAAAAGCCATGCAAAAATTACATTTAAAAAACCGTTGGCCAATCACCAACAGGTTCAGGCCTGACCAATCACACATAAGGACAATCAGCAGCAGCAGCATTAGGAGTTCCACAATGCCAGGAATGTACATGGTGGTGAGGCGTCGAAGGCTACAGCGATTAGCAGGGAGGAGACGCAGGATCCAGGACAGGATTTTCCGCCAGCGGGTCACCTTGCTGGGCCAAACCAGAGAGCAGATATATGCAAAATACAGGCTGAATGGGGAAATGATAATGCAGCTAATACAGGACCTTGACCCCCTGATGCAGCACCCAACAAGCCGTACCAATGCGGTGCCTACACATGTGCAGGTATTGTGTAGCCTGCACCTCCTGGCCTCCGGGAGTTTCCAGGGGATAGTAGCGGCTGCTGGGGGGATATCCCAGCCCACCATGTCATGCTGCCTCCACACTTTTGTTGACGCCATGCTCACCCAGCTACACCGTCACATCAAATTTCCCGCCAGCCAACAGGAATTGGACTTGACCAAGCTACAATTCTACAATGTAGCCCATTTTCCACATGTACTCGGATGCATAGACTGTACCCACGTCGCCATCTGCCCACCAGCTGCCACGGAGTATATGTTCCTCAATAGAAAGTCTTACCACTCCCTCAACATCCAGATGGTCTGCAATGCTAAGACATACATCACTGACATTGTCGCACAGTACCCAGGGAGTAGCCATGACTCCTTCATATTCCGGCACAGCGGCCTCCACACACGACTGGTCAGGGGAGAGTTTGGGGAAGGACACCTACTTGGTAAGTACACTTTGTCGACAATGTCACATTGCTATGAAGTAACAGCGCAGCACAGGCAATCACCATCTGCTCCTCTCATTCAGGTGACAGTGGCTACGCCCTCCGTGAATACCTCCTGACCCCATACCTCAACCCTGCTACACCACAGCAACGGCGCTACAATATTGCACACATACGGACAAGAAATTGCATAGAAAGGACATTTGGCCTGCTCAAGAGCAGGTTCCGCATACTGCACAAGACAGGTGGGGCCATGTATTACAGTCCTGCAGTGTGCTGCCGCATTGTGGCTGTCTGCGCAATACTACATAACATTGCAACCAAGCGCCGGATACCTGTCGACATCTCTGGCAGTGAATCTGAAGGGGACAACCGGCCACCTGCACATGCGCGCCATGCACGCGGGGAGAACCCAGCTGAAGGCCACAGACGTCGCAACCATATCACAGTGAACAGTTTCTAGTGCACCCTCTTCCCTCACCCCACAAATCACTAATGCATGCAAAATGTAATAATGACACAACGCTAATGTGTGCTGCAAAATAAATGTATTTGTTTCAATCACAAAAAAGGTACCAGTTCAACTATCTTCCACTAACAGTATTACTGCATACTGCAGTGTCAAAGGACAGGGCAGGCTTATAGTCAGCCTGTGCCTGTTATTGTCAAATGTACTCAAGTGCGCCTCCTGCGCGTTCCGCCCAAGCGCCTCTGAGGCGCATCCTCTTCCGGGGCATCTGGACCTGGCGTGGGCCTGGTGCTGCGCCTGAGTGGCGGGACTTGTGAGGCAGAGTGGCTTCTGATGCTGGATGCCCCCTCACTAACATCATCACCCCCAACAGTGGCAGGTAGAGCAGGAGGGTGTAGTGCCGTAACCGCCGTGGTCAGGTGCTCCAGGACCCTGGTCATGTCCTCACAGCACTGGACGAGTTGGTGCTGCTGTGCTAGTGACCACCGCGACAACTGTGAAGTTGCATTGGCTGCAACATAATTGGACCTGCTGTAGGAGGCCAGCCGGCTCATGAGCTGATGGTGGCGCCGGCGTGCTGCACTGCGCTGAGTAGTCATCGCAGCAGTGTTGGCCTCCATGGCTGCAGTCATGCGGGCCATTCCCTCCCCCACACCTGCCATGACTGCAGTCATGTTGTCCATGCGGTCCCCCATACCTGCCATGACCGCCGTCATGCGGTCCATACGGTCAGCGACTCCGGCCACATTGCGCCCAATCTTGTGGAGCTGGAGCTGAATGGCACCTTGCTGCCGTGCCTGGCGCTGATGGATTCTCAACATGCGTCTTTCGATGCTCATACGCGCCAGCCCCTGTCCATTGCCCCTCCTGCTGCTTTCTGCAGTGGTGTGCTGGCGAGACCTGCCACGCCTGCTCTGCTGGCCTGACACTGTGGCTGGCCGCTGTGTTGCAACTGTCGCGGGCCCAGATGTTGTAGCACCAGCTGCTGGTGGTGTCACAGCAGGCGTTGCTGGTTTCGTCAGGCACTGGAGGCACACTAGTTGCGGGCCTGGCTGCGGCTCTAGGTGGTGCGCCAGATGCAGGGGTCACAATAGTCGCAGGCCTGGCTGTGGCTGTAGGTGGTGCGCCAGATGCAGGGGGCACAATAGTTGCTGGCCTGGCTGTGGCTGTAGGTGGTGCCCCAGACGCAGGGGGAACACTGCTGGTGGACCTGGCTGCCGGTGTTGTTGCAGCGGCAGGGGCTGGTGCCTGTGTTTGTGGTGGCACCTCCTCCTCCTGGGCCTCCTCATCAATTTGCAGCCTTTCACTGTCGCTGCTTTCAGCGCCACCTGTGAGGGTAAGTGGACGATCATTAGTTGCATGTATCTGTCAGACGTGCAGTTGCTACATGCATGCTGGGTGACATTACCTGAATGGCTGTGGCTTTGCGTACTTTGGAACCTGTCTGGCTGCATTGTGGTACTACTACATTGTGGCCACACTACATCTCCCACAATGCTTCAGGGCATTCCCTGATGTGCAACAATGGCATGACTATGGGACATTATGGGAGCCTATTTGGTCATGGACATTCATAGGGGACAGGGTCGCAGTCGCATGCCACTTACCTTGGGTGTCTTGGGTGGTGCGGGATGAGTCCAGACGTGTGAAGCCAATGCACGCCTCCCTCTCAAGGGTGTCTTCCACCTGGTCCTCCATGGGTGTGTTAGGAGGGACTGTAGGTCCGCCACCTCCAGTGCCCGACGACTCTCCAAGGCGCTCCGCCACCTTCTCTTTGGCACGACCTCGGAGGTCGTACCATCTTTTTTTCAGTTCCTCTAGTGACCTATCGGCCACACCCACGGAGTTGACAGTGGAGGCGATTCCCTGCCAGATCCTCCTTTTTTCTTGCTCCGGGACCCTCCTGGAGTCTTTACCAAAGAGTTTGTCGTGGTTGGCCACCACCCCTTCAATCAAATGTTCGAGCTCCTGCTCTGAAAATTTGAGCTTCCTCTTCCGCCCTGTGGTGTTGCTGGGGCCAGGAACAGGTTCCTCTGACATGGCAGCAATGTAGTTGCAGAGTACAAATCACCAGAATAGCAGCAGCTCTCCCACTTGCTCCCTCGAGGTCTGCCTCACTGTGGTGAATGGGGGTGGGAACTGGCTGCTTCCTGGTTGTGATGTCATCACTGTGCTCGAAATGCGACTTCCCGTTTTACCGATCTCGCGATTTTGCGATCTCGCAAATAGCGATATCGCTATTTGCGAGTTCGCAATCCCAACGCGGGTAGCTGGAAATAGCGATTTTTCTGCGATTATCGGTAATCGCAAACGGAATTTGCGCCCGCGTGCCAATCACATTTTTTTATCGCTAATCTTCATGAATTCAGATTTGCGATTTCTCAATAGCGAATCGCAATTTTTCGCTATTTGAGAATCGCAAATCCCGTTTTTCATGAATCAGGTGGTATATTGCCTCGTGTCCACCAGTCAAATACTATAAACTTCCTGTATCCACTTGGAGAATCGACAAT
The DNA here is from genome assembly GCF_964263255.1 of Lissotriton vulgaris. Classification (NCBI taxonomy): domain Eukaryota; kingdom Metazoa; phylum Chordata; class Amphibia; order Caudata; family Salamandridae; genus Lissotriton; species Lissotriton vulgaris. Next base: position 1,434,746,350 of record NC_141685.1, read on the forward strand.
CATCTTCCAAATTACAGATTCTCAGTTGGAATGTGGCTGGCATTTCCTCGAAAATTGTTCAACCGTCATGGCTGGATGTGGTCAATTCTTTCTCAGTTTTGTGTTTCCAGGAGACCTGGGTGCAAACCCCGACACATCTATTGGGGTTTCAGACCTTTCATTCACCAGTGATAGAGAGCAAGCAAGGCAGACATAGGGGGGGTTTGTGCATATATGTTAGTGTTGGTATAGGATTGAGGATTCGGAAACATCTCCTTAGGGATTCCTACCAAATAATTGTCATTGAAATAGGCCTATCACTGAGTCTATTAATAATCAATTCTTATAATAATATGCCTCTACAGGGTTTGGAGAAAGTTCTACATGAATTGTTCCATGTCGTCGTTTCAATTAAAGAGTGGTGTGGGGGTGAGTGTGCGACTGCGTTTATGGGCGATTTTAATTGTCATACTTGCCAATTCGCTTTAAGGAGTTTGTGTGAGTTTTCTTCCACCCAAGAAAATGAAATTGATGATGATATCTTAAACCATTTCTTACACTCAAAAACAGGGGAGGTATTAAATAATTTTTTGGCTTCTTTTAATTTAGCGTTCGCAAATGACATATGCTCTCCACCGAGACCATTTAAACCTTCCTTTCATGGAAGAGCAGCAAACTCTACCATTGATTTTGTTCTCTTCTCAAAGATGCATGCTTCCCTTATATCCTCCTGGGATACCCTTGAACATACATACGGCGATCATTACCCCCTGACCCTCTCCATTTTGTTATCGATCGCCATAACAATCCCCCTATAAGTTACGAGCAACCTATCAAAATAGGGGCAATAACTGGCTATACCCTAAAATGGGAAAAAATTGATCCAGCTAGTCTCCTTAAAAATCTCTTGAAGCTGAGGTGGGAGGAGGTACACACGTGTTTGTCCCTGACTGAACATCCTCAAACAATCCTCGAAGCTTTTTTAAAAATACAGGAAAGTTTAAAAAAGCTACTTACCCGCCAGTTCAAGCCAGGCCCTATTATTCCTAAAGGGTGGTTCGACAAAGACTGCACTAGAGCCCTAAAATCATTGAAGAAAGCTTTACATTCGAACCCAAAGTTACCTATGGAGATACGTCAGGCTAGACTTCGATACCGCCTTGCTATAAAGAGTAGAAAAAGATCTCTGAAGGCGGAAGCTTGGCGGACTCTGTTGTCAACCTGTGAAAGCCGCGATTCCTCAGCATTCTGGAAATTTGTAAATACCCCACTTCCATGGGTCATAATGCCTGAGAGGAGGTTGGACCTTGCAATTGATGGAGATACATGGGCCGCTTACTTTCAACAGCTATATAGTAAGCCTAGTTCTTCTAACATTTCTCCATCGGACCCTTTTCCTTCCTCTAATAGCACCACAATGAATCTGAGAAAGGGTCCTTCTAACATTGTCTTTTCATGTGAGGAGGTCACGCTCGCTATAAGAGAGAGCCCTGCTGGGAAGGCTCCCGGCCCAGACGCCATCCCAGCGGATGTCTTCAAAGCGGAAATAGATTTTTGGGCCCCATTATTAACCTCTGCCGTGAACTCTGCTAATGCTTATGGTCAAATTCCAACTTGGGCAGAGGCCATTGTGGTACCCATATATAAAAAAGGAGATAGGCATTTACCATCTTGTTATCAGCCTTTCTCCTTGCTTGACTCTTTAATGAAGGTTGCGGGACGTATTATTTTAAAACGTATTCACAACTGGACTGAGGAGGCAGATGTGCTTTCCAGACTTCAATATGGCTTTTGAACTGGAAGGGGCACAGTTGAACAGAGCTTGAATTTATACTTCCTTATGTCAAAATACGTGGAGGCTAAAAAGGGTAACCTCTTCGTAACATTTATAGATTTGAGCTCAGCTTTCGACTGCGTGGTCCATGAACAGCTATGGAAAGTCCTTGAGCATTTGGGGATGAATCCGTCTATCCTTAATTTTATTACTAATTTGTATAGAGATGCGGGGGCCGGGGTGCGGTTTGGACTGAGGGGGAAGTGCTCTACAAGATTCACTATTACTAGAGGGGTGAGGCAGGGGTGCATTTTAGCCCCCCTGCTTTTTTCTCTCTATATAAATGCCGTCAGTGACCATTTGAAAAACATTGAATGTGACTATCCGAAAGTGGGGGGTCACGCCGTCCCAATCCTGTTGTATGCCGACGATGCAGCTATATTGTCTCAAACAAGATTGGGGCTGCAAAGGTCAGTCACAGCATTTACCCACTTTATGCATGAAAGGGGCCTGAAAGTGAATATTGGTAAGACATTCTCCATGGTATGCAGCAAGGGAATAAGGAAAATCCCATGTTCCATATTCATTGAAGGACAAAAAAAATAGATACAGTTGAACATTTTCCATAACTGGGCATCTGTGTCCATAGAAAGGTAACCTGGTAGTCTGCCGTTAAAGCTAGGAAACTTGCTTTTACTAGAGCAATTGGGGCGCTTCGAGGTTTTGCCATTAAAATAGGGGGGAGACCAGTAAAGCAGCTTATCACCATCTATAAAGCTAAATGTGTCTCAACGGCAATCTATGGGGCCGGTCTCTGGGGGATCGATAACATATTACCCATCCAGATAGTGGAAAATCAGTTTCTAAGGTATCTATTAGGGATACCAAAGTCAACATCCACCTATATGATCCACATAGAGTTAGGGCTACCTTTCATCTCAGATGTAATTAAAACTGAGCCCCTTCTCTTGTGGCACAAGATCTGGACTACCTCTGAGGCTGCAGTAAATCGAGAAATAATTTTGGACAATGAAAAGCTGGAGGGGGTGAAACATACGAAGTGGTTGGCATATGTTAAAATCTGTTCTGCGATATTGGTCGACCAGAGTTTTATACTGTCCCTCTGACTTTGGAGCACATTTCATGGAAAGCTCTGAGAAAGATTCTAATGGACCACTTGGAAGCCAAGAGGTGGGCTATCCAAAAACTCAAGAAAACAATCCTGGACTTTCAAAGGATTACCTTGACTAAGGGGCTTCAACTGTACCTCTCCACTGACTTTTCTTGTTTTACTAGAATGCTTCTCTCCAGATTTAGACTGGGCTCCTTTTTTCACCTAATAACATTTTCTTCCTGCAATGACTGGACCCGAAATTTGTGCCCCTGCCCATGTGATGACATTTCTTCTCAATCGAACATCCATTCCATACTGTTCTGTAAATACTATGTAGCCCCTAGGAAATCTTTATTGAGACCATTATTGAAGAAATGGGGCTTGAGGTCTTGTAAAGATGCATTTGACCGAATACAACAGTTGGAGGACAGTGATGTCATACGCATTATGAAAAAGTTCTTGAAATTGCTGCTTAAATTTAGGAACTCGATAGGATAGCTTATGTATATTTGTGCTTTTTAACCTTGGTTCTACTAACCTTTTAATCACAGTTTATATGAAAGATGTTTTATCTCCTGTTTTTATGCTTATGTTTCTATTCTGACTGTAGATTTACTTTTTAAACAATGTAATGAATGCTTTTATGATATCCTTGTGAATATCGAATAAAGCTTACTTTGATTTGAACATCGGTGCTATGATTATGCCAGAGGATTGTTGTCCGGTCCTCCCTAGTAACCTGCAGTCTGTCTAGTCAGGTGAACGGGAGTGGGACCGGGAGACAGCCTTACCTCTGGGTGAACTCTGTTTGCCCGGCACAGACATCCAGTGTGGCTATTGATTCTGTCTGTGCTGAAGGCGCAGAGGGACCCCATCTAGAGTCTATCTGGTCTGGTGGCATGTATGAGGACAACAAAAATAATAATAAGGTAATCCAATGTTATCCTATGGGAGAGGTAGGCCCTGCAGTGATACAAAATGCTTTCAAGAGTTTTTCCCTACCAGGACATGTAAAACTTAAAAGAACATGTGCACATTTTTAAATATACTGCACCCTGCCCATGGGCTGGCAAGGGCCTACCCTAGGGGTGACATATGTATTAAAAGGAAAGTTTAGGACTGGTCAAAGCGGCAGTTTAAAACTACACACAGGCTGCAATAGCAGACCTGAGACAGGTTTAAAAAGGCTACATAAGTGGGTGGCACAAAAATCATTGCAGGCCAACTAGCAGCATTTATTGTACAGTCACTGGGTACATGTAGGACCACTTTACAAGGAATGTATAAGTAAATTAAAAGAGAGAGCGCAAGCACTTTAGCACTGGGTAGCAGTGATAAAGTGCACAGAGTCCTATGGCCAACCAAACCAAATTCAGCAAAAGAGGAGGGGTAAAGGCAAAATGCTTGGGGGAAACCACACCAAGGATGTCAGGTCTAATCAATCAATCAATCAGAGTACTTAGGTCTTGAGGAGTCTTCTGAAGGCGAGTCGGTCTTGGGTCTCCCGTAGGCGGGTAGGGAGGGTGTTCCAGGTCTTGGCGGCGGGGTAGGAGAAGGTTCTGCTGCCGGAGGTCGTTCGTTGGATGCGGGGGACAGCGGCGAGGGCGAGGCTGGCGGAGCGGAGCTGGTGGGTGGGGGTGTAGAAGCTGAGTCTGCTGTTCTGGTAGGCTGGTCCGGCGTTGTGGAGTGCTTTGTGTGCGTGCGTGAGGAGGTTGAAGGTGATCCTCTTGTCGATGGGGAGCAAGTGTAGGTCTCTCAGGTGGGGGGTGAGGTGGCTGCAGCAGGGAACATTGACGATCAGTCGGGAGGAGGCGTTTTGGATGCGTTGTAGTAGTCGTAGGTGTTTGGCTGAGATTCCTGCATAGAGTGCGTTGCCGTAGTTTAGTCTGCTGATGACGAGGGCCTGTGTCACCATTCTTCTTGTTTCGGTTGGGATCCACTTGTAGATCCTGCGGAGCGTGCAGAGGTTGGGTGTTGTAGCAGGAGGAGGAGACGGCGTTGACCTGCGTAGACATGGAGAGGGAAGAGTCGACGATGAATCCTAGGTTGCGTGCATAGTTGGTGGGTGTTGGTGCTGTTCCCAGTGTGGTCGGCCACCAGGAGTAGTCCCAGGCTGAGGGGGTGGGTCTGAGGATGAGGACCTCCATCTTGTCTGAGTTCAGTTTCAGATGGCTGCTCCTCATCCAGTCGGTGAAGGCCTTCATTCCCTCTTGGAGGTTTGTTTTGGATGTGTGTGGGTCCTTGGTGAGGGAGAGGATGAGCTGGGTGTCGTCGGCATAGGAGATAATGTTGAGGTCGTGATGGCGGGCCACTTGTGCGAGGGGGGCCATGTAGACGTTGTACAGTGACGGGCTGAGGGATGAGCCCTGGGGGACACCGCAGATGATGTCGGTGGCTTCGTATTGGAAGGGTGGGAGGCGGACGCTCTGGGTTCTGACGGAGAGGAAGGATGTAGTCCAGTCAAGGGCCTTCTCTTGGATTCCGGCTTCTTGGAGGCGTGTCTTTAGAGTGCAATGGCAGACCGTGTCGAAGGCGGCTGACAGGTCCAGGAGGATGAGGGCTGATGTTTCGCCGTTGTCTAGTTGGTGCCTGATGTCGTCTGTGGCAGCGATGAGATCTGTCTCGGTGCTGTGGTTTCATCTGAATCTGAACTCAGACGAGTCCAAGATGTTTGTTGTCTTCGAGGTGGCGGGCCAATTGCATGTTGACGATTTTCTTGATGACCTTCGCCGTGAACGGGAGCAGGGAGATGTGCCGGAAGTTCTTGAGGCCCTTGGGGTCCGCCTTGGGCTTCTTGAGGAGGGTGTTGATTTCGGCGTGCTTCCAGCTTTCCGGGAGTGACTCTGTTTCGAAGAAGATGTTGATGACCTACTGTAGTTGGGTTGCGATGGCTACGTCTGCTTTGTTGAATACGTGGTGTGGGCACGGGTCTGACGGAGATCCTGAGTGGATAGAGTTCATGACCTTGCGTGTCTCGTCGTCGTTGACGTGGGACCAGGCGGTTGGCGCTGGTGGTGTTCGCAGGGGGGTGGAGTCTGGCGTAGTCGGGCAGTTGAGGTGTTGAAGCTGTCGTGGATGTCAGCAATCTTGTGGTGAAAGAAGATGGCCAGTGAGTCGCACAGTTCTTGTGAGGGTGGGATGTCGTTGGCATTGGCGCTGCCGTTGGAGAGTTCTTTTACGATGCTGAAGAGCTCTTTGCTGTTGTGTGCGTTGTTATCCATGCGGTATTTGAAGGAGGATCTCTTGGCTGATCTGATGAGGTGGTGATGTCTGCGGGTGGCATACTTGTGGGCTGCGTGGTTGTCCGGTGTGTGTTCGTGGAGTCATTTCTTCTCCAGTTTCCGGCATGCACGTTTGGAGGTCTGGAGCTCGTTGGTGAACCAGGTGTCTCTCTTGCTGGAGTTGCTATTGGAGGGTTTTTTGAGTGGGGCGAGGGTGTTGGCGCAGTTGTCGAGCCACTGTCTGAGGTTGCTGGCTGCGTGGGGTCGGTGGGTGGGTTCTGGGCGAGGGTGGTGATCAGCTGGTCTTCTGTGACTTTGCTCCAACAGCGGCGAGGCAGCTGTTGGGTGCGGTGCTGCGTGGTTGGTTTCTTGAAGGTGTAATGGATGCAGCGGTGGTCGGTCCCGTGGAGTTCGGTGGTGTGGTCGAAGATGACGTGGGTGCTTGTGGAGAATATGGGGTCTAGCATGTGGCCGGCGGCGTGGGTGGGTGTGGTGACGAATTGCCGAGGTTGTCGATCAGCTTGGTGAAGTTGGAGTCGTCTTTTTTCTCTAGGTGGAAGTTCCGGTCCCGAGGAGGATGTAGTCCGTGGAGGCGAGTGCGTGGGTGCTGGCAAGGTCGGCGATGAAGTCGCTGAACTGAGCACGGGGTCCGGGGGAACTGTAGACGAGTGCTCCTCTGAGGGTGGTGTTGGGGTCAGTGTGGATCGGGAAGTGCAGGTGTTCGGCGGTGTTGAGGGTGTCATCTGCTTGTGTGGCGACCTTGAGGTTGGACTTGTGGAAGATGCCTATTCCTCCTCTGATTCCGTTGCCGCGATCCCCACGGGTGATCTTGTAACTGTCCGGGATGGCTATGGCGATGTCGGGCACCAAGGATTCATTCCACCAGGTCTCTGTAAGGAAGGCCATGTCTGGGGCAGAGGTGTCAAGCAGATCCCAGAGCTCGATTGGTGTTTGCGTGCAGAGGGGGTGTTGAGGAGTATGCAGCGGAGGTGATTGGGTCCAGTCCTTGGAGGTTTGGTGGCTCTGTCGCAGGTGGAGCTGCAGGTGCGGCAGGAGAAAGGTCTGTGGGTCCATTTTGGGGTTGCCTGGAAGCAGGTGTCGTTTCGGCCGGCGTTGAGTGTGTGGAGGGTGCTGGCACCGTAGCGGAGTCTGGTGTTGTGGCATTCGAGGGGTCCAGGGGTTCTGGCGCTGGGCCCGGTCCAGGCGCGGATGGGCGCAGACGGGCTTGCTTTAGGCTTGCCTTTGGCGCGCCTTTGGCGAGTCCGCTGTGCGTGTCCGCTGCGCCCGACCACACAACGTCCAGCATATATGGGGAGGTGGGAGGGAGGAGCAGCTGGGAGGCGGGAAGGCGGGAGCAGCGAGTGGGCAGGGGGGCGGAGAAACAGTGGGACAGAGAGCAGAATGGGGCACAAAGAGGGTTAAAACAGTGGCACAGAGGGCAAAAATGGGGCACACAGAGGGGGATAAACAGTGAAATTGAGGGCAAAACGGGGCAAATTAGAGGGGAAAAACGAGTGGCACAGAATCAAAATCTGGGCACAGAGAGGGGGAAAAACAGTGGCACAGAGGGCACAAATGGGGCATAGAAAGGGGGGTAGAGCACACTTACCAGCGGGTACTCGGCAGCGGCAGCAGGGGCACACAGGCGGAGCTGCGTGGAGGGGGAGCGACCTACTAGGAGGTTCAGGGGTCGCTCATAAATCCTCATGGTACTGAAGGAAATTGAAGATGAGAAAGTTTGGGACTCACTAATGGTACCTTGTTGGCCTAGAGGTCTCTGGTGTCCGTTGCTAGTCCAGTTGGCAGTTCATTCTCATTCAATATTTGCCATTGTCCATCTCTGTTATAGGCTCCAGTTTTGTCTGCATTAGCGCTCAAGCCTTTCCTATTATGGCCTGGAGCTTGAGAGGCTAGTTTTGGAGTCTCTTTTTTCATTTTGAAGCATTAAGAATAAACTTTTACCAAAGACTTCATTATGTATTCTTTCGATTTCCTAGCTATTTAATGCTTAAACCCTACGGAATGCATGCACATTGTTTTTTTTAACTGTTTCATGTATTTTCCTATGTACTTTAAGGTATGCTAGGATTTCTGAGAGATGTTTTATGGGAGTGTAGGAAGATGGCTCTCTATATAGAGTACTAAAAAGAAGTACACTGTGCACAGAGACCAGAAAATCGCCAAATGGTACACAGAGGTAAAAGCAGATAATTGTAATGCTCTTTTTGTTGTACGGTGGGCCAACAGTTAGCCTTATCAAAGGGTAATGCTTAGAATTAGCTGTACTCTCAGAGGCATTGAATGAGACACGCTCAAGAATAAATCCAACACCAATTTGTAAAATTAAAGTTGATTTTTATGTATTTTTAAGACCAAGAACACAGTTAAGGTAAGTACTTTTGCAGATTTTTCAAAATTTGAAAAATATATCACTTTTGTGCACAATTACGCACCATAAGAATCAATGGGGAAAAAAAGAAAAAATGCTTATAAAATCGATCAATACTTCCACGAAGTTCACCTTTTCGTTTTAGGTTGCTGTTTTGACCAGGTCCAAAGTTCCAACAGGAGACATTCAGGAGTGTCCCGGATCAGGCGGGAGCAGAGTGCTGAGGGTCTTGGAAACTGGAGCGCAAAGATTAAAGGGACCACCTGAAAATGCACTGCACAGGTGGGTTTTCCTGGAGGGAGGAGGTTGCAAGAGCCTGGGGATCATGGGAGCAGAGCTGGTTAGTCAGTGCTGAGAACGGTGGGGCTGGGTGCTGAGTGAAATGGTCAGCCAGGCATTGTGCATCATTAGGATCCTCGTGGTGAGGAGCAGGCGTTTTGTTGAGGCTATCTTAGGACAGCTGGGCCACACAGGAAGTGGGTCTCGGTTGTCTTGACGTCCCTTGATGTGTGCTTGTTTCTGGTGCTATGGCAGTTTGGCGTGGACTCTTCTTCTTGGTTTTTTACTTTTGGGGGTCCGGTACCCCGGGTATTCGTACACCACTGCGATGGTAGGTCCTGATTTCTACAAACATGGTGGAGACCCTCCGGAGCTGTTGTACCTCTTCTTGCTTCGGTGCTGCATCAAGGCCGTCAGGGAGCAGCAAGTCGACAAACCATACTTCATGGGATCGGTGCTTGCGGTGTGCAGGAGAGTGATACTTTCACTCCAAGGGAGCTTCTTGTTGATTTCTAAAATGTTGTAGGTGCTCTGGAGTTCTTGGAGGCCTTTCAGGTTCAGGAAAATCCAGCAGACAATGATTGTTGAGTTCTTGCAGTAGCTGAAAGGGTTTGCCGCTTTTTTCTTCTGCAGCAGGGCTTCAGTTCTTATGCAGCAGGTCTTCTTATTCCTGGTCTTCTACGATCAAATGAATCTGAGGATTAGGTCTTGGGAGACAACCAAAATACTGAATTTAGGGGTGTTATAAGAGGTGTCAGGACTCAAGCTGTGGGTTCAGTCATCGTCAATCCAACTGCATTAGGGAGAAAATCTGAATGCTTTCCAGACACTTGGGCAGATAGAGTACGACTCTGGAGATGTAAGATGGCCGCCGCCGTGGCCAGCGTGAAGGACAATGAACGTTCTAGTCTGCCAGATTTTAGCTGCTGAGATTCCTATGTGGAGCGCGAGCGTCACGAAAAACGCGCACTTCACTGAAGATCCAAGCTGAGGAAGTTCGTCGTGTCAAGTCGTCGTGTCAAGGTGAAGAGAAGTTGAGTCACAGTTCATAGTCAGAGTATTGCAGTAACTCAAAATAGTAAGCAGAAACGCTAACGCAGACTCGGCGCAACTAGTCAAGCGCGAGTCTGTAGAGAATTGCGAGCTCCGTCTCGCTAGTCAGGAAACCTTGCCAGCCGTCAACTACCAGAGGTACACTCTTCCTGTGAAGGTTCCAGTTCCCCTAGTTTCTACAAGTGAGAAGCGACTATCCTGAAAATAACGTTCTCGCCGCTGACAGGAACCTGCTGAGGAAGTTCACCGGTATCCTGCCAGAGAGTCCAAGCTTCTTCCCGAGATCTTCTCCGGGCGAGAGGCGCCCGCAGCGCAAGTCATCAAAAGAAAATAAGCTAAGTGACAAGCTGCAACCTTTTCTATATCAATGAGGTATCAATGCAAATGAATATATATATATATATATATATATTTACTCAATCCAAAAGTCCCCAGAAGGTTAACAAGGCTGAATACGTGAAAGACTTAACCCGTGCATAAAATAAAGAAAGAAAGTACTTACCATATTGGTTGAGATAGCTCTAAGGACCCAGTAAATCTGTAAGGAGAAAAAGGGACAGAGTTATTCATCAGTCAGACTATTAAAGATAACGAAAGGAAAAGACAATTAAAACAGAACCCATTTTAACAGAATGCTCGATTGCCAGTGAAGTAAGTGCTCCTTTCCCATCCAACCTTTTAGGTAAGACTCAACCCAGTAAAAGAAGCTAGACTAATTCATTGGTGTTTGTTGTTCTGCTAGTGTCAACTGGTAGCTGAGCAGAAGTCACGCCATATACATGAGGAGAAGCAAGGTCCTGCAGCACTAGGGTGGGTGAGCAGAGAAAAAAAGGCATGCACATAAGAATAGACTAGTAATGAATAGTGGGTAGGAGTGTAATGTTATGTTACTGTTTTTAGGTTTCTCACATCTACCCAACTACCAGAAGGCAGAGACCAGAGGGAACCCTCGCAGGACCACTCTCTTCTTTGTTTGTTATTTTATCCACACCCCCTTCCCTGGGAGTAATGAAGGGAGGGTTCAGAGACCTGACCCACTGACATTGCTCAAAGGGATTTGGGTTCAAGCATCTCTGTTCCCGCGCAAGACCTTGGCGAATCAGATAAGTAGATTCCTGACAAGAGGAGACAGGTAGTAACCAAAGGGCTACTTACCTTTAGGGTGCCTACACCCTCTAATGACCACTTCCTCTGGGAATATTCAAAACCCTAGCCCTGATTGGAGGTTTTCTCACCATCTCAAGATAGTGGAATTTCAGGAGAGGGGCTCACCCCGCCTGACCCGTCCTATGGGTGGTACAGCTGAGGGGGGATCCTCCTCCTCCTCTAATGAATTTTTCTGCCTTTCCGTCCACCAAAAGTGGAGCAGGAAATGGGTTTAGCCTCCCTATCAGGATGTTACAGGTTTACATTTTAAAGGTGGCATTGCCTTTGAAGCTTCCCACCCGGGAAGGCCATCCTGCCCTGGAGGTGGTATGAACCCCCCCTACCCAAAGCAGGTTTTGTTTCTGTCCTCTGAGTCTGAGAGCGCTGGCTCTCACTCCAAGAGGTCAGAAACATGTCAGGTGGTGGCAGGCTGGTGACAAAGGCTCAGAGACCCCACTAGTGTTTGGTTAGGTTTCATGGAACTCTCTAAAGGAGTCTCTTCTGTGAATTTATTAATAATTCCAACACTGGCATCATTGAGGATTTATTAAGACAAGATGTTTGGTTCCAAACTTCTTAGAATTCATTAAGCCATCATGGAGCTAGGAAACTCATGTTAACAAGTATCCGGCCCATGTACTCTTTTTGGATTTCCTGTTCACTTACAGCATCACAGAATGGACTAGACATTTTAGGGGCATATTTACTCATGCTGATATGCCCACACATAGGATATAGTGCACCCTGCTGTTAGGCTGAAGGCTGGCAGTATGGGTGACTTTCCTATATCTTATGCAGTGTTTGGGTGGCATGGCACAAAGGGCTGTGTGCCTTGTCGATTCTTTGGATTTTCCTCAACCAAGACATGCAGCTGGCAAAGGCAGCGTGCATAGTCTTGGTGAGGGGGCCCTGGGGTGGCACAACCAGTGCTTGCAGTTCAAAATTACATCAGGCTAAAGTGTGCGACAACCATGCAAAAAGAGGCAATTTCCAACAGGGAGGATTTGTTGTTACTCTGCAAGCAGTCCTGTTGAAATGGATTGCGTTTTCACTAAGTATGGGCGTAAAATCCGTTCCGCTCGCGGATTTTGCGGATTTTCGGAAAATTCGCAATCCGCGAGATTCGCAAATTTCCTGCAAAATCCGCAAATTTGCACGCAGCGGATTTTTTTTTTCTTGGAGTTACAATTTTGCGGTGCGCCGCGTTTACTTACCGTCATTCATCGTTTGCCGAGTTATTTTTCTTGATATTTTGCGAGTGCTGCGCCATTTTGGATTTTGCTGCGGGATCCCGCGGGAATTTGGCAAGCGCGATTACGTAATCGCGGCTTGCCAACTTGTACAGCGAGAGTTTGTTAACGCGAGTACGCCGTGATCACGTATCGCGGTACTTCGCAATTGCGAGCTTGGAGATGCGGCGAGCAGCAACAATCTCGCACTCGCGAAAATACAAAATTTGCAAATCTGCACAAGAAATCCACCAGCAAGCAGCATAAACCTTCTGGAAATGATGGTTTTTATCTGAATAACTCCTCAGGTTGACATTTGCTTGCACTTTTTTTGCGAGGAGTCCATTTTGGGGAGGAGTGGGGGTGGGAGGAAGGAAGTGCCCCACAGTCTTCAACTTCCTGTTCCTGTCCAGCAGGCTCCTCCCAGTGCTTTGTCCATCTCCTGGTCACTTTTCATTTGGATCTGGAGCTGGAAGGATTACTTTTTGTGGATGCTGCTGGATATTTGGATTTGGGGCCTTTTTGACTTTCTTTGGATCACTTTTGGATTAGAAATTTCACAAGTAAGTTTGTTTGGGGCATTACAGTTGCTGCAAGTAAAATTTTGGAATTTTCGATTTTTGAGCTGTTTTGGGGCCTTTTGCCCAGGGGTACTCATTGGTGGGTGCACTGAGTCTTTCTGTGGGGTGTTTTGAATTTAAACATCATGGAGGGGCTGGATGGCTTGGGATTGTGCTGATTTTTCTGTGATTTTCGTTTTTTTGGCCTGTTGTGGCCTTTTCACCAGGGGTAGTGAGTGTTGCATGGGCCTAGTCTTTCTGTGGGTTTTCTTGAATTTAAACATCACGGAGGGGCTGGATGGCTTGGGATTGTGCTGATGATTTTTCTGTGATTTTCATTTTTTTGGCCTGTTGTGGCCTTTTCACCAGGGGTAGTGAGTGGTGCATGGGCCTAGTCTTTCTGTGGGTTGTCTTCTTGAATTTAAACATCATGGAGGGGCTGGATGGCTTGGGATTGTGCTGATTTTTCTGTGATTTTCGTTTTCTTGGCCTGTTGTGGACAGGCCATGTGGTTGGGGGCCATTTTGAGTGCTGCTACAGGCCCTGGCCATGTGCTGTGAGGGAGGGGGCCATTTTGAATGCAGGCAGTGTTCTCAGGCCTGCACCCATTTTGCCTAGCTTTCATCCATTATGCCCAGTGGTAGTGAGTGGTGCATGGGCCTAGTTTTTCTGTGGGTTGTCTTGAATTTAAACATCCTGGAGGGGCTGGATGGCTTGGGATTGTGCTGATTTTTCTGTGATTTTCGTTTTTTCGCCTGTTGTGGACAGACCATGTGGTTGGGGGCCATTTTGAGTGCTGCTACAGGCCCTGGCCATGTGCTGTGAGGGAGGGGGACATTTTGAATGCAGGCAGTGTTCTCAGGCCTGCACCCATTTTGCCTAGCTTTCATCCATTATGCCCAGGGGTAGTGAGTGGTGCATGGGCCTAGTCTTTCTGTGGGTTGTCTTCTTGAATTTAAACATCATGGAGGGGCTGGATGGCTTGGGATTGTGCTGATTTTTCTGTGATTTTTGTTTTTTTGGCCTGTTGTGGACAGGCCATGTGGTTGGGGTCCATTTTGAGTGCTGCTACAGGCCCTGGCCATGTGCTGTGAGGGAGGGGGACATTTTGAATGCAGGCAGTGTTCTCAGGCCTGCACCCATTTTGCCTAGCTTTCATCCATTATGCCCAGGGGTAGTGAGTGGTGCATGGGCCTAGTCTTTCTGTGGGTTTTCTTGAATTTAAACATCACGGAGGGGCTGGATGGCTTGGGATTGTGCTGATTTTTCATAAACCTTCTGGAAATGATGGTTTTTATCTGAATAACTCCTCAGGTTGACATTTGCTTGCACTTTTTTTGCGAGGAGTCCATTTTGGGGAGGAGTGGGGGTGGGAGGAAGGAAGTGCCCCACAGTCTTCAACTTCCTGTTCCTGTCCAGCAGGCTCCTCCCAGTGCTTTGTCCATCTCCTGGTCACTTTTCATTTGGATCTGGAGCTGGAAGGATTACTTTTTGTGGATGCTGCTGGATATTTGGATTTGGGGCCTTTTTGACTTTCTTTGGATCACTTTTGGATTAGAAATTTCACAAGTAAGTTTGTTTGGGGCATTACAGTTGCTGCAAGTAAAATTTTGGAATTTTCGATTTTTGAGCTGTTTTGGGGCCTTTTGCCCAGGGGTACTCATTGGTGGGTGCACTGAGTCTTTCTGTGGGGTGTTTTGAATTTAAACATCATGGAGGGGCTGGATGGCTTGGGATTGTGCTGATTTTTCTGTGATTTTCGTTTTTTTGGCCTGTTGTGGCCTTTTCACCAGGGGTAGTGAGTGTTGCATGGGCCTAGTCTTTCTGTGGGTTTTCTTGAATTTAAACATCACGGAGGGGCTGGATGGCTTGGGATTGTGCTGATTTTTCTGTGATTTTCATTTTTTTGGCCTGTTGTGGCCTTTTCACCAGGGGTAGTGAGTGGTGCATGGGCCTAGTCTTTCTGTGGGTTGTCTTCTTGAATTTAAACATCATGGAGGGGCTGGATGGCTTGGGATTGTGCTGATTTTTCTGTGATTTTCGTTTTCTTGGCCTGTTGTGGACAGGCCATGTGGTTGGGGGCCATTTTGAGTGCTGCTACAGGCCCTGGCCATGTGCTGTGAGGGAGGGGGCCATTTTGAATGCAGGCAGTGTTCTCAGGCCTGCACCCATTTTGCCTAGCTTTCATCCATTATGCCCAGTGGTAGTGAGTGGTGCATGGGCCTAGTTTTTCTGTGGGTTGTCTTGAATTTAAACATCCTGGAGGGGCTGGATGGCTTGGGATTGTGCTGATTTTTCTGTGATTTTCGTTTTTTCGCCTGTTGTGGACAGACCATGTGGTTGGGGGCCATTTTGAGTGCTGCTACAGGCCCTGGCCATGTGCTGTGAGGGAGGGGGCCATTTTGAATGCAGGCAGTGTTCTCAGGCCTGCACCCATTTTGCCTAGCTTTCATCCATTATGCCCAGGGGTAGTGAGTGGTGCATGGGCCTAGTCTTTCTGTGGGTTGTCTTCTTGAATTTAAACATCATGGAGGGGCTGGATGGCTTGGGATTGTGCTGATTTTTCTGTGATTTTTGTTTTTTTGGCCTGTTGTGGACAGGCCATGTGGTTGGGGTCCATTTTGAGTGCTGCTACAGGCCCTGGCCATGTGCTGTGAGGGAGGGGGACATTTTGAATGCAGGCAGTGTTCTCAGGCCTGCACCCATTTTGCCTAGCTTTCATCCATTATGCCCAGGGGTAGTGAGTGGTGCATGGGCCTAGTCTTTCTGTGGGTTTTCTTGAATTTAAACATCACGGAGGGGCTGGATGGCTTGGGATTGTGCTGATTTTTCTGTGATTTTCATTTTTTTGGCCTGTTGTGGCCTTTTCACCAGGGGTAGTGAGTGGTGCATGGGCCTATTCCTTCTGTGGGTTGTCTTCTTGAATTTAAACATCATGGAGGGGCTGGATGGCTTGGGATTGTGCTGATTTTTCTGTGATTTTCGTTTTCTTGGCCTGTTGTGGACAGGCCATGTGGTTGGGGGCCATTTTGAGTGCTGCTACAGGCCCTGGCCATGTGCTGTGAGGGAGGGGGCCATTTTGAATGCAGGCAGTGCTCTCAGGCCTGCACCCATTTTGCCTAGCTTTCATTCATTATGCCCAGGGGTAGTGAGTGGTGCATGGGCCTAGTTTTTCTGTGGATTGTCTTGAATTTAAACATCATGGAGGGGCTGGATGGCTTGGGATTGTGCTGATTTTTCTGTGATTTTCGTTTTTTTGGCCTGTTGTGGACAGGCCATGTGGTTGGGGCCATTTTGAGTGCTGCTACAGGCCCTGGCCATGTGCTGTGAGGGAGGGGGCCATTTTGAATGCAGGCAGTGTTCTCAGGCCTGCACCCATTTTGTCTAGCTTTCATCCATTATGCCCAGGGGTAGTGAGTGGTTCATGGGCCTAGTCTTTCTGTGGGTTGTCTTGAATTTAAACATCATGGAGGGGCTGGATAGCTTGGGATTGTGCTGATTTTCGTGTGATTTTCGTTTTTTTAGCCTGTTGTTGTGGCCTTTTCACCAGGGGTAGTGACTAGTGAGTGTTGCATGGGCCTAGTCTTTCTCTGGGGTGTCTTGAATTTAAGCATCATGGAGGGCATGGGATTGTGCTGATTTTTCTGTTTTTGTTCGATTTGTTTGGGGTGTATAACTGTATAACTGAACTGATGTTCCTCTGTCTTCCATTGCTTTTAGGTGCACAAGACTCAAGAGAACCACCAGTGCCAGGAAGAAGTCCTGCAGCGGTGTGTGTGTGCAGCATAACGTCACGCGACGTCACGTCTGGCCTCAGACAACTCTGCAACTCGTGCAACTGCGGCCTGCTGTTCTGACCTGCTCTGAAGAAGATGGCCCCAAAAAAAGTTCTCCGTAGCTCCTCTAGCAAGAAAGTTGCTAGTAAGGAGCAGAAGAAGCAAGTTACCAAGGAGGCTGGTGTGCCGTCCGCCGCGTTTTTTGGGAGTAAAAAAAAAAGTACGCCTGCAGCAGCAGCGGGATCTGCTGGGGACCAAGCTGGGAGCAGCACCCCCGCTCCATTCGGCTCAGTGCCTCCACCACCACGCCAACTTAAGTCAAAGCCATTGAGTGCTTCAGAGGCAGTCAGTGTACTTCTTCAATCACCATCGACCAGTGATGTTGGCTCATCGCAAGAAAGTAGCAGCAATGTCCCTGAATCAACACAGGTTGTTGTAACGCATCTGACAAGTGTTGAACAACCACAGCCGCAACAACAACAACATGTGCAAGTACAAGCACAAGTACATGTGGCAAGAGAGGCAGCGCAAGGAGATGCACAAGCAGAGGTGCATGGAGGGTCACAAGTGCCCTCAATAGTTGTTCCTCCCGAAGTAGGGGCACATCAGGAAATTGACAATCAAACCGAGGTGTCATTTGAGGAAGCCACTCCTCCTGATGATCATTCATTGTCTTCCACATCCCTAGCAAGGAAAAGATCAAGGGGGTTGTCTACATCTTCTTCAAGCCCACCTCCTTCTGATGATCTGGATGAAGATTGGGAACCATCACGGCAGTCTGAGAGTGAGGCACACCATAATCTGACAAAGATACCTAAGCGTAAAAGGAAGGTCGTCGAAAAACTCATAGCTATGGAGTGTGATGAGGCTCAACAAGAAGTGACGGATACTGCTGCTGATGAAGCCTCTCATGACGACGAGCCAGTCATCATAAAGGTCACTGCAGCCCCAGCGGGCATGCAGCAAAGAGACATTTTGACCCTATCCCAAGAAGCTGCTGAGCGTGATGATGATGTCGACGAGGAGGCAATGGAAACACAACAATCATTGGAGTTAACTAGTACACCAACACCTACTGCTTCCATATTTCTTCCTCGCAAGAAGGGACCTCCATACACCTCGACCTCAATTAGTGGTGGTGAAAGTGCAAAACGTACTGAAGTTCGGCAATCCACATCCTCCACTTCATCTGACATTAGCAGCAGGACCACCACCACCAGTATCGCCGCCTCCTCCGGCCCCCAAAGACATTTCAAGTCTGCAGTTTGGGACTTCTTTAGTGTTTGCCCAAAAAAGGAAAACGTAGCCATTTGTAAGCTTCGAGTTAGTCGTGGTAAGTTTGGTACCAACTATGGTACTGGAGGCCAGAGAGGTCATCTTAGGAGACAGCACACTGTCCAATGGTTTGCGCATCTACAGGCGATCAAGGAAGCCCGAATTGCACGTAATGAAAACGTTGATGTTTCATTTGATGATGACGAGGAGGAAGAAGACTTGTCAAATACTTCACTTACACCCAGTACCCCTGTCAGCAGCACACCCCATGTGAGCCACACTAAGAGTATGGGAGAGAGTGATACACCAATGCGAAAAAGTTCATCAGCGAGCATAACTCGGTCGAAGATATCATCATCATCATCCCGTAAATCCTTGGTCCAGGGCAACATTAAAAAGATGTTGTTTACAGAAGCGCAATATGAACGCAACCACCCACTGACGCGTCTGTATAACACTAAGCTGGATAAAATGCTAGCTCTGGACCTTCTCCCTTTTTCTTTTGTAGAAGGGGTTGGTTTTCTAGAATTAGTGGCAGCCTCTGCCCTAAATGGAAGGTTCTAGTCGGTTCTATTTTGCCCGAGTTGCGGTTCCAGCACTACATGAAGATGTTCTGGAGGTGATTGGGGCAGCTTTGCAGAAGAGTGCTGTTCACACTATACATCTGACAACAGACATGTGGACCAGTGGCGCAGGCGCTGATTACATGTGCATCACTGCACACTGGGTCTCTTTTTCAGGGGTTAAAGCAAAGCTAAACGCAGGTGTTGACCCGGACCAAGTTTTTAAAGCTGCTCGGAAACATGCAACACTATCCATGTTTGGTTTGGAGAAACGTCACACAGCAGAAAACATTTTGGATGTGTTTAATACAAAGGTCCTTGACTGGCTGTCCCCAAAAAAACGCCAGGTTGGTTATGTTTCCACGGATAATGGCGCCAATGTAGTTAAGGCCATGGAGCTGGGTGACTATTTCAGAGTGCCGTGTTTGGCGCACTGTATAAACCTGGTTGTCAAAAAATTCTTGAGTGATAAAGACAGTGCAGCGTACAGGGTAGTGGACACCTGCCAAATAATGTGCAACCATTTCAGCCATTCTTTTAAGGCCCGGAAGCATCTGAGGAGCCTGCTATATGAACGTCAAATGCCAGTGAAAGCACTCATCCAGGAGGTGCCAACACGTTGGAACTCAACCTTCTACATGCTTGAGCGTCTGTATGAGCAGTATACGGTACTCGATCACTATTTCTTAACACAGGGTACAGGTCAGAAGGAGGACCTGAGGATGGGTGCGGCGCAATGGGACATAGTTAAAAGCCTGACACACATGCTTCGTCCTTTTGAGTTCTTCACGCGTGCAGTCAGCAAGGAGGACTGTAATTTGGGAAAAGCTATCCCATTGTTGTACATGCTGGAGCACCAACTGAAGGAGGTGTGTTCTGTGTTTCAAAAAGATGAAGAAAACCAAGACCCTTTTGTTCTGGCGGAGAAATTATTAGAGCGCCTACAAGGTGATGAACGTCTTAAAATGATCCACTCAAAGCAGCATTACATTTGTGCTACTATTCTGGATCCACGCTACAAAAAAGCGCTTGCAGGCCAAGCATTCTTTCCTTTTGCTGATGAAGATGTTACAAAGTACAAACAGTGGCTAGCCTCCTCAGCCAAGAGGTTTGAAAGAGAACGGCAGAAAATTGAAGGAAAAGACAGTACATCAGCATCAGCAGGCCATCCCCAGTCACAACAATCCACTTCTGCACCTGTGGCTGCGGCACAAGTGACCTCTCAGCCGTTAAAGAGACCAGCAACCGGATCATCTGCACCACCAGACACAACAGTAACATTGGAGGCTGAAGAGGATTGGCTAGCTCGGCTTGGGTTTGGTTCTCAAAAGGTCACAGCAACAGCTAAGCAAAGTGGAGGAACCTTGGAGGAGCACCTTGAGTCGATGGTGAAGGACTATCTGAATGACTCAACAGAGGTCTATGTTAATGCTGACCCATTGGCGTATTGGCATGGGAAAAAAGAATTGTGGCCACAGCTCTCCAACCTGGCTTTAAACTACTTGTCTTGCCCACTCGCAAGCGTGTCTTCTGAACGTGTTTTCAGTGCTGCTGGTGGCATTGTAACTTCCAAACGGAGCCGCCTCTCACCCAAAAATGTGGAGAGGTTAACAATGATCAAGATGAATCAGCACCTCATACCACCAGATTACAGAGTACGAGAAAGCACGCCGGATGAAGACGAGGTGGACAGCAACATAGATGAGGGAATTTCTTCTCTGTCAGGTGACACTGAGCTCACCATGCCTGAATTCGCAGAGTATGATGACGAAGCCTTATTCTTATTCGTGGACCGTGACACCGATCCCTGAAAATGAGACAATGAATCAATAACTTTCTTTTTCGTCCTTATTCACTTTTATTCCTGTGTGTCTATCTTTCTTTGTTGTGCACAGTTAATATAATTCAAACTTTAATCACCTAATCACAAAAACAAGCCCATCAGCAGAACTGTCTTCACTTGTTTGCTTATTGATTTGAAGGTGCCTTAGTCTGCATTCCTCAGGTTCACAAGTTCAGAAAAACATGCTCCTCTATCCTCCTCCTCCAGACTCCTATTTCCATCAAAGCAGAGGGCTGGTTTACGCCCAATGAAGAAAGACTCAGCACTTGTGGGGGTGTTGTTCTACCTCTTTGCGGGTGAGTTGACGGCTCTGGGGCCATTGCTGGGAAGCTCTAATACCGGATAAAAGTGGTTTGGACCAAATCCAAGGCGGAATTTTTTTTGTGTTTTTGCTGACTTGCGTGCCTTTGAGGTGCTCTTTGGGGGGGTTCCGGCTGTTTGTGGGTGAGTTTCGGGGTCTGGGAGCACTGCTGGGACACTCTAATCTTGATTGCATTAGCTTTTCAGGAAATCCGTGGTGGTAAACCGGAGTTATGGCCTAGCTACACAGCGCGTTTGGACCGAAGGCCGAGAAATATTGTAAGTATGAGATTTTGCTTTTGGCCTGTTTGGGGGTGTTTTGCTTTTTGGAGGGTGGGTTGGCGGGTCTTGGGGCATTCCTGGGAAGGTCTAATACCGGGTGGAAGTGGTTGGGACAAAATCCACGCTGAAAAGCCTTTTGGCACTTTTTGTAACTTAGGGTTCGTTAGGTTTAGCCCTAGCAGCAGGATTGCATGTGTTTCGGGGTGTTCTAGATTTTTGCAACTGAGTTCTGGGGTCTTAGAGCACTCGTGAGAATGTGTAATTTTGGTTGCAAGTCATTTGAAGAAAATCCATGGTGGGGAAGGGGGGATTTGGCATAGTTAAAGAAAGCCTTTGCCACTCTTCTTAACTTAGGGTTCATTAGGGTTGGCAGTATTTCTATTGCATGTGTTTGGGTGGGGGGTTTTCGAGTCTTGGAGCGATGCTGGCTATGGATAATTTTGCTTGGTTGCTTGCAAGTGGTTTGAATGCAATCCACGGTGGGTAAGGGGGTATTTGGGCCTACTTTTACTTTCAAAGTACGGTTTGTCACCAGTTTTCTGCTAGGCCTCGTTTTTTGAGATTTGATTGGGGTCTTCTACATTTTTGCGACTGGCTTTAGTAAGGGTCTGGGTGGGAGCACTGCTGGGAAGATCTAATTTTGTTCTAAAACACAGTTTACAGTACACCTAGCTTGAGGGGAAAGATCCGCTACATTAATTTGCCCATACTTATTTATCCTTCAAAAGGTGACTCAGACAGAGTACGCACTTTCAAAAATATTGTACTGTCTACTAGGAAAATCAAAGTGTGACTTTTTGCACTCCACAGCCTACATACCTTATATTTATTTATCAGGGGTGTTGTAATATTATATCACTTCCTGTTTTTCGTTGAATAATTACATAATTACAGGCCGGGTTTCAGTCTGTTCAATGGGGAAAAAAGGATGGAGTCAGGCTTCACACTAGCGAGCCGCAGATCAGCATCCGCCAGGCAGGCAGTGGACAGGGTGTCTTCTGGTCACCAACATTGATTGACGAAGTGTCAGATGGAATGGAGGAGTGCCGCTAATAAGAGGAATTTTTTTCTGCATGCAACTTACTTACCAAATTCAACAGGACAACTACAACAACATACAGATACAGTATCCATTGTTTTATTCTATGACTGTGACTGCATTTCTTGGATCTCTCTCTGCTTCTAAATTGATCCCTACAGCCATTCTATAGGTTTTACTTCGGCTATTTTTTAAACCTAATTTAATGTAAGAAGTGTTTCTCTGAGTGCAGAGATAGGCAAGTGAAAACGCTGCAGCCCTGTACTGTTGCATTCTAGTACTACTTACTTTTCAGTAACAATGCATGCAGTAGTGCATGCACTTCCTTTATGTCACTTAAAAGATTTATGGTTAGATTTGTACCCAAAGATTTCTTTATCTTCAATTATTGTTTGTCCATGCTGTGCTGTTTTTACAGGGTGTCTTCTGGTCACCAACATTGATGGACGAAGCGTCAGCTGCAATGGAGGAGTGCCGCTAATAAGAGGAATTTTTTTCTGCATGCAACTTACTTACCAATTTCAACAGGACAACTACAACAACATACAAATACAGTATCCATTGTTTTTTTCTATGACTGTGACTGCATTTCTTGGATCTCTCTCTGCTTCTAAATTGATCCCTTAACACATCACTTAGTCCACTCCACTATCACATCTGCACCACACATAGTCATTTGTAAGTGCTCCTACGTAATTCGCAAGTCGCAGCACGCCCCAGCCCATAGAGGACTGGGATGGCCCCAATGATGAAGCATGTCACCAAGGGGTAACCCTGGTGAGTGAGGGGACACCTAGAAAAAGAACAATTTCTCCTTTTCTATCTACTATACCTTCCAGACCAACCCCATTGAGTGTTGTGAATGGATTTATAGTGACCAGCAAGGCTCTCAGGTATCTGGCAACAGAGACCTTCTGTTGAATATAGTTATCAATAATTCCACACACGCCCTGTACTGTCGCATTCTTTCTTCCACAGTTGTCGAAAGTACTACTTACTTTTCACTGACATGCATGCAGTAGTGCATGCACTTTCAAAGATTGATGGATAGGTTTGTACCCAAAGATTTGTTCATGTTCAATTGTTTGTCCATGCTGTGCTATTTTTTCTTGTTTCCCAAAACCTTTCCCAAAACCCCCCGTACCCATCCATTTTTCAAACCCTAACCCTCTTCCCCCGGGCTGTGTGGTTTTGATTGATGTGTGACTAAATTACAGCAATAAATCCACACACTTGCTGGGGAGGATAAGGTGATAGCAACAGGCTGGTGAAGAAATCCGAGGATATATTCTTACTCTGCTTGACAAAGACCCATGGCTAATGTCAAAGAACTTCAACCGAATTAGTAGTTATACTTTACCATTTGTTAGGCTACAATGTGGCAATGTTCTAGTGTACTGTCACCTGCTATATTCTCTATTGTACTGTTGTATTGCTCAGGACAAACCAGATTTCATTTTCTTTTTTTTCATAGGCATGCAACTGCCACTGTGTCACACCACTAGTACCCCCGCTATGAGGAAATTTCATCCTCCCAGGATTGCCAACCTTAATCGCCATTTCCCGTGGAGCCAGCCCTGTGCCTAGCCCTACTTTGAAACACAAATTACAGGTAAGATAAGCGTTTGGTGGGAGGGAGTATAATGGAGTATTAGGAGAGACGAGAGACTGACGGTAGTACTACTAAAGTCCTAGGACTCTTGTTTGGGCATTTACACTTAAAGGAAGAAAATGGAACTAAACTTTCAGGAAAACAAAGTTACTGTTAAACCCCCACCCACCAGGCAAGCAGTAAAAACAGGTATGGTCAGATAAAGTTTCAAAAAGTATATTTTTATAGCCCTAACAAAATAATCTCCCGCAAGACCCTCCCTAACCCCAACGGTTGTCCTTTAAAAGTCCCAAACCCAACTCCCGATTCCCACCCCCCAAAAGTCTCTAAAAAAGGGGCAATGGACACTATGGGTGGATGCTGTTGACTTTTTGGGCCAGGGCATCATACTGCTCGCGGAGCAAGGTGTGCTCTAAGCGGAGCCCCTCCAACACGTTGGTAAAGTGGTGGAGCTCCTGCTGAAGGCGGTACACCCTCAGGGTACTGCGGCGCAGGCCTGCCTTGCAGTTGCAATGGCTGTGAGAGGCAGCTTTTGTCCTTGCTGCTCGGCGTCGGCGTTTGGCTTTGGCAGCCCGGCTCGGTCTGGCTGGAGCACTGTGCTGGGTGGCAGCCCGAGGGGGCACGGAGGCGGATGCAGCCGACGTTGTTGTCGTGGTTGACTGCGCACTTTCGTCGTCCTCCAGGGCCACCAGCCGCCGATATTCAGCAACAGTGGCATCGATCCTCCATTGCCGGGCCGCTCTAGCCAGCTCCTTCCTCCTTGTTGGTTTGGAAGGAGCATCTATATGAAGAAAGAAAGACATAGTCTGTAACCAATGCTCTTTAAGATTAACTCAATCATTCAGCAGAAATTTGTGTTACAGTACAACTAGCAACTTGCAAGCGCATTACATAACTTTTGAGGCTAGTATCTATCTAACCTCCTACTTCTTCATCCTTGCTCTAACATTAGTGGGAGTTTAAGGAACAAATTCTACGAGCACTATGGACTTCCATTGGAGTCGACTATGAAAGTACACCAATCTTATTCTTCTTCTTGTGTCTTGTTTAGGAAAATTGATACGTTATCTTCTGCAAGCCGGCATAATGCCAGCGCAGTGAACTTGCACCCGAGAAAAAGAGACGCACGCCATGATGAGTGACCTAGACTTGCGTTACTGTACCGGTCCAGGACATGCAGGTGGTGAAGCTCTTACTTTTCTATTACGGGTGGCACTGAGAATACTCTGTTACAAGGGCTACTTCTTAATTAATTTAATTTTCACCCTACAGTGCAAATGAGTACTAGAAATGGAAAATGAAGAAGATAAATAATCTGATTATCTATCACTTCACATGGGATGTTTTTGCTTACATATGGGATGACTTTAGGTGCTTTGCTTTTTATTGAGTGACCAGTGATACATCCACACATGAATGACTGAGTACTACTAAACTTATTAAGAGAGGTAGGGAGTGGCCACCGTAATAACCGGATCTATGCTGTGCTTGCAATACAAACTACTGCTACTATTGATGGTAGTATTTGGACAAAATTACAACTTCTTTTCCTTGCCTTTCCTACACTGGAACGGACGTGCGGGTGCAGTGTTACATGCTCTTCAAATTTACACTTAGTTCATCCACTGACCGTCTACTCTCTCTAGATCATGGGTACTCACAAACTTTCTCTCGGGGGCTAAATTTACAGTGTAGTTTGTGGCCGAGGGCCGGACTGGTGGGGGCGGAGTCAGAGGGGGCGTGGCTAAAGCAAAACGAAAACTTGTGACCATGAGGTTGCACACAGGTCCCTGCAGCAGATGCCTTCATCCACTGAGCCACCAGACCCAGCATTTACATACATTTCTCTCCCTCCTGCTCTCCCTCCTGCCCTCCTTCTCCCTCCCCCTCTGTCATCTCACTGTGTGTGTGTCTGTCTGTGTCAGCCTTCAGCCCGGGCTGAGACAGCTTCCTCAACGCGCACACACAGACAGCCACACCAAAGTACTTAACAGGTCTTTAAAAGACCATTAACATATTATTGAGGCTTTGTTTGTTGTAGCGCCCTTGCATCTCCACCCTGACAATCACTGCTCGCCCGGCCCCACAGAGCAGAGGCTTTGTTCTATTTCACCTCTTTGTGGCCCTGCATCTCCACTCTGCTCTGTGGGGGCCGGGGGAGCAGTGATTGTCAGAGTGGAGATGCAGGGGCGCTAACAGGTGAAATACAACAAAGCCTCTGCTCTGTGGGGGCCGGGGGAGCAGTGATTGTCTGCAAGGTCTGCGCACCGCCAAGGAAGGCTTGCCGGGCTGCCACCGGCCCGAGGGCCGTACTATGAGTACCCCTGCTCTAGATACACATATGCTATCTAAGAGTCAGATAGTAGCATGATCCAGGAATATGGACACATACAGTTTCTGTGTCACCCACCCAGGCTGTTGTCCTTCCACCCATCATTGCTTCATCATTCAACCAGCCATGCATCTCATATTCTTTCCTTCCCAGCCACGTCTTCAATCTCAATAAGTAAGGAATATATAAGAGCATACCTCTGCCCGCCACCACCACCGTCTCAACTCTCACAGCCGGCACTACAGCCGCCGCCTCCTCCCCTGAAGAATTGCCCTCCGCCTCCGTGTCGAGCACCACCACCTCCGCGCTGGCCCGCCACCAGATGTTCCACCTACAAAGTACATTTAAGAATGTTAGAATAAACCACTCACTAGTATTTGGTCTAGGAATGAAGACATGTGAAAACAATGTAATTTGTGACTGTTTACTCAAAATTAAAAAAAAATGTCCCTTTTTCCAGGGAAGGGTGTTGTCTTGCTGCACTTTTTGGCACAACTGATGAAGGCTGGCTTTTTAACACGAACCATTTTTCTCCACACAGACAGAAGATGGACTTCTAACAACAAGATCAAGTTGAAACCAGGTGAGAGCTCGGCTCGACCACAAGAAATGTCTTCAATTAATCGTCAGCACTAACCACTTTTCCATTATCAGTTAAACGTTTAGTTTTATTATGACTTCATTTTAATAAATGTGTTTACTTTTAATAAAGCTTTTAAACTTAAATAGACTCTGTGTTTTTTGGTCCAGACTAGAGTGACTGAGCGAAAGGTTTTGCAATTTTTGCAAGCATGAGTCCGTGCCTCTGACACTTCTTGACTCTGACTCCGTACTCTTGAGCTACGTTGGATAATCATCATTGGGGATCAATCATCGATGAATTCGGGAGGTAAATGACTGTGCCATACTATGTAGTCAGTCAGTAAGGACATTGGGGGTTCAAAGTCTGTTATCACAGAGGTATGTGGAAACTCTAACAGCACCCATTATAATTGATAAGCAATGCACTATTTATTGTCCATAGTTCTGTTTCTGCAGAAGAATTGTCCCCGTATGGATTGTCCTCCTATCCAAACCAAAAGGTAGTATCTTATTCTTTCTTGGTGGTCATTCACATTTTATAGTTGGGAATTTTCTAAGCAGATAGAACACTTCAAAAGACATTATGGACAATCCCAGAGGACTGCACTAAGTTGATAGAGCTATTGCTGATTAGAATGGGAGTTTCGCCAACCGTGCAATCTTAGTTAGCTACACAGACAGACTAATAAGAATAATCTAGTAATACCACAGGGAGTCCTAGTAGAGGCAGGATAAGAATTTAGATACAGTCTACAAGAAGATCAAAGACGATTTTGAAAAAATCAAATGAGGAACGCTAGGAAAAATAGGTACTAGTCTAAAATGAAAACTTACTGGGGCCAGCAAAGGAGCCCTCGCCTGCTCGATCCTGGCCCTGTTCAACAGCATCCGCCGTCGCCTGCTGCTCCTGTGTCCCCTCGCCCCTGGGGGGAGCTGACGTACAACATGAAAGAAAGAACAGAAAACATGGATGATTGTTGCTTGTCAATGTCAACCAAATCAAACATTTCAAAACGACAATAACAAAATATTTCCGCGAAATTATATTGATTAGGGTTAGTTTTCATTGATTTGCGGACCTGCGACTTCGAAACTCACGTAACTCACTAAACAAAGTACCGAAAGGTTCACCTAGGACTGGCAGGAAGGAGTCCGCAGGCAAGACGCAAAGTGACAGACAAACTCCATTGTGATTTCAGTCAGATCAGTGACAACACTAACAGTTGCCTGCTACATAACCAGTCATTTAAATAGTCAAACTATCAATCCACCGCCACTATTTTTCTTATTGTCAGGGGTACAAAGGAAGGGGCAGATTTAAGCACCTTGCGGCTCTTTTGCTCCGTTCTTGCGTGACTTTTGTGACGCAGCAGCTGAACAAAAGCGGCGCCATGGTGCGGCGTATAATATTATAACAATGTGACGCATTTGGGAGATGCATCCCGTTATAAAGCCCTGCGCCATCAGGGGGCGTTCCGGCGCAAGGGAGGGCATTCCTGTGCTGGAACACATCCTAAAAGTGGCTGAGGGAAATCTAAAAAATTTCAATCAGTCACCTTTAGGACAATAATGCGTCACACAAACCCTGCACCTGCTTGAAGCAGACGTATGGCTTGACCCAGCATTGGGGAGATAGGGTACCCCAGAGCATTGCTGGAGCTGCGCCATCGTTGCGACACAACTCCAGCAGTAAAGCTTCGGTGACGTTTTGGGCCCATGGCGCGCCGCATTGCAAATACGGCGCACCATGTTTGGTGGTGGTAGCGGGCCGCACAATTACTGGCGCATCCCTACCCTTGCGACACGGCAGATGCGCCTCATTTACAATGCGGCGCGCCCTGGCGCAAGGGTAGGCACTTGCATGACGCATCTCGTCACGTAAGAGCGGCGCATCGCTGGAGTCATGTCGCCAACGCAATGCAACTCCAGTAATGCTCAGGGCCACCCAATACTTAAAATGCTGTGTCAGTCCTTACGCCTGCTTCAAGCAGGCATAAGGAATTGAATTGACGTAGCAGCGTCGCAGAAGTGCCTGCGTTAAATCTTGTAGATTTCACGCAGGCACTTTTGCAAGGCGCACAGTCGCTGGACCGCCCACCCTGCGTACTAGGAACGCACCCATTGTGGCGCAGGCCCATGGCTTTATAACGTGACGCATCTCCCTAGATGCGTCACGCTGTAAATGACTCGCAGGGATGCGCCACGTTTACGCCGCTGTTGCGTCACGCAAGGCAACGTAAACGTGGCGCAAGTGGCTTGTAAATGTAATCTGCCCCCTAGTGTCTAGCATTACGCAGTTCTGTAAAGTACACTCATACATAATAGTTACTCAGGCCAATGAGACCACAAAATAGAAAACAAATAAGCATAGTAGCAACGCCACTGAGAAGGAGAGCAGTGCACCTGAAATGCACAGAAGATTTTGAAATATAATTTAACTACAATGTAATCGTCAGCAGCATTATTGGCTTGCTCCATGTAAAAAACAAATATTTGCAATACAACAACACAGAGTAGGAGAAAACATAGTAGTGAGTGATGAAATAGCTACTACTACTCACCAAGCCCGGGGATCTCCAAGCCGAGCTGGTCCAGCAGGTCGCGCTTCCGGTCCAGGAGGTCCGTCCAGCGGTGGGTGGCCTGGTTGTAGGTGCGCCGGACCCCGGAGAGTTGGGACATGGCCCAGCACACCTTCTGCCACCGCTTCCGGCGCTCCTGGATGTTGTAGCCGCCGGTCGCGATCCTGCCGCCTCCCGCGATGGTCCTGGGCAGGCGGCGCTGGACGAAGTAGACCAGCGCGCCCACTTCCTCCGGGCTGAAGATCTCCCGTCGCGTCACTTGCTCCCCCCTCAATCGCCTGCATGCTGTCCTGGCACGGGGTCCAGGACTCCTCCTCCCCGCCGCCGCTGCGGCCCTCAAGTGCCTGGGCAGCTTCACGGCACCTGGCTTCACCATGGTCTAGGCAGGTAAGGTAGGAAGTAGAAAATTAAGAAAGAATAGGATAGGGAAGAAGAAAAGAAATGAGTTTAAAAAAGTAGTTTAAAAGTAAACAAAAATAGCAGAAAAGACAAAAATATACAGCTAGGAAAAGAGAGGGATAGATAAGAAGCAAAATCGTTCGAAAAAAAACTGAAAACAAGCAATGGATGGCAAAGATAGCAGGAGGATAAACACCATGCCCAGACACAGGAAATGAATGAAAAACAAGATGGCCGCCCGTTCACGAGCGCGAAAGTAAGTTCGCACGCGATTTTCCTCGCGATCTAGTGTGAACTTGTACTCGCAATGCGCTTACTTCGCGAGATTATACATAGCGGGCGGAAACGGAAATACGTCATGCAAACAAAATGGCCGCGCCCGTACTCGACCTTGGGGTAAATTCGCGTGTTGCGCTGCAAGCGGCTCGCAAATACTGCAAAAAACATCGCGAAATAACACGCCGCAAAAAAATATAAAGCTCATTCACACGAATTGGCGGCTTCCGCGGTCGGTTTCGCACGACGCCGAGCCTCGTGAATAGCGCGAAATTACCGAAAAACGATTTTTGCAAAAGCAAAACAAATGAGCAGGTGCAAAAGGTCAATCTCATGATTTGTAACAATTCCCTGTTGTGCTTCCTGAGGGGGCCCTCCAGAATTCGGTTGCCTACTTGTAACTATTGTGTGACCCTGCTCTGACCTTAACTGTTTGCCACAAAGGTCCTTATTTACAGCTAAGGGAGCAGACAAGCAGGTGCCAGGCTGGATCTTCAAATTCAGTGACACATTAATTAGCCCCTAATTCATTATTGTCAGTTGGGGCAGGGCAGGTGTTGTTAATAAACTAACCCCAAATTAATTCATGTCAGTTGAAGCAGGGCAGGAGTGCTTGCTTTTCCCTCCCATCTTCTACAGTGATGATGAACCAGAGGGTGGCATTGATGTAACAGAGGGTGGCATGGGTCAAAGAGAGGGTGGCAGTGGTGAAACAGAGGGTGCTGGGAGGCTGTGATGATGAACCAGACGTAGAAACAACATAGTCGCGACCGTTGCGAGCTGACAAGTAAGTTCGCAATTGCGAACTAGTACCAAATCCTCGCGAACTGGCAGAAACCCTTGCGAACACAAAAAAAAAATCTGCAAATTCGCGGGAATTCACGGATTTTGCGGATTGCGAGTTCGCAAATTCGCAAAATTCGTGAACGCCAGATTCGCAAAATTCGCCCATGCTTAGTTTTCACCCAGTGTCGAGTAAAAAGGACATGCCCACACTTCTGCCATAAACTAGGGTCTCATCTGGGAGAAAGGTAAGAACAACCCCAGTTCAGGCCATTCCAGCACTTTTATTTGCTATGGTATTCCACAATTCTTCACAGCGTTAGGTGAATGTTTAGACCTTAAATGAAAAGTTGGGAATTTTGTTTCCACAAAGGCAGTTGAGGGCTCCTGGGCGATGAAAAGCTAAACCCACCCCTGCTGCCAGCAGTGACGTCCCATGTAGCTTTAAATCATGACCGAAACTGTCACTGTACTCACACAAGGGAATGGCTATTGCATGGGTACTCACAAACAGTTTCCCTGGGGCCAAAAAATATGTTCTGTTATGTGACCGAGGTTTGCAATGATGCCTGCAGGGTAGTGGCCAGAGGTTTGGGGAGGGGGGGAGATGTTAGCTGTAAGGTTGGTATAGGGGATGCAAAGCATATACATCTAGTGGCTGAATTTGAATTGCACAATGTTAAAGCATAAAACCTGGAATTAATATTTACTTCCCCACTTAACTAAATTGTGTGTTCCTATGTAATCATTTAATTTCACTGCCCCTAACTTTTTCTTCATTATCACACATAAGGGGACCTCAAAATACATGAATTCTATGTCAGGACTGGAGGTGAGGATTATGCTGTAACTTTCTTTTTTCTTCCTTCCAGCAGCCTTTAACTTTTAACTTTTATAGCAAAAAACTAGTGCTGGACAAAGGACAAAGAGTCCTGCAGTGGGCTGTTAAAAATGGACAATAGCTCGGCAGTTCGTTACATCAACCATCGAGGGTGTACGAACTCGAAGTCCAAAGCGTTAGCTGATTTGGCTATGGACCGTTGGACGTTTTGCCTTTCCAACAACACCTCGGTAAAGGCAGAATACCTCCCGGGAGCTTCAAACGTGGTGGCAGATTGTTGGTCCAGGAGTTGGTGGGACATGAGTTTGTGGCAGCTGCACCCACAGACATTTCAGACACTGCACAACAAGTGGGGCCCATTTTCAGTAGATCTTTTTGCATCCTGATTAGATCACCAGCTAATGGAATTCTTCAGCTGTAAGACAGACCCTCTTGTGGTCGAGACAGACGCTTTTCTCCAGAACTGGTCTACGGAAGCTGGATAGGTCTTTAACCTGTTCGGGATGATAATGAGACTCACAACACATATCCGCAGACAACAGGTGAAGGTGGTGTTGATCACACCGCATTGGAGGTCTCAAATGCGGTTTCCAGTTCTTCTGTAACTTTCCTGGGATTCTCCAATCCCTCTACCCCGAAATCCTCTCGTTCGGAGGGATCCCCGGGGCAATCCCAATTTGCTAGTCCAACAAGGGAGAATACCACTAGTGACTTGGCAGATTACAGGTATCGCTGGAGAGTCTGTGGCCTTTCGAATGAGGCTCAAAAGCTGCTGGGAGCAGCGTGGGCGGACAGCACAAATAAAATATATAAATCAGCTTGATCCAGATGGGTCAGTTGGTGTGTTCGGAACGATCAGGATCCCATGGGGTGCGAAGTGGTGGCCATTATGAACTTCTTGGCGTCCTTAGTGGCCCAGGGACTGGCATACCGCATGGTTAACTCCTACAGGTCAGCGGTTTCAGCTGGCTATACACCAATCCAGGGTCAGCCAGTTGGGGTATACTCAATGGTCTGTAAGTTGATGAGGGGTATCCGCCTCACGCTCCCTCCAGAACCCAGATATTCATCACTATGGGACGGTAATAATATGTTGCACTTGTTCCATTCTTGGCAACCCAATAAGTACTTGTCCCGTAATGAGCTATCCGCGAAGCTGACGATGCTTTTGTGCCTGATTTCTTGCCGAAGAGTGTTGGACGTTAGGGCCCTGGACATTTCAGTACGAGGTTTCACTCCACAGGTAAATACATTCCATATTGTTCGCAGGACTAAGTCAGACTCCAGAGTGATATCTTATCGGCTTTTGATAC
This sequence comes from Lissotriton vulgaris, assembly GCF_964263255.1. Taxonomy (NCBI): domain Eukaryota; kingdom Metazoa; phylum Chordata; class Amphibia; order Caudata; family Salamandridae; genus Lissotriton; species Lissotriton vulgaris. The sequence goes on from NC_141685.1 coordinate 1,434,778,889, forward strand.
TTCGCCTAAGCCGTGTGTGGTCCAATGCCTCAAAGAGTATGAGAGAATGACGGAGGGGACTCGACCCCCTGGGGAGCGCCAATTGTTTATTTCCTTAAGGAAGCTCTTCAAAGTGGTTACGCCACCAACTATAGCCCGTTAGATCCGATGAGTGATGCAAGAAGCAGGCATAAACATCTCGCAGTTCGCGCCCATTCGGTACGAGGAGCCATGGCTTCAAAAGCTTTCTCTATGGGGGCCAGGTTGGAAGATATTTTGAAGCCTGCAGACTGGTCATCAAACTCGATGTTCAAGAGTTTCTACTTTAAACCAGTCGTGGACATGGCGTCGCTGATGATGGATAAGCTTTGAACAAGCATAATCCTTTCCTCTGGTCCTGACATAGAATGAAAAGTTTCCTAGTAAGCATGACGGAAAGTTTCAATTCTATTAAGGACACTGATGCAAAGATTATTCCCACCCAGGGCTCCAAAGTTTCCACTTCCCACCCAATATTGTTAAAGGAATGCACCCGTCAGGGTGGAAGCCTGCTGCATGGTATAAGTATATGCTTTAAGGTTATTTTCAATGTAGTTAAAGAGTCTGTCATTGTTCATTATGTTTGAAGAGTAAAGTTAAGATTGCTTTTGATGGTATCGCGATCCGAGTCATGGGTTTATTGTTCCAGGTTCTGAAGGTTCCAAAAATGGCTGACAAGACAAGATGATTCAGTGTTCGTGGTCAAGAGGGAGGAGTTGTCACAGGAAGCACACGCCCTAGGGGATAGTGGAGACTGCCTATTGGTGGACTGTGCATGACCTCACTGAAGCACCATAGGAGTGGTATTTTTTTTTAAACCTTTATTGTACCTTTACAAAATCACACAGCCATTCGCCTACAACCCAGAGGGCCGGCCGCTAATAATTGAACGTTGGGTGCCGTGCATCAGGATAAGTCCATATTTGATCACGTTGCTGAAAAGTAAAAAGTTTATCACACGGCAACGTGAAGGGTACATAACTGACAATATGTTGCTAATCAGTAATGGTTTTAGTCTACTGTTTTTTATGAAAACAACAAAAAATACCAACGAGGAAATCACATTGCGGTCAGCCAAAAGTAATTAGTGCTGTTAAGCTGTGTGGAAAGTCTACTCGACAGTATGTGCAATTATTTATAGTCATTGAGTCAAACCCAGATTGTCGGGCAGTAACGCCCATGTTCCTACGAGTTACTGTACACCAGTCCCATCCATGTCTACCCATACTGCCCATTCCACAGGACCCGGGCCCCCTCCAACTCACAATGGCCTCTCCCCTCTGCAATCCCTTTGTGACGCCTCAGCCGAGCTCCCCCTCTTCATCTGACTCCAACGGGTCATCCTCTGGCAGAGGATCACAAATTTCACCTCGGTACACATTCCATGGGGTCCATATCTTGTTCCATTTCCCTGGACATGCACGACTCGAGTATACCGCCCTCTCCATCACCATTATCTTATCCATGTTCATGCACCATTGCGACTTCGTCTGTAGGTCTGCCGCCCCCCAGTGCTGTGCGATATCTCTCTTGGCAACTATCATGCCTAACGTAACCCAAAGTTGGCAACATCTGGACAGGTCATTCGGTCCCCACACATTTAAGAGACATTGTCGCGGTTCGGGAAGTAGAGAGGTTTCCAGGGTCTGCGACACAGTGCGCATTATTTGTCTCCAATAGTCTTGGATGCGTGGGCAGTCCCAGATTGTATGAAAGAAGGACCCCTCCTACCCACAGCCACGGAGACAGTAAGGATGTTGTATTCTGTGAATGTGGTGTAGTAGTGTTCTCGTGTAATACACTCTGTGTAGGACCTTAAGCTGTACGAGTCGCAGCCTGGCTGAGATGCCTACCTCTTTTGGGGATGCTAGTGCCTCATTCCATTCGTGTTCATCCAGGGCGTCCACTTCCCCTTCCCATCTTTCTTTCAATGAGGTCAGCGGGTCAGGTAAGTTATTAAGGAGCTTGCGGTATGTCAATGACGTCGCTCGCTCAATCATAAAGTCAGTTAGAAGACGATCCTCCAGCGGGGATGATTCTGGGATATCCACCCCAGAGGGGATGGCCGTGAGCAAAGCATGGCGTATCTGGACGTAGCGGTATGATTCTTGTGGCCCCAGTTCGTACAGTTCCTTCAGGCGGTCAAATGTTATAACCTCTCCTCGTTCCCACAGGTCACCCACCGTGGATATCCCAATGGTGTCCCAGTGAGAGAAGCCCTTGCTGTATCTCAAATTTCCCAAGGCACGTGTATCCCAGAGTGGGGTGAGTTTGGTAATTTTCCCCCTCCAGCCCAGCGCCCCTAGTGCCGTATGCCACAACGCTGCGGTAAGTCTAGTGGGTCACGCTAATTTTCGCACTCGATGTTGGTCATAGAGTGGGGCCAGCATAGTATTGGTACCCAGTTGTGCCCTATCTGCTTGGAAAGCTGGGTCAGTCTGTGGAGCATGAATCCACTGGTTAATGGGCTTAAGGTGAGCTGCCCAGTAATACAGTTTAAGATTCGGCAACGCGATTCCACCATCGTACCAACCCCTGTGTAATTTGGCTTGCGCAATACGCGTCGGGCGATTGCTCCACAGCAAACAAGAAACCACTGCTGCCACCTTTTTGAAATACCCTGGCACCACTGGTTACGGCGTGTTCTCCAGTATGTATAGGAAGCGGGGCAAGGACATCATTTTGTACAGCGCTGCTTTTCCCAGCATTGTTAAGGGCTACCCCGCCCTTGGCGTCTTGTTTAAGCCGTTCCAAGGGTGGTGCCAGATTCAGTTGTACAAATTCTGTTGGGTCCATTGTGACATGGATCCCCAAATATTTAAAAGAGGAGCCAGCTAACCATAAGGGGCAGTCGGGGCCCAGTACCGGGACCGGGCCTTCCAGAACATACATTTCTGATTTATTCCATTTGATCGTATAACCTGAAATTTTACCATGATCATCACATAGGTCCAAGAGCACCGGTACACCACGCTCGGGGTCTGTTAAGTATACCAGCATGTCGTCCACGTAAAGGGACAGCCGGTCCTCCCAGCCTTCCTTCCATTGTATCCCTTTAAGTAAGGGTGTTTGCCTTATCAAATTCGCTAGTGGCTCTAGGGAGAGCGCGAAGAGCAATGGCGAGAGGGGGCAGCCCTGGCGGGTGCCTCTCCCCAAAGGGAATGTTCGAGAAATGTGGCCGTTTGCTACCACATGTGCCACTGGTTTCGTGTAAAGCAGTCTGATCCATGATATAAATTTCGAGCCAAAGCCCAGACAAACAAAAACCTCAAACAGGTAGTTCCATTCCACTAGGTCAAATGCCATTTTCGCATCTAAGGCCAGTATTACTGCTTGATCGTGGATCAAGTCCGCTCTCGCCAGTACCCCATGCACCCTGCGAAGGTTCAGTGCCGTGTTCCTATGGGGCATAAACCCGGATTGATCCGGATGTATGAGGTCAGGTAGATGCGCCATCAACCGGTTAGCAAGGAGCTTGGCCAAGATTTTACTTTCCGCATTCAGCAAAGAGATAGGGCGGTATGAGGAGCAATCCTCTTGTGGTTTCCCAGGTTTGAGAATCGCTACTTTAGTGGCTGTTCTCTGATCGAGCGGAAGTTCACCCTTTTCTAGGCATTCCTCGTACATGGCGAGTAAATATGCACTTAGCTCCTCTGATTGAGACTGATACCATTCTACTGGAATGCCATTTGGTCCAGCGCCTTGCCAGGTTTCAGTGCTCGTATAGCCAATTGTATTTCATCTCTAGTTATGGCCACATCTAAGTCGGCTGCTGCTTCTTATTGGAGTTTCTATCCTACCCAGTGCTGCTCGTGCCATGTCAGTAGACACTGCCCGTTCAGGGGAATAAACTTCCTCAAAATGTGTCACCAGTGCTTCCACTATCCGTTCAGGGCTTGTCTGAATTCCACCACTGCTATCTCTCACCTGTTGGATCCCCCTTGAACTACCCCCCTCTTATCTAGCCAGGCCAACATCTTTCCCGCCTTATCTCCTACACCATATATCCTGTTCTATGTATCAGTTATGTGGCCCGTCATCATCTGCCGAACATGTTCTGTGTACAGCTGCTGGTGGAGTGTAAGTGTGTGTGCTGTGTCTGTTGTGGGGTTTGCCTCGTGTAAAATTGTCATGTCGCGAAGTGTCGATTCGAGCTTAGACTGTTCAGAAGCTTGCTCCCTTTTGCGGCCCGTGATTGAGTTTATTGCCTGCCCCCTCAATACCGTCCTGTAAGCCTCCCATAGCACCTCCGAAGAGGTTACAGTGGCCACATTTTCAGACTTCCGGAGTTTTTTCCTAATTTTCGGGATTTTAAGGTACGATGCCTGAATGGGATATATACGGCTGCGGGACTTTTCTTGAGTGGAAACTGTCAGGGTGATCGGGGAGTGATCTGATATGCCTTTAGGGTGGATGTCTACGGTATCGGCGTGTTGTAGGCCGTCACCCAGAGCTAAAAAGTAATCAATTTGTGAAAGGCTGTTGTGTACCGTGGAATGAAATGTGTATTGCCTATCCTGGGGGTGGACGTGCCGCCAGATGTCTACTAGACCCATTGCTGTCAGGAATCGTTGAAACCGGGAGGGTCCCCCAGTCGGGCCCGTCACTGGGAATTTGTCAAGTTGTGTGTCTATTGTAGCATTAAAGTCCCCTCCCAAAATTACCTCACCCTCGGGGAGGGACAACAAAAATTCACTGAGCGCCGGAAGCATTATTGAGTGAAGGGATGGTGGGATATATACCGATACCACAGTTAGGGGGTGACCCTCCATTGTCCCTGCAGGGCCGCAAAGCAACCCTGCCCATCAGTTTTCGTGCCCAGTGGGATGAATTGCGAGGTCTTTTTAATCAAAATGCCAGTGCCCCGTGAGCACGAGGTGGACTCTTGTACCCCCTCCTGTCTAGGGCCTTAGAAGCCCCCTCCGTTAAGTGTGTCTCTTGTAACAGTGCTAGGTGAGGTTTTTGTCTCTTCAGCGCGTTCAGTACCAGGCCACGTTTCACCTTATCTCCAAGTCCCCTTACATTCCACGATAGTATTCGAAGGGGGGAGCCACGTGTCCGTGACTCGGCGTCCCCTGCATTACGTAACAGACCATCCGCCATTTCCGGTCATGCAGACACACACAAATGAAACTAGGAGGTGTATCCGGACCCCTAATTTTACCTTTCCAGCTATAGTATTCACACAGAAAACACAATTTTTCGACCGACATCGTGAATTTCCAACCAACAGTCAACAACCCCCCCCACTCCCTCCCCCTCCCTGCCTCCCTGCTTGACGGACCTTCAACTGCCCGCCTCCCCAACTGAGCAGAGCGCTTAACCCATCCCAAAAACAGAGTACTTGCGCGTTGGGGGAGAGTATCTCCCTGAGCAGGCGGCATCCCTGCTCCCTTCAGGGCACCCAGGCTAGTGTCCATCCACGACTCTTGTGCAATTGTAGGCAATAAAAGGAGTCAGCGTCCAATGTGTTCACGGGTTGTGCACATTATTCCCCCCGCCAGCCTCAGATAGGTCTTGTGTCAGCGACTTGCTCGCGCCCCCTCTGCCTGGCGTTTGTGAGCCAGTCCGCGTCTGTCGTCTCGGTATCCGTGGTTCGTTCTGCCGGACCCACGTGGGGGCCCGCAGTGCGCCAGCCATCGAGCCAGTCTCTGGTCGCCTCAGGAGAGTCAAAAAACCAGACCTTCTTGTCGGCGACCACCCTTAGCCGGGCCGGAAACAACATGGAGTAGGGTAATTCTTGCTCTCGCAACGTCTTTTTTACTTCTCTAAGAATGTCCTCCTCCGTCGCGATACCACCGCTGTGTAGTCGGGGAAGAAGGATACCCTTGAATTTGGATGGCTGGCGCCACTCTGGCCGCCTGAAGGATGGTGTCCCGATCTCGAAAGTTAAAAAGTCTTGCCAAGATCGGTCGTGGCGAGGCCCCTGGTTTCGGTTTTCCTCCTGGTACTCTATGGGCCCTTTCCACAGTGAAGAAGTTTGAGAGACCCTTGGGGGCTAGCTAGTTCTTGATCAGGTCTTTCACGTGTAGATCTATAACACCCGCGGTTTCAGATTCCGGGATCCCCAGGATACGGACGTTGTTCCGCCGGGAGCGTCCTTCATGATCGTCCAGCTTTTCCTTGAGCAATTTGTTATCGGCTAGCAGTTTCTCCATTTCCACCTGCAGGTCCGAGACATCTTCCACCAGGGATTTGGCTACCACCTCCACTTGCTTCACCCTTTCACTCATTTTCTGGAGGTCTGCCCGAATAAGGGTTACTTCCGTTGCAGTCGCCCCCACCGTCGCTTGCACTTGGGCCAAGGCGTTCAGCACATCCTCCAGCGTGGCTTTCTTCGCACCTTCTCCTTCCGTCCCTTTGCTTAGAGACTTGCGTTGTTCCGTCTGGGGGAGAGGCTGTTTCTCGTAGGCAAATTTATCGAGCTTAGCTTGGGTGGAGTTATTCCTGGACCTTCTGCCCGCCATGTTCACACACCAAGAGTTCAAGCACTGTTGCACGCAGCCTGTGGTGATGTTCTGCCAGGGAGTTCTTCGCGGTGAGTGGTCGACGGGGCCGCCAGAGTTTCAGCGGCACCCCGACCGCGCAGTAGTTGGGCTTTCCGGGCCAGATCCCCACAGACGGGTGTGCACCCCTTCTTCAGTTGCGTTGGTATTCTTAGGATCCGTTGTCGAGCTTGCGGAGACCTCGGCCCAGGCCGCCCAGCCCGGTATTCGAGAAAGTTTGTGCCCGCAGTTGCGTATGTAATGCAAAATGGCGGTATCTGCGCACTTGTTTCCCGGCTTCGGTGTCCGTTAGCGTTGCCGCTGCCCGCAGCACTGCCTTGTCATTGGAGCGATATGTACAGCCCTTGGGACGGTCTGCGGGGGCATCGGACTCCTACTGCCGTTTTCGCTTGGGTCATTCTCACCATGGACACTTCCGGATGGTAGCACCGCCGAGGCCCCACTTCCGCCCGGGCAGCGCCTCAACCAGCCGCCGCTGCTTTGCACGTGCCACAGGGCCGTGTTCAGATGTCGTCTTTTCCACCAGTTCCCGGGGCAACGCTGCTCCAAAACTTATCTGCTAAGTGCCGTTCGGTCACCGGGCCCGGGACATCCCGTCTGGGTTCGTTGTTGAGCGGATAGGCACGCAGATTGATGCGGGAAGCCGCCTTACTCCGGGAGCCTCTCTAGTTTGCTGCCGCCATCATTGGCTGCTAGCCACGCCCCCCAGCATAGGAGTGCTATTTTTTTGTTATGAAAGTTAAAAGTTAAAGACTGGAAGGAGGAATAAAGAAAGTTACAACATAATCCTCACCTCGGTGTCCTTAATAGAATTGAAACTTTCCGTCATGCTCACTAGAAATTTTTCATTCCAGATGTGTGCTTTACAAAACCTTCTCCTGTGTTGGTTTTAATAAACTATAATATTGTTCATGTATATTAGAACCCCAGGTGACCTAAAGAGTGCACATTACAACTGACTTGCGTCTTAGTTTACTGTTGGTATTGTTGTCAAGGTGAAGGGCAGAATGAATGTTTCTAAAATCATGTTTAGAAAGGATCACTTTTAAAAAAAACTTCTCAATGCACTGACATAATCTGATGTACTATGGTGAAACAGTTGTGCATGTTAATGAAATACACTTTTAGAATCTTGAAGAGACTTTATCATTTTTTTTTTACACTTTTGCTGCAAGATGTCTTTAAAAATTAAGTATTCCTAAGTTTAAGCGGTGCAGGTCACCCTAGTTTTTTCCTTCTTTAATTTTTCTGAACAGGAAAGCATTTGTTTAAAAGTTAACTGAGTATCTTTTTTTGTTAGTGCTACATTGAGTAAATAGCAGCCAGGTGCTTCTGTTGGTGAGTTAGGCATGTAAAGGTCAGGAGGGCCACAAGCGGTCCCCAGGCCGTACTTTGAGTATCACTGGGCTATGAGATGGCAACAGTGCGGTGGGTGGTGGGGTGAGCCAGGATCTGGACAGGGGAGCTGTCAAGCAGAGGGGTCCAACCTGGGGGATGCAGAATCATGGATTAGCTGCACTAAATTACCTGCAGCAGCAGCAATGGGTTCCTGAATTCTCAAAACTCGACTTTGTGAAGCTTTCAAAGCTTAATAAACATAATGTGAAGTTGCGACTCACCCAACTATGCAACTTTGCATACCTTAACTGAGCTTAAGTGAGACTGGGAGATTTTTTATAGTTACTAGCTAATCAATGTAGACCCATTGCGGTCTGCTCTTTCTTTCTCTGGCATCACAGTATAAAATAATCATGTATCATGATCATCTATACACCCATGACCTCTCAGCAGCACTTTATCCTGCCATTTTAAGTGACAATCTATGTGCTAGCAGAATTGTTGATATATAAGCAGTGCCAACCTCAAATGTAAGCACATAAGTAAAGTCCAACCTTTCCCAAAGGTGCCTTGTATTCACATACGAAGTTCAAACTAGTTTAATCTAATCAGTGTGAGAAATGTAACAGGCTTTGTGAGAAATGAAGCTTTCAAGTTAGCTACTGTGAAACAATGTTAATAATATGGTTTGTATTTATAAAGGAAAATGTCCACTCTAATTTGTTGCAGCAGCTAGCTTGATGACAGAAACCTCGATGGTTTAGAACCCTCATTTTTACCCATCAAAAGTCACTCGGATTCTCCCTGGATGTCGCCTTCACACTTAAGGAGCCCAACATCAAGAAAACCAAAGTGGTCTCGTTCCAGATCACCATCTCCATACAAAGAAAATTAAACTGTTTCTCCCAGAAAGTGACTTCAGATCCGCATATCACACCACTGTGCACTGGCATCTTGAGGGTGGCAACCACCTCCTATACAGCATCCCAGACTCCACACTGTCCCGCCTTAAGATCATACTACACACCACTTCTTGTCTCATCAATAGGTACTTATGACCAGACCACACAACCCAACCTGATGGAACTCCAGTTGCACCCGACGCCATCCCGGATCCTCTTTAAAGCTGGATAGATCATGAAAAAAACATCACAAACAGCACCCCATCTGATTTGCTTATAAGTAAATCATATCCAGTGGCTCTTGGCACATTTGAAGTGTGGACAGCATAAGACAGTAGATACGTAATAAAGAAAAAACAAAGCTACAAATCATGTCTGTCTCTACACCCAGGATCTAGAGCGATATCTTCATATCCATCATGACCACCAAAACCCTGCTCTAGTTTAAGAAAGACTGAAGACTGTATCTCTTTGGCCTGCTGACTAGGCTTTTCTGTAGCAGCTTCACAACATGGGTGAAACTCCTGTATACAGACCCTTCGGCAAAATAGGTTGTTATCACCCCACTGCAAGATCGCTTGGGGCACTCAGCAAGCTTCCCCCTATCACTGATCCTGTTTGTTACAGCGATGGAACCAATGGCGTCAAAGCTTCACCATCACTATGCGAACAGGGGTATGAACTTTGAATTCAAACATCCCATAGTCTCACTGTAAGTGGGTGACGTCACGTTTTATGTCAGAGACCCGATGTATATGTCTCCACTAATTTATGAGCTCCTGAGGTTTGACCCTCTCTCTGGCAGCCCCATTAGCTGGTCTAAATTGCTTATTTTTACACTAAATGTGTTCACATCCAAATACCTATTGGAATACCCTATAAAATGGTTGTATGTGAAATACATTGGGGTCTAGCTTCGCAAAAATATGGGGGCAACACTACAAACCAACTATGGAGTGGCGGAACCTAAGCTTAAAGACCAAATCCCCAGGTGGATTAAATTACCTTTGTCATTAGTAGGTAGACTGGCACTGGTGAAACTTGTCATTTTACCCAAACTCCTGTAGTTATTTAACAACATCCTCATTCCTCTTACTAAATATGTTTTTAATAGATTGGAATTGAACAATGTCCGCTTAGACTCGGCTGGTTGGCAACCGAGAATAAATTTGGAAGTACTGAGTCTACCTTAAGAGTAAGGTGGACTGCTAGTGCCAGATTTCGAGCTGTATTCTTTGTATGCCCAAGCACAGTAATACACCACTGGTGTTACCATAAACTTTCCAGCCATATACATTGAGAGTATCTGATTGCACACACACACGTCTCAATGGAGTTACATGTTCCATGGCCCGTCGCACCTTGGCCAAAACTGACACTTTGCAATGCACAGGATGGGCTTGGGACAGATTCTGTAATAGAAGCAAACTAAAACATATGTCCACCACTAGAATGTAATCCCAGCCGCAATGTATAGCTGTGCACCATTATGCAAGCTCCTTCTATTTTCAATATAACATATTTACCATTCATTTTTTTCTTGGTGAATTATTAAGGGTTTTAATTGGATTTCCATGCAACATTTTTGTTGATTTTTTCCAACTATTTTTGCTTTTATATGTATTTGCCTTAATTCGTCTGCCATTAGATATCACTTGTATTGGATTTTTTCAGAAGCAAATCACGTCGAGTTTGGAAAAACTATTTGTGAATCAGGTCCAAAGCGTGTTTTTTTTCCATGGGGTGTTTTTTTCCTATCCTATAGCTTTTGACCCTGAATCTGATTTTAATAATATTTACGTTCCAATTCTTATTCCATTTTAATTCTTTGATTGAACCGGTATGAAGGTTACAACGGCTTTGCTTGATGCACATAAGACTTTGTATTTGCAAGGATAGCACAACTTACTTTGTGAATACAAAGTCCAATTTCGCAGTGTACAAAAGTTTTTGGGGGTTTAGTAATTTCTATTACAAACTGCACTATACATAAGTGATCCATTGTGATGGGCAGCAGGACCAGGATGGCAATGGGCCCTTCACTTTGCCCCTCGAATTGATATGGATAAATGCTCTGTGACCACCATTGCTTTTAGGAACCATGAAAGGTTTACTGAGAATCCGAGCGTAGATGGCAATCCTTGGCCCAGCTCAATCTGTCAACATTTGACAGCCTAGTCTGCTTGTGCAGGCAGCATACATCTGGAGGTGTGGGTAGCAGTCCAACGGACTAGTACCCGCACTCCTTAAAGTCAAACTTAGAATGTGCTACTGTTTGGTGGCATTGTGACTCCTGTCTCTTTGAGGATCAGTGGTCGCATTGCAGGCACATCACCCATGTGAATGCGAATATGGGAGTGGATGTCAGATGTTGCCTACCGGTCTTAGTCACAGAATTCACTTTTTGCAGTGAGCCACAAGCTGTTCCCTGCCCCATTGGTATGGATGAGGTGGTTATTAATTTAACTAATTATGAAAGATCCTTTTGTCTGCAGTGATTTGACAAGTGCTTGCAGCACATATGATGAGGCTAGGTATATATCGCTGCAGGACATTCTACTTTGACCAGTCTTTTGAGCCTTCTTGCATTAGGGCAGTGTTCTCTTGGTTAGTTAGCCCTACCACCACACTGCATGTTCTCTGAAGATTGTCTTGCCACTCAGACCAAGGTACTGAAAGTGAGCATACATGTATAGCATTCCATACTGATTTATGTTGACCTCCGTGAGTTTAATTGATAAGCATACCCTTATAATACGGTGCCTAACATCTTTAACTGAAGACAGTTTCAGAGCCAGTCACTCTCAGATAGGTGGGTGTTGTAACCCGGGAACATTATTATTTTCATGATGTTAGAATCCCTCCAAAAAACACTGGGTTTTCCATCAAACACTCTCAGAGTAGAATCATCTGAGTGTCAGAGGTCCTCAGACTCAAAGCCATACACCTACGCACTAACAGAGTTAGAGGTCTGACACCGAATCATGGTAGAATTGGGACCCTCATCTTCAATATGGTCAAGAGCAGAATCACAACTAAGCATGGGCGGAAAATCCGTTCCGCTCACGGATTTTGCAGATTTTCGGTAAATTCGCAATCCGCGAACGCTCGCGAATTTACAGAAAATCCGCAAATTCGCACGCAGCGGATTTTTTTTTCTTGGTGATACAATTTTGCGGCACGCGGCGTTCACTTACCGTCATTCAGCGTTTTCCGAGTTGTTTTTCTCGATATTTTGCGAGTGCTGCACCATTTTGGATCTTGCTGCGAGATCCCGCGGGAGTTTGGCGACCGCGATTACGTCATCGCGCTCGCCACCTTGCACAGCGAGAGTTTGTCAACGCGAGTACGCCGTGATCATGTATTGCGGGAGTTTGCGAACTCGTACATGCGGCGAGTAACAACAATCTCGCACTCGCGAAAATACAAAATTTGCAATTCTGCACAAGAAATCCACCAGCAAGCAGCATAAACCTTCTGAAAATGATGATTTTTATCTGAATAACTCCTCAGGTTGACATTTGCCGGCACTTTTTTTGCAAGGAGTCCATTTTGGGGTGGGGGGGGTGGGAGGAAGGAAGTGCCCCACAGTCTACAACTTCCTGTTCCTGTCCAGCAGGCTCCTCCCAGTGCTTTGTTCATCTCCTGGTGACTTTTCATTTGGATCTGGAGCTGGAAGAATTACTTTTTGTGGATGCTGCTGGATATTTGGATTTGAGGCCTTTTTGACTTTCTTTGGATCACATTTGGATTAGAAATTGCACAAGTAAGTTTGTTTGAGGCATTACAGTTGCTGCAACTACAATTTTGTAATTTTCGATTTTTGGGCTGTTGTTGGGGCCTTTTGCCCAGGGGTACTCAGTGGTGGGTGGACTGAGTCTTTCTGTGGGGTCTCTTTAATAGAAACATCATGGAGGGCCTGGATGGCTTGGGATTGTGCTGATTTTTCTGTGATGTTCGTTTTTTGGGGCTGTTGTTGTGGCCTTTTCACCAGGGCTAGTGAGTGGTGCATGTGCCTAGTCTTTCTGTGGGGTGTCTTGAATTTAAACATCATGGAGGGCCTGGATGGCATGGGATTGTGCTGATTTTTCTGTGTTTTTCGATTTTTTGGGGTGTTCATGGGGACAGGCCATGTGGCTGGGGGCCATTTTTGAGTGCTGCTACAGGCCCTGGCCATGTGCTGGGAGGGAGGGGGCCATTTTGAATGCAGGCAGTATTCTTAGGTCTGCAATCATTTTGCCTAGCTTTCAACCTTTATGCCCAGGGGTACTGAGTGCTGCATAGGCTTAGTCTTTCTGTGGGGTGTCTTGAATTTAAACATCATGGAGGGCTTGGGATTGTGCTGATTTTTCTGTGATTTTCGTTTTTTTGGGCTATTGTTGTGGCCTTTTCACCAGGGGCAGTGAGTGGTGCATGTGCCTAGTCTTTCTGTGGGGTGTCTTGAATTTAAACATCATGGAGGGCATGGGATTGTGCTGATTTTTCTGTGTTTTTCGATTTTTTTGGGGTGTATAACTGAACTGATGTTCCTCTGTCTTCCATTGCTTTTAGGTGCACAAGACTCAAGAGAACCACCAGTACCAGGAAGAAGTCCTGCCTCGGTGTGTGTGTGCAGCATAACGTCACGCGACGTCACGTCTGGCCACAGACAACTCTGCAACTCGTGCAACTGCGGCCTGCTGTTCTAACCTGCTCTGAAGAAGATGGCCCCAAAAAAAGTTCCCCGTAGCTCCTCTAGCAAGAAAGTTGCCAGTAAGGAGCAGAAGAAGCAAGTTACCAAGGAGACTGGTGTGCCGCCCGCCACATTTTTGGGGAGTAAAAAAATAAAGTACGCCTGTAGCAGCAGCGGGATCTGCTGGGGACCAAGCTGGGAGCAGCACCCCCGCTCCATTGGGCTCAGTGCCACCACCACCACCACGCCAACTTAAGTCCAAGCCCTTGAGTGCTGCAGAGGCAGTCAGTGTACTTCTTCAATCACCATCGACCAGTGATGTTGGCTCATCGCAAGAAAGTAGCAGCAATGTCCCTCAATCAACACAGGTTGTTGTAACTCATGTGACGAGTGTTGAACAACCACAGCCGCAACAACAACCACATGTGCAAGTACAAGCCCAAGTACATGTGGAAGGAGAGGCAGCGCAAGGAGATGCGCAAGCAGAGGTGCATGGAGGGTCACAAGTGCCCACAATAGTTGTTCCTCCCGAAGTAGGGGCACATCAGGGAATCGACAATCAAGCCGAGGTATCATTTGAGGAAGCCACTCCTCCTGATGATCATTCATTGTCTTCCACATCCCTAGCAAGGAAAAGATCAAGGGCGGTGTCTACATCTTCTTCAAGCCCACCTCCTTCTGATGATATGGATGAAAATTGGGAACCATTACGGCCGTCTGAGAGTGAGGCACACCATGATCTGACAAAGGTACTTAAGCGTAAAAGGAAGGTCGTCGAAAAACTCATTGTTATGGAGTGTGATGAGGCTCAACAAGAAGTGGCGGATACTGCTGCTGATGAAGGCTCTCACGACGACGACCCAGTCATCATAAAGGTCACTGCAGCCCCAGCGGGCATGCAGCAAACAGACATTTTGACCCTAGCCCGAGAAGCTGCTGAGCGTGATGATGATGTCGACGAGGAGGCAATGGAAACACAACAATCATTGGAGTTAACTAGTACACCAACACGTACCGCTTCCATATTTCTTCCTCGCCAGAAGGGACCTCCATCCACCTCGACCTCAATTAGTGGTGGTGAAAGTGCACAACGTACTAAAGTTCGGCAATCCACATCCTCCACTTCATCTGGCATTAGCAGCATGACCCCCACCACCAGTATCGCCGCCTCCTCCGGCCCCCACAGACAATTCAAGTCCCCAGCTTGGGACTTCTTTAGTGTTTGCCCAAAAAGAGAAAACTTCGCCATTTGTAGCATTTGTAAGGTTGCAGTTAGTCGTGGTAAGGTTGGTACCAACTATGGTAACGGAGGCCAGAGAGGTCATCTTAAGAGACAGCACACTGTCCAATGGTTTGCGCACCTACAGGCGACCAAGGAAGCCCGAATTGCACGTAATGAAAACGTTGATGTTTCATCTGATGATGACGAGGAGGAAGAAGACGTGTCAAACAATTCACTTACACCCAGTACCCCTGTCAGCAGCACACCCCATGTGAGACACACTAAGAGTGTGGGAGAGAGTGAGACACCAATGCGAAAAAGTTCATCAGCGAGCGTAACTTGGTCGAAGAAATCATCATCATCCCGTAAATGCTTGTCCAGGGCAACATTAAAAAGATGTTGTTCACAGAAGCGCCATATGAACGCAACCATCCACTGACGCGTCTGTATAACACTAAGCTGGCTAAAATGCTAGCTCTGAACCTTCTCCCTTTTTCTTTTGTAGAAGGGGTTGGTTTTCTAGAATTAGTGGCAGCGCTCTGCCCTAAATGGAAGGTTCCTAGCCGGTTCTATTTTGCCAGAGTTGCGGTTCCAGCACTACATGAAGATGTGCTGGAGGTGATTGGGGCAGCTTTGCAGAAGAGTCCTGTTCACACTATACATCTGACAACAGACATGTGGACCAGTGGCGCAGGCGCTGATTACATGTGCATCACTGCACACTGGGTCTCTTTTTCAGGGGTTAAAGCAAAGCTAAACGCAGGTGTTGACCCGGACCAAGTTTTTAAAGCTGCTCGGAAACATGCAACACTAGCCATGTTTGGCTTGGAGAAACGTCACACAGCACAAAACATTTTGGATGAGTTTAACACAAAGGTCCTTCACTGGCTGTCCCCAAAAAAACACCAGATTGGTTATGTTTCCACGGATAATGGAGCCAATGTACTTAAGGCCATGGAGCTGGGTCACTATTTCAGAGTGCCGTGTTTGGCGCACTGTATAAACCTGGTTGTTAAAAAATTCTTGAGTGATAAAGACAGTCCAGCGTGCGAAGTAGTGGACACATGCCGAAAAATGTGCAACCATTTCAGCCATTCTTTTAAGGCCCGGAAGCATCTGAGGAGCCTGCTACATGAACGTCGAATGCCAGTGAAAGCACTCATCCAGGAGGTGGCAACACGTTGGAACTCAACCTTCTACATGCTTGAGCGTCTGTATGAGCAATATACGGTACTCGATCACTATTTCTTAAAACAGGGTACAGCTCAGAGGGACCTGAGGATGGATGCGGCGCAATGGTAAATAGTTAAAAGCCTGGCAGACATGCTTCGTCCTTTTGAGGTCTTCACGCGTGCAGTCATCAAGGAGGACTGTACTTTGGGAAAAGCTATCCCATTGTTGTACATGCTGGAGAACCAACTGAAGGCGGTGTCTTCTGTGTTTCAAAAAGATGAAAAAAACCAAGACCCTTTTGTTTTGGCGGAGAAATTATTAGAGCGCCTACAAGGGGATGAACGTCTTAAAATGATCCACTCAGAACAGCATTACATTTGTGCTACTATTCTGGATCCACGCTACAAAAAGGCGCTGGCAGGCCGAGCATTCTTTCCTTTTGCTGATGAAGTACAAACGTTGGCTAGCCTTGTCAGCCAAGAGGTTTGAAAGAGAATGGCAGCTCATTGAAGGAAAAGGCAGAACATCAGCATAAGCATCAGCAGGCCATCCCCAGTCAAAACAATCCACTTCTGCACCTGTGGCTGTGGCACAAGTGACCTCTCAGGCGTTATATATATATATGGTAAAACACTGTTTAAATGTTGTGTAGAGTAATGTAAAATGTCCACGTAGTGAATTTATTGTCTTTTACTTGTTGATATATGTTGAATGTTTTTCTAACACAGTAGATGATGAAAGCAATGTGCTAACACCCAATTGTGTATCACTGAATAGTTTTGAAGAAAACGCAAAAGTATAAAATTGCTGACAATGTCAATAAACTATGACATTGGAGAAAATTAAATGTTTAATCTATGGTGTCAGAGGCAAACTCTATTTGCTATAACTCTCAGGCGTTAAAGACACCGGCAACCGGATCATCTGCACCAGACACAACAGTAACATTGGATGCTGAGGAGGATTAGCTAACTCTGCTTGGGTTTGGTTCTCAAAAGGTCACAGCAACAGCTAAGCAAAGTGGAGGAACCTTGGAGGACCTTGAGTCGATGGTGCAGGCCTATCTGAATGACTCAACAGAGGTCTATGTTAATGCTGACCCATTGGCGTATTGGCATGGGAAAAAAGAATTGTGGCCACAGCTCTCCAACCTGGCTTTAAACTACTTGTCTTGCCCTCTCGCAAGCGTGTCTTCTGAACGTGTTTTCAATGCTGCTGGTGGCATTGTAACTCCCAAACGGAGCCGCCTCTCGCCCAAAAATGTGGAGAGGTTAACAATGATCAAGATGAATCAGCACCTCATACCACCAGATTACAAAGTACGAGAAAGCACGCCGGATGAAGACGAGGTGGACAGCAACGTAGATGAGGGATTTTCTTCTCTGTTAGGTGACACTGAGCTCACACTGCCTGAATTCGCAGAGTATGATGACAAAGCCTTATTCTTATTCCTGGACCCTGACACCGAGCCCTGAAAATGAGACAATGAATCAATAACTTTCTTTTTCGTCCTTATTCACTTTTATTCCTGTGTGTCTGTCTTTCTTTGTTGTGCACAGTTAATATAATTCGAACTTTAATCACCTAATCACAAAAACAAGCCCATCAGCAGAACTGTCTTCACTTGTTTGCTTATTGATTTGAAGGTGCCGCAGTCTGCATTCCTCAGGTTCACAAGTTCAGAAGAACATGCTCCTCTATTCTCCTCCTCCAGACTCCTATTTCTCTCAAAGCAGAGGGCTGGATTACGCCCAATGAAGAAAGACTCAGCACTTGTGGGGGTGTTCTACTTCTTTGCGGGTGAGTTGACAGCTCTGGGGCCATTGCTGGGAAGCTCTAATACCGGATAAATGTGGTTTGGACCAAATCGGAGGAGGAATTTTTTTTGTGTTTTTGCTGACTTGCTTGCCTTTCAGGTGCTCTTTGGGGGGGTTCCGGGTGTTTGTGGGTGAGTTTTGAGGTCTGGGAGCACTGCTGGGACAGTCTAATCTTGATTGCATTTGCTTTTCAGGAAATCCGTGGTGGAAAACGGGAGTTATGACCTAGCTGCACAGCGCGTTTGGACCGAAGGCCGAGAAATATTGTAAGTATGAGATTTTCCTTTTTGGCTGTTTGGGGGTGTTGTGGTTTTTGGCGGGTGGGTTGGCGGGTCTTGGGGCATTCCTGGGAAGGTCTAATACCGGATAGAAGTGGTTGGGACAAAATCCATGCTGATTTCTTTGTTGCTATTTCTGACATTTTGCACAATGTAGGGTTTTCGGGGGCCTGTTTGGGGGGCTTTCTGGTGTTTGTGGGTGGGTTTTGGGGTCTGGGAGCAGTGCTGGCTATGGATACTTTAGTTTGCAAGAGGTTTGAAGCAAATCCATGGTGGCAGAGGGGAGTTAGGGCCTAGCTGCAGAGCGCGCGAGGAGTGATTTGGGAAATTGGCAAGAAAATGACTAAGTCCCCATTTTTGTACTTTTGCTTTTTGGCTGTTTGGGGGTCTTCTACAAGTTTTCTCCTGGGTTGACGGCTCTGGGGCCATTGCTGGGAAGCTCTAATACTGGATAAAAGTGGTTTGGACCAAATCGGAGGCGGAAATTTTCTTGTGTTTTTGCTGACTTGCTTGCCTTTGAGGTGCTCTTTGGTGGGGTTCCGGGTGTTTGTGGGTGAGTTTTGGGGTCTGGGAGCACTGCTGGGACAGTCTAATCTTTATTGCATTTGCTTTTCAGGAAATCCGTGGTGGAAAACGGGAGTTATGACCGAGCTGCACAGCGCGTTTGGACCGAAGGCCGAGAAATATTGTAAGTATGAGATTTTCCTTTTTGGCTGTTTGGGGGTGTTGTGCTTTTTGGCGGGTGGGTTGGCGGGTCTTGGGGCATTCCTGGGAAGGTCTAATACCGGATAGAAGTGTTTGGGAGAAAATCCATAAGGAAAAGCCTTTTGGCACTTTTTGTAACTTAGGGTTCGTTAGGGTTAGCCCTAGCAGCAGGATTGCATGTGTTTCGGGGTGTTCTAGATTTTTGCAACTGAGTTCTGGGGTCTTAGAGCACTCGTGAGAATGTGTAATTTTGGTTGCAAGTCATTTGAAGAAAATCCATGGTGGGAAAGGGAGGATTTGGCATAGTTAAAGAAAGCCTTTGCCACTATTCTTAACTTAGGGCTCGTTAGGGTTAGCAGTATTTCTATTGCATGTGTTTGGGTGGGGGGGGTTTCGAGTCTTGGAGCGATGTGGATACTTTTGCTTGCTTGCAAGTGGTTTGAATACAATCCACGGTGGGTAAGGGGGTATTTGGGCCTACTTTTACTTTCAAAGTACGTTTTGTCACCAGTTTTCTGCTAGGCCTCGTTTTTTTAGATCTGATTGGGGGTCCTCTACATTTTTGCGACTAGCTTTAGTAAGGGTCTGGGTGGGAGCACTGCTGGGAAGGTCTAATTTTGTTCTAAAACACAGTTTACAGTACACCTAGCTTGAGGGGAAAGATCAGCTAAATTAATTTGCCCATACTTATTTATCCTTCAAAAGGTGACTCAGACAGAGTACGCACTTTCAAAAATATTGTACTGTCTATTAGGAAAATCAAAGTGTGACTTTTTGCACTACACAGCGTACATACCTTATATTTGTTTATCAGTGGTGTTGTAATATATCACTTCCTGTTTTTCGTCCAATAATTAAAGGCCGGGTTTCCGTCTGTGCAATGGGGAAAAAAGGATGGAGTCAGGTGAAGTAGTGTGGCTCACTGGTTAGAGGCGGCAGACCCGAGAGCAGAGGACAGCCTGGGACCAGGGTTCGATTCCCGGCGCGGCAGGTTTCTGGACCAGGGTCAGCGGACTCGATAATTCTCTCGCCTCGGTGCCCACTCTGATCAGCGATCACACTCGGCAACTCTGGGCATTAGCTTGCCTCATCTTCACTAACGGCCCCACCAGACTGCCGGGGATGCCTGGTCTCACCCTGGAGATACCCATTAAGGGACCATCTCTCAGGGAAGCCAGGAAGGGTTTCGCAGCGGTCGAAGCGCCTTGGGACCCTACGGGTAAGTAGTGCGCTATATAAATGCCTATACACACACATACACATATACACAGGCTTCACATTAGCGAGCCGCAATTCAGCATCCGCCAGGCAGGCAGTGGACAGGGTGTCTTCTGGTCACCAACATTGATGGACGGAGCGTCAGCTGGAATGGAGGAGTGCCACTAAAATGAGGAATTGTTTGCTGAATGCAACTTACCAAATTCAACAGGACAACTACAACAACATACAGATACAGTATCCATTGTTTTCTTCTATGAGTGTGACTGCATTTCTTGGATCTCTCTCTGCTTCTAAATTGATCCCCACAGCCATTCTATAGGTTTTACTTCGGCTATTTTTTAAACCTAATTTAATGTAAGAAGTGTTTCTCTGAGTGCAGAGATAGGCAAGTGAAAACGCTGCAGCCCTGTACTGTTGCATTCTAGTACTACTTACTTTTCAGTAACAATGCATGCAGTAGTGCATGCACTTCCTTTATGTCACTTAAAAGATTTATGGTTAGCTTTGTACCCAAAGATTTCTTTATCTTCAATTATTGTTTGTCCATGCTGTGCTTTTTTTTTCTTCTCTCAACAAAACCTACCCAAAAAGAAACCCCCATTCCCATCCATTTTCCAAACCCTAACCCTCTTCCCCCGGGCTGTGTGGTTTTGCTTGATGTGTGACTAAATGACATCAATAATTCCACACTCTTGCTGGGGAGGATAAGGTCAGAGCAACAGACTGGTGAAGGAATCCGAGGATATATTCTAGACTTACTCAGCTTCAGTACTATTTCTTATTGTAGTAGCCAATGTCAAAGAAATCCAACACAAGTACAAGTTATACTTTACCATTTGTTAGGTTACATTGTGGCACTGTTATAGTGTACTGTCACCTGCTATATTCTCCATCGTATCGTTGTAATGCTACAGTAAGGAGAAACCAGGTTTCATTTTCTTATTTTCCATAGGCATGCAACTGCCACTGTGTCACACCACTAGTACCACCGCAATGAGGAGGACATGTCATCCGCCCAGGATTGCCAACCTTAATTGCCATTTCCCGTGGAGCCAGCCCTGGGCCTAGCCCTACTTTCAAACACAAATTACAGGTAAGATAAGCGTTTGGTTGGCGGTAGTATAATGGAGTATTAGGAGAGACGAGAGATTGACGGTAGTACTACTAAAGTCCTAGGACTATTCAGGAAAACAAACTTACTGTTAAACCCCCACCCACCAGACTCAAAAGCAGTAAAAAACAGGTATGGTCAGATAAAGTTTCAAAAAGTATATTTTTATAGCCCTAACAAAATAATCTCCCGCAAGACCCTCCCTAACCCCAACGATTGTCCTTCAAAAGTCCCCAAAAAAAACAACTCCCAATTCCCACCCCCCAAAAGTCTCTAAAAACGGGGCAAGGGACACTACGGCAGGGTGCTGTTGACCTTAGCGGCAAGGGCATCATGCTCCTTGCAGAGGGTGGCATGGTCGAAGCGGAGGCCCTCCACCAAGTTCTTATAGCTTAGGACCTCCTGCTCCAGGTAGGACACTCTGAGGCATAAGCGGCGCTGGCGTGCCTTGCAAATCCTGTGGGGGGCAGCTGCTGTCTTTGCTGCTCGGCGGTGGTGGTTGGCTTTGGTAGCCTGGCTCCGTACCGCTGGAGCACTGCGCTGGCTGGCAGCCCGTTGGGGCACGGAGGAGGATGCAGCTGTCCCAGTGGATGTTGTTGTTGTACCAGTAGACTGCGTCTCCTCCTCCTCCAGGGCCACCAGCCGCCGATATTCGGCGACAGTGGCATCCAGCCTCCGTTGCCGGGCCATTTGAGCCAGCTCCCTCCTCCTTGATGGTCTTTTTGATTTGGAAGGAGCAACTATATAAAGAAAGAAAGACATAGTCTGTAACCAATTCTCCTTAAGATTAACACAAAATGATTGAGCAGAAAGTTGTGTCACAGTACAAGTAGCAAATTGAAAGCACAGTACATAACTATTGAGGACAGTATCTATGTAACCTCCGACTTCTTCATCCTTGCTCTAACACTAGTGGGAGTTTAAGGAACAAATTCTACGAGCACTATGGACTTCCATTACAGTCGACTATGACAGTACACCAGTCTTATTCTTCTTCTTCTCTCTTGTTTAGGAAAATTGGTACGTTATCTTATGCAAGCCGGCATAATGCCAGCGCAGTGAACTTGCACCCGAGAAAAACAGACGCACACCATGATGAGTGAGACAGACTTGCGTTACTGTACCGGTCCAGTACATGCAGGTGGTGAAGCTCTTACATTTCTATTACGGGTGGCACTGAGAATACTCTGTTAAAAGGGCTACTGCTTAATTAATTTAGCTTTCACCCTATAGTGCAAATGAGTATTAGAAAAGGAAAATGAAGAAGCTAAATAATCTGATTATCTATCACTTCACATGGGATGTATTTGATGACATATGGGATGACTTTAGGTGCTTTGCTTATTATTGAGTGAACAGTGATACACCCACACATGAATGACGTACTACTACTAAACTAAAGTTATTAAGAGAGGTAGGGAGTGTCCACCGTAATAACTGGATATATGCTGTGCTTGCAGTTGCAATACAAACTACTGCTACTATTCATGGTAGTATTTGGACAAAATTACAACTTCTTTTCCTTGCCTTTCCTACACTGGAACGGACGTGCGGGTGCGGTGTTACATGCTCTTCAAAGTAACACTTAGTTCATCCAGTGACCGTCTACTCTCTCTAGATACACATATGCTATCTAAGAGTCAGATAGTACCATGATCCAGGCATCCATCCATTCAAAGTATATGCACACATACAGTTTCTGTTTCACCCACCCAGGTTGTTCTCCTTCCACCCATATTCTTTCCTACCCAGCCACCTCGGGGACCAAGCAAACACATACCATTCTTCTTTGCCAGTCATCATTACATTTCTCGTCCTTCCACACTTACTTACACCCTTCTTTCACTTTTCGTTCATCCCATCCATCAAGTTCATCTCAGATCTGATTGGGATTCTTCTCACCAAAAACTTCACAGCTAAGTCGAAGTACATTTAGAGGAGGCTACTACCTGGTTGATTTATAATACACCCGTGCAGAAAGCACACTCTGCAGTCTTCAATCTCAATAAGTAAGGAATATATAGCTTACCTCTGCCCGCCACCACCGTGTTATCCCTCACAGGCATGTCCGGCACTTTCACCACCTCCTCCCTAGAGTTGTTCCCCTCGTCCAATGCCATAACCTCCGCGCTGGCCCCGCCTCCAGATGTTCCACCTACAAAGTACATTTAATAACGTTAGAAAACACCACTCACTACTATATAATATTTGGTCTTGGAGGAAGAAAGAAATGTGAAAAAACAGAATACAATGTAATAATTTGTGACTGTCTACTCTAAAGTAAAAATGTCCCTTTTTCCAGGGAAGGCTGTTGTCTTGCTGCACTTTTTGGCACAACTGATGAATGCTTGCTTTTTATTTTTAACACGCACCACTTTTTCTCCTAACGGACAGAAGCTTGACTTCTAAGAACACGAGCAGGATCAAGTTCAAACCAGGTGAGAGCTCGGCTCGACCACACGAAATGTGTCCAATTAATCGTCAACACTAAGCACTTTTCCATTTTCAGTTAAACGTTTACTTTTTTATGACAATCTTGATTTTAATAAATGTGTTTACTTTTAATAAAGCTTTTAAACTTAAATAGACTCTGTGGTTTTTGGTCCTCCAGACTAGAGTGGATGAGCTAAAGGTTTTGGAATTTTTGCAAGCATGAGTCCGTGACTCTGACATCATTGGGGATCAATCATCGGTGACTTTTGGAGCTAAATGACTCTGCCACACTATCTAGTCAGTAAGGATATTGGGGGTTCAACTACAAAGTCTGTTATCACTGAGGTATGTGGAAAGTCTAACAGCACATATTATAATTGATAAGCTAAGCAATGCATTATTTAGTGTCCATAGTTCTGTTTGTGCAGATTTGTCCTTGCAACAGTAGTAGAATGGATTGTCCTACTATCCAAACCAAAAGTAAAGTAGTATCTTATTCTTTCTTGGTGGTCATTCACCTTTTTATTGTTGGCAATTGTCAAAGCATAAACATGTAGAAGACTTGAAAAGACATTATGGACAATCCCAGAGGACTGCACTCAGTGCATAGAG
The DNA here is from genome assembly GCF_964263255.1 of Lissotriton vulgaris. Classification (NCBI taxonomy): domain Eukaryota; kingdom Metazoa; phylum Chordata; class Amphibia; order Caudata; family Salamandridae; genus Lissotriton; species Lissotriton vulgaris. The sequence goes on from NC_141685.1 coordinate 1,434,802,897, forward strand.
CAATTGCTGACTAGAATGGGAGTCCAATGGAATTGCCAAATGTGCAATCTTAGTTAGCTACACAGACAGACTAATAAGAATAATCTAGTAATACCACAGGGAGTCATAGTCAAGGCAGGATAAGAATTTAGATCCAGTCTACAAGAAGATCAAAGACGATTTAGAAAAAATCGAATGTGGAACGCTAGGAAAAAATAAGTACTCTATAATAAAATTAAAACTTACTGTAGCCAGCAAAGGAGCCCTCGCCTGCCCGATTCTGGCCTGCATCCTGAACAGCACCCTCCTCCTCCTCCTGTGTCCTCTTGCCCCTGGGGGGAGCTGATGTACAATATGAAAGAAAGAAAGACCAGAAAACATGGATGATATTTGTCAACCAAATCAAACATTTCAAAAGAACAATAACAAAATATTTTGGCGAAATAGCAAATAGACAACTATTCCACGGGATATATTATTGACCGATCTCATGTGGTCTACTACGTTATTAGTATTGCTTGATTTGCGGACCGTCGAATTGGAAACTTCTTATGTAACTCACTAAACAAAGTACTAAAAAGGTTTGCCTAGGATTGGCAGGCAGCAGTCCGCAGCACGCGAAGTGACAGACAAAGTCCATCGTGATTGCAGACCAGCGACAACACTAAAGTGTCCTACTACATTAACCAGTCATTAAAATACTCAAACTATCAATCCACCACCACTATTTCTTCTTATCGCCATGTGTACAAAGGAAGGACTGGACTTGAGTCTGTAGGGGCTGATTTAGAAGCCCCTTGCGGCTCTTTTGCTCCATTGTTGCGTGACTTTTGTGACGCAGCGGCAGAACAAAAGAGGCGCAATGGTGCGGCGTATATAAACAACGTGAAGCATATGGGAGATGCATCACGTTGTAAAGCCCTGCTCCATCAGGGGGCGTTCCGGCGCAAGGGAAAGCGTTCCTGCGCAGGAACGCATCCTAAAAATGGCTGAGGGAAATCTACAAGATTTCAATCACTCACTTTAACGACAATGATGCGTGACTCAAACCCTGCGCCTGCTTGAAGCAGACGTACGGCTTGACGCAGCATTGGGGAGATAGGACACCCCAGAGCATTGATGGAGCTGCGCCATCGTTGCGACGCAACTCCAGCAATGCGCCGCCTTTACGGCACAGGTGCGTAACGCTTTGGTGACGTTTTGGGCCCATGGTGCGCCGCATTGTAAATATGGCGCACCATGGGTGATGGTGGCGTGGCGCACAATTACTGGTACATCCCTGCTACTTTGCAGGGATGCGCCGGTAATTAAAAATCTGAACCTTAGTGTCTAGCATTACGCAGTTCTTTAAACTACACTCATATATAATTTCACAGGCCAATGAAATGAACACAAAATCGAAAACAAATAAGCATAGTAGCAACACTACTGAGAAGGAGAGCAGTGCACCTGAAATGCACAGAAGATTTTGAAATATAATTTACCTACAATGTAATGAGCAGCATTATTGCTCTTGGTAAAAAACAAAAATTTGCAATATAACAACACACAGAGGAGGAGAAAACAGAGTAGTAAAGAAATAGCTACTACTACTCACCAAGCCCGGGGATCTCAAGGCCAAGCAGGTCGAGCAGATCTCGTTCACGGTCCAGGACAACCGTCCAGCGGTGGTTGTAGGTGTGCCGGACCCGAGAGTGGAGGTACATGGCCCGGCACACCTTCTCCCACCGTTTCCGGCGCTCCCGGATCCCGTACCCGCAACCGATCCTGCCGCATGCCATGATGGTCCTGGGGAGGCGGCGCTGAACATAAAAAATTAGTGCGGCCACCTCCTCCGGGCTAAAGATGTCCCGGGGTATGACCTGCTCCCCCCTCAAACGCCCGCACGGGAGCCGGGCACGGGGTGCGGGACCCTTCCCCTTCTCAGGATGCTTCCCGGCTCCCTTCACCATGGTCTGGGCAGAAAGGAAGCTTAATAATAAAGAAAATAGAATAGGGAAGAGAAGAAAAGTAAAGAGTTGAAAAAAGTAGTTTAAAATTAACCAAAAGTAGCAGAAAACACAAAAATATAGAGCAAGAAAAATAGAGAGATAGATAATCAGTAAAATAGATAAAAAAAACTTCAAACAAGCAAAGGATGGCAGAGATACAGAGAGGATACCAAAAGCATGCCCAGAACCATAGCAATGAATGAGAAACAAGATGGCTGTGTCCGTTCAGGATCGCGCGGGTAAGTTCGCGCGAGATTTTCCTCGCGAACACCCGCGAAATTGTACTGGCGAGCCGCACACTTTGCGAGATTACACTTCGCGCCCGGAAACGGAAATACGTCATGCAAACAAGATGGCCGCGCCCTTGAACGACCGCGAGGGTAACTTCGCGCCTTGTGCTACAAGCGGCTCGCTAAAACGCACAAAACCTTGTGAACTAACACGCCGCAAAAAGACAAGTCGCATATTCGCACGAATTTGCGGCTTCCAAATCCGATCTAGCGCGTGTTCGCGCGCCAAAAATCCCACGAAATTTCAGAAAAATGCAATTTTGCAAAACTGAAAGCACTCAGCAGGTGCAAGAGTTCAAACTCATAATTAGTAACCATTCCCTGTAGTGCTTCCTGACTGGGGCCCCTCCAGAGTTCAGTTGCTAGTTGCAACAATTGTATGACCCTGCTCTGACCCTCACAGCAGGCTCATAGAATAGCTACAATTAGGCCACAAAGGTCCTGGAAAAAAAATTGCACTGCAACAGAAAGC